>NC_143401.1:71376123-72626123 GCF_052110815.1 Crocodylus siamensis | reverse complement strand
ATCCATACTGTTAGGACCCTCTATTTAGTATGAGCCCTCTCTCTTCTTTCCTAGCTAGGCAGGACCTTCTAGCTGGAGAACCAATGCAGTTATTGTACTCAAGGGAGGAATGATTTAAGGAGGTTGTGCACAAGGTACACATATGTGAGGTCCTGAGGTTGAAATGAAATACTACAAATGCTGGAGCAAGCAGGCATACAGGAAGATTACAGAGGTTTCCAATTCTCTGTGGAGGTTCATTGGGAAACAAGAAATCCAATAACTGCCTGCGCAGAAGATGCAGAAAACACACCAAGACTGCTCCCCACTGGAAAAGTACCAGCTTTCAGCCTTTACTTCAGCATTAAAGCAGAGGGCTACTTAATATTCAGCATGGCTGAATACTATCTCAAACTATTTTAACTTTGACGTAGCCATTCATTTTGAACTAAGTAGCACCCCATACTGTAGGCTAACAGTCAGAAGGAAAGTATTTACATAGGACTAGAGTCCTGCCCTAAAAAGGGATTAATGCAGAAGTATATAGACCCAGGGGGCATTCTGGGGAGGGAAGTGTGGTGGGAGCCAAAATAAAAGGGAAGGTAAACCCATGGCACAGTCTATTCCAGGGGTGGGCAAAATCCAGCCTGGGGGCTGGATCTGGCCAGCAGTGAATAGCAGGCCATTATAGCCATACATTATCCTGTACATATATAGATTTAATGTAATAGTTCTTTTACTAGAGTCTTCAAATCATACAACCTCTAGCTGTGAAGTTATACTGCCAACATTAATTATTGTAAGAACATCAAGAAGATAGATTTGTGCAGGATCTTAAAGAGAGGGCTGTTTCTTTACCTAATTAGGTCAAATAACATTTTTTTTAAATTCCAAGGATTCAATACATCAACAATATTTGCATGGCTCAGGCCAGTGAGAGATTTTCCTGTAATTTCAAGACAATGATGCTCTGTGATGGCTAGGATGCCCAGACTCAGGAAGATGGAGAGAAACATACTTAGGCAAAGTACATGATATGATCTTTCAGGAACAGAGTTGCTTACAGGAAAAGAACAAGAGGCCAGGGAGAAGTGAACGTGTTTGGAAAAAGGTGCAGGAAGACTGATGTCCCTACCCCATGGCTTTTGGGATGACTGGAGAAGGGATGTGAAAGAAGTTGAGATTACCATGAGAGGTATTTGGAATAGAATCTCTGGACCTAAATTTCATTGCCCACCATTTTTGTACTATTGTAAGTATTGTCTTCAATGATGTTACTCTAAGTATCAGAGGAAAATTAGGCTGCTTTGCCTCAGGAGAGGGAAAAAGAGGTATGAAAACTAGGATACATTTCCAACTGTTTTTCAGTGCACTGTATAAAAATGTGCCAGTCCTGAATTTATCTACCATCTGTCAACCTCCTCCACGTATTCCGTTCATTTTCTTGCATTCCATAAAGGCAAAGTCAGAACCATGCCAACATGCTTCTGAAAATATATAAAATGACCCACATAGATATTGCTTACCTTAAAAATGCCTCTAGATGTGCATATACAACAGTAGGCAAAAATATACTCTAGTTAGAAAACATATCTACTGAGCAATAATAAAATTTAGTTAGTGGTTACACTATAATCAATAGTCAGAGTTATGACTACTAAAGAAAACACATTTGACTAAAAAAGTCTGTTTTCCTATATTGTAAATCAGTTTGGCAATGCTTTTTCCTGTTTGTCATTTTCTAGCATATTGTGCATTTTCATTTTCTAGTGTATGTTTTTCATTTGCTAGTGTATCGTGATGCTAGTGATCACAAACTTCTGAGGTTGCAAATGGCATAAGAAATAATATGGGACAAGCCATAAGATTAATAGAGTCATATATTCAATATTTCACACTCAGCTACCAGAGAAGGGATTTTTGAAGCCATCTTCTGGTGTGTGGGACTTAGACTTACACCTCTCTAGTGGTAGGTTTATCCAGACTCCAAACTAATTTGTTATGTAGCAAGGAGAGGATTTTCATGGTAGTGCCATCTGTTCAAGGCAAATTTCCTTAACTGAATTTCTAAAATGCCATCTTAATCAGATGCCTTCTATTTTATACCCTACTACAGGGGTGACCAACTTTTGGCATGGATGTCCCAAGTAGCATGGACAGCTTCTGTGTGTGGCACATGGAAGACTGGGGAGGGGTCAGGCAGATCCGTGGCAGGTAGGGCAGGGTGCAGAAGGCAGAACAGCAAATCAGACATGGAGTGCCAAGCATGGAGCAGAAAGCAGAGCATCAGATAGAGTAAGGGAAAGGGGCACTCTGGGAAAGCGTGGAGTTAAATTGTGGCACACCTGCCAAAAATTCGTTCCCCCCCACCCCCACTGTCATACTATTCAAACTCTCTTGTCTGTGAAATCATGTCCTCTGTTGCCCTTATGAAAACAAAACAAAAAAACCTGACTAATAATACTGAGTGCTGCCAAACCTGAGACATCTTACCAGGGCAGAATTTTAAGAAAGTGCTTGACATCTGAGATTTCTCACATGATATGTCAAAATGGGAGTCACTGAAAACCCTTAGTCGCTTTTGAAAATCTGTTGATGCAATAGAATAGTATATAGGGCAGTTTGCCAACCTTTTTCCTGAGGTAAATCTTCTAGGGCATGCTTATTAGAGAAGCAAGAAACACCTCATCCGAAATCGACTAGTTTATATTTTCTTTATAAGTGATTAGATGGTCAGTAACTTATATTAGAGGAACAGGTATCAGCCCATTATTGTCACACTTACTGTCCCCTAACCTGCAACCACTTTGTGCCAGTGTATTTTCACTAGGGGTGTAGGTTGTAGCCGTGTTGGTCTAAGGACTTCTTTACTCTTCATTCCATTCAGGAAGAGCACACACCAACTGCTGAAACTTCCTCAGCCTGATGAAGGGTTTTTGATCCCAAAAGCCTGCTTAAATTTTTTTTTCCAGCTATTTAAGTTGGCCTAATAAAAGACATCAGATTCACCCAAAGAAGCTTTCTGTATTTTCACTAAGCATTTTAACCATACTTGAGAATCCCAAGTGGTACAGCAACCAGAACGCCATTGGAGACCAATGGGAGTTCTCCTTATGCCTCTGAAGATCAGGTCCTATGCACTGAATATTGAGCACACTGAGTAGAGACAGAGTAGGGATCTACCTAAGCCATGGATGGAGAAAAAGGGATTTTTGTGGGCTGCTCGTAATGCATGGAATCAATTTTACAGCGTTTGCAGCAAGCCTGTCCCTTGCCTCCAATTAGCTGAGAGAGCTGTCCATTGTGCAGCCCAGCCCCCACCCCTCACTGCTGATTGGCAGAGAGGGGCAGGGTCATGTGATGGGCAGCCCTCTCAGCCAAATGGCAGCAAGGGATTGGGGGGGTGGCCGCCATTTTGACTGTTCCCCTTAGCAGCGGCTGCTCCCCCTCCTCCCCTCCCAGCAGGCTGTGAGGCCAGGCCACAGCAGCCACAAGGACCACTGGTGAGCCAGCATTTTATTTCTAGTCAGGTTTTTTTTTATTTTGTGGGTGATGCTCAATTTCACAGTTTACACGAAATCTGCAAAATTGTGAATTATGTAGGTCCCTAATACAGAGATTTTGAAAATCACAGTATTTTTTTAATGAGGTTCTCAACCTCTTTATATAGTTTTCTTGCTTGTTAAGTAAGGAAAATAATACTCATCTGCCATATGGAGTAGCGTAAAACCTAATTATTCTGTATAAACTAAACTGTCACAGTTATATAATACCTCAGACACTACCACAAGTACCTGTTCTGACATTCACAGAATTACATGGTATAATAATGTTGTGAGACCAGAGTTAGCCTCACCATTTACTATCTGCAATTCTTTGTCAATTGGTGGCAATATCTACAATTCATCACTTACTCCATTTACACTTGTACAGCAAAGTCCCACCGCTCACGCAGGTTTCTAACCTGTGTACAGGACCTCCACCTGACGCAGGAGGTACATGGTCCCACTAGGGGGAATGCCTTACTGGATCTGGTATTGGCATAGTAGGGGACCTACAGGTCGGTAGCCATCTGGGGGACAGTGATCACCTAAAAGTACAATTCAACATAAGGCATCGAGTGGGTAAGGTAACCAGTAGGGTGAACGTGCTGGACTTTAGGAAAGCTGATTTCAGTGAACTCAGGCGATTAGTGAAGGACGCACTGCAGAGTAGTAGTTTTGAAATGATGGGAGCCCAAGAAGGGTGGCTGTGCCTTAAGGAAGCTATCCTTCGAGCACAAAGCGAGACGATCCCCGTGCGAGGTAAAAGAGGGAAAGGGGCCAGGAGGCTTCCCTGGCTGACCAGAGAAATCCAGGGCAGACTAAGGGCCAAAAGGGGAGCACATAAAAAGTGGAAACAGGGAGAGATCACCAAAGAGGAATATACCTCTTCTGCTCGTGCTTGTAGGGAGGCAGTTAGACAGGCCAAAGCTACCATGGAGCTGAGCATGGCAACCCAAGTAAAAGACAATAAGAAATTGTTTTTTAGATATATAGGGAGTAAAAGGAAGGCCCAGGGAGGAATAGGACCCCTGCTAAATGGGCAGAAACAATTGGTGATGGACAGAGGGGACAAGGCTGAACTCCTCAATGAGTTCTTCGCCTCAGTGTTCCTAAGCGAGAGGCATGACAAGTCTCTCACTGGGAGTGTAGGGAGGCAGCAGCAAGGCACCAGACTTCCATGCGTGGACCCTGAGGTGGTGCAGGGTCACTTGGAAGAACTGGATGCCTTTAAGTCGGCAGGCCCGGATGAGCTCCATCCGAGGGTACTGAAGGCACTGGCCGACATCATTGCAGAGCCACTGGCGGGAATATTTGAACGCTCGTGGCGCACGGGTCAAGTCCCGGAGGACTGGAAAAGGGCCAATGTGGTTCCCATTTTCAAGAAGGGGAGGAAGGAGGACCCGGGTAACTATAGGCCAGTCAGTCTCACCTCCACCCTTGGCAAAATCTGTGAAAAAATCATCAAGGCTCACATTTGTGAGAGCCCGGCAGGACAAATTATGCTGAGGGGAAACCAGCACGGGTTCGTGGCAGGCAGATCGTGCCTGACCAATCTAGTCTCTTTTTATGACCAGGTCACAAAACGCCTCGACGCAGGAGGAGGGGTGGATGTCGTATACTTGGACTTCAGGAAGGCCTTTGATACGGTATCCCACCCCATACTGGTGAACAAGTTAAGGGGCTGTGACCTGGATGACTGCACAGTCCGGTGGGTGGAGAATTGGCTGGAGGGTCGCACCCAGAGAGTCGTGGTGGATGGGTTGGTTTCGACCTGGAAGAGTGTGGGCAGTGGGGTCCCGCAGGGCTCGGTGCTTGGACCGATACTCTTTAATGTCTTCATCAGCGACTTGGACGAGGGGGTGAAATGTACTCTGTCCAAGTTTGCAGATGACACTAAGCTATGGGGCGAGGTGGACACACCGGAGGGCAGGGAACAGCTGCAAGCAGACCTGGACAGGTTAGACAAGTGGGCAGAAAACAACAGAATGCAGTTCAACAAGGAGAAATGCAAAGTGCTGCATCTGGGGAGGAAAAATGTCCAGCACACCTACAGCCTAGGAAATGACCTGCTAGGTGGCACGGAAGTGGAAAGGGATCTTGGAGTCCTAGTGGACTCCAAGATGAACATGAGTCGGCAGTGTGACGAAACCATCAGAAAAGCCAATGGCACTTTATCGTGCATCAGCAGATGCATGACAAATAGGTCCAAGGAGGTGATACTTCCCCTCCATCGGGCGCTGGTCAGACCGCAGCTGGAGTACTGCGTGCAGTTCTGGGTGCCGCATTTCAAGAAGGATGCGGATAACCTGGAGAGGGTCCAGAGAAGGGCCACTCGTATGGTTAAGGGCCTGCAGGCCAAGCCCTACGAGGAGAGATTAGAGAAACTGGACCTTTTCAGCCTCCGCAAGAGAAGGTTGAGAGGCGACCTGGTGGCTGCCTATAAGTTCGTCAGGGGGGCACAGAAGGGAATTGGTGAGTATTTATTCACCAAGGCGCCCCTGGGGGTTACAAGAAATAATGGCCACAAGCTAGAAGAGAGCAGATTTAGATTGGATATTAGGAGGAACTTCTTCACAGTTCGAGTGGCCAAGGTCTGGAACGGGCTCCCAAGGGAGGTGGTGCTCTCCCCTACCCTGGGGGTTTTCAAGAGAAGGTTGGATGTGTATCTAGCTGGGGTAATGTAGGCCCAGCACTCTTTCCTGCTTATGCAGGGGGTCGGACTCGATGATCTATTGAGGTCCCTTCCGACCCTAGCATCTATGAATCTATGAATCTATGACCTCAGTCCACAGCTTACTTCACACAGTTCAGTTCTTAATCACAGAAATATAAAGCTGACACCTCCACTAACATCAATAGATTTACATTGGGCACGTCTACGCAAGATGCTATGTCATAGTAGTGATGAGCTACAATGATGTAGCTTGTCATTATGGCAATGTAGTGTTGGCAGGCATGAACCACGATGCCATCACTACTGTGCACTACCAACAAACTAATGCTCAGTAGCTTGTTGCTACTGTGCGGTAGGGTTGGAAATGACCTGTACAGCACCGGGACTGCAGTACTTGCTGTTACTACTCAATTGTACTGTGCAGTATCTAAAAAAGCAAGTGCTAAAAAACGACTGCGCAATAACAACTGCACAGTCAGGTGCACATGCAGATGTGCCCGCTGTGTTGAAATTTATGTAAATGAGAGAAGACTAGAACAGTATATGCTACTTACATCACTGTTTACTTTACTGCCAAATTGTACTTAATGTGGTTACTTGAGTAAATCAAATAAGAAAGATTTGGCCTCATAACAGTAACATGTAAAGATAAACTTCTTAACTTTTGAGAGAGAATTTCCCATGAAATATTATGTCACTTTTGCCATCATAATTTATACTGTCTTGCATGATTGGTTATAAATGTGTTATTGTACTAGGATATCTACTTATTTTTAAAAGAAAAAATTAAATTTGTACAGATAGATTCATCAACACAGAACAGGATGAATTACATTCTGAAAACCTTGTTCATAGTAAAACTATATAAACTATTTACACAGTTATTGCAATCATTATAAAAAGTATAGGTTACCCTGTATATTTTACTATTGTACTTTGAATGATACTTCTATGGTCTGTCATTTCTTAGAACTAAATTTAGGTTGCTTGTCTAATATGCTTCTTCTCCCACAAGCTTGTAAAGCTGTACACAGTAAAGCATAAATATTAAACGTTTAGTCTATTTGTCAAGAAGCATACAATGACCACCCACTCAGAATGGTAATTTTTCTTACAATGTGTTTCTGTGGTTTAATAGTATTCCACTAATATCAAACAAAACCAGTTTTTCTCAGTTCTGTGTCGTTACATTTCCCAGATCTGACCTTCTTCCCAGTTCTCTTAATTGTACTTATCATAAAAATAAACCTGTCATCTCAATCTTAAATTAAATGTAAAATCTCAAAGTCTCAGAGATAATATTCCTTAAATATAACCAGTTAAGTTCCCCACTGGATCTCAGCACCTGCATCTATCATTGAGCCAAATTGTGCTTTGCTTCTGTCACTGAACCATTGTTTAATCCTGAGAAGCTCTTTATAGTAGACAGGCAAAATTATGAGATCATGGGGAGCATCTACTCCTCTGCTATCAAAAGGATCAGGACTTTATCCCCCATCATCAATGAGAAGTTTGTTGCTCATGTACACAATTCCTGTACATGACAACTACTTGCAGATTCAGGCCTCAGTCTGTACCCACACAATATCTGTGTCAATTAAAAAGAACTAGGCAACAAACCTTTTGGAGCATAATAATGTTGTTAAAAGAAGGAAATTAAAATGCCATCAAAGCTTTTAAAGGAAATTCCTTTTCATATTTAAATTCATTTTGTTTTCTCTAACTGAAATAATCTTGAATTGTTTGCCGACTATTATATTACATTAAATGTTGAGTATTCCTTTTCAGTTTCTGATCACTCCCAGGAGCAGCAAACTGGGTGAATTAAATTCACTATACAGAATGCCAGGCTGGAAGTAGGTTCAATAAGTAATGTTGTTGATAGCATCTAACAATGTCTCTGAAAACAATATAATACCTATAAACACCAATATCTTTTCTAATCTCAAAAAGTCAAAGGAACTTTATGTAAATAAGGATTTGTGCATGATAACCTTCCTTTGAACCAGAAATGGGGTTTTTATTTTTCTTAAGCCCCCACAAATTGGATCATAATAGACTGAGAAGATGCAGGAAAAAAGGTTGAGCTTCAGTGTTAACTGTGATGTACGTTATTATACAAGATCCAAAATGGAAACATTTAACAAAATATAGCTATCATTTAGAGTTCTTTGGCTTACTTTACAGGTGATAGGATGGTAGATAAAACGGCTCAGTCAAAGCAAACAAGCTCAAAAAAAGGGAAGATATAATTACTGACAGAAAAAATAGATACAGAAATGTATTCCATGATGTACCGTTGATGGCAATATTAAGAAGCAGGCATTTCTTTGCTATGTGAGTTTATCAAGGAAGGGAAAACTGAACAAGTAAAACACTAAACTTCAGTGTCTACCTCAAGGGCTGATGTTAAGAAGTCCATGTGCACAGGATAAATAGTAATTTTGCCTTTCCAGCAAGTTAATTACATTGAACTGATCCTTGATAGTGCCTGTTTCCATCCTCCAACATGCAGAGATTTTCTTACTACAAAGGTAGCTATACAGAGGAATGTCTAAAGCCCTGCTTAGCCAGTAGGTAGATACAGTATTCAGTGTGTAGTAGCCTATTTTTACACCAGTATATTACTGCTCAGCTGCAAGAAGTAGATAAGGCATATGATTCTCATGTGGGATCAATAGTGGCATTAATAGTTGCTGCTTAATGAAAAAGGGGAGACTTCTAATTAAACTGTCCTACTGATTATAATGCAGTGGCTGCTTTCTCCTTCGCATTAATTTTTCTCTCCTATTTTTGTTTCTTCATTTTGATCTAGGTCTTCTCACTCTGTGAAATTGAAATAAACAAGTTGAATAAGACAGCCCAACATTTGAGAACTAAAGGTTGAGGAGTATAATGAGAACAGTCCAGATCCATCCTCTTTGGAACCAGCCTTCAGATAGCTGAAGTCTGCAAAGAAACCATGTCTCAGTCTTCTCTTCCCTAGGTTAAATAAACCCAGTTCCCTCAGCCTCTCCTCATAGGTCATGTGCTCCAGCCCCCAAACTTTTTTCACTGCCCTCTGCTGGACTCTCTCCAAATGTTTTCTGCATCCTTTCTGTAGTGGGGGGCCCAAAACTGGATGGGAGATTCCAGATGTGGCCTCACCAGTACCAAATGGAGTGGAAAAAGCACTTCTCTTGATCTGCTGGTAACATTCCTTATTAATGCAGCCCAGAATCCCATTAGCCCTCTTGGCAACAAGGGCACACTGCTGACTCATATTCAGCTTATTGTTCACTGTAACCCCCAGGTCTGTAGTACATCTATTTAGAATGTAAATAGACAGAATATGCATTTACTTTGTAGTACATCTACTCCATAGTGGGTGCATCTACCCGTGCATTTGATGCGGAAGCAGTTTACTCACAAGTAAACTACAGAGCTGCTACTTAGTCAGTCAGTCCCTGCTTGTACTGGTGCATGGGACTGTTCTATCCTAAGTGCAGGACTTTGCAGTTGTCCTTACTGAACCTTACAGTTTTGGGCACCACGCTTTAAGAGGGTTGTGGATAATCTGGAGAGGGTCCAGAGAAGGGCCACTTGTATGGTTAAGGGCTTGCAGGCCAAGCCCTACGAAGAGAGACTAGGGCACCTGGACCTCTTCAGCCTCTGCAAGAGAAGGTTGAGAGGTGACCTTGTGGCTGCCTATACATTCATCACGGGGACACAGAAAGGAATTGGTGAGGCTCTACTCACCAAGGTGCTCCTGGGGGTTACAAGAAATAATGGACATAAGCTAGCAGAGAGCAGATTTAGACTGGACATTAAGAGGAACTTCTTCACAGTTAAGAGTGGCCAAAATCTGGAATGGGCTCCCAAGGGAGGTGGTGATCTCCCCTACCCTGGGGGTCTTAGAGGCTAGAGGAGGTTAGATAGGCATCTGGCTAGGGTGATCTAAACCCAGCACCCTTTCCTGCCTATGTAGGGGGTCAGACTCAATGATCTATTGAGGTCCCTTCTGACCCTAACATCTATGAAACTGAATCTGTGAACCTCATGAGATTTCTTTTGATCCAGTATTCCAATTTCTCTAGGTCTCTCTGAATCCTAGCCCTATCCTCCACTGTATCTACTACTCCTCCCAGCTTGATGTCATCTGCAAACTTGCTGAATGAAAGAGCTAATAGAGATGTCTTTCCCTATACATAACTTCAGAAAACAAGAACAATTTCTTCTGTCCAGTCCTGACTTGATCAGTTGTAATGACCCCATTATTCAAAACCTTGTGAAAAGTGTACTTCTTTACTTCTAATGTTTTGCAGCTTTTAGGTACAAATTATTGTTTACTAAAATTAAAGGCAAAACTTTTATACAGCCTGCATTATCTGACTGGAGGAAAGCTGAATACCAACTTGAAAGAATATCAAGCTTCTTCATTGTACCATAAAGTAATTGTTCTTCAAAAAGTCACAACATGGCCTTTTGATGGGAGATAAATTTTAGCTGAAGTAAGTTGTCTCTGAACATGTGAAGACAGTAAAGAAGGATAATTTAGCTAGAAAGTCCCTGAGACATCCAGAAATGGGTTGTAGATTTTACTGCACATGCTTAGTAGCTATATGGGAAGATTTTTTTTATGACCATCTGCCTGACGCACCAAAACCAGTTGACCTCCAAGAGCTAGTTCAGGGCAGAAAGGTTATAAATACAGGAGTTAAGGGAACCCTATGGAGTCAGAAGGTAAACCATGCAGAACCAAGAGGTGTGACTGCTGTAAAGAAGGGAGTTGCACACATGTGACATGGCAGCTATGGAGTAATTAAACGCAGTTTTTATTCTGTAGTACATCTACTCCATAGTGGGTGCATCTACACATGCATTTGATGCGGGAGCAATTTACTCACAAGTAAACTACTTGAGACCTAACACTCCCAGACAGGCATCTACATGTGCAAGGAAGAGGAAGCAGATTTGATGCTAATGGCAGCAAACTGCTCCTGCTTCTTGGGGCCCTGCTGTGGGCCCCTGCCCCCACCAGGGGAAGCTCTAGGGGCTGGCAGGGAGCACTGAGCCAGGAAACAGCTGTATGCTGGCCAGGGTAAGGACACTGCACCCTGCCCCCAGGGGTTACCTGCTGCTAGGGCAGGGACGATGACCCTCTGCCCCAGCAGCAGAGAGCTCCTGGCTCCAGCTCCCTGATTGGGGCAGGGGACTTGGAAAGAGATGCAGGGGAGAGGCAGGTCTCAACCCCCTGCCCCGATCTGCCCATGGGGCAGCTAGCAACTAGCTCGATCACTTGATCAGGGCACAGAGCTGAACCTGCACCTGACCAGGACAGTTCCCAGTCCCTGCTCTGTGACTGGGGGGCAGGGGCTGGAGAGCCTGTTCCCTGCTCAGCTCTGCGTTGACTGAGTTGGGGATGCTGACATATAATTACTTCCTTGTTTTCTGAGGGGTAACTTCCCCCTGGAGTGCAGTGACTTACACTGCCATAAAGGAATGCATCCTGTTGGCTTCACTTTTAGTTCTGAGTCAAGTCAATTTACTCCATAGTAAACCCGTCATACATCCAAACTCTCGGTCCAAGTCCGTATTCCACTCTTGATACAAGTGAATTCCGTTCCAGCTTTCTGCTTTAAGAAAGCCCTCTATTAGAATCATACTTGGTTCATCACACTGATTTATAGGCCTAGAATGAGAAACAATAAATATCATTTCTAGTCTGTGGAATTTACATGGAACGTGGGGTTCTATTTCTACTGAAGAGACAATAGGTCTCTTCAAACTTGCTGAAGTGAGGACTTGTAATTTCTTATCTGACTTTGCTGGAACAACAGGGAAAAGAGAGAGTGCTTATAAGGTGAGAGTCATAGAGCTGGGAATGCACATTTTACGTGCTTATCCCAAAGTCTGTATTACTTTGGTATACAGTCCTGTATGCAGCAGTAAAACCAGCCCCTTATTCTTCCTCTCTTGTTTATACATCCAAGGATTGCATTAGGTCTTTTCTACATGCATGGAATTCCTGCCTGCTATGTATCCCAAATCCTTTTCAGAGCTTCTACCTCCATGATCCAGCATAGAAATCCAGTCTGTCTTTGGCCTATACCAGGGATGTCAAACTCATCTGGCCCTCTGGACTGGATTAGTGGCATGGGACCCATCTGTGGGCCTCTGGGAAAGCCTATGAAATATGAACTTTCATTTCTACCCAGGAGAACTTTTATAATCTTTTCTCCGATGCCTGATGAAGGGTGTTTGTGCCCAAACGCTTGCAATTAAAGAAAATTTTTGTTGGTCTAATAAAAGATATCACCTCTACCATGAGCCCCAATTGCTTTTTCCTCTAGACCAATATGGTTACAACCTGCATACCTGTAGCTTAGTTAGAAACTTGAGAAAGCTGGGCTCATAATGTAGATGTTCTAAGGTAGCTTTAATACAGGGCTCTACTCTAATACTAAAAAAGATAGGGTCCATTCATTTTCTTCCAGGGTTGACATTATTAAACATGTATCAGACCAAGGGTGTATTATAAGGGCATGGATTTAGCACAATAGAACTCCATAAAAAATGAAGGAGGTTTTAATTTAGTCCTTTGTCACATGAAATAGAGTTTAAAAATAATGTCCAAGAAAAAATAGCTACTCAACCTAATAATAATTCATCCATCAAATAAAGATGACCTATTTTTGGAGAAGTTAAGATATTTTCAGTCTCCAACTCTACGAAATTAAATATATTTTCTGAAAAATTAATAATTGAGTAACTATAGAAGTGATTAATATAGATGAGGAGCTCTTGTGCATGAAGTGCTATGTGCCTTCTGAGTGAAATATGCTGCTGCTTAGGTATATACAAATCCTATGCATCACTTAACTTCTACCTACAGCAATGAGGAGGAGCCTTCATAGTAGGCGTTAATAGAATGTAAGTGTTAGAATAGAGAGCTAGTCTTGTCCCTCACAACAGGGGTGAGATTCACCCCCTGGTAGGTTCATCACTCTGTTGAATTCCATGAGAGTTGAGAATTCTTGGTGCTGTTTCAGATCAGGCCCATTGAAGAGGCTTTTACTTGTACTTTGACTGTATTTCTGCCTTTGGATAACTTAAAGACATGATGGGTGAATGTATATAACACTGCTGAGAACAGAATGAGTTTAGCATTTCACAGTTTCCTGTGCTCATTTCTGAGATTTAGCTGGAAATATATAAATACATAATTAAGTAATGAAGATAAACAGAATTTACTTCTTAGAAAAACAGTATTTTGCTGTCTCTTATGCAGCATGCTGTGAGTTAAAGCTCTATTATATAGCTATTACTGGAGCATAACAATGAAAAATTGAGTCCCAGTTTTATTAGAAAATACTGAAAATTAATTAGTGCTTTGGAAATTGCACTGCAAGAAAACAACTCAGGCATTCTTAATTCACTTAATATTTGTTCTGTTTCTATTGTACAAGACTATTTTTTAATCAGAATGTCACGCAATACTAAATCAAACACTTTAGTATGTTATACCTATGCTTCTACATTTTAAACCAAACCTGTAATCTCTCTGAATGAAACCAGTTTTTTTGACAAGACCTATTTCTATGAAATAGTGTGGACTGGCATTAATAAGATTCCTATTCTTTTGTAACTGAATCCTATAAAAGCTTTTACATAATTTTGGCATAGACTGATGTCAGGCTGACTGGTTTATATAGTTACCTGAGTCACTCCACTTATCCTTTTTGTATACGAGCACAACACTGACGCCCTCCCAGTTTTTTGGAATTTGGCACTCTCAAAAAATAGCTGTCAATGGGGAGTCATTGTCAAGTGAAAGTGCCAGGTGTTGCATTTTGCATGGTTCAAGAGCAGGTCTGATATTATTCAGCATTCCCAACAATGATTTTGAAGCAAATATAAAATTATTGATGATTATATTTACCGCAGTGGTTCTCAACCTTTTCAGACTTTAGGCACCCCTTAGAAAATGGCAGCTCTTAATGTTCACTTGTTTTTTGACTACAGGAAAATAATAGAGCAATTCTTCTGTTACAAAGAGTTCAAAAAGACCACAACAAGGGAGATTCATTTTAACACTATGGATCCCTATTTGAAATCTTTGGGTTTATCTTCTGAATCATGTTTACAAACCTAACAGTGCTAACATTGTGTGGCATACCACAGCACTCTTGAAAGGACCTCTAGGCCACCACAGTGTCCTGGAATCCTGGTTGAGAATCACTGACTACAGGAATGAGAAGGATAAGGCAGTCAGGCAAGGATATCTGGGTTGCTTTGTGAGCAGGATCTATTTTAAAAAATCTGCTTTAAAAACAGCCCAATGCAAAATTATACAAGAGCGTAAGATAGCGGTGTCAAACATATGGCCTGCAAGCTGTATCTGGCTTGTGGAGCCCTGCCATCCAACCCCTGGTGCTGCCTCTGGTTCTGATCAGACCCACACAGGGCACTGAGGCACCCTGTGGTGTGGGGCTGGTCTGTGGGCTGAACCGGGTGACAGCATACCTGATTCAGGTATTGGGCTCCCTCTCCAACAGCATACCTGATTCAGTGACTGTTCCATGCAGGCTCGGACCTGCACTGTATGCAGTGTGGATCTTGGAGCAGCTGGAATGGGAGCCACGTTTGTCTCAGTCTTGATGGAGCAGCAGCTGTGCTGCATGCAGTAGCTGCCCTGGCCAGACTGCACTACACATGGTGCCTTCTCCAGCCAGTCTGGGACCTGCATTTCATGTGGAGCTTGCAGGCACTGCTTCCAGCTTGGATCCCAGACTGACTGGAGCAGGAGCTGTATGTGGCACAGTCTAGCCAGGGAGGCCACTGCTTGCAGTGTGACTACCACTTCAGCTGGACTTCAGCAAATGGGGTGCCTGTTCCAGGTGCTCATGTGTGGGTTCCAGACTGGCTGAAGCAGATCAGGTATGCAGGAGGAAATGAAGGGGGAAGAGATGGACTACTCCTCTGGGTAGGCAGTTCTTAGCTGGTAAGGTGTCTCTCAGCTCTCTAAAGAAGCTCTACCACAAGTCCTGAATGCTTTTTCATCTAAGCCAATATGGCTATAACCTGCATACCTGACACATGGAAGATACCTAATTTTAGCCATTTTAAAAAATGAAATCTTCATAATTTCAAAAGGAGGAAGCAACTTTGACCACCTGAAACCTGAGATACTGCTCCTGCCTTTGTTCAAGGTAATTTGCATCATGACAGAGCCTCACAAGAGAGCTTACCAGTTAAGAACTGCCTGCCCAGATGAGCAGTCCATCTATTGATTCCTCTGTGAAATGTGAACTTTCATTTCTATCCAGGAGAACTTTTACAATCTTTTCTCTGATGCCTCATAAAGTGTGTTTGTCCCTGAAAGCTTGCAATTCAAGAATTTTTTTGCAAAAATCTTGTTGGTCTAATAAAATATATCACCTCTACCACAAGCCCTGATACCTAAGCTACACAAATTCAGTCTGAGTTGGGGTCTGGAAAGAAAGGCAGCAACTATTGCCTGCTTTTAGGAAACACACTTGTTGAAAAAGTAAGCCTTAGTTGTTTCACTGGTGCTCCTCTTTTACAGTACTTTAAAACAATGCAATGTCATATTTGAAATCCTGTTAGTCATACTGGACTTGTGCCCTTTCACATTCAAGTCAAAATATTTTTTTCTTTTAGTTTCAGCTCAAGCAGTATTGTACAGTTCAAGTCCTTTTTGCTATTTTAATGCTTTGTATAGTTGTTGGTCACATTTCAAAGCATTCTATTCAATGGTACTCATATTGGCATATATAGCCTCCAGAAACTGAATGGAAGTGTGAAAATAATAGTGAATGAAGTAGAAGAACCTACGGCACAAAACAGAGAGACCTAACTAGCTCCTGCTGGCACCTAATAGGAAAGTTCAAGATCAGGCTCAAATAGCACTAGGCATAATCAGAAAAGAAAAAACAAGACTGATTGATGTGAGGAATGATAAAAGAAAGAATAAATGCACCACATTGCCATGGGAGTGTGATCCAATGGATACCAGTCTTGGATTCTACTCCTAGCTCTGTAATTGACCTGCCATGTGGCTGAGAGAAAGTCAGTTTACCCTTTGTAATTCTACAGACAAGACATTCTCCAGGACAAAGAATACCTTTTGCTATGAATTGTATGTAGACCATCTAACCCAATGGCTAGGGACAGAAGTTACACATAAACCAGTTTAAGCGATCAGAAACTGGTTTAAACCTGGAACAGAACAGAAATTCAATGCACATAAACCTCTTTCAAAATGGCTGAAACTGGTTTAAAATAAACGTGGTTGAATGTAGTATTAGACTTACCTGATTAAGGTTAAATCGGTTTATGGAATTTCAGTTCTAGACCCCTTCCTGGTTTAAGTTAAATCAGAGTCCCCCAGCATCCCCTGCAGCCCTGGACTGGGCTGGACCATCTGTTCCAGACAGCTGGGCTGGCTCTGCCCCCCTGCTCTCTAGCCAGAGCAGGGGTCGGGGCATGACCAGGGTGGGCCCAGCACAGCCCCCTGAGTCAAAGGGGGTAGGAAGGGAGTTTATTCCACCCTCTCTCCACTGGGGACTCCAGCCAGGGTCTGCTTGGTTGGGGTGGAGCCTATCTGGGTCCTATCCCTCTTCGCCACTCCAGGTAGACCCCGGCTGACATCCCCCAGTTAGAAGAGGGGATGGAGGAGGAAATAAATGCCCTCTCTTCCCCCTTCAAGTTAGGGGGCCATGCTGGGTAGGCATCTGGCCATGCCCCCACTGCTAGAGTGGCAAAGACAGAGAGACCCTGACAGGGGTTGCTGCACCCTGGCCAGGCAGACCCCAGATGGGGTCCCAGGGGGAGAGAGAAAGGATCAGGGAATAAAACCCCATTCTTCCCCCTTTGCCTTAGAAGACCATGCTGGACTGGGGTCTGGCCATGCTGTTTCCCCCTGCAAAAGTCTGGCAAGAGCTGCTTTCCCACCTCCCCCTCCAGGCACTCCCCAGCTGGGGTCCCTGCAGACCATGGTGGGGGTTTAAATCACTCCCCAATCATACCCAGGCCTGCAGGGGCCTGGTCACACCCATCCCTCAGCACAGCTTCCCTCCAGCCTGACCACTGCGGAAAGGAAGGGAGGGGTCACTCTGGTACCTCCCCTCTTCCCCCCAGCTTCTGTCCTGAGCTACTACAGGCATGTGCCTGCATTTCTGGAATCAAAAGTGAACGTCTGTTCACTTGCTTGCCATTTAATCTAGGCAGGCAAGTTTGGTGAATCTGCATCAATTGAATCAATTCAGGCTCAGGCTTTTTGAATGTCTGTACTTAGCCAATGATTCTGTGCTTTCTCTGGAGTTGGTTTGGTGGTATTCAAACAAACAAAATAAAACTTTTCCAAATGAAATAAACTGAAAATAAAATTTTCCAAAACATAAATAAAATGGTCCTTATTGTTATAATGGTGATAAAAACAGCTATCAAAACAAATAGAAGTTATAGAAGTTTAAAAATCATAAAAATGGACTAAATACCAAGAAGTCTAACAACTGAGGTTCATTCACCTGCAACTCTGCCATGTCATATATACCATCACCTGTTTACAATGCCCCTCTACTGTCTTCATCAGACAGATGGGGTAACTGCTATGTGTAAGAATAAATTAAAATCAATGTGACATCAGCTGCACAAAGTCACAAAGGCCTGTGTCACAACACTTTAATCTCCCTGGATACACCATTCTTGACCTCCGGATTACTGTTCTTAGGGAGCAAACTCTTAAAAACCAGGAGTTTGAAGAGAAAATTGTGGAACATGAAATTATCCATAAACTGTACAGTATTAAGTATGGTTTAAACAGGACTTACAGATTCTTATCCCATAAATTGGATTAGTTTTTGTGACCTCTTTGTTTCTACGGGTTCCTTGCTTGTTTGCCCCTCCCAGCACTGTTTCCCTCACCCCCGTATCTTCCCACTTTTGTGTTCAAATCGTTCACTCTATGAGGATTGGCGAGAGCTGCTTCCACGTAGTGATCCCTGGTAACATCTCTGATGGCCAAGAGTTTCCAAATTGACAAAAACACCAAAGCACACAATGATAAAGATATGGAGAATGCTTTTGTCACTCCACTTAATACACTGTTCTATGCTGTCCTTTCACAGCTTCAGACGAAGTAAGCCTGAGTTCACAAAACCTTGTAGTCTATATATCTTTATGTAATTTTTTAAATGCATATTTACCCTGCCTTCTGTCTGACCTCAGACTAACATGGCTAATTATTTTTCTGGCTAGGGACAAAGATTACACAAACTGGTAATTGATCAGAAACTGGTTCAAATCTGTAACACAACAAAGTTCAATGCATATAAACTGCCTTCAAAATGGCTGAAAACAGTTTAAGGTAATCCCAGATGGTTGCAGTATCAAACTTAACTGATTTAGCCTAAATCAGTTTATTGAACTTCTGTCCCAGATCCCCTCCGTGCATGGGTGAGCTGGCCTTGGCCCAAGCTGTCTGCTCCAGCCAAGCAGGGAGGCTTGCTCTAGCAGCCCCTGACTTCTGGTCTGGGCTACTGCAGGCATGTGTCTGCGTTTCTGGAATCAAAAGTGAACGTCTGTTCACTTGACTATCAGTTCAATCTACACAGTTTAGACTAACCTGCAAAGATTGAATCTATTCAGACTTGGGCTTTTCAACTGTCTGCATTTATCCCTTCTGAAAATTGTCAAGATTCCTAAAATATATTTTCAATATCTGAAAAAGCTCTAGAAACCCATTTCAGAAATATGTTATTCAATGCATACTGGTCACTGTTTGCTTTTCTTCTATTAACATTTGAGCAGGGAGCACAAATGCTACCATGTGAACAATCAAGCAGCACAGAGACACAGCTGGGTACCCTATGCATAGGGGAAGCAGCAACTTCCAGTTGCCACCGTCATTGCAGTTGCATGAACCATTTTTATTGTTCTCCCCCGCCCCCCGCCAAATTGATATCCAGGGCAGTACAAGAGTACCACTGGCACCACCCTTGCTACAGTACTGAAGCAATCACATGCTCCTCATGAAATGTGAACAGTTGAAACCAGCAATTCATGAACATTATATTATCTGAAAACTATGTATCCAGAACATCTGATGAACAATGAATGCATTCAGGAAAATCAGGAATGGTTCATAAATTATTTCGGAACCATAGCACCCTATGTTTAAAGGCATCCTTGCACCTCTTGAGTGAGATTCTAGCCCTGTTGCAGTTATGGGGGTTTTTGGCATTGATCTCAGGGATGCTAGGACTTCACTTTTGACAGAGTCCTTGATGGCTTTCATATTGCAGCATGAAAGAAGATGAATGTGTATCTCATGCTCTGATTTATTGAAAATTTCAGCATAGTAAGAACAAGGAAATTTACATATCAAGAATGTGTTTGTAGACAAATTAAAATTAATGATGCTGTATTTGGGGGGGGGGATACTTTAATTTTATTAACCATCTTGAACCTGACTTGCCTCTGTCTCACTCCACATGTGTTTTGGTATAACACACCATTAGATTTTACATGGAGTTACATTGGGGTAAAATTAGGCTAGAGGCAATGCCAGGCAGATATTTTGTAAGTTTAATTCCAATTTGAGTCATGTTTCATTCCAAATAAGGGAAAACCTGATCACATGACTGAAATCTGTGCAAAGCATATTCAGTTGATTGACTACTGGAATTACACTGTTTCTTCAGCAGGTCAACAATGATCATTACCTACTTTAACAAAAAGAATCACTAGGGTGCTAATAATAGTATTACTTACTTTTTTTGTTCTCGCATTGAATTCCAAACCAATCATTTAGCTCGGTAGCCAAAGGCTTGCATTATTAATTCCTTCTCAGTTTAATATGTGGATAAAAGGAAATATAAAATTCATACTGAAACAGCACACAATCTGATAATTGGAGAGATTAACTCTTCTTGCTTTGAACTTTATTTTGTGCAGTTACTATAGCACTTGATATTACTTCTTGCTTAGTTAAAGCTAACAATATACTTTTAATGACTTCAGTGTACATATGCTGATAGACCTAATTAGGGCTCCTGTAGTGCTGAGCTTAACTTTTTCAATCTTGTCGAAACTGGAAACACAATGTTCTGGACTCATACTGTGCAGCTCAGATTCTTTACAGACAGCTCATTTCTGTGCATCTCAATAACCAACACTGCTTGCTGGGTAAAAAAGAAAAATAGTAGTTTTATCTCAACAGATGACAGAGACAATAAATATTAAAAGCACCACTGTTTCTGGACCTTTCCTAACTATCTGACAAAGGACTCCAATGTGAAGCAGATCAAATCAAACTGGGAAAACAATCAAAACCTTATTTAAACTTGTACTGAAATGGATTGTCCAAAAGATTAATAAAATAAAAGGACTTTGAAACTTAATTTAAGTTTCATATAATTCAAATACATGAGGTAAACACATTTCTCTCCCTGTGGCCTTTGCTTTAAATGGCAGGAAAGGATGTGTTATTCAGTTATGTCAGATCAGTCTAATTAGCCTACATCTTAATGGCATATTTCAATCCTCTTAAAGTAAAATTTCTGAAGCTATGTTAACTGGCTATGTGACCATTCAGGCTTATCAGTAAATGAACTGAGGTTAGCCAAGAAAGTATCTGAAGCCCAAAGTTTAGGAACAGAGTTTTGGCTGATAAAATTATTCATGAGGCAAGCACACCTGTAAATTTTATAACCATTTGTCTCTGACTCCCTTAGGGCTATGCTAAAGAATATAAGTAGCCTTGTGTAAGTTTTGGTTTGTAGCTCCAGGTGTGCTGTAGGGAAGGAACTGTGTCTTGGAGAGTGGGAGTTAGTAATCTTCTGTTTCCCCTTAATTCCTGTGCCAGCTGTGTTTTGTTTTGCATGTTGGAGACAGAGCCATTTGTACAGTGGCTGAACTACTAAGCATGCAACCCTTGTCCCTCACCTACCTCTGCCTCAGAGATACAGCTAGGGTGTTTAAGTTAGGCTAGGTATAGGCATCTGGGAATGTTTCCTTGCTAAAAGGGTAGCGTACACCCAATGGAAAGAAGAGGACATCACCAGGGATGGCTATACTGTAGTCGCTCGGGGATGTAGGGGGGCAGTCAGGAAGGCCAAGGCAGAGATGGAATTAGGACTAGCTTCCCAGATTAAGGACAATAAGAAGTCCTTCTTTAAATACATAGGGGGTAATGTGGACCTTTCCTAACTATCTGACCTTTCCTAACTCTTTTCCTGCAGGACGCGTTGGAAAATTTGGTCGTCACACCAAACGACAAAGCTAACATGTTTAACAATTTCTTTGCCTCCGTCTTCCTAAGTGGGGACCAGAACAGTCACCCCCCTGCTGGGCCCCCCTTGAACCCCAGGGGAGGCACACCTGGGCCAAGGGTTAGTGAGGAACTAGTTAGGGAACTTCTGGAGGGGCTGGACGTATTAAGTCAGCCAGTCCGGATGATCTCCACCCTAGAGTTCTAAAGGAACTGGCCAAGGTCATTGCAGGACCCCTGGCACGGCTTTATGAGCACTCGTGGTGCCCTGGTGTGGTGCTGGAGGACTGGAAGAGGGCCAACGTGGTTCCAATCTTCAAAAAGGGGAAGAAGGAGAACCTGGGAAACTATAGGTCAGTTACTCTTACCTCGATCCTAGGCAAGCTGTTCCAGAAAATTATTCTGGCACACTTCCACGAGGGGCCAGCAAGGGACTGCATGCTCAGGGGCAACCAACATGGGTTCATCAGTGGCAGGTCCTGTCAGACCAACCTGGTGGCCTTTTAGGATCAGATCACCAAATCATTAGATGCAGGGGTAGCAGTGGACATAGTCTTCCTGGACTTCCGGAAGGCTTTCGACACTGTCTCTCACCATGTTCTCATTAAGAAACTGGGGGGCTGTGGTGTCGACACCCACATAGTCAAATGAGTCGCCAACTGGCTGGAGGGCCGCACCCAGAGGGTGGTAGTGGATGGGTCCTTCTCAACCTGGAAGGACGTGGGCAGTGGGGTTCCACAGGGCTCGGCCCTCAGGTCTGCACTGTTCAACATCTTCATCAGTGACTTGGACGAGGGGGTAAAAAGCACCCTGTTCAAATTTGCTGATGACACTAAGATGTGGGGGGATGTGGGCACACTAGAAGGAAGCAACAGGCTACAATCAGGACCTAGACAGGTTACAAGGGTGGGCGGATGTGAATAGGATAGGATTCAACACCAACAAGTGCAAAGTGATGCACCTGGGGAGGAACAACCGGCATCATACCTACAGGTTGGGGAACTCCTCTCTTGTCAGCACAGAGGTGGAAAAGGATCTTGGAGTCATCACTGACTCCAGGATGAACTTGGGCTGGCAGTGTGGAGAGGCAGTTAGGAAGGTCAACCATACCTTGTCATGCATCCACAGATGCATCTCGAACAGGTCAAAAGAGGTGATCCTCCCCCTCTATGCGGCACTGGTCAGGCCACAGTTTGAGTACTGCGTCCAGTTCTGGGTGCCACACTTCAAGAGGGATGTCGACAGCATGGAGAGGGTCCAGAGGATCAGGGGACAACAGGGCAGGCCCCATTAGGAGAGGCTACGGGACCTGAACCTGTTCAGCCTCCAAAAGAGAAGACTGAGGGGGAATCTTGTGGCCTGTTATAAACTAGTCAGGGGGGATCAGCAGGCATTGGGGGAGTCCCTGTTGCCCCGAGCACTGCCAGGAGTGACCAGGAATAACGATCACAAGCTGGCAGAGGGTAGATTTAGGCTAGATATCAGGAGGCGCTACTTCATGGCCAGGGCAGCTAGGATCTGGAACCAGCTTCCAAGAGAAGTGGTGCTGGCTCCTACCCTGGGGGGTTTTAAGAGGAGGTTAGATGAACACCTTGCTGGGGTCGTTTGACCCCAGTACTCTTTCCTGCCATGGCAGGGGGTCGGACTAGATGATCTACTCAGGTCCCTTCTGACCCTAGAAACTATGAAACTATTATACTTTTACTGCTATAAGGCTAAGTACAGGCCATCAAAAACCCCAAAGCTGAATTGATTCTGTTTTTGCAGGTTAGTCTAAGCTACAAAAATTGAATCAATAAGCAAGTGAACAGACATTCATTTTTAACTCAGGAAATAGGGTCATATGCCTGCAGTGGCTCAAGTCAGAAGCCAAGGGCCACTAAAGCACAGCACTCTGGCATGTAGCCAGCATGGACTGTGTGATCACTTCCTCTTCCTCTTGCCCCTGAGGTCTCTTGGATTTGTAGTCGACAATCACAGCAGCAGGACTCTGGAGGGTTGCTCATCATCATTTCCTCTTCGTGCTTCCAGGTGCCTCTGGGATTTGTCATCCATAGCAGCAGCCAGCAGTAAGTTTAGTAGGGCAAGGCAGCTCTGTACTTGGTGGAAGTTTAACTCCTCTCCCTGGCCCCAGACCCTAGTCAGGGTTTACCTGCAGGGGGAGAGGGGGCAGTGAGCCAGCCAGTGAAGCCACTGAGCCAGGCCTCACTGTTCCAACTAGGGAGTAGAGGGGAGGGGCCAGCCCTGCTCTCTGAAGCAGACAGCGTAGCCCAGACCAGGGCTGCAAAATGCTGGGATGCTGGGGAACTCTGATTTAACTAGAAACAGGAAGAGCTCTGGGACAGAAGTTTCATAAACCAGTTTGACCTACATCAGTTAAGTCTGATACTTCATTCAACCAGCTTTATCTTAAACCAGTTTCAGCTATTTTGAAACTGGTTTATATGCAGTGAACTTCTATCCTGTTACAGGTTTAAACCAGTTTCTGATTACTTACATGTAACTTCTGTCCCTAAGCAAAGTGATTGGAAACCAGTCTATACCTATAACAGAATAGAAGTTAGGCACACAACTAGTCTATACCCATAACAGAAGTTCAGCACACATAGACTAGTTTAAGAATGACCCGAACCTGGTCTAAGATTAACACCCTGACCAAAGGGCAAATGTGTATTATGTTTCCTACTGGAAGATGGGGTGGATATACTGGGGGGGAGGGGATGGAGGGGGAGCTCCAATACACCGAACCCACCCTTCAGCACAAGCTGGGGAACCCCAGGAATGAGCTCCGTCTGCTGTCTTTCCTCTTCCCATTCCAGAAACAGTGAGTACTAGAGCCATGACTGTTGCTATGGGAACCTGGCTGCAGGCTGTCCATGCACAGCTAGATTCCCCTCCCTGCTGCAAACAACAGTGAACTTCTATTTGGTCTGAGGTAATGTAACTCAGAACGCTTTGCAGAAATCGTTCTGAGTTACAGCTGGGAGCTGCACTTCTGTCTGCACCCTAAGTCTTGTGGTCAAAAGACTGGGCCATAATTTGGTCCCTAGTGTGTATTGGGAGGCAGATGCAAATAAGTAACAAATTGACTAGCTGTTATTCCATTGCATCACTGCATAAGTCCAAGTCACATTATATTTATTTTAGTATTCTTCAATACAGTACTTTGCTGTACCGATAATTTAAAGACTCGGTTCATCAGTGCTATGCCTCTGAGTAGTTTGACTGAAGCTAGTAGATGTACATGTGAATAAAGATTTGTAGGAATAAGGCCAGTCTGGAAAGTAAAGCAGAGTATTGAATGAATTTCCAAGACTAATATTGTACTTTACAATTATAGTGTTAAAAATGCAGCTTTGAAAATGGCATTAGGAAAAATTAGGAAATCCTGCTTACTGAGTATTTGATAGATGAATACATTATTACTAGTATGAGTATTATTAGTATGTATTAGTATAGTATTATTAGTATGAGTGTCTCTAAACAGAAATATTTTGAACCATTTAAAATATGCTACAATATCTCTATTCACTGTCTAGAGAAATTAATCCAAATATAAGATCTCCTTATACCATTTTTAAAAGACACAATAAAACTTAGCATCATTTGTTAGGGCTAATTTTATATTGTGGTATGCTTAAGGGAAGATAAAAGTAGGTATTAAAATTATTTTCTGTAATTCATTGCAGGGTTTACAATGCCTTGTGTGTACATCTCTCTTTGGCTTGTATTATTTTGTAGACAATATCTTATTATTCAGTTCATTATAAAATCTTCTTACCTAAAAGTTTACAAATTCCCACATAATTTCATGTGATTTTTTAACAATTTGGGTCCAACCCCCCCCACAACATTTTTGCACACTTTGACACTACTATTATTTATTTCAGTCTCAACTGTAAGAGAATGAAACTGGAACCAAAGGGTAAGTTTGGAGAGTATGTTTCTATCTATTAGATAATATTTTAAAATGACCAACATTCATTTTCCCCTTCCTATGAGGAGCTTGGCAGAGTCATAGCAGGCACAGTCAAATAGGCCTGAATTAAAGTACCATTTTCAAAACCTTTCTAAGTGACTGGGACCATAATGAAAGTTAACGGACGAAAAGGTCTGTAGCATGTGACACAGCATTTTACAAAAGACCTGCTGCTGGAAGGTAATAAGTGACTCTGTAGGCAAGAGTTTTCTTTATATGCCAGTTGGCCCAGGCAAATAAAAAAAGACTATTTCCAGGAGAAAATCCTGGAATCCTGTAGTCTTGTATATCCCCAATGTGGTTCAACAACACTTGGTGGAAAATATATAATGGAAGTAAAAAAAAAGGGGGGGCGGGTTCCTGTCATGACATATAAATGGTATTTTACAGGATTTATTCATTGCATCACATAGGAAATGACCTTTCTATAGGTTTAAAAGTAAGTACGCGGTAAGAGAAATTCCCTCCCTAATAGGCAAATAAATTAAACCATATTTCATACATCTTCTTAAATACACTAATAGACCTGAGAGACCTCATTAAGTAAAATGTAATAAACGATGTCAATATCACTCATCTTCTAGACTTAGCAGGAGGAAGGATGGTCCTGCCACTGCCCTGACTCTGATATTCTGTGTGTCCTCAGGCACGCCATTTTGTCTCTCCCTCTGTGGTACTCATGAAGGAAGTACGCTCATACCCGTAATCTGCAATGCCTCTGACACCTACATTAGGCTGGCAACATGGAGATGAAATGAATCAAAAAGCCTTAGTGAAGTGTGCATGCATGAAAGAGATTTAGAGTAGGAGCCTTGCTCCTAATGCGTGCTTCAAAAAACTAGCCATTCCCATGGGTTTAGGAAAGTCTCTATGGGACCCTATTCTGGGAAAGAATTGAATGAATCAGGATCCAGAAGAGAACTTGTTGATTGTCTACCACCACCATGTCAGGAAGCTCTCTCTTTCCCAATACTCTTTGCTCATCAGCACCATACTTTCCCTCCCTTTTGCTTTGTCTTGCCCTGAATCAGGAAATGAGAGGCAGGAAGTATAGGCACTTTTATGCGTGCTGTGTGGGTGAAGGGGTGGCACTTTAATTAGAGTGGCTCTGAGAGCCACTCTAATTATAGTACTACAGCATATCCTATATTGGCATCCCCCTGTTTAAAAATGTTGGTGGGGCTGCTTGAACTAAAGCTCCTTTGTCAAGCTTTAGTTCACGCACCCCACCACGATTTTTAAGCATGAGGACACTGATGCATGAGACACAGGAGACTGCTGGAGCACGGCACTTGCCACACTCCGGCAGGCTCGATTTATCGAGTCTGCTCTGACGCACTGGAATTCCAACACGTTGGAGCAGCCTCTGCACTCATGTATAGGTGCCCTATGAGCACAGATAGTCTGGGAGGAAGCTTTGAACAATTCAATTCAGTGCCAAAATGCATGCACGTAAGGATGAATGGCCACTGATCTGACATCACCTGAAGGAAGACACAGAGGCCTGTGTTAGAACACTTTAACCTCCCTGGATGCTCCATTGGTGACCTCAGAACCGCAACATTTTAAAAACCAGTTTGAATAGGAAATTGCCCAACAAAAAATCATCCACAGACTGGATTGTGTTAAGTATGGTTTAAACAGGAACTACAAGTTCTTATCCCGTTACCTGCATTAGTTTTTGTGATCCCTTTGTTCCCACGGGCTCTTTGCTTGTATGCTTCTTCCAGCACTGCCCTTTACCCCTTCTTTCTCTTTTTCCTTTTTCCCCACCTTTTATATTCAAATCACTTGCCCACTTTATACACTGTCCTTTCATAGCATCTGATTAAGTGAACTTGAGTTCGTGAAAGCCTGTGCTATATAGATATAATTTAGTTAGTCTGTAAGGTGTAGATCTACCCTGCCTTCTGTCTAACTTCAGACTAACAGGACTAAGTACCCCTTTGCAGGCAAGTGTCAGAGGTGAGATGACACTTGTAGTGCCAGGCTACTGCCCAGCTGGAGTCTTTCTTTTAAGTACATAGTAGGGTGCTTGAAAGAACAGAGCTCTCATAAGAGAGGAGGGAAGGAGGCAGGCCATTCTCAGGTGTAATTTTACTTTGTTCCTATTGTCTTTGTTGCACCCTGAAGATGAACACACTCAAGGTACTTGCTTCTCCTTCCACTGAATTAAGTGTGTTTTGAAACAGGCTTCAGTGGTAGCTGGAGCAGGCACTATGAAAGCAAGCTCTCTGAAGTCTTTTGGATCCTGATCAAAGGCCTTTTTCTCTCTCTCTTTTTGTGGGTGTGCAAAGGAAATTGATCCTCGTGTCTGCTCTTGAACCAGCAGTGACTGGGTCTATTTCTGGCACCTGACCTGATTTCCAGCACTTTTCCCAGCAGGAAAATAAAGCCTTTCAAAATTTGACAATCTATGAAAAACTCTTTTGAAAATACTTACTAGAAAAGAATCCCTTTTAACCACAATGTAACTAAAATACCGTAGGTCCCAGCAGGCCTCTCTCACAACTGATTTGAATATCCCAGCAGTGCCATCTAAGGAGAAGTGTATAACCATGCAATTATTATAATGAAGTGGGCTCCTTACAACTACTGTACCTGTTAACCTTCACAGAGCATTGTAGGTTTTGTCTGTTTTTTTACTAGCGTATGTGTGGAGTGAGATGACAACTACTCCCTTTGAGACTGAGGTGTGATTTTTTTTTTCTTCTTCTAGGGTTCTAGCTAGTGATTTTCTGTAAATTTATTTTTCACTCAAAAAGATTTCTACAGTATTGATTAGGTATTTTTTAAGCCAGCAGGATTATAGTATAATCAACAGCTCTGAAGCTTTTGGGGAGCTACTTGTATTTTAGGGTAGAACTATTTCCCCTTTCACTGAAGCCTTCTTATCACTTGCTGGACTTCTCTCCACAGTTGGGTTAGTTCAAAATTACCTATATTCTATATTAAATTGGATCAATAATCTCTGGTGTTAGGAAGACCATCAGTCTTTAAAACAGACTACATTCTTCTTGTCACATCTTTATCTCCACTTCAATGAAGACAGTGCTTGTCCCCATGACCCAGTACAAAGTCTGGGATATGTAATAATCTGAATGCTTTGAAGGCAGCTGTGGGATACAAAAGGTATTCTCTAAGCATCTAATAGAGATTCTTCTTTAACTAAGTTGAACGAGATGCTATTTATACTCCTAAAGGGCTCAAGTCAGTTCATATTCTCCCAGGAACTAGATACCTCAAACATACTACTGGTCCCTTCTCTAGAAGCTACCAAAATGTACTGGAACTTTCAGTCTAGAACAGGGCAAGCAAAATACAGCCCATGGGACAACTAAAAAAATTAGAAAATGAATTATTATCCTTCCATGGCTGCCTGTCAAAGATGACAAGGTGCCAGCTACAGCAGGACCCTGGATGAGCTGGCAGCAGGCAGCAGCAGCAAGGCCCACCAGGCCCTGCCCCATGCCATCCCCACGTTCCAACTGGAAGCTTCTGTGAAGCAGAGGCTTCTGGCCTGGTGACCCTGGGGCTGTTCCCCTGCCCTCCCTCTGCTGAGAGGGAAATTCAGATAAGAAAGGCTGGAGGATGAGCAGGGAGAATTGCCAGCCCAGCCCAGCCAGCACCACACAGTTCCCAGCTGGCTCCTGCTACACCGTGTGGTCCTGGCCCTGCAGCTGGAAACTGCGCACTGCCCAAGCAACAGTCAGGTGGGGGTGGGGAGCTGCTGAAGGTCAGGCAGGGAGGGAGAGTGGTAGGCAGAGGATAGTGGTGGTGGTGGGTAGGGAAGAAAAGTAAGCAGCAGAGGTAAGGCAGAGGTGGCAGGCGAGAGGGGAACGCGGCAGCAGGCAGGATCACAGGGCCCCAGGATCAGGGCCAGTGGCAGCAGGAGCCAGTTGGGAACCACAGGGGCTGGCTGGTTCCTGCTACATTCTTCAGTCCCAGCATTCCAGGTAGGAGCCGTGCACTGATAGGAGGTACCCAGCTGGGCTGCTCTGTACCATGTGGTTCCCGGCTGCAATACCAAGATCCATGCAGAGCAGCACAGAGCCAATGGGCCTGGCCTAGCGGTGTTCAGTTCCCTTAGTTTCCACTCCATTGGGCTGGGCTGGGCTGGGCTGGCTCTGTGTGGGTCCCAGCACTGCACCAGGGAACCGCATGGCACGGTACAAAGATAACCAAGCACCTCCTGGCACAACGGGGTTCTCAGCAGCTTGGCATTGAGCCAACCCAGCCTGACCCATCCCCTGTAAGCACCATGAAGTTCTGGCTGCAGTGCCAAGGCCCATGCAGCACAGCATGGAGCTGACCAGACCAGCCCTGCAGCATGCAATCCCCAGCTGTAACACTGGGACCTGCATGGAACCAGCCCATGCTGATGATGTGCTAATGCCTGGGAGTCCCACACCATTAGGCTGGGCCGGCTTTCAGGGTTCCTGGCACTCTAGCTGGGAGTCACACATGGTGGCATAGAGCCAGAGTCCCGCGAGCCCCACCTTGGATCTGAGAACCACATGGTGTCCTCCCCCATACCCCATGGATGGACACACACACAGCCCCCAACAAACCCCATACCCACCTACACACCCACCCACACCCACAGCAACCCCAAAAAAAATACCCATACACCCCACACCCTTCCACCCTCCACACCCACAATATACACAACAAAAAACAGACATATCAAATATTTTTTAAATAAAATATGTTATTTTAGATGTGTGATTTTTAGTATAAAATTTAGGGTTTTATTGGTTGGAAGATGGTAACCCACCTCCCAAAAGGAGTACTTCCAGGGCAAGGAAAGGGACTTGCAGTGGCAAAGGTCAGGGTTTAGGGGCAGGACTTCCAGTCCCAACCTGGCAACCAGGGGTGGGGTGCCTGTTGAGGGGTGAGGCTACCCTTGCAGCCCTTGACAGTCACCAAAACTCATTAAGCGGCCCTCCAGCCAAATGAATTGCTGGACTCAAGCCTAGAACAATATGCTACAGTCACTACATCCCATCAATCAGCGAACATTGGCATGATCAACTCATGGCTTGATTTTCTAGGGTGTTGAGTCTTTATAACTCCTAGTGTCATCACTGGATGCTCAGTAACTGTGAAAAGATCATGAGACCCCTCCATTCTCTTTGGAGATCTGAGCTTTATTATAAGACTCCCACTCTGGCCCAAGGAAGGATGTTCTGCTGCCAGTTTTACAGCTAACCTTGAACAAAAAAGCCAACATAAAATCTAATTTCCCGGAAGACAATCTCTTCTATGAGTGCAGAGATTTTGCCATTATATCCACATAACAATAAACCAGTTTAAAAAAATAAGGTCTTTTACTAAGCAACCATTTTTATTCATTTCTATGCTGTAATTAGAAGGCAGGCTGCAAGGCTAATCTTGTAAGGCATTATTCAAGCTAGAACATAGGACTACAAGAAAAAAAAAGAGTATTGTTGCAAAATACCAGTGTAGGACCATGCCACATGTGGTTCTTGTAAACAGAAGAAAAAATATGGGGACTTATATATAAGTATGATGGGGAACACTTCATATGGACAGGGGGAAATGGGAATCGGTAGGATTCAGTACTGCAAGAAGGTCCAAGCAGCATCCGGTGTTGACCTGGCATCTCCCTACACACCTTAGCTCCTCTTCTGTTTACTCTCTTTTTGCTTTATTTTCATTCTTTGTCCCTCCTTCCTCTTGCTCAAATATAACAGCGAACTAGTACTTTAGTTTCCATAGAAAAGCAATGGTGACACTCAGCCCACAGAGGCTTCTCAACACTTTGGGAACTGCTTTGATGTATTCACCTTAAGTGGTGGTCACCAATCTTTTTAAGTATGAGATAACTTTTTTAATTAAAGCACAACCCAGGATCTATTGTTTGCCCCTTCTCTTCCCCCCACCTAGCAGGCCAGTCTGTGGGGGTGAGAAGGGGCAGTGGAGGGGTAGGGAGTGGTTCACAGTAGATCCTGGGTCGCATTTTAATTTAAAAAGTGATCTTACTGCCCCTGTGGTGAGGGAGGGAGTAGGGGAGAGGAAGGTGCAAGGGTGAGTGCCAGACCAGATAGTGGGAGGACTGGAGCCCAGGCACCTCATCCAGGCATGTGGGAAGCTCCCACCGCTGCACACACCACAGCGGAGGCCCAGGGGGCACGTGCTCCACTGATCTGTGCGTGGGGTGGAGGTGGGTGCTGTTGTGCTTTGCACCCTGAGCCCCACTGCAGCTGGCCTGGGAGCGTCCCGCTGCCCTGGGGCAGCTGCATTGGGACTTGGGGTGCAAAGCGCAGCGTGCAATGGCAGCTGCCTCTACCCCACACACAGATGGGTGAGGCACATGCCCCACAGGCCTCCACTGGGGTGCACACAGTGGCAGAAGCCCCCCACACCCTTGGATGAGCAGCCCAGGCTACAATCCACCCACCACTCAGCTTGGCTGGGCCCCACTCACCTCAGCCCCTGCTCCTGCCTGTGCCACACTCCCTCCTTCAAGGCTGGGGCCCCAATCTGGCCCCTGCCCCTTCCTTCCCCAACAGGCTGACCTGCTGGGCTGGAAGAAGGCATGAATGTGCTCAGCCCCCACCACAGCCTCAGATAGACTGCCAGAGGCTCCACAATTGACCAGTTAATCAGAATTGACTGGTTGGTGACCACTGACCTTAAGTAAAGACCCCACATCTTCCACCTATTCTACTACATAAGTTCAATATCCCTCTTTTCCAAGTCTTTTTTTGCCCATCAAAAGCAGTAGGAAAATTCATGTTGAACCTTGTGAATAAAAAATTAAGTATTCTTAGAGAAATTGTCATTGGATGACACAGTAACATTGTCACCTGCACCATTATTATAAAAATGCCAAACAATTTTTATGAATAAGGTCTATTTCTTGGCTAATTAATTGCTTGAGATGCATTCCTGATTTTTGCAAATGTATTCAGCTTGTTATTCACAAACCATTAACTATGGATACTTGTTATGCCTACTGTCTGTTCATACAACACAAAGGAACTGATTTTGCCCACTGATTGAGTGACTGATGTTCCAAACAGTAGAATAACAAGCACAACCACCCAATACAGTTTTCCAGACAAGTAAATATTGGTCCCATAATGCAAGACCTTTCTGCAGTTTGCAGAAGTTTGCATGAAACCTGGCAGGCTTCTGCATATTCCTGAATAATGTGACTCTACACCTCATAGCAAATGTGTACTTTTATTTGGGAAAATATTCATACAACATTGTACATTAGAGCAACGTGACCTTTTTAGTAAAGAATTTGAGGTACACTACTGCTTAGCGGATATTCTCTGCACTGGAACAGCTTTATAATTAGTTCTTGTACACAATGATGACTCTAAACAGAAGGAATCATTAACTCTGGAAGTTTTCCTGAGTTCCTGATGTATGCTTTTCTTGAAAGAGGTATTATGAAGTGCCAACATATAATATACTCTTGAAAAGTATTTCTTTCTAATGGCACTGACAGGTTCTCCAACTATAAATTCTACAGAAGAACTCTTTTTACTTATATTTTTATCAGCTGAAAATTAATTAGAGAGTGCTAAAAAAAACCCTGAAAAATGTGAATCATTAAATTCTACCATGTAACTAGGTTTTGATGAATTTTTCCCCAGCTACACTCAATAATGTGACAGCAAAATTGTTTAGATTTTCAAGAAGTCATTAATTCACAAAGTGTCGTGAGGTCCTCTGTGCCTTCATATTAATCTTCTTCCCCATGACACTTATATGTTGGGTTCAGATGTGATTTGTTCTGTAATTATAATGACATCAATTGTGCTCTGATGGTGCATATGGGGACATTATGGCCCTGATTCTCATTTATACTTACATGCCTGCATAGTATAATGTGGCTTTAAATCAGAGAGAGGAGTGTAAATGAGAATTTGACCTTATATTTTTATATTAGATCTTTGTTTGAGTAGTGCTGTCATTCAGATACAGTTTGAAACAGATTATTTCTTCCCTGCACATTCATTTATGTTTGGTTTTATCTTAGCAATTTCATAGATTTCATAGATTTCATAGACATTAGGGCTGGAAGGGACCTCGGGAGATCATCGAGTCCAGCCCCCTACCCAAAGGGCAGGAAGTCAGCTGGGGTCATAGGATCCCAGCAAGATAAGCATCCAATTTACTCTTGAAGGTGTTCAATGTAGGTGCTTGAACCACCTCCGCTGGCAGACTGTTCCAGACCTTGTGGGCTCGGACAGTAAAGAAATTCTTCCTTATGTCCAGCCTGAAATGGTCTTGCAGGAGTTTGTGACCGTTTGACCTAGTCATCCCTTGGGGCGCTCTGGTGAACAAACGTTCCCCCAGATCCTGGTGGTCACCCCTGATAAACTTATAGGTGGCCATCAGATCACCCCTGAGCCTACGCTTTTCCAGGCTAAAGAGTCCCATGGCTCTCAGCCTGTCATCGTAACATCTGTTTTCCTGACCTCTGATCATGCGCGTGGCTCTCCTCTGGACTCTCTCAAGCTTCTCCACATCCTTTTTGAATTGTGGAGCCCAAAACTGGACGCAGTACTCCAGCTGCGGCCTCACCAAGGCCGAGTACAAGGGGAGAATGACGTCCCGGGATTTGCTCAAGAAGCATCTATCGATGCACGCCAGCATTTTGGTCGCTTTACTAGCCACAGCATCGCACTGGAGGCTCATGTTCATCTTGTGGTCAATGATGACCCCCAAGTCTCTTTCTTCTGTAGTGCTAACCAACGTAGCACTGCCGAGCCTATAAGGGTGCTGCAGGTTTTTCCTCCCAAGGTGGAGAACCTTGCATTTTTCGGTGTTAAACACCATCAGGTTCTCATCTGCCCATTTGCTGAGCTTGTCCAGGTCAGCCTGGATCACCCGCCTGCCCTCTGGCGTGGATGCTTTGCCCCAAAGTTTGGTGTCATCGGCGAACTTGGCCAGTCCACTCCTGACTCCAATGTCCACATCGTTAATGAAGATTTCATTAACATTAACATAATAACATTAAACCTGGGTTTTTTACCCATTTGCTACCTTTTCCTTATTTTTTCCAATAATTTAATAGTTTTTTAACAAACATTTAACTGTTCTTTGTTTCTAACAAAAATCATAAAACTGAATCTTTGTACTGTGGACTGCAGAAACAAATTAAATAGTCTCTAGCATCTAGGAATAAGCTACATCCTCTTGTGAAATAGAGATCAAACACTAGATAATGAGGAATTATTGCTCAGAAACACAAGAGTAGCAAAGGGAAAACAAACCTTCATGGCTTGGGGAGGTGAAAATAAACTCATCCAACAAAGAATACAGCTTCCTACATACAACTCTTTGCCACATAGTCTGGAAGTTGGGGAGAATAGCAAAGATTACAAAACAAGGAAGAAAAGAAGTATGAAGTCACTAGATATTAGAGTCACTAGAACTCAGAGATGTGCAAAATTAAATTGCTGCTCACAGCAACGGTTAACCACCTGGGCATGGAACTGCATTGTAAATTAGGGAGCAACTTCATTCACGAGCCCCTTTACTCCACTTTCAGGATTACACATACACAGTTGTGTAACAATAAAGCTGGTATATCTGCAACTTGTTTGTACCCACCTACATGTTTGGACTTACATGTTTGCTTGATGGCACTGTTTCAGAGCTGCTTCAGACTCCCACTTTCCTTTGCAAAAGGGATTAGGTTACCAGACACACTGGTACATAAATAGGGAAAAGTAGAGCATTTTGATCCAGTCAGAACTGCCCTTTTCCTTACATCTCAATTCCGGCCATTTAGACAACCAATCTATCTGGAAGCTTTAATTATAAGAAGAACCAGCAAGCCAAATGTAGTTATAGTATGAAAAAACATAATTAATGTAACAAGCACAAACAAGGTAAAATTGTGCCATCTGGAGTTGATGCATTTTCCATTTATTCATTATTGCATCTAATCTTCCAGATAATCTGATTTGTGGGCGAACTACAGTTAAAGCAATTTCTTTTTAAATTTGTACTTGCTACATGAAAACAACATCTCAGTTTTAAATGTGTAAAATTTCATGATATAAGGATTTATAGAAGATACCAAAACATGATGGTGTAGAGATATCTTGTGAGTAGCTAGCAGCTGACTTTAATTGGCTGCCTGTAGGAACATTGCATCTGATTCTTCTCATGATTAAATTAGATTTTTTTAAAAACCCAGTAAATTCCCTGCTCTTCCTCCTAACTCCTCCCAAACCCCATCACTGTATTTCAAGAGTGTTTTGCTTTTATATATATGTCTGTTGCTATGGAAAATATAACACACAGAGACAGAGACTTATATTGACAAAAAAAATTAAACCAGTGGAGAAGTGGTTTGAATGGCATCAGTTCATATATAAATAAATCAACCCTTCCAAAGCACAGCTCTGAAAGATGCCTCATGATTATTATAAGTTTTTCCTTTCAACTCCTTATACTCCCCATCTCTCTTGGGCACTATTTCATCTAATTTTACTAGCCTGAAAAGTTCTTTATGGCAGGCTTATGCTTCTGTTGTATTTCTCATGCACTGATTGCACAGTGGAAACCACTGGGATCATGTGGTAGGATAAAAGACAGAAAGAAATTTCTACTGAAAACTTTCTAGATTGTTTCCCTATTTTTTTATCAAGCTTCTGCATTTTCTAACCAGCTACAGTGCTGTGTGGAAAATGGAAAATTCTACCCCCTCCATTAAGTGAAATTTTGAACACTTTCCAACCACCTTTAACAAATGGAAAATCTTTATTCCTCTAATGGAGGTTGTATTAGATTTTCTCATCCCCTGGGAAACAAATCATTTGATCTAGTCTTTTTTCTTCTTTTGGAGGTAAAATTGTGAAAGGGAAACAAACATTTCTTTTTCTAGAAAAGGTGAAGAGTATTCAGAAACAATCAGAAAACTGTGTGGTGAGCTATAGTATGTGTGTCTGTGCATGTGTGCAAGCATGACTGTGTGGCAGACACACACATAATAAACAATTATACAGATGTTCTGGTACATTCATCTCTACAGTTCTCTTAGAAGAACTCTGTTATACCAAAGAAGGAAGTAAAAGAAGCTCAGTATATATAGTTTCTCCAAGAGAAAGCTGAGAGATTAAATGATTGCAGAAATAGGAAAATTTCTAATAGTAAAGGGTTCCTTAATCTACCAGAAGAAGAGAAACCAGCTGAGACCAGATAAATCCAGATGAGAAATAAAGTGAATACTCTTAACAATGAGAAGAAACAAGCGATGGAACAATTTAGCCACACAGGTTCAGGATTCTCCCTCATTTTAGAAGTTTTTCCATAATACTTCTTTTTTTGCATAGAGAATCCAGAAATTGTTCTACTGTTATGTAGACCTATGATTTCATGTTCTGGATAACAAAACATAGCATTAAATATCACATTACACCCTGACCTCTATAACACCTTAAAGATATTTTTCCTTTTCCTTCATTTATATTTCTTTTCTTCTCCTTTCCCACTCCTTGCTCTTGCATACCCTTTAGATTTTTGCAAAGGGATTTTTATATCACAGGGACAAATTGATTAATCCCTGGTTGAGAAACACTGATATCACTGGCTCAGAAGTTATGTGCATCTTACAGAATGATTGGGTGTCATTCTATAGCTTGGGTTATGCAGAAAGCCAATAAGGATGATCATAACTATCCCTTCTGGGTTTAAAATCTATGAGTATTAGAGAAGCCTTAGTTTTGGAGAAACTGGGAACGTCTACATGTGCATTAATGTGCCATGGGTACTGCACATTAAGTTTAGTACCTATAATAACATGTACTAAACTTAATGTGCAGTAACTAGCACTACTGCACAGCAGCACTGGTGCATGCCTTTTAAGTGATGCTAATGTGCAGTAGACTAACTTTACTGCACATTAGCACAATAGCACAGCTTTTGCCATGATGCATTAATGTGCTGTAGAATTAGTCTGCTGTGCAGTTAGTAGGGCTGTGCAAAGCTTTGGTAGCTGATTCGATTCGGAGGAGATCTGGCCCAATTCGAGGACCGAATCTCTGAATCTGAATTGAATCAGGAGACCAAGTAAAAGCTCCAAACTGATTCAAAACATCCAAATTGATTTAGAAAAGATTTGGAAAAGATTCAGCCAATTCAGAGATTCAGCTATAGACTAAACAGGCAGCTGGTAACTCTGGTGGGGGTGGGGGGTGGCAGGAAGCCACCTTTGTTTCTCCCCAAAATCTCTGCTCTATGACAATTTGATTAGGATGGGCCCAGCAGAGGAGACACACCTTTACCCTATCTCTTCAGGTAACCTGAGCTGGCTACATTCCTGAGGGAGGGGGGAAACCTGCTCCCTCTGCCTATGTGACTGGTATCAGCTACCTGGGTGAGGGGCATCTACCTGGTGGGCTGGAGTCTGCCCAGCAACTAGTGATGTATTTCAAATTGGTTGGCTGGCAGCCAACAGGTGCTGGCCTCTATTGGACCAGGTGAATGAGGTCACAGGGGCTATATAAGTTAAGACTGCCCAGAAGGAGGGGGCAGCAGCCAAGCGGGGGACTCAGACTTAGAGAGGAGCTTTACCATCTGAAACTGGCTTTCTCCCCCGTAACTCATGAGCTAGGAATGGCCTGCCTCCAGAGGGAATCTCCAGGAGCCTCTGGATGATGCTTGTGAGTAAGCTACTCGAGACCTGGTTAGATATATAGCTGGCAGTAACTCAGATGTGTGATCAAAAGACTAGCTCAACCAGACGGTTTTGCTCTATGGGATTTCTATGATATTGTTCTATCTTGTACCCTATTTTCACCCTACCCCTGTAATCAGTGAAGTTCTCCTTTGTGACCGGTGTAGGAGACTTATTGAGGGGTGGGTCTAAATTATGCCTAAGAGGCCCCTTAGGTCTGTGGACTAAGAGGGACTTTCGTTTTTGGCCCCCAACTTGGGGAAGTGCCTGAAGTGCTTGTACTGGGTCAAGTACCCATTGGACTATTAGGCCCATGTTTTCCCAAGGACACAGGACAGAGACAGTCCCTTCTTGGGGTGGTGGCAGCTTACGTTAACCCCAGGCTAGCAAGTGTGCTCCAGGAAGGGGGTCAGCCGGATGCGAGGCACCCCTAGGGAGGCACTCAGAGCCTGGAAGGTGGTTGGGCTCAGTGAGGTGGGTGGCTTAACGCAGGAGCACCCCTTACTGGCCCGCCACAGGGGGGAGGGGAAGGAAAGGGTGTTGGGGAGGGAGGGATTGGGGCTAGGACAAGCTGCCCAGTCGGTGTGCGGGGTATGTTACTCAGGGAGGGGGGTGGGCAGGCGTGGGATGTGGTGCTCGGAGTGGAGGCTCTGCCCTGCTGTCACTTACCCAGCTGGGGTGGAGGGAGGGAGCCAGGATGCAGGCACCGCTCACTTCAGGTGGAAGGGGGCCAATAGCAGCAGGGAAGAGCCTCCACTCCCAGTGCTGCTGTGCCCACATCCCACACCAGCCACGCTGGCTGGCAAGCAGGGCAGGGCAGAGCCTACACTTCTATCGCTGATGCTGGCTTAGCAGCACTGGGAGCAGGGGCTATGCCCTGCTGCCACCCAGAATGAGCCGTGCCTGCATCGCCTGTCTCCCCCACACCAGCTGGGCTAGTGGCAGCAGGGCAGAGCCCCTTCAGCCTCCCCCCACCAGGGCAGAGGCATGCACAGCCAGGGGAGCTGCAGGAGAAGCCCCTATGGCTGCCCTGCTTGGCCCCAACCTAGTCCTGGCACTTAAAAAAAAAGAAAAAAAGGCAGCAGTGATCATGGGCCTCTGAGGGCTTGTGGCAGAGCCCCCCTCACATGGCATAGGGTAGTGGGGGACAGCAGGGATTGGCCCCCCCCACCTGGCACTCACACAACAGCTGCTTCATGGCAAGGGTGTAGTGCAGCTCAGCAGGGTACCACACACTGTCTGGGAGCTGGAGCATCTCCACATGTCAGCTGGAGCCCAGCACCACTCAGCTCCAGTTGCCCCAGCTCTCAGACAGCATGCAGAACCATGCCAAGCCGCACTGCACCCACGCCATGTGGCAGCTGCCATGTGGGTGCCAGGTGGAGGTGTGATCCCCACTGCCCCATGTGGCATGGGGGGGGGTCTGCCACACATGCCCAGAAGCCCCAATTGCAGATGCCAGAGTCAGTGAGTGCTGGGTTTTCTTTTCTTTTTTTAATTGCCAGGATGCTAAGGCCGGGCAGAACAGTCACTGGGGGCTTGGCTGGGCTGAGCAGGGGAGATCGGAGTGGGGACTGCATGGTGGGGTTTCTGCCAGGCAGCTCTACAGCCCCCACAACCCCTGCTGCAGCTGCTGAGTGCAGGGCTTTTTATCTTTTCTTTTTTTTTTAAAGTGCCAGGACTAGGCTGGAGCTGGGTGGGGGATGGGGCTGGACAGGGCAGCCACGGAGAGGCAGGTGCAGCTGGAGGAGCCATGGGAGAACCTGCAGCCACCTGGCTGTGCCTGACTCTCCCCAGCTGATCTGAATCAACAAATCTCTCTGAATCAATGCCGGATTTTACAAGCAGATTTGGCCGAATGAATTTAGGACAGTGATCTGAATGGAATCGCTGTCCTCCGAATCAGCTGAATCCAAATCCAAATCAAATACTTCCTTATTTGCACAGGCCTAGCTGTTAGCATCACATGTAGACATGCCTACAGATGCCTGAATAATCCTAAATGTTACAGGGGAAAACATTTCCAAAATTCCCTATTTCCACTTGTCTTCTACTTCTCCCTTACCTGCTACCCCCTCCTTAAGAAATTCAAAGCTTAATTAGATCTCTGGATCATCCCCTAATCTTATACTTCTCCAATCATAGAGTAAAAACCTCTGATTTCTGCTACTAATCAAAGCAAACCACCTTCATTTGAAAGTTGAATCCAGGTTCAAATACTTGCAAACACTGTTCACAATCAATCTATGTGATTTTTAAGAATACATAAAAATGGTAGCACATTGATAAAAGAAAAAGGATAATTCAGTGAAGTTTGAGTCTCCTCTCTGAATTTCTGCAAACACAGAAAAGAATACTTTTTTTGGAAATATTATTACAGCCAATTATTTATTCTCTTCTACTGTCAAGATAAAATACAGAGTGAATATACACAGCATATTTGATAAAGAAAGATTATTTTTGTTCAGACAATAGGAAATAATGTTTATTTTGCTTCTACATGACTCTTCAATACAGCATCGCATTACATTACAACCAAAGAAGTGTAAATGTCAACTATCATCCTACAAATAACATTAAAGTCCTTGCTGACCATATAGATATCTTCTATCTACTTACCACAAGTTTATATCTAGCACAAGTCAATGTGGTATCTATCATCACCAGGGGTGCATTGATAAAGGTTTTTGGGCCAATACAGATGACCAATTATTAAAAAGCCACATTAGCTGATACCTATCCAATTGCCAATATGCAGCCTAGCAGCTTGAAGAGCAGTGTCTGGCAGGTAAGTCTGTTGGGAGGGAAGGAATGTGGGGAGAGAAGGGGCAAGGGGGAGGCATATCAAGGCCCCCACTGTGAAGGAAGGAGCAGTGCTGGGGCTGGGGCTGGGGCTGGGGCAGAGGTAGGCATTGCACACCCTGGTGGGGCACAGGATGGAGCCATGAGCAGCTCACCCAGGAAGCACCAGGGGGTGGCTTCTGCCACTACGCACAGCCCTGGGGGAAGCATGGGGGATGTGTGCTCCCTGGATCTGTGTGTGGAGCACGGGCAGGCTACCACTTTTCCCTGGGGTTGGGGACAGTGCCAGGCTTTTCCTGGCATGAGGGTTGGGCTGGGGCTGTGCTCAAGGTGGGCAGCAGTGGCACTGGGAGGGAGGGCTATGATGAATTTTGGGGTGGCTGCAGCCCCCCATAGCCCCTGCTCCAGAAAGAGCCCAGCACCACTCCCAGCCCCAACCCGCAGTAGCAGCCTGCCCATATCCTGTGCATAGATCCAGGGGCATACACCCCCATGCCTCCTCTGGTGGTGCATGTAGCAGTGGGAGCCACAACCCATGCACCCCAAAAGAGCTGCTCATAGCTCCATCCTATGCCCTGGTCTGGCTGTGCAGTGTCTAACCCTGCCCCAGCCTCAGCCCCAGCCCCACTCTCTCCCTCACTGTGGGGGCCTTGATCTTCCCACCCCCCCAAAGCCCTTTGCCTGTCCCCGCTCTTTCTCTCCCCCAACATACAGCCAGATGCTGCTCTCCAACCGGCCAGACTGGCCATGTGCATGCTGCGGCTGCATGCATGTATGAGGTATTTATCGGAGAAATTATCAGCCACATCTGCTAAAAAAAGCCAATTGCCAATAATGTCAATTTTCCTTTCACCAGTGCTGATACAGTGCACCTCTAGTCATCACATTATTTCATTTCCACATGCTCTGTTTTCTCAAAACTTCATTCTCCCAGGAAAAATCCAGTATGTGACATTAAGACTACATGCAGATGTTACACTTATACCAATATAAGTGCTCAGAAACCAGTGTACAACTGTAACTGAAAAGAAGTTCATTGTATATAGACAGGTTTAAAAGTGGTGGATCCCTTTCCAAGCTACTACATCAATCCATGTCTATCAGATGTAAATGATTTAGGGTAGACCAGTCTTTTGAACTTGTTTAGCAGATCCCCTCCCCAACTGGCAGTGAACAGACAAGTTCAGGCACAGAATGAATTGATCCACCACACCCAGCCACTGATCAAAGTTGTGTGATAGGATAAGTAAGGTAGTAGTTTATTTTTGTATAAACTACAGAAAAGTGGTAAATGAGTATACCTGAGCAATATGGAGAAAGCAGTGAAAGAATGTGACTCAGAGCCTCCTAGTGTTACTCCTGAGATGGTGCAGTTATTCATTATTCTTTGCTCAAGACTGTATCGAATGATGCAATCTAATCTCCAGTTAACCTACCTGCACAAGAAACACAGACCTATGGTACTTAACTAGAAATCCCATAGAAAAAAGGTTCTCATTTTGCTACTTTCTGCTTGTAGAGAAGCTGAAAACACCCCACGATCAAATTGTCTGCTTCTTCTCACTAGTGGAACCAAGAAGTGCTGAGGTGTGCAAAATATATGAAAATATTCTTTTGTCTTCACGGCTTTATAAAAATTCCAAATAGGTGTAAAATTCTGGATGGAGTTTCAAGTAGTTTCTGATTTAATTGCACCTACTCATCACTATTCAACATGAGTCTATCTAACAAGGAGAAGAATATGGAATTTGGATGTCGAAATACAGTACTTACATTATCCAAAAGTAAGTGGATCGTGTCAGAATGTTAACATTAACATTTAATAAGGTCAAACAGATAGATCAGAAAAGTGCAGGAGGACAGGGTAGTGGAGAGGCTGATTAACTTTGGTTTCTCCTCACTAAATTTAAATGAGAAACAATTACTGCTATTTCTGTTAGATATAACCAAATTCCTGCCCTGTCCAGTACATTCATTTTCTACCCGATCTCTCTAATAGCTCCTTTTAATTAACCATAAAACAGTTGCCTTTATGCACAATACAAGGAAGACAGGAAAAATGAATGGATTTCTGCTAACACCATTGATTCTAGAGGACAAAAAGAACACAATACAAGCAGCAGCCATTGTAAAGTGTTCGTGGAAAAACAGGACAGTCAGACTTTTGCCAAATACAAGACAGAATCTGCTGGGAAATTTTCCAGTGGTGTGTTACAAGCTGTAACTAATTCAATGGTGGTATTAACTGCAGCCTGCTATTTCCCTGCTCCCATCCCTGTTGTCATCGTCAGCTCCACTGGCAGACGAGTGTCATCTACTGTGAGAAGGCCTTCTCTTGAAAAGCTAGGGTCTTTCTGGGTGCTATGCTGAAACTGTTCAGGGATAGCAGTCTGCTCTTCTGACTGGCCTTTAACTGGATGCATGAGGGAGAGGAGCAGATGCTCTTTCACTTTCATCCTCCTACCATTGCACAATCCCAAAGCTTTGTACCATAGGATAGCATATGCCTACATACTTCAAACAGACTTCGCTATCCTGCCTTATGGTTCTGAAGGAGCATGTGCATTGTCAATTAAAACACGTCTGTTTGAAAATAAACCTGGAATTGTATCTTTTAATTGTGGAGAAAATAACATGATTTTACAAGCTGAATAATCAAATAGAAGGGGGCATAGTTTCATAGTTTCTAGGGTCGGAAGGGACCTGAGCAGATCATCTAGTCCGACCCCCTGCCATAGCAGGAAAGAGTACTGGGGTCAAACGACCCCAGCAAGATGTTCATCTAACCTCCTCTTAAACACCCCCAGGGTAGGAGCCTGCACCACTTCTTTTGGAAGTTGGTTCCAGACCCTAGCCGCTCTGACCATGAAGTAGCGCCTCCTGATATCTAACCTAAACCTACCCTCTACCAGCTTGTGACCGTTATTCCTGGTCACTCCTGGTGGTGCTCGGGGGAACAGGGACTCCCCCAGTGCCTGTGGTCCCCTCTGACTAGTTTATAACAGGCCACAAGATCCCCCCTCAGTCTTCTCTTTTGGAGGCTGAACAGGTTCAGGTCCCATAGCCTCTCCTCATAGGGCCTGCCCTGTTGTCCCCTGATCATGCGAGTGGCCCTCCTCTGGACCCTCACCATGCTGTCGACATCCCTCTTGAAGTGCGGCGCCCAGAACTGGACGCAATACTCCAGCTGCAGCCTGACCAGTGCTGCATAGAGGGGGAGGATCACCTCTTTGGACCTGTTCGAGATGCATCTGTGGATGCATGACAAGGTGCGGTTGGCCTTCCTAACTGCCTCTCCACACTGCTGGCCCATGTTCATCTTGGAGTCAATGATGACTCCAAGATCCTTTTCCGCCTCCGTGCTGGCAAGAGGGGTTCCCCAACCTGTAGGTATGGTGCCGGTTATTCCTCCCCAGGTGCATCACTTTGCACTTGACTGTGTTGAATCCCATCCTATTCTCATCCGCCCACCCTTGTAACCTGTCTAGGTCCAATTGTAGCCTGTTGCACCCTTCCAGTGTGCCCACGTCCCCCCACATCTTAGTGTCGTCAGCAAATCTGAACAGGGTGCTTTTTACCCCCTCATCCAAATCACTGATGAAGATGTTGAACAGTGCAGACCTGAGGGCCGAGCCCTGCGGAACCCCACTGCCCACGTCCTTCCAGGTTGAGAAGGACCCATCCACCACCACGTTCTGGGTGCGGCCCTCCAGCCAGTTGGCGACCCATTTGACTGTGTGGGTGTCTATACCACAGCCCCCCAGTTTCTTAATGAGAACAGGGTGAGAGACAGTGTCAAAAGCCTTCCGGAAGTCCAGGAAGATTATATCCACTGCTACCCCTGCATCTAATGATCTGGTGATCTGATCGTAAAAGGCACCAGGTTGGTCTGACAGGACCTGCCACTGATGAACCCGTGTTGGTTGCCCCTAAGCATGAAGTCCCCTGCTGACCCCTCCTGGATGTGTGCCAGCATAATTTTCTTGAACAGCTTGCCTAGGATCGAGGTAAGACTAACCGGCCTATAGTTTCCCGGGTCCTCCTTCCTGCCTTTTTTGAAGATGGGGACCACATTGGCCCTCTTCCAGTCCTCCGGTACCTCTCCAGAGCACCACGAGTGCTTGTAAAGCCATGCCAGGGGACTTGCAATGACCTCGGCCAGTTCCTTTAGAACTCTAGGGCGGAGATCATCTGGACTGGCTGACTTGAATACGTCCAACCCCTCCAGAAGCTCCCTAACTAAATCCTTGCTAACCCGTGGCCCAGGTGTGCCTCCCCCGGGGCCCCGGGGGGCCCAGCAGGGAGGTAGCTGTTCTGGTCCCTATGTAGGAAGACGGAGGCAAAGAAATCGTTAAACATGTTAGCTTTGCCATCTGGTGTGACGACCAAGTTTCCCAACGCGTCCTGCAAGGGCCCCACATTACCCGGGACCTTCTTTTTACTCCCTATGTATTTAAAAAAGGACTTCTTATTGTCCTTAATCTTGGAAGCTAGTCCCAGTTCCATCTCTGCCTTTGCCTTCCCAACTACCCCCCTACATCCCTGAGCAACTGCAGAATAGTTCTCCCTGGTGATGACCCCTTCTTTCCATTGGGTGTAAGCCTCCTTGACAGAGGAGCCATTACAATTTAACTGTACATTACAGATTACTGTAAAGCTATTACACAATGAAATATGAACTAAGGAAGCTGGGTAGTTCAGAAAATGGGGTGTACATAGAGCCTCTCTTGTTTGTTCTAGCATTAAACCAAAGACTGGCCAGCCAGAATATAATGAAATTTAGGCAGGGAACCCAAATCTGAAAACCTGTAAGAATCACACTATTATCCAAGAGTCACGCATTTTAGACCTCAGCATCTGATGCTTGCAGACATAAAAAACAAAAAATAAAGAATGCTGCTTTACTTTAAACTCAGCGTATTCCTCACAAAGCCCCACACATGCCCAGAAGAGGCAGCACATTACTTCATCTCCTTTTTGCCCATCATCTGTAAAGACTGGGTGCTTTAGTGGGGCTGTTTTGGCACTTTTATCAAATAGGTGATTGAATCAGCGTTAGCTAAAAGCGCAAAAAAAACCCCTCTGCTGAAGTGCCCGATCTTTACAGACATTGTAGAGACAGGTTGAAGTGATGTGCTGCTGCTTCTGGTAAAGCTCATTGTTTTGTTTTTTGTTTTGTTTTGTTTTTAACAGCTGCAAGCAACCTGATGACTGACTTGTCTCAAAGGAGATGGGTTTGAATTGGATGCACACAGATTTATACATCAGGTTATCAAAAACTGCTTCATTCCTACTTTTTATTTACCATGTTCATTTGATGTCCCATGTGAAATTAATGATCTCTGCTCAGTCCTGTGTAAGACTAGATTTCGGTCCACTTCTTAGCATCCTCAGTTGATGTCACTTAATATAACCTTGACTTTGATGGGGTTATGTCATCAGACATCAGCAGAGGATCTGGCCCTAACCACACAATAATAAACATATAAGTTACTATTCAGTTTGAATAAAAGTACGAAGCTTGCTAGTTGCCTCTTTCCCTAGTGTGCCACTGTTTTTCTTTTCCAATGTGAGATTTCCAGAAGGCACAGATAGCCACCTTTCTCTTCTCAAAGTCCTTTTCTTTATTTCAGTTTTGAGTAAAATCATTGGATTACATGACTCATTAGCATAGGGTACCCATCTCAAGGTATTTAGAACACAATGGGCCTGATACTGTTGTCACCGTCATTAACTTCATTTGAGTTGAATTTAACTTAATTTGAATTTAGGTTCATCTGAACTGAATTGGGTCTAGTCCTGAACAAATAATGCTATATTTTTTCAAGGATTTTTTCAAAACAAATTCTGAATTATTTTTCTTACTGAAACTAAGTAGGAAAAGCTATTCTTGTCAAAAGCCTAAGTAGATTTCTGATTTTTATTTTGTCAAAAAAGTGGCATTTTTTACCAAAATTATTTTTTCTTTGATTTTTTGTTATAGCCCAAAAGCTGGTTTTCATTGGATAAATGCTTTGATGAACATTTTTGCCCACATTTAATAAACATTTTAAAATACTCTATATTTCAGGAATCTCCTGCCTCTAAATGTAATTTAACAAGTATATTGTTACTCCTGACTCCTTTCTGTATCTGGGTATAAAATGTAGATTACATTCCAATTATTAAATTTTCCAGGTACTTTTTCTGCTTCCATTTTTATCATATACTTTTCAGTACATTGTAATTCCCATTTCTACTTCTTCAAAAATGAGCAATATATCTCTTGGAATAACTTAGTATGAAAATATAAACACAGTTTAGCAACTTTTTATATAACCAAATTATACTTTTCATTCGTTTTGTTACAGCTAAATGGACTAAAAGTATGACTGTTTAATGCTGACCATCTTTAAACTTTCTGGGACATTAAGTTCCAATAGGCAGTTATAAAATGGTCTAAGTAGATCAGCCTGACTTCATCTAGCTGCTTGTTAACTATTAAATTGGACTTTAGTAATTCTGTTGGCAGCTCTGTCTATGTTGCCATAGTTTCATTGTTATTAGAAGCAAGACATTAATGCATTTAGAGTTCTTCTTTCCCCCAGTGATGAGAACAAATACCTTGCTTATACTTAAAAATATTGACTTGAGCTTGTCACAAAAAATAAGCAAAAGGCAGCTTTCTATCCCGGCTCAGCACAAAAACCTCTTGAGGCCTTTCTTTCTTAACACGAATAGCATAGTTTAACACAAGACTATGGATTTTGAAACAAGCCTTGTTTGATTCTCCCCCTTATAAAACTATTTGCTGAGAAATGTGTGTAAGGTATTTAGGCAAGTATTGACAAGGCTACTCCAACCAGTCTTCAAGCCTGCAAAGATATTTTTCCTTTGTATTGTAAAATTTGTTTGGCTAACAGCACTGAAGGAAGGCTAGTGAATTTTGTGAGTGAGTAGCACAACTTGAAATGTTATTCAGTCGTTATACTCCATCAGCCTCGTCTTTGTTTGATAAAAGAAATACACGCCGGTCTCCCCAAACGGTTCTAATAGCTATGCTTGACATAACTGTGCCTTTGCTGGGGCCAAAACATCTAGCACACAAATTGTCCCTGTACATCAGGAACTATGAAAACAGCATGTCCTAAAAGAGTTGGTTCTTACTGGAAAAAAGAGGGTAGTGAAAAAAAACACTGTCATAACTTCCTTTCAGCTACAGCATTGCGACAATTACACACACAAAAAATCTCCTCGTGAAGCATTAAATATTATTTAATCTTTTTTTCAGGTTAGTACTGAATTAATACATATTAATCATACCCCTTTCTCTAAATAATTACCCTAGAAAATTTCCACCACTGTGATGAAAACGGTCACGATTTGATGCCCTGATCCAGATTCCAGTGGAATCAATGGGAAAACTGCCATTAACTTCTGAGATGCAGGATCAAGCCTTAACTGAGTGCATTTTTATTTTGAGTGATATATTAAGAACTTTACCTATGAATATGCCTGTTATTGAATCTGAGAATCTTGCCATTGACATACCCACCAAATCATACAGCTGGTTGAGAAATAGTAACAATCTTTCATGAAATGTTTCAAACATTTTAATTCCAGTTTTTAAAATGAATTACTTTTCATTGTATTACAAATATTTTTATGGAAAAGTTTAGATTCTGACAATTGTCAGTTATATAAAAGTATGGGTTAGGAAAATTGACACCCCCTTGCACTTCATTTTTTCTCATTCTCTCACGTTTTCTATTTTTTATTTTGCTGTGTCTGGCTTGTTGTGATCAGACCTGAGAAATAATATCTTGCATTCAAAAGCTTGTCTAACTCTATCCCAACTACATAGTTGGCCCAATAAAAGATATCACCCAATCCTTGTCTCTTACATAATGGACCATAATCTGGACCGTTGCAGCTATATAATACTACATTTTCCCATTTTGTCATATTCTCTCAAAAAGGAGAGAAAATAAAAAAAGAAACCAAGTCAGGAAAAAACATACGAAAACCAAAAACAGATAATTTAGTTTTCATCAAAAAATGAGATCATTGTAGGACCTTTCCCCCACCCACAAATTTCCTTTTTTTCAAAAATCTATTTTTCAATTAAAATTATCTTAATTTTTAAAAATGTTAAACTTTCCTACTAAATCTTAGATCTTACCCAATAAGATCCTACCCAGTCTGTCAACTTGAAGAAAGGGTATTTTTAGATACGCACTTGTGCATTTTCCTATTCCTCAGCAGTGTGATCCAAATTGGATTTTATCAGTAGACTGTAGCTGACGACGTAAAACATCTTCACTGAAATGCATAAGTGAACTGAATATAAGCTATTTCTTTAGCAGTTTCCAGATTGATTATGACCCATCCAAAACCAAAATCAGATGAGCCTTTCCTATCAGCTGTGTAGTATTTTATGAAAGAATACACAGAGGATCAGGAGGCTGTCATGTAGACTTCTTCTTGGCCACATATTTCTCCACCCAAGAGAGCACCACAGCTAATACCATTCTTAAGAATATTGAGTGCAAAAGACAGACCCTGTCTTCTGTATTTCAGATTTATACCAGCTGATAAACCTAACAGTTGTGAAAGTTTGTCATACTCGAGTAACTGAGCAATCCCCTTGTTTTTCTGAATCTTTTAGATTCCTTTAGCTATAATTTCAACCTTTTACAGAGAATTGAGATGAGCCATAGCTTTTCTCTTACGTGCAATGATGTGGAAAAGAAGGGATGCAAATCATCCCAATGATTTATGGAATGTGGAATTGTGTTCAGGATAAATGCTGGGTTTATACTGAAAACTATCTCATTGGCTAAATAGAAAAAACTTGCAATTCTGAAATCTGGCTGATGAGGCTGCTGTTTGGCCAAACCCAAAGATCAAGGCCTAAATGTTCATATGGTTGCAAAGGAAACCTCCAAATTCTCCTTGGTTTCCATCAGCATCATGTAATTACATCAGATGTAACTGTTTCTCAATTATCTACTTTTGTTACCTGAACCTATTTCAATTTGGAGTTTTGTGTCTTATGTTCAATAATACTTTGGTCATGTGGGTTTGTGTTGGAAGTCTCAGAGGAAATGTAGAAGGCACCTGTAGATAAGATGCAGTTTTTCTGAAGAGATAAGGTTTGTGAAAGCTTTAGAAAACTAAGGAGAATATGATTATTCTCCAAAAATATGACTAGGACCATACACTATGATTGTCTTCTTGAGCCAAGGTAATTTCAGTAGAGATCTCTAAAGAAAGCCAGATGAGGACAGTTTTTTACAGAGCTACTCATGTCTCAGGGACAGTCTGAAAAAGGCACAGTTCAAAGTCAAACAGTGAAAACAGTTGCCAAATCTTAATTCACAACTAACCTCCCCTGGCACTAAATCAGTATCTCTATAAATTCAAAACCCAATCGAAACTAGGCCAGGTGCACTTCCATATGCTTAGGCTCATTACATTACAGTTCCCAGGTGATATCAGTGCAAACATGAAAAGAAGTTACTGCACTAGCAAAGTTCAATCTTTTAAAGTTAATGTGTAGTATATAATCTGTAGAACAAGTAGGAATGGGTGAGGGGGCACAAGCCCCAGGCACTGATTAGGGGGCAAAGGATGAGGGAGGGGTCCAGAATGGATTCAGCTATGCAGCTACTCCAGCAGCTACAGGCTCCAATTAAATGGACAAGAGAAAGTAGCAAGGAAGTAATGACTTGCAGGGTGCCCAAATAGGGGTTGCATATCTTCATTCTGCACTGCACAACACTAGACAAGGGTCTTAATTCCTTAACTAAGGGACAGTTTCCACAGCATCTGCTGGGACCCAGGACCCCCCTGGCTCCAACCCTTGGCTCCTTCCTTTTCTCCATGCACCCAGAGCTTGAAGCTGCTGGAATCCTGGAGCCACCTTGTCTTCACCTCTTGGGTCCTGGATCCCAACCAGAGCCTTTAACTGCCCAAAGGGCACACCGGTTCAGTTATGCCTCTGGCCCTTATCTCCTCCCCATTCCTTCCACTCTTCTCCAGGCACTGAAGGGGCTCACTACACACCTGTCTGTGATATAAAACCCTGAAATGAAGGTTTTAATATCACTCTTTCCCCATCAGTATTCCAAATGATCCTGACATTATTAGTAAAGTTATTTATGATTGAGAAGTAGAAAGACTAAGTATTAACTACACACTGTTCATCCTGTACCTGGTATGGAAACTATACCATAGGACAAAGCAAGGAGGTCAACTTCCCTCTCCTCCCCTCACCACTTTTTTAAACATGTCAATCATAATATTTCCTAGGTCACTAATACTTACTTTTTCTGGTATGTAATGGTGTATGATGCCAGCCTAATACTCTTATCTTCTATTTCAGCATTGCGTTGATTTTAACCTTTTTCTGCCGTCCTATTAAATCCTTAATAGTAAATCACTATTTCTTGATTAACTTTCTAATACCTTTGGGCATGTTCCCACAAGTGGGAACTTGCGTTTCCCTAGGGACAAACAGTAGCGGTATATGTGCCGCTGCTGCTCGTCCCTAGGAAATGCCTGTGCAAGTGCACTCTGGCACATGGCACGTTGCCCCAGGTGGAGTAGGGGTGACTGGGGCCAGTACTTAGGCTGGTCCCAACAGCCCTACCTGGGGTCCTGAGGGCCTCCAGGGGTTGCAGCTGTGGAAATCCAGCAGTAGGTATGGAAATCTAGCTGCCAGCCAGGCTCCAGTTTCTGACAGTGCATGCTGCTGCCATGTGCAATGCCCCTCCCCCCCTCCCTCCTGGGCTGCAAATTAGGGAACATCTGCATGTGTGGTCTGTATCCACTTGTCTAGACACACCCTTCTTATATTAGATTTGTGGCTTTCTGATCAATTAGCCACTGACTTTCATTTAGCAAACTCTAAACTTTAAGGAAAGCCCTTAAAATTATACTTAATTATTGTACAGATTATAATTCATGTATTAGATATATTTTTGGTTGTTTGGTGACCTATAGGAAAGAAGTTTGTTTTACATATTTGAATGAATGCACATCCCAGAAACCATCATCAGTCTAATGGCTGACGATCTGAGTAAAGTAGTCAAAGATTACATGAAAAGGAGCTTTTCGTTTCCTACTGGCTTCAAGACAGTAGACACTACAAGTCTACAAGGAGGAATTCTGAGCAGAGTAGAGAGGTGTATGTAAGTATGAATTCTTGAAAGTTAATGTTTAAATATTTTTTATAGAAGAGAGAGGCTGTTTTTTTTCATATTATGGTTTACATTAAAGGAGTCAATTTCAGATCAATTTCTGTGACTCTTTCAGTAAGTTGGTAATTGGTAATTTTAACTTCTTTCTCCCTTTAGAAAAATCTATGCGCATGGTGGACTGAATCACAATACAAATGGCTTTGTGCTTATGCAAGTGATGGTAGATTGCAGCCACTTCTTGATTTCATTTAACTTGATGAGATTTTTTCCACAGTTTTGTAGTATCAATATTTGACTCATATTGTCCAGAACCCTGCATATTTATTGACACTTGTGAAAAATAGGTAAACTGCTATGAAATTAGAACACTGCCATCATGCACACCTTTCCACCTGTATAGTTATTTATATGCTTTTTATCACCATTGTACTATGTTTTGAGTGTCAAATGTCTACATGCAATAGGGAAGTGTTACTGCATTCTTTAAAATGGGAAGTGATTCAGAAAGCAGATGAAATGACTCACCCAGGTAACACAGGAAGTCCATAGACTTACATTCACTGAAACATCTAACTCAAATTACTCACTTAAACTAGCCTAGTTTAAGTGGGAGCAACCACAGGGTAATTGGATTAGCAAATAATGAGCTATCACCACATCCCCGCCATATTACTAGCTTAAGATTCAATAGCATTTGATCTTCAGTCCATACTCCCTAACAGAGCAGTTTGCTAGAGATTAAAGCAACACATAAATTAATCTACAGATTTTAAAATGTAGAAAAGTGAAGTTAGGAGCAACACTTAAGTTATACTTTAAACTAGTTCTGCAGTGACTGCAAGTCCTTAGTCTCTGAATTAGTTCATGTTGGAATTGAATTGAAACCTCCTGAGTTGCAGTCTTCTGCACCTGCAAGTAGCCCATCCTTGATAGGTTACTTTACTATCACTTAAAATAGATTTAAATAACTACACAATATTCAAAGACAATGAAAGATCATGTTTCTCAGGTTAAATCTTGTAATTTCAATTCACCATGAAAAACATTGCCTTCAAGTTTATGCCCATTTTTTCCACACCTACTCTAAAGCATCTGTTGACATACTAATTGATAATCAGAAAACATGGACACAGACGACATCCCTACAATTTTCAAGAGGGATTGATGACAAGGGTAAATTATCTCAGTTGGCACAAGTAGAGAATTTCTTTTTTAAAAAGCGCACACACAATATGTACCTTGTCTGTTGCATAAAAGATGTGCACCAGAATTGCATAATATCTGCTGCAATCTTCTTTTTCAAGAAGTAGGTCTTCATCTTATTTTCATGTACGATGCACTGAAACCCTGTGATTACCATTTGAACAGCTTTCTTAAAAAAAAAAAACAAGAGATGGAAAGAAATAATACTACAAACGTTTAGTTTAAGTTCAATCACTTCTGTGCCCAAAGACTCTGACTTGACCCTGTGCCTGGATGCAGTTTCCTAGAAAATGGAAATATACTAAAAACACTTCAATGCATATTACTGATTGAGTAATTTACACTAACAGAAAACTATGACAATGACTTCCACATTATACTGCGATTGAGTGCCTGTCCCTAAGACTTCTAAAACCTTGATGTGAATTGGAAGGGATTACTGGATCTGTGCTTACTGAAAGTAAGTAAACAACAATATGGCCTTGAAAGGAGAAAAGACACAATATAAAGACCACAAGTACATGCCTGGGGAAGAGATTGCTGATACAAGACAGGCCTTTAATCTAGCAGGAAAACGCATAACAATTTCCAACACATAAAAGCTGAAGCTAGAACAAAATTGGCCTAGAAAGAAAATTACATTTTTAACAGTGAGAATAATCCACCTGCAAAGCTTACGTATAGGTGCGGTGGATTATTCATCACTTGACATCTTTAAATCAGGACTTTTTTTCTTATAGGTATGTTAGAGTTCTAACAAGTTATGAGTTTTGGTACAAATTATTGGTTAGTTCTTCAGTCTACAGGTCAGACCAGATGTTCATAAATGTCTGTCCTGGCCTTAAAATCTATGAATTTATATAACTTTCCTTTGTTGTGGGTAGTAGATGTCTTTCCAACTAGCTCTCTTAGTTCTCCATTCCAACTTGATTTACTTTACTGTGAGGATAAGAGGACATGTATGGGTGTTTATTTCAACCACAGCAAATATCTTAGTTTAAAGTAGTGAACAAGCCAGCAATAAATAAGTTAATGCATCACACTATAGCACACTTCCCGTTTACATTGACAAGTGTAATTCAGTTTTAATTATTTACTATATTGCCTAAGGTTCTAGAGGACATTTTATTATGTTCACCTATGGAAATTTCCATAGTGTGATGTGCTCTTATTAAAGAGGGATCATCAATTTGAAATCTAGTCAATTATTCCAAATTAAGGTAATAGGTATTTCAGGTCCTATACCTGTTCCAGACTCCCCCTGCCAATTTATGTGGGGTTTCTTTTACAATGTTTTATAACATTTATACCTATTTAAAAAACGGACTGAAACAGAAGGACAAACTCAACTCATTAAACACAAAAATAAATGGTAAAACTGGCTATGCACAAAGTTCTGATCAAAGCACAAAATGAACAACATGAAAGGGGAAAAATGACCAATAGCCATCCTAGCTATTATCTGAGATAGTAATGTGTGTATGAGATGATTCAGACATGGCTGTCAGAAAATAGCTAAGTGATTTGCTAAAGATGGTTAGAACTATAGTTTTAGGAATGGATTATGAAGATACCTTTGGATATGCTTTGAAAATTGTATATTTCTTTACATATAGAATAATGTACATTGGAAGAAACAATGTTACCAATCCAAGGGTACTCCTGAATGATTCTAAGCTGATCCTAAGCTAATTAAAAAGCTAATTAAAACTTTTACTCAGTAAAAAGACCTGGATATCTTTGTGGACTGCTCACTGCAACTCTCTGCAGTATGCTAAAAAATGAATGAAAAAAATATTTTGAATGCTTAAGAAAAAGAAATGCAAAATAATGTTATAGTGCCTCCATGTAAATCAGATGTTTGCCTTCATACTATAATACTGTGTTCGGTGCTGGTCACCCTGTTAGGGTAGCTTGTTATATTTTATGGTTTAAAGTTGCACCTGTTTATAGTGGTGAAATACTGTATTGTTTAAAGTTTTCTTTTATGCTCAGCCTTATTTAATCATTGCTTAAGTTCAGCCTCATTATTATCTGAATTTTTCGTTTTGCTGGTGTCTGTAATATCAGCTGGCCTTGTCTTGTTTCTTTTCTCTTCTATCACTTCGAGAAGTTTTTATAACACAACATAGTAGTAGTTTTGTTACCAGCTCAAATTAACTGAACTCGGCACTATCCAGCTGAATCAGAGGGATGAAATGATTGGATATGTTCATGAAAGGTGATAAGGGTGACCAATGGACAATGCCCAAAGTACGACACTGGGAAATGGCCAAATTAAGAGGTGTGCTCATGATGTGTCTATTGAAAAAAGGAATATGCTGACAGGATAAAATATGGACAATATGCTGACAGCAGAGATACCAATCCAAAAGCGAGGAGTCATCAAAGAAGTACACTTAAAGTATAAAAGAGGGCAGCAAGAAAGTTAAGTGTGTCATTGTCATCAATTTTCATTATAAATTCAGCCTTAAACACCTGTCATGACTGTCTCAGTCAACGACACACCCTTTGCTTCAGGAACTGAGTGGCCATCTTTTCTGTTGAGCAAAGTACCATCTGGGATTGGGTGAGATCATTGTACTGTTTTTTTTCTCTCTCTGAATATAGAAACTGCTAAAATAATGCTTGTTGAACTAATAAAGTTAGACTTTGATTTTAGGACACTGAGTTGTCTGTGTTCATATTTCACACTCCATGTAAGGGTTAATTGTGATTTAATGATCCCTAAGCACTATCTGCTGGACAATGGTACTAACAACCCCATCTCTAAAAGGATACAGCTAAATGAGAGGCTGTTGAGAAATGGATAACAAAGCTGACCGAAGTATGAAGAAATTCTCACATAATGAGACATGGGAGAGGAATAAAAGTGGCTGGTTTGGAAAATCCCGGTGGTTCTAGAAGAAGCAGATCAGGAATGTCCCGTTATCTGTTTCTTACTATTTCCTAATAAAATAAAGTACATTCAAATAAATTAGAAGTTGGAACATTTGAAACTGGTGGATGGAAATGTTTCTCTCACAATTTGCAATCAGTCTATGGAATTCTTTGTCACAAGGTGCCACTCAGACCAAGTATTATTAAGCAGTATGCATCAAGGAAAGAAGGAGACATTTATATTCCAGAATATTAAGTTTTGTAATAGTAACTACTAAGGAATATAAGCCAACCTCATATTAAATTTTCCCTGAAGCAAGTTATCCGATAACTGCTTGCTGAAGGTTTCTTCCCCTGAAGCTTCTCATTCTGGTCACCTTTAGAGAAAGGATATGAGATTAGATGGGCTACACAGACGATCCACTATGGGTAATTCATATGTTACAGTCCCAGATAAGATCCTTGGTTCACCTTTGTTACGCAACTAGACTAAAAACAGGAACAGAAGTAAGTCTACAACAACAGTTTTAAGGTTCATCCTTTTGGTTTCAGGATTTTCACAAGTTTATGATTTCACTTATAAAGAAAAAAATCATGGAGAACCACATCTGTATTTTTATATATATTATTTTCCTGGAGTAGACAATGGGTTAAGTATCTATATGTATAGGATTATATGTAAAGCTGGTTGAAAGTAAGGGAACCAATTCTGAAAGCAAATCAAAACAGCATGACTGATATGTGTAATGGTACAATAGCTTTTACCCCTGAACATCTCAGGGATAAAATAAGAGGCATGAAGTTCTCAGATACTAGATAAATTTAATTTGTCAGCCACCTCTATTGAAAGTCTAGGTGTTTTGTCATTGGTATCACTTCCCTTTTCTCAACTGGTTTCTTAAAGTGACTACAGTAGGTCAGGTTTCTACAGCAACAGTGAGTGGCTGAGAATCACCTAAAAGTCAGCAGCCCCCAAGGTAGCTTCTGGTTTTGGGATTTAGATATATCAGGCTGTGTCTACACGAGACGCTGACAGCATAGTAGCTCTTTACTACTGCACAGTAATAACAAGCTACTGCATAGTCAGTGTCACTTAAAAGCCATTCAGTAATGCTGCTGTGCAATAACACCAGTTACCGTGCAGTCATTTAGTACTTGTATATGCAAGTACTAAAGGACTGTCCAGTAACAACTGCACAGTCAGTGTCTCATGTAGATGCAGCCTCGGTGTTACTAATGGTGAAAATGACCGTCCTATTACTCTCTGTTCCCTACATGATACATAAGGCCAACCTATCCACCAAAGCATTTAACAGAAGGCTTACCATTCCTCATCATAAACTCTTGTCTCAGTGCTCCAAACACTACCAGTTCTTGAGCAGACATTTTATAGATATGTTAAGAGACCCTTTCTGGCTTTAGGGCCATATTAGGTGAGACTACCTCTCATAGTAAGTATTTGCATGTAAAACATAAGGACTGTGTGTTGTATTTGTGTACTAATGGGGAATAGCTGAGAGAACTGGCCTCTATTCAAGTTTCAAGGCTCAGTTTTCCAAGGTGCTTTGTACTCTGACCTCAGTAAAACAAAACTTTTAAGCATCAGCCTGAGATAACCAGTACTTTGTTTAGGAATAGTCATATGCCTAGGGTTAAGCTGAAACTCAAATCCATTGTTGGTTAGGATCCTGGAAGTGCAGACTATATCCCTGCAGTTTAATAACTCTGATTTTAGCATTCTCATAGATTATCCTAATTTCATTTCCTCCCACTTCATATGATGGAAGATCTGGAAACTGGAAATGTTCATGTTTAGTTTCAGTAAAAATACTAATGATAAAATAATATTCATAATGTTTCTTCTGAGCTTTAAATGTATGTGGAATAACTGACCTTCAAAATAATTCACCAATACATATAATGTTTTGCACAACTGTTAGTCTGGTTTACTGAGGTCCATACAATATAATACAAAAGCTAGAACTCTTGGTTCCAAAATGATACCTTTTATTAGACCAACTGGGAAATGGCAAGAAAACTGTCCTTTTCTTCAAGCTTTCGGGATCAAAGTCCCCTCGTCAGGCTCTGGGGAAAGTATAGATGTTATAAGATGGTAAAAAGTCCCCACAGATAGGAAATAAACTTCATTTTTGCATAGAGGAGGCTGAAGATGGAAAGCTGTCCCTCTGGGCCCATAAGAGTGTCTTTGCGAGCTGTGCTGAGTAGCTCTTTAATGTGTAGATCAAGAGTTCTAGTTTTTTGTATGTCTTCTTGTCTCAGACCAACGCAGCTACCAAGTACACCCCTGACACATGGAAGATGCTGAATTCTAGCTGATTTTGGATTTTAAAATTCACTGCAGAACAACAAGAAAGGTGCCATCTGACACCTCCAGGGAAGGAATTCTACCTGATCAACACATCAAAGAGCTACTCAGAACAGCTCACAAAGACACTCTCATGGACCCAGAGGGACAGCTTTCCATCTTCAGCTCCCCCTGTGCAAAACTGAAGTTTATTTCCTACCTGTGGGGACTTATTACCATCTTGTACCATCTACAAGCTTGCAAAAAAGGACAATTTCCTTGCGATTTCCCAGTTGGTCTAATAAAAGTTATCATTTTGGAACCAAGAGCTCTAGTTTTTTCTATGTCTTCTTGTCTCAGACCAACACAGCTACCAAGTACATCCCATACAACAAAATTCATTTATACTATTTAAAACACAAAGTAAGAGCTAAAAAGGGGGTTGCCCTAAAAACGAGGCTTCTTATGCCAGGTGCAGTATCCTGACATGCTCCATGCAAAACAGCTGACAGTATAAATTTGCAAAACAGGTAAGTGGGGGAAGGGGAAACATTACATTACATATGGAAATGAGTATCCAGGGATAAAATGGATGTGAAGCAAGACGGCCACGAATACAAAGCAGGTGTATAAAGAAAGCAGGGTTTCAAGACTCCCAGTCCACAATCTTTTCCCACTGGGCTATGATGCCTCTCATTTTTAAGAGTTTTTCCACTTGCAATCTCTAGAAGAAGGAACTTAATTTTCAGATGAAGAATCAAATAAAAATGAAACCTCACTGAAGTGAAAGGATCTTAATAAATGCTGGCAAAAACCCCACAATTTCTTTGCCGACGACATAGGGTAGTTCTAAAGAACAGTGAAACAAAGTTTAAATAGGTTTCAATATGTGTGTGCTTTCTAAATGGGAAACTCCTTTCTAAGAAATCACTGCTGGTCTACCCACCTCTTCTCTCCTCTCTGTGGGACACTGTATTCCTGTCAGATGACCCATTCAGCCATCTTACCTCTCACTTTGTCTCCTTTCTTCAGTGTGCTCACTAGTTTTAGTACCTCATAGTCTATCTGTCTGCCCATCCTCTCCAAAGATCTCATCCTTGACCCAGTTATCTCAAACTCCTCATCACCAACTTTCCTTCACTTTGGACCTAATCCTTCTCCCACTGAAATCAATCATATAACTGACCGATTTCAAAAAGAGGAGAACCGGTCCCTTTATCTCCCATCTTTCTATTTCTTACCTTTTTGTGATTACAACTGACTGCGCTCCTTATATTTCAGAAACTGAAGTGGTCTATCTGGAAACAAATTCCCCTTTTGCCTCCTGAAGCTTTTTGTACCATGAATCTAACTAATCAAGTCAGAAGCCAACAACCTCTATTCATCATCCTGGTTCCTGCACAGCTGACAGCAAATCGCAATACAATTTAATGGGCAGCAAGATAAGCTGAAGAAATAACATTAGAAGGAACTAGCATCAGATTTTTCCTTGACAGTGCTTCAGATTTAAGGCAACTATCTTGATTAAGGACCGGTGTATAATTGCATTGCTGGAGGAAGAATTAAGATTCACTTATCTGTTGCTCTTGGACAGTAAGTTTCTTCACCCCTTTCATACACCAAACTGCAAGGGAATGACAGATGGGACTAGGGCACCACCTACTCTTGTGCCTTTCCCCAGAAACTTGTGGAGGAGAAGTGTCAGGCAAGCAGATTTTTCAAGTAAGTGTTCTGACAATCTAGTCATTTGTAAGAGAGTAAAGGCTTTTCAGGGGACCCAGATATACACTCAGCTATCTATGACATCTGAATATGTGTATTCCTACATTTATATTATAAATATGTACATATGTATGTGTGTGTATTAATAGAAAGAGAGAGAGAATGTATCATAATACAAAATAGATACACAGAGAGACAGATATTACACTAGAGAAGCTGACTGAAGTATCAGGAACCAATAGAGTTTACTGTGGCTAATAACAGCACTTCTGTAAAAATAAAACATACACTTGTTTACTGACAGCAATATTAAGACAGATTTCATTCCTACAGGAGTGTCTTTAAATCTTTGACTTTATGTGAAACTGCATAACTGAATCAAATGATGCACGAACCTAGGGTTTCGATAGACATGTGCCATCCGGGCTGAATATAGAGATCACATAAAGCGTGAGCTAGTAGTATCTTCTTTAGTAAGAAGTGAACAGCTTAATAATGGATAACAGATGGAATTTATTTGGTTCTTTATATTCTAAATACAGTATTCATTATTTGGAATAGAACGATAACTACAGCTGTCCCTTGCTCCCACAACAAGTGGGCTTTTATGTATTACATGAGTAGCAAATCCAGCAAATGTGGAAAGAAAACAGATTATGATGACATCTGTGATACTATGACCTATACACTGCTGTTATAGCTTTGCAAAGGCAAACTTCAGGATGTACTACACAAAAATCAAAAGTAGAACTCTGCAAATAACCACTTCCGCATGTGTCCAGCGCAGTCTTGTGAGCAGTCCGACCGATGCCAATAAACTACTCACATACAACTGTTGTGTGGCAGCCTAATGATGCAGTCAGGTGCCCAGGGCAGCTGCCACATACAGGGGCAACAGCTATTTCTGGTGCTGCCACTGCTGCCTGTGCAATTGTGCGGCAGCAACCATTTTTTCCATTGCCTGTCCGTCCTCGGCCCCCCACCAAGTCAGTGCTGGGAGTAGCTGTCCTATTGCCCCGCCCTAGTTACGCCACTGCTGTTGTGAATGAGAAATCCATATTTTTGGTTGTCTTCAGTGAAGTGTGTGATTCTGCAAATAGCCTTATTGAATTCAAAAGGATATTTAAAAAAAGGTATTACACAATCAGCCTGATCTCATGCCCATTGAAGACAATGACAGCCCTCCATTTATTTCAAAGGGCATCATATCAAATTCTAGTCAAGTAAACATGGTAAGTTCAGGCCCTGATCTCAAAAGGGTATAGAGAAAAATACAAGTCCAAGCTACTAAAATTTGAAGTCTGAGAAGACACAAAATCAAAACATTGTGGAACCCAGAAATAGATATATGAAGATATACGACAAGTTGTAAAGCCATATTTATGTTTCTAAATGCACACAATGAGGGTTGATTTTGTTCTTGTTTGTTGCTTAACTGAATGCTAAAGATTACACACAAACATTGTTAGGGATGAGGCACAACGGTGCTCAGAGTAACATAAACATATGCTACTCCCTATAACATTTGTATATGCAGTATGCCAGCTGTACCATATGGGGTGCAAATACTCTGTCACAACAGTGAGCGAGAGATGAAAAGACTTTGTGTCTGGATTTCCTTCTTTTCATCAAGTTATCTCATAATCAGAATGCTAATACAATTGTTCTAGTTAATATCGTTTTAAAAGTTTTAGAAGTTGAAAGAAAATAATAGAATGCATTATAATGACAAGGAAAATAGACCTACATATACGTGTACATCTTGTTGCTAAATCAGGAAAAACGCAGGTTAATTCACTGTACTTCTAATACATAGTTGGAAACAAAAAGCTGTAACAAAAATTGGGACTGGGATTCTTTTCATATTAGAGGGCAGACAATAAGTGAATGAGAAGGTTCTTTCAGGATGAAAACTTTGTTAGGAGACAGAGATTTATTTCCTTTAGACTTCTGTGCTAGTCTGGAATTAGCATTTTTGATCTTCTTTTAACAATAAACTTTTATTAGGAAGCTGGAGGGTCACTTCTCTGAGAAGCAATCATGTTCTCTATATAATTACATTTAAATAATGGACTCTTATTTAATTAAAGCTTCTTTGGATCTTTTTGGCAGTCTCTGGAGATAGTTTATCTTTCAGCTTACTCACCTCCCAAAATGTTACAATTACAAAACATGATGTGGAAAATTACCTTCTTGATAAATAGAGGAATGCAAGCAATTTAGAGTGAAGGGCAGTTGGTATCTACAATCAGTAGATTAGCTGCTCTTAACCCTCAGTGGGGGGAAATGTTACACACCTTTGTGTGAACCAAGGCTATTCAATGAGCAGCCCATAAGCTACATAAAGTCCCTTTAACTGAACTCAAGTTGCACAAAGATTTAAGGGTGGGATTTACAAACGCACCGACAGCTAAAAGTCAACCTACTCTTTTGGCAAGTGATTACTAGATTCCAATCAGGTGGTGCTTGTTTAACAGCAATGTTTCACATTACCAAAACATGCTTGTTTATGCAAAACTTACCACAGAACATCCACCAGCACATTAGGAGGAAGTATCATAAAAAACTAAAAATGTACTATAATTGTAAGAACACACAAGTAATGTGTGTCTTATGGAAATGTGTTCATTCACCTCTATAAACCTGTGAAAAAAAAAGGATTGCCTGCTGGCAGGGGATGAGATGGAGAGGTTGTAAAGGAGGCAAGGCCTATGAATGTGGGTTACAAAGTAGAGCAACAAATGATGTAGGACAGGGGTACTTGGGAAGCCCCTGTGGGGTATGTAGCAGCAGCACGGAGAAGCAGGAGGAAACTCTGGTTTCACCAACGTTGCTTCTGGGTTTGCTCCCCCCCGCTCAACAATCTCCCACCAAGGACTCCCCCCATGCCATCGACCAGCCATGGGATTCTGGATTGGCCACTGGAGGTATACCAACCAAAAAAGTTTGAAAACCCCTGACTTCGGATATCTCTACACTGTCACTTGGGGGCATTGCAATGAAGCACCGCACATGACCCTGAAAAAGATGTAATATACCCCGCTTACAGCAGCACTGGTCATGACAGAAAGGCCACCCAAGACAATGAACTGCCTGATGTACACCCAACACTGTTCTGAGGTGGATACAGTCCATCCGTTTCAGGATGTAACACACAATAGTGGACATGACAAGCCTCACTTGTAGTGTTCCCAAACTTGATCCAGACCTCAGGAAGATTCTGCCCTTTTTTAGCCAGCTGTTTTGGTATTCCCTTTACTTGAGCAAACTTAACTATTTTGAAGTAAATTTTCATGGAAGGGACTCTTAACATATGTGCAAATGATATACCCCTGCTAAACCAAACAGAGACCTAAAATGGTTTAAATGAAGTTACAGGCAGGAAATGTAGGGGGAAATAAAAATGATTTGCCAAAGTCCTCAGAGGAATGTTCCTCTTATTTGCTGAATACTTTCTAGCCACTGACTAATTAACATCCAATCAGTGTCTGCACATAGTGTGCTTCCTAAAGACATTAATCTGTACATGTTGCTGACTCTTTTTTCAATAGCAGACTGAACCCTGGTGGAACTACTAAATCCCCTCTGAAACCAACTTGATCTCTGTGACTTTGACCCACAGGTGAAACATGAATATATTCTTCATATTAATATTCAGACTGTTTTATGAGAAGTGAAGGCTAGTCACTGAGAATAGTAATTTATTACTTTTATCAATCTTCTTTCCATGCAACCTCTCTCCTGCCAGCCATTATTGGTTCAGCTCCCAAGCACCTCGGGTTAAAGTGGCTCTTTCTAAATGACTTGCAGATTATGCCTTTATAGACCTTCAATCAGCTCAGCAAGAGATGTGACAGATCAATCAGCCAACAAAATAAGAAGCACAAGATAAGACTTTTCCATATTTATACAGAGCTCGCATTTCAACTTACAGTGTGTGGTCTAAATGAAGGTATAAAGATCAGCCCTATAACTATCAAAGGAAAAAGAAAGGAAAGGAAGAGAGAAGGAAAGAAAAGAGAGTAAAGGAAATGTAGGATTCAAAAATCTTGAAATCTCAATTACATTAAAACCTGTTTGTGTCTCTGGCAGCCCAAAAAGACACCAGAAAAAGCCACCTGAGAATGCTTTGGCAGGGGTGATGATAACCAATGGGAAAAGTGTCATGTTTTGTGTAGAACATAAACTTTTTTTCCTGCAAAGTTAACCAAAAAAGAGTAGCACCTAGGTCTGAGCGCTCTGATATTGAACATTCCCATAGTCACGTTACGGTGTTCTCTAGGATTCTTTACCAGTCACTTGTGCCAGATGCACAGGACCATCTCTTTCCTCTTCGGAGACTGTGGGAAGGGTACTGAAGGACCATCAGCTTGCCTAGCTGCTCATTGCAAAATGGGTGGATTTCAGCCTAAGCTTTAAGCTACTCCCAACTATGTGAGCTCACCTGGGTTGAAAGCACAAATAAATCTGTGCTTAAGGATTTTGTTTGTGGTTGTAGGCAGATATGGGCAAGAGTGTAGTGCAAAGGCTAAAATTAGAGCATAGGCATAACCAAACACTGTTTCCATGGAGTACTGACATATTTGATTAGGCTGATGCACAAAGATGCTTTTATTCACAGATGCTGCAAAAGCCAAAGTAGGTGTTATTGGTGAAACTTGTAGACATTTTGGACAGTGTCCTCCTATGTTTAATCATCAACCTGAAAGGTTCCAAATGTTCCAAATATTCCAAAACATTTCAGCATTCCTGATCTGATAGGAAAGATGTGTGGTATATTTGTTCCTAGAAGTTTCCCTGTGCCTTCACTATTAATGCTTATGATCTTGCAGAGATTGTATACATCAAAGTAAAAACAAACTCGTCCTAGTTGTATTACCTGGTTGTTTTACAGAATGCTTCTTTACCATTTGACTTGTGCAGTAACCAAGGGACTGAAGCCAACAGAACATGCCCTTGGCTTCCTACTTGTAGCTATGGTACTGGTTTGAGAAGTATGACGACTCAAGCATGGACAGGGAAGGATGAAGGTAAATAAACAAAGGAATGGAAACCCAGCCTCCTGGCAACCAAAAGTATCCTGTCTCATTTTTCCACCCTACTTTTTTTTCCCTTAATTTATTTTCTGTCCCTTCCCAGTGCTTCTGTATTATCATCACCCCACACATGAATTCTGATGCCCTTCACCTGCTTTATTGTATGGTATAGGTGCTGACATCAGGAAGATGGTTTTGTGGGAAGCCTGTTCAAGGTGGGCAGCAAGAGTTAAATGAATTTAAAGGAGCATGGGGAAGATGCACACAGCTTCTCATGGCCCTGGAAGCAGATGGGCTGTCTAGCACAACAAGGCCAACAGATGGACACAGCCTAAGAGCTAAGGTGAGCACACCAAAAAACGAGATCACGGCCTCCATGACAGACAGGTTGTCTAACACAACAAGGAGAGACAGCCTAGGAGCCAAAGAAGTATGTACCATACTGTCCTATAACAGAAGAAGTGACACCAGCAACAAGGCCTCAGACAGCAAGGAGGCCTAAGTCCTGGTTTTGGAGGAACAGACCAAATTAGGAGAAGACCCAGAAGGCTACATGGATGTGTGACCACAGAGAGATAGCCATGGATAAAGAATCATCAGGAGTCATCACGAGGGAAGGAGAATACAAAAGCAGAGACTTGAGATTAAAAAAGGGTCCCTCCCTGTTCCTTTGCTTAGTCTCTTCCTAGCCCTCCTTCTCTTCCTCTTTGTCCCTCCCCATCCTGCTCCCTAAGAGGAGTCCCTCTCTTTGCCCCTATCCCCAAGGCCACCATGGACCAAGGGAATACTAACAGCTCATCTCATGCACCCCACTGGAGGGGGAATGTGGGCCTCGGCATCCCACCTCCAGACTGCTAACATGCCATGCTGACATCTGACACCTAAGAAAGAGCCTCAAAAGTGAAGCCTGCATCCTGGCCATGTACCTTGACTCTAATGTCAGTCCTAGGATTGGTACATGTAGGATTGTTTCATTGTTTGTATTGTTGCTTTTTTGTTATTACTCTGTATCAATAAATTGGCCTATTATCAATTGGCAGGCATTGCGGTCAGTCTGAGGGTTGTGCCTGCCTGAAACAAAGGTATAAGGGCACTGGGTTCCTAAAATCCAGTGTCAACAGTCCCCACATGCCAAAAAAGTTGCCACATGCAAAACAGAAGCCAGATTTACCATGCAAGAGACAGCTGATGGTTCTGAGCAGTTTAGCAAGGTAGGACAACATGAAGTACAGTTCACTAAGATTAAAAAGAGCTTAGAATTCATGTTTCCAGATTCTGAAGGGCATGTTGTCTCAGCTCTGTTCTTCAGTATTGTACTTCTAGTGTGGGATGGTGTTTCTGGCATGCTTTTGAAAGCAACATAAGCACTATCTGTTTTCAGTCCAGCCATAAGTCAGTCTTTGCCTTTTATTACCTGTACTGCTGTATGCAGCTCTGTGTTATATAGCTCTGTACTGCTATGCAAAGATAACATCTTCTAAGCAGCACTGCACACAAGTCTGTTTGCCTGCCCACTTTGCTGCATATATGTCCTTTTTTCCTTCTTTGAACATTCATGTTGGCTCAGGCCAGAATTAGCTTAAAACCAGAAAAGCACCAAGATCAGATAAACTACACTTGAAGACTTAACAGAAACAAAAATTCAAAGAATATATGGCATTCAACATTAGGGTAGGCATAGTAAAAAACTGGCCAGTTCCTTATGGTCTTCCATGCTATAAACAAGAATATAAACATGATAATATCAATGTTAAATTTAGAACCAGTAAAATATTTCTGTATGTGATTTGTGAGCTCCTACTCTCCCAAGACTTCTGCAGAACACATATTTAGATTATCATTAGAGGATTTATGATCACTAATATTTGTAGGTCTATAACGAAGGGCAAGCATGGGGATAATAATATTTATCCTGCAAGATATAAGAAAGAGTATTAGAAAGTATTTTTTTTCTGCAAGACACAACGTGGTACAATTTCTTTCTTGAAGTCTGTGGTACAAACCAGAGATGACTCAGATTGACAAATGTATAGGAAATTAAGACTAATCAATATTATCTGCGTAAAAAAAAGGAAGGAAATTTTACCATTGCCTTTTTACAGGATGTAGAGTCCAATGAAATACATTCCAACCTTGTTGGAGAAACGCCTGCAAGAGGAGGGGCACTGGGAGGCTGCTGGGCTTATGATCAAATTACCAGTAACACTCTGATCTGCAGCAAAGCAACTGTATTTTTGTTCAAATGCAAATTGGTCTGGCCCACGGTTGGGTTTCCTAGTCACTAAGGTAATAAACATGATAATGCATTATCAATAATTATAAGAGTAGCTGCATGGAGTAGTCCTTTGCTTGCATGGAAGCAACTTCACTTAATAAGATTTTTGCTAATGATTGATGACTCTTTGACAAGTCACAGCTACTAGTATCAGAAGCTGCTTTGAAGGAAAAAGATGTCATTTTGGCCAGAAGGAATGAACGAATCTATAGTAGTTCTCATTGTTTATTTTGCATTATACAGAGTGTTCTTCATGCTAGTAGGCTCCTCTGATGTTTGACCTTTCCATTGCAGAACCTTGCAAAACAAAAAGGAGAAGCATTTTAAGTTTGACGTTTACCCCCCTACACTGGACATGGTGATCACCATTAACCATATCCTTTGCAACAGCTTGCAACAAAGTGGAGTGAAAGTCTATATTGTAATAATAGAAGAACGACTTAATTCTCAAAGTAAACAAGCCATTGGTAAGGTCAGTAACATCTTTTGGAAAGGCAGTGACACATGCCTGATTATTTAGGGATATCCAACGGATTCTTCACATCAGTTAATATAGTAAAATTAGTAACCTTACAATATAAGAACTCTTCTCTGAGAACAATCTATGTGAGTTACATTATATGCAGTGACAAAGAAGACTTCATGCCCACTGTTACAAATAGAATTGTAGAGCCAGCTTAATGAATTTTCTTTGTACTTTCTTAAGGAAAGAAAGATACAAACCCTGGAAAAAACACAGACAGATACACGTTTCCTAAGGACACAAATTCAGTTACAATGAATTGTGTCATTTAGCCACATGATTTATTTACAAAATGAATGCTGATTTATCCTCAAAAAGTAAGGTAACTAATTCTAGAGTGACAACACATCGTTGACATATTTTTTACAGAAAAAGTAAATCGCCTCTCAAATGTTAACAGTGATTCAATCCTCCCTCCAAGTGGCATGCTATAAATACAAAGTACTGTACTGTGAGTAGAATAATTTGTAGCCCTTTATATAGCATCTGGGAATTCATTATATATGATCCAGTGGCTGATGATAATTAAGACCTGACTGAGATGTTCATGTATGGGACTTACTGTAGATTCCTGATTATCTTCTAGTTATGATATAGTGTGTAAAGTAGCAAGAAGATCAACCATCCTTAAGTGATTGATCATTAAATGTAATTAGCTATATCATCTAGTAATATGAGCAAAATATGCAAATACTATAGTTTACTGCATACTATAAATAATAAAATATGACCCTAAAATATACTGTAGTTAAACAGTTTTTCTGTTGCATTTGTCAAAAGTGTTTATCCTAAATATTCATCACCTATTGCAGCAATGTAAATGCCAAGATTTGGCAATGACAAAGGGCAATACTGACATGCATATTAAATACTAATAAATAATAGGAAATGAAGAACACTAAAGAAATGATCCTTTTTATCTCTGTTATACTCTTGCTTGAGAAAAATCAGACTGTGTTTTCATTCATCTTCTCAGCTGATAAAGACTTGTGCTTCTATAAATAGCCTCAATGCCACAGACAAGGGTGGAATAAGTAATAAGGCCTACATATCTTTGGTTAGGTTTTAAATAGAAGTCTGTCCCCTACAGATGTAAAGATTTGCTGAATATCCAAATAGGGTGCAGAGCAAAAATAGCAAAAGCCATTGGTTTTTCATTATGAAATACACATATTTTGAACGGTGGAATGCTGTGTGTATACACCCAGCTGTCACTGGAAGAAGACATGCACAGGAATGTTCAAAAGTAAACTTTTACCTTTATTCTTGTGGCATGTACAAGTTTCACTAGCACAGTTATAAATAACACACGCTAGATTTGCACTGATGTTTTAGCAAATATGGAGTACCTCCACTGAATTCAAACTGTGGAAAGGAGCATAGCTCTTTCAGGCTATGGAGTTATTTTGGATTTATGTTTATGTGACTGAAAGCAAACTTTCTCCCAAAGAGCAGTTCGAGTGACTAAATAAAATATAGGCAATGTCATACCACCTTCTTCTTTTTTTTTGGCAGGACTCTTAAATGATTGAAACATATAATCCTTGAAAACATCATTTAATCTGGTTTTACATTAGTTGTATCCGCTGTGTAGTGGCCTTGAACTCTGGACAGCCTTGATAAGTCAGAATAAGTCCCCATCTTTTGGTAGAACTTGTTGCATATTTAAAGGGTATTTCTACAAACTTTACGCTGCCACACATTTTTACAAATTCAACTGATGAATCAAGCAGAGGTCCATCTGTCTCTCTGGACTCCCCAGCTTTATTCAAACAAGTCATTTCACTTTACGTGTCTCATGTAGCATTTTATTTGTATCCTGAGAAGCTATCACCAGCCTTCCCTGCTCGACTAAATAGGAAAAATATCCAAAATAATACATCAATTAACATTTCTAGTGAGATGATTTGACTCCCTAGGTGAGTACTCTAGCACCTAAGCTCAGAGAATAGCACACCTAGTAAGAAACCAGCCACTGTGTTTGGCTTTGACAAACTAATAATATTGAGCAGTGTTAAATTCTGTCAAATGGCCAACTGTAGTTTAATAAGTTAATCACACTGGAACTATGAAGCATAAATACTCCTACCATTGCCACCTTCTTGGCAGAAAAGCACATAGGTAATGAAACTCATGGCTTTTTAATAACTATTGAGACATCGGGTATATACAGCTGTTACACTTAGATGAACCTGAATAGCGTTAAGTTGATCTACTAGTGTTAGGTTGATCTAAGTGCCCATCTGTACAGACATTCAGGGAGGTTAGAGGCAAAAAATGGCCAACTCTATCTAACTCAGTTCACTTGAGGAAGTGAACCATGTTGGACTAGGAATGGGTTAGCCCGATCTAAAGAATGTCCACACACATTCAGAATACAGCCCTGAGTCTGGGAAAACCTAGCTCTCATCCCAGCCTCAGGGCTGCATTCTTCCTACCCCTCCCCACCCCCAACTGGGCTATTTTTAGCCCTTGAATGGATAACCCATCCCAAAAATTGGCCAGACCCCGTTGATCCTGCTAAACCCTCCCCATGGCCCTCCCCCCAGGCAGACCCTTTAGCGCAGCATTTCTCAACCTGTGAGTCGTGACCCAAAAGTAGGTTGCAAGAATATATGAAAGGGTCATGGAAAATGGATCAACAAACTTTGTAGGCTCTGGAGCGGTGAGAGACGCGCGGGTGAAGCCCGCTGCGCCCCCACTCCCCTGAAGCCCCCCAGACACCGCCTCAGCAGCCGCCGAGCCCCCTGCCAACCCCCAACACAGCCGGAGGTAAGTGGGCTCGTGGTGGGAAGGGGTTAACTCCTTGCTTGCTGGGAGGAGGCCGCTGCCTGGTGCCAGGCCGGGTCAAGCACATGCCCAGGCCCCTACTTGGCCCAGCCCCCCAGGGAGAGAGGAGTGAAGGAGGGGGTACTCACCGGTCCCCCTCCTGTAGGGCAGGGCCCCCCAAATCCCGGGCAGGGCCCCCCTGGCCTGAGAAGCCAGCGTTCCCCGACGGCAGGCCCACTGTGCATGCACATAGTTTAAAAGGGCCCGCCAAACAGGGGGAAAACACACGCAGGTAGGCTCTGGAGCAGTGAGAGACGCGCGGGTGAAGCCCGCTGTGCCCCCACTCCCCTGAAGCCCCCCAGGCACCCCCTCAGCAGCCGCCAAGCTCCCTGCTGACCCCCAGCACAGCCGGAGGTAAGCGGGCTCGTGGTGGGAAGGGGTTAACTCCTCGCTTGCTGGGAGGAGGCCGCTGCCTGGTGCCGGGCTGGGTCAAGCCCCCGCCCAGGCCCCTACTTGGCCCAGCCCCCCAGGGAGCCAGGCGACCGGAGCCGCCCGAACAGGCTGCGTAAACAGGCGCTTGGGTTAGCGCAGAGTTCGCGCAGGAGAGGGCGTGGGAGGGCACGAGACCCTGCCTGCAACCCCCCCCAGCCGTAGCCAGCCTATCAGAGGCATGACACGGATGGGCACGCGCCACACTCCGAGGGTCCCCTCGGGCTCTGAGGCCCCTCCACTGGGCACCTCAGAGACGGCCGCCCAGATGGAGCCCATGGTTCCGGGCTCCACGCAGATGGAGCCCCTGGCTCTTGGCTGCAGGGGCTGCCTGTCCCTTTTTCAGGCTCTGGGGCCCGGGAGCATGGCCACCTCCCCTTGTGGGGTCTGCTCCCTACTGGCGTCTCTGGCGCGCCAGCTGGAGGAGCTCCAGGCCACAGTCCAGAGACTGCGTGCCATCAGGGACTGTGAGCAGGAGATAGACTCCTACTGCCACTCCCTTCTCCCCCGGGAGCCGCAGGGGAGAGCTCCGTCTCCCTCCGCGACTAAGGAGGACTCTGGGACCTCCAGCTCTGCCCAGTCAGGGGCATGGACCAAGGTGGTCAAGGGCCCCAAGGCCCGCTGCACCAAGGCCCCTGCCCCGCCGGAGCTTAGCAACAGGTTCGCACCTCTTGCAGCCCCAGCAGAGCCCACGCAGTTGCCAGCTCCCGCAGGCAACCCAGGTTCGACCGCAGCTACTGGCCCCGCTCTCCCCAAGACAAAGCGTAAGGTGTTTGTTGTGGGAGACTCCATCCTGTGGGGCACTGAGGGGGCAATCTGCCGCCCTGACACTTTAGCCCGGGAAGTCTGCTGCTTCCCGGGGGCCCGCATCCGAGACATAGCGGAGAGGATCCTGCAGCTCCTCCGGCCCACAGACCACTACCCCATGCTCCTTATTCATGTGGGCACCAATGACACGGCTCGGAGCACCCCCAGCCAGGTCATGAGGCGCTACAGGGAGTTGGGAGCGGGGCTTAGGAGTCTGGGAGCTCAGGTGGTGTTTTCGTCGATCCTCCCAGTCTCAGGCTATGGGCTGAGGAGAGAGAGGAGGATCCACGCGGTGAACCAAAGACTGCGGAGCTGGTGTCATCGGGAAGGCTTTGGCTTCCATGACCACAGCCCGCTCTTTGGAGAGAGAGGCAGCGAGCTGCTGGGAAGAGATGGCCTCCACCTCTCTCCCCTGGGGAGGAGGCTCTTCTCAGCCAGGCTGGCTGACCTGCTCCACCGGGATTTAAACTAAGCCCGCTGGGGGATGGGGGGACTACTGCCCCTGCTGGCCTGCTGAACGGCCCTTGCAAAGCCAGCGGACCAAGGCACTTAAGGGGGCACTTAAGGGAGCCCACCCCTGCCCCAGCCCTGGCACAATCTGTGGGCAAGGCAAGAGCCCCCAAGGGCACACTTGCCTGCCTGTACACTAATGCCAGGAGCCTGGGCAACAAGCAGGACGAGCTCGTCCTCCTGCTCAGTGCAAAGAAATATGATGTCATTGGGATAACAGAGACCTGGTGGGACTCCACCCATGACTGGACCATGGGTATAGAGGGCTATACCCTATACAGGAGGGATCGTGTTGACAAAAGGGGCGGGGGTATAGCTCTCTATGTGAAGGAAAGCTACATGTCCCTGCAAGCTGATGTTGGCGACCGGCATGGACAGCTAGAGACCCTCTGGGTAAAAATTCGTGGGGAATTCGGCACAGGGGACACAACGGTGGGAGTCTACTACAGACCTCCCACTCAAAGTCCCGAGCTTGACCAGGAGTTCGCCCGGGAACTGACTGAGGCCGCTTGCTCCAGGACCTTGGTTGTCATGGGGGACTTCAATTACCCGGACATCTCGTGGGAAGATCACTCAGCTAAATCTGAGTGGGCGCAAAGCTTTCTCTCGTGTGTGGATGACCTTTACCTGACTCAAGAAGTCTATGGGCCAACGAGAGGCAAAGCGCTGCTCGACCTGGTACTGGCTATGGGGGACGACCTAATCGGTGACCTAGTGATTGATGGGAAGTTGGGTGACAGCGACCACGAGCTGATCACCTTCACCATCCGCCGTAAAGCTGGCAAGTCAATCAGCAACACAGAAGTCCTTGACTTCAGAAAAGCCGACTTTGATAAGCTCAAGAGGCTAGTCGGTCAGGCCCTCAGGGGCCATGACCCCAGGGAGATGGGAGTTCAAGAAGAGTGGTTGCTTCTCAAGGAAGCGATCCTCAGTGCACAAGCTAAATCTATTCCAACACGGAGGAAAGGCAGCAAGAAGGCACATCAGCCCCCCGGCTCTCCTTTTTAGATCTACTGTGGCTAAAAAGGAAAGCCTACAAAGGATGGAGGACGGGATTCACCTCCAAGGAGGATTACTCAGCGCTGGTCCGGTCCTGCAGGGACCAAACCAGGAAAGCCAAGGCTGCAACTGAACTCCAACTAGCTTCAAGCATCAAGGACAACAAAAAGTCCTTTTTCAGATATGTGGGGAGCCGGAGGAAAAGCAAGGGCAATGTTGGACCCCTGCTAAACCAGATGGGGCAACTGACAACTGACGCCCAGAAAAAAGCCAACCTATTAAATAGGTACTTTGCATCAGTCTTTCATCAGTCACATGGGATGCCCATGCCTGCTATGGGACAGGGAAATCTGGGTGAGGGGGATCCACTACCCTCCATCAATGCTGACCTTGTGAAGGAACACCTTGAGAAGCTGAATACCTTCAAGTCAGCCGGCCCTGACAATCTGCACCCCAGGGTACTCAAGGAGCTGGCGAGCGTCATAGCCCAGCCCCTGGCACGGATCTTTGAAAACTCCTGGCGCTCTGGTGTAGTGCCCGAAGACTGGAAGAAGGCCAATGTGGTGCCGATCTTCAAGAAAGGGAAGAGAGTGGATCCGGCTAACTACAGGCCCATTAGCCTGACTTCTATCCTGGGGAAGATCTTAGAAAAGTTTATTAAGGAGGCCATCCTTGAGGGACTGGCCCAGGCTAACATTCTAAGGGACAGCCAGCACAGGTTTGTTGTGGGTAGGTCTTGTTTGACCAATCTCATTTCCTTCTATGACCAGGTGACCTATCACCTGGACAAGGGAGAAGAGATTGATGTCATATATCTTGACTTCAAAAAAGCTTTTGCTCTGGTATCCCATGATCACCTCTTGGCCAAACTGCCCAGTTGTGGCCTTGGCTCGACCACGATCCGCTGGCTGGGAAATTGGCTTCGTGGTCGGACCCAGAGGGTTGTGATTGATGGCAGTCACTCATCATGGTGCCCTGTGACCAGTGGGGTCCCTCAAGGCACTGTCCTGGGACCCATACTGTTCAACATCTTCATTAACGATGTGGACATTGGAGTCAGGAGTGGACTGGCCAAGTTCGCCAACGACACCAAACTTTGGGGCATAGCATCCACGCCAGAAGATAGGCGGGTGATCCAGGCTGACCTGGACAAGCTCAGCAAATGGGCAGACGAGAACCTCATGGTGTTTAACACCAAAAAATGCAAGGTTCTCCACCTTGGGAGGAAAAACCTGCAGCACCCTTATAGGCTCGGCAGTGCTACGTTGGTTAGCACTACAGAAGAAAGAGACTTGGGGGTCATCATTGACCACAAGATGAACATGAGCCTCCAGTGCGATGCTGTGGCTAGTAAAGCGACCAAAATGCTGGCGTGCATCCATAGATGCTTCTTGAGCAAATCCCGGGACGTCATTCTCCCCTTGTACTCGGCCTTGGTGAGGCCGCAGCTGGAGTACTGCGTCCAGTTTTGGGCTCCACAATTCAAAAAGGATGTGGAGAAGCTTGAGAGAGTCCAGAGGAGAGCCACGCGCATGGTCAGAGGTCAGGAAAACAGATGTTACGATGACAGGCTGAGAGCCATGGGACTCTTTAGCCTGGAAAAGCGTAGGCTCAGGGGTGATCTGATGGCCACCTATAAGTTTATTAGGGGTGACCACCAGGATCTGGGGGAACGTCTGTTCACCAGAGCGCCCCAAGGGATGACGAGATTGAACGGTCACAAACTCCTGCAAGACCGTTTCAGGCTGGACATAAGGAAGAATTTCTTTACTGTCCGAGCCCCCAAGGTTTGGAACAGTCTGCCAGCAGAGGTGGTTCAAGCACCTACATTGAACACCTTCAAGAGTAAATTGGATGCTTATCTTGCTGGGATCCTATGACCCCAGCTGACTTCCTGCCCTTTGGGCAGGGGGCTGGATTTGATGATCTCCCGAGGTCCCTTCCAGCTCTAATGTCTATGAAATCTATGAAATCTATGAAAAACTGATTTTCCTTTAAAGGAGAAAAAGTGAGAATCCGTAGGTTTTCTCTTGCAGAATGGCAGAGTCCCAGCCTGCAAGGCACTGCTTGAGGCCCCCCATGGCCCACCCCCACTCCCACATTCACACCCCCTCCCCCACATACTGGGGCAGGGGGGCAGGAGGGCAGCAGTAAGGGGTACTGGGTAGGGACTGGCCATCAATGTTTACAAATGGGTCCTGGTAAAAAATAAAGTTTGAAAACCACTGCAGTAGCCCGTCCCTGATCCCACCTGGCCCTCCCTCCATCCTGACTTATTAGGAACAGGTTCCCAGCACAGCTCCTGGCACTGGTGAATGTGTGCACATGCCAGACCCAATCTACAATCATGAAGCATAAAGTAAGCCAAATTATAATAGATCAAGTATTCCAAATTTGTGCATGTACCCACTGTTATTCAAAGATAGTAATACAGAACTCTGTTCAATATGATTGGCAGTTGATGTTACACAATTTTACTAAAACACTAGGAGTAAGGGAAGGCAGAATATTAGGCTGCGAAATCATAATAGCATAAGAAGTGCCATACTAGGTCAGACCCATGGTCCATCTTTCTGAGTAACACTGAAATAGTGGATGCTTTTAAAGGGAGAACATATGAGGGGTTTTTACATGTGCTTCAGAAGGGGGATGTTTTAATTAGAGCAGCTCTGAGAGCCACGCTAATTAATTCACAGGTTCATAGATTCATAGATGTTAGGGTCGGAAGGGACCTCAATAGATCATCGAGTCCGATCCCCTGCATAGGCAGGAAAGAGTGCTGGGTTCAGATGACCCCAGCCAGATGCCCATCCAACCTCCTCTTGAAGACCCCTAGGGTAGGGGAGAGCACTACCTCCCTTGGGAGCCCATTCCAGATTTTAGCCACTCTAACTGTGAAGAAGTTCCTCCTAATGTCCAGTCTAAATCTGCCCTCTGCTAGCTTATGGCCATTATTTCTTGTGACCCCCAGGGGCACCTTGGTGAGTAGAGCCTCACCAATTCCCTTCTGCGTCCCCATGATGAATTTATAGGGAGCCACAAGGTCACCTCTCAACCTTCTCTTGCGGAGGCTGAAGAGGTCCAGGTGCCCTAGTCTCTCCTCGTAGGGCTTGGCCTGCAAGCCCTTAACCATATGAGTGGCCTTTCTCTGGACCCCTCTCCAGGTTATCCACATCCCTCTTGAAGTGTGGTGCCCAAAACTGCACGCAGTATTCCAACTGTGGTCTGACCAGTGCCCGATAGAGGGGAAGTATCATCTCCTTGGTTCTGTTTGTCATGCATTTGCTGATGCATGATAAAGTGCAGTTAGCTTTTCTGATGACTTCACCACACTGATGACGCATGTTCATCTTGGAGTCCACTAGGACTCCAAGATCCCTTTCCACTTCCGTGCTACCGAGCAGGTCATTTCCTAGGCAGTAGGTGTGCTGGACATTTTTCCTCCCTAGATGCAAGTCACTGATGAAGATATTGAAGCTTATCTGTCCAAGGACCAAGCCCTGCAGGACCCCACTGCCCACTCCCTTCCAGGTTGATACCGACCCATCCACTACCACTCTCTGGGTACAACCCTCTAGCCAATTTGCCACCCACCAGACTGTGTAATCATCCAAATCACAGCCTCTTAACTTGTTCACCAGTATGGGGTGGGATACCGTATCGAAGGCCTTCCTGAAGTCTAAGTAAACGATATCAACCCCTACTCCTGTGTCAAGGTGTTTTGAAACCTGGTCATAAAAAGAGACTAGATTAGTCAGGCATGATCTACCTGCTACAGACCCATGCTGGTTTCCCCTCAGCATAATTTTTCTTGCTGGGCTCTCACATATGTGAGCCTTAATAATCTTTTCAAAGACTTTGCCAAGGATGGAGGTGAGACTGACTGGCCTATAATTGCCTGGATCCTCCTTCCTCCCCTTCTTGAAAACAGGGACCAAATTGGCCCTCTTCCAGTCCTCTGGGACCTGTCCCGTGTGCCATGAGTGCTCAAATATTCTTGCCAGTAGCTGTGCAATGATATTAGCCAGTGCCTTCAGTACCCTCTGATGGAGCTCATCCGAGCCTGCTGACTTAAACACATCCAGTCCTTCCAAGTGACTCTGCAACATCTCAGGGTCAACACTTGGTAGTCTGGCGCCCAGCTGTTGCCTCTGTACAATGTGAGACTTGTCTTGCCCCTCGTTTAAGAAAACTGAGACAAAGAACTCATTGAGGAGTTCAGCCTTGTCCTCCCTGTCTGTCACCAATTGCTTTTGCCTGTTCAGTAATGGTCCTATACTGCCCCAGGCCTTCCTTTTACTCCCTATATATCTGAAAAACAATTTTTTGTTATCTTTAACTTGGGATGCCATCCTCAGCTCCATGGTAGCTTTGGCCTTGCTAACTGTCTCCCTACAACTGTGAGCTGAGAAGGCATACTCCTCTTTAGTAATCTCTCCCTGTTTCCACTGCTTGTATGACCCTTTTTTGCCCTTAGGCAACTCTGGATTTCTCTGGTCAGCCAAGGAAGTCTCTTGGCCCCTTCCCCCTTTTTCCCCCACATCGGAATCATCTCCCTCTGTGCCCGAAGGATCGTTTCCTTAAGGCACAGCCACCCTTCCTGGGCTCCCATCTTGCCAAATCTCCTACTCTGCAGTGCGTCATTGACTAAATGCCTGAGTTTGCTGAAGTCAACCTTCCTGAAGTCTAGCCCTTCCACCCTATAGTTACCTTACCCACTCTTACCCCTTATGATGAATTCTATTATTTGGTGGTCACTGTCCCTCGGGTGACCACTGATCTGTAGGTCCCCTATCATGTCATCCCCTGTTGTCAATACCAGGTCCAGTAAGGCATTCCCCCTAGTGGGACCATGTACCTCCTACATCAGATGGAGGTCCTGTACACAGGATAGGAACCTGTGTGAAAGGTGGGAATTTGCTGTCTGCGTTTCCCAGCAGATGTCAGGGTAGTTTAGGCCCCCCACGACTACCGCTTCCCCAGTCTTTATGGTTTCCGAGAGCTGTCTCAGGAGTTCCAAATCTAGTTCTTCCCCTTTGTGTGGGGGTCTATAGCAGACCCCTACCACCAAATCCCTTTCTCCTTGACCTTCATGTATCCTAACCTATAATCCTTCTATTTTCTCCTCCTCCAAGTCCATTTTGATAAGGTTCAATGTATAATGCTCCTTGAGATAGAGTGCAAACCCTCCCCCTCTCTTCCCCACTCTATCCTTTCTGTATAGCTTATAGCCTTCAATGTGTACCGCCCAGTCATGGGTAGAGTCCCACCAGGTTTCTGTTAACCCCACTAAATCACAAGTGTTCTCTGCAAGCAGGAGTGCTAATTCATCCTGCTTGCTCCCCATGCTTCTAGCATTAGTGTATAGGCACTTGAGCCCTGTTACCGGTGCCTTTGTTGCCCCCAGCTCTGATGCCCAATGGGCCCCTTACTTAATCTATGAATCTACAAAACTGCCTGCAGCATTTCATGTATCAGCATCCCCACACTTCAAAATGGTGGGGGGGCATGTGGTGGAGCACCTTTGAGAGTGCTCGCCAGTTGGGGGCTCCCACAGGCTCCAGTGGGAGCCTACTTTGGAACAGCAGTAGGGGAAACCCTCTAGGTATCATTTAAAGGGGGGAGGTGTGTGGCAGGGCACTATTGGTGCCTGCCACTTTAAAACCAAGAGCTAAGCATCCAGCAGGTGCTTGATTAAGGCAGTCATTTTAGATCTCTGGCTGCCTATATTAAGAGCTCAGTTCTCTGATGGCTTGGATGGCAGTAACATTGTCTGGCTGCAAGGCTCCATAACATCCTGGAGGCAAGGGAAGAGCTGTAGGGGATTGCCAGGAGATTCCTGGTCCCAGGCATGACCTAAAACTGCACCCTGCTGGGAGTGGGTGGCCTGGTGGGGCTCTCAGTGGTGCAGGAGCCACCAGGAAATGCCAGGCCAGTTATCACCCCAGTGAAAGATGGGTAGGGGTGCCTTAACCCTAGCCTTCACCTTTGAGTGGGTTAAGTAACACTGGAGGTAGTTGGGAGCCAGGCATGGCTATGGCCACCTGAGCCCTGGGGGGTGCAAGACCCCGAGAGACCCTAAGGAGGGAGAGTGGGGGCCAGGCATGTCTGTGGCCACCTGAGCCCTGTGTGGGGTGCAAGGCTGTGAGAGACCCTGAGGAAGGAGAGTGGGGGCCAGGCATGATTATGGCCACCTGAGCCCACCGGGAAGTGAAGCCCCATGGCCCCGAGTGAAGGGGGACGAGACGAGTAGCCCCGAGTGAAGGGGGGCAGTGTGGAGCCCCGAGTAAAGGGGGGCAGTGTGGAAGCCCTGAGTGAAAGGGCAGAGATGAGAAGCCCCAGTGAAGGGGGAGAAGAAACAGAGGGCTGAGGGCCCAGTAAGTTTTATATGCACATAGAATTGCCCCCGGAAGGGTCCAGAGCAAGCTTAGACCTGGTTGGGTAATTGGCTGGCCACTACCCCAGTAAGGGTCGCGGGACAGGCTCAAAAGATGGCACATCTGCCACCCAAGGTACGAACTAGGTAAAGCCTATGGCCTAAGGGGCCCACTCCAAGAGGGAGCAAGGCAGTGTAAGTTCTCGATGAGAGAAAGAGATCCTGTGAGAGAGGGTGGAGTGTGTGAGGCCTTAGTGAGAGAAGAGCGGTATGAGTGTGTATGTGTCTGAGGCCTGACAACAAGGTCTAAGCTTGTTCTGGCTGTAGGTCGGAAGCATACTGTCATCTGGATGCCATCTGCGAGGCATGGGCTGCTGTGTAGGGAAGGTACAGAGCTTCAGATAGCACCCCCTGGCATTGGGGCAGTAAATGGGCAGCCTCCTGCCTTAATTAACATCATATTAATTAATTAAGGGCAAGGAGCGGCAGACAAGTCAGGTGGGTGGTGTGCCCATGGGCAAGTGGGGAGCCTAGCACTGTGGCTAGGCAGGGAGCCCCACTTCACCACAGAGCGCTTTAACTAAAGCTTGTTTGACAAGCTTTAGTTAAAGCACCCCCACCACTATTTTCAAGCATGGGGACACTGGTACATGAGACGCAGAGGCTGCCTGGAGTGCAGTAATTAGCACATTCCAGCAGACGTAATTAATCAAGTCTCCTCCAACGCTTGATAATTACAATATGTCACAGCAGCCTCCCCTCCCAGCACGTCTACAGGCATCTATGCACAGAGTGACTTTCTAGAGTGACTTTCCCTTGGCATACCCTCCATGTCATCCACCACTGTTAGTTTAGAGATGCCAGAGGATAAATCTCTGACTGTTCTATTGAATAGCTATTAATGGATTTATTATCCATGAATCTGTATAGTCCCTTTTTGAGCCTGGCTACACACTCTGCCTCTACAACCTCCTGTACCCTTTTTGAACCTGGCTACATACTCTGCCTCTACAACCTCCTGTACTAATGAGTTCTGCAATCAGTAACATTGGGGTGCCAAAACCAAGGTGTACTTTGTTTAAAATAATACTTTTTTAGTTAATCTGCAATTATAAAATATACCTCAGTTAAACAATAATTGAGTAAATTGAAGATTCAGTGAGTTATCTGTTTCTCTCTCTATTATCCCTTCCTCCAGTTCTCTGAAACTCTGCTCGCCAGCTAATGGTCTTACCACTGAGGTGGTATGAGTAATATTCCTTTCCGCAGGAGGGATGCCCCGGGGTTAAAGATAGCTGCCACTGGAACAATAATAGCCTGTATCATAATGCAAGGAGGTAAGATCACTCAGCAATGAGCATATATATTTTTCTGTGGCTCCTGGAGCATCTGCAGATGTTATTATCAAGCCCCAGAAGATAAGATCCAAAGCAGAAACGCCAATAATACAATGAGACTTCAAATGGACTGGATGAAATCTTAGTCTCACTAGCAAAATTCTCATTGATCTAAAATGGGCCATTATCTGTAAGAGGTGCATTTCCAAGTAGTATGTCATTATGGTAATTAATGTGATATATTCCAAGAACGGCAAGCAGTCAGCTGGGTTCATCCATTTGATCTTTATGCAGCTACTGTTATATATCTGTCAGTAAAAGTAAATAACCATACTACATGTTGCTCATGGATACATAGGTGATAGACCACCTTCAAAAAGCTTGCAGGTACTGGTTGTCCCTCTGGCTGGGCCTCTAAAAGTCTTCCTCATTCACCCTTTTCCTCACTCATTTCATAAGCAGAAAAATACTATTTTCAGACTATACCAGCCTAGTATATCTGCTCCCCCAAAATCTTGCCTTGCTCCTTTTACCTGCTCAAAGAGCTCTTGGAAGTTTCTTCTAGCTTCAGTCAGACTTAAACATTTAAACATCCCCTCCCCCTATTTCTGGCTTTCTCTTCTTACCCTGCAATAATAATTATAATAGGAGGTAACATAGGTTAGAGAGTAGAGAAGTGAACTGGAAGACAGAGGAACTGTGTACTATTTCTAGCACTGCTACTGATCAATTTATGTTGGGCAAGTCCCCTCAGCTTGGGACAGACATTCAAAAAGCCTGAGCTTGAATTGATTAAATCTTTGCAGGTTAGTCTAACGTGGCTAGGCTGACCTGGTTTGCAACTGCACAGACATTCCCTGTGGACTGAAGAAATGCAGGTACAGGTTTGGAGTGGCTCAAGCTAGAAGCTGGGGGACACTAGAGCAGCCTTCCCTTCCCTTCAATGGTGCTGAATTGAAGGGGGGTGTGGCCAGGCCCCCGTAGGATGCTCGATTAGGGAGGAGTCCCTGCCTTCCCCCCTCACTGCTCCTAATCAGCCAGGGAGCCAGCAGGGAGTTGATAATGAATCATTGAACAAACCATTTAGCACCCCATCAAGAAAACAAAAGCATTTCTCATTACTTCAAGTTCTTAAACAACTTTTTCCAAGGAAGGAATGGAGGGACATTACTGGCTAACCTGTTGATTAGCTCCAAAAAGCCTTGAGTGGACACTGTCCTGTCTACCTTACACGGAAACTCTCAGCATTTGCTAGTGAATCACATGCTGGCTATAGTCTGTGCTGTGGGAAGGAGGCAGGGGAATCCCTCCATGAGCAGGGAGTAGTGAGGATAGGGTAGGGAGGGGAAAGGCAGGCAGACACTACAGACCCTTTAGCTCCACCACAGCTCCAGCCAGGGAGCAGAGGGGTGGGGCCAGCCCTGCTCTGGAGCAGAGAGCCTCGCCTCGGGCTGCAAAGCATCTGGGATGCTGGGGGACTCTGGTTTAACTTAAAACAGGAAGGGGTCTGGGACAGACGTTCCATAAAACAGTTTGACCTGAATCACTTCAGTCTGATACTACATTCAACCAGGTTTATCTCAAACTGGTTTCAGCCTTTTTCAAACTGGTTTATGTGCACTGAACATCTGTTCTGTTACAGATTTAAACCAGTTTCTGATTACTGAAACCGGTTTATGTCTGTCCCTAACCCTCAAGTCTCTGTGCTTCTCTTCCATCCAGTGTCTGTCTTGTCTACTTAAACTGCAAGTTCTTTAAGGCAGGCTCTTTCATTATATCTTTATTGTACCTAGCATGATGAGGTTCTGTTTTCATTTGGGACTTGCATAGGCCTTACCCAAATAAAATGAATTATTATAATTATAAAGGTACATTGGTGACAGTTTAGTTACCCCTATGTTCTTGCACTGGCTATTCCTGGCGCTTAGTGCTAGAGTCATTTGTCTTCTTTCCTGATAAAAGCTTACAACACTTGAGATTTAGAGAGAGCTGTTATTCTTACAGAGCTGCTGGGATCTCAAGATGCTATTCAGCATCAAAAGAAAGGAGTCATGTCACGACTAGAAAAAGGAGGGAAAATGTATAGGCTGAAGGAGTGCAATTTCTATTGTTAAAATATTTAAATTAGGAGATTAGTCTACTGAGTATTTTTAAAGCTTTAATATTAAAGCTAGACAGTGTTTCTGGATGACTGCATTGTTTTTCCAAACATCTTCTGTATCCTTAAGTTACCTAAGAACGTTAAGTGAAACATTAGGAAGAAAATAACTAAAACAGGCTGCCTCAGGTTCCTGAATTTAATCTTCTTCGTTGGCTCCAGATCCACTTGGTTTAGTTTGTAAGTCAAATGTAGTTATTACTACTTGCCACCCTGGCAAATGCATGTAGGGTGCAACAGTCTATTTCAGTGATTTTTTTTTTATTTCTTTTCTCATGGCAAGTAATAAATAGTGTAATATAGCTGAGAATGTTGCTGATTGTGTACAAAACAGATTAAAATCCATCTTCTATTTTGACTATTTTATTATTGAATCTGTAGGAACAAGGTCACAAAATGTTTCATTTTTACATGAGAGTAATCATGCACTATACACTCTGACTCAGTATGGTTTACTCAGAATAGATAAGTTCAGTAACACATGACATTTTAAAAAGTTACTTTACAAACTCTGGGTACCCCACAATACATTTTCCTTTCTGAGTTGAATAGGGTATTTTGAAAGAAAAAATGTTTTATTTACATTTACTAATGTTTTAAAGACCAAACTTGATTTACAAGTTTTCTATTTTGTTGGCAATTTACTGTAACTAGTGATCCTGTGCATACAATAATTGCAATATTTCAAGGACCATTTCTATTAAAACTAAACATCTCTGCAATGGCAAATCATAGCACTTAAGAACTGTGAAGAACATTGCAATAAAATTCTCACAGGAACTGTTTTGAAAATAATTTCCTGGTAGCTGGGTAAACCAATACATGTCTGTGGCACATACATAACAATGTGAAGTTATACAGAAAACTAGTTTAGTTTGTTTTTATAAAGTGGCATATATTAAATGACTAGATTACAAGCTAGTCAGAGGGGACCAGCAGGCACTGGGGAAGTCCCTGTTCCCCTGAGCATTGCAAGGAGTGACCAGGAATAACAGTCGCAAGCTGGCAGAGGGTAGATTTAGGCTAGATATCAGGAGGCGCGACTTCACGGTCAGGGCGGCTAGGATCTGGAACCAACTTCCAAGAGAAGTGGTGCTGGCTCCTATCCTGGGGGTCTTTAAGAGAAGGCTGGATGTACACCTTGCTGGGGTCATTTGACCCCAGTATTCTTTCCTGCCATGGCAGGGGGTCTGTCTCGATCTGCTCAGGTCCCTTCCGACCCTAGAAACTATGAAACTATGAAACAGTATAGGCTTAGGTCTGCAACCACTGGAATCAACCGTAAAACTCCCATTGACTTCAGTGGTTTAGGAACAAATCCTAGGTCCTCCTACCCAAAAAAGATTTTATTATTATTATAAAATAATAATTTCATGATAGGAAACTATTTATTGTCATATTATGGCCACATCCAGAGATTCTAGTTGGGATCATATGGACACTGTTCTGCTAACCAGGGTATGAATATATATGAACAAACATATATTTTAGAAATAGCAGTCCTGCATTCGTGTAGGGGGTTTGACCAACTAGCCCTTCAGGTCCCTTCCAGTCCTACTCTTCTATGATTCTATGTGTATGTTTATGATACAATATATATGTCTCATAATTATATTTTAAAAACAAGATGTATACTGATCCAAGATCAAAGGGTAGGCTATTCTAATGAGCTAGTGAATCCTTTATTTACCTTTATTTTTTTATGTTTCTAGTGTTAGATTTTTGTATGTGTGCACTGCACTTGTAGTTAATTTATACATAACAGAGTTAGCACAGTTTCCATGTGACAGCCCTGTCAACACAATTATGATATCTTGAAAACAAATACTGAATCTTTTTTAACCAAGAGCCACTGATGCAGTTGCACTGCTCGAATGTGGTTCCAACATGCTATTTTAAGCACAGAGCCCTATCTTTGTCTTGGAAATCATGAGCAACAGACATGATCCCTTAAAATAGCTTTAGCTGGAAAAAGTGAATGAGTTGTTCTCACAAAGGTGGTTCTGTTTTAATGCCCCAGGGAAATGCTGCTACTCAAGTGACCTACAATTTTTTTGACATGTATAATTTAATGGAGGATACAAAAACTGTAAGCCATCCACTGTCCATTGCTCTCAAAGAGTTTGAAAGGAAAACAAATCATAATAATCAGCCTATTGCATGACTATTCTGATCACCCAAAGTAATTCTTTTTTAAGTGGAATTACCTGCAACAATATATGCAAAAATAAGACTATCTAACTCAAAGAAAGTCAAACATTAAAGCTTTATCAGAGAATATATGCTGTAAAATAAACAGAAGAAATACTTAAGAAGGCCTTGCTGGTATCTCTGAATATTGTACCACACACTGCAACCAGATAATGCTATTGACAATGAGCATTCAACCAGGTTTATCTCAAACCATCCATTTTCAAACTGGTTTATGTGCACTGAACATCTGTTCTGTTACAGGCTTAAACCAGTTTCTGATCACTTAAACCAGTATATGTGTAATGTCTGCCCCTCGCCTCAAAGGTTGGCCCTACCCACTAGGATGTTATTCTGTTGTATGGTATTGTCACTGTCCCATTTAGTATAAATAAATATTCCCAGCTCCATGGAGCATGTATTTGTTACCTAACTAGGTGTCCTATCCATCAAGTTATAACATATTTTAAGGTAGAAGGGAGGGTCTATTACTCTTGCTTGAGCAGCTCTACCCTACTGTAAATAATATATAATATAAAACTCTAGCCTTGTGGCTAGGACACTCTCCTGCACTGAACTCAGGACTGCTAAATTTTGGTCCTTGCTTCAGTGAGCATTTAATTTATTATACCAAATAGAATGGTGTCAACAGGGGATATTGAACATGACCGTATTCACAAACAGCCCTCAGAATACTCTAAGGCAGGGGTATGCAATCCCTGGCCTGGGTGCTAGTGTGGTATGCGTCGGCATTTTGCTTCACATGCATGCCTCGGGGTGGAAAGCAGGGACTGGACCAGGGCTGCAATGCCACAACAAGGATTCAACCCTTCTGCCCAAAAACTTTGCTGACCCTTGCTCTAAGGTTCAAATCCCCTTAGGAAGTGGGATTTCCCACAACATGGGTGAGTGTGCCCATCCCTAAGCTATTCAGTAACATTCCTCCATATGTTTTGTAAAGCTATAATGAAAAATCTTTTTTCCACCAAAATAACTCCACAAATTCTACCTAAAAATAGAATTTTAGTTTTCAAATTTGCAAAATGGTATTATTCAGATGAAAAAAATCATCCAGCTCTGGGCAAGACCTTACCACATGCATGCCCCCATACATTGGTTGAAGATGAGCATCCCAATCTCCTAAAAAAAGTTATTATGAAAATAGGAGAGAGCAAGAAACCCATTCTGCTCACCTCTTTAGCCTACATAGAGGAAGCGGTACAAACAGCACTGTGGCTGTCATGTTTGCACTGCCTATACAACTTCACAGCCCCACTGGAGATAATGGATGGATAACAGATGCAATAGCTTTTCACAGAGAGTTTTGGTATGAGGAAGTCAGAGATGACATTCACGTCTGTTCTTATCTCTGAGCAATTCTGTAACTGCCTATCTAGCATCTCCTAGCTCTCAAACCTGTACAATTCAGAGACTTGCACTTTTCCTGATTACTAGAGTCTTAAGACGTGGACATGATCTAGCAATCTACTAAGAGCATGTACTTACTAGAAAAACAGCGTTCATAGTAATAGTGCCAGAACTTCCATTCTGAGGGTTGTTAATCTGCTTTCTTTCCACCACTTCTAATTCACAGAAACAACTTAGATAAAGAGAATAAGAGAGATCTAGTACTGAAGACCCCAGTTTTACAGAGACAAGAAAAGCTTGTTGGAGAGGGAAAAGAACATCTTAAGAGAAGTTAAATTGTCTGCATGGAAAAACCAAAGTCACTGTCAGAAGAAACACTTAACCATCATTATTTTTAATAGGTTGAAGAGGAGCAAGTGAAGCCTTAACCAATTGTTGATCTCATTCATTTTGATAAATAGAAGTAATTTATCTTAATAAAATAAAACTGGTTATTTTCAGGAAAATTTCACAGAACCTATATTTTATGCACATTTTAATGAAAGAAATCCATCTGTTGAAGGTATTAGTACATCTCTAAGTTCTTCTGTTTTGACACCTGTAAGCAATGTTCCGGTTGGGTATCCGGCATGAAGTTAAAAACAGCTTCTCAAAGCAAAGAATGAGTATGCAGCCCACTCCTTTTGTCACCTATATTCCAAATACTATGCTAGCATTTTTTTCCTATTGCTGTTTTTATAATGAAGAAAGATCAGGTTTTATTAATCATCTTCTGACCAAAGAATACCACAGAAATAGCCACTAACTGGCACAAACTTCCATGCTACTAAGTGTTATCAGTTTTCCTAGATAACTAAGAAAATCAATGGGCCAGAACATCCCCACCAGTAGCAGAACTGTGCTGCAAGCACTCACTCTATGAGCAGTCCTGTTTTTGGTTTTTTTGTTGAAGATGTGGGTAGGGCTTTGGTTTATGGAATAAGCCAAACAGCCAGCCCTGGAAGCCTATGGGAAGCCAGAACCACTCATGAAAGCACTGTTACCCTGTAGAAACTTTGCAGATTAGAGTCTTCCATTATTCCACTATTAGAGACAATTAGAGGGGTTCCACTATTAGAGACTCTACCTGTTCCTGTGCCCTTTCTCCTTTTTAGAGAAGTTTCATTACTGCAGAAAAGTCTTCACAAGGAAGATGACAATGCTGACCTATATTGTATCATCTCTTCCAGTTCTGGGGCCAGAAAAGGGACAGTTATCAACAGCATGGGCAACTGGTGCCTCCTGAGTCTGGGGGGGGCACAAGATTGCTGACAGGGGCCCCAGTGGCTGATCACCAAGCCCAGAACCACCGGCAGCGAAACTGGAAGTGCACTTCCGCCAGCACTTCCGGTTTCGCGGCTGACACTTCTGGGGGTGCACAGCCAATCTCAGGGGGTGCGTGTGCATCCCTTATGTGTCACCAATGATCAACACCTCCACTTGAGCTATTCCTTTCCTCAGGTGCCCAGTCTAAGTGGTCCCCAGTAAAACCCCTTAGTCAAGGTGACGCAGACTAATGGCACCAAAAATAAAAGACTATCACCCATACATTTCCACCCAAAAGGGAAAATCTGCAGCTGGAAAGCACAGGGATTAAGTATCTCCTGGGAGAGTTGCTGCTCTCCCAGGGGAAATGAATCATAGAATCATAGAAAATGAGGATTGAAAGGGACCTCAGGAGGTCATCTAGGCCAACCCCCTGCTCATAGCAGGACCATCCATAACTAGATCATTTCAGCTAGGGCTTTCTTGAGCAGCGCCTTAAAAACCTCCAAGGATGGAGATTTCACAACCTGTTTCTTCACCACCCTTCTAGTGAGAACATTGTTCCTAATATCCAACCTAGCACTCCTTGGTACAACTTGAGACAATTGTTCTTGTTCTGTCATCTGCCACCACTAAGAACAGTCTAGCTCCATTCTCTTTGAAACCACCCTTCAAGGCTAATATCAAATCCCCTCTCAGCCTTCTCTTCTGCAGGCTAAATAAACCCAGTTCCTCAGCCTTTCCTCATAAGTCATGTGCCTCAGCCACTGAGCCATTTTTGTTTCCCTCTGCTGGATTCTCTCCAGCTTGTCCACATCCTTTCTATAGCGGGGGCGCCAAAACTGGACATAGTACTCCAAATGTGGCCTCACCTGAGCAGAATATAGTGGAATAATTACTTTGCTCAATCTGCTGGCAACACTCCTACTAATCCGGCTAGTATGCCACTAAATCAGGCCAGTATGCCGCTAGCCTCCTTCACAACAAGGGCACACTGCTGACTCATATCCATCTTATTGTCCACTGTAACCCCTAGGTCCTTTTGTATAGACCTCCTGCTGAGCCAGCCAGTCCCCAGGCTGTAGCAGTGCATGGGATTCTTCCATCCTAAATGCAGGACTTTACACTTGTCCTTGTTGATCCTCATGAGATTTCTTTTGGCCTAATCCTCCAATTTGTCTAGGTCACTCTAAATCCTAGCCCTATCCTCCAGCATATCTACTACACCCCTCAGCTTGGTGTCCTCTGTGAACTTGCTGAGGGGGCAATCCAGCCCATCTTCCACATAGTTAGTTAAGATATTAAACAAAATGGGCCCCAGGATTGACCCCTGGGGACTCTGCTTGATACTGGCTGCCAAATAAACATTGAGCCATTGATTACTACCCGTTGAGCCTTACAATCCAGCCTGCTTTCTATTTACCTTACAGTCCATTCATCCAACCCAGCTTGCTTCCTCAGCTTGCTTGCAAGAATGCTGTGGGAGACTTATCAAAAGCCTTGCTAAAATAAAGATATATTATATCCACTACTTTCCCCATGTCCACAGAGCCAGTTATTTCATCACAGAAGGCAATCAGGTTGGTCAGGCATGACTTGCCCTTGGTGAATCCATGCCGACTGTTCCTAATCACCTTCTTCTCTTCCCAATGCTTAGAAAAGAATTCTTTGAGGACCTGCTCCATGATTTTTCTGGGGACTGAAATAAGGCTTACTGGTCTGTAGTTCCCTGGATCCTCCCCTTCCCTTTCTTAAAGATGAGCACTATATTTGCCTTTTTCCAATTGCCCAGGAACTCTCCCAGTCACCACAAGTTTTCAGAGATAATGGCCAGAGGTTCTGCAATCACATCAGTTAACTCCCTCAGCATCCTCGGATGCATTGCATCCAGACCCATGGACTTGTACGCATCCAGCTTTTCTAAATAGTCCCCAACCTGTTATTTCACCACTGAGAGCTGCTCACCTTCTGAAGAGTATACAGATGTTCAGGTTTTTATCCCAAAGCAAAAATGGCTGATCCAGGAGAAAAATACCCTGGGAAATTCCCTGGCAGCTGGCAGGGTTAAATCACTCCTAGTTAGTTTCTCCTAGGACAGCAAATAGCTGTACACTTTAGACTTCTGAGAGAAGCCACAGCACAGTCTTCTAGAATCCCAGGGTGCTTTGCTCTCCCTACTCCCCACCCCTGCACCGAGACAGTGTGTTGCTTTGGTTAGCCTCTGCTACTCCAGCTGAACAGGGAGCAGAACACAACCCTTTCACATTGTGTTGCAGGGAGACACAATCTGACTTGGAGCAGTATGGGTTAGTCAATATGGGCTGCCCAGTGCACTGCTACCACTTGTTGCCATGCAGACAAAGGACCTACGGACAGACATTACACATAAACTGGTTTAAGTGATCAGAAACTGGTTAAACCTGTAACAAAACAGAAGTTCAGTACACATTAAACCAGTTTGAAAATGGCTGAAACCAGTTTGAGATAAACCTGCTTGAATGTAGTATCAGACTTAACTGATTTGGGCCAAACTGGTTTATGCAATGTCTCTCCCAGATCCCTTGCTGGTTTAAGATAAACCTGACTCCCCCAGGATCCCGGCATGCCTGGCCAGAGCATGTCCTCTACTTTATTTGTCCCCAGGCTCCTTCAATATGCCAGAAGCTAGGAGAAGCTGGGAGGGACTGGCAGGTAGCCGTTTCCCCAAAGTGAGGTATTTTGCCCTGCACCAAACCCCATATGCAGGGGCATGCCCAAATTTGTGCTGCTGCTATTTTTGTGGCAGCAGATGCACACTGCTGCATGCAAGGATGTGCCCGTGAAGGGCAAAACGCTATGTTATAGACATTTTCATAGCATTTGAATAAAATTAATCTTAAAGTAGTTAATGAAGAATTTTATAACTGTGAAGTATAAACACATGACATACACTGTTTCAAAAGCTCCCCTTTTTGTTTTTAAGTTTGTTTTGAAGTGGCAATTAACTTTGACATCAGTTTTAAGCATCTCAGAGATTGGGTCTCAAATATGAAATTATTATTTTGGCACTATTTGAATAACTAAGGGTTATTTATGTGATTAAGCAGGCAACTGCAAGTTCTTAGGAGCCAGGGCATAGCCTTGTATATTTTTAAGTGGAGTGCACATTTTGATACTATATAAGCAAATAGCATCAATATCTGAGATATCTAATCTGTACCTTGCTACTTGCTGCTTTGTCTGCCAGATTTTATTTACACTAGAAAACAAATACAATATAAACACAATGTATGCTATATAGTTTCTAATTAATTATATTATGCCTACTTTTAAAAGTAATTTATTCTGCTGTTATAGAATAGGATTTAACAAATGCTCTTTCACAAGCAATTTCAGTATGACACTGCATGGTGCAATTGTAGGGAGATGAGTCAGAAAAGTAATGTCACATCCAAAAGAAACATTTAATGGCAACTATCCAGTAAAAGGTGATTTATCTATCAATAATTTCTTTCAAGAGATAATTGTTATCCTACAGCCAGCCAAAAGGTTGCGCATATTTCTATACCCATTGCACAGCCACTTGAACATATTTCTGTTTTGTTCAGTTGTCATGGTATTGGTTTGTGGGTGTCTGCAATATGTGCTGATAGGGAGTGTGAAACTTGTAATACACTTGCTATAAAGTACTTCGAAAGTGTTCATGCTGTACCTGAAATAGTACAGAAACAATATTTGCAGTAAAATCTATTCGGGAAAAAAAGGAAATAAAGTATATTTCACAAAGGTCAAGATGTCTTTGCTCTGCATAGTTATATGACACTTATTTTTCAGTCTTTGGGAAGTATATTTTGAAATGTATTTCAAGGTCCTCCATGACTCATTAGCTTCTAATCCATAGAAGCCTTTCATATGTATATGTGTAGCCATTATTTTCACAGGGGAATGTATTCACCCTCCATTTTAATCTAATTTCTCCATTTTTTTCCTTTTTGTAATTCTTAAGGAGATCAGTTTCCTCAGGAAGGAAGGAAGGAAACTAGAGCTTCAGTACAAAGTCCTCTGAAAGTAATGGGAGTCCTTCCATTTAATTCAACAGGTTTTTGACTGAACTTGTGTTGTACACACAATGCTTGAAGTTCTCTACACTAGTCTGGAGCAAGTCTAGATTAGTATTTCCAAATGTCTTTATAGTGAATATCATACCAACTCACAGACAACACCAAAGACCTTCAATCCAGAGAATGCAATGTCTTGTGTGCCAAGTATCATAACTGCCTATTATCAGTAATTTTTACAACTTTTCTAGGTGTGTGAAGTTAATTATTCTGAATAGTATACCTAAAGTCTCTCTTTTTTCAATTTTTGATATAATTTCTTTCCATTTGGCTCAGGAAGCACGACATATGGCTTTTTTATTCCCATACCAACCAAAATCTTGGGGTGGGCACCATTAGGCAAGATTACAAGTAAACTAGGGTCAAAACAATCAGATATTCATGCAAATACCAATGTTTGTTTAACTGCTATGATTTTCTTGGCGCTGCCATGAAAACACCCTGAGAAATCATGGGTATTACCAAAGCAATAAAGCATAAAGTGATCCTGTGTCAGCTTGGAGTAACATTAGCAGCGAACAGCCTTAGTTCTGTAGCTTCAGTGAATTCCTTAGGGATCAATTCAGTGACCCAGGTAATATGCATTATGTCACAGGCATGCCCAGTCAGTGGAGTTATGCCAGGAGGGAATCTGGTCTACTATTTTTAAAGAATAAACATAGGCACAGACTTCAGCAAAGAGCAATTGTGGCTCTCCCCTTCATACATCCAGGCAGAGGCCTTCCTCGTCTTTTGTATATTTGTGAAGGGCCAAGTACACTTCAGAACTCTAATTCCTTTACACCCTTACCATCTTCTTACTTCAGATTTATATAGTACACTACTTTTTTTTTCCTTTCCACCAAGGCATCACCTTATGACTCTATTTACCTTAATACTAGCTGGTTCATAATGTAATAAGAACCTTGCAGGGGCATTAACTAGACTATAAAATAATCACTATAATAATCCTTTGCATATGCAGTAGATTAAACTGGAAATTCATCCAAGTTCAGATTTTCTTGAAAGCAAGTTAACCCTTATGGGTGTCAAAGGGCTAATCAGTATGTGTTTGGCAGATAATGAATAAGAAACTTCAGCTTCCATACCTGCCAGTCCAACACTTCCCATAAGCTCTAAATACATTTTTTATTAATGTTTAATTAATAGCAAGACTAGAGAACAACCTCTAAAGATACAGTGTGTCCATTCAACACAACAAAATGCTGAGCTAACTATATGGAGCCCAGTATGCACTTATCCATTGGGCCTCAGTACTGGAGAGGTCTCTGAGCAATACATGAAATGTGAATTAACACATCAAAATTCACACTCTGTCATATCTTATTGCTTAACAATATTCAGAACCATCTGTTCCCACACATTCTAAGCACTTTTAATTTTCCATAACTGTCACCTAAAGCAATTTAATTCCTGAAGAACAGTGGGAGAGGGAAAAAAGGACATTGACATTTATCTTCTCTCGTTAGGAGAAGCTAAGCTGCTCACAAAATTACCTCGCCCCTTTATACTTAGGAAGATAAATGCCAAAATACAGATTTGGTCTTTTTTCACCATCTATCTGCATGTGTTGGGGTGGCTATATAGAGATACATGGTACATTTTATTCATTATATTTTTGTACAGCAACCCTCTGATTTTTAACTGGCACTGTTTTAATTTCTTGTGCTTTTTCCAGTGATCTCATGCATTCAAAGTAGTAGTATTGCTGATCTGCATTTGTTTTGTTAAATGGGTCATAAGATACATCAGTAGCTACAACATAATGAATAATAAACAGTATCATAAAATGCTTTACTGAGTAAATTGTAAACTGGTTAAAAAATGACTTATTGGGTGAAACTATCAAAGCTAAATTGGTAGTTAAGCATTTAGATCCCAGGTAAGTCCATGAGAACCAGGAAGATAATACCCATAGGTGTTTTTGAAATTTGCACAATATCTTGAGATGCAGAAAAAAGAGATCTAAATAGATAGGCCATAAGGGTGAAACAGTAACCCACATTGTGACAAGTAAGGGCCCAATTCTGGTCTCAAAATCAAGTTTTATTCCTCTTCAGGTAGTATGATTTTGTATTGCAATTTGGCAGGGAAACTTCACATACATAACCATCTGAAAGCCCCATTTTTTCAGTGATGCCCACAAGAAATAAGTTTATATTTAAAAAGAAAACTCTGTCTCCCCCACATTTATGGATTTTTCTTATGTGCCCCATATGAGATTTCCACCTTCCAACTCTATACCACTATCCATGCTGTCAGCACTAAACTAACAATAAATAATGATCTGTCTATCTGCATTTTTAGAACACTGCAGTAACTAAGTTTTGTGTAACAATGGTAGCAAATCACAAAAAGAATATTTTTCTTCTTCAGATTTATGCTGTTATGATGTGAGGTCCTTCCAGCTAATCACAAGCTTTAAATTATGAAGAGAATGTGACTATCTTTGGAGGCTTTCACACGCCTTTATACTTACTAAACATTCTCTCTCTCTCTGAAACACCCAAGGTTGGATTTTTGTGTTTGTTCTTTGCACATTTGTTTGTTTTGTTTGCTGTAGGGAGAAGCTTTCCACATGTATAATAAATAAATGGACTGTACCTGCAAGCTGACAGGACTTTGAACAAACTGGCTCCTGGATCAGGCTAAAGGAGAGACAATATCTGTTTGGCTAGAGTAGCACCCCACTGAGATTGTAGCTGTAGGCATCAGCTATACTTGGGAACATCACAATGCTAGTACTGTGGATGTGATCAATAGATTCTTTAGATCCTCAAAAACCATATTTTATCCCAGATCAACAAAGGTTAAGGACAGACATTCAAAAAGTCTGTGCCTGAATTGAGTCAATCTTTGCAGGCCTTGCATCTAACCCACTTAGGTTGACCCAGTGTGCAACCACACAGACATTCCCTCTGGACTGAAGAAATACAGGCATATGCTTGCAGTGCCTCAGGCTAGAAGCCAGGGGAGGGGCAGGGCACTAGAGCAGCCCTCCCTTCCCTTTCACAAGGCTGAGCAAGGTGGGGTTGTGGCCATGCCCCAGCAGGACACTCTAATTAGGGAGGGGTATAAACCCCCACCCTGGCCTGCACCATCTAAGGCTTTTCCCCACTCACTGCTAAAGGGGTAGGAGTGTTGCCAGACCCCAGCCCTGGGCTAGCACTCTGAGGCAAAGTGGGAGAGGTGTGCAGGTTTCATCTGTTGATGATACTGAGCTTTTCAATCCCCCTCTCCCTATTTCTTCATACTGTCTGCAAACCCAACAGTGCAGCAAACCAGCAGGGGGCTGATAAAACAAGCAAGGGGGTGACAACACAGTGTTTATCTTCCCATCAACAAAACAAAAGCTTCTCTCATTAGTTCAAGCTCTTCTTAAACAGTTTTTTCCAAGGAAGCAAGGGAGGGACATTACCAGCTGACCTGTTGATTAGCTCCAAAAAGCCCTAAGCAGAGACTGTTCTGTCTGCCTTTGTCCTGTCCCAGTGAAATTGGAAACACACACACACAGACACCACTCAGCATTAGCTAGCATACCATATGCCTAGGGTCCATGGGACTGGGATCCTTGCTGTGGGGAATGGGAGGGTAGGGAGGGGGAATCACTGCTTGAGCAGTGAGTGTATCCAGGCAGAATCCAGGCAGATCCTGCTGTGCCTGCAGTCTCCCCCAGAGCTCTGGCTAGGGAGAAGAGAGGCAGGGATATCTTGTTCTCTGGAGCAGAGAGCACAGCCCAGTACAGCCTAGCTCAACCCAGGGTTGCAAAGTATCTGAGATATTGGGGAACTCTGGTTTAACTTAAATGAGGAAAGGGTCTGGGACAGACATTGCATAAACCGGTTTGATCCAAGTCAGTTAAGTCTCATACTACTTTCAACCAGGTTTATCTTAAACCAGTTTCAGTCATTTTGAAACTGGTTTATGTGCATTGAATTTATGTTCTGTTACAGGTTTAAACCTGTTTCTGATCAAAGAGTCTATTTTAAACAGATTGGAAAGAGATGGGCTTTTGGAAAACAAAGAAGGTATGGTTTTGTTTTCTATACCAAGGAAGTGCATCAGTTCTGAAACATTTTAGGCATATTTTAACTCAGGGGTGGGCAAAATGTGGCCTGGGGGCCAGATGTGGCCTGCCAGGCCATTCTATCTGGCCCACGAGGCTCCTAAAAAATTTAGAAAATGAATACTTATCTGCCCCTGGCTGCCTGTCATGCGACCCTTGATGGCTTGCCAAAACTCAGTAAGTGGCCCTCCACCCAAAATAATTGTCTACCCCTGTTTTAACTGAATTCCTGATTTTATTTCTTGGTCTGCCCTTATTCCTCTTTAGTAATCAAATGCCTCCACAAGTTGGGGTTATTTCAGCATAATTTTTCTTTATTTAATTTTGGGCAAGCAGATTCAGTTGCCTTCAAGATTTATTTTAACCTTATGATTTGTTTGTTTTGGGGGGGTTTTTCCCCAGCTGTCCCATAAGCTACATTGCTCCTCCAGGCCTTGCAGAATCTCTCTTGTCTTAGAAGATGTCTAAGTCTTCTGTGACAAAAGAGGAGGTAACAGAAATAATATCTTCTAAATTATGTTATAAAAGTTGTCAGGGTGGAACAGAAGTTACCCAAATCCATTAATTGTATTTAATGAGAAAAATATTGAACTATGGGCTAGACTAAAAACAGTGCTCTGACTGTTTTGTGCTGCTACAGTGATACAAAACACTCATAAACCTGATTTATCTAGCCAGTCAATCCAGGTTTGTAGTTCCTTTAAATCACTGGCAGGGTACAAAGCAGCTAAACTGGTGAAACACTGTCAACTGTTTCACTAAGCCTCTGATGCAATAAGATGCACACATATTGTTTTCAGAATAGGTACTATAGGGACACTCCCTCTGTTAGTTCTATTACACCACTTTTCACCATGTTCATCTCTTCTTTCACATTGGGATGCAACCAGATTTCTCTTTTATCACAGATCTCTTCAAATTCCTCTGTATGTCTCTATATATGTCACTTTCCTTATATTTGCATGATCCTGTTGACTGGGCACACTTTTCCTATTCTCTGCTCTCCCACATTTCACCTTTCCCCTTGAAACACAGAGCCCATTTCTAAGCCCACTAAATAGCAACCCACTGACTTCAGTGGTTCAGAATCAAAGCTTTAGGCAGTATTCTTATAGTACGGTCCATTTCCCTACAGGAATTCTTCTATGCTGCTTGCATTACACTTCTAATACACCACCCTTGCTGGGTGTTTTGTATTTTCAGTAGTTCAGACTGCCCTGTGTGTTCCAGAAATATCTGTTATTAACTGCAATATTTCAGAAAGTTCCTGTTTAAAAACTCAACTACTGCCAATCTTCTTGCCGATAAACTCACTATACATTTTGCTCTATTTCCTTCATATCATTTGATAAAACTGTTTATATAGTACAGCTTTGAGGGAAATAGAATTGGGCTCATCACACTTTGTAAGACTGATTGCACAGTTATCTTTAAATCTTCCTGAGTGAAGACAAATTATCTATAAACACTTTCAGCTTCATTCTCCATTACATAAATGATTTGTCCTGTGTTTCAAAGCTCTCTGACTTAAGCTTCCCTGAAATTAGAGTCTAGTTAAGCTATTTAGAATCTAATATAGCTATTTAGCTATATTGGCATCTGATTAAGCTATTTCAGTGGGCTTAGAAAATTGAAAAATGCAGAGAGGGTTGTATTCTTATCTCATCATCTTAATATTTATGTTCACAATGAGTTAGCCACCCCACAATGACTTGCCCACAATAAGTCGGACACTTCTGACAAGAGAACAGAGCAGGAAGGTCAGTTTCTTTTAAATATGAACAGAAATTTAAGGAAACCAGAGTTATCCATAAAACTATTCTTAGTTTCCTCCTGTCTCTGCTCCACTGGAGTGCTGTTTCCAAGAAGTTTTCTCAGAATCTTCCTCAGCTTTTTCTCTACAGATTTGAAGAAATATTCTCCATTCCTTTGTAGTAAGGACTAAATAATGATTCGTGTCAGGAACACTGTATGAATAAATTCCTTTAGGAACATTTATTTTAAAGGTCCTGATAATGTAAATTCTGTCTCAAAGAGCACTTAGAACCATTCACCTGAAAGAATTAGTATCAAGAGAACATATGTCACGTAGTTCCTCCCAGTGGGTAAATATTTTTGCACTACAGTAAAGGACAAGAAAATTGCATCAATGTTGAAATGCCTTGAAGTTCCAGAAATAAAATCTTCAGCCACCTTGGAAAACAAGTGCTAAGTCTGTCATGACATATTTACTAGCAGCTCAATCCCAGTGTACCATAGACAAATGAAGAAGTGTGAAAACTCACAATTTGCTTGTACTTGTTGATTTTTTTCTTTTACCACTGAGCCTTGTTTCAGTGTACATTGTCTGTGTGTGCATTCTTTCCGTACCACCTATTATAGGGGTTTTTTTAAGGAGTAATTTCAGCTGAGGTAAGGTCCAGACTCCTAGTATATAGCAAACTTAGACCCAGGTGCTGTTGCACATATTAGATGGCTAAGGCTTACTGGCCACAAGCAGAAAAAAATATGAATTTTATCTCAAAAGATCAATTCTATTCTGCCGGGGAGCCATATGGCTCTCCAGTTCTCTCAATAAGCGTATTCCACACTGGCCACTCTCCCATTCCTTCAGTGAGCAGCATTTCCATCATATCAATGGCCAGCTCACCCAGAGTGCATACAGACTTTCAGAGAGGTTAGATTGAGTTAAAAAGGCTTTCCTGATCCAAGGCAAGTCAGGATAGGAGGGGTAGTGGGGGTGAGGCTAGAGACTAGAGGGCAAGCAGGGTCCACAGGGAGGATCAGGGAGGCAGGTGGGATCTATGGAGAAGATTGGGTAGGAGGGCTTGGCAAGATATGGGGCGATCACAAGGTCTGTGTTGTGGCTTGGGGGCATGAGGGAGTTTAGTAGGCTCAGAGGGGGCTGGATGCTCCATGTGGGGCAGGGAGGGGTGGCCTGTCTGGGGTCGGGGGAGAGGCCAGAGGGCTAAATGTAGTCCAGTGCCAAGGAAGAGGTAGGAAAAGTACAGCCCTGGGGATGGGGATGGGGATGGGGATGGGGATGGGGATGGGGCCAGCAACTGGGCTTTCCCAGCCATGGGGCTGTACTAGGAACTGAACAGAAGTTCAGGACAGTTAGATTGGTCTAAAAACAGCAAACTCAATCTAAGATAGCTGTACCATGGAAGCAGGGCTAACTTAAATTGAGTCAGCCATTTGTAGACCGATCTAACTGTCCTAAATTTCTGTACAGTTCACACTTAGATTGACCTAGCTAGGGCTCTATGTGTAAGATCCACACCTCGGCAAACTAAGTTAGATTGGTTGGCCATCTACAATCTAACCTCACTAAACATCTGTACCTAGCCCCAGAGTGGAGCTATCTAGCTGAATCTTCTGATACATTGGATCCAGCTGTACCAGTAAGTCTCATGGCAGCATTGAATCCAATGTAAATTAAACACAGCCTGGAAAAAAGGGCCTAAGCATATTTTTCTCAATAGCTTAGTGATTTGCCCCTTTGCTCAGGAAGTATGAGATCTGGGTTGTAGATCCCATTAAAACCAAGATTTAAAGTCAGGTAAAAGTGCAATGGAATAGCAAAACAGTGTAGATGCAAGATATAGGCAGTACAGGCAGTCTCAGACTTACAGCACAATTGGTTCCTGAAAACTATGTCTTATGTCGAAATGTCGTAACTCAGAACCAATTTTCCCATACGAACGTTATTAATGGGGGATTGGTTCCTTTCTGATGGTCAACACATCTGCGTCCAGCAGGTAAGTCTGTTGTGGGGGGTAAAGGATGTGGGGGGGGGCAGTTCAATGCCCCCACAGTGAGGGAGGGATTGGGGCTGGGACCTGGGCTGCCCAGGGAGGGGGTGTGGTGGCTTGTGCTGCTGCAGGCCGCCAGTCCAAGAGCTGCTCTTCCGGTGACTTGTAGAGCAGCTCTCGCCCAGCCAGGACAAAGCTGCTGTTCATCTGGGAGGCATGGGGAGGCTGGGCTGGCTCCTACTACTGCACACCACTTGTCCAGAGGCAGCACAGCAGTTCAGTCTTGTGCCGGCCCCACACTGGCTGGGTGAGCAGCAAGGGGGCATAGCCCTCCTCCCAGTGCCTTCCACCCAGAGCATAGCCTGGCCCAGCCCCAGCCCGTCCCTCCCTTGCTGCAGAGGCATTGATCTTCCCCCTCCCGCACCTTTCCTTCCCCCACCACCCACCACCACCATAACAGACAACAGTGTTGACTGTTGTAAAGGTGAAACCAGCATGGGAACCTCAAAACAGAGTGTCAATTTACAACTGTCATAAATGCCGCTTGTCATAATTCGAAAAGCCATAAGTCGAGGACTGCCTGTATTTCAAATACTCAAGACAGAGTGTTTCAAAAACTCTTTGGGGGAAGACAATGGAATTTGGAAGGAAATAATAATTACAGAGTGAGCCATGTTCTGATCTAAGATATATCCAGAATCAGGGAAGTTTGGTTAACACATCCCAGGGCACAACTTGGTTCAGTGTGGGTGTATAACTCTTTAATATAAGTCTCTGATTTAATTTTTGATCAATTAATTAATAAATTTAATTGCACTCAGATGTATTCTTCAGAGGCTGAGAATGACTACATAGACTTAACTGTCACATGAAAAATGACATGTGTATACATGAAAAATGATGAGAATTGAATACATAGAAACAATGTATTGCAATATATTAAAAACCATGCACTTTCCAGTCCTTGTAATGCAAACTTTATTATCACTTTGAAACACAAACTAGTTTCTTAATATTTTTAAGATATATTATTGAAAATGTATGTTCCTGAAGTTAAACAAGTATGAAAGAAAACAAAACGAAGTATGGCCACAGAAAAGGTACCATGCCTACTTTGACACTTTAGCTCCTTGACATGTTTACAAGGTAATAATTTTAGATTGTTCTAATATTATGTTCCAAGATCTACATTATTTTCTGTTACCTAAATGTAAACCCAGGAAAGTGTTTCTACAGGTTGAAATCAGTATGACTGAAATTATTTGTGTATCATTATACAAACAAAATTATGAATTATAGCTGCAAGAAGTAAGAAAGTGACCTCGTAATCAGTTTTCTGCATCTTTGTCTATGCCATCATAATTTAAAATTACTGACCCAGGTGAATTTAAAATACTTATGTACTACACAATGAGTACCCCTTGATTTTTATTGAATAAAAGATAATACAGAAAATGAAAAGCATCATTCATTTTTAGAATATTTTTCTGTAAGGAGGTATAACCATTTTATAACCCTATCAATTAACTCCAAAGGGCATAGCCATCTCCTAATGTGCTCATCTGAGTGTAACAGGAGCTTAATGCATAAGAGAATGCACCCTCCCTTTCATTTCAATACTCAGCTGTGTAAAATATATTAATCAAGACATAGCACTTCCCTTTTTCTATAAGACATGGAGCCCATATTTTAGATTTTGCATATCTACGCATGTGTACTCCAGTCATCTACATATATGTTCCCTGATTATTATTATATTAGACTGGCTTAAGTGTATTTATACATTGAAACCTACATTAGTGGTAGACTTAGTCCATCAGATATAAACCTTCTGAGTTGCTTTGTAACTGTAAGATTTATCTTGGATGGCATTTTAGGTCCCAATTTCTATAGCCCTTGCCAAGTCTGCTTCACTATCATACCAATATCATACAATTGATGTTGAGCTATTATATGGGTCATACCAAACAAACTGGACTGACAATAGCTGACTAAACATTATTTGAAGAAGCTATGGCTCATAGGTCTCAAAGCTATGGACTCTACTTCTACTAAGTCCACGACAGAGTAGACAATGCATGACACTAATGACTTTCCCAGGGTAACATGCAGAAAAGAACTAGGGAAATGTAACAAAGTTTTAGAACTTCTAGAAGGCAGAAAACCTGCCTCCTCTGACACCTTACAAGTCTTACTTCCTATGTCTCAGAACTGCTTGTGGAGTCATTATTAACTATATCCAGTGTATTTTTCTGTTGCTTTTAAATAACTAGTAAAGGCATCTGTGTTCCCAGCCCACAGGCATGCAGGAGAGTCATGGTTCCAAAAAGATAGTCTGGTTGGCAATCTGATAAATGATTTTAAGTATCAGTAAATTATATGGGCACAGAAATACAGATCCACTGGCTAAAGAAGCAGGCTTTTTTTCTCTTCTCTTCTTAAACAAATCTTTTAACAGGTAATTTATAGAGCATGGAAGCTTAGCATATTCATCTCTGACCCTAATAAATAGGATTGTGGATTTTATGGCTGCCTTACTGGGCATTAGTCCATAGTTTTCTAATCAAAACCACAAAATTTCATTCAACAGAGTTTAGCAGAGCAGGAAATCCTTGTTGAGCTGAGGTCAAGGCTATGGAAATTATTCACTTTTTGCATATTAGTCACCAGATAAAATGTACCTTTAAATTTGCTGATGACCAGTCTCACTAGGCCCAGGGTTGGCTCATCTCCCTACGTGGAAGGAATGACACTACGGATCACAGGATGAAATGACACTACGAATCACAGGACTAGAAATTAGGCCTGGGGGGAAATACAAGGATGGCCTGAGGTTAGTCAGAGAGTTTTCAGGAAATAAGGTGTGCAGGAAGATGAACTGAGAGGACAAGTGTTGGATCAGTTATGTGTGGCCTTGCTAGACTTTTAGGTGTTCTGCTGATCTGCAAAATTCACATCTTTGAGTAAGGCTCCTAGGCAAACTATGCATTGTGTGGGAGAGTTAGGTGCCAAAAATTAAGATGCAAAGCAAATAGCAAATTGAGTGTGGAGTCATATAAGCAAGACAATAAGAAATGATGAGGTGCTTAAGCCTGATGTAGGTAGAGATCTGGGATTACTAACCATAAACTGCTTCCTGGAGCTAGGACTGTAAGGCAAGTCAGCCCCCTCTCAGAAGAGGAAGAGTCCCATTAGAGCCAACGGTCTGGTTACTAGGCAAACACCTAGGAGGTCTTACTGTGCCTTAATTGAAGTGAAGTCTCAAATCCTGTTTTCCCATGCCTCGGCAGAATGTCCTGCTCATTGAGTTATAAAGTACTTTGGTATGGGTCTCTCTTGATTTCTCCTATCTGATTTGTTCCACTCTGTATAAATAATTGAATATTCATTGAGGCAGAAAGAGAAAAAAAAGAAACTGACCCTCCAGCCCAGTAGTTATGGTGCTGATGTGAGAGAGTCAGAGTCAATTCAATGCACCTATCTTTCTTATTCAATCAGCTATTGGGTAACAGATTTAAAAAAGGAGGGACCAAATCTATACTTTGTAACACCACTGAGTAGAGTTATCCCAGAGGGGAACAAGGCCCTAGGTGTCTCAAAAGGTATTGCTGTATATCTACAGTACTACTGGGGGATTTTCATTCTGATCCAACCATCTACAAAATAAACCATTTGGCAGCTTTCCATGTGATAAACCTGTCAACTAAATTATGTAAAAAGACTTCCTCAGCCAGAAGAAACTATATTACTATACAATGAAAGCTTCATGCTGCTGTTGCAAAAGCCAGCTGATAATCTTGAAGCAGAACAACTTCTTGCAATTTTGCAGTCTCTCTCTCAGAACGTTTTGGCTATCATCATTTTAGCTGATATTAATTTTTTATTCCAGGGCCCATATCTGCAGTTTTTCTGCATGCAAAAAATCCATAGAGACTTTGATAGAAACTAAATATATGTAAGAACTTTGGGAGTAGTCATTTTTAAAAATGGGCCACCCAAGTCTCACTGACTTAACTGATGAGCCGTGTCCACATGAGACGCTGATTGCACAGTTGTTACTGAGCATACCCAAGTACTGACTGCGCAGAACCTGCAGTACTGTGCAGTACCATTCCCACACGACTTCCTGGTGATGCTGATTGTGCAGTAGCTCATTACTACTGTGCAGCAGTAATGAGATACAGGCAGTCCTTGGACTTACCACACAACTGGTTCCTGAAAACCATGTCTTAAGTTGAAACGTTGTAACTCAGAACCGATTTTCCCATAGGAAACAATGTTATAATGGGGGATTGGTTCCTGAACCAAGGCCCAAAACCCTATTTTCACCAAAAATAACCAAGAATTTTGTACTCAATCAATTGGAGATGAGCAATATAGCTACATTAATGTATTTATATTGTAAATAGCAATCATATTAATTTGGAAGGACTTCTTTGAGGTAGCTTTGCTGGACTTTTTGAAGGGCTCTTGGTTGGACTTTTTGAAGGGTTCTTGGCTGGAGTCTTCTCAGGAGTCTTGGCTGCAGGTTTTTCTGGAGTCTTGTCTGCTTTCTTAAGAAAGCATCCAAGGAAGTTTGGACAGAAGTTCTCCACGGAGATGGGCAATGCAGCGAACTTGTTCGCTGGCGTGGCGTGGCATCACATCAAGTGTTGTAAAGCTGAAACTGATGTCAGAAAGTTGAAACAGGGTGTCAATTTATAAACATTGTAAGTGTGAAACACTGTAACTTGAAACGTGGTAAGTCAAGGACTGCCTGTACTGTGCAGTAAGCGTCTCACGTAGATCCAGTCACAGACATCAAAGTTGCTTGGGACCAGGTTCTCAAAGATACTTAGACAACTGACTCTCACTGAAATTAATGGGACAAATACCTCCAGCAAGATGGGTCTTGTTGTTTTGAACATTTTACCCCAAGACCTCACTATGAAAAGGACTTGATCAAGGCTGACAAAGCCAAAGGCTGATCCTTTTCCCTTTAAAAGGGACTTGTAAAAATCCTCTGAATGTGCAACAGTCTCTTAATTTCACGCTGGGCAAACCAATCAAAGTGTGAACAGTGGGTGCATCTATGCATTCATTACTACACCGTAATTACAGCATGTTAAGTTTAGTACCTGTAATGAAAGGTACTAACGTAATGCGCCGTAATCGGCAGTACTGAGCATTAGCAGAAACGAATGGTCTTTTCATGACACTAATGCACAGTAGACTAAATCTGCGATTTTGCCCACCACACTAATGTACAGTAGAATTAGTCAACTGTACTTGAAGTGTCTCATGTAGACACACTCAGTATGTTGTATAAAACTCTGTATGCCACTTCCCCCACCTTTGGTGTATCTATGTTTGTGGAACAGGAGAAGATTGAAAACAACATGATTACTGCCATCTATATGTCCATAAAGAGAGATCTGACATGGACAGCAGGGGAATAAAAGTCCATAGCTGCTGCAAATCGAGAAATGTGCATTATTGGTAACTGGCTGCTTAAATGAAACTCACAATGCTGAAGCCTCCATTTTGGTGGTTTGAAAATTTTGTGCAACTTAAGAGTGAGAGAGACCAATGAACAATATACCAAGCAAATGTAAGAGCAAGAGTGGTCTTGATAATAAACATTATCTACATGCTCATAGTAAATATAACATATCAAAGAGTTTCTTTTTTCTAGTGAGATCACTTGAGACATAACTCACATGCACTCCATTTTTTATTTGTACTGTGCTTTTGTTTGTATTTGTACTGTGCTTTTTCCTTGTTTGCAGTAAAAAACATGGAATGGGCAAATGCAGGCAGACAGGAAAGCAGGCATCAGAAGAGAGACAATAGGCACATCTACACATCACCCTACAGCAATGTAGTGCGTCACTACATTGCCATATGGCACACTACATTGGCATAGCAATCACTTGGGTCTGCACATGATTGGCAACTATATCACTGTAGCAGTGCACTCCCCCATTTTAGCACACCGCTACTGTGACGTAGCAGTGAAATCTAACCATGAGCATGACGCAGTACAGGCAGTTACTGCACCGTACTTTGGTACTTCCAAAAGGAAATTATAAGTGCTTTAATACTTCCAAAAGGAAGTACTAAAGGACAGCACCATAGCAACATCACTGTATAGCAATGTATAGATGCGCCAAATAAGTAGACAGAATATCTGTGGGTCCTTCTACCCATGCAATTAATTCAGAACTGGAGTAAACTACTCCTGGGCACAGCATCTACACATGCACCCAGGACAGCAGCAATTTGAGCAGAGTAGTTTATGCCAGGGACACTCAGTTCTGGGCTCTGGGTAGTAATGTTGGGTGGTAGAGGGTCTGGCTTGGAGAACAAATATGCTGAAAGTGCAGAGCCATGTGGCTAGGAGGCAGGCAGGGAGTCTGGCCCCCTGCTGGCTGGGCTGACCAGGCATAATTAACACTTGCAGTCAGCATCTACACATACATTTAATTGCAGTAAATTACCCCAGTGTACTATCTATGGTGGTTTAAATTAATTTACTGTGGCCTAATACCGTCACATGTGTATACAGTGATGTTTTATTCTGTAGCTAATTAATCTACTCCTCAGTAAAGCACATGTGTAGATGCAGCCTGGGATATTATTGCAGAGCAAAAGTTTCCTAACAGTCAAAACAATACTCTTGGAGACTGGTAGAGATTAGCTTGCAAAATTTCAGCCACATTCCTCTCTTAAGGAAACCAATAAAATTACACTGGTATAAATCTGAAGAGAATCAGGTCCTCCAGGTTGTTTTGTTTACTGCAATGAAAGGAACACACAATGCAAAATAGCCCACCTACGTGAATGATGCAACGAAAACACTACTGAATATGGTAATATCTTCAAGTCTGAATCATACTATTTTTTAAGGTGATACATAAACTGTACTTCATAAACTAAATAGAAGGCCAGATTTTTTGCTGAAATCAATGGTTAAATCAGCAGATCAAAGTCCCAGTGTTGAGGGAGGGAGCGGGGCACAGGCAGGAGCAGGGAGCTAGGCTTGGTGGTAGGACAAGCAGAGGTCTGGGGGGGCACCTGCCCCCTAATCTGTGTGTGAGGTGGAGGAGGCTGCCACTGCACTTTGCTCCCTGATGAAGCTGCCCTGCACCTCCTGCCCATCAAGCAGCGGAATGCATGTGATGTTATGCAGCTTTTGGGGTAGCAGGGCTAAAAGTGCAGCAGCAGCTACCTCCACCCCACACACTGATCGGGGGCATGTACTCCCCGGGCAATGTTCCCTCTAAGGAGGTGGTCCATGAGTGCACTGCTTCGGTCCATGAGCGCACCACTTCAGTCCTGCCTCCCCCTTTCGGTGCGGCATGGGACACTTACAAAAGGTAAGCTCCTCTTCAGCCGGGGCAGGCAGCAGGGCCTTGGGGGCTGGAGGCTGGGGGGCTGGAGGCTGGAGCCTGGGGATCTGGTGCCTGGGGGGCGGGGGCTGGAGAGCTGGAGCCTGGGGGGCAGGGGCTGGAGGTTGGGGGGCTGGAGCCTGTGGGGTGGGGGACTGGAGCCTGGGGGGCTGGAACCTCGGGGGCAAAGACTGGAGCCTGGGGGGCTGGAGCCTGGGAGGCAGGGGCTTGGGCCTGGGCCTGGAGCCTGCCTGCCCTGAGTGAGGCTCCACTGGGGGTTGGCACAGGCTTCAGGAAACTGCTCTGCTCCCCTGCATTGCTTCAGGGAGTGAGGAGGCACCTGGCATCAGGGCCAGGGAATGGAGCACTTCCTGGAGCCCGCGGAGTAGTTCCCCAGGGCCAGCAGAGCTGTGCCAGCCCCCACCCCAGCCTCCATCCTTGCTTTTCCTCACCTCAGGGAGGAGCCGCTGCCTGCCCCGAGTGAGGCTCCTCCAGCTCCAGGGAACTGCTCCGCAGGCTCTGCCAGCTTCAGGAAGTGCTACACTTCCTGGTCCTGACTCCACATGTGTCCTCGCTCCCCTAGGCAATCCAGGGAAGCGGAGCAGTTCCCCAGAGCCAGAGGAGCCCATGCCAGCCCCCGCCTCTGACTAGGAGAGGAGCTTATCTTTACTAAGTGTCCCATGCCACAGCCCAGCTCCATTCCTGGCAGGCGCGTGGCCTGAAAAAGTTTGTGCGTGGCCAAACTTTTACTCATGTGTGGCCGTGCTCACACACACCTTAGAGGGAACTCTGTCCCTGGGCCTCCACTTATCCCACTACCCAGGCCGGCTGGGGCCCCACTCACCCCAGCCCCTGCTCCTGCCTATACCCTGCTCCCTCCCTCACTGCTGGGGCCTCAATCTGCCCCTCCCCATGGCAGTAAGGGAGGGAGTGGGGCTGGGGCTGGGACTGGGGCAGGGGCAGGCCCTGCACAGCTGGGGTGGGGCAGAGCCACAAATGACTCATCCAGGGGCAGCCAGCGTGGGAGGGGGTGGTGGCTCCTGTCACTGCATGCATCCCAGGAGGGCATGGGGGGGGTGTGCCCCAGATCTGCACAGGGTGGGGTGTGTGACCGCTTCGGGCTGAGGCCGGGACTGCACAGGGCTCTTCATCACAGGGGGTTGGGCCGCACTGTGCTCAGGGAGGGTGGTGGTGGTGCTGGGAGAGGGAGTTGGGGGTGCTACAGTGAATTTTTGGGTGGCTGTAGCCCCACTCCCATCGCTACTGCTGCCCGTCCTAAGCACAGCCCAGCCCAGCCCCCACTGGGAAGAGCCCGGTGCCACCCCGGCCCCAGCCCACCCCACCCCACACACAGATCTGGGGGCACATGCCCTCTCAGGGTGTGTGTAGCAGCAGGAGCTGCCCCCCGGGATGAACCACTCACAGCTCCGTCCTGTGCCTCGCCCCAGCTGTGCAGCACCTGCCCAGCCTCAGCCCCACTCCTTCCCCACGCCTGCTACAGTTGCCCAGTATCCATGGTTGAGCTGCCTTGCAATCCTACCTTCTGCCACGTGTTGGGGGGGGGTAAGTCCTGTTAGCCCCCACTTCCACTGCCTATGTTGGGGGGGGGATAACTAAGCCAAATATCTGATAGTTCACTTTGTTTGATCTGCATAATTCAGACTCATTGGTTAAAATATAGCAAACATCTTCCTAAATGTTTTCCCTACACTCTTTCATCTAGTGATTCAGACTAATTACATGGCTGTAATATAAACAGCAAGCTGACTTTGATCAGATAAGGCAGTCTACCTAGGCTTGAAATGATATTTTAAATTAAAATACATTTAAAACCAAATTGTGCTATGGCAGTATGAACTACATTTCCTGGATTTTGTGGCTCTCAAGCAAACCTTTAATGTAGACATTTGTTAATGAGTATAGCCATTAAAGATGTTTTTAACATGAAGATAAAAAATTCATTACCCAATCTGATCTTTTTCCCCCACTTGGCTGTGGTGCCAATTAATGGACACACTTCATGGGAATAAAAGCAATGAAAAACAAACTTTTCAAACATAAAAAAATGTTAAGCTTCACCAGGAATACTCTACTAACTGATGATTGAATGAATCACTTCTGATGTCTTAATGCCTCTACTCACTCCAATTATTTTCCAACAATTTTTTTTTTAAACCAAGCCATAGGTTTTCAAAACATATTGGAAACATTCGTTTTATTCTTCAGTTAATTGTCTTTTATTAATCTGCAGAAGGAAAGACAGCAACTCCATATGAGGCATCTACCTGCTAACTGCCCTCTGCTTATTTCTGAGACAGTTAAACTGCCCAGACACAACCCTAAGTCTACACATTGCAGGTGCAAAACATCTGTTCATAATTCTGTTCAAACAAATATGTCCTTGAGGTAATGTAAGATCTGTGTGCAAGTGCTATCACTGGATCCACAAAACCAGGGGAGACAATGCAAATACTAACACTTGGGCAGATGTTAAGCTTTTAGAGAGCACAGCTGAATTTTCACTTGCTTGCAAGCATAGGACAAAGTGCGAGCAGAAATTTGGGCATATGACATTTTCTGTACGTTCTTGAGTGGAGGTTGAGGGCTGAAATATTGCTCCGTTAATATTTTCACATTTTAAAAAATTGATTTTTGTTTTCCCCCTAAAATCTTGAGATACTAATAACTTTGCTGACAGACCTTCTGAAGTACTATAAAAGGAATGAGATGTACCTCAAAAAGCATATTATCTAAGAGACTGCCATTATATGTGTTTGTGCTCCCTAGGGCTAGGGACAGAAGTTATACATAAGCTGGTTTAAGTGATCAGCAGGGATCCTGGTTTTCCCTCATAAAAAACATTGCAAATTCCCTGATAAAAAAACCACAGATTCTCTGATAACAACCCCAAAATCTGTGATTAAAATGAAAGGCCCCGTCTGGGGCGGGGACATGGGCATGGCCAGATGCCATCTGGCATGGCAGTGGGGGCAGGGAGGGCATTTATTTCTCCCGTGCCTGCCCCTGCTCGTTCTTTACCAACTGCATGTCAAACCACTGTCTGCACAGCAAAGGTAACTTACACCTTGTCAAAATGTTAATCCAAGAGCCATCAAGACTGCAGTATGGGGCTAACAGCTTTGATTGTTTCTCAGTTATTGACCCATCTACCTAGCAGAATGTGTTTTGCTAACCAGAGACTTACTGGAGGAAGGGACAAGATAGGACCCTTCTTAAGGAGAAGACTCCATCCCCTCCCACCTCTGGCAGAGGCTAAAGTAAGTAGTTGACAAGGGGAGGGGGAGGAGGAATGATTCCCCTTAGCTCCCCCAGGTCACTGGGGAGGGAGAAGAGGCTGGGGAATTGGGGCTGGAGGGACTGGTCCCCTGCCACCTGTGAGCACAGGGCCAAGTCCTGCAGGACCAGACTGAGAGGTGGGAGGTGTTGACAAAGACCTGACACAACCATCATATGTATGTGCTGGAGATGGAGCTAAGGAAACAGGAGAGCATCCCAGACTGCTGGGCTGGTGTGACCAAAGAAAGCAGTGAACTACATGTACAGATTCATTAGGGGGACACAGTAAGGGATCAGAGATGCTCTGTTCACCAGGGCACCTCTTGGGGTAACAGGGAACAATGATCACAAAATAACAGACAGCAGATTTAGGCTAGAGATCAGGAAAAACTTCGTCATTGTAAGGGTGGCCAAAATTTGGAATGGGCTTCCAAGGGAGGTGGTGCTCTCTCCTGTCTTGGGCATCTTTAAGAAAAGGCTAGACAGGCATCGGGCTGGGGTCATCTCTCCTGCCTAGACAGGGGGTTGGATTCCATGATCTGTTGATGTCACTTCCAACCCTAGCATCTATGAATCTGTTATAAAGCAGAAGCTGTAAAATAGAGACTGGAATACCTAAGCAAGGACTTGCCTTTTTGGTTTATTACATTCCAATTAAGTTAGATTAAGCTGCGCATGCTCTCACTGTGTTTTACTGGGCTGTATCTTAGCTTCGGTGATGGTTTTTGGTTGTTGTCATGTGCCTGAGGATGCGAAGTGCTGTGTTCAATACATGTTTGCTTCAGAGGACTATTCTTGTTCAAGCCTTTATGAATTCAATGCCACTACCTTTTTCCCCACCCCACCCTCTCAGTCTGGCAGCATCTGCTCCCCCTTCCTGGAACAGGGGAGGGGAGAGGCGGAGCAGAAGCCTGACAGGCACTGCCTTTCCCCACCACCACAGACCGAAGCTGGAGTCCTGTGTGGGCCAGGGAGGGGATTTGAACCTCCACCCCAGCATGCTAGCCCCAGGCTGATGCCTGGTCATGCCCCCACCACTCCAGCAGGGGGGGAGGGGAAAAGTCTCTCTTCCCTCCCCTTAGGCAGTGTCTGGCAGGCGTTCTCTAGCATGCACCACTGCAGGCATGTGACTGCATTTCCTGCATTGAAGGTGCATGTCTGTCCACTTGCTAATCAGTTCATGCTGCACAGCTTAGACTAACCTGCAAAGACTGAATCGATTCTGCCTCAGGCTTTTTGACTGTCTGGACCTAGTCACATCTCCAATGACTTCGGCCTTCTTTCAACACACTGGGAGGCAGCCAGTATGTGACAGAATCAGGTCCAGAGGAAGTAGTTTAGAGAGATGATATGGAGGAATGTGAGGAGAAAAAGGAGAGATAAGTAAAAGACATGTAAATGTGATTAAATCTATATACAAGGGCCACGATGTCTTTACAAACAAACCACTTCAGCTTTGCTCTCAAGATTACCACAGTGCTTTAATAGGAATATGTACACTGAGGTGTGCATAACCCTATAGCTTGCCAGTACATTGTTTGAAATTAAAATGTAGATTATTTTAAGCACCTTACCCCACGTTTTGTGATTTCATGTCCGTTTCCATGGGGATGGGAGCAGCACTGTGGCAGTCGACAGCAGAGTTGTTAAAACTCTTGTAAATTTCAGCTGTGACTGCCAGGGAGAAGAGCAGGCACCATTTCTCATACACTACTTAACGCACTTTAAGAGCCTGTAGGGCCCAATAAATTCCTAAAGCCTAGAGGGTTCTGTCTTCGATAAAATAAAAGGTTAGGAAAACATCTTCAAGATGCTTAATACTTTTTTCCTACTTACACAGAAATAATTATTCCAGAGCAATAATGTTCCCAATCTGAGCACTTAAAGCAGACACTCCTGGAGCTGGACTTTTTTACAAGTTGAATGCTTTTCTGACTGACTAAGACTGAAATTTTCTAAGGAGATAGACTCCCAATTTTCGTTACAGTTAACTGTGTTTGGGACGTCTAATCCTCGTAAGTATTTGTGAAAAATCCCATTTTTGTTTTACAGTATACAGTTAACTGTTTTTAAGAAGAAAAGGCCTCACCACACATTTTTTTTCTTTTTCAACCATGGTAGACAGCCAGAATCACTAAAGCTTGGAAGCTGACCTCTAAAAAGATGAAACGGATCAGGAAACACCATTTGCCTCCTTCTTCTTGCTCCCCTCTACAAATGTAGGGAATTGAATGTGAGGTTTGCTTACCACAGGCCTGACACTTCCAGGTCTTCAATATCAAGGAAATGTACAGCTATGGCCCAGGGACCAGGGCTTTACCCAGTCCAATATACAAGAAAAAAATACCTTCCCTTAAAGTTAAAACTCAGTTTGACCAGATGTTTGTAAGCAAGCATCTCCTATTCTTCTAAACATATCATTCTACTAAAATCCTAAAGCAATAGTCAAATAATAGTCCTTTCATCCTGATTTCTACTACAGTGATTTCTGTTGCTATTTCTTGAGTCAGAGGTAATGTCTACATGTGCTTTTATGTGAGTCTAAACTTAATGTGCATTATAACTTAGTTTGCCTTATGCGCATTAAGGTGATTTAGACACACGTCTACATGTGCATGCTCTACGGTGCATTAACATGGTGTATGGACCAACTTGGGACTAAAGTTATTCCCAAGTGAGTTGACATACACAGCATTAATGCACCTTAGTGCATCTATATGTGTGCTAAGGTGCTTTAGCTATTCATGCCAAATTTGATACCTACTTTAGTATCAAATTTGGCAAATAGCCTAAAATCACCATTGTTAAGGGACATTGAGGGTGAGCATGTGTAGACCCATGCCCTTAATGTCCCTTAAAAATGGTTAATACGCCTTAAATTGGCACGTGTAGTCAGGCTCAGAGAATTCCAAACATGGATTTACTATGTAAAAAAAAAAAAAAAACATTACATTCTATGTAATTTAATTTGAAGAACGCTCCCGTAGTGCAAGCTTCCATAAGAATGGATCTGAATAAACAATACGACCTGTGCTGGCAGACTTCAGGCTTAGGCTCTTTGACAGAAAAGTTACTTTGGCTGCAAATAAGGAAAGAGGAGATGGTGAACCTGGTCTTATTCCTGTTCAGACAGAGAGTTTGTGTGGACTTGAGCGAAAATGAGATTAGTCACAACAGCAAATCAAGTCCTAATTAGACTTTAATACTAAAGACCCTTAGATCAATTAGAATTCCTAATTTCAGCTGGCATTCCACAGATGTGGTACAAAGACGACAAAAAGCCCTCATACCAAATCACTTCAATTTAAATGGAAAAATGACAGCTAAACTAATGACACCAGATACATTTATATGTTCCTGACTTCCTTTTAGTCAGTCATTTTGATGCTGTTAGAGGAGGCAAGATAGAAAATCCTTCTGTGGTTATGCTTTGAGTATAATATATAAAAAATAGCCTTAGTTGGGTTTTTTTGCGGGAGGTGGGGGAGGGAGTTGTATCTCCGATTGTAGGTTATGGGTAGTGATGCTGGCACTGCCTGAAACTTCCTGGTATTGCCCAGTATCCTCCACTATATCTTGTTCTGGTTTTTTATAACTTTGCCTAATTGAAGTATTTGGGCTGAAATGTTCCTGTTTCAGTTTCATGCTGCTTGTTTCAATAAATGTGTTTCAACCATTTCCAAGAATGATAGGAGGGAAGAAAGATATTGTTTTGAACATCATTAAAAACAATTAACAATAATGTGCTGTTGAGAAGACCTAGATTCTCCATGCTATGGAGCTAAGACCCAAAGTATGAATTAAAGTTTATGGGCACTTTTAATTCTGACATTTCCTAACTTTTATGTGATTGAATTGAACTTTCACTTTCTTTTAATAGTCTTTGTGTGTGTAATAATAGCTTGTTTTGTTTCCTTTCTGCAAGTGCTGGTAAATATTAAGTTCCATGCATTCTTGGGTTTTCTTTACTGTAAAAACAATTGCTAGAAACTTCCCATATCACTATCTTTTGTCTCAGGACTGTAACTTGGGGCAGGTGAGTGCAACACCAGAGCGGGTGCCAGGACGGCAGCCCCCAATAAGCCCATGCTGCCAGCCACCAGCTCAGCCTCAGTTCAGGCAGTTTATGCTAGGGCAGCCGCAGCCCATTCTGTTGCCACACCCTTCCCGCCCACCCCACCCTTGCACTTCCCAGTGCGCCAAAGATTCAGGTTCTGTCTCCATCCAATCTCTTATTTTGGGAAACAGACTTTAAAGGGGAAAGTAGCTACACTAGTTCAGTCAGAATGTCTAGCTAATTTGAGTTCAGTTCAGCCAGGGCTATGCCAATTAATAATTCTTGATACAGTTCAATTTGGGGCAGTCTTTTTTCCAGAATTTTTTTTATTGAAAAACAACTCCAGATGCCATACATAGCTATGGCATGTAACTCAAGCCACTTTATTTTTAGCAGGCACTGTAGAAGGCAAAGTTAGTTTCTATACAATTAATGGCTCTTCCACCTAAGTTCTAAAAGCATGGAGAGAACTACTCTGTGGGTGTGTTCTGTCGCTCCTTTGTAAGTTATCACAAAGCATAAAGAGATCTTTTCTTTTTCAGACCAACTTTTCAGTTGGCTGGAGCATAAGCTTGAAATGCTTTCTACCATTTTAAAGGTCAAACCAGCAAACATCAAAAGGGTGTATGGTGTAATCAGGGACAAGACTAAAAGCATATTTGTCCGGAAGCAGGTGACTTAACATTTAATATCAATTCAGATCAAAATTTAGTAGCATTTTACTCATACACACATTTATTAAGAATTATTAGTTGATAGGTTGATGGAGGGGGGCTCAATCCTGAAAAACAGTCATTCTGAAAAAAAAATGGGGATTTTGGTAGATAAGCATCAGCTGAACATTAGCTTGTACTGCAATACCATGGGCATCAGGATTCATGCAATTGTTGGACGCATAAACAGAATATTGAGCAAGCGTAAAGAGGTTATATACAGGGATTATTATTTAGGCTGGAAGGCTACTTAATGAGTTTGGACCTGTCAAGGGCCACATCCATCTCTTCTCTTCTCTTCTCTTCTCTTCTCCCAGAAACCAGCCAAAGCTGTAGTTCACCAGGAGCCCCAACGCTCAGCTGTGAACCCAGGCAGGAGTTTCTGCTGTGCCAGGTGGAGTCAGCTGGGGGTGAAGCCAGCACGTTCTGCAGCCCTGACACAGATCACAGCAGACATTGCCACACGCCAAGTGTGAGAGAAGCTCCTGCCTGGACCCAGAGCTGAAGCTGCTGGCAGGTTCTGCATCTGGGCTCCCGAACCTGCCAGCGGCATCCACAGCTGACGTTGCCACCCACACACTCTGGTGGAAGCCCCACTCAGGTCCACAGCTGGTGCCGCTACATAAAGGGCTGACACTGCCCGGCTGAAGCAGTCCTGCCTGCTCGCCCAGCACCACATAGCAGTTGGCGCTGCTAGCCACCCACAGGCTAGATCCAATGAGTTGGCAGCCATCCACTTGCAGGCCAGATCAAATCTGTTGGAAGGCTGGATCCAGCCTCTGGGCTCTATTTTGCGCACCCCTGTTATAATACCTCTGTTTTTGACATTGGTGCAACTGCTACTGGGATACAGAATTCAGTTCTGGTGTGCAAATTTTCAGAATAATGAATCATTAAGAGATTAAAATAATTATTTTAAATAATCAATAAAATAAAGGTCTAGAAAACATAGCGTACAATGAGAGACTCAAGTTGCTCGATCAACATAGTTTATCAAAGAAAATGTTGAAAGGTCATTTGACCACAGTTTCATAGGTACCTAGACATGGAACCAAAGTTTGGTGATAGAGTGTCAGTCTAGCCAGCAAAAGTATAACAAGATCCAAAGGCTGGAACCAAAGCTAGGGAAATTTAGACACAAAAGAGGGCAGTACTTTTAACAGGAAAAGTAATTAATAATCAGAACAACATACCAAGAGTTGTTGCGTATTCTCCATCACTGGACGTTTTTTAATCAACAACAGATTTTTTTTTCCTAAAAGAGATGCACCAGCTCAATGACAACTATCACAATTAAGGCAGCAACTAATTCATGGATTCCTATGACTCAAGAGGCAGACCATATTCTCATAATAGTCTGTTTTGGCCTTGAAATCTAGAAATCTATATTTAGATTTATCTGAAAGATATTTCTGGACTTTGTTTTACTAACTAACAGATGTACAATAATTTTGTGTTTCTATAAACCCTTGTAGGATAACTAAAATTAAGTTAATCTTTCACTGTCAATTTTAGACTGTTATGTCTTTAATTCCACTATGCCTGTCATTAGGGACATGTATGATACAATTATAAAACCCAGACTACTTTTGCCCAGTTTTTTTAATTAACCATTGTGTTAAATTGTCATAATGTTAGTAACTCTTTCATGTTATGTCACGCATAAAACTGATGTATTAATTGGCTTTTTATTTGAGGAAATCATCAAAATGTTTTAAGAGATCTCCATAGCAACCATGCTGTGCCAGTAAATATGAGTACACCAGAACAACACTGTGATTTCTCTGAATATACTAACAAGCAATGATGAAAAAGGCAAGCACTACCTAAAAATATCTATGAAATGGTAATAAGTCTACACTCGTATAGGAACGCTGCATGCAAGTTTTCTTTTTATATATAATAATCAATCCTTTGACAACATTTCCTCATTTAGAAAGGTTTCTTTCTTTCTTTTTAAAGATATAGGTTCTGTTTAGAAGAAAATGCCCTCTAAATTATATAGTAAAGCTGCTGATTTTCTAAGGCATTTTATAATTGTCTTGCTCATTGTTCTTGTTGCCATTAACATTCTAAATGGGTAACACTTTGTGCTTCTACCATGCAACCACTTCAATAACAACGTTTTTGGAGTCTTCATAGAAGTTTCATGTACATAGAAACCATATGAGCAAGCCCTATATACAGTTAATTGCTGCACTAGGTTTCATGGTTTTTGCAATATTGATCTTAACATCACTTTTATTTTCCATTCCAATTATATCACAACTCTGTACTTGGTTAGTTAGTTGTAATGTAGTAAATGTAGCCTGGTCATTTGTACCATTTACTAATACAGAAGAGATGCCCGTGTTAATAATTCTTCAGTCCTAATTACTTTGAATGGCTAGTAAATGCTTGTTAGTCAATACCCACTAGCTTATTTTCTATATTTAGCATATTTTCTAGCTGTTAAGAGCAAATGGTAGGTTCCCCAGTTTGACCTCACTTACACAAGTGACATCAATAAGAACTGCACTCAGGTAAACACGAGCATAATTGTGCCCTAAAGGTGCTAGTTAATATATACATTAGGTTCAGAATATTACACATCTGGTATACAATCCCAGCTCCACTGAAGTCAAGTGGAGATTTGCCAGTGATTTCAATAGAAGTAGTATTTTTCCTTACCACTGTAGCAATTGTTAATGAACTTAAAATTATGTAAAACACTGTCAATAAAATGTATTGGGGAAGGGAGGGGATTCTTATCTGTGGGCCTGAAAATAATCATGTAAGGCGTTACATAAATTTAAGGCAATATTCTGGCTCAGATTCAACAAGATACTTAAGATGGTATCTAACCATATGTTAATCCTTGCTTTGCAAACTTCTTATAGGTAGTCAATAAATGTTCTCCCTCAGGCCCTTACTTCATTTTCTTTCAGAGTATTATATTTCCCACAGTACTATTCTTAATATTTTCATGGCTATAAAGGCAGCATTCCTGATACTAGTGAGGAAGACAAACAGAATGTATACAATGATGCTTCATGAGTCACTTAGCATTAAAGCCTATTGTGCATCAAAGTAAACATATTATGTGCGATCACTTTAACAGAAGTGAATGTATTTATGATTTGTACTGGGACATCATTCATCATTGCCCAATCTTCTGGGTTTTGTTCTTATTCATAGAAAGGTCAGAATCTCACGTCATCAGTAACTTCTGTTTTCCTGTTGTGTTTTATTTTAAATTATCTGTTGTGTTTTATTAACAGTTTGTAGCATCTTTATCATAGAGGGCCCAATCCAGCAAGTCTATGTGACATTCCTGTTTAAATCAATAGGATTTCCCAATACCTGTGACCATATAGAGTGAAGTTATGTTGATTATCAGATTATCATGCAGTATCTAAATACCAACTGTAAAAATCACATTGTCTAGCTACTTAGTAGAATATCAAATGGTATTTGAATGTCACTTCGGAGTGCGTCAAAAGCCATTCTTTCATCTGGGAATCCTGATATAGGAAAAATGAAATTGTACTGTTTACCTAAATGCTATAAGTTGAAAATTAAACTCCTTTACTCAGAAGAGGATAAGGCAGTGCTGGTCACATCATTACACCAAACATCCTGTACCAGTCCTGAATCCTCTAATAAGAGAACTACTACTGAAAGACATTTGAAAAATTGAGAGGGTGGACCAGGAGTGGGAAAAAGGTGAAGAACATGCTACAGTGCATAATTCACTATTGCCCAACATACTTTTCATTTGCAAACTACCCCAAAAGTGAACCATTAAAGGGACAGAAGTTACACATAAACCAGTTTAAGTGAAACTGCTTTAAGCCTATAACAGAACATAAGTTCAGTGCACATAAACCAATTTCAAAACAGCGGAAACTGGTTTCAGATAAACCTGGTTGAATGTGGTATCAGACTTAACAGATTTTGGTCACTCTGGTTTATGGAACTTCTGTCCCAGACCTTTTTCTGGTTTAAATTAAACCAGAAGCCCCAGCATCCTAGCATGCTTTGGAGCCCCGAGCTGGGCTGTGCCATCCACTCCAGAGAGCAGGGCTGGCCCCTCCACTCTGCTCTCTAGCTGGAACAGGGATGTGGCCAGACACCACCCAGCATGGCCCCCTAAAGCTAGAGAGGCAGGGAGGGGGTTTATTTCCCCTTCCCTCCCCTCTCCCCCCGGGGACTGCCTGGTCAGGCAGAGCAGCTCCTATCAGAGTAACCCCTGCCCCTCGCTGCTATAGCAGCAGGGGAAGGAGAGTGGCCAGAGCCAGCGGGCATGGCCCAGCCATCTGCCAGCCTCACCTGTGGCTGGGGTTGGAGGGGTAAGCCTGCGGGAGCTGCTGAAGGTGGGCATGGAGGGGCTGGCCCAGGCTGGGCTGTGGGAGCAGGGCCCTTCCCAGCAGGCCCGGCTTGGGCTGGAGCCACGGGAGCTGCGCAGCCAGATTGCTCTCAGCTTCCCATGCCCAGGCCAGGCAGGACTGTCATGGAGCTGCCGCTGACTGGGAAGGGCCCAGGTGGAGCCAGCCCAGGGTGGGTCACAGGAGCAAGGCCCTTCCCAGCCAGCTACGGCTCTGTGACACGGTGGACAGCTGCCGGACTCTGGGCCTGCCAGTGCGTCTGAGCCACGCCAGACAGCCACGAAAACGATTGACACATCCCATGAGGCCAATCCAGTTTCCAAGGCGCCCACCCACAGCTTCAGTGGCATTGCCTCCATGCCACTGCTCTCCAGGCACACCCAGGCTGGGGTCCCTACAGGCCAGGGTGAGGATTTAAACCCCACCCCAATCATATTTGACACCCCGGCGGGGTCCTGACCATGCCCTCCAGGTCAGATTCTCTCACCTTGCGGCTGTGGAAGGAAAGGGAGGGCTGTTCTAGTGCCCCCCATCTTCTAGCCTGAGCTTCTACAGGCGTGGCTGCATTTCCTGAATCAAAAGTAAATGTCTGTTCACTTGCAAATTGGTTCAATCTACCTAGGTGAGACTAACTTGCAAAGATTGAATCAGTTCAGGCTTGGGCTTTTCGAAAGTCTGTCCCTAGCCTAAGAGAGGCTGGGGTCGCATCTAAAAATGGATTTGGCTGATGCGAGTGTGGCTTCGCCTCTGCCACATGTGTGTCCCTGGAGGGGTTGGGTGAAGAGGAACAGTGCAAGGTGGGAGCTTTCTGAAAGCTCCTCTAAGTGGCCCCAAAAATGGGGTGGAGAAAGATTTCCAACTAGCCAAACTGCCTCCAGTGTGGCAGCATGTTTGGGGGAAGTCCAGTTATTTCCATTCAGCTTTCAAATGCAGGAAGCATATGGGGGTTCTACCAGCGATCTGGCTGGCTGCACTGCCCTGAGAATAACTTCGGGCTTGTCATTCCCAGGAGGGGGCTGGATCCTGCGCGGGCTACAGCTACTCCCCCCTCGGCATTTCTGTCTGTGCGCAACCTCCAGCCCCGCACAGCACGCGGGGGGCGCGTGCCCGAGGCTGGAGCGGGACCCCAGCGCCGCGCGGCGAGCACCGCCCGGGACACTTGCAAAGTTGGGTGCTGCCTCGCACGACCCCGCTGCCCAGCCAAGGGCGGGAGGCGCGGGCTGGTGCCGGGCTCAGCCGCCGGAGCGAGCGCCAGCCCCGCTCCTCCCCGGCCCGGCCGAGCAGTCGCCCCGCTCCCCGCGGCGCCGGCCGGCACTCACCGTCCTCCTTCTCGTCGAACACGGGTCTCTTGGAGGAGGACGTGGTCGCCCCCATCCTCTTCTTCCACTTGCTCCAGTGAAACATTGGGCGCGGAGGCGCGCGGGCATGCCCTGCCCCGGTGCCGAGCCGCTGCAGGGTGGCCGCGGAGCCGCGCCGCGCCCGCGCTCAGCGCCGCCGCCCCGCGCGCATGGCCCGGGCCGCGCCGGCCCCGCTGCCTCCTGCCCCGCGGGCGCTGCTGCGGGGAGCGGAGCGCACTGGAGCCGCAAGCGGCCAGGCTGGATGCGGGCGGGGAATCAGGAGAGCGAAGCCCCGCTCGCCTGCCTCCTCCTCCTCCCTCCCTCTCTCCCTCCCTCCCCCTCCCCCTCCCCCTCCTCCCGCCCTCGCGGCTTCCCGGAGGCAGGTGCCGGGGAGCGTGGCCACAAAGCAGCCGCCAGCGCCGGGGGAGCGCGGGGACGTGTCGGCTCGCCGCCGGGGCCGGCCCGCGCGCTGCCCCGATGCGAGGTAGGCGGCGCCCGAGCAGCGCCAGCGCCAGTTACCTTTAACCTGCTGAGATCATCGAGATGCCGCTGGGCCGGGCCGGGCCGGGCTGGGTGGGGGGCTTGGCGGGGGGGAGGACGAGAGCTGGCTGCCCAGGCCCGCTCGCCTGCGGGGCTGTCAAAGCAAGGCCCCGGCTTGCAGGTGGTGACTGCGCCGTGATTCACGAGCCGGGGGGTGGGGGCAGTTGCGAAGGGCCACATCTGCCTCCACCGCTGACAGCTGCTGGGGTGAGAATAGCCTCCTGCATGTCGTACCAGTACACACCTCCCCTCTCTTGGCTGGGAAGAGCACAGAGAAGTCCTTGGAGGCCGTTTTCTTCCTTGACACGTGCCATCAGGCTCCCGTGGACCCCAGGCGGCGGGCTTTCCGCTGGCAAACTTGGCCGGCAGAGCTTCACGACCAGAAACGCAGCGCGAGGCCTTTCAGTGGTTAAACCACGGCGGGGGGATGAGGTCTTGGAAGCGCTCTGCCACCTCACCTGTCTCCCGGCCGGGGAGAGGCATGGGGGGGACTGGCGCTTCTTTGAGTGGACTATGTAGGCATCCTTTTTTTAAGGTTACACTGTTTTTCATTTGCATTGCTAATTAATTCCCAGCCGTTTTCTCCCCACGTATTTGTCACTTAAATTGCAGGCTGTGCATAGCAAAAATCCTTTTAGAGCATTGCCATGAAGTTGTACTAGAGGCAAGTAGTAAGAGCAATTAAACTTCATCCTGCTGATCTTGAAAATACAGAAAGTATGATCAGACGATGACCTGATGAAGAGACGAGACGAAATATTTCTAGACCTATTCCTATAGCAACTGTCTTCTTTCTTTCTCTTTCCCTCCCCTCCCCCTTCTCTGTTTTTTAACCCCTGTATTGATTTGTGATTTGATGTGGATTTTTGAACTGTCATAACTGGGAATACACATGATTTCCATTTGCTCTCCCCTCCATTTATATGTGTGATATTTATCAAAGCCTTCACTCAACACAGACTTTAAGCACATGCTTTCATCATGTGAGTGGCTCCACTGAAATCAGTCAACTAGTTGCACACTCAATTAAATTTCATTGAGACCTAGTAAAAATTAATATCCTGTTACTTACATGGACATGATCCACTGCCTTCCACCGGAGTTTTACTTGATGGGTCAACAGTACAGAAGCAGGTACATATTCTGCTCATTTTCCACAAAGCACTGTATTTTAAATGTATGTCATCTGTGTTTACGCCAGACACTGCTTCTGCAGCATCAGTAGATATTTGTTATTGATTTCCCTGGGAGCCAGACTAAGCCATTGTTGAATTTATGCAAAACTCTCTTTGCATACTGTGGACTAATCAAGCTTTCATTTCACACCCAATTTACCAAGATATCAATGGGACTGTTGCTTCAATAAGATCCTCAGGTAGAGGGCTCCATCTTGCTCTAATATTTTTAAATTTCAGTTGTCTAAAGGCCTTTTTTATGTAGTAGAAACCTCACCTTGTTTAATTATTTTTAAACACATATATAAACACCATGACGACTATGAAAGGTAATTAGACCATATCATGGATAAGGTTTTTGCCAATGTTCAGTATTTATACAAGCATAAGCAGAGTGTCTTAAATTAGTCAGTAGAACTTACTGCTATTTTTTATCCTATTAATGCAGACCGACACATTGATTTTTCTTCAAATATTATAATAAATGAAAGTCTTGATTTAAACTAGTGGATACCTCAGAAAATGCTTTATTTTATGTGGCTTCCACAAACTTTCACAAGCTTTCCTGATATAAACATATTTATTGAATTGGGTCTGAAGACATTTCATGGCAAGTGTTAACACAGAGGAAAAACTTCAGGCTTAAGGTTAGATGTTTTGGACCTGATACTACGATGGGTGTAGTACGAGAACTTGAATAGGCTAGAATACTGCTGAGCGCTTAAATGCCCAAGTTGGTTGTGTTTTGTAAAGAAGAGTGTCACTCCACTGAGCACTTCCATGTAGATAAAAATTAAAGGAAGATATGAGATTTCTGTTTCCTGTATGTACATGACAGGCATCATGCCACTGTTTAACCTAGCATAGGAGATTCTTGCTGCTGGTGGAGGTGGCCAACCCTTATGCACACAGCTCATAGCCAGCCAGATATGAGTGTTAAACCGACTGGTTCCTCTGAATAACCGCATCACTCACTAGTGGGACACTTTTGTTTCATCTACCTATTTCTGTGGCTTTAGAGATGAACTGGATCCTCTTGAGAGGAAGATCAGGAGCTGTGAAGGAGATGCATAGTATCAGCTATTCCAGGTTCTGTCAAAAATGTAGTTTCACAAAGCACACTTCTGAAGTGCCCAAGGGAGCTACATTTATTGTTGTTAGTGGTTCCAAGACTATGCAGTACAGTTTACCAAGCAGAGAGGAGACACTAGGTAGAGTCCACCCTCTGTACAGGAGTACCGTATTTACCCAAATCCAAGACAGCTCCGAATTTAAGGCAATCTCCAATAATTAGATTCTACACATGGAAAAGTTATAAATTGATTAATCATTTTCCATGTATAGAATCTAATTGTTGGAGGCTTGTCTTAAATACATTCTCCCCTACTGTTGCAGTGGAGAAAGCAGTGGCCAGGGAACAGGTGGTAGGTGTAGGTGATAGGGTAAACAGTGGGGAGGGGCAGACAGTAGGGGAGACGGAAAAAGGGGAGGCAGGTGGTGGGGAAGTGGTAGGGGAAGCTGTGTGGGGCAGGTAATCAGGGAGTCAAGCAGCCTGACCTTTACCATCTGTCTCTCCCCTCCACCATACACACACACACACACACACACACACACACACACACACACACACACACACACACACACATACCCCTGTTGCCTGCCCTCCCATGCCTGTCCCCTGGTACTCACCCCACCCCCATACCTGCATCCTCTAGCACCTGCCCTCCCCTTGGTGCCTGCCCCACCCTGCTGCCTGCTCCCCCCTCACCTCTGCCCCCACATCTGCCCTACCTCACCATTTCTCCCCTACAGCCTCTGCCCCCCTCTCTGTGCCCCCTTCCCAGGGCCCAACCAGAGCTGCCACTGCCACAACAGTTTTACCAGGCCAGGGCCAGAAAACCATGTGCTCCACGCCCCAGGTTACAGCAAGGCTGGAACCCTGCCAGACCTGGAATGTAAGCAGCCAGCAAGGGACTGGTGTAAGGGCAGATAACTCGTGGGGAAGAGATGAGGGGATTGGGGACAGGGGTGGGGCAGGCAGGATCTGTGGCTCCCGCAGCAGCCACGTGCCCCCTACCCCACCATGTGATACTCAGATCCAAGATGAGGGACTTCCTCCCCTGTGCTAAATGTGGAAAAACCCCTCCTGAATTACAGTAACTATGATAAATCCAGGGTAACTCCACAATCTTCAGTAATTTTACTAAGCTAAAGGATTTACACCGTGTAACTGAGAAGAATGTGGTTTCCTAGTCACTGTTCCCAAAAGCCTGCAAACTGTAGCTTTCATTCTGCAAACTCATAAGTATGAGTATTCTTACTGATGCTTTCTTAGACAGTTTTAAGGCAAAGGGCAAGATAAGAAATATGGAGAACAAGAGTCACAAAATCAGGATCCTGAGTTCACTTTTTGTCCTGTGTAACAACAGATAAGAGAACAGCTGTATCACCTCAATCATCAGTGTATGCATTTTGTTAATTTCTAACTTTTGTTCCTGTTGTTTTTAGGAAATAAAATTCAATATTGAGGCAAAAATTATTATTAATAAAATATTATAATTATGTGTCATTACAGAGTTGCTTTCATCTTTACTGAACTTTAGGAACTGCTTACACTTATTTTCATAGATGTGACACTTAAGGAACATGATAGCTAAGATACAGTTTTAATTGGTTGTTTATTATATGAAACACAATCTTCATTCCAATCCAAGAAATTCCTAAGAAATCTCTGTTTTCTGTCTGTCAAGCAGTGTCACCACAACTGCCAGAGATGAAGACACCTCTGTAGCCATTAAGTCATATTCATTTCCTCCAAAGAGCATGGTTCTGGGATATAACTTCTGCTTTGCTTTCAGTTTCTATGCTGTGTTCTTTCATGCTACTTTTTAAAATATGTGTATAAGTATTAGTTATTGTGATCCATGCCTTATATAAAGATATGTTTTTATATGAGTCTTTGTCCTGTTTTTATTTGGTTGAAGGCTAAAAGTTGTAAATGGATTAGAAACGGTGGGTTGTAAATTTTAGAAGCATTTGGTCAAAAGTCAAACAACTAGCAAGAATAATTCTCAAAGAACAGAACACGCTCTCTTTCTACCAGACACCATTTTTTGTTCAGTATTGGAGTAGCTTTGTCTTGAAATTAATCACGTGTCTATGTTCTCAAGTCTTGCTTTCACTTTTTTTCTCCTTCTATTATGTGCTGTGGAAAAATATAAAAGATCCCATTTTAAGGTTCAGTCTCTCTCATTCACTTGCCATTTCACCAGCTCTCACTCTTTGCTGCCTTTTAGAAAATCAAAACATAGAGTTCTTTTGAATTCAATTCATGCTGCCACCCTCTTTTCATACCTCAGTGACCTTCACATATCTCTTGAAAACATGTTCAAAACAAAACTGTTATCATACTCTGAAAACTACTTTTTTATTTCACCAGCTCTGTTGATTCTTTTGCCTGGAAAAAATAACTCCCTGATGCAGATCCAAGATGGACTTAGACACCTAGAAGAGGACATAGAAAACTTTAGATGCCTTAGATGCCTATGTCCAAAATGCAATCCAAAAGAAACCCCGCTCTTGGTAGCTGCCTAACCTTGGAGATATTTAAACTCAGTATTTTCCTTCCTGGCTGGAAAGTTTTGCTTCTTTCCTTACCTGATCGACTAGCAGCACCCAATCCCCCTAAATGGTAGGGTTGTGCAAAGCTTCAGTCCCTGACTTGATTTGGTGGAGATTTGGCCCGCTTTGGTGGCTGAAATTCCAAATCTGAATCAAATCAGAGGATTTTTTAATCCTCTGATTTGAATCGGCCCCTCCCCCATGCCCCCCCAGCTTGGCAACTGATGTCTCCTAGATCTGGGGGGGGCACCCAGGGCCCCCCCGTGGCTGATCACTGAGCCGGGGGGGCACAGGGAGGCCCCCATGCACTTCTGGAAGTGGACCTGGAAGTGGACTGGAAGTGCTTCTGGTCCAATTCTGGGTTCACTGCCAAGCTTGTGGGTCCCCCCCACACACACCTGCGTGGGACTCTCCACCCACCCTAGTGTTGCAGTGTTCATGAGCCACACTGATACTTCAAGTTCTGTAAAAAAAACATTTAAAGCTTCGTCTATGGCCAAATCGCTGATTCTCCGAATCGGCATCGAATCTTCAGATTTGGATTTGGCCAAATCTAATCAGAGACAGTGATCTGAGTCAATTAATCCAATCACTGTCCCTGATTTGGGCCAAATCCAAATCAATAGGGCCCACTTTGCACACCCCTACTAAATGGCCCAATCCATGGAGGGGAGCGGGGAGGAGGGAGGTGGTGCCATGAGCATATTTCACAGATTTCATAGACATTCAGGCTGGAAGGGACCTTGGAAGATCATTGAGTCCAGCCCCCTCCCCAGGGGCAGGAAGTCAGCTGGGATCATAGGATTCCAGCAAGATAAGCATCCAAATTTCTCTTAAAGATGTTCAATGTAGGTGCTTGAACCACCTTCAATGGCAGGCTGTTTCAGACCTTGGGGGCTTGGACAGCAAAGAAATTCTTCCTTATGTCCAACCTGAAACGGTCTCACAGTAGTTTATAACCATTCAAATTCATTATCCCTCGGGGTGCTCTGGTGAGCAGACATTCCCCCAGATACTGGTGGTCACCCCAATAAACTTATAGGTGGCCATCAGATCACCCCTGAGCCTGCGCTTTTCCAGGCTAAAGAACCCCATAGCTCTCAGCCTGTCATTGTAAGGTCTGTTTTCCTGACCTCTGATCATGCGCGTGGCTCTTGTCTGGACTCTCTTATGTTTCTCCACATCCTTTTTGAATTGTGGGGCCCAAAACTGGATGCAGTACTCCAGCTGCAGCCTCACCAAGGCCGAGTACAAGGGGAGAATGACATCCCGGGATTTGCTTGAGAAGCATCTATGGATGCAAGCCAGCGTTTTGCTCGCTTTACTAGCCGCAGCATCACATTGCAGGCTCATGTTCATCTTGTGGTCAATGATGACCCCCAAGTCTCTTTCTTCCGTAGTGCTAGCCAGCATAGCACTGCCGAGCCTATAAGGATGATGCAGGTTTTTCCCCTCAAGGTGGAGAACCTTGCATTTTTTGGTGTTAAACACCATCAGGTTCTCATCTGCCCATTTGCTGAGCCTGTCCAGGTCAGCCTGGATCACCCTCCTGTCTTCAGATGTGGATGCTTTGCCCGAGTTTGGTGTCATCGGCGAACTTGGCCAGTCCGCTTCTGACTCCAATGTCCACATCATTAATGAAGATGTTGAATAATATGGGTCCAAGAACAGAGCCTTGGGGGACCCCACTGGTCACAGGGTACCATGATGATTGACTTCTGTCAATTACCACCCTCTGGGTCCGACCATGGAGCCAATTTCCCAGCCAGCAGATCGTGGTGGACCCAAGGCTACAATTGGCCAGTTTCACCAAGAGGTGATCATGGGATACCAGATTGAAGGCTTTTTTGAAGTTAAGATATATGACATCAACTTCTTCTCCCTTGTCCAGGTGATAGGTCACCTGGTCATAGAAGGAAATGAGATTGGTCAAGCAAGACCTACCCACAACAAACCCGTATTGGCTATCCCTAAGGATGTTGGCGTCAGCCAGTCCATTAAGGATGGCCTCTTTAAGAAACTTTTCTAAGACCTTGCTCAGGATAGAAGTCAGGCTGATGGTCCTGTAGTTTGCCAGATCCACTTTCCTCCCTTTCTTGAATATAGGCACCACATTGGCCTTCTTCGTCTTCGGGGACTATACCAGAGCGCCAGGAGTTCTCAAAGATCCATGCCAGAGGCTGAGCTATGATACTCACCAGCTCCTTGAGTACCCTGGGGTGCAGATTGTCAGGGCCAGCTGACTTGAAGGTGTCCAACCTCTCAAGGTGTTCCTTCACGAGGTCAGCACTGATGGAGGGCAGGGGCTCATCCTCACCTGGACCTCCCTGTCCTGTAGCTCATACATTCCAACAAGATTAGGCCTGTCACAAAATACAGGCATAATTGCTTTCTTTTTAAAATACAGCTATTTATGGAGGAAGAATTAGTATTAGTGCTGCCACCTATCTTTTTTATACAAGTGTAGAGATAAGAGAATTTGTCCAGGAAATGGAGGACAGGGTCTGATTTCTGTTCTCAGCATGATGGCTTTCAAACCTATGACTTCCCCCTTGCTGAATATTGCTCTAGGGAGGGCTGTAAGCTAGGCTGAATGGACATATATTCCACCCTCCTGATAAAATTATCACTGTGCAGTAAAGAATGCAAGATTCAGGTGCCAAAAGGAGAGTCAGCGAGTAGGAATATGTCTCAGTGCCTAATATCTAGAACACTTATCTGGAAGGGTCAATTCTGAATTTCAGTCCCTGCTGCCAGGATCATATCTGTTATTTTTTTATCCAATGGCTATTTACTGTAAAACATATCAAGAGCCCAGGGTTCAAGGACTGGAATCCAAGAACTCCACTCCCAGTGTCTAACCACTAAGCTACAGAATCAGACTTCTCCGTGGTATAGCCTATAATGTGGCATTTAGGGCACTGTCCTAAGAGGTGGAAGATGTTGGTTTGAACCCCCTCAATCTGAGAGGAAAATATTTCACTTCATAGACAAATACTCTACTTACTAAACTATTACATAAAAGGCAGGTAGCACTCCTCCACTGCCATGTTTTAAAAAGAATAAGCCCTGCTCAATTCTTTACACACACACACACGTAGGCACCTACCCTCAGGAATGTGCTTCAGGCTCTAAAGCTCAAAGGGATGGAGAGAGTTGTTTGCAGGAATCTAAGCACCAGAAAATTGTGAGAGTTTGGACATACACTCTGGATTTCCTATTGGTCAGTTCTTGGCAACCCCTCAATTAGTAGGACATTTTTGGGCTTGTACTTCTGAGGCACCTAGCTTTTTCTATATGTTGTGTATGGAGTTTGGGAGCTTACCTCTGGGCTTTGAAACTTATGCTTTCAGCCTTACAAAGAAAAACAGCCCTAATAGGAAAAAACTACAAGACTTGAATAAGCATAATTCAAATCTCCGGGGAGCACTAAAACCTAATTAAAGTTATATTATGGGCTTACTCCTGCTCTCAAGGAAATCAGATATATGCGTCTAAGCCCTAACATTTTGTCTCTAATTTACAAGCCCAGAAAGATTCCAAGAAAGCGATCAGTCTGTCATGATTCTTATGCCACTATATGTAAGTATTTCAGCTACTTTGCTATAGTGAAGTAGAGATTGCTGATATTAGCTATCAGGAGCTAAGTTCTGTACTTTTTTTTTCAGCCAAAGTTCCTTTTACTTCAGTACTGAGTTTTACTGAGTCCTAAGTCATTATTTTAACTGAAATTGCATAATCTATGCTTTCAGGATAAGTCACTTTGTCAACTGGCATAAGTGTTTTCAAGCTATGAATTAGGACCTTGCTCTGAATTTGTTTTGTTTTTCTCTATGTTGGTTTTCATTTTTTACCTTTAATTTTGATTTGAAGGAGAGCATTCTTCACTCTTATTGCTGAATTAGGACCTCAAAACTTGTGCTAAGGAGAAATGGGGAGTGATGTACCATTTGATGAGTGTGCTGGTGGCTGTAGCCATTAAAGGTCTTGAGTGCATCCACATGAGTGCACACATGCATCTTGCCCCACCTCAAACCCCTTTGAGGTGGGGCAACAGGCATGTGCAGGAACAAAAAAATGTTCCCCCACTGCAAACTTGCAGTGCAGGGAGAAAATTAGACCCCTGGGTCTAAAAAAAGCAAAGTATAAAAAAGCAGGGCAGGACACAGTCCCTGACCGTGCCCTGAGGCAACTGGAGGCTGGGTCCTCCACAGAGATACTCTGGCTGCCAGAGTGTCTCTATAGTGGCCCCTCGCCCCAGTGCTGAAACACACGGCTGGCCAGGCCACGTGTTTCAGCACCAGGGCTCCAGTGTCAGTATGTAAGGGGTCGGGGGGGCTGGAGGAGGGGGGAAGTGACTGTGGGGAGGATCCCCAATGGCCCCACCCACTCCTGCAGACCCCCCCAAGCCCCATCAGCCCCCCTGCCAGCCCCCCGAGCCCTGTCAGGGCTGGCCCCTCCCCCCGCCAGCCCCCCCCCCGGGGCCCCCAACCCCTGCTGGGGCTGGCCTCATCCCCCCAAGCCCCCCCATCCCTGCCCCCCCATACTTTTTAAAAACAACATAAACCTCAGCACTTACCAGCAGTTGGAGCTGCTGTCTGGCTAACTGGGGCCCCACCCGCACAGTGCAGGCCAGGCTGATAGCCCCAGCAGCCCCAGCCTGAGCCCGCCTGCCCTGCGCTGCCCGGGGGCCTCTTCCAGGAGGCTCTGGAGCCCCCCCACCCCTGCTACTCAGGTAAGCAGAGGGTTTGTTCCCCCATTTTTTTCCTGTTCTTTTTCTGTTTGTTTGTTTTTTAAGTGATGGTGCCTGGGGTTGTGGGGGTTGCCTTGTGGGCCTGGGGGTGCAAGTTGGGGGGTGGTGCTGGGTGGGGAAGCCACTAGGGGGGTCTGGGGGACTGGGGTTGTGGCTGGGTGGGGCAGCCATTGGGGGGGCTGCAGCAGCTGGTGTGGGATGGGGCCAGGTACAGCAGCAATTGGGGGGCTGGACTGGGACATGTGGGCCTTGCAGGGAAGGTGGTATTCCCCGCAGGGGCCATTTGGCCCCCACAGGGGGGGATACTCTTTGAGTGGGTATGGACCCCCTGTTGGGGGGCTGTACCCCTTGTGAGAGTGCTGAACCCCCTTTGGGGAGGCTGAACCCCATTTTGGTGGTCCAAACCCCTTTTGGGGGGCTGAACCCTTTGTGTGGTGGACAAACCCTCTGTTGGGGGGCTGAACCCTCTGTTGGGAGGCTGAACCCCTTGTGTGGGGGACCAACTCCTTGTGTGGGGGCCACTGCCCTGTAGGAGGGCAGCAAAATATGTATTCATGAATTCATGAAACCTGTATTTAAGGTTCAGTTTATTATTATGATAAGAGACTTGCTTTAACACTGTAGATACGTCAATAAAACACTGTCCAACTGATCGCTGTTTCTGTTTCACTCTCTCTCTCTCTTTACAGTGGTTTGTTTTACTTGTGGAGGAACATGGATTTGGGGATATTTTACAGGGTGACTTTGGGATTTTTTTTATCGGGGATTCTTTGGTTTTCCAATAGGGAGCACCAGAATTCCTGCTAGGGAGCCCAGTGGCAGGACCCTGCCTGCTCAGAGCTAGTACCTTGGATCTGTCTGGCTGTTGCTGACCTCCTGGCCAAATGGGGCCAGGAGGACATGCTTTGACAGTTCAAAGCAGGCCACCACACCCAGAACATCTTCCGGGTGATAGTTGCCCAGATGGCTGGGCAGGGGGCACAAATGGCAGTAGTACCACACAAAGTCCAACCCTGCAACCTCAGTGCACTGGCAGCTGGCCCAGAGAGGCAGATGTCTCACTGGCTCTGCAGTCCCCATCCGGGTCTGACAAGTGCACAACAGGTCACAGCCAGGCAGCAGCCCCCATTGCCAGACTGCTGCAGTGTGTAAAGGATGCAGGGAACTCTCAGGGCTGCTTCAGCAGTCCAGCTGGCACAGGAGTAGTGTTCTCAGGTACCAATTGGCTGGGCCCCAGAAGCTTCTGAGAGCTTGTAGCCCTGAGCTACTTGCCTGGGCAGCTTTTTATACTGCTGGGGCCAGGACAGGGCAGCTGTTTATACTGCTGGGGACAGAACAGGTACTGGCCCTGGGCTCTAGTTCCCCCTGGCTGAAGATCCAGGAGGAGCCAAGCAGAGTTATTTTGCCCCAAGTGGCGCAATTTGCTCCACAACAAAGTCCATGTCCGAGCACGTGCGCTGAGGCAAAAAGCCCCGGCTCAAATTTGCACTGCTTCTATTTGAGCTGCTGCAAGCACATGTGCTTGCATGTGTAAGGGAAATCAAGTTTAGAAATGCTATTCCAGATTTACACCAAAGCAATTCACAGAATTTGACTAATTAATCCTAGAATTTGGCCATAGTCCAGGTTGGGCAATTAGATTCTGTTTATCTAAATCATTTCTGCAGCTTCAGTTGAAACAATGATATACTTTGCTTCCTTTCCTCAATCATTTCTGCCAATATTGAAAGTTAGAAAAAGAAACATTTGTTGAAGGCAAATGAGGAATGCAGCCATATTTTTCTGGCTTCGATGAATTACAGTTGACTTTGAGAGAATTTGGGATGGACAGAGTAGACAAATGATAATTTTTTTGCTAAAAAATACAAACTACCCCACCACAATATGAGAGTTGCGACTTATACCCAAACTGCTGAGTAGTGTTGCTGTTTGCTTTTGCACGTTACCATGTTCCTCCCCACCGCTAATTAGCTATATGTCAGTAAAAGAAGTGATGCTTATGCACAGTTTCTAAAGGCTTGGGATTAAAGGCAGCAAATAAACATATTTATTTTAGAATTTTTAATCCTTTTCCAAATAAATTCTACTAGCAGTTCAGATTTTGATTCTCTTCATGGTCTTGGGTAACAAACTTGTCTCATGTTGGTTTTACACCATTGTAATTCAGTTGGCGAACTGGAGTTACTCTTTTCAGTGGGAATTTTATTGTCTGCATAGTAGAACTGTATTTCTTTCTATTCCTAAGATTTGCAAACAGGGTGCTCTTCCAATAGGTTGGACATCTATTAATAATACTAACATTCACAATCAGCCTAATATTGTATACAGTTAAAAGCCTCAATAATTAATTGTCCTTAAACTTAAATTTCATCAACAGCCATATAGTAACAAAATGAAGCTAATTATATGAAAATGAATATTTTAGGAACAATTAATATTTTTGTGAGGAAAGTAGAATATGCCTGTAAATTACATTTCAATGCTCAAGTCCAGGAAAAGAAAAGAGATGGGATCTGCTTTCCAGTATTCTGGTCCCCAGAAAGACTGGACTATTCCTTGGTTTTGAAATATGTGAGTTTAAAAAACCTTGGTTTTAAAATATCGAGTTCTGCAACTCTGAATATACTGCTTATAATCCTCAGAAGTAGGTGGGTTGTGCTGATTTTGGTAACTGAATAAGTTACTTGGGACAAGAATACTCAAAAAATACTAGTATGGTGTTTTTTTCTCTCTCTCATTTTATTCTCCATTTTTCATTCCTCCTTTGTGTTTCTAAAACCATTGTCATGGAATAATGCCATTTTACTTTAAACATCTTCATGCCATCAGAAATCTATGCCATGTATTTTGCCTGTAAATGAAAATGTCATTATAGTACACATAGTATCTCTCTGTCGTTAAATGAGGAATAAAAAGAGTATGCAGATTGTTTAAGAAGAATAAAATTTAATATCTTTCTAAACTTTTAACTTTTAAATTCTTGTTATCTATACCTAACAATATTTCATCCTTGTTAGGTTTTTGCTAACTTCTTGGCCTCTGTGAACTGTGGCAGTTATTTCAAAGTTTAACTGTGCGTTGTCTAACAAAATTTTTACTTTTATTGTTTTTTGAAGTGATCACCTTCTGATGTCTATATCTCTGCCTGTTTTGTATTACGAGACCAGAAGAACATAAGGGAATATATCTGCAAATGTTATTGCTCCTGGGTAATTTATTACTGGAATTATTGGAAGTTGTAGTTGCTGGATAGGGTATATCATGATGAGGAGAAATCAAGTTCCATGTGACTGCTAACTGAAAACTATGTAACAAAAGGCTCTTATTTCAGTCATAGAAAGATGAGATTTGAGGAATGGTCTGAAGAAAAATCTTATTAAATAAGATAGCAGGAGCCTTTGGGAGACATCCAATAAAGGCTACTTAGATGGAAGTGTGTCATCTCCCTCTGATATTAGAGAAAGTGAGTCAGGTATTTGTTGCTTAACATTTAATGTTATTTTAAGACTTTCACATTTTCTTTCTATTAATAAAAATTGCCATGAGGAAATGGGTGGGCAGCTGTACTTGATCAGTATGGGAACTTCTTTGCCTACCCTAGCTGTGAATCTGCCTGTCGGCTAAAGACGCATGTAAGTGAAGATAGTGCCTATCCTAGGTTTTCATCTGTTCCATCTATGCTATGTCTCACCCAAATCCCGGTAACATTGATCAGGCAGACAGCTGACAAGTCACAAGCTTTTCACTTTGATAGAATCCATGGTACTTGGAACAAAATACTATAATCTTTACAGAAATATAAACAGGACCAAATTAATACTTTCTGCAATTCTAGTGATTTACATTTTTAGTCAAATTATTTATTCTAGGGAAGTCAGTGTGCTAGAGGTGATATATTTTATTAAGCTAACTAGACAGTTGCAAAAAAAGTTTTCTCTTTATTTGCAAGCTTTTGGGTACAAATGCCCTTCCTCAGGCACAGGAGAATGCAAAGATTGTAAAATGTCTCCCAGGAAAAAAGGAAAAGTCATATTTCACTAGCAATACTGGTTGGAAAAGTTCATTTTTCATTTTATGAAAATTAGGCTTGGATAAAAGTTGAAGCAGTCTATTTACCTCAAAGGTGCCTGATGGCACACGGGATGTTGAATTATGCTTCTTTCTTGTTACGATGTTTAATATTTCACAGGAAGATTGGTGATAGAAGCTTCTCCTGGGCAAGGAATTTCTCTTATGTTGAGGTTGTTTTTCAGATATGCAAATTTTGCTCCAAACAAAGGAGCAAGGGTGCCAGCTTCCAGCTCTCAAGGTGTTGAATTTTGCTTCCTTCTTGTAAAATTATGACATTCTTATTTGAAACCTTACTCTAGGGAAGGATTTTCTCCAGTTCCTCTCAAAGAGCAAAGTCCTTGAAGCTGCTGAGCTCTGCGTTTGAGGCAATGAACATCCTCATTCTTACCTTGTTGACCTATAGTTCTATCTTTTATGGTTACAAGTCATAATTATTACAAGAGTATAAAGCAAATCTTTTATTTGAATTTTTTGACTCTTACTTCAGCAATATAAATCTTTCAGCTTTATCTGAAAGTTGTTCATTTCTCACATTTTTCTTGTCTGAGAGAAGAAATTCACTAGGAAAGCTGTTATAAATTGCTAGGTAATGTAACTGATTTTCCTTTCACAGTAGTATAACTCTGAACTAATCCCAATTGTGTCAATGAAAGCACTGAGAATGAAACCATGGTAAGAGGAGAGTTGGTCCTAGTACAAATGGGCTGATACTGTATTCTATTTTGTATGAATAATATGCAGAATAGCTTCTAAATTTGGGTTATAATTATTTACTCACATTTTACAATTTTCTGCTTTTATTATGTGTGAAGCAGCATCAGATTCTTCGCAGTTATCCATTTCACTGAGCTGATGAAAATTACTTCACAACATAAATGTTGCTGTTTCTAGTAAAACTGCAAAAAGGCAAATATTATAAAACACTCTTAATCTGGCTGTAGAAAAAAAGGAGTTGGCACACTGTAATAGTAAGATTCCTATTCAAAAAACCTTTACTGAATATGGATGTATATACCTGCAACATGCTGAGGACTGCATAAGGAATGTAATCTTTACAATTGATCTGCTTTTTTCTGTAGGATAGTACACTCCAGTAAGGCTACATTTATTGCAAAGAAGTCTTGTCACTATTGTTTCTGTAAATACCGTGCCAATTCTGCTTTAAAAGATGCTAATAGTAATAGCTCTTCTCCAGCTTTTTCTCAGTATTTTTGCATCATTTACAGTTCACTAGTAATAGCCTTCTATCATAGTCAGCTGTAATGGTCAGCATGAAAAAGGAGCCTTTCCCAACAGCTGTCACACTCTTAAGTCTGAGATCTCGCTTAGACATAAAAAAAACTTGGATATATATTTTACTGGCAGTGCAACTGTACTAGCAGTAACACTGGTGGAAACTGTAACGCAGATGGCATTTCTACTACCATGTTGTTTAAACCTACAGGGTAATAAAAATGGGTGCGCCTCTTTCTCCACTGCTACTTCCATCATTTTTATCCTTGATACTACAATACCAGTTCTGAATTACATCTTTCTTTCTTTTTTCACTCGTGGTCCAGCCTAAAAGATAAATCTTAACTCCAAGTTTAATTTTACCAGCACTATAATGCCCGGTATCATGTTATTATATCTGTTTCTGAAAGAGCTTTTTATATGGCACCATCTGATTAGTTCATCACTTTACTTTCTTGTTCACTTCAGCAGTCTTTTGTTCTCTTGCTCTTTCCTTCACTTCTTTTTTTTGTTTGTTTATTTGTTATCTATATATGTTATTATCCAAATGTCTCAGTAAGAAATGATGGACATATGAAGGAGATGTGTTACCAGTTTTTAAACAGATTCGCTTTTACATCCTACTAGAGCTGGTTGGAAATAGAGGAATTGTCTCCTTTGCTTAATTTGACAAGTTTTATTTTGGAATTGGAGCCAAAGGTTCTAGCCCTATTTCTCCTAAGTGAAGAACTGATTTATTTCATGTGTGCCAAACTGCTCGTAAACCTAAGGGAGCTGGCAGAGTGGTGGGGAAGTTTCTCTGAAATTTGGCTGCCATCGCCTTTCAAGCGGTTAATTCTCCAAAATAAATACCATAGTTCAGAACACAGCCCTGAGATCAGTAGGCACAAACATTATCTTTATGCAAGTCTTGATTATTCAGATATCTATTTTAGTCAACCATGATACGCTGGGGTGTCAGATATGTCTGTAGATATCACCTGTAACACTTAAGCATATGTGGGAAGCACCTCCAAATCTTCTTTGAAGTGTCCCAAGGAGATTCCTGGAAGTCATATGTAAGATCAACTCTGTATCTTGAAGGAAACTGCAAAACTAAAGTGTGACTCAGTCAAGGTCACTGACTGCTAGGTTTTAGCACCAAGGCTACATGCAATGGCAACGGTCAGCTGCATACCACATTATCCTGGTAGGGCAGCTTGACTGCCAAAGTATCCTGCTCCAACAATCACTGACTTATTGAACCATTTGGAGTTCAATACTTGCGAGAGAGGAAACACTGGGAGAGGTCAGAAGGGTCACTTCTTATGCTTCTATCAATCCTTAACTCCAGGCCATTTTCTCTTGAGACTTCCAAATTTTTTCTACCTAAATTATTGCATTTGAAGCATATAGGAATTCCAGGTGTTGGAACGTACTCATTTTTTGGCCCAATCTCTTCTGATACTCCATAAGCCTATCAGATGAGGCTCCCCAGGGGTCTGTCCTGGGTCCAGTATTGTTCAATATCTTCATTAATGATTTGGATGATGGGACTAAATTCATGCTTAGCAGATTTGTGGATGACACTAAATTGGAGTTGCAGACACTCTGGAAGGTAAGGCTAGGATCCATAATGGCCTGGATACACTGTAAAAATGATCTGCAGTCAACCAGATGAGATTCAACAAGGTCAAATGCAAAATCTTGTATTTAGGATAAAGCAATTACATGCACTCATTCAGACCGGGAATGGCTTGCTAGGCTGCAGCACTGCAGATAAAGATCTGGAGGGTTATAGTAGATCATAAGCTGAATATGAATGAAGAGTATGTTCTTGGTGCAGAAAAAGCCAACAGCATCCTGGGTTGTATTAACAGGATTGTCACTTAGAAGTCAAGGGAAGTGATTGTTTCACGCTATTCAGCCCTGGTAAGACCTCACCTAGATTACTGTGTCCAGTTTTGGGCCCCACATTTCAAAGATGTGGACAAACTGGAAAGAGTACACCACAGGGCAACAAAATTATTATTGGTGTGGGCAGAAAGCCTTATGAGGAAGGCTGAAAGAATTAGAATTATTTAGTCTGGAGAACAGAAGAGTAAGGTAGGATTTGATAAGTCTCAAACATCTGAAGGGAGATTACAGAGAGGATAGAGAAGTTTTTCTGTGTGGCCATAGGAGTCAGGACTAGAGACAATGGCCTCAAGCTTCAGCAGGTTGGAGAATAGTAGGAACTTTGGGTATCTATACACATGCTCTGGGGTGGGAGGGGGGAGTTTTAATTAGAGCAACTCCTGGACAGGTGCTCTAATTAAAATGCCTCAGTGTCACATGTATTCAGCATCCCACATTTCAAAATGGCCATGGGGGTGCTATAACTAAGGTTTGTTCACTGAGTTTTAGTTAAAGTGCCCCCACCACCATTTTGAAACATGGACTGCTGAATACATGTGATGCTTCATCAGGCTGGGGCACATGTATAGGCACCCTTTCTGACTATAAGGATGGTCAGCATTGGAACAGGCTACCTAGAGAAATTGTAGAATCTCCATCTTTGGAAATGTTCAAAAGCAGGTTAGGTAGATACGTATTGGTGACTGGTGCCTCCTTAGTCTGTGGGGGCACCTGCAGAAGCCACCAGCAGTGCCAGCAATGGGGACAGAGCTGGTGAGCATCCACAGACACCACTGTTGGTGGCAAGGACAGCCCTGTCAGGGAGGCACATGTCCCCCCGTGTCCCCTCTATGCGTTGCCTATGGCTGGGGTAGTTTAGTCAAAGAATCCTGCCTTAAGCAGGGGGCTAGACTACATGACCTCATGAGGTCTGTTTCAGCCCTATTTGCCTATGAACCTGAGAGTTTGGTCTCAGATCACTATTCCGACCCATCCAAGGAGCTTCTTGACAACTTAGCAGTTGACAGTATAGCGGTACATAGGCATGGTCTCAACAAATACCTTGTATTTGGGCATCTCATAAATTATCTACAGTTTCAGAAAGAAAAGTTTGTGACATAATACACTTGCATCTTTTCTGACACTTCATCATAACAAGCCTGTTGGCCTATCCTTCCCACATGTGCACGTCCATCCTGAGAGCCACTTCTTCTTACTTTTGATTTCAAAAGGACCTTGAGGTTTCACTAGAACCAAACCTAAAAATCCACTCAATTTCTTTTGACACTAAGTCTCTGGGCAGTTCTGTTTATCAGGAAGACCATGTCTAAATGGTTGTCTAATTACATTTCACATATGCCATGTCAAGGCTCACTAAATTCTAGACAACACTGCCATTGCAGCCTGCCTCAGGGAGGTTTCCAACCCTGACAGCTGCAAAGCAACTCTGTATTCCTCTGTGCATATTCACAAAACATTGATGTTTGGATTTATCCTATAGGAGAGAAATCCCATGTTTGAATTCTGTGCTTGAGCACTTGTTTCAAAAGTAGTGGAGGCCAAACCCTCCCAGATTATCCCTCTGGGATAGCCCTAATTCATTGAAGATATATATTTTTATTTGCTGTCTTCTTCTGTAGACTTTGCTGTTTTTAGTTTTTGACTGCACTTCAAATGCACTGGGTTCCTTCTGGACACTTGAGCTGGAATAGTCCTTGTTCACAATTTAAAGGAGGACAGATAAGTAGATAAAATATTTTTACCTAAAAGATATATTTCAAAAGCAGTTGAGTTATCTGCACAAAACAGAATGAGTTGTAGAAGGAAATATTGTCCATACTGGCTGCCTTTGCTGGTAAAGTCGGTGGCATTGATTTACTGAAAATAAAACAAAACTAGAAAGGAAGATTTTTATTGCTATTATCCTACTTCCCTCTTCTCATTTACATAATAATTGTCTAGATATCTATCATATGAGAAAAGGCAATGTTGCGATAGGACTGTGCTTCATGAAGGATTTAAATATTACTCCAAAGACACAACCGGCTAACTAGAATAATGATTTGAACAATCAGCATTGAAAGTTATGGTATAATTTTTGTAATTATTAAGCATTGTAGTTCACTATTAAATTACAAAGCATTCTAGATGTGCCTTACCTTTTTGAAAATTCACTTGAAAAATGTTTATTAAACTATAAAAAGATAAAGCTACAACCCTTGGGACTCTAAAGTGTTTGACAAGATTTTTGTTTTTATTAGATGGAACCTGTCAAGTAATTTAGCTTCCAGAACTGTTTTCTGGGTTTCTTTAATGGTTCAGTAATAGGGAACCTGTACATAATGTTATACGTTTTAATGTTATGTAACAAAATTAATATAAATGTTTAAGGGTTCATCAATATATCGGTTGGCTATCTGATCAGCACCGATAAAAGGAGAAATTACATTATTGGCTATTGGCTTTTTTTGGTCATTGTAGCCAATAATTACAGCTGCACGGCCAGAGCACCCTGGGGAGCACAGTCCAGCCCCCATTCCCCAACGCTGGCACAAGCCTGCAGCAGTCGAAGGTCCCAGCAAGTAGTGGGAGAGAGATGGGGTGCCAGGGTGTGGTCACTGAGTGCCACACTCAGCAACAAAGAGTCCATTACCGGTTTCTGCTGCTGTTGCTGCTGCCACTGCCATAACAACACCGTGCATGCGCACAGAGGGGGCTGAACACCGGAGCTGCCACGGAGACGTTGGGCTGCACACAGATGAGGTAAGGCGCTGCACAAGGGACATTCTGCTCTGCCAGGTACCGGGAGCCTTTGCAAAAGTGGCTTTTCCCCTGCGGCCGTGGGAGCTTGGCTGCACAGGGCCCACCGGTGCTGAGGCGGTGGCGTGCTCTGGGGCTCCCAACATGCCCAGTGCTGCAGTCCACATGAGGGTCTGCCCTGCCCACCAGCATGGCAGCATGGGCTGCACAGGGAGCAGGGCTGCAGATATGAGCTATGGGCAAGGGACATGCATGGGAATAAGGCGGTCACCACCTTCCTCATAAAGAGCCAGAGCAGACAGGAGGCGTGTGTGTGTGTGTGTGTGTGTGTGTGTTATAAATGCAAAAACAAACAAAAAATGTTTATTTATGTCAGTAGTTTAAAATGCCTGGTATTATTACTAAATATCGGTTATCAGATTGGCCAATATGAATGGTTAATCATCAGCTATTGATATCGGCCAAGAAAATCTATATCAGTGCACCCCTATAAATGTTTACCTTTTGCTTAAATTAAAGCAGTTATGTTTCACTACAACATTACTCTGTGTAGAATTTCCCTTGCATATGTTTTAGTTCTCTTGCTTCTTTTTTCTTTTATTATAAAGTGTTTATAATTAGGATTTAGTCAAACAACTAGTCTAGAAAGTACATTTAAGTAAAAAGGATTTTAAAATATTAGCGCTCACACCATACTTGTGTTCTTACAATAGTCACCAATAGCCTAATTAGCAGCTTGTATCAATATGTAAATGAGATGTAGAAAGGTATTCAAATTATTGTGCATGGACTCTTCATCTTATTCAATCCAGATAAGGAGAACTTTTTTATGGAGGTTTCCATTGCTGTGACACCATAAATGTGAGAATTTGAGCCACTTGTAGTCAAGGTTTTCACTCACCTGTCCTTCTGACATTTGACTTTTTCCTCCATATCAAGGTGGCTGCAAGGGCAAGACATTTCCATTCATAATATGCTGTCTGCTGTTCAGGAAATACAAGCAAATCATATATTCTCCTCAGAGATAACAAGCTTGACATTTGGGATACTCCTGGAACTGATACAAGGACCAAAAGATTTATACACTTTTCCAAATCTCTCTCCCACATAGCAATAATATATACAGCTATCAATATTCTCCATCATTCTCCTTTTATCAAATAAGTAGTTCTTGGGTGCATCTACACATGAAATTAAGGCTCTGGAGCTGTTTGAACTGGAGTAAACTGCTCCCAGGCTCAGCGTCTACACAGGTGCTGTGGCAGAGCAAACCCAGGCTGGCATGGAAGACAGTTGTCCATGACATTTAACAAAGTTTCTTCTAACGCATAATATAACAATATCCCCTATCCTGTGGGATAAAAAAGGCATGTGTTCATGGAATGAAGGACTATGCCATAATATATATGCAGAAGTGGGCTTAATAAGATTGTGCAGGTAATTTTTATTTCTGTATTCCCTAACTTTTGAGCGATGGACTTTACAAACAACCATAATAATGAATTTTTAACATGCCTGTATGCAACTTCCTATGTTTAAAAAAACAAACAAAAAACTAGATATTTTGGCACAATATAAACACATGGGTCATTTGGGTTTACAGCCTTTAAATACACTGCACAGATTCTTGCTACTTGAGATAACAGAGCAGCTGCAGGTGGCTGTTTTCTATCTGGTTGTCATTCTCTATAGGAACCAGCACTAGAAGAGAATGAAATACTTTGCCAGGGGTGTTCACAGACATGTTCTGATAGCAGAGCACTGGTGAGACTGAGGAATATTGGATTTCTTTCCAAGATCTGAAAGAATATCTTTCTGGATAAATTCTTCTGTCTGTGCCTGACTCATTTTGGCCCATTCCCTCTCATTTATCCTGGTCCCAGTCCTGTCTCTGTCTAATTTCTGGTTCCTTGTCCTGGTTCAGTTCTATTTACATAGATCCTGTCTCCATGTCTCTGGCTTATCATCACAGTCCAAATCTCTTTGTATAACCATGACTCAAAGGCAACCCCTGCCCAATTTCCAGTCCCTGCCTCCAGGCACATAGACACTAGAGCATTTAAAAGAAAAGATCACCAGAATGTTTTTACTGCACATTAGAAATATACCCAGATTTGATGTAAAGATTTTAAATATGTTTTCCAATGGTAAATCCCTCAAAAACCACACACAAAACAGACAAATAACGCTACCCCCTCCCACCAAAAAAAAAAATTCCAGTCTGAATTTGTGGGTTGCAGCTTGTAGCCATGTTGGTCTAAAGACATAGGCAGACGAGGTTCTTTGGGTAGATACGATGTCTTTCGTTAGATGTGATATCTTTTATTAGTCTGAATTTGTGGAGCTCTGTCTTACAGCTACTGCCCTTGCTAGTTTAAAAACCCTGTACCCCAAGAAATCTTTTGCTATCTCATCATCACCATCATTGGCAATCCCTCACAGTTGAAGATAATTGTCTTCCATGATTGTCTTAGCTGTGTGCCCACGACCCCAGGAGGAGGGGAGTTCAGGATGAGTGGTTGCTCCTCAAGGGAGCAATCCTCAATGTACAAGCAAATTCTATTCCATCTCGGAGGAAAGGCAGCAAGAGGGCACAGCAGCCCCCCTGGCTCTCCAGGGACCTAGCAGACATCCTGAGACTAAAAAGAAAGGCCTACAAAGGATGAAGGATGGGATTCACCTGCAAGGAGGAATATTCTGTACTGATTCAGTCCTGCAGGGAGCAAATCAGGAAAGCCAAGGCAGCAACTGAACTCCAACTAGCTTCAAGCATCAAGGACAATAAAAAGTCCTTTTTCAGATATGTGAGGACCTGGAGGATAAGCAAGGGCAACATTGGACCCCAGCCGAACCAGATGGAACAGCTGACAACTAACGCCCAGGAAAAAGCCAACCTATTAAATGGGTACTTTTGCGTCAGTCTTTCATCAATCCGATGGGACGCCCATGCCCACCACGGGACAGGGAGGTCCAGGTGAGGGAGATTCCCTGCCCTCCATTAATGCTGACCTCATGAAGGAACACCTTGAGAGGCTGGATATCATCAAGTCAGCCGGCCCTGACAATCTACACCCCAAGGGTACTCAAGGAGCTGGCGAGCATCATAGCCCAACCTCTGGCACGGATCTTTGAAAACTCCTGGCGCTCTGGCATAGTGCCTGAAGACTGGAAGAAGCCCAATGTGCTGCCGATCTCCAAGAAAGGGAGGAAAGTGGATCCGGCTAACTACAGGCCCATTAGCCTGACTTCTATCCTGGGGAAGATCTTAGAAAAGTTTATTAAAGAGGCCATCCTTAATAGACTGGCTCATGCCAACATCCTGAGAGATAGCCAGCACGGGTTTGTTGTGGGTAGGTCTTGCTTGACCAATCTCATTTCGTACTATGACCAGGTGACCTATCACCTGGACAAGGGAGAAGAGATTGATGTCATATATCTTGACTTCAAAAAAGCTTTCCTTCTGGTATCCCATGATCCCCTCTTGGCAAAACCGGCCAGTTGTGGTCTTGGGTCCACCACGATCCGCTGGCTGGGAAATTGGCTCCATGGTTGGACCCAGAGAGTGGTAATTGACAGAAGTCAATCATCATAGTACCCTGTGACCAGTGGGGTCCCCCAAGGCACTGTCCTTGGACCCATATTGTTCAACATCTTCATTAATGATGTGGACATTGGAGTCAGAAGCGGACTGGCCAAGTTCGCCAATGACACCAAACTCTGGGGCAAAGCATCCACACCTGAACACAGGCGGGCGTTCCAGGCTGACCTGGACAGGCTCAGCAAATGGGCAGATGAGAACCTGATGGTGTTTAACACCAAAAAATCCAAGGTTCTTCACCTTGGGAGGAAAAACCTGCATCATCCTTATAGGCTCAGCAGCGCTATGCTGGCTAGCACTACGGAAAAAAGAGACTTGGGGGTCATCATTGACCACAAGATGAACATGAGCCTGCAATGTGATGCTGCGGCTAGTAAAGCGAGCAAAACGCTGGCTTGCATCCATAGATGCTTCTCAAGCAAATCCCGGGATTTCATTCTCCCCTTGTACTTGGCCTTGGTGAGGCCACACCTGGAGTACTGTGTCCAGTTTTGGGCTCCATAATTCAAAAAGGATGTGGAGAAGCTTGAGAGAGTCCAGAGGAGAGCCATGCGCATGATCAGAGGTCAGGAAAACAGACCTTACAATGATAGGCTGAGAGCCATGAGGCTCTTTAGCCTGGAAAAGCACAGGCTTAGGGGTGATCTGATGGCCACCTATAAGTTTATCAGGGATGACCACCAGTACCTGGGGGAACGTTTGTTCACCAGAGCGCCCCAAGGAATGATGAGGTTGAATGGTTATAAACTACTGCAAGACCGTTTCAGGCTGGGCATAAGGAAGAATTTCTTTGCTGTCCGAGCTCCCAAGTGTCATGGCTGAATTCTACCTGTCAGTTAGAGTGCCGATGCCAGCAAAGCGAAAGATCATAATAACTTAGTAAGATTGCAGGCCATAAAGACCTCTCAGCACTAGTGGCCTTTATTTCCTTGCTGAGAGAAGCATTGCATTTGGAGTTTGTTAAAAGTTTGTTCTCCATATTTGGAGGCTTGTTGTCTGCAATGATAAGAATTGCAGGTGCCAATCACATGATTGAGCTTTTGAACCCGCTGAGGGCAGCAAAGCAGGCCAGATGAATAATGTATCTAGGTCAAATGAATAGGTATCTAGGTCAGATGAATATGTATCTAGGTCACTGGTGTAGGAATGTAATTGGCAGTCAGTAAATATTCACAATTGGCATGAAGTGATTGGTCACTGCTGACTATAAATAAGAACAGATTCCCACCATTATGCACACCAAGGAGACACAGTCAGCTGATTGGCCACCTGCAGACATCTTCTCCCCGCCAACTGATCTTCATTTTGGCGTACTTCATTCCTCACCGGTTCGTCTGTTCTTCTCGTCAAAGAGCTCTCGGAAGTTTGCTGATTGAAAGTGCATTATAGTTTCTCCCTGTGTATGAGCTGTTGACCAGTTCTGGGACTATTGAGTCGGGCAGCCACACCTAGCCTTCGGGTTAGAAAGCAAGGGCTCGACTCAGGAACCCCGTGAACCAACAGACCCCTTTAGATCGTTCTGTTTATGCACTGTAACTGAACAAGCCAGCTTTCCTGCCTACGCTGCAACCATCAGTAGCGTAAGTACAATAAACCTTTCTTGTAACCAATACGCTTCAAGCCACCTGACTCCTACTCCCCGCTAATCCCCGCCTGTCCGGTCATCGATCCCTTCTGCGCCAAGCCAGTCGTGCCGACCCAGGCTCGCAGGTCAAGGGTACACCGGTGATCGAGGTGCAACACCAAGGTCTGGAACAGCCTGCCATTGGAGGTGGTTCAAGCACCTACATTGAACACCTTCAAGAGTAAATTGGATGCTTATCTTGCTGGGATCTTATGACTTCAGCTGACTTCCTGCCCTTTGGACAGGGGTCTGGACTCGAAAACAGAGGCCCAGCAGGGCGTTTCTTCTTCTCTCGCCTCCCACACCCACGGCCAGGAGCTGGGCTAATCACCCAGCCATGCTCCCTCCTTAGCCAGCAGGCCAGCTGAGGAGGGAGTGGGGGGGAAACGCCCCCAGCACCCAGCTCCAGACCCCCAGCCTGCCAGCAGAGGACGAGGCATGGCTGGGTGATTGGCTTGGCTCCTGGCTTGGAGTGGGGGAGTAAAGCCCCCACTGCGAGCTTTCCTGAAGCTGGCAGCTGGGGCAATCATCTGGCCATGCCCCCTCCTCAGCCAGCAGGCTGGCTGAAGGGAAACCAGCAGTGGAGGCTTTACTCCCCTCACCTTAGTTAGGAGCCAGGGGATCATCTGACCATGCCCCCTCCTTGGCTGGTGGGTGAGCTGAGGAGGGAGTGAGAGGGAGAAATGGTCCCCCTCCACCTGGGCTCTGGACCCCCAGCCTGGTTCAGGTGGGGGAGCCCAAAGTTGGGGGCTTTACTCCCCCCACCAGAGCAGGAAGCTGGGGCAATCACCTGGTCATGTCCCCTCCCTGGATGGCGGGCAGGCTGAGGAGAGAGTTGGGGGGGAAATGCCCCTCCCAGCTCTGGACCTCCAGCCAGGCTGTGCCCAGCATGAAGGGAAACCTGCAGTGGAAGCTTTACTCACCTCACCCCAACTGGGAGCCAGGCTGATTCTTGGCTGGCTGGCTTCCAGCTACCAGGGATGGAAAAGCTCCCCCCACTCCACTTACAGCTAGAGGTGGGGCTGCCTTTCTTTGTTACAGCAGAGAGCACAGTCTAGGGCTCAGCATCCTGGGATGCTGGAGGACTGTGAATTAGTTGAATCAGGAGGGGATCTGGGACAGAAGTTCCATAAACTGGGTTGACCTAAATTAGTTAAACCTGCTACTACATTCAACCAGGTTTATTTTAAATCCATTTCAGCCATTTTGAGAGTAGTTTAAGTGTGCTGAACTTCTGTTCTGTTCAGCCAGTTCCTGATCACTTAAACTGGTTTATGTCTAACTTCTGTCCGTAGCCTTTAAGGATTTCCTTATTGCAGAAAATGTCCAAAGTTACACTTCTCATTCCAACCTAAATTATTTATTTATTTTGGAACTTTGAATTTTCCCATGGAACAGAAAATCTAATTTGTGAACAGCTCAATTCTGAAATAATTCAGATTATATGTGATAGTTTTTGAGGTCTGAAGCCTCTACCTGTTAGGTTGCTTAAAATTTATAAAGCTAAGCAGATATGTAAGTCTTTGCAGGATCAAAACCCTAAGCTAATACAACATATCTAAGAGACTGGTTGGCTTAGTCCCAAGCTCTTGCTTGTTACACAACCCAGTGCACAGGTGTCAGCAGGGAATTAGCAGTTTGCTTACTTGTAAATAATAAGGCCTCTGCACTTTATCAGTTTATGTGATATAATTAATTGCTGCTACAATCAGGAATTGTATCCCAAAAGAGATCTCACACATTGTGTATCTGACATTTGTGCAAATGAATTTGGCTTATGTGCTTTTATAAAAGGTAAACAATCAATATACTGTACTTGTTTAAGGAGGTGTCTTCTGAAGAAATCTTTTTAAAAATAGTTTTGTTTCTAGATCCAGCTAGATAAACACAAGACTGGGCGACAAAAATGTATGTACATAGTATTGTCAATTTCATTTTCCAGCTTTCAAGCATTATGGGTAGTACAAATCAAATTACTGGTCAAATTACAGGGCACAGAATTGTCCGCCTGCACTTCTAGAATTAAATTATGTTTGTTATTTTGGATTTTTTCTTCTCTGTATCCTAATGGATTTCTATCAATCTCTGCAAATCTTTTTTTAAAAATATATTTATTTCAGATTGACATAAAGCCCCACTTATGTTTTGTATCATTATTCACTTCGGTTTTATAGATGAATTGTAGGATGCCGCTATTTAAAAACAGGTCTAATTGTATCACAACAACAGGGAGCAACAAAAAATTGAGTAGTTTTATAAACAGTGAATACAACATAGGAAAAAGTGAAACAGCACGATTTTTATGGGTTTAGCACAGCACAACTTTTTTAACAGAAAGAGGTGATGAATACTTTTTAAGCCAAATCAAATTTACAAAATAGGATGGATACTGGAGAGACTGATATGAAAAAAATCTACCATCATTACATTTCTAATTCTGAAAACAACTAAGCAGGTGCTTAATTTTAACTATGCAAATAGTTCAATTTATGTTAACCAAACTGAATATGTGAGTAAAATTAAGGTGAGTCCTAAAATGTCTGCAGCATGATCACCCATATCACTATTGTTTACCATAATGTATGAAACTTCATTGAGTGATGATTTGCATGCAACTCCTACTGTTTATTTGTAAATATTATTAAAGTGAAAAAAAATTATTGCAGTAGCAATTTTGTGGTGATAATATAACATCCTTCCATCTCACTTTTCACTGGCTTCTTCAGGCGACTGAGACCATTTGTAAATTTATTATGAAGAAAACTAAATTGTTTGCGACTAGCAGCTTTTGAAGGAAAAATATAGTTTTCCACCAGCACAAACTTTCACTTTCCAGACCATGAAATGGTTCATGCTTCTGTGGAATCCACAGAATTCATCAGTGAGAATCAGAGGCATCCCACAACAGTTTGTGCTTAAGCCATCCATTTGAAATATCATAATTAGGATAATTAGCAGGTTCACAGTAAAAGGCAGCAAGCAGCATTAGAAAAGGAAGGAAGAAAGAAGAGAATTAAACTGAAAATCTCAGCTTAATGAGAAACAGTCAGAAAAACTTAGTTGTACACCTTGCTGGGGTCGTTTGACTCCAGTATTCTTTCCTGCCATGGCAGGGGGTTGGTCTAGATGATCTGCTCAGGTCCCTTCTGACCTTAGAAACTATCAAACTTGTTCGGTGTCATCTTCACCTTTCTTCACTTATTTAACTGGTTCCTTTTTTATATCTGGAAAATACTGGCATGAAAGTTCTTTCAGTTTTAGCCATGGACATTTACACTGGCGATGCATAGTGGGTGCACGTGGGTGAGATCTCCCGTGGGCCCCCTGGAAGCGCCAGCTGCAACAGTGGAAGTGCGCGTCTGGTTTCGCCGCTGGCTCCGTGATTGGCCGCGGGCCCCCCTGGCAATCTGGTGCCCCCCAGACTCGGGAGGCTCCTGTCGCCCATGAACGTTTAGGAAGTTTCCTTTTCTGCTAATGGGAGCAACTGTTTTCCAGACACTGTTTGAAGAATCAAGCTGAGGGGTTCCTTTTAACTGGCCCGGTGCTAAGAATCTCCCCTTCCAGCCCAAAGGTCGCAGTGATCACCCCTCCTGAAGCAAAAGGGAGCAACCAAATAGGCCGGAGTGGCAAATAGGTTGGAGTCAGCAGCCCTCTCGGTTCAGGGGTCTCCACCGCCCTTACAGAGGAATGAGCCGGGTGTCGTTTAAAGACTTTTGCCGAGGCCTGGCAAACTCCGCGCGGTTCTCATGCAGTCACCTCTACGCAGAGGGGTTTGCCTCGGGCAGACGGCAGCTTTCCTTCCTTGCCCTGCCTCCACTAGTCCCCTTTCCTTTCTAGCTGCTCAACACGCTCGTAAAAAAAACAGCAAAGCTTCGGTGCGGCTCCCCCCAGTCAGAGGCGGCGAGGGGCGCGGGCCCGACGGCGGTTGGAGGAGGAGGAGGGGGCGGGAAGCGCTGGGGCGGCGCGGCTCTGCCTGGGGCCGCGCTCGCGGCCGCTCTGCTGTCGCTATGGAGACCCCGGCAGGTGCTGCCGGCCCGTTTGTTGCACCCAGGGCCCGACACAAAGAGCCGAGCGGGCAGCGGCCGGCGCAGCTGCGGCACACCGGCGGGGGCGGCAGCAGGTAAGAGCCGCGCGCGGGAGCCCGGCCACGTGCGGGCCGAGGAGCCCGGCAGTGGCTGGGCCTCCCTCGTCGGTGCTCCGGCTTGTAAAGCCTCTCGGGCCTGTTGCTCTCACTTGTCCACTGGGGGCAGGGAGGGAGTAGCTGTGCGCTGGCCCCTCGCTTGCAACTGTCGTTCTGGGCTTGATTGGCGGCTGCCCCCCCCCCCCCCCCCGGCGCGGGAGGCGGCCCAGGTGAGAGCAGGTGACGCTGCAAACAACAGTGCGAATGATAAGTGATGTAAAGTAATAAACGCCTCAGGAACTTAGGTATGAATATTTAAAATTGGTACCAAGCAGCAAAATGACTTACAGTAACCTAAACCAGGAGTATTAAAGATACAGCCCATAGGCCACATCTGGACTGTGGAGCCCTAGCATTTGGCAGGTGGTGCTGCCTGCGGGTCTCCAGCAAGTGAACTGGATGCAGCCAGTGCCAGCCGTAGCCCCGCATGTGGCATGGAGAGCCCAACAGATATGGACTGCATGTGACAGGGCCAGTTGGGGTGTGTGCTGCATGTGGCATCCACACTGCCCCAGGCCTTGCTCACTGAATCTGGGGCTAGTCCAGATTGGCCCACAGACGAGCTACCCATGCCGGATACAGCAGACAGGGCCGGTGTGGCATGGGTATCACATGAAGTACGTGCCCCAGCCCAGCCCTGTGTGACATGCCCTGTCAGACTGGAGATTGCATGATGCTGGATCTTAGGCTGGTCTGGATCAGGCCCATAGACGGGCCCTGAGTGCCAGATCCAGTGCATAGAGCCAGCCTGGTGCAGCTGCTGCATGCTCTGGACTGTTTGTACTCTCCGTCCATAAAACAAATAGATATCCACCACAATAAAGCAGCACAAATTATTACTACCCCTTGTTGGCACCACTTATGTGACATGACAAAGTGTATAGATATCTATTTGCTCTCACTCTGTTTCCACCCTTTGAGACCTACTGAGGAAAACTGCTACATAAGAAATGGTTGTATGTAAGAATTTGTTATGATGATTCCTGTTTTATAGATGAGGTAACATAATCAGAGAAATCAAATATCCATCCATTTTGTGGTGTACTTATGTAATTATTGTACATATTCATTTGCCATATTCTATACTCCTTAGATATAATGGGGAGACCAAAGCATTCGAAGATTTTTAACAGCCATGTAGTAGCTGGAACAAGTCAAAAGAAAGAAGAAAAAATGTTGGTAAAGGGAGGCAGAAGTTGGAGGGAATAGAGAGAGGAACCTGGGAAAGAAATACCATATATTTAATATGCTTTGCTAGCCATTGTTGAAAAGAGAGTACTATATACAACTTTGAAGACATATTTTTTAGAAGGGGTATGACAGAGAAAATGTCTGGGGAAAACAAAACTATTCCAAGCATGCAGAGTGGTGTAGAAGACAGTAGGATAATCAGTTAGTTACCTGAAATGTTTATCTGCTAGTGCATGAAGCATGGGGAATAAGCAGAAAGAATTAGGTGTCCTAGTACAATTGAGGAATGTTGATGTTTTGGGGATTAAAGAGATGTGGTGGGATAGTTCCTGGGAGTACTATCGTAGATGGGTTTAGGAAGGAAAAGTAGGAGACAAAACAAGGAGGTGTTACCCTATATATAAAGAAAATGTACATGTGTTCTGAGGTACAGTATGAAGTGGGAGATAGACCTGTTGAATGCCAGTTGGGTAAAAGTCAGAGGAGAGCAGCAGGTGGGATGTCACCATGGGTGTCTGCTATAGGCCACCAAAGCAGAAGGAGGAAGTGGAACTCTGAACAACTAATAGACGTTTCTTTATCACAGAACCTGATTCTCATGGGTGACTTGAATTACTGCAACATCTGCTGGGAGGGCAACACAGGAATGCACAGGCAGTCCAGCAAATTCTTGGAGTGTGTTGGGGATAATTTGGTGGTATAGATAGTGGAGAAGCCAACTAAAGGGGAAAGCTCTTGGTGACTTGCTGCTCAGAATCAAGGAAGAATTGGATGAGAAGGTGAAGGTGGGAGGTAACTTGGGTAACAGCGGGAGCATCTACATAGATTCATAGACACTAGGGCTGGAAGGGGCCTTGGAAGATCATCGCGTCCAGCCCACCACCCCAGGGGCAGAAAGTCAACAGGGATCATAGGAACCCAGCAAGATAAACATCCAAATGTTTCTTGAAGGCGTTCGAAGTAATTGCTTGAACCACCTCCAATGGCAGTCTATTCCAAACCTTGGGGGCTTGGACAGTAAAGAAGTTCTTCCTTATGTCCAGCCTGAAACAGTCATGGAGGAGTTTGTGACCATTCGACCTCGTCATCCCTTGGGGCGCTCTGGTGAACAGATGTTCCCCCAGATCCTGGTGTTCACCCCTGATAAACTTATAGGTGGCCATCTGATCACCCCTGAGCCTGCACTTTTCCAGGCTGAAGCGTCCCATGACTCTCAGCCTCTCACGGTCTGTTTTCCTGACCTTTGATCATGTGCATGGCTCTCCTCTGCACCCTCTCAAGCTTCTCTACATCCTTTTTGAATTGCGGCTTAACCAAGGCCAAGTACAATGGGAAAATGACATCCTGAGATCTGCTTGAGAAGCATCTATGGATGCAAGCCAGCGTTTTGGTCGTTTTACTAGCTACAGCATCACATTGAAGTCTCATGTTCATCTTGTGGTCAATGATGACCCCCAAGTCCCTTTCATCCGTAGTGCTAGCCAGCGTAGCACTGCCGAGCCTATAAGGGTCCTGCAGGTTTTTCCTTCCGAGGTGGAGAACCTTGCATTTTTTGGTGTTAAACACCATCAGGTTCTCATCTGCCCATTTCATGAGCCTGTCAAGGTCTGCCTGTATCACCGTCCTGTCCTCAGGTGTGAATGCTTTACCCTAGGGTTTGGTGTCATCAGCAAACTTGGCCAATCCACTTCTGACACCAATGTCTACATCATTAATAAAGATGTTAAATAGTGTAGGCCCTAGGACAGAGCTTTGAAGAACCCCACTGGTCACAGCGTACCACAACGATTGATTTCTGTCAGCCACCACCGTCTGGGTCTACCTCGGAGCCAGTTCCCCAGCCAGTGGATCATGGTGAGGTGAAGGCCGCAGTTAGCCAGTTTTCCTAGAGGTGATCATGGGATACCAGGTCGAAGGCTTTTTTGAAGTCAAGATATACAACATCGATCTCTTCTCCCTCATCCAGGTGATAGGTCACCTGGTCGTAAAAGGAAATAAGATTGGTCAAGCAAGACATACCCACAACAAACCTGTGCTGGCTATCCCTCAGGATTAGAGCTAAGTACTGCATAGTAAGCATCACTGTCTACACATGCTGACCCTTACTGCACAGTAATTTCCTTTACTTGGCAGTTAATTTGCTGCCTCCAAATGCAAGTAGGAAATTAACTGATAAGTGATTACTGAACAATACAGCACTTGTAGACGACTGACCAGGAGAAGATTTGCTCCTGGGCAGCAGGGGGTAGGAGATAGCTCCCTGCCATGAGAGTTGCCTGTTGCTAGAGCGGGCGCTGCTGCCAGAGTCCAGGCAGGGACAATGTCCCCCTACCCCAGCAGCAGGGAGCTCCCAACCCCTGCTCCTCAATTGTGGAGTAGAGGCTGGGAGCTCCCTGCATGGAGAGAGTTCCCAGCCCAGCCTGGAGCTGGCTAGGACCTACCCCTGACTGGAATAGTTTTGGCCAGCCCTGAGCTGCATGAGGACATCTGCACTTGCAGCCTGAAGGTGTCTGGGGACTGTCCCATTTTTGGTAGTCCCCAGCCAGCTCCGGGCTGCATGTAAAGACTTTCCATAGAGCCTGGGACTAGCCAGGAGCTGTCCTGATCAGGGGAAGGTCCCAGCCCTGCAGATTTTTCCCAGCCCTGTGGCCCAGTTGGGCAGTTGAGGCACGGGTCTTGGAAAAAGCTGCAGGGGAGGGGCAGGTCCCAGCTCCCTCCTCCTTACTGCTAGCTGCCCTACTGACAGATTGGAGCAAGGGGGCTGGGAGCTGCCCCTTCCCCCATGCCCCCTCGCCCCCAGCTCTTTCAAATTCCCCTGCCCCTGATCTGGGACTGGGAGCCCCTTGCTGCCAGGGTAAAGGGACATAGTCCTTGCCTGGGCTCCACCACTGGAGCTCACCCTGGTCACAAGCTGGCAGAGGGTAGGTTTAGGTTAGATATCAGGAGGCGCTACTTCACGGTCAGGGCGGCTAGGGTATGGAACCAACTTCCAAGAGAAGTGGTGCAGGCTCCTACCCTGGGGGTTTTTAAGAGGAGGTTAGATGAACACCTTGCTGGGGTCGTTTGACTCCAGTACTCTTTCCTGCCATGGCAGGGGGTCGAACTAGATGATCTGCTCAGGTCCCTTCCGACCCTAGAAACTATGAAACTATGAAACATAGCTCCTGGGGGCAGGGAGCAATCTCCAAGCCCCTGACTGGAGGCAGCTTGAGCTGTCTCCTGACCCCATGCTCCCTGCCAGCCCCTGGCACCCAGGGGAGCCTAGAGCTCTCCCTGGCTGCTGCAGGGGGCCACTGCAGGGCCGGAAGGGGTGGGAGCAGACTGCTGCCAGGAGCAGCAAATCTGCTCCTGAATCTCCGCACATGTAGATCCCTGCCCAGGGTGGTTTTACTCTAAAGTCATTTACTCTAGAGTAAACCTACCCTGAAGCATTTGTGCGTGTAGATGCACCTAGTTATGAAGAGTTCAAGATCCTAAGGAGAGGAAGGAAGAAGAGCAGCAAGGGTAAAAATCTGATTAAAAAAAATTAAATCTGATGCTTCATTTTTTAATTTAAATTGTAATTAAGTTTTTTCTTTTTAAAAATAAACCTGCTTAAAATAAAATTTGAATTTGATGCAGTGTTGGCTAAGGTATGAATAATACTTGGGTTTTCTTTTCAAACTGTATAAATCTAAGCTATTAAAATAATTTAAATAACATAATACGTTGAGTCAGTGAGCCTCTGCTAAAAACTCTGAATTTAAAGACTGGTTTTCTTCTATAGAGGATTGAGTGGGGAAAACATCTACCTTTTGAGATCACACTTTAAAAATATGGCACAATATTTCATGTATTAGTGGCTTTACCGTGCGAGAGATGTGGGGTCTACACTCCTGAATGAAAAAGATTAGAAAAGTCATCACAGGTGTTGGAACCTGGCCTCAGACTCCACCAGACACCATCCTGTGCACCCATTGGTCAGGGCTGTCCACCTGGATGATATCAGACTCCTGTTTTAGTCTCTTTACCTGAGCTCTGATTAGCTCAGTCTCAAATTATGAATATCTATGATTCTGTGTCCATACTGGAGTTAATCATTTAGGGTGCATATACATGTGTTCCAACATGTTCTGATTTGAACATGTTGGAGCAGACTTGATTAATTGAGTGTGTTGGAGCGTTTTAATTAGAATGCCGTCCGGTGTGCTGCAGTGTCTCATGTATTCAGCATCCTGTGTCTCAAAATGGTGGTAGGGGCATGTTAAAGTGCCCCCACCACCATATTGATATGCAGAATGCTGAATACATGAGATATTGTGGCTTTTTAAAAGGCCACACCTCCACCCTGGAGCCCATGTAGAGGTACCCCTAATGAATAAGAAGTGTGTGTGTGTCTGTGTGTGTGTGTGTGTGTGTGTAAAATCTAGTTTGTGTACCTAGGAAACGCATGCACCAAATCTCTGAAAAAATTGTACTTAGTTGAAAATCAAGATGTTTTAATTTTTGTATCAACTAATGGTAGATCACCTTTCTTACATACACACACTCACTCATTCAAGTATTTATATATACCCCTACATACAGACATGCACACACACAGCAGGATGAGACTAGGATGGGATTCAACACCGACAAGTGCAAAGTGATGCACCTGGGGAGGAAAAACTGGCACCATACCTACAGGCTGGGGAACTCCCTTCTTGTCAGTACAGAGGTGGAAAAGGATCTTGGAGTCATCATTGACTCCAAGATGAACATGGGCTGGCAATGTGGGGAGGCAGTCAGGAAGGCCAACCGTACCTTGTCATGCATCCACAGATGCATCTCAAGCAGGTCCAAGGAGGTGATCCTTCCCCTCTATACAGGACTGGTCAGGCCGCAGCTGGAGTACTGCGTCCAGTTTTGGGCGCCGGACTTCAGGAGGGATGCGGACAACATGGAGAGGGTCCAGAGGAAGGCCACTCTCATGATCAGGGGGCAGCAGGGAAGGCCTTATGAGGAGAGGCTATGGGACCTGAACCTGTTCAGCCTCTGGAAGAGATGGCTGAGGGGGGATCTAGTGGCCTGTTACAAACTAGTCAGGGGGGATCAGCAGGTACTGGGGAAGTCCCTGTTCCCCCGAGCACTGCCAGGAGTGACCAGGAATAACGGTCACAAGCTGGCAGAGGGTAGATTTAGGCTAGATATCAGGAGGCGCTACTTCACTGTCAGGGCAGCTAGGATCTGGAACCAACTTCCAGGAGAAGTGGTGCTGGCTCCTACCCTGGGGGTGTTTAAGAGGAGGTTAGATGAACACCTTGCTGGGGTCGTTTGACCCCAGTACTCTTTCCTGGCATGGCAGGGGGTCAGACTAGATGGTCTACTGAGGTCCCTTCTGACCCTAGAAACTATGAAACAGGAAAGTTGATAAAAATCAGTGATTTAAATTAGGCTTTTGGCTTGCTGATTTGAGTGGTTTAAAATACACTTGATTTAAATCAATTCGTCATGAAAGAGAGCAGCAGAATAAGGACACTGGACTTCAGAAAAGCAGGCTCAGGGAACTGGTGGGCGGGATCCCCTGTGATGCAAGTCTGTGGGGAAAGGGAATCTGGGAGAGTTGATGGTACTTTAAAGAGGCCCTTTTAAGGGTGCAGGAGCAACCTATATCACTGCAATGGAAGAATGGGAAGTACAACAGGAAACCAACCTGGCTAGACAGCAGTCTCTTTAATGAGCTGAAACTCAAAAAGGAATCGTACAAAAAGTGGAAACTTGGACATGTTACTAAGGTAAAATATTAGAGTTTCATGAAGACATAAAAGGCAATAAAAAGGGATTCTACAAATAGGTTGAAAGTAAAAGTAAGACCAAGGAATGTATAAGTCATGTGTATGAAATGCAGAATGTGGCTTAGTTACAGATGATGCAAAGAAGGCCAAAGTATTTAATGCCCTTTTTTTAATTCAGTCTTCAGGAATAGGTTTGGCTACAAGCTAGTGAGAGCAGTTGGCAGCAAAGGTAGGGAAGGAGGCAAGCAGCCTAGAGTAGTAGAAGGAACCGTTCAGGGATTACTTAGAGAAGCTAGATGTTTTCAAATCAGCAAGATTAAATGGGATATACCCTAGGATAGTAAAAATTGTCTGAGCTAATTTCAGACCCATTGGCTATCTTCTTTAAGAAATTTTGGAGGTCAAGTGAGGTCCCAGATGACTGGAAAAGGGTAAATATCGTGCCCATCTTTAAGACAGATAGAGGATCTGGAGAATTACAGACCGGTCAGTCTGATCTAGATACATGGAAAAATTATGGAGTGAATCCTCAAGGAACCTGTTTTGAAGCACCTGGAGGAGAGCAAGGTGATCAGAAACAGCCAGCATGGATACATCAAAAGCAAGTCATGCCTGACCAACTTGATTTCCTTCTATTTTTTTGTGGTTTGGGGGAGAACAGTGAATGTGATATACCTTGACTTTGCAAGTCTTTTTACAGTATCTATCATGACATTCTCATGTATGAGATAAAGGAATACAGGCTTAATGAAAGTAAAGGGGGGATGCATAAGTGGTTGGATCATTGTGCTTTTTAAGTGCTTTTTAAGTGAACATCAATGGTTCAATGTCTAGTTGGAAGGACGTATCAAGTGGGGTTCCCCAGGAGTTGGTTGTGGGTCCCAGTATTGTTTAACATCTTCAGTAATGATTTGAACAACTGGGTTGAGTTCAGACACTCTGGACAGTAGGATCTAGAATGACCTGGATAGACTGGAGAAATGGTCTGAAACCAGTCAAATAAAATTCAGCAAGGACAAGTGCAAAGTCCTGCACTTAGGACAGAATAGCTGTATGCACAAGTACAATGGGGAAAGATTGGCTAGGGTTGTATTGCAGAGAAGGACCAGTGGAGTGTGAATATGAATGAACAGTGTGCTCTTGTTTCAAGAAAAGCCAACAGCATGCTGGGTCGTATTTGCACAAGTGTCATTTGCAAATCAAGGGAAGTGTTTTTTTCTACTATATGGCACTGGTGAGACCTCGTTTAAAGTAGCGTCAAGTTTTGGGGGACACATTTCAAGAAAGGTATAAACAGATTGGAAAGAGTTCGGTAGAAAGCGGCAAGAAACATTACAGGCTTGGAAAACAAGATTTATGAAGAAAGGTTGAAAGAGCTAGGACTGTTTATTCTAGAGAAGAGAAGACGGAGGGGGATTGATATGCATCTCCAAAACAGTGATGGGTGGTTATTATGAAGAAGATGGAGATTTAATTTTTTTCCATGTGAATGTAGGTACAGGGCTAAGAGCCGTTGCTTCAAGGTTCAGTGGAGGAAATTTAGATTGGAGTTTAGTAAGAACTTTCTGACTATTGGAATGGTCAAGCATTGGAACAGGCTACCCAGAGAAGTTGTAGATTCCCTATCCTTGAACATTTTCAAGGGCAGTTTTAGACAGGCCCTTGGCTAGGTGTTTTAGTCGGGCATAATCCTGCCTTGACCAGGGGGCTGGATTAGATGAGTTTATGTGGTCCCTTCCAACCTTACTTTCCTATTCTCCTAAGAAAGATACAGGAGGTATAGTTGAGAGATAAATTAAGTCAATGTTTTTCCCCCCCTCCTATTCTATATATTAAATGTAGGTAAACATGTAGAATCATTTCACTATTTCCAGATCTGCTGAAGTATTATACCACTACCAATTATCTGAAAATGAAGAAGGCAAGAAACCTCATTTATTTATTTTCTAAGGGGTTTTTTTGTTTTTATTTTATTCATTTGGCTACTGATGATCAGTTTATGTTACTGGGTCATTATTTCAGGTTTGCTGACAAATGGATAAAAGCTACATTTCTAAAGAGTGTCATGATAGCGGTGATAACTCAGAAAAGGAATATTATGGAAAGAGAGACCTGTCTGCTTCTGGTTCAGCAAAATACATCAGGAAAGCTGTTGAAAACATTTTGACTCTTCCTTCAAAAACTCTGGATTTGAGTGAAAAAAAAATCCAACATCTCACTGAGGATATATATAGATTACCCAATCTACAAGTAAGTAAACTGTTATGGATAACTGTTTACAATAAACCTTTGGCATACATTTTGTGCTTAATAGGTTAGAGCCACATACTATTTTTCTTGATGTGAATGGAAAAAATAAAGATTTTTTTATCTATGATTTAACATCTGTTTTCTAAAAACTATTACCTGATTATTTGTTTGTATAATTTACAAAAATGATTTTTATCTATCAACTCCTATATATATATTTTGTGAAAATGTCATTATTAAAATAGTTCACAGTTCAGTTTATTGGCATTTTCACATTGAAGTTCTGTGTGCCAGTAGAATAGGCATTCCAATGTAGGTCTAGTTTTAAAACATATTTATATTTTTCTGCATTAGCATTTGCATCTGGAAAGAAATCAATTGGCTGTAATTCCTGAGGATTTATTTCAGAAGCTGCCAAATCTTGTTTGGCTGGATCTACGGGATAACAATATTAAAACTCTCCCCCCTGGAATTGGATGTCACAAGTAAGACCTTTTGTTTTATTGATAATTTAATAACTGATTTATTCTTCCTCTATTTGTCCCTAATGTAATGTTCTTCTAATGTTCAAACTTATGCCCTTTTGTTTTACATTGACCTCAGACCTGAGGATCAATAAACAAAATTAAGAACTATATTTAAGACAAGACTCAAATTGAATTAACTGGAGGACCTAACCAGTACAGTATGTCAGTGCACAGACTCTTACCTATAGAAACATATGGCCCGGTTCTCCTTTCACTTCACCTATACCTGTCATCCCATTATTTCAGCTGACTTACTCCTGTTTCACTGGTATAAATTAAAAGGAAAATCAGGCCCACAGTTTTAAATCCAGATTTGGATTGTAAGCAAGAATGAGATTGGTAGTTTCTTTCAGTCTTTTAAAATAGGGATTGGCAGCCTACAGCCCATGGGCCTCTGGCCAGCAGACGTGAGGCTTCACCAGCTGAATTGACCCAGTTCAGGTTCGAGGATCTAGTCAATGCTTGATCCAACCTAGGATCTAGCCAGCGCTGCCACTGTTTTTCCCTGTGGCAGCATCTCCAGCCAGTGTTTTTTCCTGCAAAACTGGTCAGATGCAGAGCCATAACAGAGCAGCTGGATGCCAGAGGCAGTGGTGGCTTCCAGCCATTGGTGCTGCCAGTGCACTTTCACAGCTGTGATTGCACCTGTTGTTTTTCCTCAACCTCCCCATCTACCCCCACCAAGTCAGCACCTGGGGCTGCTGTCTTGATTATCCTGTCTTGGTTATGCTACTGGTTAGATGTGAACCTGTATCAGCTCTGATTAAACTAGATCTGTGTAGGCATGGATGCATGAAAGGCCTTTAAATATCAAGGAAGATTTTTAAGTTTGATTTATCAGAGGGGTTAGCCATCAAATAAACTGGGTGAGTAGTGGGATATAAAAGAGTGCTTAAGATACAGAAAGTTAAACCTATGCAAGAAGCCAAGAGTATAGTTTCATAACTTATCATTTATTGAAGTTTCAGGCATCAGAAGGACTAAAGACCACAGTTTTTACAATATTATATCAACATAATTGGCATAAATGAACAAGTAACTTTTTCTGTGTTGAAAGAAGCATTGAGCCATATTTTAAAATTGATGTATTTTAGTCATATAATGGAATCCTAGCTAATCCACTGTGGATAGTGTGGGAAGGAGGCAGCCTTTGAAAACAGTGAAATGCTGTGGAATTTTTCAAAGTCAAACATGATCTCTTGGAATTTTGTGATTTAATATAGATACTTAATGGAATTTTAAGATAAGCCAAGGGCTTGGAAAGGTGAACCTATCCAGTTGAGGAGACCGAGAGCCTATCTCTGTCACAGAATGATCTGCTCAACATTCTAGAGAAACTTTGTAGAGTTTCCAGTTCCTGTTACATTTTCTCAGCAATAATGATTAATAAAAAAGGGCATAAATCAAGAATATATAGGCTGCTTCCTTACTTTTGTTAAAAGCTTCCTGGAAGACTTAAATGGTAATGTCACTAAAGGTATTTCTGCTCACAGTTAAGGGGTAAAGTTGAACAGATCCACTTGTACCATATTGAGAGAAATATGACCATGATGATACAGTCTCGCTGTCACTAAAGCTTATGGGATTCCTGTACTTAGTATATGCAGGTTATATAAAATAGCTAGTTTGAGCTTAGAAAATAACACAGTATGCTAGAAAAAATGCATGCAATCAAACAGTTGCATACTGTAGCTTTTTATATATTATTAACATACCTAAATATGAAACTGATGCAAATAAAGCAGTTGTGCCATAAATGTATATGCTGCCTATGTTGTATGTTCTAATCCAATAAACTGAGAAATAACATGATAATTATTTCATATTCTAAAAGCTTACACCAAGGGGTCTAGTTATTTTCATTTCATGAAAACACAAGTGATCAGAGCTGTTTTTAGATTATTTTGTATGGCATAAACCTTAGTCAATGAGCAGCACTCTTATTGGAAGAAAATATTCAGGCTTTTATGTGTAGGCTTTCTTCATTGTAAAATTATGGCCTGAAAATGTGAGAGAAATTCAGTTTTTTCCTCTCATAGGAATGGAATACCTTAGAAATCAATTACAGTTTAAACTGAAAATCATATTAATTTGTTTTGCAACTTTATCACAAAACCTTATAAGAAATTCTTAAGACTTTGTTGCCTTAATTTTAAAAGAGAGCTCTGCCTTGACTCTATAAATAAGACTTTTTTCATAGTAACATTGAAAAATTTACATATAAAAAGATTAAACTTCTACCTTAAACCACGAAAAGCATAGAAATGCATACCTGAGTCATGCTGATATTAGATAAAACTGAATACCACTATGGCTTGTTGCAAGATTATTATTATTTGATCATCATTATTATTTGATGATCTTTTAAAGTTAAATTGGGAAATTAATAATTTGTATTTTCAAAAGTGATACTGTCTTCCACAGCTACAGAAAGATTTGGTAAACGTGGCCAAAAATTCCAAATTCCAAGTCTGTCATTTCGTGGCATATAAAGCAACCAGCTGTATCCACATAGTTGATTCTGATATCAACTAATAATTTCTCATAGGTTCAGATACTTTGGCAGGGTCTCTGTCTGATTTTGAGGTCTGACCCAAGGCTTACTGATGCCAGTAAGAGCCTTTCCATTGTCCCTGGATTTTAGATTAGGACCTTATTGAATAATCACAAGAAAACAGATAAGCTAGGAGTACTTGACTGTCTTTCATTGAACTTCAGTTTAATCTAATTCAGTAAAATAATATGCAGAAGTGTTTTGTGGGTTTTTTAAAATGTCTCTGTTGAATTGAATCACCTTTAAAATATGAATCCAGAGCCACATGGCTGACAAAATATATATGTTAAATAAGATTTTTGAGAGAGAAATAACTATGGTGTTAGAAATCACTCAGCATGTTTTCCCATTGCTGAATATTCACATTATAAATTAGTTGTATCCATTTCATTCATCAAAATGCAAAAGTAGCAGCTTCTTTGCTTGGAAACTGTATCAGATTTTATCCTGATTTTAATGTTTTAAGGGAAAATCTCTGAATGTAGAGTCCATCTAATACCTTGTTTATACAAATACGTGTAATTAAAAATACCTGCTAGATACTACATTTTAAAATATTGTAAACTTTTACTAGCATTACAAAATCAAGCACTCAAGTTAGGAAGTGTTTGCATTCACTATCCCTGAGGTTTCTTGACTAATCACAGTGTTGCCCTGCCTTTGTGAGCTCCTCTATCTAAACCAGTGGTTCACAACCTTTTTAGACTCAAGGCATCGCTCCATAACTTTTAGGAATTTAGTGCCACCCCATTTGAAGACTAATTTATTCCTTCAAATGTCTCTGAAATAACTTTGCTCTTCTGGTTGAAATTTAGCCTGAGATGTATGCTCCGTAAGGACAGTTTTAGCCAAATGGTTAAGGACTGGCTAAGTGTAATAAACTGAAAATGGGATCTTGTAAGGGAAGCTGTTGATCAAACTTGATAGAACTTGATAGTAGTGATATAAGCCCCATCAATAATAATTAAAGCAGCAGCAGCAGCCAGTGTCCATGCTAGAATGGCCATCTGTTTTATATCGGACCATCCTATTTTTAAACCCTTTGGCTAGGGACAGACATTCAAAAAGCCTGAGCCTGAATTGATTCAATCTTTACAGGTTAGTCTAAACTGGCTAAGCTAAACCGGTTTGTAAGCACACGGACATTCCCTCCGAACTGAAGAGATGTTGGCACATGCCTGCAGTGGCTCAGGCTAGAAGCCAGGGGGCACTAGCGCAACCCTCCCTTTCCTTCTATGGTGCTGAGCTGAGGGGGGACATGGTCAGGCTCCAGCATGATGCTCTGATTAGGGCAGGGCCCATGGCCCCAGCAGCTCAGCAGGGAGTTGATAACACAGTGTTTATCACCTCCAACTTGCTATTTATCAGCCCATAAAAAAAACAACAGCCTCTCTCCATTTGTTCAAGCTCTTCTTAAATAGCTTTTCCAAGGAAGAAACAGAGGGACATTACCAGCTACCTGTTGATTAGCTCCAAAAAGCCCTAATCTGACACAGTCCTGTCTGCCTTTGTCCCATCTCCCATGGTGTGGACTGTAGCCAGCATGTGATATGCTAGCTAATGCTGAGAGGTGTCTGTGTAAGGCAGAGGGGAGGGGGGATCCCTCCTTGAGCAGGGGGAGGAGAGGGAGCAGGAGGAAGCCTGGCAGACCCTGCTGTATGGTGTCTGCTGGAGCTGCAGCCAGGCAGCAAAGGGGAGGGGCCAGCCCGGAGAGAATGCCAGGATGCTGATTCAACTTAAACCAGGAAGGGGTCTGGGACAGACATTGCATAAACTGGTTTGGCCCAAATCAGTTAAGTCTGATGCTATATTCAACCAGATTTATCTCAAACCAGTTTAACCATTTTCAAACGGGTTTATGTGCACTGAGCTTCTGTTCTGCTACAGGTTTAAACCAGTTTCTGATCACTGAAATCGGTTTGTGTGTAATATATGCAGAAAGTCCTGTTTTTCTGTTCACTGGTGGAAATATGCATCAATCATTTATTCTTGCAATTCTGTTGGCTGTGCCTAGACGGCTGTGCACAGCTAGGAGGAGCAGGGCTCCCAGCCAGGGAGGGAGGGAGGTGGCCTTTTGGGGCGGCCATGCCCCTCACTGCTGATTGCTCAAGGGACTGATGGCCCTGTCCCTCACTGCTGATTGACTGAGGAGGTGGCAGCCCCATCCCTTACCACTGATTGGCTGAAGGGGCCTGCCTCTCACCAAGGGGATGCACCAGTGACCACCCTAGTCCTTTCACCAACTGCTGCTGCTGCAACAGCAATGTTATGAGGCTGCTTTTGCATCCCCTGTAGGGATGGGAGAAGATCTTGGTGCTCCTCCTAAATTAGCACATGGGGCTAGTGCCCCTATTCCCACCCCCTAATAATGCTACTGATTGCTTTTTAATTGCATTTGTGTTTTAACTTGTTCCTGTTAACCTTTCTTTTACAATTGTTACTGTATTCTGTTTTCTTAACAGGCAGTTGACAACTTTACTTTTAGAAGGAAATCCTATAAAAAGATTGCCTGCGGAGCTTGGCAAGTACTTACTTCTTTTGCAGAAGCGTATACTTCAAAAAAAGTGTTAGCAATTTTTTGATACTTTGGCATTTTAACATTTAATGCTGTAGTCAGGATCACTCTTGGTATGTACTAAAATGTCTAAATGTAACCAACACAAGCTGCTGCCTGTTTTATAGTGAATAGGTGCTTTATAGTAAAAGGCAATTGCTTCATGAAAGCAACACACAGTAGCAGCCTAAAATAAACTGTAAGCCTGGATCATATTCATTGATGGTAAGGGAAATGTTCACAAATATATTTCTCCATCATCCCCAATACAGGAGGGATTGGTAAACTGCTCAAGCAAGAATACATGTCAAGGATCACAAGAACATCTTAGAGAAGCAGTTGACAACCTTTTTACGTTAGGGGCTGGAGTGACCCAGCTTGGGTCAGAGGAGAGTAGAAAGGCAGGTTTTAGGACCCAGTCACCACTGGCACTCCGAGTGGTATGTGGGGAAAGTGAGTACTGCCAAAGCACCCCCCAAGGCCAGATTCAGCACACAGGGTGTACATTGCTGACTGCTGTTTTTGAGCATCCACGTTATAGTATCTTCTACTACAAGTGATGAAAACAGATTTTTCTATGAAAAGTCTGAAGTTAAACATACTTTAGTTTAGGACAAAGGCTGTATTTCTGTGGATTTTTAAAAAAGGTTTTGGATACATCAACCTATTTCCAAAATTCTATTTCTTTAACATAACACAACAAGTTTCCCTAAAATCCTGGGGACTGTCTGAGCTGTTTCTGGGGACAGTGGCAACATGGAATGGGCAGCCAAGAAGCCTGAGAGCCCAAGCTCCCATTTGGGTTCTCAGAGCTGCCAGTCCCCTAGCCCAAGCGTGAGGGCTTTGGGGGACTAAAAAGTCTGAAGGTAGAGTTATTTTTTCCAGGCTCCTTGTTGCAAAGCCAACGTATATATACTGTGCCTTCTTTAAAACAATGTCAGCTATATTATATTATATTACTGTATACTTAAAACAGTATAAGGTAATATGATATACTGGGAAGAGTACCTTGCTGGAGCTATGCTCCATTCAAAGATCTTCAAGTGGTCTGCAACATGACATGGGGTAAAGCAGCGTTTCTCAACCTTTTAAGTAGCAAGTACCCCCCTAACTTCTGAAAATTCTAAGTAGTGCCCCAACACTCAATTTTCCGGGGGATTTTATATTTACAGACTAATGTGTGCCATATGGTGGAAGAAGGCCTGTGTATATAAGGCCGTGATATGACAGATGTCTGATCTGGTGTGGGTAGGGTTGCCACCTTTTACGTCAGGTTGCACAACTCTAGTATGTGCCTGGGCTAGAGGTGATGTTGGCCAAAGCTAGGAGGGCTGAATGCCAAATTTATTACTGGGGAACTTAAATTTGAAACACCAAATTCTTGCCATAGTTTTGAGAAGAGGAAGGGGTGAGAGAGAGAGGAAAAGAGGGCGAGAGAGATAGTATTGGGGTACCTGCATACGCCCTGCCTGAGTCTCATGTACTCCCAGGGGTACACGTACCACAGGTTGAGAAACTAGGGGTAAAGCACCTCACCCTGTTATGTCTTGTTTTTCCCAGTGTACAGAGTAATGATAATTTCACCTTTATAAAGTGCCTTGACATCTACTGATAAAATGCACTGTATAAAAGCTAGATAATATTACCTGACTCTCTAATTTGGTCCAGAAAAACTAGTCTGAATGTTTTTTGAAGAGCCTCTGGGCTGAAGAATTTCAGAAGTGTATGAAAGTTTGAAATCAAAGAAAAATTATTATTTGATAGTAATGTTAATCTATGAAATACTTCTCTATATGTGTTTGTTAATTAACCATAGAATAACATAGGCTATAGACACTAAAAATAGTCATATAAAATATGTACTGTTGCTAAGCAGTTGTGTTTGCTTTCACTGTAACTTACTTCAGTAAACAGCAGTTCTATACTGGCCTTTTTTTAGCTATGTAGTTAATAAAATGTCCAACATTCATATGTCACCAGATATATTCTGCTTATATCAGTACTTTCTGACTAGCTATGCTTAAGTGTTATTTTCAGAAATATTCTCTCTCGAAAATGTTTAAAATTATATTTCTATACTAGCGAATTGGCACTTCTGGTGATGACATATAATTTTAATAAGCACTGTATCGAAAAAAAGAGTGAGCAGTGCAGTGATTAAGGACCTAATTTTCTTGTTCCCGTAGTCCTTCCTGTTCCACCCCAGTATCTATGCATCATTGAATCTTCCCTTTTTTGGATATATGCATATTCAGTAGGCCATTCTTAACATTTCTTTCTACTTTCATCTTCCCTTGGCACAGAGGTAGATTAAATGATCTAATCATTGTTTTCCATTTCTAAATTTCATAAGTCTATGAGTCTCCTGCATATTTATAGAGACCATCATCAAGTTAGTGGTCTAACAAGATAAAAAATAGATTTTATTCTTCTAGTACCGAAGACTACAATTCTCGTGAATCATTCTTCTCATTTCTGTTCAAAAATAGATTTAACTTACTACTAAATAATTTTAGATGTAAGTGCAATCTCAAACAGTTATTTAAAATTGCATTTTCAAAGTTATTTCTTTTTGATGACAACACTGCTGTTTCACTTCTACATTCTGTTTTATGCTTCCTCGAAGTAATTTTCTGATCTGAAAGTTATGACTACAGGGAAGGGAATATCAATAATTGTAGCTTACTTAACATTGTTTTTAGAATGTGAGATTTAGGCTATGGTTTGTATTCACTGAACTACAGTATTACTGTTAATCAATGCAGTATTGAAAGTAAGAAGTGTGTGGTTACTTGAATATCAGGAATGCTTGCTTGTCTGACAAGAAGAAATGCTAACATTTGAGGTATATTTTCACAAAACCAGAAGCAATGATTTTACTACATAGCATTTAGTCCATGTGCTTTAAATATTATATATTTTTAATTGCATACATTCTTGTAAATTCTATATCATATGTATATGGGATTGAAAATTTGCTTATATGTTATAGTCTAGTAATGTGTAGTATCAATTGTAATTACAGTACAGCATTGAAGACTTGCTGCTAGGTGGTAGGCAGCTGTAGTCTAGAAATATAATTTTTTATAAAGCTTTTCACTCTGACATTCTAATTCCCCACTAGTTTGATATGGTAGAGTCTCTTCTAACAGCTATAGATCTTTTATAATGGAGGCATTTCTTCACAAATCTGGATGAGGAACTGATAATGCCTAAATAAGATTGTCTATATTATGGGTCTGACAACAGAACTTAGCCAACCTCTGGGGAACTATATTCAGCAAAGGTGCCTTTTTTCCTGCTGTTATGATGGATATTTGTATTAATCTTGAATATTCTCATAACCTTTTGCACATTCACTTTCACACAAGAATATATAAAATATTAATCTATATAAAATATTAATCTAATTGCACCATCAGGCAGATGTCCACAGTGAGTACATCTACATGTGCCCCTACAACACTGTTGTTACTGCACCACCATTTAGTACTTTAGGAAGTAAATAGCCATTACTGAGCTGTGCTAGTAGACTACAGGTATTTTTAGCTGCTACATCGCCCTAGCAACATGCTATAGCAAGGGAGTGCATTGCTACCGTGACATAGCAGCAGCGTCATGGTTTGTGCCTGCTGATGCTACATTGCCATTGAGTGTTGTTATGGTGATGTAGCATCACATGTAGATGCACCCAATGTGTCTAGTTCTCAAAAATAATTAACTTGAGCATGTAAATGAGACTGGGAACAATTCAGTCATTTGTACTTATATAGTAGTAAGAGGCAGTATTCATACAACACTTCCTCTGTGCCAAGTGTTTCCTCAACTGTTTTCTGTGGGCATGCTTTGTGTGTTATAATACCTCCTTCAGGGGGTTCATTTCTACAAGAAATGGGCCATTCTATACCTTTAGGTTGTGAACTTAAAAGCAAAACAGGTTTAATCCTAGTGTAATTACTTGGAAAGGACACGTCTGTAGCATCTTCATATTCTTTTGGAAGTGATGGTGGTGATTCAATAGGTGACATCTTACTCTCTGAAACTGTACAGTACTTGTAGGCACCTTCCTTCTGGAGTTACAGTGGGTTGAATTCTCATTCTCAGCAATCCCAGGGTACTCATACACCCACAATGAAAAAGGTAACATACTTTAGGTAATATAGCTTTAGTTATCCATGACATAAGGCAGAGATGGCAAACTCATTTGGCCCCGCAGGCTGTCACTGGCACAGGGCTAGTCTGCAGGCCAAAGCAACATGTGCCCTGGACCAGCCATATGCATGGGGTTGGAGCTGGTACACATGCTGCAATTGCAGCTCCAGGCCTATGCAACATGTGCAGCACTCACTGGCCCTAGCCCTGGCCCTGGTGTGGCCAGTCTGAGATACGTGGTGCATGTGGCATCCATGCCAGACTGGACTCTTACTGGATTTGGCATGCAGGATGCTCTGTGGACCCAGTCTGGACTAGCCCTGGATCCAGTACAAAAGACTGGGCCAGTGCAGGTGCCACATGCAGCATGTGCCCCGGATAGGCCCTATACACTCACTGTGCAAACAGCACCAGTTTTAGCCCTTTGGGGCATGTGGCACATGGAGCTGGTTTGGAGCATGTGCCATATGCAGCATACCTGCCAGCCTAACCCTGCACATGGGATCCAGCATGGGTAGCTGGTCTATGGGCCTAATCCAGACTGGCTCTGGATCCAACATGCAGGGCCAGTCTGGTGTGGGTACCTCATGTAGTGCATGTCCCACAATGGCCCAGTGCTATGTATGAACTCGTGTATGTTGCATGTGGCACGCCAGTTGGAGACCCACAGGAGACCCACAGGCAGCACTGCAGATAAAATGATAGGGATTTGTGGGCTTGGATCAGGCTCATGGGCCAGAGATAAAGAAGGATGCAGAAGAGATGGGGCCTTCCACCTTTTAGCTCTGTAGTTAGGGCACTTGCATATAATATACAAGGCATATTGGATATATTGCACTGGGAAAGTTTCTACCCAATTGGGAGTAGAAGCCAAGCTAGAACTTAGCTTAGGGTCTTTTCCATTTTAAGGCTGTATCGGTCTCACAGTGTCATGCACCGTCTGGCTTGTAGTGCTCTTGGTATCCCATATCTCCCTCTTTTGGCTATCTAGTGAGTCAGCTTCAAGGGGTGAGGAGTGGTGATGAGGGATTTGAACAATAGCTAGTTTGTGGCCTAGTGGTTAGAGCACTTTGCTAATAAACAGCAAATACAGGTTCAAATGCCTTCTGGATGAGGTGGGCCCAGAACCTGGATCTCCCACTCACTGGGAAGTGTCCTAACCAGGAGACTAGTAGGCTGAAAAGTAGGAGCTCCCCTGCCTCCTATCAATGGTTGTGGTTTATGCTAGACTCAAATTTGGAGATTTGATAGGCGGGAGCATGTGCCTTGGAAATTCTGCTTCTCTATGCAGTTGCTTGGCTGGAGCTCAGGCCTACGGAGCATGCACAGTAGGCTAGCATGGGCTATGCTGAATTGCAAACAGATACTTTCAGACTTTCACAGTTTGAGTAACATCTTATTCATTCTATTAGTACTTCCACTAATTTCAGTTCAGCCGCTTACTGAGTAATGTATTCCTTAACACCAGTAACAGCTTTCTCCTTCTACCGTCTTAAGATCTTTCTTCACATCAACTTACATACCTGAAACAATCTTTGATCTACTGTGTCAGCTGATTACTCTTCAAATTTCTTCTCAGCACTTCCTCCCTTTACGAGACCTAATGGTACTAATTCTATATTGTTTCCTTACGTGTTTTATTTAAAATATCTCAACCTAGTAACTAGCCCTCAGTGTAAAAGGGTAGGAAAGCAAGGTGTGTTTTTTCCATTTTTATAGTGTTTGCTGTGAGCACCAAGGTGGTTTTCCTACTGGCAGGGCAAAACCATGAACATGGCAGGGGGTATTACCCTGACTGAGGTAATGCATAGTTAGTCTCCCAATTTGACTTCCAGTGGGAAGATCCTGGCTATACACTGACTATGGAAATGGGAGACTCCTCCCTAGCTTGCTCCTGCGGCCATATGGCTGAGGGCAAGTGAAACTTGGGGGGCATCCAAGCCCCAAGCCTGTGGTCTTGGTCCCACACGTAGGATGCCCACCGAAGGATATGAAAGTATCTGAAGCCCCAGGCTGGGGTGGAGGATGCTTGCTGGTAGCAGGGCTGCGTGTGGTTCTTGAATGACTCACACAAATTTGGAATTGATTTGGCTGATTTGACTTGGGACACGAAAAATTTTCCCTTAAAATAAAAAAATCTTACTTCAAATTACAAAGTCTTTAAGGCAGAGACCTCTCTGTAAAGTGCCATGCACACCTATGACACTATTTCAGAGCTGCCTAATAAAGGTAGTAATAAAGTTGTCACCTTTATATATTTTCTAATTTTGTATCATTTCAATATATAATCTATAAATCCTGGTGTAAGTCAGTTTATTTTTTGTTGATGTCAGTGGCTTCCCACTGCTTAACCTGGTCTGTATCAGCACATTGTTTAAAGAATTACAGTTGTTGAAAGAATACAAACATGACCCCAGGACTAGCCCTCAAAAGACTAGAGATATAATGATGACCTGATGTATTAAAACCTTACAGCTGAAAAGAAATACTGTATCCTGCTTCTTCCTTTGTGGGTCCATTTGCAACCAAGTGTAGGGGGGCCAAGACATGACTATCAGTAAGTGCAGGATGTTGTGCTAGAGGTTCTGGTAGCTTGCTCTGTAGGACTTGTATGTACAATCTACTTGGCATGGAGGAGTGTGAATAATTCACTAAACCTGAAGTCTGACAGGAGGAATTCCCTTGAATCCCCCAGCTTCAATCCCAGTGATTAGTCCAGTGCCCTTTTTTGTCCTGTTGTTTGTACGCTTGCTTTCCTACATTTTTCTCTTTCCTATGAGTGATTGATTTTCAACATTGCTGTGACTGGCATTTCCTAGAAAATTGATGTCAGGTGCAGTCATTAATCATGTTGCAAAATTTGTTTTACAACATTCCTTTCAACTTTTAATTATTAGTACTTTAAAATCAAATAGCTACAGTATTAGTAATGTATTTGTCGGTTTTGCGGAAAACATTTTTAAAGATCAAATATATTACTCAATACTGTAATGAGTAAAGCATAAACTCACTCAGAATATTAAGTACTGTACCTTTACAAATTAAGAACAATTAAATTGATGTTTAGTCAAGCTGTGAATGAATTTTTTAAGTGCCTTTCTCTCAAAACAGTGTGAGGTACCAGTTCTGCCTGACTAGAATAAAGATCTCGTTTTCCTTATTGTACTTTTGTAATAAAAAAATCAATTACATTAATATAAGATCAATAGACTAGGTAATTCCAAAATATTTGTATTATCATAACTAATTTCTTTTAGGAAATGAATATATTTTCCTTTTTGATAAGCGATCACATGGCAGTTTTAAAAGCTACTGTTTGTTTTAAATCCATGTAAAATACTCCACTGTTATAAATGAATTGGACAAAAATATAATTCTTTTTCCATATGCACTTTCTACAGAAAATATTTCTTCTGATTACTTTTCTTTTTAAATCCAGGCCTAGTGGGTGGCAGAGCTAGGTGGGAGTAGATCTGATCCCTGGAGATCACATTGCATATTTTGCAGCTGTTTCCATATCACACAGACAGAAACAGGACACCAGCGTACCAATAATTGCAACCCTGACACAGTCTTCTTTTCTATAGGTGGTTATCATTTGCTTCGTACACTGTTGCTTATGCAAAAACTAGGAGACTGAGAAAGGTCAGTAGGATATCTGTACTTGCTGAACCCCTGTAGATGGGGTCTCTGGATAAAGCTCTAGGACATTCTGTGATATTGGATAAAGCTCCATTTACAGAACTTGCTTGAAAAATTGAGGTGTCGCCCAGTGTATATTGTGATTGTCTGTCTCTTTCTTTTGAGAGAGGTAGTTAGATGTGTTAGAAGTTAGGCAGAAGGCTGGCAGGGTGACACCTCTGAAACTGACTCATTCAGAGTGGCATGAGCTTTCATAGGCTATAGCCTTCGTTGTCAGATGGCTCTAGTCAACAAGGGTGCCTGTACCTGTGCTCAGGGGTGGGAGGCGACATTTTTAATTAGCGCAGTTCCCGGAGAACAGCTCTAAGTAAAACACTGCAGCACCATGTGTATTAAGCATCCACAGTCGCAAAAGTGGCCATGGAGTGCTTTAACTGAAGTTCATTCAATGAGCTTTTGTTAAAGCGCCTCGGCAGCCATTTTTAAACCCACAGGAGCTTACGCACATGATACTGTGGTGATGCTAGAACGTTCTAATTAAAGAAATTAGAGCTGGAAAAGCAGACTGTTAATGGAGTTTGCTATGACACGTTCTAATTCAAACATGTTGGAGCATGTGTATAGGTACCCCAAAAGCTCAAGCCTGTCTGAATGAGTTAGTCTATAAGGTGTCACTCTGTCTGTCTTTTTTCTTTTCTTACGAGTTTTGATAGCAGGGAAATTGTTAACATTTGATTGTCATTGTCAAGCTTCATATGCAATTCTATAGAACTGGTGTATTTCACACCTGATGATAGAACAAATATGATTACAGTTTGAAGAGCCTGAACAAAATCTATACTATTTGCCACTGAAAATTGATATTAAGTGAAACTTTATAGGTGTAAATGCTTCATGTTTGCAGTCTGCAAGGGGTAAATATTGCTCTTAAAATTGTTTGAGGTTCTCTGCAAACTCAGGCAGATTCCATTGTGTTGATTTACATCTAGCTAATATTCTGAAATCTTTCTTTTTGAACATCCCTACTTACACAGGCTCCCAAGTATTTCCTTCATGAGGTGTACAAAGAGTTTTCCAGGTATCTGGGAAATCTGTTATGGACCTTAAACAATGGAAGCAGTGTGGATCTGTTGTTTCTGACATGTCCATTCTATCTTCCAAAGTCCAGTTTCTTCCTTTGACTATCAGTGTTTCCTCTTTTGTAATAAGCCATAACCAAGTTTTTAAACTTACTCTTCTTGGTGTAGATTAAAACCTGTGATGGGCTTTCAGAATTAAATGTATTGTCTTGGTTCTGTTTTTGTTTAAAGTAAACTATAAAATCCCTCGAACCAGGCTGGAAACAAAATGTAGGGTCTCCCTTTGGCTCGGAGATACCTCAGAGAGTTTAAACAAAACAAAACAAAATCTTTCTAACTTTTCTCTCCAAAGCTATTTCATGAAAAGACTTCTTAGAAAGAAGGAAAGCATGACCTTATTGAAGTCACTGATAGTTTTGTTATTGACAATCCACGGGCCCAACATTTCTCCTAAAGTCTTTTCAACTAAACAGACCCCCAAACTCTCAAGTGTCCTCTCCTCCCTGTGGCAATTTAGCTACCTAGTAATTCTTAGTAGCTCTAAGATGCGAGCCAGTAGTCTGCACTAAGATGCTTGTTTAGTGTACACTAAGCAGCCTAAATCTGGGGTGCTTGCACAGGCTCCTGCATGTGCAAGCATTTGCTGCTTGTAGGGAGCAGGCGTAGCGAGTCAGGTAAGTGGCGGGCAGGAGGGGTTGCTGGTGGGGGTTAGTAGGTCCATGGTGGAGCTACCCAGTCTGGGGGAGATGGAAATTGCCCAGTCAGGTTCAGGGGAGTTAAAACAGCACAGCCCTGGAACTATGATGAGTAGCTGTGCTCTTCTAGCCCTGGGGCTGTGCTGTGAACATGTTCAGGTGTTCACTAAACTGGGTTAACCCCTGCTAGATTGGGTTAACTTCAGGCCAACATAAAGTTAGCTTACCTTTAAGGTGAACTAACTTTAGATTATACATACCATTGTTAGGGCAATGTGAGAAAGTCCCCAGGTTAAGAATTGAGAATCAGACAATTTAAAAATTAGTTTGAACAGTGTGGACCATAGTTTTAGCAAGAAATGTTTAAAAAAATAAACATTGGGAACACATGGAAAACAAATACTGAAAAAAGCAGGGAGAGAGAAAATAACAGTCAAGGGAAAAGGAAATAAGAGCAATAGGGGGAAATAGGAAGGAGCAATAAAAACAAAAATGATGGAGTACCTATTTATCTTGGGGGGGAAGTTGATGCAAAACTATTATATCAAAACAGCAATAAATATAAAAATAAACTTTGCAAATAGGAAAGTGAAAGTTTTGATTAGAATAAAATATTTTATGTAAGTTATTATATTGATTATATTAGTTTTCATGTGTTTTATATCTGTTCTTTATATGTGTCCAGTGGGAACTGTGGAAGATTGTTTGAAGTATTTCACTGGTATATGTAGACCTTAGTAAATCCAAATGTGAGCCGTGTTTGGAGGGATACTGCTTGAATAATAGGGGGTTCTGTAAGGGCACCTAATCTTTCTTTTGAAGCAGAAATTTTTGGGCTTCAGAATTTTTCATGTGTTCACTGGTAAATTTCATAAAATGGTATTTGTAGTAAGGTTAGTTATTTTTAGAGTTTTTACAGTTACAAAGACGTAAAATAAATTGTAAGTTACTACCTCTTCAACCAGAAGGTTAAAAATCATTAGACGTGGCTAAATAAGTTGAAACAATAGGCAATCAACACCTGCATTAATTATGAGCATGATAGAAAGGTACTTCTTATCAGTATTTCTAATAGTTACTATTTAAGTCCTTGAAGTTGCAGACTGATCATTCTTCCAGAATTTTTAAAAATTATGCTTTCCACAGGTAACTTAACCTCATTGAAAGCCTTGAATCTAAGGCATTGTCCCCTGGAGTTTCCACCTAAAGATATTGTACAGAGGGGACTCCAGTCCATTCTGCGCTTTCTCCGAAACGCTGGGAATGGAAAAGCAGAATCAGTTACTCTAGGTATGTATGATAATTGCTTATCTACATTACTTTAACATGTAATTAACTTATTTGAAAAATGTGCTGGAGTTATTCATTCCCTCTGTAGCTTTGTGTGCAAGCTGCGCAATCAACTTTTGTATCAAGAAAAAATTAGACATCAAGTCCTGAAATATAAACACAAAAGGAAATTAATTTTTATTTTCTTTTTTAAAAGATATGCTTTATAGTCTTGAAGGGGGGAATGTGAATTTTATGTGTTAATAGATAAAGAGAGATTTGGGGCACATTTACTATGACTGGAGCAAGAGAAAGGATGATGTCCTAGCTGAGGCAATTCTGATAGACTCTAGGGGAGACCTGGTTAGGTGTATTAGTCAAGATGAAAAATTACTACATACTGGAGTTTGGTAAAGGGAACAAGAAGGAAAGGATAGATTGTGGGGATATTTAAAAGGAAGCAATAATGGGCCTTTATAAGAAACTGGATGTAGGAAAGGAAGATTACACTGAGATTGTGAGCCCGAGAGAAGGAAATGATAGTAGATGCAATAGAGATAAGAGGGGCAAAGGAAAGGAAACAGATTCAGTAAGAAAAAAGAATCAGACTAATGCTTTGTGGTTCTGTCTCTGACAGTGACCACTACCAGATGCTTTGAAAAGATCCAAGGAAACTTGTAATGGACAGTTATGAAATAATTTATGCATAGGATAAATTTCTCTAACCTTCCACAATCAGCAGTTAGCTAATGTCCTGATGCATAGGGGACTATGCTCCTTAAAAATATGTATATATTATTTTAAGGGAAGAGATGGAATGCAATGGTGAACACATGACAGATTGTTTTATCATTTACTAATTAATTTTAATATTTTATCTGTTTTCAATTATGTGTCTTGGTTTTATTGTAAGTGTTCCTGAGCTTTTTCTGGGGAGGTAGCAAAGAAATCAAATATAGGGAAGGATTTAAGATTGAGAGAGGAGTCTGGGAATCAATCATATGGGAGTGATAGCTGAAATTATAAAAACAAAATTCATCAAAAATGAAAGAGAGTAAAAGATAAGAGCCACTGAAGGAAAAAATGCCATGTGGATTCACTGATCACAAAGAGCCAGGATTTTCTTGTACATCTACATATAAAAGGCACATGCTCTAGCAATAACATGCCCTGGCACTAAATGCAAAGTAAAGTATCAGTAATGAAGTATTACTACAACTACCTACATTTATTGTGCCTAAACCCGCTAGAATGGTCAGAAAAAGGAAATCTGGAATATAGATAATCTGGAAATCTGGATAATAGATAATACAGATAATCTAAATCTGTTTGCGAATGAGCATAAGTAATATAATGTACAAAAAACTAGAACTCTTGGTTCCAAAATTTTACGTTTTATTAGACAAACTGGAAAATGGCAAGAAAATTGTCCTTTTCTGCAAGCTTTCTGGATCAAAGTCCCGTTATCAGATTCTGGGAAAAGTGTAGATGGTACAAGATGGTAAAAAATCCTAGGTAGGAAATAAATTTCATTTTTGCACCAAGGGAGCTGAAGATGGAAGGCTGTCCCTCTGGGTCCGTGACAGTATATAATATAAGCTTATATAAACTTCCTATATACATACAATAGCTGAAGAAATTTTTTAGGATAATTATTTTGCTACATTAAAAAGCCAAAACAGATTAGTGTGCTTTCAAAAATGGATGGGGTTGTCAGATATTGTACTGTGCAAAGAACACAGATGGTTATTTTGCTTTGTGAGCCATAGTCCAAATATTGTTGCACTTATTACTACGGAATAATAACAAAAATAAGCCCAAGATTACAATTTTAATTTTAATCAGCAGTTAACACAGTTATTTAAAAGTAGTAATCGTAACTTGAGCTAAATCCTATTTCATTTTACATGCCTAAATGATATGTATGCAGCTTTGTAGTGCCTGGCACTTATGCACAGTTGGGGTTCTATTTTGCCCTGCATGAAATTAAGCAGGAAGAAGAGAGCCCTCCAATGTTTTAATCCAATAGCTAGTTGTTAGGGCATTTGCTTATGGAGTAGGAGATCTTGGATCTAGGCTCCCCTTGCCTAGAAGAGGTTTGAATCTGTATATCCCACTTCCGAGCAGAGTACTCTAACTGCCAGGCCACACAGTAGGCATTCCCCAGGCTCCTTTCTGGCACTCCTGAATCTGACTTGTTGCATTATTTAATATTCAGTGGATACAGTAGATAACAACAGTGGTGAAGTTTGTGCCCCACTGAAATCAGGGACCCAACCTAGCATTCAGGGCTCCATTCATCTCACCATGCCACACACTCTCTAGCTTTTTCTCTTCCTCTTTTTGCCACAGATTTCTCTCTCCTGACAGCCTAGTTGACCAGCTTCAAGATTAGAGAGAGTCTTGAGAAATGGCTAACCCACGACTTGATGATTAATATACTTTGCCAGGAAGTACAAAGTTCAGGTTCAAGCCCCTTCTGGGTGAAGGGGGACTATGCACTACGTGCCCTAACCATTGAGCCAGGGCTGCCCAATTTCAAAGCATCTGGGGACTGCACACTGCATGAGTTGTGGGCTCCCAGGCCATGCAACTTGGAGGCCAGACGCTGTGCAGGCTTTTCGGACCTTGTTTCATAGTTTCATAATTGGTAGGGTCGGAAGGAACCTGAGCAGATCATCAAGTCTGACCCCCTGTCATGGCAGGAAAAAGTACTGGGGTCAAACAACCCCAGCAAGGTGTTTGTCTAGCCTCCTCTTAAAGACTCCCAGGGTAGGAGCCAGCACCACTTCTCTTGGAAGTTGGTTCCAGATCCTAGCCACCCTGACAGTGAAGTAGCGCCTCCTGATGTGTAGTCTGAATCTACTCTCTGCCAGCTTGTGACCATTATTTCTAGTCACTCCTGACAGTGCTTGGGGGAACAGTGACTCCCCCAATGCCTGCTGGTCCCCTCTGACTAGTTTGTAACAGGCCGCTAGATCCCCCCTCAGCCTTCTCTTTTGGAGGCTGAACCTCTTCTCGTAGGTCCTGCCCTGTTGCCCCTTGATCATGCGAGTGACCCTCCTCTGGACCTTCTCCATGTAGTCCACATCCTTCTTGAAGTGCCGCGCCCAGAACTGGATGCAGTACTCCAACTGTGGCCTGACCAGGGTCTCATAGAGGGGAAGGATCACCTCCTTGGACCTGCTCGAGATGCGTCTGTGGATGCATGACAAGGTACGGTTGGCCTTCCTTAATGCATCCCCACACTGCTGGCCCATGTTCATCTTGGCATCAGTGATGATTCCAAGATCCTTTTCTGCCTTTATACTGATGAGAAGGGAGTTCCCCAGCCTGTAGGTCTGCTGCTGGTTCTTCCTCCACAGGTGCATCACCTTGCACTTGTCAGTGTTAAATCCCCTCCTGTTCTCATCCGTCCACCCCATAACCTGACTAGGTCTGATTGCAGCCTATTCCTCCTGTCTAGCATGCCCACATTTCCCCACATCTTAGTGTCATCAGCAAATTTGAACAGGTTGCTTGTTACCCCCTCGTCCAAGTCACTGGTGAAGATGTTGAACAGTGTGGGCCCAAGGACCAAGCCCTGTGTAACCCCACTGCCCACATCCCTCCAGGTCGAAAATGACCCATCCACCACTACTCTATGGGTGCGGCCCTCTAGCCAGTTAGCCACCCGTTTGACTTTGTAGGTGTCGACACCACAGTCCCCTCGTTTTTTAATGGGAAGGGGATGAGAGACCATGTTGAGGGCCTTCCTAAAGTCCAGAAAGACTACGTTCACTGCTACCCCTGCATCTAAGGATTTTGTGACCTGGTCGTTGAAAGCCACCAGGTTGGTCTGACGGGTTCTAATGAACCCGTGTTGGTTGCCTCTAAGCATAAGCTCCCCCGCTGGCCCCTCATGGACATGTGCCACGATAATTCTCTCAAAAAGCTTACCCAGGATCAAGGTCAGACTAACTGGCCTATAGTTTCCTGGATCCTCCTTCTTCCCTTTTTTGAAGATGGGAACCACGTTGGCCCTCTTCAGATCTTCTGGAACCACACCACAGCACCATGAGTGCTCGTAAAGCCATACCAGGTGTCCCACAATGACCTCAGCTAATTCCCTCAGCACTCTGGGGTGGAGATCATCAGGACCAGCTGATTTTAATATGTCTAGTCCCTCAAGAATTTCCCTAACTAGTTCCTTACTGACCCTTGGCCTGGGTGCGCTTTTTGTGCCTGCCACTTTAAGGGCCTGGAGCTGGCAGCTGCCAGGTACCTGATGAGGGCAGCCATTCTCAACCTAGGGCTGCCCATATAAAAAAGACAATTCTGCTGCTGGAGGCCAGACAACAACACTACCTGACTGGCGGGCTGCAGGTATCATCTGGAGGTAAGGGAGGAGATGTAGGGGATGGTCAGGAGGCTCCTGATCCTGGGTATGACCTAAAACTGCACCCTGCCAGGAGTGGGTGGCCTGGTGGGGCTCCCAGTGGTGCAGGAGCCCCCAGGAAATGTCAGGTCAGTTACCACTGCGGTGAAAGGCAGGTCAGGGTGCCTTAACCCCTAGCCCCCACAACCGGGTGGGTTACCCCTTGTTTGGAGGGCCTGGAGGGTGGACCCCGGAGAGAGAGAAAAGGCCATAGACTTGCACCTGTCTGAACATCCCCTGACTGGTCCATACTGGGGCCAGGACCAGAAGGGTCAATGGGCCAGAGGCCTACTGCTAGAAACACCCAAGAGCTGCGCGCCTGGGGTTCAGACTGGCCTGGAGGTGGGCCAGGGCTAGTGAGCCAAAGGTCCTGGGGGGACCACACCCAAAGGGGAGGCGGTTCAGAGAGCTATGTAGCCTAGTATGAAGGCGGATGAGACTGCCTGAGGAAAGGAATCCAGGCGGGGTTCAATAAGGAGGATGCTGGGCCCAGTGTGGGGGCCGGTGATTATGATACCATTGAGATGCCATCCATGAGGCTTGGGCTGCGGTGTAGGGGAGGAATGGAGCCGCAGATAGTGCCCCCCTGGCATCGGGGCAGGAAATGGGCAGCCTCCCACTTAATTACATCATTTAACTAATTAACAACAAAGACGCGGTGGGCAAGAAGGCAGGAGGTTAGCCCAGAAACAAGGTGGGTGAGCCATGGTTAAATCAGCCCTGAGAACGCTCCCCCCTGTTACAGACCTCCACTGTGTAAGCAGCATTAGCCCCACTAGCCACTCTCCTGGGAGCTCCTTCACACCCTGCCACAAGGGTTCCCTGCTGCTTCTAGTTTGGCCAGCCCCCTTCCACCCATGCCACTATTGCTGCGTGAGCCCACTTCCCCTACATCCCTGGCACCACCATGTGGGAGAACCTGATCTGCTGTTGCTTCTGTGTGAGCAACCCAACCTCCTCTTCCTCCATGCTTGGTGCCTGGGCAGGAGCACACAAGTCTCACATTAACCCATCACAGACTGGATGTGGCCCTCATGCTGCCATTTGTGCAGCCCTGCACTAAGCTATTTGTCTAAAAGGTGGGAGAGCCCCCTTCCTCCTTGTCTGGGATCTAACCTGGCCATGGGCTTTTGACTAGCTGAAATGCTGCGACTTACCCAGCCTTTGGTATGTACCAAGGAATCCAATTTTGCTGTGCAGCTGCCCAGGCACATCACGGCCATACTGAGTGGATGTATTCACACTTGCATATTAGGACAGAATTCCATTTTTTTATGTAAATATCAAAAAACAGCTGCATTACTGCCTGTGTTTCATTTAAGCACATAAAGGGAAATGAAATTTAGCTCCTGCTGTCTGGATGTAACCGCTTACTAATGACCATGCTACTGGTGTGCCCCTTCTATTCATGACTAGTCTGCACTGTTGTAGCTACAGGTCTTGGCACAAAAGGGGTTAAGCACTCATCACCTAGCTCTACCAGTCCACATCTTCAAGCATGTTCCAAACCCAGACATACGTCAGTGAGGCCACTCTGGGCATGCCCCTCTTTAAGTGCTTCTAAGCTCTCAGTCTGCAGTGTGCCTGAGAGGCCTCATGGGGAAAATCAGGTGAAGCATGGGTAAGGCATGCTTGAGTCACCCAGTGTGAGGATTTACTTCTGTCATGATGTAAATGAGTCTTAAATTGCTCTACCTCCATTTATGGACTACTCTACTCCTGAGCAACCTCCAGTCAACCTGTTAAGCCAGCTTTCTGCTTGCTTTGTGAGGCCAGCAATAGAGAGATTAGGATCTAGCCTGTTAGTTCTTAGACTGAACAAGGAAAGAACATTTGAAAGTGAGTATCAAAGAATTGCTTCTGTATTTGTGTATGTGCATGTGTGTGCACACATACATGTGCATGCATAGTTGAAGCAGTAGACAGAATGAGATTTTAAAGTTTATGTAAAATGCAGTAATTTAGGACAGACCTGTTCTCCAGAATGTATGCACTGGACTTGTGAAATCTTGTGCAGTGTATGCGCATACACCATACATAATTTTACAAACTATTTGCTGGTGTTCACCCACATATCAGAAGGCTAGTAAGTGTTCTCTGTTTTCCTTTTTTTTCTTTAAGCATGTTTACTCAAATTAAGACAGCATGCAATTTGTCCTTTAACTACAGATTATCCCTTTTCAGGTTTTTTTTTCTTTTTAGTATTGTGATTATAATGTTACATAAAGATTCAAATGAGAATGTTATTAAGCAAAAGAAAAGTTTTATTATGAAGAAGAGAAGATGTAGAAACACCTGTATTCCTTAGGGTCAGCTTACTGTTAGTTAGGGCCAGTAAATGTTGCTGTACAGACTTCTATTATGTTTCATTAAATGAAAGCTTAGCTGCTATGCATGAAAGTAATTAACAGTGAGCCAGAATTGTAGGCTATTCTAGAATGAGGTCTATTAAAAGAAGCCCTGTAAATCCATAGTCAGAAGCAGCCTATTTAGGCCTTTGGCAGATGTTAGATTTATCATGCAATTAACATGTTCTCTGTGTGTTAAACAGTAACATGCCAGACATTCAAGCCATTTATTAAGATAAAAATGGTGAATCAGCTGCAAGAATGGTGAACCCACCTCAAAGATGTTACTTATTAAATTATCTATTTTTAGTTAATTTGAGCATTCGCATGTTGTATAACTCTACTATTCAACAGTAAGTATTGTGTTCTCCTTCTGCCCTGTTCCTGTTGCTGCCTGACAGTTGAATTGAGGCAGCGGCTGACCAGGGGGCAGCAATTTGGCACAACAATCTAGGTACCTGGCCAGGTGCTGGAACTTTTAAAGGCTTCGTGGGTGGCCTAGAAGTTGCAAGCTACAAGCTGGTACTGGGCTGTCCATATGCCTTTTAAATTTACAGGTACAGAAGCCACTTAGCTCTGACGAGCTGCTCAGTCTGCACCCCGTATCGTTAATGGGTCTGAGCCCCCATTTGCTCCTGTTTGTGGGGAGCCCCTTCACTTTTGTCTCCAGTACAAGAGATGATGGCAACGTTTGATTGTGGGGCATGGACCCTAAATCAGCCTCTTTTACTGTAGGGAACTCGCAAGTAGAAAGGGTAATGTGAAGGGCTCTGTGCAAGTGGTAGTGGCAGGAACTGATCAGAGAAGAGACCCACCACCAGCTCTTGCTGCTCTGGGATTCTTGCAGAGAGCTCTGTTATCCTTACTGCCTGGAAACCTGTCAGCAAGGGTGGTAGGGCTGCCTGCAACCCTGAAACTTTATGGCTAGGGATAGAAGTTACACATTAACTGATTTAAGTGATCAGAACTGGTTTAAACCTGTAACAATGTAAGTTCAGTGCACATAAACCAATTTCAAAATGGCTGAAACCTGTTCAAGAGAAACCTGGTTGAATGTAGTATCAGACTTAACTGATTGAGGTCAAACTGGTTTATGGAACTTGCGTCCCAGACCCTTTCCAGGTTTGAGTTCCAGGTTTAAGTCCAGCAGCAGGAGTGGAGATGGGGCCAGACCCTGGTAGCATGAGGGGAAATAGGGGTTTAATCCCCCCATTGCAGACAGTGCAGGCACTGATAGGCTCCATTCATGAACCCGGGGCCACAGCAGCCAGACACCAGTAGCCTGGGTGGAAAGCAGGAGGAGTTTAATCCTCCCATTGCAGGCAGCAATGGCGGGGGTACTGACATGGTGTCCTAGGCTGAGTCCCTCCAAGGAGCAGCCAGCCAGATGCAGGGAGGGAGGATGTAACCTGGCTGTGGTGGGGCAGGGAGCCGAGGCTAGTTACGGAGACCGACTCACTGCTGCCTCCCGCTGTGGCAGCACGGCCCAGGTTGGGGCAGCTCCAGGGGTCAGGGGTCAGTGCCTGCCACCTTCTGCCTCCAGGTGGTGGTGGCAGAGCAAACCTATATCACGGTGAGCAGAGATGAACCACCTATCACCTGCCGCCTGCTTGTGGCAGTGCTGGACACTCGGGGCAGGCTGCTGTGTACCAGGGGCCTGGGCAGTGGTGGGTGGAGTCAGTGGACCACCACAGCGCAGTCTGGCTCAGCCCCGCAGCCCAGGGGTGTAGGCAGTGATTGGCCCATGGCAGTCTGCTCCTCCCTCTCTCAACAGTGGAGCAAACTATCACAGCGGGCAGAGGTGAGGCACCTGGCACCTGTTTGCGGTGGCACCAGGGTGGATCAGGCTGCGCTTCTGGGCTCTGGGGCTGGGCCAGACCAGGATTCAGTGGTCTGTTGCCTCCCGCTGCTGCTGCCTGTACCCCTGGTCCACAGCAGCCCACCCCAGGTGCCTGGCACTGCCACAAGCAGGTGGAAGGTAACAGGTGGTTCACCTCTACCCCGCCCAATAAATTTGCTCAGTTGCCGGGAGAGAGAGGGTGGTGGGGAGCCGTGCTGCAGTTGGCCTCCCCACCAGAAACTGTAGCCCCTACGTGGGGCTGGAGGCGGGAGGTGGCCAGTGCTTAACCTCACCCCCTGGGCTGCCCCAGCCCAGGCTGTGCTGCTGCAGTGGGAAGCAGCAGTGAGTCAGGCTCCATAACTAGCATCAGCTCCCCTTGCTGCAGCTAGATCACATCCCCCTCCCTGCTACCTCCCTGCAGCAGGTTGGCTGCTCCTCAGAGGGACTTGGCATTGGGTGCTGCCGACATTGGGAGGATTAAACCCCACCCCCCTTCCCCACAGGCTAGTGATATCTGGCTGCCATGGCCCCAGGTGCACAAGAGGAGTCTATCGTTGCCCATGCTGCCCACCTCTGCAGTGGGGTTATTAAACCCCCACTTCCTCTCAGGCTACGGGGTCTGGCCCCTCCCTTTCTCCTGCCACCAGCCAGCGAGTGAGCAGGGGTGGCTGGGGACCCATAATGGGGGCTGTTTTCCCCCTCTAGGCATACCCCAAATGGGGTCCCTGCATGCCAAGGTCAGAGTTTAAACTCCGCCCCAATCATACTCAGGCCTCACCGTGCCCCTTCCCTCAGCTTAGTTTCCCTCTAGATGAGGACTCGCTCTAGCACCCTCCTGGCATTGGCCAAGTTCGCTGATGACACCAAACTTTGGGGCAAAGCATCCACACCTGAAGACAAGAGGGTGATCCAGGCTGACCTGGACAGGCTCAGCAAATGGGTGAAAGAGAACTTGAAGGTTGATGTTGATGGTTGATGTTGGTGTTTAACACTGACAAATGCAAGGTTCTCCACCTTGGGAGGAAAAACCCATAGCATGCTTATAGGCTTGGCAGTGCTACACTGGCTAGCACTACGGAAGACAGAGGCTTGGGGGTCATCATTGACCACAAGATGAACATGAGCCTTCGATGCAATGCTGCGGCTAGTAAAGCAACCAAAACTCTGGCTAGCATCCACAGATGCTTCTCAAGCAAATCCCGGGATTTCATTCTCCCCTTGTACTCGGCCTTGGTGAGGCTGCAGCTGGAGTACTGCGCAGAGTTTTGGGCCCCACAAGTCAAAAAGGATGTGGAGAATCTTGAGAGAGTCCAGAGAAGAGCCATGAGCATGATCAGAGGTCAGGAAAACAGACCTTACGACAACAGGCTGAGATCCATGAGGCTCTTTAGCCTGGAAAAGTGCAGGCTCAGGGGTGATCTGATGGCCACCTGTAAGTTTATCGGGGTGACCACCAGTACCTCGGGGAACGTTTGTTCACCAAACCGTCCCAAGGGATAACAAGGTTGAATGGTTATAAACTACTGTGAGACCGTTTCAGGCTGGACATAAGGAAGAATTTCTTTACTGTCTGAGCTCCCAAGTTCTAGAACAGCCTACCATGGGAGGTGGTTCAAGCACCTACATTGAACACCTTCAAGAGTAAATTGGATGCTTATCTTGCTGGGATCCTATGACCCCAGCTTACTTCCTGCCCTTCCGGCAGGGGGCTGGACTCAATGATTTTTCAAGGTTCCTTCCAGCCCTAATGTCTATGAAATCTATGAAAGTAAAAAATCTAAATAGGTGCAAATGTAAAATTGTTAGGCAGCCCTACAGGTGGAGAACTATGAAGCTGAAAAAGGTGGCAAAATACCAATTTGGAAAAAATGTATACTTGTATATTATCTTAATTGTGTGTGACTGCCGGACTTGGAATAACCATTCTCAAGCAGCCTTTGCCCTACAGGTCGATGTCAAACACCTGTCGGGATCGCATCTGTGCCAGAGTAGATCTCTTCTTCCCGTGTCCCCAACCCTGCTCTTGCCTGCCACAACTTGATGTTCCTCAGTAGGAGGGGTCAGTTGACAGGGTACCCTGTGGCCTAGGATTCTCCCAGTGGTCACTCATGGGGCTCTGCCACCCCTACACCCCGGCCTCACACCACCTTTGGTGCGTCACTCGTCCGTTCTTGTTCCCCACTGTGGGGCAACGCCTCTTGGCCTGCCTCTGAGTGCCCATGGCCCCTAGCCACTGTGATCACTTTAAGGACCTGCCCCACGGCCCTCCTCGCCTGCACCCTTCTCTTCAGAGGAGGGTATTCAAAGGAAAAAGGTACATTTACAGAGGCTTTCCTTCAGCCTCAGTCCCTGGGGCACACTCCCCTAGCTCTCTGCCCCTTAGCCAGCGTTGACTAAACAAACAGAACAACCAAAATGCAAAATGCCCTGTCTCTCCCTACCCTCTTATTGGTATACCCTGAACACTCCCTGGGTTTCCTTCTGGCACGAGCCAGACCAATCACTTCCAGCATTCCTCCCTTCTGCCCATCACTCTATCTGGACCTGACGGCAGTGCCTGCCCAGATTGTACCCCCTCAGGGCTCTCCAGTGGTCTTCCTTCCCTGGCGCGGCTTTCTCCGTGCCCCATCATTCCGGCAACCCACCTGTGGGTCACATCACTCCCAGGTACTCCTCCAACCACGTCCTCAGGTGCCATGCCTACAGTTTCCATGATGTCCAGTGCAGGCTCCTGTCGGGAAGTTTGGCCCTGTTCCGCCCTGCCGGCTCTCCTGGCTCTGTGGGTCTTACGGCAGAGGCTCTGACGGCAGTGGCGGAGGTCGCCGACAGCAGCTGCAGCTTTTCGCCCATGCTATCCACCCCCTCCACTTCAGCATCCACCATTCTTATTGCTGCTGGCCGGCATCCGATGCTGACGTCATCAGCTGGCCATAATTGAACAAAAAGGCGGCTAATGAGCCACGTGGTTCCTCCCTCCGCCTCATGCACATCCTGTCCTGAGCTGCTGGTAAGTGCCGCTCATTACTTTGACTCCCCGGACATTGTGTAATTACTGCATGATATCAACACAGGATGTTTCTAGACTTTACCATCTTTGGATTTTAATTTAACTTGTACATTCCTGGGTATGTAATGCCTGACTTTGGGATATTTAAACATCCTGGTGATGTTTTCCCCCTAAATTACTGGTATGCGTTCTTGGATGCTGCATCTTAACATAGGTTTTTGTCTGTGGATTTCTAGAATATTATATTTTGCTCCTTGCACTGCTCTGTTCTGACTTGGATGTCAGTCCTTGATTAATTTCTTTGCACGTTAATGAACATTTTATTTTAAAATACAAAAAATGAATTTACATACATATTTAAGCTACCAAGACCTCAAATAGATTTAAATTAGGTATCATCATCAGTACTTTGCTATTATGTTACAACATGGTTATTCTTTTTTCAAATAGTTGTTATTTTTATAGGTAGTCAAATGGCATATAGAGAAAATGAGGCCTGGGGGACATAGAGAAAATTACAGTTTGGGAATGGTCCTGCTTGGAGTAGAGGGCTGGATTAGATGACTTCCTGAAGTACCTTTCAACCCTAATTTTCTATGATTCTATGAAAATAGCACTGCAGATCAGTGAATTACGTTGTCTTCTCTGGGCACCTAAGTTCAAGTCTTGGTTTATGCCAGTGGTTCCCAAACCCTGACAGATTGTGCACTACCAATACAACCTTAAGTACCACCAGGGGTGCAGGTTGTAGCCGTGTTGGTCTAAGGACATGGGCAGCCAAGTTTCTTTGGGTAAATCTGATACCTTTTATTAGATCAAGTCTGTGAGGGAGTGGCGGCTAGGGGCGGCTGTGAACCCCCTAGCGCCGCCTACCGTCACTTTAGGGTGACGTAGCACCCTCAGAATCTCGCCCGCCACGACTTTGATGTTAAGATATGTAATGTGGAGGCTGCCAGTTTCCCTAATAGACGGTCTTGTTGTACGTCCCTATTCCAGACTGGGGATTTAATAAGCGTCCTGCCTTAAGGGCAATGCGTGCCTCCAAGCCTCCCCCTTAGCACGCCCCAAGCCTCGCAGCTATTCCGGGGGACGCTTGTATGGTCCCTCGCCCCTCGGGTGCCCTTGTTCTCACTCTCGGGCACCGGGGCTCTTCGCCCACCTGGCGCCTCCTTGGGTCGGGCCCCAATCTCTGGCCCGTTCCCCACGCCCTGGGCCTATCACGCTGGCGCCCAGCTACTTGCTGGCGCCTCCTGGGTCGGCTCCTCCAGCGCCGCTCACTACCGGCCCCCTGGGCCGGGTTCTAGCCGGCGCCTGGCTAATCGCCGGCTCTGCCTGAGCCTGGAGCACTCTCGCCGCCCTAGCCTCAGCGCCCTCGGGCCGGCTCACTCCCGCCGCCCTAGCCTCGGCGCCCTCGGGCCGGCTCACTCCCTGCGCCCGGATCTCGGGTCTCTCGCCACCCTAGTCTCGGCGCCCTTGGGCAAGCACTACCGCCGCCCTCGTCTCGGCGCCCTCGGGTGGCTAGCTAGGCTGGTCTCGCCGCACTAGCCTTGGCTCAATCGCCGCCCTAGTCTCGGCGCCCTCGAGTGGCTAGCTAGGCTGCTCTCGCCGCGCTAGCCTTGGCTCAATCGCCGCCCTAGTCTCGGCGCCCTTGGGCCGGCACTACCGCCGCCCTAATCTCGGCGCCCTCGGGTGGCTGGCACTATCGCCGCCCTGGCCTAAGCTCTATCGCCGCCCTGGCCTCGGCGCCCTCGGGCCGGCTCACTATCGCCGCCCTAATCTCAGCGCCCTTGGGTGGCTAGCTAGGCCGCTCTCGCCGCGCTCTGTCTCTGCCCTGCTCCGGGCCTTGCCCTCTCGGGCTGACTCTGCGCCTCCTGCGCTCTGTCACTGCTCCGCTCCAGGGTTAAACACCGCCCTTCTGGGCTGGGGTCTGTAACCCGCACACTGCGCCTCCCTGGCGCAATACCATGCCCAGCCGCACTGACACTAGTGCCCCCGGCACTGTGCCTCAACTGGGCCCTGGGAACCCCCAAGCTGTTGGGGAGCTCCCCTGAGGCCTCCTCGCTCCCCTACAGCCTCCCCGGTCCTCCGGATAAACTGTAACTTAATACTCCAGCCCTCTGGCTATAACATAAATACAGAGGCTCCACACGCCTAATACCTCCAAGCCCCACCAGGGCCCGCAATCCTACCTCCAGTCAGGGCGATGCTGTTCCCGGCATCATTGCAGCCGGGTAGCGCAATGAAGTAGCAGCCACTAACCCAGGCCGCTCAGCTCAGCTGCAGAGCTCCTGCTCCTGCGGCAGCCAGAAGGGAACTGTGTCTCAGGCTCTGGCCTGAGCTGGTTTTAAAGGCCTGGCCCTGCCCCCTTCCGGTCTTGTGACCACCTGGTTGCCCCTGGCAACCAGGCACCTGAGCTGCCTGGGTGATTGGCAGCCCTGCCAATCACTCTCACAATCACGGAGCCCTTCTGTGACTCCGTGACAAAGTCAAATCATTGGAAAAATTCTTCTTTGCAAGCTTTCTGGTACAAATACCTTTCATCAGGTTGAGGAATCATATGCAGATGGACTGGTAGAGCACAGACCATCTGGAGGCACTTCCTCAGCCTGACGAAGGGCATTTGTACCCAAGAGCTTGCAAAGAATTTTTCCAGTGTTTGACTTGATCTAATAAAAGGTATCAGATTTACCCAAAGAAACTTGGTTGCCTAAGTACCACCAGCAAATTTTTCAGTTCAACCTTAAGTTCCACCAGGAATTTTTTGTCATATAAAGTAATTATAATAAATCTGTTAAAGTGCACTACTGACAGTTTGTCTGTGTACCACTGGTTTGCACGTTCCACAGATTGAGAACTGCTGGTTTATGCCATTAGTCAATTAATTTTTGTGAACTCATTGTATTGATTATCTATATTGTAAAACAAAGACATACTTTCTTGAATAGATCCCAAAAACTATTATACTTCATAATAGAGTGATTGTAGATAAAAATGAGGGTATTTGCTGCTGTATGAGGAACTTAATTCAGCATGAGTGTTCCATATGTTTGACTGACACCGTTATTCTACAGGAAATGCTAATCACGTTTTGAAAATTAACATGCTGTCTTCCAAGATACACATATCTTCTCTAATGCTTCCAATGCTGTATTCCACCCAGTGTCACCAAAGTATAGAGATCACAAATAGGAAAAGCTATTGGGGATTCACAAGTGCTCCTTGGAGTATATGCCAATTTTTTTTTTACTAGGCTAGTTTAATCTTTTATGTATACTCGCAAATGCACATACCTCTAAGTTCTGTATTTCACAGATTTGCCTTCTATTCCACATGAAGAAAACAAGGCCATTATTAAGGAATACATAAGAAAGTCAAAGAGAGACTCTGTTCACAGGAAAATTTCCACTAGTTCATGGAAATATGGATAAGCTTAATTAGTGAGTTTAGTAAAAGTTAGAGAAAGATAACTTTTGATAAGTTTTCAGTTGCATGTTCTCAACTGTATTTATTTTTCACTGCAGTGTCTTCAGAACTTTTAATTCTGCAATATAGTAGTGAACCACATTATTAAAGATTCCTTTTAAATTAAAGGAAATATTATACTTCAAATAATATTAATTTTTAAATTTCTGAAAGTCAGAACTAGCTAGCTCCATAAATTACATTTCTGCGTAGTATATCCGAGGTGTATCCATAGCACTGAGGTCTTTGATTGATGTTTCCATTGTAATAATTTTCAGAGCTGAAATAAAAAGAAAATTTGTCTACAGAGGAAATACAAAATATTTACCATTCATTCTTAATTAGAAGTTACATCCCTCAAACATACTCAGAATTATGTCTTCTGTAAACTGTAGGAAATAATTTAGATCCATGGATGAAATATATTAAAATGCCTTTGTTTAAAATGGAGGTATGTTTTCTACTGTTATCAGATAGATGGTTTTTTTAATGAGCAAAAAGTTAATTATAAAAAATGGAAGTGAAATGTCTCTCAATAATTCTTATTGGTAATGAATTCTCTCTCTGAAATCAATAAAAGTACATTTTATTTTTGAGCATTATCTAAGAGTTTTTAAGAATACAAGGCTTAACATAGGCACAAATTTTACTTTTGTTAAAAGGTAACTCCTAAATTTTTAGACTGAACTTCTTCAGTGTATCTTGTGCAAATTTTCATAATGTAACTAGGAACAAAATTTGGACTGATCTTTCTTTAAAGGAAGTGTTTAGTTCATAAGTGGATCGAAGGTCATTCAGCTTTACACACTATAAGATGAACTTTTCATATTTGTGTTAAATCACTTTTGCATAAAGGCTGTTCACAAATAGAATGAATCAAATCAAGACATTACATTGGATGTTACCTAAAATCATTCCATAAGGTAATACAGAAACACGTGCAAATAACTGTTCAGTTTAGAAGATATTGCAATTTCTGACTCTGACACATTTTTCTGTGAAACTACACATATTTGTAATACATGAAAATATAACCCAAATAAATTATATATTTAAAACACTGCAATGGTTTCCTTTCCTTCTTTTTTTTACCCTTTTGGGTGCCTACACAATTTTTAAAATCTTGTGATATGGTGTTTTGCTTCAGAATATGAAAGCAAACTTTTTCTGTTGATTGTATATAAAAACAGTACGAAACTTTACATTATTTTATTTTTTTATTTCATTCAAAGACAATATTTTGCACTACAAAATAACATATGAAGTGTGCTTCAGAACTGTTTTGTAACTCATGCTACTACAATATCATTATCATAGTTTAGATATTGGTATATTTAAAGAAAAATACTGTGGACTTTAATATTTAGAATATGTGGGCATTGCACATGAAGTTTGGGAACCTTCTGTAATATTTCAAGAGTTTTTTGCTCCCTCCCACGTGGCCCATCTGTTCATGTTGGATGAGAGCAGTATGTAAGAAGTAGTATATACATACTTCGTGTGGAGAAGATAACAGAATGTACCATGGATGATGCATTTCCTCTAAAATATGAGAGGAGGGAGATGAAAAACAATGCTGGGTTTTCTGGGATTTAAGGAAACTCCTAGTCTGTAGCTTCAGTCAAGGTACAACTGCAGCACACACCAATATAGGACTATAACTGTGGCAGCACAGAGCAAATTGTAGTCTGAAATACCTACCTCAACCCTCTCCCCAGTGTCCTCTGTTCTAAAAAGATGGGTAGAATAGGTACCTAAATTAAGCTTCATTCAGAAACAGCTACTCTGCTATTAGTACCTAGGTTACCTAGTTTAAAGCTATATAAACTGCAGTCACACCTTTGACTGAAATGTAGGCATACCCTAAAAGTAGTCCTAGTGTATACATAGAAAATATCAGTTGTGCTTGTAGACACATATTGGTATAGGAATAATTTTAAAGATGGTTGTTATGGGGTTTTTTTCCTTGAGCTAGCACGTTCAGAATGAAGAGCAAAGCTTTAGAGATGAAATAGAAATAAGTTGAACATAAAGTCTTAATAATATTCTCTTACAAGTTCATGTTGGCTATGTTAGTTTTTTTCTCGTTTTGATTAAAGCCCATACCTTCACACTTTATGACCATTCTACTTATTATAATATCAAAGTGTTTTGCCCTTTCCCTCTCTTTCTGGCGATCTTTATTTCAGTGGTATGAGTCTCTTACCTGCTTTATATCATGCATAGAACTCTTGTTTCATTGATTTATATGTAGTTATTTATGATGTCAAAAAACTGCTTTAAGGCAGTATAAATGTTCCAAGATTAAATACTCCAGACTAAGAAAATAACAGCTTTTTCTTCGCGTATTTACTTACTACTTACTATAGTGCTACTTACTATAGTATCAGAGTGTATACACATACGCACATATGTATTATTATTTGTCTTTATTTAACTACGTAATCATATTTTTTTCTAGTAAAGCAATATTATTTGTTGTCTCAAAAATTAAAAACATGGGGGGGATTTTATGTTCTTTGCATATTAGAAAGGATCCATCCATTTTCATTTATACAAGATGTACAACAAAGTCATGATACAAAACCTCCCAGAAGTCTATGAGAAGCTTTCTCTTGACTTCCATGTGTTTTAGATTGCTCTCTTCATACTACACAATAACCAAAATGAGGCAAGAGCTCCTGAATGAATGAGACCTTGGTCTAAAATTTCTGAGGAGCTGAGCATTTTGGAAAGGTACTGATCACTCTCAACTCCTGTTCAGCATAGTAGGAGCCAGAGTTATATAGCACCTGACAAAAGTGGGCTCAGAACTCTAGATGTTGTTTCTTTGGGCTCAAACTAGAGAAAAGTGTCATCATAAAAATAAATCAACCTGTTATTGTGCCATAATACCTCATTATTCATACCACCTATCCTTAGTTTTTCAGTATTTGCTGAGTTGGAAAAAATGGGTCCTCCACATTTTCTGGGGCCTGAATGGGTCAAAGGCTTTGGCTTCGTTCAGTTGGCTCCAGTGGCAAATTTTAGACTTCATAGTCCAGTGGGACAACACCTGTCCACCAGCCTTATTATATTTAAGCTAGATAGTTATTGGCTCAAATATCCCAGTTTATCTTAACTGTTGTAGAAAATCAAAGAGATGTTTTAGGCTCTAATTCAGTAAAGCATTTAAGAATGTATTTAAATCCAGTTGGTTTTAATGGGTTTAAAATAGGTTTTAAGTTATCTGCTTACTTAAATGCTTTTCTGGGTAGAGATAACATGACATACATTAGAATTAAATAAATACTTCAGTACTTCCTGAATTAAGGTTTAGACAGTGAAGGACCAGGTCCAGCTTTGTAGACAAAAATTAAGTTATTCAGTTGCACCTGAAATGACTAGGATGTCAGCAGAACTGTTGATAAATAGGTACAACACATTTCTATTGGTTAACTCTACCCAAGAATTAGGCAGCTCTGTGTAATACATACATAAGAGAATATACTATGTTGAAAGTTGAAACACTTCTTATTGGCTTCTGGGCAACTATGTAACTTCAGGAGTAGAGAGAGAGAGTTAGCCACATTAGTCTGAAGTTATACAGAAGGCAGTGTAAAGATGTACCTTATAGACTAACTGAATCAAAAATGGATAAACTTCTGACAGCAAGAGCATGCTTCATCAGATGCCAGCATCTTGCTCATGAGAGCTTTTGCAGTCTGATTCAGTTAGTTTTTAAGGTGTATCTCTTCTCAGCCTTCTTCAGTGGTAGATTTCACTGACAACTTAAAAAATATTATATATATAAAAAATAATTATTTCAAGTATACCATTACAGAAAATGAATTTTACAGCTTATCTTGCAGATGATGACTGTAGTTCCCTAGTGGGAAATAAAGTTGTTCACATAAAAAGTTATGCTCCATTTGTATCTCACCATGCAAAGGGAAAAAAATCCCTTAGGAATTTTTTTATCTGACTTCATTGCTTTAATAAGCGTGTATACAATAATCTGTCTCTCTCTAATTCCAATAGAAATACCACCTGTTGAAAAACTAAACTTAACGGAACTGCTGGAGTCCAATTTGGATTTGTCAGATGAGTGGCCTAATGAGGAAGAAAGGCTGCGATTTCAGAAACTCAAGGAGGAAATTATAAAAGATGAGCAGGAAGAATTTCTTGCAAACCGGGATTTAGGCCCTAAAGCCACAATGCAGAAATTTACTGAACTAGGGAAAGGGAACGGAATAAAGGAAAGACTACACTACAAATCTACAAGTCTTTCCAGGTGAAAGAAAACATCTTAGATTTTTCCTTTATATATTTAACTTTTATATAATAGTTTACAGGATAGAATACTATACGTATCTTGCCGGTGCTGGAAAACCAAATGTCTAATACAGTCATTTTAAAACATTTTACCATACATTCCATCTATACCCAGAAATTAAGTGATTGGTATGTTAGTGAGGCTCATGACAAATTAATATAGAAAATAAAAAGAACTTAAACTAAAATGAACTCAATTTTCTCCAAAACCAGAAAATAAGAAATGCTCTCAACATTGTAATTATGAGGAACATATATATTGAAGTTGAAAATTATGGTTAAAGTAATAAGGAGAAAGTGGCCAAATCAGCTTTCAGAGGACTATTTTTAGTTTGTATATCTGTACCACCATATAGATGGGGGAAAAAAAAAATTTCAATTTATATTTGAACGACTTAAGTCTTGGAATTACCTCTGAAACATATTTTATGGAAAGGAGTTCAATCTGTTAATGCCGGGGTGTCAAACTCACTTTGTACACCAGGCCAGATCCAGATTGTGGGACTTCTTATTGGCCAGATCTAGCCCAGGACATGAGGAAGTGTGTGTGTGAGGGGGGCCTCTTGCTCCAACAGGGAACATACAGCAGCATTTCTGGCTCTCAATGTGGAACGCACAGCTGGGCCAGCACCTGGGGAGGTAGGGTTGTGCCAGTGACAATGGGCAAAGCAGCCAGAGGGCAGCCAGGACTCTCAGCCCTTGCTCACCCTCCTGCTGCCAATCAGCATGTCCACTGGGGCTCAAAGGCCCCAGATTGTGCAGCTGGCCGCTACTCACTAGCCGCACCAATTTACAGTGGGCTGGATAGAGTGGCTGCACAAAGTGGACCCGACCGGCCAACCATATGTTTGACCCTGCTGTGTTAATGCATATTACTAATGCATACTAATGAATGTTACATCCATTGTAAATTACTTAATATTGCAATTATAGCAAATAAGTAAAGGTAAGTAAGGGGTAGTTGTATAATGTCATTTGTGTCGCTGTTTTTGTGATAATTCATAGTAGACTAAACAATGTAAGACTGGTATTTTGTAAAAATATGAGTCCTGGTAATATGAACCATTGCCAGAGGAGTCAGCTATTGATTTGGGGGGGCGGGGGGAGTAGGGGAGGGATAAAAAAGAGAGAGATACTTTCTGTGCAAATTACTAAATCTGCAAATTAGGAATTTTGTAAAACATTTTTGTCTTCAGTCACTCTGATGTTTTGTTAATGTGTACAGTCTTATGGATAAGTGCAGATCTAAGAATTATGGGTGATTAGTATTGCTTGACTATTTATAATTTTGAAATTAAAAATCAGGAATGTTTTTACTACAAACTTCAGACCTAATAGAGCTAGTTGATTCTTCTTTATTTAATGTCGACTTTTCAATGAAATTTCCACAGTTCTAATAAGAATATAAATAGATGTTTATGGTCTATTTTCCCTTTTTTGACCAACTTTTGTACTAAATGAACCACTGCTTTTAGTTAGTACATGGAAGTAGAAGGCAGGCTTTCTGTGTCCTTCCTATACACAGCTTTGCACATCTTTTCACAGCATCTGATGAATGAGCTTCAATGAAAGTTTTTGTTACATACACACACACAGCACAAGCTTTCATTGAAGCTCATTCTTCAGATGGGCCAGCATCAGATATATAAATATATATATATGAAGAATGAGCTTCAATGAACGCTTGTGCTATCAGTGTGTGTGTGTGTGTGTGTATACTAGTATACGCATACATATATATTAAGGGTGTGCAAAGCGGGCCGTATTCAATTTGGATTCAGATTCGGCCCAAATCAGGGAGAGGGATTTGTTGATTCGGATCACTGTGCCCAATTAAATGTGGCAAAATCTGAATGTGAAGATTTGATGCTGATTCAGAGAATCAGTGATTCGGACACAGACACAGCTTTAAATATTTTTTCTGCATACTTCAAGGTACCAGCATGGCTTGTGAATGCTGCAATGCTGGGGCACGTGGTATATCCCAAAGGACTGCGGGGGACCCTCCATATGCTTGATGGCAAACCCAATCCCCCAGGTCTGCTGGAGAGCACACTGGGGCCCCCCTACACCCCTCTGGCTTGGTGATCAGCCTCGGGGGGACCATGGGTTCCCCCCCAGACCCAGAAGGCACCAGTCGCTGGCTGGGTGAGCACAGGGGAACACCCCTGTGCGCGCCGCAGTGGACCTGGACGTGAACCAGAAGTGCTTCTAGTCCACTTCCAGGTCTGCTGCTGAGCACACTGGGGAGCCCCCCCCCCATACTCCTGTGGGATGCTCCATGTGCCCCAGCATCGCTGCATTCACAAACCATGGTGGTACCTCGAGGTATATAGAAAAAAACATTTAAAGATATGTCTATGTCCAAATCTTTCCCGAGATTAAAGGGTCCTCTGATTCAATTTGGTTTCAGAGATTTGGCCACCATATCAGGCCGAAATTCACAGCCCTGATATGTATATATATCAGGGCTGTGCAAAGCTTTGGGTGCAGTTTTGATTTGGAGGGGATTTGGCCTGCTCCACCAGCCCCACTGAGCGCCTCCCAATCCCTGTCCTCTCTCCCAGCCCCATCAATGGCTGCCCTGCCCAGCCCCAGCGTCCCGGCACTTAAAAAAGAAAAAGCCCCACACTCACTGGCTGCTGCAGCAGATATCAGGGAATCTGGGGGCTTGCGGCAGAGCCCCCATTGCAGCACAGGGCAGTGGGAGGCAGCGGGGATCTTCCCCCCACACACACCCCACCTGCCTGACAGGAGCCGGTGAGTGCGGGGCTTTTTTTTTTACTTCAGACTAACTATGCAACTAACTATGTCTGTTCCTATATGGAAGTATAATTTATAAACTGTGGTTAGTTTATAAAAAGTAAACACTTTTCTTGTTGTATACTTTTCCTTGTTGTACTGTTATTATAAATTGCTTAACTGGCCAAACATTCCTATATATTGCTTGGCTAAAAATGTAGTCTCATTTATTAGCGTATCGGGGCAACGTTCTGTTGCACTACATGAACATGAGGACAGGTAAGGATATAGTTTCAGAAAACAGACTACAACAGCATCAGTTACCTTGCATTGGAAAATCTGTTAAATCTGTTGCTCAGTATACAAGAATTCTAGTATACTGTGTTTAAACATATCTGTAGTTTTCCTTATGTGAACAGAACCTGAAGGTGGCAGCCTATATTCATTTTATATGCTGCAAGTTAAAACTACTGCTCAGAAAGCTTAAACTTGCACTCCTTCCTTTCTTCATCATAGTTTCCATCTTCAGTCTATATATGTCTTGCAGTTAGGCTTTATCCTACTAGCTCCTCTTTCCTGGAAAGTAAAGGGTGTTTTGTGTGGCAAGAATTTAAAATATTCCTGCTCTCTATATTACTTTTTCCATAGTGAGATTGGATCAAACTATTTTTAAGTGCCTGATTTAGCATGTTATTAAGTGTGTGACTGCTTTAAATTTCCTGTTGAAATCCGTAGGACTACTTATATACTTAAATTCAGGGAGCTGATTGAATTAGGGCCTAGTTGTACGGATGTCAGTGATTTGTTGCATCTACAAATATAGGTTAGAAACCCACACTGCTTTGATTCCTGCATTTTCCTGTTCTCTCTTTGATCAAGAATCAGACCTGCCCAAAGATCTGTCTGGTGAATTTAGTTATCATAATGAATAATTGTATCACTCTGCCTGTCTTTAAATACAGTATTTAAAAACCTGTAATGAATGGCCTTATTTTAAAAGGAAAAAATCCATGCAGAAGAATGTATTTCCTGAGTTTTCATCCCTCGATAAGAAGATAGAGACAAAGCGAGCTGAAGAGTGCAGATTGGCAGCACAGAAGCAGATGAAAGAGAAACTGGCTTTAATTGAACAGCAAAGAAAGCAAGTATTATTTTTGCCTTATATCAGTGCACTATTTTTGAGTTGTTGCTCTTCTTCTTAGCACTGTAGCTCTTTTCCCCTCATGATTCACCCAGTTTTCCATTTATAAAGAAAGAAGTCATTACAAATTATCTGGACTGTAAATAGAAATGTAAGGAGTGTTTTTTTCTTTACAAAGCGCAGTGATCCTGGGGAACAAGAACATGAACTATTGCATTTCTTACTGCTGACTTGGAGAATCTGAGTTTCTGTTCTCATGTATTGGGAAAAATATTTCCCTTCGTAACTCCATAGTCAGAGGGGATATTATGCAAGTACTGAAATGACTTTTTTTTAAGCTTACTAACTGATAACAGACTAACTGAACAGCAGTAAAACAGGCATATGATATATAAAAATGTTGACGTGCTTGCAGGATAAGGAATATGTAAATTAAAAAAAAAGTTTCAAATGTAAATTGTTTCCAATTCTGCATATTAGTCTACCATATGCATACAGTTAGAATCCTATTCAAGAGCCAACATACTGCTGTCTGTGAAACTTACTAAAAAAATCAGATAATCATATTTAGTGACATTATATTACATTTCCTAACAGATCCTACAGTGTGTTTTATACTTCCATATAATGGAGGAGAGACAACAAGAGGAAGGTCAGGGGAAGTGTGAGTCCTTACTGAATGGGGGAGGCAACCTAGTGGCAGAGGATGAGAAAAAGGCTTAAGTACTCAATGTATTTTTTTAATCTGAGTCTTCACAGGCAAGGTCAACTCCAAGAGTATTGCAGTGGGCAGCAGTTTAGGGAGAAGGTCAGCAACCCTCAGTGATGAAAGAACAGGTTAGGTACTTTTAAAAAAAGTTGGATGTGTACAAGTCCATGGGGCCAGATACAGTGCATCTGAGGGTGATGAGGGAGTTAGCTGAAGTGATTGCAGAGCCGCTGGCCATTAAGTTTGAAAATTCATGGCAATCGGGGGAGGTCCTAGACAATTGGAAAAGGGCAAATATAGTGCCCATCTTTAAGAAAGGGAAAAAGGAGGATCCAGGGAACTACAGACCAGTCAGCCTCACCTCAATCCCTGAAAAATTCATGGAGTAGTTCCTCAAAGAATCCAGTTCTAAGCACTTGGAGAAGAAGTTCATTAGAAACAGTTAGCATGGATTCGCCAAGGGCAAATCATGCCTGATCAACCTGATTGCCTTCTTTGATAAGATGACTGGGTCTGTGGATCCGGGGAGTACAGTGGATAATATAATATACCTTGACTTCAGCAAGGCTTTTGATACCATCTCCCATAGCATTCTTGCAAGCAAACTGAGGAAGTATGGATTAGATGAATGGACTGTAAGGTAGAAAAAAGGTGGCTGGATTGTCGGGCTCAACAGGTAATAATCAGTGGCTCAGTGTCTAGCTGGCAGGCAGTATCAAGTGAAGTACCCCAGGGGTTGGTCCCGGGGCTGGTTTTCTTCAATATATTCATTAATCTGGAAGATGGGATGGATTGCACCCTCAGCAGATTTGCAGATGACACCAAGCTGGGGGGTGTAGGAGATATACTGGATGGCTAGGATTCAGAGTGACCTAGACAAATTGGAGGATTGGACCAAAAGAAATCTCATGAGGATCAACCAAGATAAGTGCAAAATCCTGTACTTAGGATAGAAGAATCCCATGCACCACTACAGCCTGCCTGGGGACTGACTGTCTAAGCAGCAGCTCTGCAGAAGAGGACCTGGGGGTTACAGTATACAATAAGCTAGATATGAGTCAGCTGTGTGCCCTTGTTGCCAAGAAGGCTAACAGAGGACACCCTCCCCCCCCCCCAACTGCCTGCTTGTTCTGGGCTCAGGTGAGGTGAAGCCGGCTTGTCACCATAGTGCATACTTCTGTGGGGGCCTGTGCTCCCCAGATCTGTGCACAGGGCAGGTGCAGGCTGCCTGCTGAGGGCTGAGGCTCCTGCCCTGCTGCCACAGCCCAGCAGGTGAAGTCCAGCAGCACAGGGAACAGTGGGGCTGCAAGGGGATCTCCTTGCTGCTGCAAGTTCCTCACTGCCTTGGCGATGCGTCCCTTGTATGCACAGTAGCAGCAGGGGTGGCATTGCGGGGATTTGCCCCTTGCTGCTGCTGCATGTACAGGGGACATGTTGGCAGGGCAGACGTGGAGCTCACAGCACCAGGCAGCTTTTCTGTGCAGCCCCACTGTGCCCTGCAGTGCTGGGTCGCACCTGCTGGGCTTTGGAAGCCCTGGGGAAGGGCAGCAGAACAGGAGCCCAAGCTCACAGGGAATAGCCCGCACCCGCCTCCACCTCGCATACAGATCTGGGAGGCATGGGTTCCCCCTGCCCATGAGAGTGAGTGCAGTGGTAGGGAGTTGCCCCCTCCTGGCCTCCCTGCTCCAAAACAAGTGACCCACGGCCCCTTCCTGCTACCCACCAGGGCCTGACAGCCACGCATTGTGGCCCCGGGTCCCAAGCCCCACACACTGCTCAGCTGGGCAGCAGCCCCAACCAAGCCTACCCAACTCCCTCCCTCCTTCCCTATGGGGGCTTCAGTTCTTCCTCCCTACCCCCACCGTTTCCCACTTACCTGCTGGAGCTGCTCTCCAGGCTGCCTGACTGTTCCCCCTGCCTAACTGCCTTCCTCCCACTCCATCCAGTCCCCTGCATGCTGGAACTCTGTCAGCCTGCAGAGGGCTCATCGCAAAACTGCAATATCCACGGGTTTCTCTGCTAAAATGAGAAATCTGTGGCTTCCCCTGGTAAAGGGGGAAATCTGTGTTTTACTCAATTTTCCTATGGGAATAGAAACTCCAGATCCCTGTTAATAAGGCAACCCAGCTTGGGTTAATTGCCCTGGACAGCCACACGTCTTTGGGTCTCTGGCTGACAAGTTCTGCCCCAGCTAATTAACTAGCTAGCTTCTTGATTGGCTGCTGGGAGTGCCACCTACCCATATAGACCAAGCTGTGGCAGCAGACTCCTATGCTAGCCAGCAGTTCTGACCCTGATCTGCTTTGGTAAGCCTCTTGATTCTTGACCCTGGTTTGGCTCTGCTCTTGGACTTTGGCTTAGGGATTGTCCCTTGGACTTGGTAACTCAGCATCTGATTCTCAGACAGTTACCCTGTCCTGTGTTTTGGACTGTCCCCCTGAATTTCCCTCCAGACAGTTATTTAGGTCCCAAATCCTGACTCGGCCCCTTCCTTCCCTCAGTGGCTTAACCATTAGGCCAGACCGCCTATGATCTGATTGCTAAGGCCTTGATTTAGACTTATGTTAGTAAATGAGCCATTTAGTCCTGTAGTTTATTAATTGATCTTCCAAATGGCAACATGTTAGTTATAAATCAGAAATGTATTTTGCAAATTTGTTTCCGTCTTAATTCCCTTCCACAATTAAGCTGGCATATGTATATATATACTAGATTTTTTGCCCTGGTCTTGCTTTCAGAATGACAACATTGTTTTTGGAGGCATGTGTACATATCTCATGTAAAAGTATAATGTTATATCTGGTCACTGATCCTTAAAAATTCCATAGTTCCTAGACAGGGTGAAGTATTAACAACAAATTATATACCTTGAATGATGATTTTTTTTAAATCCAAACAACAATCATGGAACTAATAAAATTTTTGCTAAAGATCTCCAACTATTCATGCAGCTTATCATTATACCTCATCTCCCTTTGACCATATTTGAGCTTTTCAGGCCAGGAAATATGATTTAGATTCTCCAGACTGGCAGTTGCTTTGCATTTCACCGCTGGCCTAAGCTTGCCCTAAAGCCAGCATGTGCAAGAACATCCTCTGGTTTGAGAAACTAGATGTAGCTCTTATGTCATTTCCACCTCTGCATATGGTACAAAAGGGAAAAGGGACCTGGATAAAAGTAATGTATGGTACCACAACATCTCTACAGCTTCATTTTCAGACCTATTCACAGTTAGTTTTTAGACTGTTCACCAACTTGGTCTTATACACAAAGACAGCAAAATATGGAAGAGCAAAACTGACCTTTTAGCTACTTTTGCACCCTTCTACCCCTTTGTCTTGCCTGTATCCACCTTGGCAAATTCCATTTTAAAAATAATTTGACCCCTTGGGTTCAATTCTAGCTTGAGTAAAATATGTTCACACTATATAAATAGTGATGCTAATGTATCTTCTGCATAGAACTGTGGTGTGACCATACTTGAATGATTGAGAACTGCCCCTGTCCCCACAGTTTGACAGAATGTAGAAATCCATGGCTGTGTCCACATGAGCAGGGGTATGTGTTTGCAGCAGCACAAATAGTAGTGCCACAATTTGTGTCGCTACTTTGTCCTGTAGTGCACACCCCTGCTTGTGTAGTTTGCAGTGGGACGCATTGTTCCACTGCTCCATGTGCTGCAGGGTGGGAGGGCTGGCTGGGGCACAGGCAACCCCCATGCTGAGGCACACTGTACCCCAGCCAGGTGAGGAGTGGTACATGGAGACAGGGGAGCAGGCAGCAGGCCTAGCAGACCCTAGCTAGCAGCTCCCCATCCGTTTCCCCACTTCCCAGCTTCTCAGAAATCCCGGTAGCAAATTTTGCCCCCAGTACTAAAATTCAGTAGTGCCACACATGGTTTCATATGCAACATATGCAGTTAATGGTGCCACAAAGAAGCTTGTGGCACCACAAACCACACATGCCTGCATGTCTGGATGTGGCCCATGAGTAAAATGTAGAGAAAACAATAGAAATTAAAGGAATTTGGGGAACATCATCTGAAAAGACTGGAAGAGATGTTAAAGCAGTTTGGTATGGATTAGGGTTTCTCAACTGGTGGGATGCGTCCCAGTGGTGGGATGCAAATGTCCTCTAAGTGAGACACAGGTCATGGCAGCAAAACTGGAAGTGCCATGGAAGGACTTTTAGTTTCATTTCTGTGTGCTTCAATTGGCTGCTGCCTAATCCCTACCACCCCACTCTTCGACTAGCCTCTGGGGGACGTGCCCCCACTCGTTGACTGGTGAGACCAAGATTTTTTGACTGTATATAGGTGGGATGTAAGGTGCAAAAGGTTGAGAACCTCTGGTATATATGATAAAAAGTTGATAAGTGCCTTCAAGGTGCAGTATACTGTATTTACTGGAATCTAAGATGATGCTTTTTCCCCATTCAACACTAGCTGGGTGTGTGGGGAGAGCCCTTCATCCTAGATAAGAGAACAAGTTCTGGAGGCATAAGGAGGAAGCAGTTGTGGCTCCAACTCTAACACTGAGCCCACAGGCAGAGTTGGAGGCACAGCTGGTGTCCCCTCTCTCCTTTCAGCTTCTACTCCCCTTACCTTTATTCCCTGACACTGTTTACCTTCCCCTTGCAGCTCTGGCTCCTCCTGGAGCCCCACTCCAGCCTGAGACAGGGAGCACAGAGCATGTGCTACCTCTGGCCTAAGCCTGACCACGCAGGAGCAGCAGTAGTGGCAGCTCTAGCCCTGGCTCTGGGCCAGGATTGAAGCTGCCTTCTCCACAGTGGCTGCTGCATGGCTGGGTTAGAGCCAGAGGCAGCACCTGTTCCATGTTCTCTGCCCCAGGCCAGAGTGCGCCCCAGCAGGAGCCAGAGCTGCAAGGAGAACATAATCATAGATGGGCAGGAGGGGTGCAGAGGGCAGGCAGCTGAGGGGAGGGCCCTACAGGGTGGGCAGCAGAAGATGGAGCAAGTGCGGTGGGGGGCAGGTGCAAACATCTGAGGGTACAGGTACAAGGAGGAGGTTGGGGGGGCAGGCGGCAGGGTTTACAGGCACTGCAGGGGCAGTAACGGGGTGTGCAAGCACTGTGACGAAGGCAGGCAGGCAGCCAGGCAGGGGACATGACAGGGGACAGGGATCAGTCCACTTGACTCTGCTGCTGCCAGCCCCCCGCCCCACTGCCCCTTGCCACTGCTCACCCCAGCTACAGCAATGGTGGTGGTGGGGGTAAGTATTTAAGAGAACCCTTCAAAAATTACATGACAGGAAAAAGTATAACATATTTATACATGGCTTGTAGCTAAATATTGTGGGAATCGTCTTAAATTCAGAGTAATCTTGGATTCGGGTAAATGATAGACAATAGTTACTTCATTTATAAGGCCAGGTAGGCAATGGCTGGACAAGGAAAAATAGATGGGAACTAAGGAAGGAAAAGCTTAACTTAGATACTTTACTAGGAAAGACTTTAACAATAAAATCTTCATTGCAGATATTAAAGATTAGATAAGACATTAGTTAAAGCCATTTATTGAGCAATTCTAGAAAATATGAGGAGTCAAATTTAAGTAACCTCTGCAACATTCTGGCCCAATATTCTTTATATCTCAGTAAACTCATCTTTACTTAGTGCTCTCACCTAGCCAGATTAGAGTTACCTGGGCCCCTGGCAGCCATTAAAACAATGGCACAATTGGGTTTGGAGGAATTTTATACCCCATCCCAAACACTGTGCCTCCTGTCATGCATGTCTGGTATGGCAGGTGGTATGATGTTTGGGATGGGGCATAAAATTCTTTGAGCCCAGTCACACCAGTGCCGAGCTGGTCTGAAGCCTTCCCTTCCTAGAACTATAAACCATGCACCTGGCAACTCCAGTGGAGCTGCCAGGCACAGGGGTCCAGAGGTTCCTGGCAGAGTTGCTGAAGGGTTTCCCAAACTGGAGACTTTAAAACCTGCACCCATGGTTTAAAGTCCCCAGCGGGGGAAGCCCTTTGTCTGCCCCTGCTGGGAGCCTCTGAGCCCCATGCCTGGCACTCACAGCCCATAGGACAGCCCTGAGCCAACTGGAGAACTGGGGCTGCTCCCGGCCACTGCTGACAAGATTGTTGGTGCCAGCGGGCTGGAGACCAGGCTGTCCAGGGCTGATTCTAACAACCAACCAATCAATCAACTGATATAAGGTTCCATACAAATATTGTATGTGGAACATTTTTGCCATTTGATCTTAAATTGGGTACACATGGAACATCTTTGCCATGCATGGCATGATTAATGCCACAAGTGTAATGTGTGCCAGGGATCCTAAAAATAGAAGCTATGTGGCCTGTAAATCCGCTGAGCAATTTAGTTCTTTATTTGTTTCAGTTTTGAATTTGAATCTTTTTGCTCTTATACTCCTCTGCTGCTGCAGCATGCTGTGATATTCCTTTGAAGTACTGATCTTCTATTACAATGTTAATGCTTCATGAAGATGTTCCTTGTGCATTTCTATTGTGACTCTCATATTGTTCAATAGCAACCTAGTTCAGCAGGTAAAAGGAAGTGATAATATTCTTTTTTTAATAATGTGATTTAAAAATTTGATAAAAAATTAACCTTTTCAGAGATAAAGAAATGCTTCAAGAATGGAGAAACCAAACTAAATTGATGAAGGAAAAAAAAGAAGTGCAGTTCAAGTTTTCAACTGAAAATGCAGACATGGTATGTAGTAGAACTTCCACAAGGAGGCTCACTAGATCAAGCAAGTAGCATTAACAAGCATCTCTGAAAGCTTTTCATTAGTGGACAATACATTTAGATAAAAGGCTTCTAAGGATGAGTGTGTGACTAAATAGGAAAAAAAGAAACTAAATGCTATCATTTCAAAAAGCCTAGACCCTACAGGCTGCATGTGAAATATCTGTATGGACCATAGCTCTTGCAAGAAGTGATGTGATCCCACGTGTGATGTAGGAGTTGCCAGATCTTGCAAACAGCTATTCCAAATCTGTAATGACTCCAATAATCAGGCTACTTGGAGGCGTTAAAACAGAAGTGCTTATGTTTAAACATGTTTTTCAAATTATTTAACGCCTCCAATCTGAGATGTTGCCTCTGCCAAACTGCAATTGATGTAGGTTGGTTCTTATGGTTCTTCCAGGAGTCTGTAAATTCTGGCACTCAAGAAGGGAGCACCTCACTTTTAAAAGATTCATAATGAGATAGAAAAACTTGGTTTGTATCCTTATTTGCTTATCACAAAGAAGGATTGAAAAATCTTCCCCAAAGCAGCAAATTATAAATTCTCCTTGCTTTAGATTAGAAATTCTTGTCTTGTTTAAATACGACATTGCAGGAAAGATGAAAGATGCACAGCCCTGTTTTCAAATGTAACAATGAAAACAGAACATGACAGTGTCACAAACTGGAAGGATGCAAGATTCATTTAGGAAACTAAAATGCTGCAAGATGAATTCTTCAGCTTCAGTTTCATTATTGTTTGTTGCTACGTTAATTTTTCATCACTGAACCTATGGGGATAACATAGATATATTGTGAGTTAAAATAAATTATGTCTTTCTAAATGAGGCACAACTGAAAAAAAGAGATTTTTGACAAGTTTCTTGATTTTATTTCTTATTTTTATTTTTTTATATCAATTGAGCAATGTTAAATGAACACCTGGTAAAAAGGATATCTTTAAAGGGACTTCACAATACATTTCTTTGATATGCTTTGCAAGAATAGATAAACCCTGCATTTCTAAAGTACAGATAAAAGAGAACAAACGTTTTTCAAGCCTTCTTTCTAAATTATAAAGAAGCAAAAAGAGACACAAACAAATTTAGTTTTAGTTCATTTCTCTGTGACTGTTTTCCTTCTACCCTATGTCACATCTGCTTAGAATGCAAAATAAAAGTGTGTACAGTGCTTAACACAAGGAGGCCCTACTCTAAATTAAACAAAATAATTTAACATTACTCTATTTATAACAACATATAGTAGTATTTTACTGGCAGTATTATTCCTTGTTCCATATGTCTTAAACCTTTTTTTTTATTCTCACAGTTTCGTACTCTGGAAAATAAGCTATGTTATATTACTAAATATGTCAGTGCTTCCAGGAATACTTGCTATCATTAAGCCAATAACATAGTATAATGCAGGGGTGAACAATTATTTTGGCTGGAGGGCCACTTAACAAGTTTTGGTGAGCTGTCAAGGGACATAAGGGTAACCCCTCCCCTTAACAGGTGCCCCGCCTCCTGGCCGCCATCTTGGGACTAAAATTCCCACCGCTAATCCCTGACCTTTGCCACCACAAGTCGCTCTCCTTGCCCCATAAGAACTCATTTGGGGGGGGTGCCATCTTGAAATCAGAAAAACCCCAAAATCATATACTAAAAAAAACAAACATCTACTACAACTTTTTTTTTTTTTAATAGTTTTGTCCTAATTTGTGTGTGTATGCATAGTGTATCTAGAGGCAATTGCATAAGAGCTCAAAATATAGTCTTACTATTGTATGTTGTATGGGGGGATGTGTGGGTATGGTGACCGGGGGGCGGGGTGTGGAGGAGTGTGTTTGGGAGTATGGTAGGGGTGGGACGGTGTGGGTACATGTGTGGGTATAATGGGGGCTGGGGTGTATGGAAGGGTGTGGGGGGGGAGGTCCTTGGAGTCCCTGAAGTGTGCGAGTCCCTGAAGCTGCACGTGATGGCAGCAAGTGGGGCCAGCCCTGCTCAGCCCCATAGCATGCAGCTCCCACGCTCCTGCAGCGAGTGCACCCCATGCTTCTACCCTGTTCCCCCCAGTGGGAGTCTCTGTCCCTGTGCTGGTGTGGCTCTCACCTGCATTTCCAGGCTCACAGGCAGGGAGTCTGGAAACAGCCTCGGGGTGACCAGGCACAAGCTCTCCCAGGCAAAGGCTTCTTGTCTCCAGCTGGCTCAGGGCTGGGACGGGTCAGGCCAAGCTTGGGGTTTGCTTAGCAACTGGATCTGCACATCCTGCAGGGTTGTGCCGGCTTGAGAGGGGCAGCACAAGGCCAGAGCTTATGGAGGAGCCCCATGGACTGGATGGAATTGCCTGGTGGGCCAAATTCAGCCCACAAACTGTATTTTGCCCAGCCCTGGTGTAATCTGTGTCACTAAGCAGAATAATACAGGGGCAAATTTAAAATCAGGCACTGTCTCCATCCTTTTATTTTGCTGAAAACAGTTCCGCTTTTAAGGAAGAAAGTTACTATTGCAAACAGGCAGAGCAGATATCAGACCTCTATAAATAGTTTCTGATTCAAGAAATGGTAAGTGTACATAATATTTTAGATGGTTGTTGAATTGTTTAATATTCCTTTATACAAGTGAAAATTCTTGGCTGAAAGCAATTGTAAGTGTGACACTGCTCTATGTGAAACTGGTTAAGGCCAAATTCTTCCACAAATTAAAAAAAATTGTCATCCCTGATGCAGGACCAAAGCCATTAAAATTGCGATGGTAGATCTTCAGGGTAACCCCCTCTTTCTTAAGTGAATCTGAGAGCACAGAAAATAGGCAGTTCGTAAGTGTCTTGCTTGCATGATAGCTAAGGGACAAGTGGCAGAATCCTCCCTCATCCACTGAAGTCATTGGATAAAAAACTGGAGTTCATCCAATGACCTCAGTAGGTCATATTCCCATTCTAATGCTCTACAGTTTTCAGCAGCGAAAGCAATTTCAAAATATCTGAAGTAGCAGGATCAGTATGCACAAACCAAGTAAGAATGAATACATATAACCACTAGGAGCAATAGTGGGTTAAATCGTACTGTGCATTCACATGGTATTTATGGGAATTCTGACTTAATCAATGGTGGACACTTAATTCAAGAATGTTCATCTTATCCATCAGAGAGTAGATGTAATGTGTTTTCCTCTCTACATGGAAATGTCTTTGTTTTAGCTAATCTTTAGGCTGGAGTTTTTTGTTGGTTTTTTTTAAGACTGTAGTTTTGTTTCAAAAATGGTTGAAAATTGACCATTGAGAGTAACACATTTATAAATAACAGTATATTTACTTGTCACAAGCAATTCCTGATTTGTCTTCCCCAAGCTGTATAAATACAAACAAAAACAGTTATCCAGTTTGTGAGCTCAGTTGCTGTATTCACTATTTTTTCTATCTATAAGTGAATATTTTAAGCTCTAAATTTAGTGTTTAGGTATACGTAGTTGAATGTATATATAAAACACAAGAGGGCACTGTAGAATCATATATGCATGTTATGGTAATAGCAAGGCCTTCTGGTAATATCTTTTATTGGACCAGCGATATACTTGGGAGACAAATTATCAGGCACAAGTGCCTTTCCTGAGTTTTGGGGGTGAAGTAGAAACAGCCTAAGCTAAATACTAAATAGAAAAATATGTTTTGTTTAGCTCCATTATGCAAATGAAAACAGTTAGTTGTATCATATTCCCAGAAACTTCACAACTTCAAAAACAGTCTAACCTTACCATAGTCATTGCAGTGACTTTACTAAGCTCCCTTGTTACACAATGATCAAGTAAATCGGGTTCATTAGTTCTATATCTAACATTTAACTTAAAAGTATGTAAATGGCTGTATGTAATATTTTTCCATACTTTTTATTTTGCCCATTTTTACTGGCAATCACATACTAGAGTGGAAGCAGTTTTACATTTATTGCATAATGTGAATTATGTACATATTTGCTAAATGAAAGTATGTGCTTTGTGCAAAAATTTCAAGTCAAGTCCTCACAAATAGCCACAAGTATTTCTGAGTACATGAATCAGTTGCTTATACTTTATTTTATATTAGTGATCTAGATGTTCATAATGATTTATAATAAATGCTAGCATTTCAAGTGTAAGGAGGACAGTAGTTTCTTGAAGGAGCACAGTAAACACATTTTTTAAATTTTATAAAAGTTTTTATAAAATTTTCCATCTTTCTCCCATGAAAAATCCCAGTGATTTCCCTTGATGAAGAAATAATCATGTGAATAAAACAAATAAGATTTGGTCCCTACTTTTAGTCTTTTATTTCGCATTTAACGACCTGCTTATAAGGTTGAAACTGTGAGTATGGTATTGATTTAGCTTGTTATTTCTGACAAATATTGATAAACATCTTTTTATCACATGAAACCAACAGGAACCTGTCTTTGTTACCACTGTTAAATGATCCTTGCATAGTTCTAACATTTGCATTTCGATTGGTTGACTTTTTGCAGAAACATGGAAATTAGACTCACTCATGAACAGTGATATTTAAAATAAAATTGTAATATTTGTAATATTTAAAATAAAACTATGAACTAAACATTTTTACAATGGAGATTATACCAGTTTTGTTATAGGTCCAAATTGTCTGTAGTCAGCTATAACACCTGTTAGGCCTTATTTCAAGCCTTCTTGTTTATATTTTTCTAGAACATTTCTGTGCCTTAAAAATTGAACAAAAAACTAATATGTAAAAATAGATTATTCCCAGTCTTCCCAGGATTTAAAGATGGATGCCAGAACTTGTGCATTCCCTCATGAACCAGTGAACACATTTTTTACTAGAGGTGAGATCCTATTTAAGTGAAGACGGGTGATGTTTGTTTCCTTTCTAGTTATTTAAGATAAGGTCCAAGTCAGTGGATTTTTACAATGAAAAAATAGCTGAATTAACCAAGAACTACAGTTCTTGTAATATTTAATCATGTCAGTATTGAATCTGGTGAGATATACATGATAAACCCCTTTCAGGGTATATTGTGCACTATGTGAGTCTGTATCTTTTTTTTTTTTTTTGATGTTCCCCATGTTAACTGCTATATTTAATGATGTCATAAATGGCATACTGCAACACTCCTCCACACACATGTGAACACGTGTTTTTCTGGAATTCAGTTTGTTGTTCAGCATACCTATATACCTTTTCATTAATGTAAAGCCTTTGCCCTAAATCAGTTAGATTTTGGTTATGCTTACTTTGGAAAGAACTTTCCAAGACTTATAAGCATGGCTCTTTGAAAGGAGAAAACAGGCCTTTCTTGCCTAATCTATTAAGAATGGTGAGGGACTCGATCACAATTTGAAAAGCGCTGACTAGCTTTCAAATAATTAACAATATGACTTAAATACCAATCTATTCTATAGTAGTGATCCTAGGGGTGGGTGAGCTGGACAGTTTCCTAGACACTGATTTAGACAGGGTGTCAAGATGGCAAGACCGAGGGAGCCCCCACTGCAGCAACAGTCCTATACCATGACAGCAGCAGCTGGGATCCTTGAGTCTAAGGAGCAGGTAAAACAGACCCCCAGCAAGCTGGTGGTCAGCAGTGTCCCCTCCTCTCCATAACTTGCTAGTTACACCTCTGTTATTAACATTAGTTTATGAACAAAAATTTGGCCACATTAACCAAATGAGTTGATTAGAACAAAATACGTGTCCATTTTCTGACCCGTATGATGAATTTCTGAGTGTCTTTAAACCCTGAGCTCTGTTGAAAAGTTAAGCCTTATGACTATTGAACCAGCAAAGCTTTTGGTGGGGTTGGCTGGGAAACAAAGATTCCCACTTCTACTGCCCCACCTGCCAAAAAAAGAGATCTCAAAATGGGACTTGGAACAATAAGATTTCTGAATTTACTGGGTGGAAGGTGAAAAATTAGTGTATATGTATGCAACTATAGCTCAGTTGGCTATCAATAGCCATTTTAGGGTTTTTGATGGGGGTTCAGGAGACCCAGATTTGGAGTGGAGTCATGAACTTGGATCTCGCATATCCCAAGCAAGTTGGTCTGCAGTCAGTCTACTAGGCTATAGGGTCACTTTCTTTTAGTCTTTTCTGTTTGAATTATTAAATCTGGTATAAATAATTAAATATCCATTGGTCCAAGGTATATACATGAGAGGAGGAGATAAAAGTTGTATAAAGTTTGGTAATTAAGCACAGATTTCAAATCCAAGCTCAGAATGAATGTTTTCTACATCCCACATAACTTTTGGCTATTCTGGTCTTCCCCTCCTCCTCCTTCCACCCAAGAAATGAGACACCTTTCTGAAATGTTTTTTGTCCAGATTGATCATTAATAAAGTAGGGCTGGAATGGACCTCATGAAGTCACATAGTCCAATGAATGTGGTTCTCTTTAAGCAAGTGAAGGTAGGGATACAGTGCAAGTATTAACTGTGATACTTCCAGTTTTTAAGGTTTGTATAAGTGCTATGACTTAACTAAATCCAACAAAAATGTAGAAACACAAAGTACAGAATCCAACAATTAATTAAAAATGTGTGTTTTATCTATATCAATGTCAAGTCCAGCACCATTATTTTAGACATAATTAACTTAGCAAAATTGACAAACAAAATCATTATGCAACTCCAGCAAACCTTTTCTAGGAAAGGTAATATTAAAGGATGCCTCATTAATTTTCTAAATTTGTATTTGTAATCTAGCCAAGGAAGAACCTAAGTATATGATACAAAAGCAGATGTGTTTATATGGTACTTTTAAAATGTTTACTATCAGTCTTTCAGTTGTGAAACAAAAATATTGTCTAACATTTGTCCCTTATTTTTTCTATTTTTAAAACATTTGGTCCTTTTCAGAATGCCAGTGATTTAATGCACACAAACAATTACATTCTCAATGAAAATTTAACCTTTTTAAAATATGAGCCATTTTTTGTACATCTATTACAGTGAGCTCAGAACAATTTTATTACCCCACAGAATTTTATGAAAATAAAAAAATAGCCTAGAAGCTTTGAGAGGCCTTCATCAGCTAAATATGTTTGCAGTAAATCTCCTTTTATCTCAGACTTCTATACTGAATGTCATTGATTTTTTTTCTTTAAGGTCATTATTTACATGTTGTAGAAGATGTATTTTATATTATCTGTTTTCTTTAAAAGAAACAGGGACTTAAAAAAAGCCAAATCACAAACCTATACTGTATTTGATGGTTCTTTACTTTTAAGTCCTAGTACATAAATATGAATAAAGGCTTAGCTAGTACTAGTTAGCATTCTGAATACTGCCCCATAGCTATGTCATATAGGTTATGGAGCCTCAAACTTTATTCTTAGGGGTTACCAATCACTGGAAAGTGGATTTGATATGCTCTTTTCCACATTATGCAACTACCTGACCCTGGCCTCTTCCCCGTATGCCAGTCAGGGTCATGCAAATAAGTTTGGAGGAATTACTGACCAAATTCTGTGCATTTTTTTAATGTCCCAAAACAAGGACAAATTCTTTCTCTCACTCAGTGAGGCAATACAGTCAACTGAGGTAAAGAAAATGTGGAGGCTGACTCAGGAAGCCAGTGCCATTAGGGATAGCTGGACTCTGGTAGAGGAAACAGTGTTCTACACATATCTTCTGATTGCTTTTTAAAAACGAAACAAGTTCTCTTCTTAGTATCATGCTGCTACTTCAGTCATGTGTCTGCAGGAAGTCCCAAAAGCTTTGTGACCCTAACAGGCAAGAGCTGAGAAACCTGTTTGGGATAAAGAGCTTCAGTGTAAGGCAGACTGACAGATTATTGATACAAGTTATTCTGTCTCTACGCAGCTTTACATCTTCTTGGGACAGAGTTTCTTTTTTCCTCTTTTGGCCTTCTGAAGTAGGCAGAATTTTCAGTTTATTAGGCCTTTGGGCAGCCAATAAACACTCAGCCATTTGCAAACTCCAGAAATAATGTATGTATTTCATTGGAGGGGATTTTAAATGAGGTATAAACACTGGCATTATGGTGCGTTCAGAACTGATGCTATAGAATATCTAGGGTGCTGGAACTCTGACCCAGGTGTCAAGTGCAGCCCACAGAGCTATGACATCCGCCCCACAGAGCTCTGAACTGGTTTCAAAATTTGGCAGTGGGGAAGTGGTAGTGATTAATATGCCCACCCTCTCCCATTGCCAAAGTCCTGTGCACCAAGCCTTCCACTGCAGCTTGGAGTGCACCAGGTCCTCTCCCCCAACAGCTGGGTTGGGGCCAGGACCCCCCCCCCCCCAACAGCTGATCCAAGTACTGCCCAACCAGCCTGCTGGCCAAAAAGGTTGAGCACCACTGTACTGTACCAGTTTCCAGACATGGGCTATTTTTTTATATACAAAAAATGATTATACCATGTGCACTGGTTACACACTTTGGGGTGAAACCCTGGTTCTGCCAAAGCCAATGGGAATTTTGCCATTGACTTCAGTTAAGCCATGATTGTACCCAGAATACATGGGAAAGAAGGATTTCCTATATCTCCTAATTCATTAATTACGAAAATGTGAATTCTTCAAGTCAAGAGTATTGACTACGCTATATGAGGCACTTTATAATATTGCTACTTATTCTGTACCAGGTATATGGATAAAGAAAGGATATCACCCTCCCATTCAGCCAGACTGTCACCTTCATAAACATTCAGTTTACTCACATAATTTAAAAGAATAAACATATGTGCACACGTGCGGGCACACGCGTGTGTGTGTGGCTGGTGATGATGAAAGCATAGCATTAAATCATAGTTTCATAGTTAGTAGGGTCGGAAGGGACCTGAGCAGATCATCAAGTCCGACCCCCTGCCATGGCAGGAAAAAGTGCTGGGGTCAAACGACCCTGGCTAGGTGATTGTCTAGCCTTGACTTAAAGACCCCCAGGGTAGGAGCCAGCACCACTTTGCTTGGAAGTTGGTTCCAGATCCTAGCCACCCTGACCGTGAAGTAGCGCCTCCTGATATCTAGTCTGAATTTACCCTCTGCCAGTTTGTGACTGTTATTTCTAGTCACTCCTGGTGGTGCTCAGGGGAACAGTGACTCCCCCAATGCCTGCTGGTCCCCCCTGACTAGTTTGTAACAGGCCACTAGATCCCCCCCTCAGCCTTCTCTTGTGGAGGCTGAACAGGTTCAGGTCCCATAGCCTCTCCTCGTAGGGCCTGCCCTGCTGTCCCCTGATCATGCAAGTGGCCCTCCTCTGGACCCTCTCCATGCTGTCCACATCCCTCTTGAAGTGCCGCGCCCAGAACTGGATGCAGTACTCCAGCTTCGACCTGACCAGTGCCTCATAGAGGGGGAGGATCACCTCCCTGGACCTGCTTGAGATGCATCTGTGGATGCATGACTCCTGACTGCATCCCCACACTGCCGGCCCATATTCATCTCGGCATCAATGATGACTCCAAGATCCTTTTCTGCTTCTGCACTGACAAGAAGGGAGTTCCCCAGCCTGTAGGTCTGCTGCTGGTTCTTCCTCCACAGGTGCATCACCTTGCACTTGTCAGTGTTGAAACTCATTCTATTCTCGTCCGCCCACCCCTGTAACCTGTCTAGGTCCGATTGCAGTCTATTCCTCCTTTCTAGCATGCCCACATCCCCCCACATCTTAGTGTCCTCTGTGAATTTGAACAGGGTGCTTTTTACCCCCTCGTCCAAGTCACTGATGAAGATGTGGAACAGTGCAGGCCCAAGGACTGAGCCCTGCGGAACCCCACTGCCCACATTCCTCCAGGTCCAAAATGACCCATCCACTACCACTAATCATGGCCGTATTGAATTCAGTAGGAGTTTTGCAATTGACCTAAGCATGATTAATTATCTTAAAAGTTTCTCTCTTTGTTAATATATTAAGTTTTGACAACTATTTGTATTTTTCAGTTCATGAATTGTTTTTATTATTTTGGTCTGTAGCCAAGATTAGTTTTAAAATTAATCTTGATGTTTAATATAGGCCAATAATATTTTACTATATTTGAAAGGATTGAAACAACTTTTCTTTCTGGAAAATTGTATGCTTTACACTCAATTGAGCACTCCACTCCCACTGATTTACAAACTACTCTTTTTGCCTTTGAAAATCTCCTGTTATACGATGATTTAATTTGTTTAGAATTGCCAAAATGATCCACAGAAAAAATCTGCTGCTCAAATCATACTTTCCTATCTCCAGTTTTGATTCTTGATGCACTGCACACTGTATCTAATTTTCTTTGTATAGTAACAGAATAATTTCTATGCTAAATTAAAAGGAGGTAAATAAATGGGAAGTGTTATCACAGTGTTTGTAAAGGTTTTTCATAGTGCCTTTCATTATCACATTTGACTGCTTGGATATAAAATGTTTGCTATTTATATTGTGGGAAATAACCACCAGTCATTGAATAAGAAAAGTTTACCCATTAAAGGAAAAAAATGATTTGCAGAAACGACTGTTCTGATCACTGGACATGATTTTAAAAAAAAAACAAAACCCTCCCACCCCATTCCCTTCCTCTGTACAGAAATAGGGGGGTTTTTTTATTTATGATGCCTTTCTACAAAATGTGCTATTACCATATTATGTTGTACTCTTTTTAGATATCAAAAGGTGCACCATATGCTACAGATGAATATGAAAAACAAAAGGAACCTACACTTGAAAAAAATGAACAAATGAAACTGTTGAAATTAAATGCAATAAAAGATCCTGAAGGTATAAGGTTAGTGCTTAAATACTTCAAGCTTATTATTTGTTTTTAGTACTATTTGGGAAATCCTTTTATTTCCTTAGAAAGATATAAATATTTTGCTCTCCTGTGACACACACAGATACAAAAAACAAACAAATCACACCCCCAAACCTCCTGTATCCTTATCAAATCAACTTGCTTGCACCTGGTTAACATAGTAAAATATATAAACTGGTTCTTAACTTCCATAACTATATAGATAGTTACTCCCTTCCATGGGACTGAATTGTAGTATATTTCTCACATTCCAGCGGCAGGCATCTGCCTTGTTTATGGCTATGGGCAGTGTGTTTGGAATGCATTCCTTACATGCTGTAGTTTGCTTAGCTACTTGGATTGGATATTGTTCAGTTGTACTTTCCAATTCTTGTTATATTAGCGGGCCTCTCGTAGGTTTCACTGTATTTCACTTGCTGGCTACTCTGAGATTCCCCAACACTGTCCCTTAGTGCTTTTGCCTTTCAGAAGTACTGGCTGTTTCTGTTCTCTCCTTCCAGACCATCCTCATGAAAATCTGTTTTGAGGAAATGTAGGCTTCTTTTTGATCTCCACTGTAGCAATGGATACCTACAAAAAGATGCAGTTTCCCTTTCTTGCTTCTGTGCAAAAAATCCCTCAGGATTCCTAGAATTTGAAAGCAGAAAATAGGTCCATCAGGCAGCCTATACTGCCCTCTGCCTTACAACAGCTGATTAAATGACTCTCAAGTTTAATTCTTTTTACTCCATTTATAATTTCCTTGGATAATTAACTGTATGCATGATTGCACACCAGAAAACTTGTTGTAAAGTAAAATTTGTACATCAAGAACTCAGGAATTAGGAATGGCAGAATTAAAGTTATCCAAGACACCTCAGTTTGGCTTATGAATTATGATACCATTTTTAATTACAAGACCAACATTATCCTTTCTAAGACTCCTGCTTCATTCAGTGTATAGGCCACATAGTATTCAAAGACAGAATAGTTGTTCAGTATTCCGCTTTATCCTTAATGTTCAGTATCCAGCCACATGATCACTCTTCAAATCCCACTCTGAATAAGGAATTATAAGTTTTCTATGATGCTTACTGCTATAGTATCTCAGTGTTTCACAAGCATTGTTTTCTTTTCACACCTCCTTATAAGATGATGCTAGTACTGTATTTTATACATGGAGAATCAAAGTGAAGAAAGGCTAAGGTTAAAATGTCCACTAATTTGGGGTACCCATGTTGAGATACTTAGGATCTGATTTTTCATGGCATTTAGTGCTTTGTAGCTTCTCTTCCCCCCGCCCCACGTTTATAGCACAGCTCCCATTGTTTTAATTGCTGTGCGAGTGCTCAGTGTTTTTTACAAGTTAGAGACCCTAGCCATTGCAAGTTAGGAATCCAGAAAGGGCTGATCACAAAGTTAGTGGCAACCTGTGAAAAGCTTGGTCTAAATACTTGATTAGTAGGGCCCTGCAAAGCTTCGGTCCCTGATTCAATTCGGCAGAGATTCAGCCCGATTCAGTCGCCAACTCTCAGAATCCAAATCGAATTAGGAGACCCTTTAATCTCTCCAAATTGAATTGGAATCCTCTGAATCGATTCAGAGAGATTCGGAAAGATTAGATGATTTGGACATAGACACAGCTTTAAATGTTTTTTCTACATACTTCAAGGTACCAGGCTGCTCACGAATGCTGAGATGCTGTGGCAAACGAGCTTCTCACAGGAGCACAGGGGGCTCCCCAGCGCTCCGGGCAGCAGACCCAGAAGTGGACCAGAAGCATTTCTGGTCCACTTCCAGGTCTGCCGGGGAGCACGCAGGGGGGCCCCCTTGCTCCTGTGGGTGCCTCCTGTGCCTGGGAAGGCACCTGGGGTCCACCCATGGCCGATTGCCGAGCCGGGGGGTGGCGGGGTCTCCAGTGCGCTTGGCAGCAGGTCCACTTCTAGGTTCACTGCTGAGCACACGGGGGGCCTGCCGTGCTCCTGTGGGTTGCTCCATCTGCCCTACCATTGCAGCATTCATGAGCTGTGCCTGATACCTCAGTACGTAGATAAACCATTTAAAGCGGTGTCTATGACTGAATCACTGATTCTCCGAATCAGCATCGGATCTTCAGATTCAGATCTGGCCAAATCAAATTGGGGATAGTGATCTGAATTAACAAATAAAATCACTGCCCCTGATTCGGACTGAATCTGAATCAAATACAGCCCATTTTGCACACCCCTATTGATTAGCAATCCATAGGAACTCTGTGGCAGAGAAAAAGATTGGACAGATTTCAGGACCTGCCTGACTTACCCACAAGGCTCTTCTTTTTTGCCCTACAATCTGCTGTCTTACTAACTAAATACCTTTCATCTTCTGGAAGGATCCTACAGATAACAGTCTGCTCTACTACACAGCTCCGATTCATTCCCCATAATTTAACCTGAACTCTGTAGCAGATGGAAGTCCTGTAGAAAGATATCTAATCGTGTCCAGTTCTCCACTCAAGGCAGGATTTATTCCTCCCTAAACCATTTCAGCCTAGTGCTTGTCTAACCTCCTCTTAAAAACTTCCAAGGATGGAGATTTTGCAACTTGTCTAAGTAATCTATTCTAATGCTTAACCACCTTCATAGTTAAAGTCTTCCTAATGTCAAACCTAAATTTCCCTTGTGGCAAATTAAACCCATGTCTGCCCCCCTGAGGACAGAGAGAATAGTCTGTTACACTCTTACGTTCTCCAGACTAAAACATCCAGTCCTTCAAACCTTTTCTGGTGAATCCTGGACCTCTAGTTATTTTTTTGTTTCTTCTCTGCTGGACTTCTTCCATTTTGTGTGGTTTCCTTGAACTGGACATAGTACTTCAGGTGAGGTATCACAAGTGCTGAATGAACTGTAAGAGTTTCTTCCTATGACTTGTACACAACACTCCTGTTAATACATCCTAGTATGGCATTGGCTCTTTTGCAATAGCAGACTGTTGACTTGTAGTCAACTTCAGTCCTGCAAGTCCTTTTTGTGTAATTAAAGATGATAGAAAAACATTCACCATAGTCTTAGAGCCAGGTTAACCATATGGAAAGGAAATTAGTTTTGGGTTTTGTTCTACTCTTCTTTTTTGTGTGTGTGAAAATGCAACAGGTGCTTTAGACTGTATTGGAAATGGAAACTCCAGTAAACAAAAGGGAAAGAAAATAATTGTGTTTATTTAGAGCATCCAGAGAAAAGAAAGTGAAAGAGTGCATCAAATGGCATATACAAATGATGAAAACAAGAAAAAATTTAGAAGGGACACCCTTGGAAGTAATGCAGAGAGCAAAACAAGACATTGAAACTGTAAATATCAGCTTTCTTTCAGAAATACATTTGCCATATTCTTAATGTTGTCATTGATTAATTTGTTCATTCATTCAAAAATCATAGGCAAAATAATTTGTATTACAAATATAAATTCCTTATTTTACTTAAGTTACTTAAGATTAATACTGGATAATTCAATCAATTGGATCTTCATTTAAAGAAAAGCCAAAAATCTGGATAAGATAGTATGTCAAAAATGAAATAATAAATAGATACCAAAGTTGCTTTTTAAGACTACAGTGTGCTATGCAAGCTGCTATGTGGTAGTTGATATATGTAGAAAACTAAAGCCAAAATTTTAAGGAATGGAAATGTATAGCTAAAATGTGGAGTTGAGTCTGTACTTAGGCATCTAAACATGTGGCGTGATTCTCAAAAATGTTGAGCATCTGCCAGCCCCCCTTAACCTCAACATAATTATAGAATTGAGCCATTTGTTAGAACAGTGTGAAAAATGGTGTCAGTCTATGCATTTTTTAAAATGTTATGGGGCTGACTTGGCAGGAAAAATAATTTTCAGTGTTTTCTGAGACTTAATGGTATCCAGGTTTTAATAATGAAAAATCTTCGATGTTTGGTTAGGCAGTATCAGACATTAGAATACCTGTAGAATGGAGGCCTATTTTATCATGAAGTAAATTATCTTGGTTTTGGCTATTGTATTTTTAAATCTCTGATTTTAATGAATGAAAAAAACAGCAGTTCCAAATTAATGATGCTGCCAGTGCTGGACTAACTACCAACTGCCTGTGTCTACACAAGACACTGACTTCACAGTACCTCATTACTACTGAGCAGTAATGTGACATGGCCTGAAGTGTGACACGACACTATTGCACAATAGTAATGAGACACTATGCAATCAGTGTCACCTAAAACCCATTCAGCGACACTACTGTACAGTAATTCCAGTTACTGTGTAGTCATTTAGTACTCATTTATATAAGTTTATACAAGTACTAAATGAGTGCAGTCAGCATCTCATGTAGATGTGGCCACTGTGGCCTTAAGGAACCAAGACTTGTTTGTTCATTTATGTAAGGGATTGCAAGGTATTGACTGGACGTAGTAGTAGGTTTACAAGCCTTTGCATACATGGGGTTGGGGAGATTATTTCATATTAAATGAACTTGTTATATACATAAAAGACCTCTGTTTGTACATTGCAGTTCCTTGGTAAGTAGCCACTGACCTAGTACTGCATAATTCAGGGCTTGGCAACATTTGATAGCATTGGGCTAGAGTACCCAAAGTCGGATCGAAGATAGGCTGGCAGTAAGACCCAGCCACCACTACATCTCTCTGCTGCCTAACTGCAGCTCAACATGGGTGAAGCACCCAGCTCCTTGGCTATAGTCAATATGGTGAAGTGGGGCACAGGCAAAGCCCTTGGGGACTAAACACTACCAAAGTCCCCACGCAATACACCAAATCCAGTGGCTCTCTGAGTTGGATCTGGTCCACAGGCTGTAGGTTTCCAATCCCTGGCATAATCTGTACTTCTTTCAAGCAGCAGTAGTTTTACATCCTGTTACATTAGGCAATACTAATGCTCATGTGATCCCATCTGTACTGCGTGCTGTTTTGGCAGCCTTATAGCTGCTTTCATGTACTGCTTCGCACCCAGCACAAATCATCCAAATTATCTGTCCATGTGCCTGCTACCGTTTTGGCATCATAGTGAAAATGTCACTTCCTGTTTTAAATCTGGTGTGAAGCCAGATTGAGTCTTTCTTTAAATTTTGGTGGAACCCTGTACCAATCCAGATACACAAAGGTCCTGGGTCTCCTTGTTCTTTGGGAGGGGTGAAGATTCATGGAACTCTGACCATTCAGATCTCAACCCTCTCTAAGGCTGTCACAGTATTGCAGGTAATTTTCGGCATACAGGGTACAGTTATAGTTCAAGAAAGGTATTGCTCAATGCCTATTGAGGATATTCCATAATTCCTATTATAGGAATATAATAATTATAGGAATATTATAGGAATATATAATTATATAGGAATATAATGATTCCTTTTATAGGAAGGTATTCTATAATTCCTATTGGTGATTTTTCATGTACCCTTTAATCTCCCAAACATTTAATGGCCTGTAGCTACTTAGAATTTAATCAGTTCTTTTTACAAAGGTCCAGTGACAGGCTTCATACCCCATGGTATGGGGGATAAGTAGGGTCTTCCAGAGTAATGGAAAAAACTCCATTAATGTTCATCGGACATTAGAACATTAATGTCCGATGAACAATCTAGTTTTATCATTAAAGAAATACTGTATGAGTTCCTGAAAATCCCTATATCATGGCTTTTGCCACACCAGCTAGCCCCAGTTGATAATCTGGCCTTTAAGAATGATGTAATAGCCCTTCCCTTTTTAAGAATACAGAGGCCTTGCATCAGAAGCCTTGCATAAGAGTAGTATGAATTCCAACAGTTGGCCCTGTGCAGTTAGGGATTTATGTGCATACAAACCCATCCTGAGGATTGATGAGCCATACAATATGTAGCAAAAGCATCTTTTTAATAACAGCATATGCTTCCATTGGAGCAGCCCTAGTCTGCCCACACCAAATTGATTAGCTGTTAATGGGTAGGTGTTTGGGATGGTGAGCCTCCAGATGGCAGTGGCTGCACACTTCTGAATGAACAGGGAAGCTATCATGTTGATATGCTGCTGCTGCAACTTTTGAGTAAGCTCCACACAGGAAGCATAGTTTTGGTCATCCAAAGTTCTGTGGCTACTTGTGAGTGTTCTAGCCACGCAAAAGATTCCTTGCTCATTACCTGACATTATATAAGTCTAAAAATGACACTGCTGAAGATGACATTGTGGAACTGCTCCAAGAAATGTTCCTTCAGAAACTGTTAGCTGCGCTTTCCCTTGTCCTCATTTCTGTTCTTCTCCTGGTATAGCATCATGCAGAATTGCTGTTGCTGTTGCTGCTACCAGAATCTCAACGAAGCTGCTCCGTAGCATGGCAGTTGGCTCTCAGAGCTTCAGCCATCTGTCAGCAATACGTCAAAAACATCTGCATAAACTGGTTTTTTCCCCCAATTTCCAATGTGAAAATACATAGCACTGTTTTGTCCATAATGGCCAGCTAGTGCCATTTGCAGATGGTGCTGACCTTCCCTCCTCCACCCCCGCTGCACTCCTCACCCCTCCCCCACCCTTAAAAGACAGCTCAGGGACAGAAAGGAATTGTGGGATTTGGGAAGTTTGACTTCTGGATGCAGAATCACAGGGACTCCTGACAATCCCATTCTATGGTATTGGAAGAATCCCTCAATGTCTTGTGCTGTTGTTGAACCTTAAAGAACATAGGGTACCCAGCCACGGTGTTGAGTGCATAATTTGATAGAAATGTTTCAGAAGCAAAGTCCACAATTAAATAAAAGTTGGCTGTCCATTTGGAAATGGCTGCTGCATGCTATCTATCAGGCAGCAATTACTATGCAGCATCTGACCCCCCAATTCCATGTAGACAACCCTTAATGGATTTCAGTTAAATTTTTAAAGGCTTCTCTTCAAATTTTACAACAGGGTGCCAAGGCTTGTATATGTACTTCACAATAAACTTTATGTAAGTTAAGCAAGAGCATAATCTCTGTAAGATGTCCTAGAATTTGTGAAAACCAAAAATGTATTATAATCTGATTGACGAAGCCATCCATTCTGTTATAATATTCAAGACATGCTTAATGGCACAAAAATGTTGAAAACTAAGATTTTATCTTGAGAAAGTGAAAACATTATCAAGACATATAAAACCGAACCTGGATTTCATTAATTTTCAAGATTTTACTCTAATTCAGTGAATTATATATGTGAATGTATTTGAATCCTTCTTTTTCTTATTCCAGGAATGGACTAAGTTAATGTATCAATAGGAGGTTCAAAATATCCAGAGATATGCTTATTGGCATACATGTAATTACCACTGACTGCAGGCAAAAAGCTGCCCCTAAACCCAGGAGCCACTCAGCTATTTTTTGACATAAGAGTTGATTTTCAGCAGACAGCCTCTATTTTTGCACATGTAAAATTGTCTGTAGACATATCTGCATCTACAGTTGGCAAGAGAAAAACCTGTTTGTATTCCTTTGAACTATTCTAACACAAGCACCTATTTAAATGTGTGAGTTTCCACCTGCAATCTATCTGTGGTTTTGTGGTTGCAACCTCTACACTTGTGCACAAGTTATTTTTAAAGTGTTGTAGGTGCATGCATGTAGCTTTGCATGTATACAAATGGAGGCTGCTTACAAGCCCAGTTAAAAAGCTGGTCCTTTCCATCTATATAATGTTTCTTGCTATTTATGATCTAATACAAGATAAATTAGGCTTTTTTCCTAATTTTTTCCTAACTCTTTTTTTAAACCAAAGGTGGAAAAACTACAGGCTGAGCTAGCACAAATAAAACAAGAACTTCTTCAGGAATATCGTTTCACTGCCTTCACAGGAGAACCTGTTTCCGATTCACCAAGAATGCAGCCTCGTAATATCTTTTTCAACATGAAATTTTAATTGCCTGAAATTCTTACAAGAATACTAGTCATGCAATGTCCACTATTAGCAGACAACTGTATTGAAGCATGATTTAAAGTGTTCCTTTTATTTCTTCTCCTTGTCGATTGGATTTAACAAAGTTAAAACTAGCGTGATAAACCATTCTAGATTATGCAGTCACTACATAATTTCAGTAGATTTATAGTCACCGGGTTGTAAAGTGTCATATTGTGTTTCTTTTACTGAATCTTTTTGTTCTTAGGGCCTTATTCATCAGAATTCAACTAAAAACTAGATTGAAATATGCTTTAATGAAAGTTTTGCTTAGCTAGTAACTTCAGAATTTTCCCCTTACAGGAACACTGTCTATACACAGTGCTAGGTAGATTAATAATACAAGAAAAAATACATGTCCAACTATGCACTATATATTAAGGTCAAAGTCATAATAGAGCAGTGGTTCTCAACTTTTTTTGTACCAGGACCCATTTGTAAACAATGCTATGGCCAGTCCCATCCTAGCAAATAGTTTAAGTAGAAAACACACAAGTATTTGAGTACCAAGATACTTATCACACGCTACAAGTTAAAGCAACTGAACGGTCTTAATTTTAAAGATAGAATCAACATCAACAGGAAAACATTAACAGCAATGTCAGCTTCTGGCCCTCCATTACTTCCAAATGACATTCATCACTGTACAGTTTGCACAGTGCAAATTGCTGGTGCCCTTCACTCCCAACTTGCAGCCCCCTGGCCTTGCTGGTGTCCCTCAATCCCAACCCATAGTCCCCCATCCCTTTCCAGATCTGCCGGTGCCCCTCACTCACAACCCCTGGCCCTGCTGGTGCCTCTCAGTCCCAACCCACAGCTCTGCACCTCTCAGCCCTGCTGGTGCCCTCACTCCTAACCCACTGCTTCTGCCCCCAGATGCAAGCCCCCAGTGTGTAGGGCAGGGAGTGGGTATGTATAGGGTACATGCCTCCCCAGAGTGCCTAACAGGGAACCCAAGCCCTGTTGCCAGGAAGCAAATCGGCCCCTTTAAATCCAGAACCTTCTGGGCACATCTGTCCAGTCGAGCAGGGGTTAAGGATTGAGCCCTGCCAGCTGGTCAGGTGACAGGAAGGGAAGGCCAGAACCATGTAAACCTCAAGTGCAGAAGGCCAGGGGGGCAGCAGAGAGGGAGATTCCTGATGACTACAGAGCAGCTGTGGCAGCTTCCTTGGGAAGAATGTGCCACACTGTGAGACAGAAGCACAATCACGTGTAAGCGGGCAGTTTGCCTCTCTTATTTTTATTTTCATTATATGGCCATAGGAGCTTATGGTTTATGCCGGTTGTTTGTGGCTGAGGCTATAGGGGAGGAGGAGGCCTCATTAGCACTGCAGGGCACCATGATGGAGGGATCATGAAGTCCTGCTGCACTAGGGGTGCAGCACTAGGGCCATGAGCCCAGAGTTGCTTGAAGGGAGGGTGGGAGTCTTGAAGCTAGGTCCTAGTGGGTGGACATAGGCAAAGAGCCCTAACTACAGAAAGGGGGGCAAACCCGGGGGGGTTGAGGCCCCAACAGCCTGGCCCCACAGCGGTATAGTGTAGAAGGGCCAGTAGGCCTGGTGTCATGGAGAGTATGAAACTAAGGGCCTTGAGTGGGCTAAAGAGCTAGAGCCTCTGAGTCAAGCCCTGCTTAGTGGGTTTTGATTGACAGGCCTAGCTAGAGAAAGCGGGGGTAAGCCTACAGCGCCTGAAACCCCAACATAAAGAGAAAATTATAAAATATCTGTGAGGCATGAGGCATGTCAAGGGGAGGTAGGAGTGTGCATTTTGCCCTTAAAGCAACAGCTCATCTTCCTACAGGCAGTGAGCCTAGAGTGTGTCTGGGAACCTTTGGGTCAGCCTCCCTCTTTTTAAGAACCAAGTAACATCAAGTCATGGCAGGTGAGTAAAGGGGGGGGAAGCTGATCCCCAGGGGAGGAAAATGCAGCAAGACTTAATGGGTACCCACTCACTGGCCTACAAAAAAAAAAATGCAGCCAAAGATGGCACCCTGTCACAGTGCCCCATAGTGGGCATGGGGCTGCAGCTTGGCATAGGTAGGAGCTGCCTCCATGGCCCAGCAGGTTGGACCTGGCACAAGAGGATGCAGCAGGACAGCGAGACTCATTGCTGCTGCCACCACTGCCAGGACCCCTGCACCAGTCACGCTGCCAGCAGCATGAGGAGTAAAAGATGTGAGGGAGAAGGGGCTGCACTCTCCTCACCTCTTCCCACTGCTAGCTGCTCTGCTCAGGCTACAGTTTTAGCCTGCTGCCATCGCCTGACCACTGCCACCACTCCCCTCAGGCTGTGGCTCTACCCTGGTGGGGTGGCAGGCAGTGCGGGTAGCCTGAGGAGAATGGCAGCAGCCAGGCCATGGTGGTGGGATAGATCTGTGGCCTGGCATGTGAGCAGTTTTGGGCAGGAAGTGGTGAGGGCAGCTTGGTCCCCCGCATCAATTACTTGAGCTGCTGGCAGCATGATTGGTGTGGGGATCCTGGTGGCATGTGCAGCAGCAACAAGTTTCACCGCCACACTCTGTCCTCCCTCACCCTCTGGGCTGTGGAGGCAGATCCTGCTCCTTGTGGTCCAGCCAGGCTGCAGCCCTGTGCCTATGGCAGATGCACAAATCTAGTGGGGCATGTGCCCCCCTTCACTCCCAACACATTGTCTATGCCTCTCCCTTCCCACTCCAGAGACTTACTTGCAGGGAGCTTCGGAGTTGCTTTCCATGCTTCCTGGCTGCCTTGTGCATAGAGTTCATAGATTTCATAGACAGGTTACAAGGGTGGGTGGATGAGAATAGGATGGGATTCAACACAGACAAGTGCAAAGTGATGCACCTGGGGAGGAACAACCGGCATCATACCTACAGATTGGGGAATTCCCCTCTTGTCAGCACAGAGGCAGAAAAGGATCTTGGGGTCATCATTGACTCCAAGATGAACATGGGCCGGCAGTGTGGGGAGGCAGTCAGGAAGGCCAAACGTACCTTGTCATGCATCCACAGATGCATCTCAAGCAGGTCCAAAGAGGTGATCCTCCCCCTCTATGCGGCACTGGTCAGGCCGCAGTTGGAGTACTGCATCCAGTTCTGGGCGCGGCACTTCAAGAGGGATGTGGACACCGTGGAGAGGGCCCAGAGGAAGGCCACTTGCATGATCAGGGGACAGCAGGGCAGACCCTATGAGAAGAGGCTGTGAGACCTGAACCTGTTCAGCCTCCAAAAGAGAAGGCTGAGGGGGGATCTAGTGGCCTGTTATAAACTAGTCAGGGGGGGATCAGCAGGCATTGGGGGAGTCCCTGTTCCCCCAAGCACTGCCAGGAGTGACCAGGAATAACGGTCGCAAGCTGGCAGAGGGTAGATTTAGGCTAAATATCAGGAGGCGCTACTTCACAGTCAGGGTGGCTAGGATCTGGAACCAACTTCCAAGAGAAGTGGTGCAGGCTCCTACCCTGGGGGTTTTTAAGAGGAGGTTAGATGAACAGACCTTGCTGGGGTCGTTTGACCCCAGTACTCTTTCCTGACATGGCAGGGGGTTGGACTAGATGATCTACTCAGGTCCCTTCCGACCCTAGAAACTATGAAATTATGACATTAGGGCTGGAAGGGACCTCAGAAGATCATCGAGTCCAGACCCCTGCCCAAAGGGCAGGAAGTCAGCAGGGGTCAGAGGATCCCAGCAAGATAGACATCCAAATGTCTCTTGAAGGCGTTCAAGGTAGGTGCTTGAACTACCTCCAGCAGCAGTCTATTCCAAACCTTGGGGGCTCGGACAGTAAAAATGTTCTTCGTTATGTCCAGCCTGAAATGGTCATGGAGGAGTTTCTGACTGTTCGATCTTGTCATCCCTTAGGGCGCTCTGATGAACACATTCCCCCAGATCCTGATGAGCATGCCTGATAAACTTATAGGCGGCCACCAAATCACCCCGAGCCTGCACTTTTCCAGGCTGAAGAGCCCCATAGTGCTCAGCCTATCATTGTAAGTTCTGTTTTCATGACCTCTTATCATGCACGTGGCTCTTCTCTGCACTCTCTCAACCTTCTCCATGTCCTTTTTTAATTATGGAGCCCAAAACCGGATGCAGTCCTCCAACTGCAGCCTCAGCAAGGCCGAGTACAACGGGAGAATGACAAGCCAGTGTTTTGCTTACTTTACTAGCCACAGCATCACACTGAAGGCTCATGTTCGTCTTGTGGTCAGTCATGACCCCCAAGTCCCTTTCATCAGAAGTGCTAGCCAGTGTAGCACTACCAAGCCTATAAGCGTGCTACAGGTTTTTCCTCCCAAGGTGGAGAACCTTGCATTTTTCAGTGTTAAATGCCATCAGGTTCTCATCTGCCCATTTCTTGAACCTGCCAAGGTCAACCTGCATTGCCCTCCTGTCCTCAGGTGTGGATGCTTTACCCCAAAGTTTGATGTCATCAGCGAACTTGGCCAGTCTGCTTCTGGTGCCAGTGTCCACATCATTAATGAAGATGTTGAACAATATAGGCCCAGGGAAAGAGCCTTGAGGTACCCCACTGGTCACAGGGCACCCCAATGATTGACTTCTATCAACCACCACTCTCTAGGTCTGACCACATAGCCAATTCCCCAGCCAGCAGATCGTGGAGAAGCCGAGGCCACAGTTGGCCAGTTTTGCCAAAAGGTGACCATGGGATACTATATCGAAGGCTTTTTTAAAGTCAAGATATACAACATCCATCTCTTCTCCCTTGTCCAGGTGATAGGTCACCTAGTCATAAAAGGAAATAAGATTGGTCAAGCAAGACCTACGTGCAACAAATCCATGCTGGCTATCCCTCTGGATTTTGCCATCAGCCAGTCTGCTGAGAATGTTTTCTTTGTTAACCTTTTCTAGGACCTTCCCCAGGATAGACGTCAAGCTGATGGGTCTGTAGTTTGCTGAATCCACTTTCCTCCCTTTCTTGAAGATAGGCACGACATTGACCTTCTTCCAATCTTTGGACACTTCACTGGAGCACCAGAAGTTCTTGATCTGTGCCAGGGGCTGGGCTATGATGCTCGCCAACTCCTTGAGTAGCCTGGGGTGTAAGCTGTCAGGGCCAGCTGACTTGAAGGTATCCAGCCTCTCAAGGTGTTTCTTCACAAGGTCAGCATTGATGGAGGGTAAGGAATCTCCCTCACCCAGGCCTTCCTGTCCTGTAATGGGCAGGGGTGTCCCTTGGAACTGGTGAAAGACTGACGCAAAGTACCCATTTAACAAGTTGGCTTTTTCCTGGGCATCAGTTGTCAGAGGTCCCATCTGGTTTAGAAGGGGTCAAGTGTTGCCCTTGTTTTTCCTTCGGCTCCCCACATATCTAAAAAGGACACACACATACACGTGATGCCTCCTGATTGATCAGCCTTCTCCTGCTCCCCCCAACCCCAAGCAGCCCTTTGCAGCCCAGAACTCTGCCCGCCTGCAAGGGAAAATCTGCAGTTTCCCAGGGTTTTCTCCTTTAAAGGAGAAAATCCATGATTTTCTGCTTTTTTCCCATTTTTTCCATGATTGTTCGTGACCCTTTCAAACATTATTGCAACTCGCTTTTGGGTCATGACACATAGGTTGCAAAATGCTTCATTAGAGGATTCAGTTATTAAAGTTCCAAACTCATAATAGATAAAACTTGTTAAAGTGAAGCTATGTTATCTAAAATACTCCTCACATACAAGAGGACCTTAGGCACTAGAAATAGAATTCATTTTTGCAAAAATGTATTTAAGTATATACTTTTTCCCCTTTCACTTATGTGACCCCATTCCTGTCTCCAACCTTATGATGGAGGGGCTGCATCCTGTTTTCCAAGAAGAGGGTGGTGACAGCATCAAAGGTAACCACTTGTAGCTGGATGGAATTTGCTGCTTGCTAGTCCAAGAAAGACATCAAAACTTGTACTAAGTCAGTCAAGGAACCAGTGAGGAAAGAAAGAGGATGAGTTTTGGGGATATAGTGCTACAACTGGTGCCCTCCTGCTATGTTTATGATTAGTGAGGAAACAGGACTAGAGAGAAGCCTTATAAAAACCACTGAAAACAAGAATGAGGATCAGAGAAGCTGGAAGCCAAGAGCAAGACTGGGAGAGAAGAGCTGCTCCAATATAAAATGAAAATACAACAATGTTAGCAGTAGGGAGGCAGAGAAAGAAAGGAGTAGGGCTGGCAGATTATAAATCTATTCCTTCCCCAACCTCTCAGGACTTGTTCCATTAGCACCCCAGCAAACTTCCTTTTGAAGCTCCTTTGTCCCTCTTCCTGAGGAAGAGAAATAGGTGGCAAATTCTCTCAGACCTTTACAGAGTGTCTTCAGACCTGTCAGCCTCCATCTCCTGGGCAGCATGACTAGGCCCCTACATTATGAGGCTGTAGAGTGGAGTCAGATAGCAGGGAGAGAGGTACAGTCAAAGGTAAAATCCTTGAGCCTGTATCACCCTTGTGTTACAGTGCATGGAATTACATTGGCATAAACCTGAAATAATGCAGTGGTGTATCAAGGCTTCTCTTCAAAGCAAAAAAACCCAATAAAAATACCTCTGGTTGAAAATACTCTAATGTCATCAGAAACCAACATAGGAACAATATGTGCATTGTCTACATTATTTCACTATGTGCAATGAAAAACAAGTCTTCCTTCCCAATCTGTTTTTGGCTTCTTCCCTCTGGCCCTCTTCTATTTTTGATCTCTGTATAGTGTCACTTGTCTCCTGGCTGCATTCTGTGGGCGCGCACATGCCTTTTGCCCTATCTCAAACCCCTCTGAGGTGGGGCAAGAGGCACATGCAGGAATGAAAAAATGTTAGACCCATGGATATCCATCCAGGGGTCTAAAACAACTGCTCTGCAGAAGAGCGGAGCAAGGCGCAGTCCCAGACCCTCCCAGGGAGTCATCCTCCAAAAAAGACACTCTGGTGTCAGCCAGAGCATCACTTTCATTCTCTTGCTACCTTGGCCCCCAGCACTGTCCAAAGTAAGTGGGGGGGCAGGTTCATGGGTGTGGGTGGGTGAGGGGTGGCAGGGGGATGTTGCGGGGTTTGGGGAGTGGCAGGAGGGATATTGCCAGCGCTGCAGGAGGGTATGGACCCAGCCCAGCCCTATGAGGCTCACTAATCTGGCTTTGTACCAGAGTGGGTCACAGGACCTGGAGCCATGTGACCTGTTCCAGTACAAAGCCAGACTAGCAAGCCACACGGGGCTGGCCCAGAACAGCGCCCACACTGGGCCGGGCAGCAGGAGCAGCTATCTGGGCACAGTGCATGGTCCCCGCATGTCATGCCAGCTCCTGCCACCAAGGGCCCAGCTTGGCCGGGTGGCAGAGGGGCCCCAAGGGTGGCAGGACTCAGCTGGGCCCAACACATGGTCCTCACTTGCCGCGCCGGGTCCTGCCTTGCCAGGTGACAGAGAGGCCCTAGGACCCAGCTGGGCCCAGCACACGGTCCTCACGTCCTGCTCCGGGTCCTGTCACCATGACCCACCCCTGCCAGGTGGCAGAGAGGCCCCAGGGCTGGCAGAACTCCGGGTGGGCCCAGTGCGCGGTCCCCACGTGCTGCACTGGGTCCTGATGCCATGGCTCAGAGCACCCCACTCCCACTGCTGCTCCTAAACGTAAGTTATGGGCCTTGGGCGGGGAGGCAGTGGCCCTCCAGGGGGGGAGCTGGGACACTGGACAAGGGGGCCATGGCCCTGTGGGGGATAGGGGCTGTGGCCCTCCAGGGTGGAGCTGGGGCCCTGTGGGGGAGCATTCCATGTGCTGTGGTAGGTGCTGCACTCTGTGGGGGCCAGGGGACCCACCCTTCCTGAGCAGCCCCCTCACAAGGTCCCCACACCCACAGTCCCCCCAGCAAATCACCCTACACCTAGCCACTCACCAACCCACATCCTCTCACACACACACACCCACCTTCCCCCACACCCTTTTGCACCCCTTTCCTGCAAACACCACATCCCACATCATATACTTATCATGTGCAAAGAAAACCAGAAGTACACATCAACACATATATTTAGAATTTGTTTTATTGTGATGATAGAGACACCGGTAGGCTTCCATATTGCTTTAACATTGTAAATATACCAATAAAGCATTGCCTAACTGATTGCTGTCTCTCTCTCTGTATAGAGGTGTGTGTGTGGTCTTTAATTGTGGAAAAACATGTATTTGGGGGTATTTTTAAAAATGGATTTGGGATGCTGCTGCAGCAGTCCAGCTTGCACAAGAGGTAGTGTCCCCAGGTACCAAGTGGCCAGGCCCTAAAAGCTGTCTATTTGTATCCTTCAAGTATCATGGGCTGTAAGGCCCACCTGGCTAACTAATAGCCCCTACTGTGTGGGGCCAGTGGGTGAAAGATACAACAGAATTCTTGGGACAAAAATGGCAAAAAACAGGATAGGAGTGTCATGTGGGTCAAAGGGTCAAAACATGAAAATAAGTGCGCCTGAGGGGGACACTGAGCAGAGCCCCCTGGGCCGCACCCACCAGTCCTCTAAGGCATCCAAGGAGCCAGTGGATGCTGCCCACTGGTGGTCCAACCGGAGACGTACATGTACAAGTGAGAGGAAAACAGCCCCACAGTCTCCAGGCACCTTCACGGCCAGAACTTTCTTCCTGGTAAAATACAGGGCCCACTTGGCCAAGGCCAGGAGGAGGTTGACCAGGAGGTCCCAGGACTTGGTGGGGCTGTGGATGGGCTGACCAAAAACAAAAAGGTGGGGGGGTGAAATTCAACCAGAACCTCAAGAGGAATCTCTGGAGGTGGAGGTGAAGGGGCTGCAGCCTGGTGCACTCAAGGGTCATGTCTGCCAGGGCCTCCCTCTGCCTGCAGAAAGGGCAGGAGACCAGGGTGTCTGTGAAGCTTGTCACAGATATCATGGCAATGGCTCCATGAAGGAGCCGCCAGATGAGGTCCCCAGTGGCTCATGGGATGAGAGTGGAGTACAGACTCAGCCACTGGGGTGCCCCAGCCATGCCCTCACTGAGCAGGTCCCACCAGTTGGTGTCTGGGCCAGGGATGAGGGCGGTATGATAGTGTTGCGCATGAGAGTGTAGGTGATGGCGATGGATGGTGGAAAAATGGACCAGTCTGGTGTCCTGCAGCTGGCTGAGGTGGTGGAGCGGGGAGTACTGTGAAACCAGGCGAGGCGCTGGCCCCATGACAAATTCTGGTGGGCTGGGGGGGAGGTGGACCGTCACCACACAGGTCAATAAAAGCAAGGGGGTCACTAGGTAGGGCAGATTTCACCTCCTGGACCAGACGGCAGGTTGCATGTGTCCCACGCGCTGAGACAGTGCAAAGGGGTCCACCCACTCCTGCCTATCGTATTCCAGGAGGTCTTCAACATGGGTGACACCAGCCAGGATCAACCTCTGTTGCAACCGGGGTGCCTCTACCGTTGGCACCACCAGTTGGGGGTTCCGGAGGAGGGCTTGACAAGCAGGTTGGCACCTTGGGTGACTGTTGTGGGGGATCTGGAGGCCTGAGACCAGCCTCCAGGCCCAGAGGAGGTCCTGGTAGAAATCTAGCAGCCCTTGCCGGTCCTCCAGGGAGAAGCCCAGCAGGCTGAGGAGCTGCCAGTTTTATCGGAGCCCCTGGAAGTAGCAGAGGAAAGCGTGCCCCAGGTGGCCTCATGCTGTGTGGCTACCAACACCGTATAGCAGTCGCTGCAGGGCCTGAAGGCGGAATGCCAAGACCTGGCTGCACAGGCAAACCAGGCTCTGGCCACCCTCCTGCAAGAGGAAGCTCAGGACCTCTGCAGTGACCCAGTGCTGTCCTGGCCAAAAAAACTTCAGCACCCATCTCTGGAGTCCCAGGACCTCAGGGAGCACAGGCAGTGTGTGTAAGCAGTGCCAGAGTATGGACAGGACCAGCTGATTCAGCACCAGCGCTCTCCCATGCAGAGAGAGATATCGTAGGAGCCCTGCCCATGCTCAGAGCCACTCCACCACCCTTGCCTCCAGCTGGTGCCAGTTCTCTGGTGGGGAGGGGTTTGTAGGGGACAGGTAGACCCCCAAGTAGAGCAGCGAGCCCACACCCCAGTGGATCCTGCAGAGTGAGGGTGGGAGTGAGCCCACCTGCCACCCGTCACCAGGCCAAAACTCTTGACCCAGTTGACCGGGGCAGAGGAGGCCACCGAGTACAATGCCTGGCAGGCCTCCACCCATGCCAGGTTGCCTGGACCAGGAGGAGTATATCGTCGGCATACACTGACAGGACCAGTTGCACTGCCAGCTCCCAGAGCATCAACCCCACCACCTGCTTCTGCAGGAGAACAAGGAAGGGCTCCAGGGCCAAGGCATACAGCTGGCCTGACAGCGGGCAGCCTTGACACACCCCTCTCCTGAACAGGATAGGCTCTGTCAGGGTCCAGTTGAGCTTGACCAAGCATTCTGCAGAGGCATACAACACCTGGAGAACCTGCACAAAGCGGGGCCCAAAGCCAAAGGCCCACTGTGTGCCTGTGAGGTACCCCATATCCACTCTGTCAAACGCCTTCTCCTGGTCCAGGAATAGGAGGGCGAAAGACAGGCCCTCCTGGCATGCTAGCTCCAGGAAGTCCCAAACCAGGTACATGTTGTTGAAGATGGAACGTCTGGGCACTGTGTATGTCTGGTTGGCATGGATCACATCCATCACCACAGACTGCAGGTGCAGCAAGATGACTTTTCCTACCACCTTGTAGTCCATGCAGAGGAGGGACACAGGACACCAATTCCTTAGCTCACAAGGATCTCCCTTCTTCGGCAGGAGGGTTAGCATGGCCTTCCAGCATGACAGGGGGAGCTCCCCACTTCCCTTGGCTTTGGCCCAGACCACAGCAAGGTCTGAGCCAAGGATGTCCCAGGAAGCCCAGTAGAACTCCAAGGTCAGCCCATTGATGCCCAGAGCCTTGTTGCAGGTATCAGTCAGAGGGCAGCCAAAAACTCAGCCAGAGTAAGAGAAACTTCCAGCCAGTCCTCGTCACCCACACTGACCTGCGGGAGTCCCTCCCACAGGGTCTGACAGGCTTCAGCATTGATCAGATCCAGGGAGAAAAGCTCTTCATAGAAGACCTGGGCACGCTGGCGCATCTCGCCTGGATCCATGAAGGGGGTGCCGTCACCCACCAGAAGGCAGGTGATGTAATTCTTAGCCCCCCACCTCTCCTCCAGGGCATAGAAGTGGGAGTTGCGGGAGCTGAGGACACATAAGTAGACAAATGCACAGCCCAAGGCAGGAAGGGGTGCAGCCAACTAACTCCAAAAGCTCTGAGACCAAACCAGCAGCTAATAGTAGCCAGAGGCAGGAAAGGGCCTGGCCATCTCCCCAGAAGCTCCTGAAACGAAGCTTGCAGCAACCAGCCACAGCAGCAGCAGGCTGGGACAGGAAGGGGCATGGCCAGCTTTTTCTCAGAGGCTCCTCCCCCAGAAGCTCCTGAGAACAAGTAGCCCTGAGCTGCTTGCCAGGGCAGCTTTCTGTACTGATGGGGCCAGAACAGGACAGCTTTTTATACTGCTGGGGACAGCACAGGTGCTAGCTTCAGGCTCTATCTCCCCCTGGGAGGAACCAGGCAGGGTTATTTCGCCCCAAGGGGCGCAATTTGCTCCACAACCAAGTGCACTGAAGCAAAAAGTCCTGGCTCAAATGTGCACTGCTTCTATTTGAGCTGCTGCAAGCACACATGCTTGCATGTGTGGACACACCCTATATGTATCTAGTGTTTTAGCCCTGTTCTCATATTCTGTGCTAATGTTTTAATAGTCACTGGAATTCTAAATTCATAATTAAAGTTTTGGTCAAAAAAAAAAAAGACCTCTTGCAACAGAATAAAACCAATCCAAAAATCTCTCAGACAAGGAGGCCATGCCAGATGCGAGAAAGTGGAGCATGTGATGGGAGAGTTTCTCTCCACTCATAAAAGGAGGATCATTGCTCTGGGGATATGTGAGGAGAAAACCTATGAGGTATCTTATAGAAGAAAATCCTCTATTCAAAGATGAGAGAAGGGACAGAGATGAGAGGGCTGCTGGCAAACAGATTACAACAGAAAATGCTACTCCTGGTTCTTCAGAATGCTTGGACCAGAATAGCTTGTTAGTTCAATTGTGACTTAGGCCACTGGCCCAAGTTACATTTCTGGTGCAATTAATGTGACTAGTATGTACAGCCTGGTTTAAATCATGGGCCCAGTTCATTAATATTATGAACCAATTGTGACAGGGGCTGGCATTTTCACAGCCAGATCGCCTGAGGGAGCAGGTTGAGGGCCAGGTTTAATTGCAGCAGCAGAGGCCTTGCTCCCAAGGCCTCTGATTGCTGTTGAATAAAGACACCAGGTAAGAGAGGGGCTGTATGTTCCTCCACACGTGTTCTCTCCCTCCACCCCTGGCACCCCAATTTTACCACCTGGAGGAGCAAACAGTCCCTCCCCTAACTGGTGCCAGGGCCATCTGCCAAGAGCCCTCAGGTACCCCCAAGCTCTCTCTTCCCTGTCTCTTTTGCAACCCCTTCCCCCTCCCCTGTGCTGCTAGGCTTTTGCTGTTGGCCGGGGAATGCCAATGTGGGGACAGGGTCAGGAAGGATAACCGTACCTTGTCATGCATCCACAGATGCATCATGAGCAGGTCCAAGGAGGTGATCCTCCCCCTCTATGCAGCACTGGTCAGGCCACAGTTGGAGTACTGCATCCAGTTCTGGGCACCGCACTTCAAGAGGGATGTGGACAGCATGGAGAGGGTCCAAAGGAGGGCCATTCACATGATTGGGGCAGCAGGGCAGGCCCTACGAGCAGAGGCTAGGGGACCTGAACCTGTTCAGCCTCCGCAAGGGAAGGCTGAGAGAGGATCTGGTGGCCATCTACAAACTGGCCAAGGGGAACCAGCAGGCAATGGGAGAGTCCCTGTTACCCTGAGCACTACTGGGAGTAACAAGGAATAACAGCCATAAGTTGACCAAGAGTAGATTCAGGCTAGATATCAGGAGGCTAGGATCTGGATCAGTCAGGACGGCTAGGATCCGGAACCAACTTCCAAGAGAAGTGGTGCTGGCTCCTACTCTGGGAGTCTTCAAAAAGGAGGCTAGATAATCACCTAATCAGCATTGTTTGACCCCAGCATCCTTTCCTGACCATGGCAGGGGGTCAGACTTGATGATCTGCTCAGGTCTGTTCCGACCCTACCTACTATGAAACTAAGCTTGCTGCCAGCTGAGGAACTCTCTAGCAAGCAGCCATACTGTGGCATTTCACTGCAAATCACATTTCTCATGAAAATCACTTAATTTCATGATTTTCATGAAAAATGCAAAGTTGCAATTTATACCAAGTCCTATTAATGTGTTACTCGTACCATAAATGCTGTATGGACTCAAATCTAAGATGAGGTATTTCCCCCCTGTTCAACATGAGCAGTGGGAGGGTTTTGTCTTGCATTAGAGGAGAAGATAAAGAGGGTGGGACAAGCAGCTGCTGCCACCATTCAAAATCTGGCTCTGACCTGGGTTCTTGTCCAAGTAGGAGCCATAGGAGCTATCTACCCTTCTCCCCACCCCTCTGGCCTGCTACAGCTTCACTGTTTGTTAACACTGGAATGCAGGCTTGCCTGGAGCTTAAAGAGCCTTGCCTTGTAGTCCCTACTCTTTAAGGGGCCGGGGGCAGCTCTGGGATCTGGGACTCAGCCCTTCCTGTCTGATCCAGGATTTTGCACAGGCCAGCCCCAGGTTTGAATCAAGACTGGCGCTGCCCAGGACCAAATCCTGACACTCAACTGAGTGTTGGGATCCAGACTGGGGAGCCCTGTGGTCCAGGACAAAGTCACCACCAGACCTTTAAAAAGCAGGAGCGCAGTTGGGAGCCCCAGCTATACGTCTGCTTTTTTACATTTCCAGGTGCCCATGGAGGCAGCACCTAGAAATGTGGGGAGCTCCCAGCTGCCACTTCCATGTGTGCAGAGGTATAGTTAGGGAACAGGGAGTTTCCCAATCCCCAACTGCAGGTGCCTCCCCCCGCTTCCACTGACAGTCATACTATTAGGGTATGATCAGTTTTATGCCCTGTTCCCAGAATTGTGTAACCAGCCCTGCATCTTTGGCATAGCAGGTCACACAAGTTGAGAAATAAGGACTAAAATTCCTCATACACCAGTCATGTACCAGTCAAGACCAGGAGCTTTGGTCTACTACCAGGTACAGACAAGTGTGTATATTCTCATTTTGAAATTGGGTAGTGACTGATAATATGGATTTGATGAACGGTGAGCCAAATTCTACTCTTAATTCACACAGGTATAAAATCCAGAGTTACTCCTCTGGCTTCAGTATGATTTCTGTGGATTGGCACTATTAAAGATGCCAGTACAATCTGGCCCTATTTTTACAAGGTTTCTGTTGTAGACCTAACAAAACTGGAATGTGTGCATTTAATCATTTTGTCCACTGCTTCTGAATTATTAAATATATCATATATTTGCATGAGGGGCGGGGGGAGGTAGGTCATTCAGAGTTGCTTTGCTCAAGACTTCCCTCACAACATGTGCGTGGGTGTGTGTATACATGTTGAGGAATATCGCTAGAGCTATAATCACACAAGTGGTTCCTGCAGGACCTTTGTTTCATTTGGGGCAGGGTTGTTGCTTTTTGATGGTTTCTTTGTATCTTCCATGTACACTCTGCACTGACTATAAAGGTATAAATTCTCTTGTAAGCATTTCTCTGTTACAGTCACTATACTATCCACAAGTTTGGCAGATACCCCTTATGAATTAACAGACATCCCCATTCTACATGGAAGACTGGGGCCCAGAGATTAAGAATAACATTGACAAAACTGTCCATTCTTAGAAGTGGCCAAGTCGGTTTAGCTTCAAATATTCTGCCTGACATAAATGCCAGTCATGAAAAAATTCATTCGAAAAGTTAAGGTTTGACAAAGTTATGAACAAATACTGGAACCTTAATTAAAAGAGGAATTTCCTGCTCTATCTGTTACCATGCATTCTCAAATATTTTTAAGGATTTTGGAGCCTCACGAATCTGTATAAGGTAAGTATGTGCCATTTTACAGCTAGAGTAACTGAGTCACTAGCCAAACCTAATTTTTGGCTTAGAAAAAAATTCTCCAAATAAAAATTATCTTTTTAAATTGGTTGCACAAGCAGGTGGTTAGGGCTGACATCTAAGTATTTGTTGAAAATAACAATCTAGAAAAGCTATTTTAAGCAGAAATGCTTTTATGACTGACTTCTCTGAGAGGAAGAAGTTTGAACCATGTTTTTGGATTGGTACGTACACATTTCCTACCATGTGTGCAGCCCAATGGTTGCCAAGTTTGTTAGTGCATCTAGAAGAAAAAAATAAATAGAACAAATGTGAATCTAATTGGTCTACTTCCACTGAAAGACGAAATAATAGAGAGTAAAAATAAAAACTTTTAAACAATGAAATCTTAAAGATTAACCTAACTTATTTTTAATAATGCTGAAAGATAATAGATCTCCTAGCTCTGCTTGGTGGCAAATGTGTCATTGACTCCATTTTAATAGGACCAAAACAGCAACAAAATATAAGATTAGATCCACAGATGGCAGCTTTGCGTGGGAAGGCAAAGCAGTTGGAAAATTGCTCTAACAGGCCTTAAGCTATCCCAGATCCTATGAGTCTGATATAATTGGTTTTAAACTCCTGTTTTGGAACCCCTGACATAGAAGGTACGTTGCCATAGGAAGAAGTGTGGTGCTCCAGCAACCTTCTCCAGACAAACCAGTGCTGAAGGAGTTACTGCTTGAAAAACAGAAAACCACTGATGGTCAACTGTACTGATTGTACTGATGGCCAAATGACCTGTAGGTAGGATGGAAAAAGCAACCGTAGAGCAGCTTTTTCCACCACTCCCTTTGGGTTCTCAGCCAAGTACATGTGAGTCAACCCAAGGATCTGGCCTCTTGTTTTGAATATACTTTCTGTCTAAATGTAGCATGCTAAAAATGCTTTAAAACACAACAATCCTGGAATTATTGTTGACTTGACAGAGGAGTCCTTTTGTTTATATGGCTAAGTTTAGATTTAACGTTTTTATTTTTAGTGTCTAGAGATTGATCAATAGATGCATTATATCCTGTAGATGCAAAGTATACAAAACCACGTGGAAGCATATTATACCCCTTGGGAAGCTTCGTGTTTGGCCACAATTGGCTGGGATTATTACCTTGACTCTGGGCATGTGCTTGGATCCCTAGAATTTAAAGGGCTGAAGATTTGAGAATTATCTTTCCAGGACTCTAGAACTGGAAACAACGTGAACTGATTCAAGTCCATGTTTTAACGTAAGAGTTCACTTTTCAAGGAGTCATCATCACAAACCATGAGAACATTTTTATGGTTATCTTACGATTATGATTTTTTAAATAAAAAATGTGATAAGCTGAACAAAGGTAAAGCAATTTCATTATTGTTCATTTCACCTTTCTCTAGGGCAGGGTTGGCAATTATTTGGGCTGGAGGGTCACTTAGGGAGTTCTGGTAAGCTGTTGCAGGCTGGGTCAGCACCAGCACCCCCAACCCCACCCTGAGGCTCCAGGTTGGGTCAGCATCCCCTGCCCCACAACAGCTCACCAAAACTCTAAAAGTGGCTCTGTCCCAGGGCCCAGGGTCTGACTCCACACTGTCACCACCCAATGATCCCAGAGTCTCCTTAGAGACTGGCCTGGGGCCTGCATGGCCAGGGCACACACAGCTGGATGGATAGGATGGGACTGCAGATGGGCAGTGAATGGGATCCAGGAGTGAGACAGGAGAGTGGGGCTGGGGCCAGAGCTGGGATTGGGATCACAGGCAGGGGTGTGCAGGGAGTGGATCATAGCTCTAGCCCCACAGTCACCACCCCATGATCCCGGGCTCAGTCCCATCCATCCTGCTCCCAGATGCCACTCCGACTGCCTGTGGCCCCATCCCATTCACCTGGCTGAGTGTGCCCTGCCAGCATGGGTCCTGGGCTGTTCTCCATGGAGAACATGGGATTGCCAGGTGGTGACAATGTGGGGCTGGGGCCTGGGACATAGCCCCAATCTGCTTCCTGCACACCTCTGCCCACATAACTGGTACCTGTCACAGGGACGTGTGGATAGCAGGTCATGGCTCTGCCCTAGGCCCAAGTCCCCACTGTCACCACACCATGATCCCAAACCCAGCCCCAGCCCCAACCTCAGCCACACCTACCCATCCTGCTCCCAGATCTTGCTCCCTGCCCACCTGACGCCCAGCCCAACCACTTGGCCAAGCATGCCCTGCCCATGTGGGTCTCAGGGCAGCCTTCATGGAGACCCCACCCCCTTGCTTTGCCTGGTGCCCCCTGCGGTGGGTGCAGGCCAGACAGGTCAGGGTGCCCAGGCAACAGGGGTGGGTCTGGTAGTGGTGGCAGAGTGTGGCAGCAGCAGCTGGAAGAAGCCTCTGCTGCAGGGGCTGTCGGGAAGTGACTTTAGCCACCATGCTGCATGCTCAGGGGTGGGAGGATCAGCTACTCACACCATGGCCTGAGCTGTCCCCCGCACCTAGATTGGGCAGGGCTGAGGGGCCTGCTGCAAGCCAGATAAAATCCCTTGGTGGGCCAGATCTGGCCCACAGGTCATACTTTGCTCACCCCTGCTCTAGGACCTCAAGAAAAATGGTAAGGCCAAAGCCCCTGAAGTCTTTGCCTGTGTATCTAATGTATCTGCACAATAATATATATATACTAGAACATACATGCAGCATAGCCACTTGTAAATGCAAGTAAAGAACCATACAGGAAACCCTTGCTATTCACAGGGTCGACATTTGTGGTTTCAAATATTCACTAATGCCAAACCCGCGTTTTAAATACACTTTATACACTTACAGGAGTTCCTCTGTGCTTGCTGCCACCAGGCTCCTGCTGCCACTGCCATGGTCCCACCATCACCCCCAGAGCTGTGCACCCGTCCCCACCCCCCAGCAGCCAGGGGCACTGCATTCATGAACACAGTGCCTTATTCACGGATTTTGAAATCTGTGGAACGTATCCCCCGTGAATGGTACGGGTCACCTGTACTGTACTTCACATACAAACCAGCATTTTAAAATCCAGGACCTTAACTCAAAAATCCAGAATCAGGCCTCAAAAGTGACAGGAGTCCACTAACATATATGCCTTTTTAAATAACTTTGAAAATTCTAAATATATGCCTTTTTAAAGCCAGAAGTTTGTTTTTACAAGCTTCTAAATCCAAATTTAGGCCTGTAAAACTTTAAAAAAATGCTGAGCACTGGCAGCTCCCATCTAACACATTTATTCAAGTTACTAACTATGAATCAAGGAGCCTAACCGTGCCCCTGGTCCTGGCTAATGTACTTTGCACATCGTCAACAAACTGTCTTTCTAAATCGGTTGCATAAGTTAATACTGAATACTTTGAAGATGCACATTCTTGTTAAATATAGTTAATACTAATTGCAATGTGGTCAATAATGATGATGTTTAACACATTAAACACTTTTGCAGTTTGCTCCATTTTAAACCACTTATGGTTAGAACACATCTAAAACTTATCACTTTGGGTCCACTTTTTTATTGAAAAAAATGTCTGCTTTCACCTGAAGAATTAATCTCTGTTGCACCAATTTAAATATTAGTGATGTGCTATCAGAAATATTATAAGAAGTTCTTGTCAATATTCTTATCCTCTTGTATATAGCAAAGGTTGCTTTCTTAGATGCTGAATATTAACTGATTTCTACATTGTTCAGGTTATTAAATCTTCTCTGTTTTTGCTTCCCTGGACAGTATTGGCTTTGGATTACATCAGTATGCTTCACTGGATATGATGATATATCACATGAATACATCATTAAAGTGACAGCTTGTTCTGATGATGAATTATCAGAGTACATTACGTATTTCTCACAAGATGCTGCCGTCTGGGGGAAAAAACAGAAGAGGAGTTAGCTAGAGACAAAAGTGTGTGTTAAGCTTTCTTGGAATCAAATGCTGGGAACATGCAGCTATGTTGAGCAATATGTATCAATACACTGTAACGTTGCTCTTTCATGTCTTTGTGTGTGAGGACATTGAGATCTTTTAAGACAAAGGTTTTTTCCAAGCTGTGTGTCCTGTTGCTTTTGTTTTTCTATTCAAAGAGATAAGGAAAAAATGGTGGTTTCCATGAGGAATAATAATCATTGCACTCAGCTCTCATATGAAGCTCTAAGTGTTTTACAAAGCAGTAAGTATTGTTATCCCTGCAAGATACATGAATATGTTGAATCTGCATACGTGAATCTAAAGTTACTTTATATGGAATCTGCTAATGCCAATGCATGTATAGTTCTACATTGTGTTTCCTATATATTCAATGCCTGCCTGTCTGGTAGCACTCTTTCTCACATTTGTGGCTGGAGTGATTTATTTATGAATGTCTGGGCTAGACTTGATCTCCATTTTTGGATCTAGGAAAACAGAGGCACAGGGATGTAAAATGAAATGAAGTAAGTGATCCAGGAATAAAACCTAGGCATTTTCTCAAATCTTTTCCCATACATTGTTGCTAAGCAATCTTTTATTCTTCTTTAAGTGTTCAGACAATAAGTTAAGCATAATGATCTCTGGTATTGTAATGTAGGGATCTATCTTGCATAAACTTCTGTGAGCTCTACAAAAAAAGTAAGTGTTTAGGCAATGCCATATATGCACAGGCAGGCATTCAGGAAGAGATTCTGCTGCTGAGTGGGAGCATGATAAAGTTGGCATTTGGGCATGCTGTCAAGGAGTCTTTAAGCACTCTGAGTTTTACAGAGGGCAAATGATGGCTCCCCTAGCAAACCCACATAAAAGGGATTTATGCTGGGGAGCAGCTGCTACAAGTCACCGCTGCTGCTGCTCATGGAAGCTGTCCTGGGACCCAGCTGATGTGCTATACTATACTCTGAAGGTAGCGATCATTTGCTCCACAAGAGCTTTGCCTCATTTGCAACTCCTAGGTGTGAATAGGAATTACAGATTTGTCCCAGTGTTTCTTGCTTTCCTTTTCTCTGTGGGGCTTGGGGGGATGGGAGCCATACTGAGCATGAGCCAATTAACCATCCACTTGACGTTCCCCACAGTGCCTTTCTCTGCATTCCTAATTCATTCTGCTAAGCTCAACTTTCACTCGCATTAGGAGGGGAAAATCCATTCCCCTTCTAGCAGCTCCACTTTCACTAGTTTATTTTAGAGACTGGTTAAAGCTAATTTAGAGCTAGCTCAGATAGAGTCTAGTGCACCCCACAGTGTAGACATGAGGAAAGTGCTTACAGGGAAGTTGCTGAGTATCCTCTGTAGCCTCCTTATAGCTTGTACTTTCCCTGTAAAGAGTATTTCAGCACATTTTGAGTTTTGCCTCAAAGACAACAGAGAACTTTGTCTCTCAGTGCCTTCCTTCCTCCCTTCCTTCCCCAAGCTCAAAAGCTATTTGGATGTGTCCTGCTACACTGAGATGTATTTTTTTTTTAAAAAAACCCATTAAACTGACTATGCAGTGGGAGCTGCAAATCAGTACAAAGTACTGCAACGAAGTCCAAATTTACCATTTACTTTGACTATAGGATGGCTGTGTCCTGACACTACATGTATACATAAGTATGGACTTGGTAAAGGGTGGGAGGAATTACATAAATGTAACATTGGGTGCGTCTACACGTCGCCCTATGGTGATGTAGCGACGGGCTACAGCAATGTGGATCTGATCGGCAGCTACATCGGCGCTGTGGCGCACTCCCGTTACAGCAATACACCAGTGAAATCTAAGCATGCGCTGTGCGCACAGCACAGTACAGGCAGTTACTGCACCATGCTTTAGTACTTCCAAAAGGATGGTGCCATAGCAACGTAGCCATACAGCCATGCACCCATTGAATTCTAATGGGGGAAAGTCACCTTTTAAATTGTTGTGTGGTTTTTTTGTGTTGTTTTTTTTTTACCTTGGTTACAAACAATGTAACGCAATTCTGATTAAGATGTGAACACTATATGTTTTCACCAGTGTAGCCAAGCTGGTTCCAAACATACTGGCACAGTCACTTAGCTTTACTTTATTTTTGAGAAAGGAGTATGTTGAGCGAGCTGATGTCCCACTCGGTGTAATTCTGTTGTCTCGTGAGACAGATAGATACCGACTACTGTGCCTTTCATCTTTCAGTTCAGGTATACTGAACTGACCGTAAACATGCTTTTGCCACTTTGAGTGCCAAGTCAGAATTGCATTTTATTTCTAGTAAGAAGAGGAATTAGTAATGACTTCGTTGATGCAATTATTTATTTACAAATAATGACTATAAAGTCCTGTTGAAATGGCAGGAAAGTTTCTTAGCTCATGATTCCAAGCCTCTTTCCAGCAAGCACTGTACCTCCAAAGATCTCTTAATTACCATTTTTCTAGGATCATGTTACAAACATGTCTCTAGGCCTTTTTTGCTGTCTTTCTGTATGCTCCTGCTTCTGCTCCTTTTTTAATGTGTAGTTCATTAAATAATACCCAGACCAAGTTTTGCACTTAGATACCAGCGTCAGCCATTGGCATAATTGCAACACCAAGACTGCATGTGGTATGTGTTTTGTTGGTGGTTCCTGTTTGTTTTAGTGATGTATTCAGTGAGGGAACTTAGTTTTGCTTACATATATCCTGAACAAAGAACAACCATCATGCCCACTGGTTTCAAAGATGCTTCACTCAGTACCCAGCAAATATCCTGTACCTCTTAACTGGTCTTCCAGCAAAAGAGAAGAGGATGAGATTTTATATTTTTTATATTTCCATGCTTAAAAATATGAGTGATATGGTTGTGCTTAAACAAGAATGCTATAAAAATATTTCAGGACCATTTTCACTTCCTTATGATTCATTATGGGGCACAGCACCAATTTCTTACCAAAAAACAGTCTTTTGCCTATCACCTTTAAAATGTGCCTTTTTATGGATGATTTGTTCAACCAAGGATAATGGCACTCAAAGGTTGTACAAAGCTCTCAAGGCATTTTATATGTACCAGTTTGTTAAGCTCTGGGTGGCAGGTAAGTAGTCTTAACCCCATTTTACAGATGCGGAAGGTGATGCAGAGAGAAGTTAAAGTGGTTTGCCTAAGATCACAAAGGAAGGCTCTTGAAGCACTGGAATACCCAGATTTTCTTACTGTCAGATTGTGCTCCAATCACAAAACTAGTTTTCTCATACTATTTACTGTGACAACACAGGCTTGTAAATCAGATGTATGCGACAGAAAGTTTATTGTGTAGAAAACAAAAGTGACAGGCGAAAAAGGCTGAGTAACCCAGCTGAATCCAGGCTTCCCTTGTGTAAATTTTAAACATGTGCACAAGGGTTTGTATAGTATAGGTTTTAGAGTTTTTTGCTTGCATATATCAAATTACAGCAGTTTTAAAAGGTAGCCAGATTCTTTCTTATCAACTGCACTGGAAAAGGAGCAATAGTGGAGTCACCATGTCTACTCAGCTTCCCCCAGACTAATGGAGGAAAGGAAAACTGTAAAGGTAAAACACCTGTTTAAATCCTTATCTACTACAATTTACTAATTATCTTAGATTATTCAAATTTGTGGCATTTACAGTGGAATTTGTTTCACTTTTTCATTTCTCACAGCTTGACCAATGAATGAAAGTATTAGTTTCACTTCCAGTGCAGAAGGCAGCTTCCCCTCCCCCACCCTTTTTTTAAAGCAAGTTTCACTGGAATTTATACAAAATTAGGAGTTCATTTCTGAAAGTTTCTGGAAACCTAAATTTCAACAAAGCATAAATTCAGTGCAGTCTGTGTTCACTGAAGAGTTCTGATGCTCTTTTTTAACCTAGCAAGTAAGCAGTTTTATACACTTCTCTGCATACATCTGAGACAGACAATAAACTGAAGTGGCGGGGCAGGGATACAAACAGCGTGCGCCGACGCGGGGCCTTTCCCAAACCTGAGCAAGCTCTCACCTCTCCCTTTAAAACAGACCTGAGCATTTTCTACCCAGCGCTAAGCATCCTCCCGGCCGACCTGAACTAGTTTGCAGGGGGCATGCTTCCAGGAGCAGAAGTTCGGGCCTTGTCATTGGGAGGATGCCTGCCAAACCCAGCCAGTCTCCTTCCCTGGAACAATGGGAACAGCTCCGGCGGCGGCTGCGCAGTGGCCGACGGGGCGCGCGGCGGCGGAGCGCGGCTGCCGCCGGTCCCCGCCGCGGGGGCGGCGCCTCCCGGAGGGGTCGGGCCGGGAGCCGCGGCGGCGCGTGGCCGCTAGGGGGCGTGCTGGGCAGTCACCTCCTAGATTGTCAAGCCCGGTAATTATTAAAGGGCTGGAGACTGATCGCTCAGGTAACGTCAGCCACAGCCTTTTCTCTGCCTTTATTTCGCCGCCTTTGCGACACCCTCGTTTGCTGGGCTTCGTCTTCTGCGGGCTTTGCTTGTTCCCCCTGTCGCTTTTGGCTGCTCTTTTCCATTTCCATCTGCGTTTCAGATCCACAGCGACCAACTGCAAATGAACAAGGAAAGAAACCTTTTTTTACCTGGTAAAACACTGCCCCCCACCTCCCCCCCCCAACACCCTCCTCTCCCAACCACCCGTATAGAGGCTGGAGTAATGGAGTTAACAAGTAAGAGCAGCGACCCCGTAATCTTACTTCGTTAATTTGCAACACGGTAGCTCTCTATGTGGGTCACACCAGAAAGGGGATTTAAATGAAGCGGAGAACTGTAATATTTAGATGTGGGCAAGCTGTAGCTACTCTTTTCTGAGTCCTACAAATGATCCGTCTACTGCTTTAGGATGGTTTGGGATTGAACTGTGTGGGTTGTTAAATGACCTTTACTGCTATGAACACAACTTGAAGGAACCTGTATTTTAAAATCCTCTTGCTCAGAGAGTGGTTTTTAAAAAACAAAACAAAAACTTTTTTGAAGCTTTTAAACTAAATGCAGCATAAAAGTCTTTTCTGCTATTATGACTGTAGTCAAAAGGGTCAGTGCAGCACAGATTTTCAATATCAGCAATAACTGAGTTGATCCAAATATACAAATGGGAATTTTTCCTTGTCTGAATAGATGGCAAATTGTATTTTATTTACTGCTTTATTCATCGTGTCAGTGTTGCTTTTAAAGTAGCTTTTCATTAAAAATAAAAGCTCTTGCTTACCTTGCAAACAGGAAGTGCATATTCCTTTAAAAAATATAAACCTGTAATTCCTAGTTACATGATTGCCATCCCTGGCCTTTTAAAATACATATGTAATGGCAAATTCCGTTCTGTGACTAATGTGAGTGAAAGTCCGATTTCTCTTTTGAATCTTATTTAACCAAAACATTTCTTATACTTTTTTAAACTGCTTTCTCTCTCTCTCTCTCTCTCTCTGTGTGTGTACAGGCTTATGAGACAATGAATGCAAAACTTTTTTGACATCTTTTTGTGGGCATATATTTAAAGAGCTAATCTGAGAGTGGGATGGGCAGGAAGGGTTGATTGACCTTGGACCCCTCCTGAATACAGCATTACTTAGTAAGAAGCAGTTGTCTGTGTTCATTGTCACACTGTGGATAGGCCCAACAGAGTAATACTTCACAAATAGTTTGGTACATTTAAAATCTAAAGGAGGACTGAAAATCTCTGAGACGAAGTGAGCATCTTTTCGAGTAGGTCTAAGAAAAAGAACAGTTTTCAGCCATACTTTTAATCTAATGTGTTTCCTGATCAAACTGTTTTTACTTCCTTATTGCTTTGCCTTAACAGGCCTAAACAGGAACCTGGAGAACTGCCCATTCAGCCTTTGTTTTCTTTATTGTTATTATTGAAAATAACTTTGTTGAATTGTTACTTAAATGATAGCAGAAAATTGTGTCCTGTAAACACAGTCTTAAAAGGAATCTGTCCAATGTTGGTATGGGGGTTGGGGAAAGTCCTCTTGGAGGAGGATACCCCTGTATATGAAGAGATTTCCTTATGAAGCATTCCTTTTCTAATTCAACACCGTTTTGCTCTACTGCCTACTAAGAAATCTGTTTCAAAATGTACAGAACACAGTCTTTTTTCCTAAGCTAAACCTACAAAATGTTTTTAGTTTTTCCTGTACCACAATGTATTACTTAGAAAGAGACATTTTGGAATCTGAAGTTTTTATTGCTTGAAAGAAAACTGAAGCAATAAACCCAGGTTTCCAAATGCAGTCTTGATTCTCTGGAGTTGGAATTCTTCATTCAAGTAATTTTAAAGCACATTTTACAGTATTTCCTATTTGCAATAAAGCACTTTACTTTGGGTTCTAGTGAGGCATTTGAATTGCATGCAATTTCCTGAAATTTCACTCACTCACAGAACTAGAAGACTGTCAAACCATTCAGAGTAAGCTTTTGGAGTATAAAGGGATATGAGAGAAACTGGCTTTTCTCAGAAAGCAAATTTAATATAGCAGCTAATTTATTAAAAGGGTAGAAACTATTTCCTGGATTTACATATCTGTCAGCATTAGAAAGGCTATTTGGACTGCCTTTATAGCCCTTTGGAATACACTGGGTACTGATATCTTTTGGAAAATCTCATATTTTACTTTTAAAGACTACCTCTTACCAACTGTGCGGGAGGGCAGTCCGTGTGTACAGAGTAGGAGTAAATGGTGGTGTGGTTCTCTTCCTAGAGAACAATCTGGGACAGGAAGAGACAACTCCCTGAGTCTTTGCCATGTCCAAATGATTTGTTCAGTGTGTTTGGGGTGGAGGGGGAGTGGGCAGGTTGTAATTAACCCCTAACCATCAGTTTGGGGCAGAAAGGAAACCCCTTACTCTAATCCATTGAGGATTTGTGGAGGGGGCGCCTTGATGCTCGTGGAGACCACTTTGCAGGAAGAGGGCTGAGCCCCTGGGTACCGCAGAGGGGAGACCTAGTGCCCCTTGTGTGGGATGCTGTGCCGTGGGGGTGAGAGCAGACGCCCTGCCAGGCCCCACCATGGGCAGCAGCCGCAGCAGCCTCAGTGTAACTGACATGCTCTTCTCCAATAATCACCCTGAACTGTAGCCAATTGTTGCAGGATTCGGCCGTGGAACGTTCCCGGGAGGGAAGCATTGTGACGTCAGCGCACCTACTAATCCTCCCAACTGAGGGGGAGCCTGGAGCCATGAGGTCATCGCAGCGGCCCGTGTAGCCATCCCGGCGGCAGCAGCGGCAGGAGCAGCGGCGGGGGAGGGGAGAGCGGCGCGGAGCGGGCGGCGGGCCCGAGCCCGAGCGAGGCCGGCCGGGAGGGAGATCGCAGCCGCGCTCCAGCTGCACCGAGGCGGGCGCCGAGCTCCGGCAAGCATGGAGGAAGCTGAGGCGAAGGAGCTGCAGGTCGGCTCCTGGCTGCCGGTGCTGGTGGAGCAGATGGTGAACGACACATTGGTGGTCACCTTGAGCTGCGGGGAGAGGCGTTTCACTGGGATCCTCCTAGACTGCACTAAAAAGTAGGAGCCCGCAATGCTTTGATTGTTACCCGAAATGTTTGCAAAGGGGATTGCAACTGAGAAGTTTCTCTCCAGCTTGGGGCCTACTGCACAGAGAGAGCAGAGCAGCTGGGGAGGAGGAGGGATTAGGCCATAATCAGATTAAAGAGTTAAGGTTGCATTGCACATCGGAGTTGGGGGAGGGGATGCTTCAAAAGGAGGGGGGGTGGCTTTAAAAAAAAGAAAAAAGAAGGCTCTGGGCTTGGGTTGGATTTCCCTCTCTCTTTTTTTTTTTTTTTTTTTTCACCTTTCTCTCTTCAAAATGTTTTTTTGGAGGGGAAGAAATCACTTTCAGAAGGTGGCTGCCCAGTTACTACCCCAAATCAGCCTAGCACCACTGCTTAGTACCTAGGGTAGAGGGGTTTAAAAGATGGGGGGAGGGGGAGAACCCAGCAATGTGAAAGCATTTGAAAGTAACACTTTTATGGCTGTAAAATATGAAGGAAAGTGTCCCATCAGACAGGGAATTGAGTCCATCTGCTGAAGTGCCCTCAATGTTAAAGGGGTTGCTTGCAGATTTCAGACTTCATGTTGGAGCAAAAAAGACATGCTTTTCCAAAGAGAAGGTTTGATTGAATAACAATATTTCAACTTAGCAAAGTTCTTACAGCTGATGTGCTTGTGCAGTATCTTGGGGTGTACTAGTGTGGGTGCATAGACACACACATGATGTCAGAGGCTGCCATAATTATAGACTTTCTTTCTTTGTTCATGAGTACCAAACCCTTCAACAGCTTTATCTTAGAGAAACTGTCTAATGTTGCCTCTCTTATGTTCATGCTTCATATAATGCAAAAATATTAGCTTTAAGTAGGTTATAATTTTAAACACAGATGACCAGTTAAGTGAAATACTTTATTTGTCATGTATTTGGAGCTAATATGCTTAGCAAAAAGAATAGTGTAGTAACAATATTGATTTGCATATAAGTATATAGCAATGTACATAAACATATTTCAAGTTGACATATGCTTTACATTTGTGATTATTTAATCACAAAACTCTTAACAAAAGAAATCTGTTAGCCATAATAAAATGTATAATAACTAATTAGGTGACTAATCCTTATTTACTGATAGCGGAGTACTTATACTTCCTACTTGGCAATCCATTTAAACATCTATGAAATAAACTTTATAAATCTGAAGTAATGTTTTTAAAACAGTCTGGCTTCTGATTGGCTAAAGAACAGCATATATGCCAATTATCTAAATCATCTGGAATACCAGTATCTCTCTATTTAATTCTTTGGTGTGATAAAGTCTCTGGAATATATCAATGCATAATAATGGGATATCCCTACTAGATGAGTGGTATGAGAAGGATGAGACATTAATCAAATGTAAATGTATTGGCTTTCCTTCAGTGTTTTATTTTCAGAGTGGGAACTGTAAATGTCTCCTGCTTTTTGAAGGCCTCAAATTTTTCCTTAATAAATGCCTAGGCTTTGCTATAGCTTTTTTCCAGCAGTGTGAAACCATTATCCTTTGACAATTATCCTACTGGCTTTATCTCTTAATTAGACGTGCCAGAAACCATTAATATTAAGTCACATGACTTAACATATGGTTTCATGTGAATTTTAGCCATCTACCTCATTATCTTCAGTATGTGTGAGCATAGCACTAATACATGTCAATCTAAAAAATTTAGTTAATTGGGGATTCATGTGTTTTCCTTTCCATTGTCCAAGCAGCCAGCTAGCATTACTAATATTATCAAATATCCCTAGAAATCCTTGCATTATGTAGTGAGCCACTGGAGAGGGACTGCAGCTTTATTGATTTCTCTCTCACTGGAGAAGCTGAAGCCAATAATGTGGGTTCATTCCACCATTTGAATTTGCCTTTCTGGAATTTCTGCTGTAGTTTTGTATTGTTTTTCTTGTATCCCTGCAGGAGTCAGCCACCCTAAAATGTCAGTGCTCTTTCAATTTTTTTTTTTTTTTTTTTTGCATATGCTTTTAAATCCTTGAGGTATTGTTGGCCTTTTTCATGTTCTTCTCTCTTCTTTAGCTGGATTGGGGATCCTCCTGCAGTGGCAGATTCCCATGACTGTTTTCTGCCACAATGCCACTATGAATATATTGTACCAGCTTTGAAGGGGTCAGGACCTCTTCTGACCTGGAGAGGAAGGGTTCCTGAATCTGAAAGGCTAGTTTTGTGGAGGGTAAGAGAGATTCTCTCACAGGAGGTACTTCAATTCTAGATGGATTTTTTTTCAGGTATTGTGAGGACATTAATAATAAACAATACTGCCAGACAGTAAGGTAATGAGAATTACTAATTTTTTTAATATGAAAAATGGCAAGCCAAAGGAAGGATTTTAGCTCATACATGTCCTGTATTTATGTTCTGAGCTAGGGCTGATCACTGACTGTGCATTTATTGAATAGTCTATTTCATTCTAGCACACCCTGTCAAGGCCTCTCTTCAATGGACATATGAAAAAAGACTTCTGAATTTATTTTTTTTCATCAGCCTTGAATGGCAGTGCTTACCTGTATATGGGATTGGTCTGACACAGGAACTTGAAGCCAGATTGTCAAAAGTATTTAGAGGCCTAGTGATACAAATAGATTTTTAACTGAATGAAGTATCTGTTTTAAAGGTGCCTAGTGCCTGTTTTTAATGGTTACTTGGCATCTAACTTGCTTAATTTCTAATTGCACGTTTAGGTATTTGCTGTTTTTAAAATCCAGGTTTCAACCTCCTACGTCATTTGAGGAAAAAAAAATCCTCGGTTCCTATCTCTTCTGGGTTTTCATATTTGTTTGGGGGTTTTTTTCCCCCTTCCTCTTCTAACTTTCTGGTGATTTCCTCCTTAGTGGAACCAAGAAGATGCTATGTTAATAGGCCCCTTTCTGGGTATTTTAAAAGACTTCCAGAATCTTTCTCTGCCTTTCCCAAGTTAATTCAAAAGCATATGTTTAGACTGCCCCAAGTCTGCGAGGTCCCAGAAAAAAGAACTTCCAGAAACCTCATCTTAATTTAGGGAGTCTTCTATTAAAGAAGGTCTTGTCAAATGCGTCGGTGTCAAACATCCAAGGCTTGATCAACTATGATTATTTCGAAAAGTGTAAATAGAAGTGCCAGATGGGTTTCTGATTTGTGGTGGGGTGAGGAAGAGTTGAAGACAAAAGGTTAATTATCTTATCTGTTAACTACTGAAATTGGTTATACCTTATTAGGCAACCCTGGACCTCCCCCAAAATGCTTCTGTTAAGCTCTTCATTAGGCAGTACAGAGGTGTCAAGATGGGACCAAATACCACAAATTCAAACAGGCAGCAGCAGGGTAAACAGCTGTAAGGTGCTTCTGGCGATGCTGCAGTGCCAGTCATGGTCATTGCCTTTGTCTTTGAAATGTGAAGAAGAGCAGTGTAATAACCCACAGGGGTTTCTTTTAAATATCTTTAAAAGATCTTTACATTTCTTTAAAAATCATTGTGTGATTAGAGGGCTGCAGTAGTGGGTGGGAAATTTCCAATCTGTATCTACAAAGGGAAATTATGTAAGAGGTAACACTCAAGCCTTGAGTAGTTTTGGGGTAAGAACCTGTCCTCTTAGTAGCAGGACTTCTCAGCAAGGTTTGAGGCCTTGATCTTACCAACTGATCATCCCCCTCCTGCAGTTCCCTACCCAAAATTCATGTGACCTTTATGACTGTAGGCCTACTTATATTGGGTTAAATACTGGGGACTTGTGCAGTGAGCCTAGCTCTCTTGCTAGGAGTTATCTAGTAAATGTCTAGCTTGACTAAAGCCTGGACCCTGCAATCTAAACTTTTAGAGGCAGACTCTTGTCTTGTGGGGGCATAATGACTTCAGCTGAAGAGAATAGTGTCAACTCATCATCGGCCATCTTTCCACTTGTAGCAACTGTAAGTCGCAGGGAAAGAACAGAAAATATTTTGCCCAGCGACCGTGTCAGCTTGGGAATGTGGGGTTCAGTTTCTTTTGAGGTGGGGAATTTGGTACTTATCAAAAACCAATTAAGTGCATACTTAAATAAGGGAGTCTTTGTCCTTAATCTAGGTCTAAGATATACACCTGGTAGAAACCTCAGAACCATTTCCTTTTGCAGCATTAAAAGATGGTGGTTTCTCATCAATGTGTTGTCTCTGGACAGAAGAGGCCTCCCTCTTTCATGCCTTTGACTAATAAATGTGGTCTCTTTTTCCTTAAACACCTTGCAACTTAAAATGTCACCACTGAGACTAAAGTCACATGCTCTGGTATATTCTGAAGACTAATATCTAGTTGCTTTTTGGCATCTCTTAAGCTTGATAAATTGAAAATGCACAGTTTATCACTGGGCAGATACAAATATGCTGAATCAATAATGACAGTGTGCAGATAGATAGTATGTTCCAAGAAGTGAGGAAAAATGGATTTCACTGACATTTTATTAATGTCTGCAGTGAAAACTGGACTTGAATTGAGAAGTTTGGAACAAGAAGCACATGCAATATACTTACCTTTTACAAGCAAGATGATTAAAAGCTATTGAAGAGGCCTAAACATGTCTAGAATTTCTTTGCAGATATCCTGAATTCTAGAGGATGTCCTGGCTCTGTAAAGAATTTCCTAGTTCTGCTGCTTTTTACTTTATAAAATTTCTTAATCTTTCTACAGCTGAATTTGACTGGAGCATCTTATTTTTTGTACAGCTTTCAGTGAGAGGAAATGTAGGTGATGAGGTATAAAAAAAGCCCTGTTCAGACTAAGATATATTTTATTCTTGCTTATAATTTTGTTTGAACAGAGGAGAATAGCATAAATCCTATGGCAAGGTGAGTCACATAAGTTTATAAATAGATTCAAATGCTGGGCATGGTACCTAGTCTCCTTGGATACTTGTCTTTCTTTCCTTATGAGATGGGACTCATAGATGGGTGAAATTTCTCAAATGGTGCATGCAAAGTGGTGGTAAAAGCAGCAAAGCCTTTGTTCTGACCCTCTGTGTCAAGAATTAAACTGAAACGGTGACATGAAGGGAAATGGTTTTATTGAAAAATAAACCCCTGGACTTTTTAAATTGAGTGAAACAAAAATGTGCTGGCTTTGTACTAGCAAAATATGGCCCTTTGGGAGCAACCAGTTCTCTTCACTTTTTTTGTTTCCTTTTTTTGGCTTTGGAGAATATATTACAATGTTAGGTGTTGGTTCCTGGGAAAGGGAATAGTTCCCTAGATTTTTGGTGTCTTGTTAGAAGCCAAGACTTACAACAGAGGGAACTCTTTGCTCCTGTAAGGCTGTGTTTTTACTATTGATTTCATCAATTGCCTGTAGGTGTCCCAGAGAGATTATACAGCTACCACCCAACACTCGTTTGCCTTCTCTTTGCAAATATCCACTTAACTTCAACTAATAGCCTGGCCAAATCATTGTCTTCCAGCTCAATATGATCATAAACTGTGGTGGGGAAAGACTGGGAGAAATTGATCCAGAACAATTGCTCTAAACTGTCACCAAAAAACTAACTGAAAGTCAGTTGCATGTGACTCTAACTGCCAGTTTTAAATTACCAGAGGGCATGGTTGTTGCAGCAGTCTGATGCTGGGTAACTGTGATCATTTATGTATACAAACCCTTCCCAAAGTATGGAAAGACTTCTTGGCCACTACTGCTACCTGAGTCTGAGCATACAGGACAACCAGGGCTCAAAAATGACTTGGGAAAGGGATTGCAAATATGAGTAAGGAACAGCTGGTACAGTCCCTCCACAAAGAAGGGTGGTGTAGAGGAAACTACCAACAGAATTACTTCAGCCAGTCAGATGACTAATGGGCTTGTGCATCAATGTCCTGATGCACAGCAGTGTGATTGTGTCTAGACTATAAACTCTCTAAAGTTAGTACTGGTGTTTTTCTATGTTCTTTGCATATAGGTTAGCAAAATAGGGCTCTGATGTGGTTGATCCTTCTAGACATTGCAGTGATATAAATAACTGATATTTCCATTGAATCTTTATGGAAGATAAGTTGCAGACAAGTTCTGATTTAAAAAAAAAAATTCACCAACTCAAGTAGAGAATTCAGACTTGTAATAGTTTGGTGACGTAAAACTTACTAAGCTTTCTTAAATAAGGCCTGTTGGGTTAATTTTACATGCACTCAGGAGATGTGATCAAGTTATGTATTGGTCTCCACTTGCTATAGTTGACCTGGCTTAATGGATAGCACTGTTTATGGACCTTAATTACATTTTTAAAATGTGCATTTGCTAGTTTTTCTGTCAGTCCTGAAATTCCTGTTTGTATGGCATTATGGCTTATAGAATCAATATGGAAGAGACTTTCTTTAATACCAAATATCTAATGCACAGAACTGAAAACTTTCCCTAAAACAGTGCCATTCCATTTTTTGGGGAAGATTTAATAGCAGAGTGATTGAGTGTGGCCTTGGTCCTAGTCAGGCTTCATTACTGTGGCAAAGAATGTCCTAGTGAACTTTGACGTTTTGAGGACTGTGCATTAATTCTGGTTAAATTTTAAGAACTGGACACTCTGCCAATGAACCAATGCCTTTTCACACGCATTTGTTGCTAGTGCAGCTGTGAACAGAGTTAAGGCTCAGCTCCTACAGCAGATCCTAGAGAAAGGAGTTCCACTGAAAATAGTACATTGCTCATATAATTGAAGCTGGAGAGATGAGGCCTTTACAGAACAGAATGGGCTGATCCAACCTGCTTTCCTTAATAACTTCTATAGTTCAGGTGAAATGCCTCAGTCTGTTTATAGAAAGAATGAGTTTATATCTAAATATGGTACTAGGTCGGCAGGGAGGGGTTTGGTGGGGAGGAAAGAGTTCCTCTTATTACATGATCCTGCCTTGTCCAAATAAGAATATTTACATGATTGAATAATCAAAGTATTGCACAGTTACAGCTGCATGAAAAATAACACTGCCTTAGTTTCCATTATATTTTGGATTGGATGTACAAATTGTGGTTGCTTTAGAGCAAATGTATTAGCAGGCTTTCACTTCAAACTATTTTAATGTCAGGCTTGACTTAAAAGTCTTGGAACAAAATGACTCGGTTCTCAATTATGTCTTTAAGTCCTTTTCGTCTGGACTGAGTCGGTCTTGCAATTTGGAAAGTACATGTCAAGTAGACAGGGTCGTTAAAGATGAAAATGGTCAAGATAACCTAATCTCTCTCAAAGTGAAGGGGGAAAAAATTTCCTCCTTAGAAAAGATGGTTTTAAACTGTTAAAAGTTAGAATAATTTGGTACTTCACCTAAAAAGATGGTAAGAGAAAATAGCAATGACTTGGTATCAAAACACATAGAAAAATCAGTTATGTAACTTATTTTAACACTGGTAGACTTTCTCATGTGAGTTAAGTGAGAGAGTTTTGGCCTATGATTAACAATGTCTAGAAAAAGAAAAATGAACATAGTGAATTGTAACTGTAATAAATTGGAGGAACTAGGGGGGAGAGAAGCATCAGTGGGTTTTGCAAGGCTGTTTTTGGTCTTGGGAAAAGTTATAAACTTCTTTTTTTTTTTTTTTTCCCTTAGTCAGATTATGTGACCTACTAATATTTGTTTTATTAAAGCTTCTAGGAAGAAGAGCCTCCCTCTTCTGCTTAGTATGGGGAAGCAACATGCACCTGAAAGAGCAGTAGCCTAAGAAGACTTGCAGTTGGGGAGGGGAGCTTGGTCATTTCCTTTTATAAAAATGCTCCATCCTGGGGTAATAGTTGGGGAAGAATCGTAGAGTTGGTTGGGGACCTCGAGGGTCATCTAATCCAACTCTTAGTGCAAATTCAGGACAAACTACTGAAGAAGTACAGCAGTCTCAGTAGTGGTGGTCTGGATGCCTGATGGGGCAGTCAGTCAGTTTGACAGCCCCATTTTCTGACTCGATGAACTTGTTCCTTATTTTTGACTGTGGTGTGTTCCTGTTCCTACTGCCTTATGCTGCTGGTTGAGGACAGGTTGAAAGAGTTTCTCTTCAGTCTTCCTCAAGTATGCTCTGTGCAGAGGGGAAACAAATCCCCTTTCTGTAGGTAGTGATGGCCCCTTCTTATGCAGGATAAGGTTCTTGCTAATACTAACAAGGAAAGCAGAGAGCTGATGAGAAAAAGGATCATATAATCTCAACCTAAAAATAGCTGGTGGCTGGCCTAGAAGTAACCCTGCCCTCCATATTTTTTTTTTTTAAACTTCACAGAACTTGCTTGTAAAACATTGAATATTTATTTAAGAAGTGGGAATGCTTGTTTGATAGTGCTAGATAAGTTTGTGTTCAGACCTGTTTATAACGTGGTGTTTTCTCACGTCCAAAGCTACCTCCAAACTTCTTTTCTACTGTAAGTGTTGACAGTGCTTCCCCCCAGTCAGAAAAACAAAGTACAAATCATCAAGACTCTTAAGAACAGCACATGATAACTCAAACCCGGTGTCTGAGATGCTCAAAAGACTTTCTATTTAAAAAGAAACTAGGTCTCCTATTGTAAGAAATTGAGAGAGAATTTAGTAAGTAGTTGTAAATAGCCCCACTACCAAGGAATCTAAAAATAAAGGACCATATATTTATGTTGGCAACAATGAAAAAAAGATGCTATGCTACACTGACAGCTCTTTGCTGTTATTTGACTCTTTTATTTGTGCTGCTAAACATTGAGGGAAAATGTGGGTAAAAAGAAGTCTGGAAGGTAGAAAAGACTTTGTAGCTGCATCGTAGTGATATCATTAGGATATCTTGTAGATATTTTCAGGACAAAAATAGCTCACCCATGTCATTATTCAAGAGGGTGATCTCTATTACAAGAGTTGAGATGGTAGCCCGTTGGTAGCCCGTTTCCATTCACTCAAATGAGGTGTTTGTCCTTTCTAATAGTATCACACACTACTATATTTTTAAAGGTCATTGCTGTTAAGGATGTCCCTTTAAGATACTGTACTCTATATCATCTTGCACTAGGCCTTAGTAGATGCAGCATGCCTCAGGGTTCAAGGGGGAAGTTGAGATCTTAAAAGTGGCTGCTGACTCTATACTGGATTTTGTTGGAGGAAAAATAGAGCACCTGACAGCAAAAATTATTCTATAGAGTATAATACTGGTAAATCTTGAGCCAGAAAAAACCTGGCTTGGATCTGGGAGAGTATTGAGGCTATTTAATAATAATAATGGTAAGACAGAGTCACTGAGATGCAATGAGGAGCCCTTTTAAAAAAAAAAAAAAAAAAAAATGCATATCTTACCTGCAGTGTATTTATTCTGAGTCAGTCAAGGACAAACTGTTAATAAACTAGTGGAACAAAGTGCTGAGTGCACTTAGGTAAATCTAATCGCAAAGAAGAATCTCATAGGGAGAATCAGCTTGCTGGTCATGTGGTTATAAAGAACATGCCTCTTTCATTAATCCTTTCCAACATAGAGAATTTTTTTTTTATATTGCAATTGGAAACTTTCCACAGTGGAAACCCATTATTTCAGCGTATCCCTCAGTAGTTGTGTACTGATTTTTTTTGAGCAAGCAAGAAAATTCAAAAAGTCAGGCTAAGCAAGGGTATCTGCAGCATGCTGCCACTATAATTTGGGTAAGCAAGGTGGGAAAATCCATAAAGAACTGGTATGAATAAGCACTGTTACAGCTTATAGTCTTGCCCTCCCATTCTCCACAGACTTGAGCCTGGCCCTTACATGGGTACAGCATCAGAGATCAGACCAGCTGTAAAGCGTCTGGCCAACAGCGTAGTAATGGTTGGGATAGCTGAAATTCACAACTAACCTCTATAAATAATTTTTTTTCTTCCTTTTTTAGAAGGAGCCTTTGTGAAATGCAAAGAGGTACCTGCAAGAGAACTAGAACAGGGTATTGAATAAACAAGACATTTTTTTCTCATCTTTTGGCTATACTGGCAAAGTAGCATAGGGTTTTTTTGTTCCCCCCTCCCTTCTTTTTTCCCTTTTCTTTCTCATTTTGTCTTTAAGAGTATAGTAAGAGGCAATTTTTTTAAGGCTTGGGGGAGACTATCACAAAGTACCATGCGTGAAAATGCAATCTGAGAGCTTGTTTATACAGTTAGCCATGGGTGTGCAAAATGGGTAGCTCAGCTATTTTATGAGAAACTGAAAACTTAGCATATTGAATGAGGTTAAGTGATGCCCTCAAAACTCTCAATATTCTATTTTCCCCTATGCCACCTTTGTTTGAGGTTTTACTGGCTTTGTGAATGTGATAGTCTTGGAAACAAGTTACATATCCTGGGTTGTGTAAATGGAACAAAACGATGGTGTCTGTGAGGGAAGGTGGAGAAATCAATGCACAGGTCATTTTGGACTTTCCATCTACAGAGTAGAAAATCCCTTTTGCCAGTTCATAAATTGTACTTTTTCATTATGCTTAAAGGTGTTTCCTCGTAAAATGAAGGGAAAGGACTGGCTTCAGTGTGTGGGACACTTGAATAAAATAACATTTTTTGGAAAGTTTACTGTTAATCAAACTGTTCTGATTTCTGCTTCTTTCTTTTTTTCCTTCCTATGCTGTTTGTAGGTCTGGATTGTTCTGTCTTCCATCTTCATTGCTGAAGCAAGAGGAGCCTCCTGCTAATGCTTGCACTAACTGGATCCCCGAAGGCAAAGAGACTGTGCCGGGTGAGATTGATTCACAGCCATCTAGTGAAAAACCTCCCAAGAGCAACAATGATGAACAAGTACCTCCTCTTCTGCCACCTCCTCCACCGGGCAATGTTCCTCCTTACCCTCCCTATTTTGAGGGAGCTCCTTTTCCTCCTCCCTTATGGTTAAGACATACATATAATCAATGGGTTCCTCAACCACCTCCAAGGACTATAAAGAGGACAAAAAGACGGTTGTCACGAAATAGAGACCCGGGAAGGCTCATTATGAGCACTATAAGACTGAGGCCAAGGCAAGTGCTCTGTGAAAAATGTAAAAACACTCTGAACCCAGAGGAAGCTAACACAGCCAGGCAAAATGCTAAAACGAGGAGGAAGCTAAGCATTCAGGACAAGGAACAGAAAAAGCACAGTGATTCGGATTATGTAGAGAAAAGGAACAAAAGAGAAAAGAGGGAGGAAGACAAATTTTCTGGTGAATTAGTGCATCGAACTCCAGTTATAAAAATATCCTACAGCACGCCACAAGGTAAAGGTGAAGTTGTGAAAATTCCCTCCCGGGTTCATGGCTCAGTTAAACCATTTTGCCCGCAGCGAATTTTGCAGAATGGAGGGGAGGACCAAGAGGAGACCAGAGACTCTGAACGATGTCAGGAAACCAAATGTTTTATGGATAAGTCGGCGAGTGGCCAACTTGCTTCCATTCCAAAACTGAAGTTAACTAGGCCTGTGCATTCCAATGCAGATGTTCCACCTCCAAAAATCAGACTGAAACCCCACCGAATAAATGATGGTCAGAGCGTGTCAATTTATAAAGCAGAACTTATTGATGAGATCAGTCCTGCTGCATTTTATAATGAGGAATCTGCAGATAGAAGTTTAGCTGAGATGTCTTCAGGGAGTTCAGGTGAAGATGATGACTTTAAGAGATTTCCCCAAGGTAAAGATGGACGTGATAACTTAGCTTTTCTTATGAATTATCGTAAAAGGAAAGCAGATTCTTCTAGTTTATCGGTGTGTAGTAATGACAGTCTAGATGAATCCAAATCTTCTAGTTCAGAAGTAACATCACCAGAAATGTGTGACTTTTTACCTGGTGATGATGCATCTGTCTCTTCATCCTCAAAAGATGAGCGTAAAATTGTGCCGCCCTTAACAGTTAGACTACATACACAAAGTGTCTCTAAATGCGTCACTGAAGATGGAAGAACTGTTTCAGTGGGGGATATTGTTTGGGGTAAAATTCATGGTTTTCCATGGTGGCCAGCTCGTGTTCTTGACATAAACCTTAGCCAAAAGGAAAATGGAGAACCTTCCTGGCGAGAAGCTAAAGTATCATGGTTTGGTTCTCCAACGACTTCATTCTTATCTGTTTCAAAACTCTCTCCTTTCTCTGAATATTTCAAACTGAGATTTAATCGTAAGAAGAAAGGGATGTATCGGAAAGCTATTACAGAAGCTGCAAAGGCAGTAGAGCATCTGACCCCAGAAATAAGAGATCTCTTAACACAATTTGAAACATAACTTTGCCTCCAGTACCAGGTGAGTGTATGCTGGACTCATACTTCCTGTACAGTAGCTAACCATCTTCTAGTGATTCTGTTTCTGTTATGTGTTTGTATTTTGTTTCACTTAATTGTGTCTTTGAATTCCATAAAAGCTTGGGGTTAAATTTTTTTAGACCTGGGTTTTTGGGCATCTTAAGTGGCCTGAATTTCAAAAGTGATGAGTTCAGTGAAACGAACTGGAATTGGGCCCTCTTACCCCTCACAAGAATTATAGACCAGTTTCTAACTATGGGGAATGGGGCGCTGGGCAGAGAAGCCACCAACACATCTTTAAGCAGTCAGTGTATTATCTTTCAACTGGGCATAACACTTGCCTACCAGCATGTGGGGAAATTGGACCGAAACTCATTCTGCTGTGGCTGGAATTGCCTCCTGGCTTTTTTGAACTGTCCTTTTTATAGGGCCTGACCTGATCAAAGTTGGTGCTAAACTCCCAGTGACTTGCATATGATCTACATTTGTCAGTTAGCCACCATCTTCAGGTTGCTATCATGGTGAACAGAGTCCTCTGTGATGCACATTGAATGGGAAGCATGGTGAAAGATGTTTAAACCAGAAAAGAACTAAACGTTCTATAAGAAAAATGCAATCTTAACTGCTAGGAAAACCTTTTCTTTGTAACTTACCATGTTAGGTTTGTCCTATGGTTCCAAAAGATTTCAGCATTGGTTCATTACTTTTGTCTCATATTTTGCTTATTTTCTTCATAGGAGAAACCTTTATGCTGGGCACTGATAGTTTTCTCATGGAGTTTCTAGTATGAAGAAGTTTTTTTTGTTTTGTTTTGTTTTTTTGCCTACCCCATCTCCCCCAAATGGTGATGGTGTTGCTAGATGTAGCACTTTGGGTATTGGGACTAAGCTGGTTAACTCATGGAGAGAAAAAAACCCAAACAAACTTGTACTCAGGATTATGTAAGGGGGGAAAAAAATGGAGGCTTGCTTTGTGGTAATGTCTCTAAAAACTATACTATTAAGAAGCACTGGGTGGTTCTCGCATCACTGTTTATCCAAAGGTGACTGACTATTTGCACTGAGGACAAACCCCAACCTGAGCTATTCTGCTCGAGCTAGAGTAGGCTGAGTGAATAGCCATGGTGTGATTTTTGAGTAGTAGCTTATAGGTTGTTGTAATTGTGCATTTCTGCTGAATGAATTTGAGTGTTAGGAACACTGGCGCTTCAGTTTCCTTCCCTGAAAAGCCAGCTAGCTTGAACTTACTGCAGCATTTTACTCAACCGAGAGCCTTTTATATGTAGGCAGGAATCTGGCTGGGGGCAAACCTTGAGTTGAAGCTCAAGTGAATACTAGGGTGAAGACGGCCTGAAACCCAGAACCCTCATTTCTTGAACCATAACAACAGACAACATCCTTCATCTTTCTTAGGAAATGCATATAGAATAGCCAGAGAAGCTTTCTATCCAGAAATGCATATAGAATAGCAGACAAGCTTTAACAGAATGTCTTCAACTTTTTTCTCCATTTTTAGAGTGACCCTTTTAGACTCCTCTTTCTGTTCTCTCTGCTGAAGCCATTTGGTTTATATAACAGTAGTTATTGACAGTTATCAGCATCTGCTGTGCGTATCATAGCATAATGCTGTATGCACAAGGAGGTGACTTGCATCTGACTTCTCTGGATGAGAAGATATGGTTGATGTATTGTTTGCATCTTCATTGCATGACAAACATATCTACTAATGCATGTTACTGATCTGAAAATGAATTTACATACATGTGCCACTCTTCCTCCCCCCCACCCATGTGTATCTTTTTACTTACTGGTGTATCTCATTAAAAATTAACTCCAGTGTTTCTGGTTTCTTGTTTTGACTTATCCACTTTCCCTTCAGTGAGACAGTTCCTTTACTTTCCTTGATAGTTTTGTTTAAAAAAAAAAAAAAAGACCTTTTCCAGCATTTTGTTTTCTAACTGACTTTTTTTTTTTTTTCCCTCATAGGAGATAACTTTACTTGCTAAAAAATCCTGGGGCTCAGCTGTTGTTGCAGTCAGTGATTCCAGGAAGAGAAATACAACTGACTTTGACTTGCAACAAAATATCCTGAGGCCTCTTCTGAGCTGTACTGTCTTGTGTGTAATGCAGTAGATAACAAGATTATGACCCTATAGTTGTACTATCACACTTTGTCATTCTAAAAACTGGCTCATTAGCTGCATAAGGGTAGATCAATGTTTATAAATAGAATTAACTACAGTCCAGTAAATGTACATAGCATTCATGCTTAGAATTCAAGCAACAGGTATTAACAAACTGGATAAACAAATCATTTAGCTGTCTAAAGCATTCTACTTTTATCCTGCCTAAATATGTTAGGAGTGTGCCTCTGGTCTAGAAGAGATGGGAGAATACATGTAGAGCAGTTCTAAGAGATCTCAGTATATGAATTCAAAACAAGCAGAGTAATGTGTGGATTCACTTAAATTGAGTGCTGTCAAATCATCTTTTAAAAATATTTTGACAAAGTTTATTTAACAAATACTTCTTTCAGTTGGGTAGGTGAGTAAGTGTTGCTTCTTTCTTTTCTCCTTGCATTTGGCACTTCTTTGCAGGGAAAAGTAGTTTAAAATGTTGCCATTAAAAGCCAATAAACATACGGCTTCTGGAAAACATTAGGTAAGTTAGTAATTTGTAAAATCTGGTTTTATAGGACAGGTTCAGAAGATAGTCAAGGGAAGGAAAAAAAACCCTTCTACTAAACATGTTCCTGTGCTGTTTTGAGGCTTCCTTTGAGATAGCTATATATACTTTTAAAGCTTTACAGATTTGTCTTGCCCTGTAACTAAAAGCTTGCAATACGCAGACTCTTGTTTCAGTGGCATATTTGTTTGCTGGCTGTTGAGCACTGAAGCTCAATCTATCTTTAATCTTAAAAGTAGAATATAAGCAAACTTCTTTCTAGCTGTTAATGAAAACCTTTATATTCTTGAAAGGAACTGGAATGTTGAAATACAGGATGGCGGTAGTTAAAACTGAAAACTAAATCCCTTTTCAGAGTAGGCCTTCTAAAGTCATGTAATGAAGGGAAGTTATCAATGATAGCTGAGAGCCAGAATGCAGCCTAGTTTCATGTCATGGCATAGTGTGAAGAAATGGTGACAGAGCTCCATGTTGGCTTTGTGCCTTAGCCAAAGGCTCTTCCAAGTCTTTAAGCACTCTCAGAAATGCTGTGTTAAGCTGCAGCTAAATTGTCATTACTCTTGCTGCTCCTTTAACCAAGCTTATGAGCACTTTTTGGCTTTGCCATGTACTTGGTTAATACCAGCTGGGGTTCTAGGATTGTTTGCTCAGGTGGCATAGGAAGTCTTTTTCCCTTCTTTCTTGGATAGGAGAGTGGTAGTTAGCTGCTGGCCTGAAGTCAGACAGAAGGCAGGGCGGGGTGACATCTTACTGTTTTTAAACTGAGCTTCCGTAGGCAGCAGCCTACTTTTTCAGATATAGCTGTAACTAAATGATTGCAGTAGGCAGATCCTATTTCAGTGGCATATTTGTGTCTTGGCTTCTAAGCACTGAAATCTTAGCACTGAAAAGTAGAATACAGCAAACATCTTATATTTGCTGATGTGTCTGACAAAGTGCATACCAAGTAGGCTGTCACTGACAAAAGCTTACGTCTTTCTGCATAGTGACACCCTGTCCTGCCATCCCTGCAATTAATTTCCCTCAAAGCTAATGAAATCGTCTACAGTAGCTACTGGTGGGGAAATTGGATTTCAATATATTTCTGGTTGCTAAAGGAAGTTTTTGCTGATATGATTAATAGCAATAGAGAGATATAGGTTAAAAAAGCTTTTAAAATATAATTAAGTTCTTTTATTCACATAGGAGGCAGAATAGAGATTCATCTTAGACGAACTAGAAGGCATAAGCTTTTGTTAACTCAAGCATACTACATCAGATGTATACATGTTATCCATGTATCAGTCAAACCTCATCGAAAAGATATACCCATTCAATAAGCAACTTTTATTGCCGATACATAAAGCATTTTCACCATCGTTTTAAAAATCTGCTTGTAGATTATGAGAAAAAAATGATAACGTCTTAGTAATCTTGCCATTTTGGGTGGGGTGTTCTAGATTTCATTGAGCCTCCAAATGTAAAACCCCTTCCTGTTGTTCTCTAACTACTTTTTGTTTGAAAGGGTTTTCCTCTAACAGTAACTTCTGCTCTTGGAAAGGTGAAAGTATTGGCCTCAAAACACCTTCCTCTGTTTTCAAGAGGGGGTGAAATACCTTAGGATTTACACTTCTCTCTAAGTGAGGAATCCCACTTATTTCATTTTCCACTTCCAGTTGTTCGTAACTACTTTTAGGAATGGATATCATAGTATGGAAGTGTATTTCAGCCTCTGTTGTTTGCTCTTTTTAGTCTTGGAGTGGCTGAGCCTGAGGTGGGAGATGGTAGCAGTTTGTCTCATGCTCCACCAAGGTATCCTGACAGGCCCAGTAATTCTACTTTGAATTAAAAAATGCATGTTACTTGGCAGGTCTGGCACTATAGCAGTGTAGTAAACTGTGAGAGTGTCCAGTGTAGAGTAAAAGAAATTTTGAGCCTCTTGAATGAAGAAATAATCTGTTGGGTTCAGAGGGAGGTCCAACTGAACCAATGATTATCAGTTTTAAATTGTCATCTGGGTGTATGAAGGCCAGAGGAGGCTTGGGTCAGAGTTTCATGGGGTCACTTCTTCTAAAATGGAGAGGGATGATATGGACAACATCAGCATCCAAATTTTATTTGTGGTCATGATCTCATCACTGGGAGTGAGACTGTTGGACTTGCCTTGCCACCTTGATAGTTTGTCAGGTAGCAGAACAAGCAGTACCATTTGTGCTACAAAATAAATGCATGCTGTGGTCCACAGTTGCCTATTGTGACTTAAGCATAAGGGAATATCCATTTGCTGCTTAAGGTGACTTTAAACCATTTATGAATTCTCCTAACCCTGAGCTGCTCAAGAGCTAAAGAGGTTGTTAAACACCCCACCCCAGTTTGTCTGCATTAGCTAGGGCAGCTTCCTGGAGCCTCTCTGTGCTTTGCACTGTCCAGAATCTCGGACAGCCACGAGTTCATTCCTGTCTCACCCATGCAGGCGCTCACAAGCATGTTCTCAGAAGGCAGCCATGTGACTGTCTCAGTTTAGTCCAAGAGAAAAGATAATCTGCTGGAAATGGGATTTGTAGAGCCCCACTGTTGCTGCCTGTCATACACGGACCCCTTGGGTGCATCTACATGTGCCTCTATGCTGCTTTGTTACTGCGCCATTATTTAGTACTTCCTTTTGGGAGACGGCTCAGTAACGGCCTATACTGCACAGTTCCCGTGGCGCATGGTTATTTTTAGCCCCTACATCGTAACAATGCACTATAATGTGGGAACGAGTTGCTTTAGCAGCGTAGTTTGTGCCCACCGACATTACGTGACTGTAATGCGTTGATACAGCGACATAGCATCCCGTGTAGACCGACCCCGTATATCGGTAATGCTGAGAGGCCCTTGCCCCATGGACTATGAATGGGCAGTAAAGTTGTGTTCTAAATCTGTCGTTAACAGGTTTGTAACTAATGGGGTTTCTTGAATGGTTACTCAAAACAGATTGTATGTTCCTCGTCTGAAGCTTTTTGAGGAATAATGTAAGAGTGTCATAGAGTAACTCCAGCTGAGTGCAGAGACTTCTTAATACTGATGTTCTTTTGCTGTTTCAGCCCAGGAGATAATAGTTTTTCATGATGGCATCTTCCAGTTTTTCTCACCCTCCCCAGTAATACTGTATGTAGTCACAGTACCACTAAAAATTTAAAACGTGCTAGGACATACTATCTAGCAGCTCTTAATTCTGTTGCTGTGTTGCACATAGTTTTTGTGTATTTAGTCACTCAATAAAAAAATAGCTATCTTGCTCTGTATAGCAAAACAGAATCACATTACATTTTTGCTATACATAATAAGTACTACTGTAAAGTCTGGAATGTTGGGTTATGATTTCACCTTCCAAGATGTTTCAGGCCCCTATCCATGTGTTACTGGCACTATTTGCCAACAATTCATGAAGCAAGATGCGCATTTGCTCTGCGTATTACTGGCTGAACAGAAAATACTACCAAAAGGGGCCCATGTAGTAGCCCTATGACAACAGGAAGTGGTGGTGGTGGTTACTGCACTCCTAGAAGAGGTGTCAAAACACCTGCCAATACCAATCCCTTTTGCATTCGGTATCCTTCAACTGAGAAAGTGAATGTTTTGGAAATTTCGGTGCTGGGTTTCTAACCAAATCAAACGGCCAATATGAAATACCAAACGGGTCTGTATGAACAGACTAGTCGGCCCACATACACAACTAAAGCTGAGGCAGTGGAATGAGCCAGAGGAGGGGGGAAACCTTAAATATGGGAAATGCAAAGTGCAGTACAACATGCAATCACAAGCTGGTCTGTGAACAGCTGGCTTGCCGAGTATTACAGACTCCTCTCCAAGCTGAGGGAAACAGACAGCTGGTATGTGGCCTGTGTAATGCTGATAGAAGGATGGATGTGTATGGGCGATCTACTATCTGAACTTGTTGCTTATGAGATGGAAAAGTGTTGCAAACTCTACCCCTCTTCTCCCTCCTCCCTCCCCGCCCCCCAGCTGTAAAATACTCTGTTAGACTGCTGTATCTAAGTGCGCATGGGGGCACTCTTGGCAAACTAGAGCTATCCGCTTACAAGAATTAGAAGTTCAGCTGCTGAAATAGCTTATGTAACTGAAAGGCATTCTTGGAAGTGCAGCAAGCTGTTTTGGTTTGGACTAAGGAGCTTATGGCACTCTTTGCAGGCCCACTAGCTCCGGAGCAAAGAGCTGACAAATTCTGCTGGCAGAACTGCTCAACCAGCAGCCAAATCGCTGTGCAGGTTTACGTGCGTCTTTTGGGGAGTGTTTGCAAGCGTGCTGTGGATGAAGGTATAAATGAGACATTAGAGAAGCTGGCAGAGACGGTGGGTTCCTGAGCAGTTAGCCAGGTCTGTTTGCAAGGAAAACCAGATGGTGAATTCAGGTCTTGGTGAACTGGTCACAGCTGATTAAAATGCTCCAGAGATTGGAGCTTGAAAGAAGCAGATACAGTGCAGGACTTGAAATGCAATCAGATTTTGCAATTTCCCCTAGAGTGTAGGGGAAATCTGTCAAACCTTCAGATAGCAAAGTTGTTACTCTGAGGAGTCTAATAATCTGCCTATGGATGTACAAGTTCAGCTGGCAAAGTCTGTGACACTTTTGTAAACTGCATAAATCAAATATCTTCAGGTTTTCCTGAATTTACATTACAGTCCAAGCACTCGTACATCATGGAAATTTAAAACTGGATGTATTTAGATGTAGATTTTAGCTCTGCTTCTCTTTTGCATATTAACAGGCAAGTAAGGCAGGATGGGTGTAGGCATTGCAATAATAGGACTGGCTGAAATACATTTTTGAGTAGGACTCTTAATGCTGAGTAGCTTTGGTAAATGATTAGTACAAAATTTGTCCTGTTCCAGAAAGGTGTAATTGATACTTCTTTTTACTGCTTTTTAAATGTCCATCTACATAACTGTACCAAAACAGGAAGTTGTCAGGTCTTCTCAACATCAGTGTAGACGCAGTTTGGAGGGTCTGGAACTTCAGGAACAGCTTGAGAAATAAATTGCTCATTGTCTATGGCAGAGCAGAGAGCTAAATAAGCATGCCAGGGCTACTTTTAGGTATGGTCAACTAATATTTCATTTTGAAGAATGGTATAAAAATTCATAGGTAGCTTCCACACTGCCAATAGGCTATATTAGCACTTTATCTGACATGACTGCGAAATTCCTGCAGAATATGTTTTAAATCTTTTAAAGTCGGGCAAAAGCTGCATGCAAGTCTTCGTACCTCCTCCCTCCACTTGCACAGAAGTGCCCATAACTGACATTTGGTGGCATGATTACTGGTATCACAGACACTGCCTGCTTGTATCAGTCTCTGAAACCAGAATGACTTGCATTGGCACCTGCTTCCTATTTTGTGTAAATAAAAAAATAATGGAAGAAGCAGTAGAAAGCAAGATACAACAGGGGTGCCCCACTTATGGGTATGCATGCCACAAGTGGCACAGGCAGTCTGTAGCATGTGGCAAATTGGGGACGGGGCAGGCAGCACAGAGGCAAATGGGGCAGAAAACAGCAGCAGATGAGGCAGGGGGATCAGAGTGCTAGTCAAGGAAAGTGCAGAGCTAAACCTGGCAAAAAGGTTGGCCCCCACTGAGTTATAATATGCCCTTTTTGACCTTCTGCATGTACTTTCATTTTTGTGCCTTTTCAGGTTGAAGTCTGCACGTCTGTATAGGAGTTTTTAAGAATACCTTGACTGCTGTTGATAACTGGTTCCTTGGGTCTCCTGCCTCTGCACAGATCTGAGGTCTTTTGAGAAACTATTTTCCATATCCATAGGTGGGAAGTCACCAGCAGTTTCTGGAGGAAAAAAAAACTAGCCCTTTAGCTGATGGAAAGTTACTTTCCCAGGTTTTCCATAGGTTCCTATATCTGCTGCTACACATTGCTGCTGGGCAATCGTAAGTCTGCTCTGCAGTATTAATTTGCAAAGAATCCTGTCCATTTTGTATAATAGGGAATGAGGGCTTCTATAGCCCTTCAGTCTGCTAATTTTTAAATTTGCAATAATAGGCATGTTGTACTTTCCACATTTTGGATTATATGACAGCTAATGTAGGTACTGAAGGCCCCCATGCGGTTCCCGGGTCGGGTGTAAGTGGCCCGTGTAAGTGAATATGAGTCATCATTACTCGGCCGCAAGTGTAATAAATTCTATGGCAGCTTAGCTGTAAGCCTTTCCTGCATTGACACTGTCAGCTGCCTTGAATTAGTTGTCAGTCCAGTCATGTCCTTTCCCTAGAAGGTGGGGCCATGTGTTTGGTGGTTTGGGGTTTTTTTTGGGTGGGAGGGGGGCTAACAAAACTTTTCATTAATCTTCTGAAGGCACAGATACTTCCACGCAGTTGAGTATTTCCTCATTAAACTTGTACTAAGTTGTTGGATACATGGTGGGCAAGAATCTATTCCTGTAAATTGCACATGGTAACATCACTACATTTTCTTCCCCTCAACTAAACTGACTATGAATAATGAGCTCATCTGTTAAGGATAAAAAGTGATAACCTGGGTTGTCATGATGCTACAGGGAGCTGTTTCACACATCTCTTGAGGTGGTGAAGCAGTTAAGATTTAAGGCGAATGGGCTTTGTGTTACTTTACCAGATTTTTGGAGCCAATTCTAAAAACTTGTTCAAGACTAGCAGTATGATGGTTGGTCCTACTGATCTGATGGTTGAGATCTGGTGGCTGGGAATGCAATGATTCTGCACCAGTTCCCTTTTTAAATCTTTTCTGTGCACATTGAGCAGCGGCTCTTGAATAATTTGTTCTCTGTTTCTCCTTTTGGAGGTTTCCTTTGACTGGCTTTTTCCTCCCTTGTCTATTTCTGCTTGAGAGGCTGGAAAACTAGGAGGTTTTTTATTATTATTATTGTTGTTGTTATTATTATTATTATTATTATTACTAATAATATTTTTCCTTGCAAAATACTTCCCACCTGAGCTCTGAGGGGAAGCCTTTCCTGTGAGAGAACTTCTCTCAATCTCTTGATGTTTTTAGCTGAAATTTACGGGCAGTGGCTTGGTTGTGCCACCCCCCCCCTCCCCCGCAACCCTCCATTCAAAGAGTAGGAAAGAAGAAGCAAGCTCTTAAACATTTGCAGCTACCTGTTTCCTCTGTTCAGAAAGAGAGAGAGATGCTGAGGCTAAGTTTACCTACTGACTTGAATTCCTGCAGAGGGATATTTTTCCACCCATCTATTATTGGAGGATTTAAATTTCCATTTTGCTGCCCCTGGAGTTCATATTGCTCTCACATTGTCCTCCTTCAAAGCAAGAGTTTGAGAAAATCAGAGCCTAAAAAAAGAACCACTTGGTAACTTTTCTAACCATGTCAGTGATTCTGTTGCGTCCCGAGAGGAGTAATAACTTGGAAACTCTGTCTTCAGCTTTTTCTCTCTCCAGGGAAGGGGGAATCCTCCCTTTTGGTTCTGTGGTTTAGGAATGAATCTTGGGGATAACATCTACTCCCAGCTGACTATTTGTCACTGATTAAAAACAGTAATTAAGGCCCTGGGGATCCAGCCAGGACATGACAGAATGAAGTGTGTATCTAGAAAATATCTGTTTGCTGGGCCCAGGAAGATGAATCCTTTTGATCTGTGCTCTAAATAATATATGCCTTGCCTAACAAGATGAGGGCTAAATATCCAGCATATTAAATTCTGCAAGCTTCAACAACAGGGGAAATTCCTTTAGCGAATCTACCTTTTGGTCCTTCTAAATTAAAGGTAGAAATGATGGATGAAAAGATCCAGCCTCTCAAGGGAATACACTCTGTCCTCCCACAATGCCTCCCCGTCTGTAATTAAGCATTTCTGTGGGTGGAAGTTTCTCAAACTTGAGCCTCTGCCTCGAGTTCGACACCTGGTGTTACATGAGGGGAATACTTCATTTTAAAAATAAGTTGCCTAGTGTTGCTAATGCTTCTTCAGCACCACCACTGTGGGCAAAGGTGGGAGCTGTACTTCAGACAGATCTGTCAGCGGCCACCTCCTTATTAAACACCCTGTCCTTCAGGTGGAAGACTGGCTTTATTGTCACAGGCTGAAATGCTGGTAGTAGCTTGTAACCTGACTGTGCCTGGGCTCCCAGTGGCTTTAGCAACATCGGAGTTTGACCCAGAGTTGAAAACAGCAGGAAATGTCTCTAAAACTTCCTTAGTTATAGACAGAAGGGGGTGGTATCGAATGATGACTCAGTTTGCATGGCAGAATCATTTGAATATAGGGGAGAGGGTGCAGGGTGGAGGAAAGGCTGAAAAAGCATTGTTCCTGGGAACCTCGCCCTCCTCCCACCTATATTACACTGGAGCAGCTGAGGTGATTGTAAGAACTCACTGCTCCCTTGGCTTTACTTCTCTTCTGGAGCGCCTTGATTTGCCATCTTTCCACTACCTGTACAGCTAAAAAATGGTGAGAAGGAGGCGATTGGCTTCTGTCCTATAAACAGTCCACTTTACTGAGGTTCACCTGTTTTGTTAATGCATCTCAGCTAGCAGTATTTTTTCACTAAACATTAGTAACGCTTTCACAAAAAAAAAATACAAATAAATGAAACGCTGCTCTAAGCCTTTGGGATAGGGTAGGGTATAAATCTAAAAAGTAAGTAAATAATAATCCTAGCCTGATTTGGCTTCCATTTAAAAACACTATAAAAAGGTAATTAAACTGCCCTAAAAATGCAAACTTAAAAAAAAATGTTGCAGAGCTAGGAGTGTTTTATTCTAGTTTGTTTATATTCCATATACAACTCATTCCAATATAATTCCATATTTATATGCCATATAAAATACACATGTTCTCTTACAAAAATCATAAGCCCCTCTCTCCTTTCCCCCATCCAACCAGAGAAAGCTAATAGCACACTTATATTTTTATCACTGTATTTTAAAGTTTCATTTTTCTCCTTTGTCCTGCCACTACTTTTCATGTATTTATTTGGTTGGTTTTTTTCCTTCCTCGGGCTGCCTGAGTAACCACCTCTTCAGTGATGTATCAAGGTAGGAAGGTTGCAAAAATGTTTTAGTGGTGAAGGGTAGTTGGTAAGTGACTGCTCCCTTTGGCATAATGGAGCATTGTTTATACAAGATGAGGAGTGAAAAGTCGGAGGCGAGTAGGTTGGATACATGGCTTGATTCTCCCCTTAGTACCCCTTACTTGTGTTCTGTTCGGCACCCAAGTTTTAATCGTTGGGCCCTGACTTTTCACCAGCCTTGCTCTTAACGTGTGACAAAGCAGCCTACAGGCTTTTTAACTTGTGCTGTCATAGTCTGGCTTGGCTCTAAGGGACCTTAAATCAGTGGAAGATCCAGGTCATGCAAGTGCAAACAGAAGTGCAGCTCCCAGCTGTCACTTGGAATGGTTTTTACAAAGTGTTTGAGTTACTGCCTACCAAACAGAAGTTCACTGTTGGCTCCAGGGTGGGGGGGAAGCTAGCTGCTGGCTGGGAGCCTAACAAGGCCAGGGCTCTCTGCCACTGCTCACTGTTTTCAGAATGGGAGGGAGACAGCCAGCACGGGGAACTTGTTCTTTGGGCTAACTGGTGCTGAAATGTGGGGTGGGTGAATTGGACCCCTCCACCTCCAGGGGGGTCCAATACACCTGTCCCACCCTCCAAGGGGGGTTGAAAACCCCCCAGAATCAACTCCCTCTGCTCCCTTCCCTCTCTTTTCCTCCCCCCTCCCCCCCCCATTCTGAACATGGCAACAGCTGGGAGCTTGGCAGACAAGTTATATAAAAAATAAAAAAAAAGCCACATTTTGAAACGTCTGTATCTGATACCTCATGCAATGAGGGGTCAGATTTTCACCCACTGGGCCATTTTTAAAGCTGTTTGCAGCTGTGCACTTGTGTTTGGTCACAGCTATAAACTGCTTTGTGTAGCCAGTTCCAGCAGACATTGTCGTTTCTGTCCTTCAGGGTGATCCAGCTGCCTAAAGATAACCAAGTGCAAGATGGTCCTGCTGTGCACCCCTATGGAATTGTCAAGGTTGTGGTGGAGTGCTGAACTCTTCAGTTGGGGGCCACCTTTCCTCATGATTTGATTATAGTACTTCACACTGCTCAAGAACTTGCGGGAGGGAGTTGACTGTATTGGTATTGAACTATATTCCTTCAGAACAGATCAGTATTTAATAGCAGATCTTATTTTTAAGAAGCATTTAACCCCAGAGAGATGTTTCTAGTTTTGATTGTTCTAATTCCCTTTTCTTCTTATAGATGCATCTGATACTGCAAGGATTTGTTTCAGAGAAAACTAGAGAAATAGCAGTTTTCTGCAGCATTTGCCTCTTGCTATGCAGATCTGTTAGTTCAGCTGTAGATGCTGCTCATTTGTTAGAAATATAAATGGCCTCCTCAGGTTGGGAAGTTTATATGAATGTGCATGCAGGTTTAGGAGGTGACCCAAGAAGGAGGGAAGCAGATTGAGTGCCTCTTGCTGCTGTATGATATCTCCAAAAAAGACCCCAAACCATGACACTTATCCTTGGGAATAGCATTACTTCCTCTTCTGATTGGAGAATGAGTGAAAGAGGCTGAAGCTGAGCAGTCTAACAGGGAATTTTAGTCTCTGGTTAAAAAGTCAAAGGAATGTAAATGGGGAGCACTGAATAAAGACTTGGGGATGGGGGCTAGAGTTTGGTTAAGGCATGTGTATTCAAAGATCTCCTTACATTTTCCCCCAGCCAAATGAGGGAAGACTAGGGTTAATATCAGATTTTGTCCCTGCCTAAGTGTGCGTTTCTGTTTGTTCTTTCTTTATAGCCCTACCTATTAGAGTGGCCTTTTCAAATCCTAAAAAAATATGAAAATTCACAAGCCTTTCCTCAGTCTTTTGAGAGGTTTCCTTCAGTAGATCTACAGTGTTTGTCTTGGGGAAATAATTTAAAGACAGAGTTCACTGCAAAATATCAAACAGCATTTACAGATTCCTCTTGCAAGGATAGCTGCTGTTCAGCACAGTCATCTTTTAAGAACAGAAGAGACTTTCTAACCCTCTGTGGAGGGATACAGCACAAAAGGCTGAAAACAAAACTGAGAAGTTGGTTATAGAGCAACCTTTTCCAATAAAAAAAATGCCGGAAGTCGCCATCTGTATCTGATGGCTTCAGACCTTTTAATAACATGTTACAAAAGGTGTCACTTTTCCCCACCCTACATACTGGCTTTGCAGAAACCTTTTTCAAGGGATAAAGTATTTTAGGTTTTGGAAGGCTTGCCATGCCATGCTTCACTAATTTGAGTCAGCTGTTACTGTTACTATTAACCTGCCAGAGGGTGATGAACAGTTAAAATCTATATCCGTGACCCCTTTTGGAGTCTGAATTGGTGACCCTGAGTTGAGCCTTAAAGTTTATTGTGGTAAAACTTCTACTATCTTAGAACACCTGATTTTTATTTATTTTTTTTTTTTTTAAAAAGAAACATACAAATGTTTTCACTTTCTGTTTAAGTTCATATGTTAAAGCTGAATGTTTATTTTCATCTCTGAAATATGCAGCAGCATTCTGGCCTTCCTGAGGAAGTCTGGCCACAAGCTAAGTTTAGGATCTGTGCCCACTTACCCTTCCTCTGGAGCCAGAGGGTGAGTGGGGAGAATGTGGTGAAGCTTGTTCTAGGATGTTCTGCTAAAGCTTCAGGCCGTGAATGTTACACACTGCAGTGTGAATGCTGGCAACCTGGCTACCCCTGGGTAGGGATTGCCACGTGGCTTGGTAAGCAGGAACCACTTCCTTCTACATGTGATTTATATATATCTTAAGTGTCTTTGTCTGTGACATACATGCAGTGGTAGGTTTAGGATGAGCAGGTATAAGGCCTTTATGCTGCTTTCCTTCTTACCATAATCATCCTTCTCCAGAATGTGATTTAGCTCATAATACATGATTACTTTTTTACTACAGTCTACCTCCTGACTTCAGCAATAACAAAGCACTCAGTATATCACTCCAGAGGCTAGAATGAGCTTGTTTTGACACATTTGAGTTTCACTAATGAATATGCTACCTACTGTCTTTTTATAAGCACCAATGCAGTGTAGAGTACCAGATCAGATTCTGTCCCCATAGTTGACCGGTTGCTTAGTTTGCAGTTGCATTAGTTTCTTTTTATTGCATCTAATGAGGACCCAGTCTCTCCAGCATAATCTTTTTGTCCTCAGTCAATCCTTATGTGTTTGGGTAGGAGAGGGAATAGGCACTTGGTTTGTAGGAACATTTCTGGACCTTTTTATTAAGTGGTATCTGTTCCTAGTTCACAGGTGACATTTATAAGTTACTGGCTTTGCCAGTGTTATAGCTGCATGACTTGCTGCCTTAGGGTTGGATCCTATAACTGGATCCACATAAGTAGCCCAGAACATGATCTATGCACTGGGAATCAACTTGTGTAGGGTTCTAATCTTCAGGTGTGAATTGAACAGCCTCTATATGAAGTGGATCAATAGTGTTTCCAGTTGTTGTGATATTTGATGTTTTGCTTAAAAGTCCATTTCCTAAACTCTCCCCTTTCTTTTATTTTTTTAGAAAATGTTGCAGCTTTTGTGACTTCAGAGAAAACTTGGAACTTTTTCTGCCTTTTCCCCAGAATATGAAGAAGCCAAAATTCCACACTTTTTTTTTTTTTTTTGAATTCTTTGGGGTAGCAGTAATTAGCCCATTTTGGAAAAGCATGCTGTCTACCATGGTCTTAAACATAGGCCATGTACAGAGTTTCTCTGCTGAGAGGAGCCACACCACAGTCCTCCAGCAACCCAGGGTGCTTTGCTCCCATCCACATTGTCTCCTCCTTACCCTCACTCCCTCCAGGAACATGTCACTTGCTGGACTCTACTGTTCCAGATAAGCATGAGGCAGAACATGATTCTCTCATAGTCCCCACAGTGAGCTTCAAAGAGATGCAGGCTGAGTCTGAGCAGTCTCGGTCAGCCAATCGTGGCTGCCCTGTGCAGTGCTACCATCTATCTCCAGGCAGACCAAGGACATCTTCAGAGCATGCTAAGATGTGTGTGCACAAGGCATTCCCCCGCTCCCTACCCCTGGTGTGCAGCATCAACACTTCAGGCCTCCCGCTCTTCAGGGGCTCTGCATTGAAATGTCTGTTCAGGCATTTCTGGGTATGATTTTTCTCTAGCAGGAGAACAAATCCAAGAGAATTTGCCCATACTATTTGAACATGTGTATGCAGCCTGTAGGCACATTACTGTTATTTGATTACTTGGTCAGAGTCTGAAAAATCTTTCCTTTCTGCTCTGTGCCTGCATACAGACTTGTCACTTGTGAGTTAGCATTTGGAATCCATTCCTGATGAATTAAATGAAGAATGGTGAGCAACAGTCTTCTAAAACAGGATGCTTGGCACTGACTTTCCTGGCTGGTCCCAGTTTGAGATGGCTTAAGGGTATGAATTCCAGAAAGTGCTGACCTACTTGTGCTCTAAAGGATGTCTTTGAGTGCTCAACTTGTGGCCCCTTAAACTTGCTAGTCACTGAAAAACCATGAGCATTTCAGGCCAAGACATACATATGTTTTACTTCTGTGTTTCATCCAGCTATGAAAGCTAATATTTCTCTCGTGAAGTAGTGTGAGGAATAATAGTTTTCCTCTTAAGGCATCAATATAACACGGCACAGAAATGACTTCTGAGAATAATTCCTGACCAGTTTCTGTGTTTGTCTTTTTTTCTTTTTTTTTCTTCTCATAGGAGAAAATTTGTCCAAAGCAAGTTTTTAACATCATCTACTATAGCAAAGCATTTACAAGCAAAACAAACGGAAGACAAAAGTAGCATAAGTAAACTGGAGAGAGATGGGGTGAGAAGGAACTTCCTTGTGGCAACCTAAAGTTAGCATCCCAAATATAAAAGGCTTGGTGAGCAGTAGTGGAACTAGACCGGGGCAACCACCCTGTGTGGTGGTTTGTGGGGGGAAGAGAGGAACCTGAAACACGTGGCACTTGTGATTGGGGCAGCAACCAGAAGTTGCTGCTGCCCTTGTGCCCCAGGTGCCTGGCTGTGTCCCTACACCGCTGCTCGTGAGGTGCAACATAGAATTACTTCTGCAACAGAAGTTTGTGCTGTAAGTGTGGCCATTTTTTGTGTTTTGTTCACATATACCTTCCTTCTCCTGCCCACTGCCATATTCCAAATGTATTCAAGCTGAGGTACAGCCTTTCTGATGGATCCAGTGCTCAACCAACATCATTTCCCATTGTCTAATCTTTGCCAAGGAATAATGTTTCTAGTTTCTACTGCCTGAGAAATCTTTTCCGAGAGTGACCGTGTCCATCATGGCAGTAAAAACAGTGTACCTTGGAGTCAATGGGGGCTTGCCTACCGCTTCTTGGAACAGGATGTTATCCTGACTGTCCCTTGGTAATCCAGCCTTTGTAGGTAGTGTATAACTGGGGGGGGAAGGGTTGTTTTGGGGTTTTTGATTGTTGTTTTGGTTTTTTTGTGGTATTTGGTTTTTTTACCCAAGTTTCATACTAGACCTCAGCCATCAAACAGCTGAGAGCCTGGTGAAGATGCTGAGTGTTATCCTAGGCATAATGATTGTGTGCTGTGTAAAAAATATATAACGCGTCTATCACATCCTTCTCAGTGTTCATCTCCAAGCTAATGTGCGTCTGCCTGCTCACATACCAGATCCCTGAACAGGTTGCAGGGCTTGCTGATTGATTGTAAATGTAGCAGTATTGCATGTATATAGTACTTATTAATCCCAGTAGTATTTAAACTAGAAATTTTGGATTTTTGTCCAACATTGTTAAGCTCAGATTGGCATTTATATTCCTGGAAAGGTGTGTAAAATCTAATGAGGACTATAGGGCCCACTAGGAACAACAGAGCTAGGCTCAACATAATTAAGGCATGAGACTGTTCTGCCCCCTGTTGTTACATGAAACATTTAGTTACGTGAAACTCTTCTGCAGGCACACACTGAGGCGCAAGGTCAAGTGGCTTACCTCGGATGTCACAAGTGAGGCTGCTGGGATCTTGAGTTTCCTAACAGGGACTGCAAACAGGAAGGGGGAGAGTTTGGCCAAGAAAGCGCAAAAGGGGGGGGAAAAAAAAAGGCGGGGGGAGGGTTGTGATTGACCTAAATCAATTTGTTTAAAAAAAAAAAAAAAGGAAAGCTTCACATGAAGGTGTTTTAATAAAATCAAGAGAACTTTAAAATGAAGGGCTACAGTTGCATGGCACGCTTGGGCCCAAGGCTTCTCACGAAATGGAGGATGGCTGTGATTGCCCCCATCTGTGCTTCATTTGGAGTAGTCTTGAACTTGACTCCCACCTCTGTATCCTAACTACCAGGCTCTAATATGTGAGGAAGACATCATTGCACAAGTCCACTCATTAAATTAGCCTTAAAAAAAAGAAGGTCTCCAAACTGTTTTGCACCGCTGAAACCATTTGCCAAATTAATCCTGAACATGCAGATAATTTTAATGAACCCCAGTCTGTGTGTTTTCATGAATAAGCTGCTGAAATGAGTTGTTCAGATCCTAATTTTGACTTCCAGTACAGTGCCCTAGCTGCTAATCATGCTGCTGTCCTGAATCAAGTGATGTATCATGTATGTATTTATAGTTGTGTAAACCTTCAGGGACTGGGCAGTGTCCTGAATATCAGATTATTCAAAATGAAGCTAGTTTGAGGGAGTGCTAGACAGCTGAAGCATCAGTGTAACTAGGTGAACTGTTTGGTTTATTTGTATGATAAATCTTCTTGCATCAGTAGCATGGGTTGCATTTTCAAAACTGGTGAGTCTACTTTGAGGCATGCTTAAAGTAGGTATTTTTGCTCTTTGAAGAAGGTTCATATTTCATTTTTCAGCCATGCACTCCTGTATTCAGGGTAATTGCATCTGCCACTAGGTAATGGCACCAAAACTGTGGCTGAATCTGAGCAGAAGCTATAGGGTTTCACCACTTAAGGACAGAGAGTTCATCAAAACTATTGTAAAAGCCAGTTTGCAGTTTGGCCAGTAGTATCAGATTTCGGCTGCAAGGAAAAAATCTCTGATCTTGGTCTTGGAACAATTTCTTTAAGCAGCACCCTTGAACAGGATGAATTCTAAAAACTCTGAGAACAGGGGAAGGGGCCCAATGTTTGCAGTCTTGCATTAAAAGGATCTCACAATAATACAGTGTTTTGGTGTGTTGAACATGGTATGGCTTTTTAAATAGTAATTTTTCAACAGTTCAGAACACCAGAAACCCCTGTTTGGTCTGTGTGTGCTTAATATTCCCTATTATAGCATGAAATAAATGGTGCTGAATGGTAACTTCATTTTGGAAAATGGCTTCAGTTTAGCATTGTTGTTTCCTTTTTAAATAAACAAGTTTGCAAACAAAATAAATGTAAATTATATAGTTATTCATACTTGGTACAGCTGGGTGGGATCATCTGAAGCACCTAAGTTACTTACTGACTTCGGTGCTTTTGAAAGTCCTACTTGCTGTTGCATTTAACCTCTTTTTCTCTTTTCAAACTAAGTTTGCATTTTGCAAGACATATACTGCAGGTAACTTCTGCACCTTTATGGAGACAGACCACCTCCACCCTGCAGACAGAACCACTTGCAGGACATTGCAGCAAACTGGTAGCACAATGACTGGCTTTTTGTTTGTTTGTTTGTTTTTTGCTGTTGTGAATTTGCTCAGTATTGAATGTGTGCATGAAATCCTTGAGCACAGACTTTTGCTGAAACATTGTAGCATTTAGTGTAGATGCTCATGGGGGTGTCAAAAGAAATAATTTTTAGGAGTTTTTAGTTTTGTAACTCAAAATTTTTAGGCTTAAAACATGATCTGGTTTTAAAAGAACTTTCATCCTTAAGCTGTAGCATTACACCTACTTAAGGTATTCATTGGGAAACAAATCTGAGGCCATGAATCTTAAGTTACTGACTCATTGTGAATTACTAGGCGTCAACCTGGGTTGGGACTGATTACTGAATACCTTTTTTTTTTTTTAAGGTTAGGCCTGTTTTGAATTGCATCTGCAGTTCTTTATGGTGACCTGTTTTCTGCTGCTAACAAGTGTTAACATTTAAGCTTTTGGATTGCTCTGTTTTTCCACTCACTTTTCTGTCACTTGCTCTACTGACTCATATGCCTGGTTAAGAAAGGTGAAGGAGCAGGGTAGTGTTTACTCCTGTCAGTCTTCGAGATAAATATTTTGCATTAAAATATAACCCAACTCTCCAGCACAGTGTAAGTACATCTTGGACAGCAAAGCTAACAAAACAGATTGGAATAGGCAACAATTTAATAAGGGTATCTTTTTTCAAACCAGGACTACCACTTGAGTTATCTGCCCAAGACTGCTGCAGACCAGATGACAGGTTCCACAATCTTGCCTTCTGCCTAACAGTTTTATCAGATGCTGCTCCATAACATTGAGTAGCAAATACAACACCTTGAATATTTTGAGTTCACAGCTTCTTTTGATATTGGAACACTTTTACTTCAAAAACCAAATGCAAATAGTATCGAGAATGTCTGATTCCTTAGGGAACAGTAAATGGGACACTGTCAGTTTGATGTAGTTAGGTATAAATGATTTCTGCTCAGAGGCCTGGATTTGGGATGTTGGGAGCATTAATGTCCCACCAAGAATACCAAGAGGAAAACATGCAATGTGAACAGATCTGATGGAAATATCATGCAGTCATTTCCCTTCATTTTAGGATACCATTAAACTTGAAATGTGAAGTATAGTTGTTTTCTGTTCTAAAAAGAAAAAAAATCTTGTTTTGAAAGTCAGGCTCTCATCCTTTTTATTATAGAGGTGCATTTGATTTGGCAAATGTATTTTTTTTTCCCACTTGGACCCTAAATTATCCAATTGATATTTGGCATCATAAACCTGTCTAACAAGGCAAAAAAAAATTAAGTTATGCTAAGACTGGATTTCAAGAAAAACCTTCTTCTATTTGCTTCACCACTTCCTGAGAAGTGCAGGTAGTAAGACAGCATGGTGCTATACCTTTTATTCTAAACACTTTTGATAGGACTCTTTTTTGCACAGGTTTCTGGTTAATTAAGTCATAATATTTCTCTTACTGGGAAGTGGTATGTATAGTATGTAGGGGGGTGTTTTGGTTTGCTTTTTTGTTTCTTTTAATACTAAGCTAGGTAACTGATGATTCTGTTCACCAATAGAACTACGTAACGACTATCTTCAAAATAAATAAATAAATAAATAAAATAATAATAATAATACTCCCAAACATTGCTTTCAGCTCTCTTTTAAAATCTGTTCGCTTGAGGGGTCTCTTTATAAAACAGTAACAACTACAGTCTTCAGTTTGCTATGTGAATTTAGACCCGGAGAATTTCAGCCTATTTTTAAATGAAACCAAGGAGTGTATGGAGCGTGTGCCTCTCAGCTAGTATTGGTCAGTTCTGTGCCACTTGCAGTAATCTCTCCCTCTTTCACTTTCTTCAAGGTAACAGAAGATAAGAGCACAGCTGTTCTCCTAGAGTTTCCTGAAGTCTGTAAACATCCTGACATGCTCCCCAGGAGAATCTTGTGGCTGCCATACACATGACAGCAGGATGAGTTTCCTTGTCAGATTGCACTGCTTATCATCTGTGAAGGGTGACGGGCACCTGGACTGGAGTTAGGAGACTCTTCTGGTGTGAGGCTGACAGGAAAGTCTTAAGGATATCTTAACCTAAAGCAAGAGAATTGACAAGTAATACTGCAGTGAACTAGGGGAATAGTAAATACCACAAATTTGGAATGTATTTATTACTTAAAATGTTAGCTACTCTTGATAAAACAAACAAACCCAAAATAATTGCTGCTGCTTATTTTACTTACAGATTTCACACACTTGTTAATTTTAAAGCTATGAAACTTTTACTCAATACTGTACTCTGAGAAATGTAATTGGAGCAGGACACGCAATAGAATGAAATCAGTGTAGTGTCTTAAGTACAATGGACTCACTTTTGTGTCTATTAAAACTTGGAAAATGTGCATCACACAACTGTGGCTGTCATTGCATACATTAAAGCTTTTTGAACTTGTTTAATGGCAGAGTGGAGGTAATCAACTAGGAATACTGTTTTCAAGCATTCAACAGGTAATTTGGATGGCGATGTAGCCTTAACTTGTTTTACTTTCCTGTCATCTGAAACAAAAGGTAGTGTATACTCGGTTCAGTCCTCCAAAATGTATTGAGATGGGATCTCAGCCTGTTGCAAACAACAGATGAATTAATTTAATCTTGTGTTCACATTTTCTTAAAAACTAATTTAAAGAAAGCAGGGTCAGAAAACTCTATTACTGTGAAATTTGTGAAGTGTTCAGTATATTTATTTTCCAAATCTATTTGAATTTGAAATACTATGAACTTCCTTAGTTATTTCATTTTTAAAACTGATATATAGTTTCGGTATCTTTTTCATAGTCCTGATTTAGTAATGAGGGGGAGCGGTCAAAACTGCCCCCATGCAGTTAGCTGCCTGCATGTACTAGGAAGTTAGCTTTACTCTAAAGTATCATGACAGTGCATGTTCCTTCTTGCTTTCTCTAAAATCCCAATCCATGCCTGCTTAAAATTCAATACAAAGTATAATCCAGCCGCCACCTAGAAAAGAGAAATAGTGAAAAGAAATGAGTAAAAGCACTCTTTCTTGGTTTCTAGTGGTTCATAGTAAAGTAATGTTTTAGTAGTTAACATTATGGTCACATAAAACTTGAAAACCTCTTCAAAAAAAGAAATGTCCTGTAGCTGTATAAAATCTAGATCCAAGATAATCGATCTTGCAGTTTTGCTATATCACAAAGTTTGAAAATCTAAACTTTTAAAACTTATTTTGCATATGTTGTCTGCATTTCACTTATATTTAGTTATTGAAAGTAAACTAGGTTTTCTCTTTCTGGGCAGCTTCTAATTTAAGTTTCCCTCAATCGGATTCCTCTGAAGAATATGGTTGGCTTCCTATCCATTTCTAAAGAAAGTATTTAGATTAGCTCAGAATTATTTTAAAGCAGATATCCATGTTATAGAGTTCTTTTGTCTTCAGTTTGGAGAAACTAGTAGGTCACATCTAGACTCTCAATGTCTTTCCTATTTTAAATTGATAAAAATGTAGAAAAAAAATCTTTGAAATCAGCATTTTAAAAAATATTTATGATGAATAAACAAGGCTTTGTGGGAGTGGGGATGGTGGGGAATTGGTCTCTTTGTCTCAAAATACCACTGAATTCTCAAATGTGTGCAGTTCATGCATGGGTAATTACATTAGATGTAAATGTATGAGTTTGGCCTTTTACAAAACTCGTATCATGTAGTGGCAGGAAGAAAGAGGAATTTGAGCTACTTCATTTTAGTTGCATTTTATAAAACATTTAAGTGCCTCTGTTCAATCCTGGCAAGAGATGCATGTTTGAAGAATTTTTTCTTCAAAACGGTTGCAATCATTTGCTATAGGATCCTAATATGGAAACTAAAATAAAACAGTGATATAAGGGACTCTCTCAAGATAATTTTGGGTGCCCTGAAGAATGGTTTGAGGACAACTGTATGTAATGAGAGTAAAGTGTTTCTGCCCATTGTGAGCCTGGCTCAAAATTGATCTTCCTTACCTGTGCATCTAACTTGCCCATTTCAGAAGCAGGTTGTTGTCTGTAGTCTCCTGGCAAGGATCTATTTATGAAGTGAGCCTGTCCTGCCTGTAAGTGAAACTCACTCTTCCTCTAAGTCTTGTGTGTGGGACTTTAGTGTTTCCTAGAGCAAGGGTTCCCAACCCCCAGGATGTGGCCTGGTGCCAGGCTGTGAAGAGTCATCTGCTGGTCCACAGGACAGTCAACTGCCAGACTGGAAGGGACCATGGACCGGCAAACTGCAGCCCCGCAGAGCCAGGCGGAGAGGCCATAACTCCTCCCGCAGAGCCCACAGCAGCCATGGTTGAGGTTTGGTGCACCGTTTCCCCCCTCCCCTGCCTGGGGGGGGGAGTTTCTTGACCTGTGTTCTGGATGGGACTTCTGCCCAGCAACCCGGACCAGCACAACGAGGTCGGGAACCCAGTTCTGGAGCGGTGGTTCTCAACTTCTTTTGTCCTAGGACCCATTTGTAACACCGATGGCTAGTCTTGACCCACAACTCCCTGGTCCTGCAGATGCCCCTCACTCCCAAGCCACAGCCTCTCCAGCCCTGCCATTGCTCCTCACTCCCCACCCCAGCCCCCTGGCTTTGCAAGTGCTCCTTGCTCCCAAACCACAGGCCCCTACACCCACCCCCTAGGTCATGCTGGTGCCTCTTGCTTCCAACCCACAACACCCTGCTCCTCCCAGCCCTACTGGAGGGCTGTAGGGAGGCCCCCAGCTGCCCCCATCCTGCTAGAGCTGGAGTGTAGTGCCTGTAGCAGCTCTGGCTCCATGTAGGTGGCAGTGGAGCAAGTCTAGCCTAGATGCAGGCTGAAGGGAGGAGGGGAGGCCTGTGTGTGGGCCCCCCCTCCCCCACCACCACCCTGGGATGGGGCTCCCATGCCACACCAGGCAGCCTGGTCACCATCCTTTTCCCCCTCCCCTCCCTTCCCCCCCACCCTGAGCAGCGTCTCTTGGCCACCCCACCCCTGCAAGTACAGGCACTGGCCCCAGTGCCACCAGCCCAGCCACACAGCTCCCTGCTACCCTCAAAAGACCCCACCACCTTCCACTGCTGGAGGGGCAGGAGCCTCTCCTCCGCCCCCCATGCCCTGACACAGCCTCTGCACCAACTACCTTCCTCCAGCACCAGCAGGCATCTGCCCCCACCTCTCCCACACGTATCCCCTCCACACACACAGCTGGTCCCCAAAGCCCTAGACCTCCAACCCCCACCCCCCATACACTTACTGTGGTTTGCTGGGGCTGCTCCAACAATCCTGCCTGGCTGCATGCCAGCCATGTGTGCGCGCATGCAGACGTGCATACACCCACTGCCTCCAATCACCCCAAGCAGCTCCTCGCAGGCGGGAATGCTACCAGCCTGCATGGGGAAACCTGCACTTTCCTGCTCTTTCTGGGACTTGCTCATGACCCTTTCAGATATTCTTGCTAACCACTTTTGGATTGCAGCCCACGAGTTGAGAAACACTGTTCTAGAGTCCTGTTTAGTGTTGTCGGTTTGCTCTGTGTAGTGGCTTGCTCTGCTGCCTGCTCACACAGTTTGCCTTTATCCTGTGAACTGTCAGTTAAAATGTGGTACAGAGCTTTGGGGCACAAAGTTTGGGCTGCAAAATTTCCACAAGTAACTCAAGGGGAGGTTAAAATAACTGTTTCTTGTCTATTCATAAAAATGCTTTGAAATGAATTGTATGTCTTTTCCAGTCAATAAGTCATGAAGGTCACTGTCACTCCCCCTCCCCCTAGTGCCTCAATTGAGACTCTGCTGTTTTCATATTTCAGTGGAAATACAAACTTTTTCCAGGACAAGCCTTATTTGTATAGTAGTGTAAGTGCTATTGATAGTTTTCCACTGTCTTGCTTTGGATTTGTGACTGGGTAATATCTGAACACAACCTTAAACACCCAATTCGGAAGTGTGGTAATACAAAATATAGTACATGATCTTCAGTAGATACCCGATCTTCAGTATCTAATAGGATCCCACACAGATACCAGTTGTGACATGAGCTCTCCCAGGGCTTCTCAAAAAGCCGAGCATATATCACTTCATGGGAACTTTGTGCACCTGCCATTGAGACACTTATAAATACGGTACTGGTCCTCTAGCTATCTCTGCATACAGCCTACGTGTAACTCAGAGCTTCTCCTGAAATTGTTTGGCCACTTAAGTGGTCTCTTTGTAGCATTCACTGCTTTCTTGCACAAGGAAAATCAAGTACAAGAATCTAGAAAAAAAAAGCTGTCAAGGTTAAAATCTCAGCAGTTTCCATGTCAGCATTTAGAAGGCAGAAGGCTTGGTTTCTTGTCGTCTTCTGCTTTGTGGAACACTTGAAGGACTTTGTCTCTTTCAGAGAACTAAGTTCTGCATATGCACGTGTTGTCCCTTTTGCCCTTGTGACATTAAGGCATTAGTATGACATGCACCTGCATTAGTGCAAATGCTTAAAGAATAAAGTAGAACTAATAAGTTCACTTGTGCGTGAGATGCAGGATTTTGGTTCATTTACCAAAAATCACCACCAAGTGTCCACAAAAAATCCCAACCAGAGGAAGTTGCACTCAAAGTGACTACATCAAGCAGCACGGTTGTTTTTGTCAGCCAGCTACACAATTCCAGGAAGTGTGTTTAAATGCCAAGCGCTTTGAAAGCTTCCTATACTGGCATTAGCAGTGGGTCGGCATACACCAACCCTCACAAACAATATCCCTGCAAAAGCACAACTTTGAATTTATACATGGGGAATTCAAGAAGTTGCATATGGACTACTGCCAAAAAAGGTTATCATTCGGTTTTGATGGAGCCTAATGCAGACTCTTGCATGAGTTGCCTTCTTTTCTCAGACCACTAGGCAAACGCTGAAGAGTGAAACTTCTTTTTTCATTAAGATAAATGACAAATGCAGAAGTGTACAACTGGAGAAAATCCTCACAGTATGTTGAAGTGAAACTTGCTCACCTAAACAAAAAGTATCCTCCCATCGACAATCCCAAATGTATTATAATGATTTCTATATTTATCTGACACTATGTATAGCTTGCTTGAACCTTGAGCTCCTTCAAGATAAAAGTTTAATCAGGCCAAAGCTTAATGGAAATGCTTAAACTATATAAAGAGACCTTCAGTATTACTCTTCATAACATACATTTAGTGCTAGCCACTCCATGTCATAATTAAATTGCAGTGCTTTGTGAAAATTTTGGGTTTTTTTAGTTTCTGACTTAGAAGTACATTCAGTCCACATTCCCAATGTTTCTCTTAATAGGCCTGTCTTCTCTTTCTTTCCTTTTTTTACTTTTTCTAGTTTGTTTGGAAAAAAAAAATATTCTCACATCTGATGTGTAGTCATATCCATTTTGTCTTTTGTTTTTTGTTCCCTGCCCAAGTCTGTTAATAATATAGTTTCTTCTTCTATAAGTTTCAAGCTGGGCAGTCTGTTTTGATCAGTGTCATGGATTTGAGTCCTATTTAACCATTTGATCCTGACTAAGCCTTTAAAAAAATCCAGATTCCTCTTACTATATCAAATGCCTCACAGCATGATTGTTGTTAGTAAAAATTTGGAGACCAAGTGAGATTGCTTTACATCTGAGTGTTAACACCAGGCCTGTTCTCTCTTGTCAAATCCACGTGGGGTCTCTTGGGAATGACATTTTCTAAATAGATGTATAGATTATATATCCATCTCTCTCTCTCTGTGTATGTATGTATGCGTGTATAGAGATAGATAGATAGAGATCTATAGATTGAATAGCAAGTTTCTTTGGCACAGTCCAAAAATATACAGTAGAACCAAATTCTTTCTTCAACCCATCTACGCCAATTCATTAGAGTCATTTAAAGAGACTAACTGTGTAGTTGGTTTAACTTTTAAATAGTATCAATCACTTCATGAAACAGCAGGACTCAAAAGGGTACAGTGGCATGCTAGAGAACCATACCTGTCTACTACTGTCGTTGCCTGTCTTTCACTTTTGTAAAGAAAGGAGGGGACAAAAGTTGGTTTCTTTCACTTCCTGTAACCCATAAGCGTGAGAGAGATGCAGCAGTCTTACAAATGCCAATTTGAAAACAGAGTGGTAATTTAATGGGTAGTCATATATCTCTGCACTGGACTGGGTTTTAATGGTGGTGTGTAGAAATTGGAAACAATTTAGGTAACTTGTGATATTTCATATAGATACTTCAGTTAGTGTAAATTTTACCAAAATAATGCTGTTGCCGTGAACATGGGGCCTGTTAATTTGTGAGAGGGATTTTCCCATGGAAATATCTGATGGGATCTCCCACAACATGCTGCCAGGGTGACTGGGTTTTCTTCCTTATGGCAAGCATCCTCTACCCAGGCACTGGTCCTGCCTCCATTGGATCGGTGTTGCTCCACTGGATCGATTAACCTGCCTTGATCATGACTGCCCCTGAGGCCCTCTGCCCTGAGGAAGGGGAGCCATTGGGGCTCAAAAAATATGAAATTTATAGTGCTTTCTCCAGTAAATTGTTTTAGGCTAGTGAGAGCAGAGAACAATGGAATCCAACCCCATTTTCACTGCAATCCCTTCCTGCTCCCTCCATAAAGAACCGCAGCTGAGGAAGCAACTTTGCAAGCTTCAGAGGGGATGGAAAACAGTGCACAAGAGGTACATCTGTCAAGGCCTTGTCTGCATGGAAAATTCCTTGTTATGGGGGTTGGGTCGGTGGCCACAGTCTAGCCTGGCGTGCTTACCTAGATCGGCACATCCTAATCCCTTTGGTTAATAGAACTTCTGGCCTGCACGTCAGGGCGTGGAGCTACCAAATGATACTCTTAAGTTTAGAAGTTTAAATCTGACCTTGCTAAATCGGAGAATATGACTGGATAAAATTAAACAATGTGTCCTGCTAATGTACTAATAATTAGTATGACAAACAGCAAGAGTTGACAGTTTAACCATGGAATTTCTCTGGCTATTTCTAATTTGACAGGACTGTCCAAAAGCCACTGTTACTTAATAATGGTTGCATTTCTAGAAGGTAATTTCTTAGGCTGCATAAAGCTTGTGTTGAGAGGATGCTTTTTCTCTTGGTCTCCTTTTTAGTCATGGGAGACCAGTATTTCAGGTATTTTAGCCCAGTGTCTTGTGGAGGAATTTTTCATGGGACTAAACACCCATTTCCCAAACAGCTTTACCTTGCACGATCAGTCCTGATGAATCTGCATTTTAAAGAGACCAATGATTGACAGCAGAGTTCTGCTTTTTGACCTCCCCTACCTTCAAAAGCTTCTATTGCTGACTACAATCCTTTTCTTCAGAGACTCATGACTTTTTTATGGGAGACTCAGCTTTAACATGTCTTTAGTCATCGCTGCTGAATCCATGCAGAGCAGATTTGCCAAAAGCAGGCATGAAAACAAGTAGGAATTCAGTAGCATACCTGTCTTAAACAAAATGCCAGCCAGTGTCAGAGCACACCCAGCTGTGAAGCCAGCTTGATCCATGTACCATGTGACCTTCCCACCTCACTTTGTATGTGCGCCACGTTCAAACTGCTAAGTTGCCATAATAGGGTGTGTTAAGAATGGAGTTTCAGCATTAATTCCTCCTTTCACTTGGGCCTCAGTTTTCCGAATGTGGCTATCTTTGCCGATAAAGGATTTGTAGAAGCCACGGGGACTGTGGAGTTTTACCAGCAAAAAGCTAGTCTGTGTGTTAATTGAAATTTGTATGTACAGTAATAAATTTTTCTTTCTGTCTCAGAGCCCTTAAATTGCTGTGGATCAAAAAGCAATACAAATTTTGTAGGACTTTAGTCCTAGCTGCCAAAGATGAATGAGTGGTGGTGGTGGTGTTATGCGTAAACAACTGAAATGGCTACATTCTCTCTTAGACGTAAATCCGAAGGAAAGCTGCACACTTTGGAAGGCTAAACGGAGAGTCCTGAGTTCCAGTCCTGATTCTGCCATGGTTTTTCTGTGAAGACTGACAATCTCTGTCAGTTTCTTGTTTCTTTCTCCACCTGTAAAATGGGAATGAGAGCATCTGCTCATCTCCTTCATGATGCTGTAGTGTGGACGCTGGTTTTCACAATGCAAAGAAAATTGGATCTCAACATGATTTCACTGTAGTAAAAGCAACATGCATGTTTAAGAGGGTGATAATGTTCTATGCAGCAGCAAATTTACATATCACAGTGCCATTGATAGACCCTTAATTGAAACAGCAGTAGCACCAACTGGACAAAAAGACTATTTGCAAGTGTAATTGCTGGGGAAGAAGGGAAAAAACTGCATCAAATTACTGCTGATGTAGAGTTAAAATGACAATTTTGCAAATGTTAGCATTTTCTAACTTTTAGTACTAACAAAGCTGTTACTAATCCTGTGTGATTTATGGTTCACATAATAACAAACTATTTAACTGAAAACATGGGGCTGCATTTCCAGCACATGCATGCATTAAAATTAATATTCTTGTTGGAATATTGATCCAGTTTTTCAAAACCAGGCCTCAGTCTACTTATTCATGAACCAAATGTTAGTAAGGTTGAAGTTTTTAATCTATAACGCTTGCATTTTCTGGCTCTTTAGTGCTTGTCTACTATGAGGAAATTAGCCTGAATAATAACAGTGAAATAATTATTCCAATGTAGCAACAGTGGCATAACTCCTAACATGGAGACTCCCTTTCTGGGAGATAAAGTGAAATAAATTCTGATATAATTACTACAGTGGTGCAATAGTGATGCCAGTCAGTTTTTCCTCATAGACCTGCCTTAGTGACTTTAGTTACAGCCTCCAGTCACCTGTTCATGGAGTCTTGGCACTTAGCCTCAAAAATAAGTTAAAAATAGGAAAATTCTTCTTTGTTGCTATGTTCTTGTGTTGTGAGAACCAATGTCCACACTACAGCATCATGAAGACTATGAGTAGATGCTCTCATTCCCATGTTACAGGTGGAAAAAGAGACGAGAAGAACAATCATTCTTTTTATGTATTCTTCTTCATTGTGATAATGTCAGTGGGCCCAATTAGGCTTTGAAATGACCTCTTTACCCACATCAATGAAACAGAAGAAGGGTGAGCTCCCATATTAATTGATTGTGTTTTTCTGGTGACAATTTTGTGTAGGGTCCTTGAGTTTAAATTAGAATAAGGTATTTTTTCATAATAGGAAATAATTGGCAATACTTTTTAAATGAAGATTTTAATTAATAGAAGTAGTTAACTACTCACTTTTATACCTTTTTATTTCTTTTCTTTTTTTTGATATCCTAATATTAATGTAGGTTTAATCTTAATGAAAGATCTTTCATTTCGTGCAGACCCTTACACAGACTGTTCTACTATCTTCTGTTATTTTAGCAATAATTTCTCTGTCAGGTTGAATGGAGAGTGTGCTGTGATGTCCCAGAACAGAGCTTTGTAAGCTCTAGTAAAAAAAAATCTTAGCAGCTATCTACTGACGATATCCAAAAGTGATTATTCCCCAGTTCAAGTCTAGACAGGAAGATTGCTGCAGACCCATGTAAGATATTGGTAGTTAGGGATCTTCCGCATGTGCCCTAGTAACTCAGATGTTTTATTCAAGCTTTCCTTATTTTACCTTCAGGCATAAACCAAGCGCTGGAAATTCCAAACCAAATGTGCATGTGAAATGGGCAATTGTCAAGGAATCTGCTTTGCAACCATAACTGTAGAGGGTGCAATCCTTATATTTAGAGGATGCTGACTATAGATACTAAACAATTTCACTTAGGAGTCCTAGAAAATTGGGATCTAAACATAATTGCAGCTCAGATTTTAGCCTTGTGATTTAATTGTCCTTGCTGATTTGTTTATCCTTGGCACTAGTCCCATTTTCAGTGTGGTTTCTACTCTTTTTCTCTCTTCCTTGAGGACCAAGCCCTTGGGATGTTAGTAGTAGTTGGCTTTATTTGCGTCTTTCTGGATTGACTTCAGCTGTAAATCATAGTCCTGTTGGAGGCGGGTTAAGTGAGAGTGGGGAAGCTGCACAGCATCTAGTGAAGATGAAGGTTTGTCAAAAAAATACTTCTTGCTCTTACCATACTGGCAGCAGTAATTTACCTGCTGCAGTAAATCCTCAGACCAGCAAGTCTGAATTTAGTGGTTTACACTACAGATATTTACAGGAAAGATACAGTTTTTGATATCCACAGATTACTGACTAATTTGTACAACCACGTGAACATCATGTGTGTCACTAAGGGATATTTTTCTTGGGGGTTTTGGCTATGAATAGATATAGATGACTAGACTACTATTTTTCCCCCCAACCTGTATTTACCAGGATGTGATCCCTGCAAGGTAAAAGTATATCAGCAGCATACGTTGCTTGAAGTGCCATTGCCCATCGTGAACTTGCTTAGTGGAAAAATACCACTTAGTGTCGCTTGCTGCCAATCAAATGAATTTCTTAGCATTAAATATACTTTGAAAAGGAGGAAAGTTTGAGTATTTTGCAAATACAGAAATTATAGGCAATGAACAGTTTTGTTCTTGCCTGTTTTTAGGTGAATAGGCTTAAAGTGCTATTTCTGTGTTTTCAATCTGAGCTTTCTGTTTGTGCATGAAGGATCAGTAACATGTTTGACTGAACTCAGGAAATGGAGGTCATTTGAACTGACATACATCACAGAGAATTAGACATGGAATTCTGACTCTAAAACATTGCTTCAGCAGTTCTAATTAAAAGGGAAGCTTTATTTAATCCAATCAAATATCTGTCTTAAATGGAAAACCTTCTCCCTCACCCCCAATTCTGTTTTTCTTTTTTTTAGTACATGTAGTAAAACCCAAAGTTGAGCAATCTGTTTGTTAATCTAATTCCACAGCAAAAGAACTAAATAAATTGTCAGCTGTTTTACATTATGTACCTAAATATAAAACATTTGGCCAACTTAACCAAAACCTAATGTTGCTTGAAATGGTGTATATGGTTGGAATACAGTGGAAAAATCTTGTCTTCTACTAAAACTATTATTTAAAGACTCTTCTAAAGTATCTCACTCCTGCCTCCCCACCCCCTGCCCCCTCCAAAAAAAGTTGGATGGGAGACAGGTGTTAGAAAACCATAGCTACTAACATCAGCACTAAATTATGTAGTGGAAAAACCAGGGTACAGGAAAGCTAAGTGACTGCCACAGTTTCCTCATCTGTAAAATGGGTTGCCCAAAGTACAACAGGTACCTAATGACAGAAACAGAGCAGACAGCTCACCTCTACTTCGGTGACTAGATTGTGCTTCCTTACAATAACATATAAATGTTTATCTTATTGCCAACGGCAAAATATGTTGGAGTTTTCAATTTTTTAAATAAATTGTTACTTTTTGTTTTCAGAAGAGTAACTATGGCTTAATCTTCAGATTCTGCATTTAAACATGGAATAACTGGTAGTGAGCATTGTTCTTCCCAGTTCTACAGTGAACATGCAGCTTCTCTTTTTGATAATGATTTGTTCAGACAATATTTGCAGCCAAGAAGTGGACTATTGTATGAGGCCCATATGATTCTTTTTTATGTTCTGCCTTTAGTAATAATGATATGTAAACAATCGTGGAGCTGTGGTAAATGCCATCAGAAATGTGGTCTGAGTATGGAAGAATAAGAAGAATTGGAGAGAAGGCTCCCTTGGCATCAGTTCTTAAGCAACTGGAACAGAACCTGGAGTACTACATAACATGAGTTTTTAGTGTCATACTCAGTTAATTATAGATGAGTAATATAGCTACATTAATGTATTTATATTGTAAATAGCAATCCTGTTGATTTGGAAGGTCTTTGAGGTGACTTTGCTGGACTTTTTGAAGGGCTCTTGGCTGGAGTCTTGTCAGGAGTCTCAGCTGCAGGTTTTTCTGGAGTCTTGTCCGCTTTCTTAAATCGTCCAAGGAAATTTGGACAGATGTTCTCCGGGGAGATGGGCAACACAGTGAGCTTGTTTGCTGGCATGGTGTCACATCTGGAATGGGCTGCCAAGAGAAGTGGTACTGTCACCTAACTTGGAGGTCTTCAAGAGGAGGCTTGATAGGCAGCTGGCTGGGGTCGTCTGACCTTGGTCCTTTTCCTGCCTGGGGCAGGGGGTTGGACACGATGATCCTTCAGGGTCCCTTCCGATTCTATAATCTATGAATCTATATTGCCAGGTTTAACCCCATACACAAAGTGATCTGAGGCCTGATCCTGTTAAGTATGAAGTATCTCCTCTGAAATCATATTTATCCACTTCCACTGAAGTCAGGGCACTGTATATTACTTAGAAAAGACGGATTTTGCCTTTGCTTATTTATTTTTCCTTTTAAATGTTTACTGACCATGCTAGCTTGTACCGTTGTAAAGGCCAGAGTGTAGGACTCTTAAGCCAGTGGATAATGAACTAGAAGAATGGACTTTGACGTATTAAAAACCCTTTAGGAAAAGCTTGCAGAGGTATGTATGCTACTTGTATTAATGTACATATTTAAATATACTGATGTTTATCTGAAGAAGAAAAAAGCCCTTAAGGAGCACATGAAGGCTTTATGAAGTCCAGAAGAGAGAGGGAAGTATTAAGAGCCACTGTAGGAGGTGCTGGTAAGAACTGAGTACAGTCACTAATATTCAAGGATGTTGAATTCAAACTCAATAGGCATTGGGAAAGGCTACTAAGTCAATCGGGGAGTGGAAAATCTACCCCACAAGAGGAGACTACAGCAGCTTATCAAGCCTGGCAAAATGAAGATTGAGCTGTCATAAGCTGCAATAGCTCTCTATAAGGACAAAAGAAGTAAAACACAAGGGAGAAAGAACTCTTTGGGATAAATGGCAATGTGGACACAAGAAGTAATGGGTATAAACTAGCCATGAATAAATGTAGGCTGTCAGTTCAAAGGTTTCTGGCAATGAGGTTCTGGAACACTTTTCCAGTAGAAGTAGTGAAGGGAAAAACCAACTACTAAGAAAGAGCATGATCAATTTATGAGTGATTGAGGCACAATTTCCTGTGATAGGGGACAGGACTTGATGACCCAAGTGTTCCTTTTAGGTCCTTACACGAATAAGGAGAGAATTTTGCCGAGTACTTTGCAGTTCTTTCATGAATAAGGAAAGGAGATTTGGCCTTATCATTTTATTCTCTATTTTGATCTTGATCTCATTTGGCATCTAATTTTTGAATTGCACTTATTTTTCTTTACTCCTTTGCTTCACTTTTCTGGCATTTTCCCCTCCCATAATTTTACTTTGTGGTATTGTTTTACAAAAGCTTATCATAAAATTGTATAGTTTTAATCTGTTTATGGGTGAGTGCTAATGAAGGACTGATTGTCCCAACAGCCTGAAAATAGACTAAGGGTAGTCAGTAATTTATCACCAAATAATTGTTTCCACTCTGAATCATTTTTAACTCTTGCCTTCATAACATCTTAAGTTCTGCATATTCACATTTCAAAGAGTGACAAGAATGTGAAATTAATTCATATAGGATATGTTTACACCTGTAGAAATTCCTTCCAGATTATTTGGATGGAGCCCTGGATCTCTGCTATATTTACATTAAAACAATGTCCTTGATAATCTCTGTGTGTGTGTGTGCGCACGCGCGTGCAAGCAAGAGAGAAAATTAGTATTCCATCTTGTCTGAGGATCTGCCTTCTTTATTATTTTCCCTGGTAAAGTTACACTGGTGTAGGGAAAACTCTTTAGATTTTTTTTAGTATGTCCTAAGTGATGAATCACTCCAGTTACCCAACTAAACTGTGCCACTTCTGCTCTGTGATCGTTGGATGTAAAATGGACTGAAGAAATAGGAGTTCTGGCTGCTTTAATTTTAGAGCAGTTCATTTTTGGTTGGTGTGTACTTTAAGCTTATTTATTTTAGATGACTACCAGCATCCTAAACTACAGCAGGCAAGCAGCCAAAACCATGGAAACCTTGGCTTCTGCAGCTGCTCTGAATGTGCCTCCTTTCTCACCCAGTTAGCATCTACAGTGAGGCTTGAGATATTCTATACCATAGTATCACAGAAGGCAAATTCCTCAGTGCAGCATGAGAGATTTAAAAGTTGCAGCTTACCTGACTGAAGCTGAGTTAGAAGTAAAGAAATGCAATGTTACAGTCACGTAGAGCCCTTCAACAATGTTAATATAAGCCTTTGAACTATAAACAACCTGAATTGCTGCTTTTAAGCGTTATCTAAAAAAACATAAAGGCAAAACTGAAATGGCTCGTGTTTCATTTAAAAATATGCAGTACTTTAAGTCATATGTGAGCTTCAGTAAATCAGGATGATTTTAAACATGGTATTGCACTAATTTCTTTGTATGTGTAATTAGACAGATTAGGTATTGAGGAAATGGCATGCAAGAGAATTCATGGTGGGATAGTAAAGTTTACCATTAACACTAAAATCTGAGATGGGAGAACAGGAAAAAGTTCTATTCAAATGCACTAGAATCAGAACTTCAGTCCGAGTGTGTTTTGTGCCACTGTGAAGTGCCTTTAAAGCTGCTATTCATGGATAACTTGTGCATTCACTTTGCAGCAGGTACTCACCAGTGGCATCAAAAGGGATATAGAATAGGTAGTAAAGATACAAAGAATGGCAACAAAAATGATCAGGGATATGGAGGGGCTTTAATATGTGGAGAGACTAAACAGGGTAGGACTTTCTAGCTTGGAAAAGAGAAACTTGATAGAGACTTACAAAATATTAAATGGTACAGAAAAACTAAATGGCAAATAATAAATCTCTCTCTCTCTCATAATACCAGAAATAAGAGTATATAAATTAAACTGGTTTATTGGTAGTAGGTTTAAAACTAACAAAAAGAAGTCCTTTTTCACACTGCATCTAACTTGTGGAACTCATTGCCACAAGCTGTTGTGGAGGCTGGTAACTTAACCAAATTCAAATGGGGTTAGACCAGTTCTTATAGAAAAGGTCCATCAGTAAATATTGAATATAAAAGATAGGGGAACAGGCTGTAAATCAGAACTTCTTAAACCTATGAATGCTGGAAGCTGAAATGAGAGAGGAGCAGGGCATGAAAAATGTTGGTCATGCCCTGTTCACACTCCTCACCACGTGCTCTTTGCCACTTTGTGAGCCAGGCCTATTTGTTATACTTGAACAATGGGCCTATACCAACCAGGAACCCAATAAGCCTCTTTCAGTGGTTGGAGAAAATGTGTTAAAACTAAATACTGGGGGGCAATAAATGAAAAAACAGAAGGTCAGATGTGAATAATTAGGGAACCCAGAGGGGATACTGTGCAGAGAATGCAGGCTAGCACCCACTGTCCTTTGAATGTATCTAAGGAGTCTGTGGATGCTACCTGTGAATCTTTGCCCAGACACCTGGGATGTACTTTAGTTTGCTACATAAAGTCATTTAAATCAAAATACATAGCTAAAGGTGTACACTGTTACAGAAATAATTTTAAAAAGGGCAATTAAACCACTAAAAGGGGCAATTTCATCATGTGTACAAGGGCACACAGTTGCCCAGGTTTAACCCTATGTGAAACATGACAGACACCATGGTCTGGAGAGGTGCTATACACATGCACATATACATGTGAGCAGCCCATGCTCACGGCACTGCTCTCCCCCATCCCACCCCAACAGATCCCTGCTCCAGGCAGGAGTGGTGCCCTGCATCCCCCGGCTCCTGCATCCCTCAGCTCTGCTTAGGAGAAGCTGGGCTGGGCAGTGTAAGCAGCAGCAGTGGTGCCTGCCTGCCTGCCTGCTCACCTATGGCTGGTGCGCTATGCTGCTCCACCTCCCTGCCAGACTGCCCTGCCTCCCTGTCTGCCTCTGCCTTCAGCAGTGCTGTTGGTTTTGGGAGAGGGGAATGCAAGTGGGGGAAGATGCCGAAATACAATTTTGGCCAGGGCACCATTTTCCCTAAAGCCATCTCTGGACTTATGGTTAGATGCAGTACATGGCATTGTTTTAATGTTCTGATGGCATGGATTTGCCTATCTAAGCCCTATTATACCATCTGCCCTCTGCCTGTGCCTAAAGTATTCTTGTACACTGGACAGCTGCACTTGTAATGTCATTTGTTGGAATGTCATTATAGCAAATAACAGTTTCTGGAGCCATTGCAGGTATTGCAGTTTAAGCTATTGTAGTATCAAGATTTCTCTGAGTACCTATTCAGAGAGCAGCAAGTTGGTAAAGGGCCACTCTCCTAACCCCATAAATTTTATCAGGCAACAGACCGGCTCAAGGAACTGGCCCATGCATGCTGGCTTTTTATTTGGATGGTAATCCAACTGTTGGATATTTTCAAGATCTCCTAGCTATAGACTTGAGTATCCTGTTTCCAAGTCAGACCCATCCATGTACTCCACTAAACAAAAGAATTCACCTTCATCACACTTAATAGCTTTTGTGAGCTCAAACCAAAATTCAAGGCAAATGAATTGGTGAGGTTCTTGCCATATGTTATACAGCAAATCAAAAAAGTCCTTGACCATAAAGCCCTCAGACTGATACAGTTCAGCTGTGTTCTAAAATCTGTGGGTAAAGTTGCACAGTGTACGTACCGGGTTCAAATCCCACACCACAGAAAACCTGAACACTACACACCTTCATCTACATACACATTTCTCAAGGTAGAGAGTGCTATCTTCTGTTTGCTTGGCAGTCTCCCTTTTCTAAGAGTACAGATCACTGGGTTGGCATGATGTACATCATTCCTGCATATCAGCTCTGTGGAGATTGCTTAGTAGATGTTTAGTTTAAAGCCCGGTGGAGCAGGTCAGCCAGTCTGGGTGAGAAGAGCCTCCTCCCCAGGGGAGAGAGGTGGAGGCCATCTCTTCCCAGCAGCTCGCTGCCTCTCTCGCCAAAGAGCAGGCTGTGGTCATGGAAGCCAAAGCCTTCCTGATGACGCCAGCGCCACAGTCTTTGGTTGACTACGTGGATCCTCCTCTCCCTCCTCAGCCCATAGCCCGAGACTGGGAAGATCAAAGAAAACACCAGCTGTGCCCCCAGACCCTTTATCCCTCTCCCAAATCCCTGTAGCGCCTCATGACCCGGCTGAGAGCGCTCCAAGCCGTGTCATTGGTGCCCACATGGATAAGGAGCATGGGATAGTGGTCAGTGGGCTGGAGGAGCTTAGGGATCCTCTCCTCAACGTCCTGGCTGCAGGCCTCCAGGAAGCAGCAGACTTCCTGAGTTAAGGGGTCGGGGCGGCAGATTGTCCCGTCAGGATGGAGTCTCCCACAACAAACACTTTACATTTTGTCTTGGGGAGAGCGGGGGCGGTAGCTGCAGTTGGGCCTGTGTTGCCTGCGGGAGCTGGCAACTGAGCAGGCTCTGCTGGAGCAGCAAGAGGTGCATACCTGTTGCTAAGCACCGGCAGGGCAGGGGCCTTGGTGCGGCAGGCCTTAGGGCCCTTGACCGCCTTGGTCCATCCCCCTGACTGGACAGAGTGGACGGTCCCAGAGTCCTCCCTTGTCCTGGAGGGAGACCGTGGTCTACCCTCTGCCTCCCGGGGGAGAACGGCCTGGCAGTAGGAGTCAATATCCTTCTCGCAGTCCCAGATGGCACGCAGTCTCCAGATTAGTGTTACCCCATCACCATAGTAACTGCAAGTGTAACAGCGTCCTTGTGAGACGAAATATACTACTATGTGTATATTTCAAATGGAAAACTGAGGCGTAGAGTAAGAGTCCACAAGATGCATGTAGTAGAACAGGCACAGACGTTGAGTCTGTCTCCCAGACTTGAGTTGACTCTCAAGTCCATCCCCTTATCTGCATGGGTTAGTCTGAAATGTATGGAGATAAAATTTGAACTGAGCGATAGCTATAGTTAAACTTTTTTTAATAATGTGTCTTTTACATGTGCATTTCCAGTTCTTTAGTGATGACCGGTCTCCTCAGTGGGGATATTCCTCACCTTCATCAAAAGGTGACTTTTGGGATAGAGATGTCTTAGTTATTGTTGGTGAGGTATACAAGAAAGGGTTAATATAGTGCTCATCATCACCCCTACTTTACTGTGCCTGTGTTAGGGATCAGGTCTGAAAGAAGGGAGGGCACCTCAGCTGGAAACTTCATAGACATTAGGGCTGGAAGGGACCTTGGAAGATCATCAAGTCCAGCCCCCAGTTTTGGTGTGGGATGAGCAGCCTGGTAGCTTCCACACTGAACTGGTCATGAATGGGACTAGGAGCTAACTATATGGACAGCTGGAGTCTTCTGGTGGGATCTTCAGCCTGATATAGGTTATCAAGAGTCTGGTGGTATGTCTTAAGGCCTAGGACTGCCTGAGAGAAAGAAAGCTGAAAGTTAAGCCTAAAAGCATTGGCGACTGGTGCCTCCCAAGTCTGGACACCAGATTGCCAATGGGGTGGAGGGGGTCCCCCAGTGTCCGATTGCCGACCGGAGGGTGGGGGTCTAGAAGTGCCAAAGGCTTTTGGCTTGTGCTTTATGCTAGACTTCACTGCTCCAGAAGAAGCTGGTTCTGTCAGTGGTCTCGAGGGCGAGGCTCTAGCAATAACAAAAGGCTGAAGATTCTGGGGAAACTGAGGCAGAAGGGCACTATGGCATTGTGTGGCTACACAGAGATGATAAATCTGCCACAACCTGTAAGTTTGATCATACAAACCGAGTTTTAGATCCTGATGCTTAGCAGCTGCATGTATGTGAGTGAGTGTATCTTTTCCAGTTAAGGCATAGTCATACTACAGCAGAACTCACTTAACTGGCATCCTGGTAAATGGTACGTGTGCTCTTTCTGAGGCAACTGCATGAGAACGGACTCTGCAATGCATTTCACTGAGGAGAGAAATGAGAAAAATGGCAAATGCAGTCTGTTCAAATGGATCCAGTGCTCTCTGAAATCCTTAGCCAGAATAGGGAGTGAGCATGAGGGGCTATTCATGCAGTTGCAACACCTGGTTTGAGGATCTTTGTTCCCTTCAGGCACCTTAACTGTCCTGCTGTGGCTGGCAAGTCAAATTTTACTATGTGGGATTATTTTTTCTTTTTAAGGAAAAGACATATATTGGCTTCTATGTTTCTCTTAATGTAGCTCATAAACCTTACTCCACAGTGTTTGCCAACAATTGTACTGGTAGTTTTACAGACAAGGTCTTCCACTGTGGCTCAAACTAATGAAGTTTATTCATTATTTATTTTAATATATACATAATGTCACTGATGTGTTAATCATTGCACCTCATTCTCTGGGGCTTGTCCCTAAACTCTTAAATGCTTCTTGGTATGAAAATCACGGTCTACCAGTTTCTAACAATCGGGGTAGAGATCTGGACAGGAACTTCCTTTATAAACATCTGTATCAAGTTTTTATCTATGATCTTTTTAAAATCTTTCTACTGGGGAAAATATGGTCAGGCTACATATAATATAACTATTTATATTAACTTAGATTTCTGAATGTTATATTACTATTACAGCTTGAAACCTGGTGGGAGGAAAACTTGTGAGCCTCATCTGTAGAAGTTTTCCTTTGATTAGGTTTAATTTTGTAAGACAAAATGTAGTTTTCTGTAGTTTCATATAAGTTAATAACAAAATGCAGGAAACTAGGCTGAAATTGCACAGTCCCCCCCCTTACCCCCCCCCGCCCCATGTTAGCAGCCTCAAGAACTATAGTGTAAATAGGATGCCAGCTGCACAAGTGTTTGAAGAGTGCTGTGCTGATTAGGCTTGCCCTGAGCAAGGTTAGACAGCACAGTGGTTAGCAAGCCCGAAGCTCTTCTGCAAACAGAGCCCACATTAGTTGCACTTCAGACAACAATATCTGGTGGGGCTCACTGAGCTTTTTTGTAGAGGTTTTCCCATGACACGGATTGATGGAGGTGGGCACTGTTCAGATGAGTAAGAAGAGACAGTTCTTGCCTAAATAATTTATGTGCTTGATGGAAAGGATTGACCAAAGGGCAGGAGGGAGGGAAGCAAAGGCTGTCAGGTCAATGTCCACTATGGCACAGCCAAGACTAGAATCCAGGTCTTCCGACTCAATGGCTTCTGCTAGTCCACGCTACATATGGGGGGAGGAAAGGCTTGAAGACTTAATGCCACCTGGTGAGTGAGTGGGAGGGTTTGCCTTAAAAAATTAGTAGTTTTTCAGAACTCTTCTGGAAGCTGTTGTTTAGTTATAATAATGTATGTGCCCACACATACACAAATGCAGTGTAGTGTAGTAACATACTGTTCCAGACACTGTCAAAATTAAAGATACTTGTCTGCCAAGGATTTTTTCAAATTCTTTCTGATTCCTTCAGCACTGATGGGGGATATTTGTCCATACTAGAATATTACAGATGGGACTTATGGAACCTCTAGTGACAATACTCCATAGCTGCATTGTCGCACTGGTTGTGAATGCGGGGACTATTTTGCTAATGTAGAAAAGCCCAGCAAGTCCTCAGAAGGGAGTTGATTAGTGGAATGAGAAGGTGGGGACTTGAACCGAAAGAATGATAAAAGGCAAATCAAAGGAGCTTAATTGGTATTATCCTCCCAAGTGCCTTTCTAATTCTAGCCATTCAAACAGAAACTGAAATTATTTTAGATCTTTGTTCCAAGAGGAGTTTTCAAGCAGGCTAGCCACAGGAAGGTGCTAGTGCGGTGGATCAACAAATAAACCAGAAAATGCTGAACCCTAAAATATTCCAAACTTTGCTGAATGATGTATTTGTAATCATGTAGAGTTCACCTTTTTAAAATATCCATTTTATAATCACAATAAGTCACTCCAGCCTGTCTAGCTATTGCTAATTAATCCACTTCACAGGTACAATGGAAGCAATTGGCTTTGTTTCCTGCTTCACTGCACACCTCCTGTATGTTAATTACCAGAACCATGCCACCAGTCTTTTACTTATGTGCCCTCTCTTAAAATGCTTAGTTTATAATCCATATGAAATGTTTATTAAATCTTCCTTCTTTCCCATGTTTATGGGCTTTTGCATTGTGCTCAGAACCCATCACAATTTTTTATCCCAGTTTTACCTCCCTTTCAAAGATGCTACCATATCTATCAAAATATGAAAGCAATCTCTATTCAAACCTCAACAGTGTCCTTCCTGATGCACCTTGTGCTCCTAACCTAGGAGCTTCCTGGGAGAAGGGAAGTGAGATCCATTGACTTGAATCTCACTTCATCATAGCACTCTGTAAAGTGAGTGTAAACCATTTCCTTTCTAGTTAATCTTGTATCCACCTGCACTGCCTTTGGTGAAGCATAAATGACTAAGCAAGAAAAAAAGCACACTCTGGAAAAAGAAATGGGCTGAACTCCAGCCGCTTACACAACGGTGTGGAGAACTATTGCCCATGTTCATCCAACGCTGAGCACACATGAGCATCTTAAATGTAATCTCCAGTGTAGATGTTCACATTTTATTTCCATTACTTTCCTACAAAGTAAGAGTTTTGCAACATAAACACTAGTTATCTCTACCCATATTTTCAGTTGTGAACCAGCATTAATATTCCATTTAATCTGCAGATTCTTCAGGGCAGAGACCTTGCCTGCTTACTTAAGTGCTTAGCACACTTAAAGGCTCTATGGAGGTCATATACACATCAATAATTTGCTTAGAGTGAAGGTGGAGTCACTGAGTTGTAATAGCTCTGTCAAAAAAAAATGCAGTAGACTTGCTCATCTTGCAGCTCCTGAGTTTTTGCGAGCAAAACACAGAAAACGAGGAGCTCAGAGGGAGGAGTACTGTGGTACATACTTTATAGTCTACTAATAAGCCGGATGTGGAGGCTAATCATGAGCACTTGTGCAGATGGGTTTGGCAGGGACTGATGATGCAGGGGTACTACTGAATAAAAAATGCAGTAGAGGTTAGAAGCCTGCCTGATTATCAGACTGATATTATCTTTTGCTGCAGTTGGTAGACAGTAGCTGTAAAAAAAAAAAAAAGGGGGCACTGAGCTGATTTGTCTAGTTTGTGTCATAGGATACATTAGTGTACATAACAGGCAATTTCTGTCCTGGAATATTTTCTATAGAAGGAATGGGTGGGGAGGAAAAATAGTATACAAATTGGTTGCAAACAGCATAGGTTGGGGAGAAAATCACTTGGGTGATTTCTGAGTCATCAAAATGCCTTTTTAGCAAGCAGGGTGGGAATGGTGAATACAGTTGTGTGAATTATATCAGAGAGTAATATTAAACTAAGCAAACCTTAACAGATCACCCAAACATGTTGATTTTAATGGGGTTTCTCATTGCACAAGGTACTACTTGTTCAGGAAAATGGTGACAGCATCTGGCTTGAAAATCCATACCTGCTGTTTGTGTCCTACAAATTAAAAGTCCTTGATTTTGTGCCAGTGGAAACTATTACTGCAATTACAGAAGGCAAATTGGTACATTTAGCTCCAACTGCATCACTGGAATCAAACCTGTTTCTAAACTAGCATATATGAATTCAAAATTAGGACCACAATGATAGTCCCTTAACCAGCAACTCTTATTTACCATATTTACCTGCATCCAAGATGACTCTGAATTTAAGATGACCCCCCAATAATTAGTTACTATACATGGATAATTTGTTTTGTAATATTCCATGTATAGAATCTAATTATCAGAGGTTGTCTTAAATTCATCCTCCCTATTGCTGCAGCAGGGAAAGCAGTGGCAGCAGGATATATGGTAGGGGAGTTGAGCAGCTTGACACCTGCCTCTTGCCCCCCTGCCCCCGTACACACCTTGCCCTCTGCCACCTTACCACTTGCTCCCTTGCTGCTGCCTCCAGAACTGCCACCACTTCACTGGCTGCCACCAGACCAAAGCAAACGTGCTCCGTGCCCTGGGCCTGCACCCCCTGGCATCTGCCCTCCCTCTGGTGCCTGCTTCCCCACCTGGCCCCTCATGCTGCCTGCCTCTGCCCACTGCCTGCTCCCCCCCACCTCTCTACTAGTCACACTTGCTCCAGCTCTGGCATGACTCTGGCCCTGCTCTGGCCTGGGGCATGAAGCATGTGTTTTCTTTGACCTGAGCCTGGCCTAGTAGCAGAAACAGAGCTGCTGCATCAATTTTTACTGGGCCAAAGCAAGTGCATGCTCTATGCCAGAAACTGGAGAGGGGCCGGAGCCATGCCAGAGTTGAAGGTAGGGTAAGCAATAGATGGGTAGGTTGGGCAGAGGTGTGGAGGGGAAAGTGGTAGGGGGCAGGTGGGAAGCAGGAGGCAGGCTTGTTAAATGTGGTGAGAACCTCATCTTGGATTTGAGTAAATATGGTAAATAGACTTAATATTTAACCCATCACATCATATCTTCGAAGTTTTAGCAGGTTTCAGTGATTGTTTTGTGGTTGTTGTTATATTGCCAGAATCTGTTAAATTGTATAAACTCCTCAAGAATTTTTAAGTAAATGGTGGTTAGGGGGGAGGGAGGAACCCAGCATGGGAGCTGGTCAGAAGTGCTAATCAATAGTTCAGTTTTGGGAGGACTGTTAAAGGTTCAGTGAGAAAACTGCTGCTTGCTTTATTCTAATTTAAATATTTTCTTAATTTTATCCTCACTGTTTTGTTATCGTGGTCTCCAACATACCACCATCTTGAAATGATTTGTGATAACAGGCACATCCATTTTTACACTGCTGCTTCTCGCTTTGGGTAGCTTTGGACCTAAATCCAGTTTCCCCTTATGTCAAGGTTAAACAATTTTTTTCCATCACAGACATTAATTATCACTGTAATTAATGATTTTCTTCCTCCTCCCACTGCAGATACTGAGGATTAGTTATGATTAGTCAGTTATGATCAGCTGCTTGCACAATGGTGATGAACTGCATTTCAATTTATTTTTATCACGTGTTTTTCTCTGAACCATATCATTAGCATTTTTCATTATTATGAGCTGCTGATCCCTCTCGGGGAAACTTTGGAAAACACTTTGTTTAGAAATTATTTTGCATTAAAATATTTGGGTTGCAGAACTGCCTTTATACACAGTAGTTTTCAAAATTGTCCAGAGGGATTTTGTCTCTGGGTGCAAACTGGTACTTCAACATGTGGAGTCTGCAAAAATAAATGAATTCAGTCTTAGATTTCAAAGGAGATTTTTTTTTTTAAATCTGCCACAAAGGAAAATCCAAACAATTTTGTCCCTGCCAGAATCTAAACGATTCATTTCAGAAAACATTTTAAGGAAATGGATCCCGGAAGCCCAACCTCTCAGGCTCACAGCTCCCCACTTCCTGGCAGGGTAGTTTCACAGCTGTGGATCCTGTTGACTTGGGCTTCCCAGAAACCCATGAGCTGAGCTGGCAGGAGACTTGTTAAAACAAAGTTGTTTCTATAGAACATCTTGGTTTTGACAGATCTGAAGTCCTGCTTCATTCGTATATTCAAGACCAACTCTAATGGTAACAGTGGAAGTTTTTGTGGAAAAGTCAGGTGTTTTTATCTCAATGTCAAGGTTAAGCAGGACAGAAGTATTTTATCATGTTATCTGCGAGTGTCTGCACCACAGTGAATTATGGTGGGGGTGAATTTTGCAAGGGTATTTGGACCCTACGTATCTAAGGGTCTTTGACATTCAGTTTATATTAACAGAGAACAGGCCAGATGTTAACGTTTGTATCAGCAAGCTACTTCAAAATAGAGATAAGGCTTAGTACTGTTTATTACATGGCATGCACAAAACCTATTTATATCAAGGGGATGGTTTCTACTAGAAGCTGTCAACTGTGGTGAAGAAAGCAAGCAAAATGTTTGAAAGTCATCATAAATTAAAGAAGATGAATACAGTAAAACTAGACCTTATCAACACTATTATCTGCTCTTCAGTGCTATGAAAAGGATGCAATTGCTACCAAATGGGGTGGAGCCCAGAGAAAAAGGTAAGTGATGCTCAGCATTAATAATATAAGTGTTAAAAAAATTGGTCTTACCAGAAAGAGGAGAGACCCACTGACCTACAGTAACAGAAGATGCATCACAGTTCAGAAAAATTATAAATAAGGATTAAAATTCTTGAAAGCAAAACTCGTGTCACGTGTGAGGTCAGTCTACACCTATCACCTTGAAACTTGGCAGGCTTTGTGGCCTCCCTAGGGGCTACCACCCCTGCAGTTTTGACCCCACTGTGACATGAGTTTTGCTTTCAAGAATTTGGGGTGCAGTTCCTGTCAAACCCCTGCACCGATCTTCTTGAAACTTGTCAGGCTTCATGCTCTCAGCAAAGGTTACCATCCCTGCAAGTTTCATCCAAATCAGACAAAAAACAACAAAGTTATAGGTATTTCGTTGATCCCCCATTATACCCTATAGCTGCTCTAAAGCTTTTCCGAAGCAGTTCAGAAGCTCCAAACCGTTTCAGAAAGCCTAACAAAGCCAGCGCTTCGATCCAGACTTCCTGCTTCGGATGCCAAAGCGTCCAAAGCTTCTTTGGATTTGAAGCATGGTTCAAAGCCTCACACATCCGTAATGCAAAGTAGGTGCACACAATGGCTTAACACAGCACTTACTGCGCAGTAACCAAAATGTACTGCATAGTAAGTATGGCAACTTATGCAGATTTGAGCGTAAATTTGATGCCTTCATGATTCAGGTATCAAATTTATGCCCAGTTAGTTACTGTGCAGTAATGCACATGTAAGTGTATTACTGTGAAGTAACCCAGGGCCCTCCCTGCTGGGTCTGCCCAACCACTTGGGAGCTGGCCTGAGCCCATCCCCAGGGCTCCTGGCTGGCTCATCTGTCCTGGCTTCAACTTGGGACTAAAGTTAGTCCCAGGTTAACTGTACATGTGGATGCTGGTCTATTCCCATTTACTGTGCAGTGAATTTAAGCCAGCGTAAATGCACATGTAGACACACCCACAGTGTCTTAAACCTCCTTTTAAGCAATTCGCAGTGCAATACTACCTCCCCTACAAATGGGTAACACTAGAGTAACTAATGGAGAATGAAAAGTAAATAAAAGTGTCACAAGATCTTTCGTTCTCCCTGTCCCAATTTTCCCAAAAAATAAATGTTCCAGAGTACTATCCAAACTCTTGTGATACTTTCCACCGAAGAAGCCTAGAAGGACTGTATGGCAAGTGTTAGTTGAACCTTCAAGAGACAAATTTAATGTGCTGGAGTACAAGAACTCTCTAACTCCAAAATAAACCAGATGCAACTTGACCTTCTGATTTGGTCTTCCTTCTCACTTATGAAGATAAGAAAAAAAACTCGAAGGGGGATAAATTTCTTGGGCCATTTATAACCTAACATTTGCCCTGACCTTCCCTTCCCTGCTAAAAATGGAGGAGTTGGGGATAGAGATTTTCCACTCCACCATTTCGGGTAGTGATTTATAATTCTCCAAGTTGTTTTCAGTTCTTGTGCCTACCAACATTCTGGCTGTAGGCTGCCAGGAATAGCAACTTCAACCCTAGTCTGGAACAAGCCCCATGAACAGTCAGCAAATTTAGCAGCCAAACTTGCAAATCATGAAATGTGCACACTGAGATTTTTTCAAAGGCTTGCAATTTCACCAAATTTGGATGGCTCTTCATGAGGACACCAAAAGGCACATCTGAGACAAAGGCCTCTTTCCTTCTCATTTCAAATCTCTGTTCCAGAGTAAAAAGGCTGTAGAGCTTTTTAACGCAGCAGCATGCATAACTGGTGCCTCCTGAGTTAAGGGGGTCACTTCCCTCCCCCCCCCCCCCAGTGGCCAATCAGTGACCAGAGGGTGGGAGGAGTCCCCCTGTGGCTGATCATGCCAACAAGACGGGGTGGGGGCAGGGTTCTGGTCCCCCATGGCCGGCTGTGCGCTGACTCAGAATCAGCATTCCCTCTAAGCTGGCTCTAAGAGGAAACGCTGCCCAGAAGTGGCAATGGCACACCTGGAAGGGCCAGGAACATGCCTGGAAGTGCCAATGGCACTTCTCCTGGCACCCCACTCCCTGATCAGCACTTTTGGGGAGGCACCAGCACTCCTGCCTACCCCCCCACCTGTTGCCTACACGGGGAATGCTGCTGTGAGGGGGTGCACCAGCACTTTCAGGGGGTGCACATGCACTCCTGTGCACTCCCTACACATTGCCACTGCACAGCAGTAAGAAACTGAACATTGATAAAACAATGCATTCTTCCCTGATCTCATTTTAGCTGAAACTATGCAGAAGAATTCAACCTTAACAGCCTTAGCCTTCATCCAGGCAAATACCCGGCATGGAAAATATTAGCTTAAATGCTTAAAGTTTGGCCCAACGAAGCAACTGAAATGAGGGTATTCTAATATAGTGTTGCAGAACACTAACCCTAGAGATCAGTACCAGTTCTTTTTTTTTATACGTGACTTTTCTAGACTTTCCATGGCATGTGTGGATCAATAAATAGCATACCAGGGAAAAATACCTAAAAAAATATTGTTTTACTTAGATGATAGTATATAGTGATGTAACAAGTTCCTAGTCTAGCAGTTTATGCATATAACAAACAGCTAGGAACTCCTGGGTATTTTCTTGGCTCATCTCCATCACTAACTTGCACTGTAATCTCTTTCTACCTGCTTCCTCCCGCCCCACACACATCTGCAGCTGTGAATATTAGGCAGTATAGACTATGCTCTCTATATGTAAGACACTTCGTAAGTGCCAAGTCCTGTTTGGTATTACTTCATGTCTTTGGAGTGGCATATGCTGTATGAAGCAAGAATGAGTCTGTTGGGACTGAAGGATGAGGGCAGCGTTTAGAGCAGGCTGGCTGTGTCCACACATTCTGTACTTATGTATCAGAGTACACACTGCGGAGAAAGAAGGGTGTGTAACAGCAACATCCTGTTTGTGCTCTAGCACCAGCACCTCACCTCAATCATAAAGAGTGAGCACTGAAATTAGATGGGGACAGGAAAAACTGTATGTAGAAACTGTCATTCTCTAAACTCTTTCTTATATGCAACACAGGGCATTAGTTATCTTAATGATATACTTTTGCTCTGCAGATTAATTGTTGTGAGGAGAAAACAGCTGAAACCACTTTCAATATCCACCCCCACCTTGCTTCTGGTGAAAAGTCAGTGTAGGTGTCTTGATTTTTAGTTCCTGTTTCTCCCTTCTTACAATTAAGTTTAAGTAACTAAAAAAGCAAACACAGCCATGGACCTGGCTGCAGTCGCAATCCTCTAAGCAGCCCAGCGTGAGTCTGACCTTTCCATGACTTCTGTTGACTTCATGCTGCTTATCTGCTATCTTCTCTTTTTACATGATATCAGTGGATGATACCAAAAAAACTCTGCCACTACTTTTCTTCCCACTGGCTGGTACCAGAGGACAACTGCAAAAAGCTCCATGCATTCTGAGAGAGTCCTAGAGCATAGCTCTATTAAATCCAGAGAAGTTTTGCTATTGACTTCATTCTTGCAGTTGACTTCAAGATTTCACACATTTTTAGTAGGCTTCTTCATCTAGTAGAATAAAGAGAATAGGCCAGGGGTTGTTAACCGTGGGTACACGTACCCCTAGGCATACGTGGAAAGGCCATAGGAGGTATGTGTGGGCAGGTGAGGAAGTGTGGTCAAGCGCGGAGTGGTGACATCTCCTCTGGTGCATTTCCACATGTTGCCTCTTACCTGGGGGAGGAGTGTGCCACGCACCACCAGCCCCACGCAGACCGAGGCCAGGCAGGCAGTTCCCTGCTAGTAGCCAAAGGGGTAGGAATTCTGCTGGAGCAAGAGAAGAGAATTGGCCAAGATGCATGAGCAGTTGGTAAGGGTAAAGGATGGAGTACACTTGGGGGTGGCTCGAGTGATGTTGCAGCCGACTGGCAGAAATTTACATTATAGCTTAGGGGCTTGAGTTTTGTGTTTACTGTTTATGACCGGAGGACTGCGTGAGGCTATTAGGGGTTGGAGGAGGCCTCATAGGGGATCCACAGTAGCATGGGGACCCCAGCGCCAGAGAGGGCGCAGCATTGTGGGGTGCACTGATCCCAGCCCCACGAGAAGGGGGCAGTGTGAGAGGCCCCAGACAGGGGCAGTGATTGACAAGTGCCTGGGGGGCGCAGTGAGAGACAAGGCTGCAGAGATCCTGAGCGCCAGAGGGCATAGAGAGAGATAAGGGCTGCGGCTAAGACCGAACAATGTCTAGTACATCTGCTAGGCTTGGGGCATGGTACGGGGGTGGTTGGAGCTACACATAGCCCATAAGGCTGGGGTGCATGGAACCCCCATTATAGAGACAAGGCGAGTGATAGCAGGAGAACCGTGGCCAAGAGAATGATATATATATAAGACCAAGATGTGGAGGGCGAGATTCGAAGATGCTTTGAGGTGAACTTGGCATGGTAAGGCAGTGCTAGGGGAAATCACGGCTACCCTAGGACCCCACTCAATGACAGTGATATTAAATGATTCTTCTCTAAGCAAACCATTCCTCTTACCTAGTGCTTCCACCACTTTCTCTGCTGTTGTGCATTTGGAGTAAACTTAAAAATAGAAAAATGGATAGGAGGACACAGAAGATTATCAGAGAGTATAGTACACTTTTAGAAAACTAAGTATAAGCTTAGTCTCTCCTTCTCCCTGTTTTGGGAGTATGGAAAGAAAATAGTCAATATTCTTTAAATTACATCACCATTTTGTACTATAGTTTCCCATTTACTAAAATGAGAATAATGGGTGCCTCTACATATTCTCTGACAATATTCTGATTAGAATGTGTCAGAGCAGACTTGATTAACTACCTGGATCCCTGTAATTGGAATGCTTCAGCATGCCACAGCATCTCATGTACTCAGCATCCCGTGTTTCAAATCAGCTTTAGCTAAAGTGCCCTTTGGCCATTTTGAAACACAGGATGCTGAATACGCAAGATGCTGTGGCGTTTTAAATGGATCGGCTCTTGGGAGCTCCTGTAATTAAAACACACCCATCACACCCTGGAGTACGTGTATAGGCACCCAGTATTTCTAATGGTATTTTGAAAGATGCTTTGAGATCATTGGATGGAACATGCTACCCAGCTCTGTTCACATGACTTTATATTTTTCAGACAATCTGGTATACTTTTTTTAATTTTCTATGCTCTGAAGAGACAAAGGTGCCATGCTGGTTCCCTTAAGACAGCGATTCTCAGTCAAGGTTCCACACCTACCTAGCTCCTTTATAAGGTGGTGAGCACTGTAATACATAAATTAGTTTTTGAAATTGGGTGCCACTCAATATGCAGACGTTATGGAGGGGGTGCCTTGAGTCCAATGAGATGTTCTCAACCTTTTCAGACTCAAGGTACAACTACTTTTCAAGTCTGTGGGAGTTTTATCAACAACTTCATTAGAGACAAGGTTTTACCCTGTGTAAGTGCAGTGCAGATGCCAGTAAGGACTCCTCTACATGTACAGGTAAAGACACAATTGGATCTAATGTCTGATCCACATAATTGCACCTCCTGCCATGCCATATGTGTATGGCAGAAGGCATGATTGTGGGATTGCACATTAGGTCCAGTTGTGCCTTATTGTCAGTGGAGGAGGAACCCAAGGGAACTCTGATCTTTGACTCCCCCTGCATCATCAGGAAGTAGGCTCCCACAACTGAAAACGCCGTTGAGGGGGCTTCCAGCCACAGAGGATGCACACATGGCCAGGACCAAGAATCCCAGCACCTGATAGGGCTCTGGGTATCAGCTCTGCTTCACCCCTTCAGCTGTGGGGTCTCTCAGCCCCAGCTGGGACCTAGAGCCCTTTCAGTTCTGGGGTCTCTTAGTCCTGACTGTGTGTGAAGTGCAGTTAAGTCCCAGAGCCCCAACAGCTGTGGGGTCTCTCAGCCCCAGCTGCCCATGTGGCACATCTAGGACCAAGGACCCTGGATGGGCCCAGGCGTTTTAGGCACCCCGGGGCCTTGGAGATCACAGCAGCTGGTATCCCCAGGGCTTGGAGACTTCACATTGGGCATGGTACACCTTTGCTGCTAGGAGCTCTGTCAGCCAACAGGGCTCCCAGCTGCAGGGGACACCCTGCTACATGTGCAAATTAAAGCTCAGTAGCAACCAGCTATACAGTTAATACATATTTTTTAGGCCTAACTTTATAGCTGGTTGGAGCTTTGTACCATGTGATAGCTACTTTGTACATGTAGTTGGTTTCAAGGTAATTGTGCAATTAACCAGTTAATTGCAGGATGCCTGTAATGTGTAGAGGGGGTTTAAAAGGCACATCCTTATAAGTAAGGTAATGAAAATGAGTTGTATTTCTCTTGGAAACTTTTTATAAGCAAAATGAAGCATGATTAGCAGAAATTAGCTTTTTGAATATTTGACAGCTCAAGATGTGATTTAAACACCTGCAGAGAAACCTAATCATGTGAAATGATTGTGAGGGAAGCAACAAAGGTTTCTAAGGTTGTGGTATATGCTTGATGCTGCAAAAAGCAAAGCAGCATCCATAAATTCAAGGTACTCCCATGTAAGGAAAGGCTTCTTTGGAAAGATATACGGAGACCCTAGACAAGTTTCTGTCAGTTTGGGAAGCTTGTATGTGTCCGCGTTTGCAGTTGGAGAGGGGGTATAAGGAAAATAAATTTTCTGTAGGGATTCAATTAACGGATTGAATGGAAGGCCACTTGCATGGTCAGGGGGCAGCAGGTCAGGCCCTACAAAGATAGACTAAATCTATAGGCTGAATCTATTCAGCCTTCACAAGAGAAGATTGAGAGGGGATCTGGTGCCGTCTATAAACTCACCAGGGGGGGACCAGCAGAAAATAGGTGAGGCTCTGTTCCCCTGGGCACCACCTGGGATAACAAGGAATAACAGCCACAAATTGATTGAGAGCAGGTTCAGGCTTGATATCAGGAGGCATTACTTTACAGTTAGGGCTGTCAGGCTCTGGAATGGGTGCCGAGAGAGGTATGGTGCTCTCTTCTACCTTGGAGGTCTTTAAGAGGAGGTTGGATAGATATCTGTCTGGGGTATTATGATCCCAGCACTTGTTCCTGCCCAGGGCAGGGGGTTGGACTCGATGATCTGTTCAAGTCACTTCCAACCCTAGAAACTATGAAACTATGGATTCAGTGCATTAACCCAGCTGCATATACATGCACCCAGCTGTTTTTCATTCCTAAAGCAATGTCCTTGCATTTACTGATGCTTTCTAGTTCTTGTAACAGAAGTGCTTTTGCTAGCCCTATCCATTTTTAACTTTTTTAAAACAAGTTTTAATTCACTTAGGATTACGGTGGCCAGAAAAGCAGTTCTCAGGATCAATGCACCAATTGCACTGTCCAGCCCAAGACAAATTTAACAACTGATAAGTGTCCAGCCCCTTTCAATTAAATGTTAATTATAGCAGGGCATTGGTTTGCCTGCTGTCTTCTGTCCCTTGTTCTCTCTGCAACACTCCTAGATCCATTGCCTGCTTGTTTAGACCCTGAAATCAGAGTTTCTAATACTGGATCTGGCCTATTAATCCCCTCTCTTTAAAGCTAGTTTCTTTTTGTTCAGCTAACACTTCATGCTTCACAGCAAAGTCAAAATTTTAAGCAAGGCATTTATATTTACTCAAGACTGTCACCCTTCTGTGAGCACTGTGGGCAGCACAGCCAGCTGGGGTTGCACTGAAAGAATTGGTGGCCAGCAGGGTGGTTGGGCTGTTAGGTTTTCTATTTTATTTCAATACATTTCTGAAGCAAAACCAGATCTACAAATACCAGACACCCTAGGTAGAGATGACTGAAAATGGTGTGTGACTTAAGTGGCATGCTGCTTTTTAGCGCTGTAACTTTGGATTCTTTGTGGAGTGGAGTGTTAGTGGGAAGATACCATGTTGAACAATGGATCTATTCCTATGAAAGGTTTGGCAGTTTGCTTTCAAGCCTTTGCATCAGGAAATACAACTTGGGTTTTAGTTTTACACCAGCAGATTTGTGGAGTTCCCAAGCAGTTCTGGAGAAATGATACTAGGAAAGACTGGTTGACTGTGGCTTGTAGCTAGAAACCCCATGGACAGGGAGCTTGAAAAGTTGGCTAAAATCAAACAAAAGACGGTGCTGGCAGCAGTACAATAGTACAATACTTTTCTGAAAACACCCTGCAAAGAAGTGTAAGGCACTGCAAAACCAAACTGATCTGGTTAAAGTAGTGGTTCTCAACATTTTTGGACTTGAGGCACCCTTCACTTGACTCAAGGCACACTCTCCATAACTTTTGTTTGGAGGGGTACCCAATTTCAAAAACAAATTTATATATTACAGGGCTTACCTTCTACATGGGCGGAGCAGTAGGGGTAGGGGATCATCCAGGCAGGGACAAGCCTGAGCCTGGCTTACCTGCTTACCTTATCTCCTCACACCTTACTTGTCTCTTGACACCTAATGGCCCCCTTCAAAGGATCTGGCAGCACCCCAGGGCTCTCCACCTCAGTGGTTGAGAAACACTGAGTTAAGGTAGACCACACTGACAGGCTTTAGAAGAATTATCTTACAAATAATTTTTAACTTCTCTGACAAATGCCATTATCAGCAAACAGAGCAATCTTAAATTACAGAATTGCCTCTCAGAGTTTTTACAGGTTATGAGCATTTCTTCTAAGTTATGTGTTCTGTTCTTAAATGGCAGTTATCTCTTTTACCCCTTCTCTATCTCACTGCAGCATTTTGTGGGTTGAGGAGAAGAATCTATGCTCAGAGTGAAATATTCTTTACAGGACTGTTTACTTTCTTTTATGATGAGTTATTTCATGGTTTATATTATTAATGCAAAATCACAGTATAGCCTCTTATTCTTTTGAGAATCACTTCCACTGTAGATGTGTCACCAAGGAAAGAATAAGGGCCGAGGTATATAATATTGTCTGGGACCAGTTTTAGTATAGTCAGTTGAACAGAAGGGTGAAGGACAGTCGATACTGTTTTTATTTGTGACTGCCACTGAACTGTTGTGCAATATAAAGCAAACCATCTAACTTCTGTGCTTCCATTTGCTCCTCTGTAAAAGAAACAAATAAGACCTGGCATGATGAAAGCCATTGGGATGTATGGGTAAAATGTAGCTGTATTTCCTTTTGTTTCTACTGCAGTGCTTGTTTTATGATCCTTGTGTTTTAAATACTTATTTTGATGTTTTAAATTAATCTGTTTATAATCCATTGAAGGACCTTAAATTATTAACAACCTTTATATAAAAGACCTATAGAATGTAATAGGGAACAATATCCCTTTGGGTTTTTCAACCATATAAAATGGTTTTAAAATATCCTGTGGAGAAACTATCAGTCTCTCTCAAATTCTGAAAGCAATTTCTCTATAACCGTAGTACTTTCATCCTCATGAAGTTTCACAGGACTTTTCCTAAAAAATGTTGGTGTGTATTCTACGCTAATAAACAATTTATCCCCATGAGATTTATAAGTGCTTCTGCAATGATGCGGAAGTGATATTACTGTGTGTAGTGTTGTACCTTGCTACTCATCTCTCTCAGTTGACTTAAAATGCAGCACTGCATAATAAAATCACTGCTGCAGAAACACTAACAGAAGAATGTGCTATTTACATCACTAAACAGTTTTTGCAGCAGAGCTGAATGCCAGAGGAGAAACTTTGGTTCAAATATTTTAAATAGAATTAAATTAACTCTTTTATGAGAATTTTAGGGGCAGGAGGTCTAATTACATTTATTAAGTCTTGCTAATTCTAATAGCTGTTTCTTGCAATTATTTTTCAAAAGCAAAGTTATGCTTCCAATGTACCAGGCTCCTGCTGCAGAGGTAATGCAGGCATGTGCTGTAATTAAATAGTCCTGTAGGAGCTTTTCTCAACATTTTGTTGCAAGGTTAGAGGAAGGAGTGCAAAGAACTATAGTTCATTTTACCAGTTTACAGGTTCCTTTGAAATACAACAGAATGACTGTCTGCAAGTCACAAAACCAGGATGTATTTGGGTGGTGAATCTTGCAAAAGTCTGTCAAAGGGATCAAAGTGTCAGATCCTTCATGTATAGCCAAAGTAGACTGCCTCCCAAGAAGGGAGAGCCTCCTGTGTCCTATATAATTCCATGTAGGTGTCCTGCATCACTGTGGGTATATACAGAAGTGCTCCATGCATGTTTTACAGCACTGTAATTCAGAGTACTTTTTATAGCACTATAAAGTTACATCATTCTTAAACATGACAGAAGTGCAGTCTTTAGTGTGGCAGTGGTCTCTAGGCCTCCCTGCACTTTCCAGGCTAGAAGGCAGCCTGGGGCTGCAGGGGACTGTGGACAGCAGTGGACCTGTGGAGAAGGTGGATCTAGAATGACAGGCTGTCACTGTTTCATCCTACCCCCACCTTTGCCTCCCTCCCCATCTGGTGTGCAAAGTGGGCATCTCTTCTGCCACAGGCCAGGCAGTAGCTCTTACACAAGCTGACAGCCCGACTCCAAGCATCTGGTCCCCAGCCATGCAGGATCGTGTGTCTGGGATGCATCCTCCCCTGTCCTCCTCCCATCCTTCCCCTCCAGTCCAGTCTGGCCCAACTACTAGCTGACTGAGACAGCAGTGAGACCAGGGTGGGTTGCCAGCTTTTGCTGGCTTGGCTACTGCTCCTAGGCTACCCTTGGTGGTGCCAAGACGCACGAACCAATTCACAAAGCCCATGGGATATAGGTGGAATCACCAAAAATTTGACCAGAATACCAGTTATTTAAAGCACTCTAGGTCAGTAAAGTGCTGTAAAATACAGAACTTAAAATTGAATACCTCATTTAATAAGAGTTAATTTAAAGCACTGTACCATTTTTAAAGTGGTGTATTATAGACTCCAAGATGAACATGGGCTGCCGATGTGGGGGTGCAGTCAGGAAGGCTAACCACATCTTGTCATGCATCCACAGATGCATCACAAGCAGGTCCAAGGAGGTGATCCTCCCCCTCTATATGACGTTGGTCAGGCCGCAGTTGGAGTACTGTGTCCAGTTCTGGGCGCTGCGCTTCAAGAGCGATGTGGACAACATGGAGAGGGTCCAGAGGAGGGCCACTCACATGATTGGAGGCAGCAGGACAGCACTCCTATGGGGAGTGGCTACAGGACCTGAACCTGTTCAGCCTGTACATGAGAAGGGTGAGAGGGGATCTGGTGGCCATCTATAAACTGGAAAAGGGAAACAGCAGGCAATGGGAGAGTCCCTGTTCCCCCGAGCACTACTGGGAGTAACAAGGAATAATGGCCATAAGTTGACAGAATAGATTCAGGTTAGACATCAGGAGGCACTACTTCACTGTCAGGGCAGCTAGGATCTGGAACTAACTTCCAAGGGAAGTGGTGCTCGCTCCTACCCTGGGGGTCTTCAAAAGGAGGCTAGATAGACACCTTGCCGGGGTTGTTTGACCCCAGCATTCTTTCCTGCCCATGGCAGGGGGTTGGACTTGATGATCTGCTCAGGTCCCTTCCGACCCTACCAACTATGAAACTATAAAGCCATACACTTCTGTTAAGTCATGGCTATAAAGCATTTGAAATGTAAAAAGCAGCTACTGTACACACCCGGGCTAGGGACAGACATTCAAAAAGCCTGAGCCTGAATTGATTCAATCTTTGCAGGTTAATCTAACCTGACTTGGTTGAACTGGTTTGAAACCAGACAGACATTCCCTCTGGACTGAGTGTGAAATGCATGGCGTGGAATGCACGCTGTGGGTGTGGAAAGCATGCTGTCCAAATTTGCTGATGACACCAAGTTGCGGGGTGAAGTGGGCACGCTCGAGGGGACGGATGGAATCCAGCTAGATCTAGACAGGTTACAGAGGTGGGTGGATGAGAATAGGATGGAATTTAACACAAACAAGTGCAGGGTATTGCATCCAGGGAGAAGGAACCAGCAACACTCCTATAGGTGGGGGAACATCCTTTTTGTCAACACAGTGGCAGAAAGGAATCTTGGAGTCATTGTTGACTCCAGGATGAACATGAGCTGTGAATGCAAGGAAGCGGTCAGTAAGGCTAACCAGACTTTGTCATGCATCTATAGATGCATCACAAGCAGGTCCAGGGTGGTGATTCTTCCCCTCTATGGGGCATTGGTCAGGCCGCAGTTGGAGTACTGTGTCCAGTTCTGGGTGCTGCACTTCAAGAGGGATGTGCAAGCATTGAGGCGGGCCACTTGCATGGTCTAGGGGCGGCAGGGCAGGCCCTATGAAGAAAGGCTAAAGGACCTCAATATAGTCAGCCTCCACAAGAGAAAGTGAGAGGGGATCTGGTGGCCATTTACAAACTCACCGGGGGGACAGCAGGAATTGCGGGAGGCTCTTTTTTTCTGGGCACCACCCAGGGTTACTAGAAATAACGGCCACAAATTGTTAGAGAGGAGGTTCAGGCTGGACATCAGGAGACATTACTTTATAGTTAGGGCTGCCAGGCTCTGGAATGGACTCCCAAGTGAGGTGGTACTCTCTTCTACCTTGAAGGTCTTCAAGAGGAGGCTGGACAGACATTTGGCTGGGGTGATATGATCCTGGCTGGGGCACCTGTTCCTGTCCAGGGGAGGGGGTCAGACCTGATGATCTGTTTAGGTCCCTTCCAACCCTAAGTACTATGATACTATGGGGAAATTCAGGCACATGCCTGAAGTGGCTCAAGCTAGAAGCTGGAAGCGCTAGAGCAGCCCTCCCTTTCCTTCCCTTCTCCAGGGACCTGAGTTGGGGGGGGAGGGATATGGGCAAGCCCCTGCAGGACTCTGTTATTAGGGAGGTCTGCCTGTACAGTCCCAGGTTTTTCCCCACTGACTGCTCAAGGGGTGGGAGTGTTGCCAGACCCTAGCCCCAAGCTAGGACTCTGAGGCAAGGTGGGGTGTGCATTGCACGTATCTGTTGATGACACGGAACTTTTCAGTCTCCCTCCCAGCTTCATCATACTGTCTGCAGCAAACTGGCAGGCAAGCAAGCAAACTGGGGGCTGATAGTGATAACAGTCTTTATCACGTGATTAACAAATCAATAGCCTCTCTCCACATTACTTCAAACTTCTTAAACAGCTTACCAGCTGACCTGTTGATTAGCTCCAAAAGCCCTAAGTGGTCACTGTTCTATCTGCCTATCCCAGTGAAATTGGAGAGAGACACACACATAGACACCTCTCAGCATACCACATGCTGACTACAGTCCATGCTGTGGCAGAGAGGAGGAAGGGATCTCTGCCTAAGCAGCAAGTGGTGAGAGTGGGGGAAAGAGGGACATGGGGAACAGACCCTGCTGTGCCTGCAAGTCGGTGTGGAGCTCCAGCCAGGGAGCAGAGGGGAGGGGCCAGCCCTGCTTTGGAATAGAGTGCCCTGCCTTGCCCAGCCCAGAGAGTATGCCAGGATGCTGGGGGACTCTGATTTAACTTAAACTAGGAAGGGGTCTGGGACAGACATTGCATAAACCAGTTTGACCCAAATCAGTTAAGTCTGATACTACATTCAACCAGGTTTATCTCAAACTGGTTTATGTGCACTGAGTATCTCTTCTGTTACAGGTTTAAATCAGTTTCTGATTACTTAAACTGGTTTATGTGTAATGTCTGTCCCTAGCCCAGGAGGCCAGTTCTCTGCTTGTTGCAAGCAATTCAGTCATGTAATCCCTTTAAAAGAATTAGCAAGAAACATGGTAGAAGTAGTTAGGCATTTTTATGTTTGAAATTCTGTGTAAACACAAAGCTGGACAAATACTCTGTTTGGACGTGTCCTACTCTATTCAAGTTTGAGAACAGTATATCAGAACAGCTTGCTTGCCGTGAACAGGGAGCGCTGGCTTTTCCTGTTTGCTCTTTTACTGCTGGAGTGTCAGCAGTGAGATTTAAATGTTCTTGAAAGAAGAAAGAGGTACTGGCAAGCCATACATCTAATTGGGGGTAAAAAAAGAAAAGGTGAAAGTAAATATAAATAAATGAAATCACACTCCACAGAAACAGCATGCATGGCAAATTTCTCTTAGCTGCCTTAGAAGCTGAAATTTCATAGCAAAACTGTCTTATAGGAAGGGATTTGGGTTTTCTGTTTACCACAGAAAAACATGGTAAAACCCTGATTTTCTTCTTTTTAAGGAGAAATCCATGCAAAATGGTGGAACTCTGCAAGGGGCTGGGGGGAGTGGGAGGAGGGTGGTCAGGCAGGAAGCACCATGCGCATGTGGCAGCCAGGCAGATAAGTTTTGGAAAAGGGGGGAGGATTGAGACCCCCATAGTGAGGGAGGAAGGGAACTGCGCAAGGCTGGGGCAGGGGCTTCTGCAAAGTCAGAGCAGTGCCCGGGGCCCAGGGACAGAATGCATGACTGCGGGGCCCAGGCAGGGAACGGGATGGAGCTGTGAGCAGCTTGTTCAAGGGGCAGTGGAGGTGATGATTCCCTCCTGTGCACACTCCCGGGAGGAGGGGCGTGGGGGGCACCTGCCATCCACATTTGTGTGTTGGGGTGGAGGTGGCTGCAGGCTCAGGGCTCTGCACCCTGCTGCCTTCCTCCTGGGGCCTCCACAGCCCAGTGGGCATGGCAAGGCAGAATGGGGCAGGGCAAGGAGACACAGTGCTTCTGCCAGGAGGCCCATGTCACCATGGCAAGGTGCCCCTGTCTGCTTGGCAGCAGCAGGGGTGGCAGTGCAGCCTTGTGCCCCTCACAAGGGGAGGGTAGTAGGGCAGGCATCCAGCCATGGGCTCTGCTTAAGGGGGCAGGGGGAGATCTGATTTTTCCATGATAAAAAATCCCGAAGTCAAATGCCAAAAGTTATAGGTATTTAGAATTTATTTTATTATAATGACTGAAGCTTTTAAATCAGAGGATTTGCTGTTTTTAAGCAGAAAATCAGGATCCCTGCTTATGAGTCATTGCTATGGAGTCCAAGGCTAGTGTAATGCCTGCTGCACTGAGAAGAGGCCAGCCAAGAGGAAAGAGACAGTAACATTGCAGCCATGGTGGGAATTAAATAATCTTTGTATAAGATAGACTTTCTTTGAAGCAATTCACTAAGTCAGATGCAAAAAGGACAAGTTTGGAGAGGTAGGGAGTCAGTGGTGGGAAAAGAATAAACAGCAGGGAACTTCCAGGGAACACAGCTGTGAATAGAGCACTATACCCTCAAATGGGTTCTGGGAGAGAGGGAGCCAGATGCAAAGGAATGGCAGTGTTTTATACTGCTGTAACCTGGGTGGTACTCCAAGTGGTACCCCGCTCTCCAATTGAAGGGATCAAAGCAGGTACACAAGTGCTGCGGGAGGTGTAGGGACTCTCCTCCCCAAACAGAGCAGAGCCTTTAATGAGGGAACAATACTGGGAACATAACAGGCATAGATCAGGGGGTATAGTGGACACTACAATTCCCCCAGGGGGCAGGATTCAACAAAGGTTAGACTCTTACAATCATTGACAAAAGACAGGGTTAACAAAATATAAACCACAAACAAATACTGGTTGGTGAAATATAAAAAGGCACAAGATACAAAATGACAAGGAAATATAGGGCCTAGGTACCTAGAGGGGGAGAAAGGGGGTAAAAACACAATGGCCCCTTTCCACTGCAAGAAGACTTGCTTCTTGTTAGCTCACTCACCCTAGCTGGGACTTGAACCCAGATCTCCCATGGGGTAGGCAGAAATACTGCCACACAGGCACCACTGCTCCAGGCTGCTAGGGGTCTTGACCTTTCTGGAGCCCCAGCCTCATGTTGACTGGAGGAGCTGGAAGCAGAGCTGGGAACCCCTCAGGTCACTGCTCAGATCCTTGCTGGAGCAGGGGAGCCTCTCCTGCTGGCTGCAGCCTCTCGTAGGTGATCCTGGAGCACGGTGGGGAGCCCCTCCTGCCAGCCACACATCTTGCTGCTGAGGGTCCAACTGCTGCCTGCAGGTCCTGCTCCTTCAGGCTCTTCTGGGGCAACTGCTCCTGCCCTGCTGGGTCAGCTCTTTGAAGCTCCTTTCTTGTGGTCCCTCACTAGTCTCCCCCAAGTTGGCCACGCTGCCCCTTTTATCCCCCTCTGGGTGACCCAAGGGGCCAATCAGGGAACATGGAGGGTGAGTCTCTGGGGCCTGATTTGGTGAGGAAAGGGAATCCCAAGTCCTCCAATCATCTTTTGCCCTTTCAAAACCCCTGGGCTAGGTCACTGCCAGCTAGCCCATCACACTGCGTATAAGGATGCTTCAAGAATTCTGGTCAGCAATAATCAGCACAAGAAGTGTTGAGGAAAGGTAATAACTGCAGCACATTCAGTATTAAAGGAGACTTGTAAACAGGAGTCCCCAATGACATCTATCTGGTAGCTGGAGACCTGAGGAAAAATGGGAGGAAAGTAGTAACAGATCAAATACTCAGCAAGACTAGAAGGATCAGGGAGCACCTGAACTAAATAAGTACAAGAAACAATCATTGTATTAAAAATATTATATGGCAAACATTATAACTCTATTAGGTCTTTGGATGTTTTCTATCTCACTAGGGCTTGGAGATATCAGATAACAGACTCAGATGACACAGATGGGATTATATTTGTTCTCTGTTTTCCCTCTCCTGAAATGGTGACATCTTGATTTAGAAAAACATTTTAAGCCTGTGCTTGCCTTATTCTAGGACATTGGATTGTCTTTGGAAATTATGATATAACCTGGGCCCATGTGCGCATCTGTGGGAGATCTCTCAGAAGAAGCTTGACTCCCAGCCATGGGAGCTGGGATGGGGGTTCCCAGATGCAGGGGCACAGACCCTGCTACATGTGCAAATTAAAGTTGGATAGAAACCAACTATAAAGATATTATACGTTTTCCAGCTCTAACTCTATAGCTGGTTAGATCCTTTTAAGTTGTGATGAATAATTTGCAGGTGTAGCTGGTGTAAATTAATTGTGCAGTTAACAAGATAATTGTGTAATACATGTAATATGTAGAGGGGCCCTCATACATCAAGCAAGCGAAGCTCCTTAGCATTAATGCTGGCATAGAGCTAGTCAAACTTTTAGGGCTTTCTTGCACTTTACACTGTCAGCTGCACAGATGTTGGTGATAGCTCAAGTTTGGAGAAGTCATGTTCAGGCCAGCAGGAGCCTGGAGGACTGAAAGGTAAGACTCCCCCCTCCCCCATTCTGGACTTCTCCCCTGATGACCGGGGTACCCCAGTCTCATTACCCCCCTCCCACTTACTTGTGGCTAACCTGCCTGCCCAGCTGCCACTTTCTGGGCAGGCTCAGCTCTGAGAAGAACAGCAGCCCAGAAGCATCAGCTGGTTAACCTTTCCCTGCTTGCTCTCCAGGGTAGCCAGCGTGGGCAGCTACAAGTAAGCGGGAGGTGGGGAGGGGTAAAGGGCAGTGAGCAGGGGTCTGGTGTGCTGGGGAGGGAAGGTAGGGAGGGCAGTGGGCCCAATCCAGGCCAGTGGGGGAGTGGGTCAGGTGAGGTGTTTATGCTGAAGTGTAGCCTGGAGTGGCTACACCTTAGTGTAACACAAGCTGGGTAACATGGATCAGAGGTAATTCTGACCTGGAGTGGCCTAACTTTGAGCCACCTAATGAGTGTTTAAATCTAGTTTCAAGTGTTAGTGTGTGGACAACCCAGGGGTTAAGAGCTCTAGAAGCTGCCCAAAATTACCATGTAACAAGGTCCTAATACTGCCTCAAACTCAGTGTGCCATTTGGGGAGGGGGAGGCAGGGGAGAAGTTGCCAAAGTCTAGACTTCTTTCTTCTCCCCGCATGGTTTTTCTGCCAGCAGGCTCACTGAAGGTAGAGAAGCAGGCAGGTTCTGTGTTCCTAAGGTGCAAGGAAGAGAAATGCTGCTATCATGAGATGGTCTTCCACAGCTATGCAAGAGGTCGGGGAAGCAAGGTGTACGGCCAACTAGAGCTCTTTCCTGATCCAGGTAATATATGTGGGAGCCTTGAAGGTTGTGAACTTTGCCTAACCCACATCTTCTTACAAAGTCAGGCTGATATGGGGAGGGGAGGAAGATGAATTTGAAATGAACCATGGTTTTAAGCTGCTCTTTCTCTTCATCTTATTGCAGCACACTTATCCAGATCAGGTTTGAGGCTACTCCTATGTTTCACTAGCTGATGAGAATTATAAATATATTTATTAGCATTGCATTTTCAGGGTGTGTAATAATAGCAGCCTTCAAGGCAGTATGCTAAATCAATATGCTATGTTGAAGGTCTATAAAATAAATATGGTTCTTTGAGCCTCCTCTTATGGAAGAGTTCTCTAGAATTTAATGGCAAATAACCTTTAGTATATGGATTTCAAACCACCAGGTAAAATGAACAAAAAACAGGGAGGGAATTTTCTGTGGGGCCACAGGCTTTCTCTGGGGTGACAGGAGAAAAAAAAAATCTCTAATCAATTCTATAGGATTCTTCTGTAACACAGACTAGGATCCTGTTAGATTTTTCTACAAATACTTGATTTGATCATTCTCTTGAGGGCATGCACTTATTTGGGTCTTTATTTGTTTTTCTTTTACATTAAGCCCATATTTATATTTTCTATTTGTTATGTAATTTTTACGTGTGTGTGTGTGTACATGCATACCCATTAGTTTAAAATTACATCAAAGATGCACATTTATATATATATTTGAGGCCCACTCTTATTCCAACTGAAATCCTGCTCAGTGGGAATAAGATCAGGCCCTCTGAAAAGCCTGGATTTTTCTTGTGATAATTAGATTTTTGTCAAACGTGGTTGTCTTATGCTGGGCAATTGTGTAACGAGCTATAAAATATTCCTCAATTACTACAAATAGCTCATTAAGATGTTTGCAAGTCATGAAAGCATTTGGGTCTTCTCTTACCTTTTGGAACAGGAAAAGCCTCATTTCACTAAATGTGTTGGTGCTTTTCTATTTTTTACTAGCTAGAAACTGTCATTGTTAAGTTATTGAAGAGATGGAATAGAATTTTTATGAATTCAATTCTTAATCCATGCTGGTAACCCACATAATTGTGACTTTTTTTAAATTTGCAACTAATAGCATGATTAAAACTTTTGTTAGAGCTGCTTAAAGCCAGATTCTGCACATATACTTGAGGTTAATTATAAGTAAAGTGTTATCTTGGGGTGGGGGAGGAGAAGGGAGAGAGGGTGAGGGCAGGTTACTTGTACGTTCCAAGTTTTATATTGCAAAAGTTTCTGCAGAGCTGTAGTTAGTGTTGTGTGAGTAACAGGGCACAGCCTACTTCAGTGAATTAAAAAGCCCATGCTATAACTCCCAAGGATGTGTACACAGATTCTGCTGATTTTACTTGCAGCCATCTGTGACTGCACCTGGGGTCAGCACTTCACCCCCAAACCTTGCTTGCAAAAAAAGTTTCTAATTTTTTCACTTGTGAATACGTACCCAAGTGGAACGAGTCTAGTACTGCAATAGGCATCATAGTGTATTGACTGCTGTCCATGAAGTCTATAATAATAATGTTCCCGGTGGATTTTATGGAGTAATTTGCATGTCTTTCTTTTCAAAGTCAAACTCAGCTATTTATGTTTGTTTTTTTGGGTTTTTTTCTTTTTCATTAGTTTTCTTTTAAGGCTGATTTATGGTGGGATTTTTCATTTTCTTTTTACTTTCTCTTTGGGGGTTTTTAAATTGTCAGTGTGATCTCAGTGGAGAAACAGATCTTTTTTCAAAGCACTCCATTATCAAGTTGCTTATTTTAATGGATGAATAGACTGCATGTAGAAGCCACAAACATGGATGTACAGCAGATGCTTTCATTGAACAAGATTCTTCCTTCAACAGATCTGCCAAACAGTTTTGGTATTGAATTTGAATATTCATATTTCCTCCTGAGGTTTGCATTCAGTGAACAATTTTATTCCTTGTTCACGTAGTTCCTGAATTTGATTTTGAGTGGTACAAATCTGTTCTCGTACTAAAGTCCCACTGTTATTAATGAAAACAAGGAACATATACAGGGATGTATCTCAAGCTATGCACGAGCCAGTCTACAGACTGCAGAATATACTGTCATTTGTAGCAGACTGAGCAGATTGTTACTGTATTATTTTATTGAAATGATTATTGCTCCAAGTGTTTATGATTCATCAGGGAGAGTAGGAAGGAGACTGACAGAACATACAGTGATAGTTAATGCAGCAGTGTTAAGACATGCCAGCATGCTGCTGTTAGGGAGCAGGTAAAGATCTGCTGACCTTGGTGATCTATCGCTGTACTGGCCTCATCCCCCTCTGCAGAGAGGAAAATGCATGTTTGCTGAGAGTGAACGCCTTGCTGATTTTTTGAAGCTCCAGTGCGTCTCACTGGTTGGCTGCTTTCAGTATAAGTATAAAAAGGTGTGGTAAATAGTGAAATTAATTCCCGACACAGATAATTGCTTTGTCTTTTCCCTGATTTTTAAAACAGGTACGCTTTGATCCAGGCCTCAGTTCACATCCTTCTGCAATACTGGAGCTATGAGTAAATGCCACTCATTGACCAGCATCCTTCTGTTTATATTGCAGCATTTTTAAATCAGTGGAGAAATGTAGCTGCTACTGCCCATGGCCTAGATCATCCAAAACACATTTCTTTTTCTGCAAGTGAAAAGATACTGCATTTGTGTGTGTTTTGCTGGGCTGTAATTTCCATGTGCTGTACAGACAATTTCTTCCCCAAAGCAAAAAATTTCTGTCATGTTGTAATCTGGAGCGTGTAATCTTAGACTAACACTTTAGAAGGATATCCTTGGTGGCTGACCTAGACGTTAACAAAATATATTAATTACATGAAAATGTTGGGTTTAAAATGGCTGTTGTACCACATTAAAATGCTTCTTGCTTTTGATTCTTGGATTGTGTGCAAGGCTCTAATTTTCTAAAAGTTTGAGGTAAATGTTTACGTCCATGTCAGGATCCAGGACAATGGCTGGAAAGGTGGCAGCTAGGATTCTCAGATGTGTATTATCATTTAATTTGTGAGCCAGGCTCTTCAAACTGAAAATTAAAGATTTTACTTTTGTCTGTACTGCATCCTGAGAAATCCCTTAGGTGGCAGCTTTCTTTGCATTATTGTTTGTCTACTGGAATATATGTTTGCATTTTATTTAGTTCTCATAGCTAAGTTTTTTGCGTTCTTGAAGGTGCCTTTCTCACATACCAGAGGAAACACAACAGAAGAAATCATGGGTTGCTGCTGCTGCTAAAACCCCCGCAAAACCTAAGCAGAGGAGTTTTGTGGTGATGGTGGTGAGGGGAAAGGGACAGTAAGAAACTTGTGGAAAAGGACCTGTTTTCAATTCTACTTTGGATTTTCCAATATTACAGTAAATTACCCCTGTTGGGTCCAGACAGCTCTGTTTACTGGCATTTTCTGTAATAAACATACAAAGTGTTTACCAAAAAGTATTATGAGGCCATGTTATGAAAGATCCTGTTTCAGTGGCTTTCCCAAAATGAAAAGGTCCTTGTTAAATGCACTAGTGTTGTGCCTGTCTTTATGTTTGTGCTTATTTATGCGTGTGCATGTAAGGGGCTTTTTTATTAAAACTGGATATGAGCGAGGTAGTTACCATAAGGAGAAAAAAAGCAGCAGACAGCAGCATCCTAATTAACACCAGCAAAGGGAAACTGAAAGACAGGGTCAAAGACCCAGACAGTTAACCCTTGGTGGAAAGAGTTTACACTCTAAAACAAACACCCACACAGGGACTGAAAGCATACGTCTTTGTTAAGTTTAACCCTATCAATCTGCAAAGGGGGATGCATATACATATATAAACATACACATTTATGCATATTTCATAGAACAAGTTTTCAAAAGATGCAAGGATACAGAACATTTTCAAAGTCATCTCAGTGACTTAAGAGCCTAAGGTCCATTTTCAGAAATAATTTAGGAACTTTAAATCTCACTGAAAGCCAATGGGGATTTTCAATAAGATTTAAGTTCCTGAATGCCAGAGTCATTGAGATACTTTTGAGAATGTTACCTATTTGCTTTTCTCGGCTGAAAAACAATAATGCTATCATTTACTATATTGGATAACAGAACTAAAGACCAATCTGAACCCTATTTAGTCTGAGACTTAAATGCTAGCTCTGTGTTTTATCTGCATCTTTCGGTTAATCTTAAGCATGCTAGGTTTTGAGATACTTACCTATTTAGAGTCATTCCATTTGACTACTGAAGAAATAGTTTGTTACTGTGATTTAAAATGGGTGGGATTACTGAGCTAATGACCCCCTGAAACAGCATTTAGAAAACTGTTACAAAGAGGGGTGGGAGGGAGGAGAAGGCCACGAATATTACCGCAATCATCTATTTCCCATCAGATGATGAGGGCGGTGGAACATCGAGGTGTGGGGTGTGGAAGAAAAGCTTTGGAAGAGTTGTAAATAATGGGCTGTTTTGCATGATAAATGTGTACAACATTGGTTTTTTCCCTTGTTTCCATCTTTTGGTACAATGTTAATCTTTCCCAACCCACACTTCAGAGACATTAGGTTTCTCTGGAGTGTTTAATCTTCCTTTCCTGTCCCTTACTCCCTGGATAGGGTTTTTGGTTGTTGTTGAGTTCTTTTTTGTTTTGTTTCTCTCTCTCCTGGTAAGCAGTTTACTCAGCTGACTGAACTGATCCACAGCAAGTCATCTGTTTGTTGAGCATATAGCTTTTGAAACAAGTCAGGAAGATATTGCCTCAATTCTGACTTGATCAAACCCCTCATTTAGGTTGTGGTAATAGCACATCAGATAAGTCAACGAATCTGGCCTCCTGCACACCATACTAGAACATTTCCATTGTGCAAATGTCATGATAAACAACACATCACAATGTTAAACCAGGACCCTTGGACGGAAGCCTGTTCCTGGGTTTTACTACTGTTCTTGATACGTTATTGTGTCTTTTGCCAAATGAGCTCAGACAACAATGATACTTGTTGGTTCCAGAAATAGTACTTTTTGTACCTTTTCCCAATAAAATGCTTTTAGCTTGATTTCCCCTAGGAAGAGGGAGTTTTCTATCAGTGACACATGCACAAAGTCCATCTTATTATGCACAGTGCTGGAAAGACACTTGGGCTAAGTGAAGATGTTAGGGGGAGGTTAGATTGGGTTAAAAATGGCCACCTAATCTAGCTTTAGTTTGCCCAGCTAAGGACCTTACACTTAGAGCTAGTTTCAATGATCGGAAATCAATCCAAACCTGTAACAGAACATGGAGCTTCTGTTGTAACAGGGAACCCTAGCCCTGTTACTAAAAAGTGGAGTGGCCCCTTTAAGGATGGAGTTTTCAGAACATAGTCTGCCAGCAGAGCAGGGGTTAAAGGGTGCTCTTCAGGCTGGTCAGCTGACTGAGGGCTGTCACATGCCCAGGAGAGAGCTCAGGCCAGAACTATATAAGCCCTGGGTTGAGCTATCTATGGGACAGCCAGCCCAGGCTCTGGCCGAGTATGGGGTTTCTGAATGCCCAAGAGACTGGAAGAAAACAGTTCTCCAGCCTGGGGCAAAGGACAGAGTGACCCGGAGAGAAAGAGATGGAGGTGGCATGCCTGCTTGCCCTGCATTTTTTCTTCTTTTTTATAACTGAGGGACTTAATGTTTATGTTGTAGTTTAAACCAGTGGTTTGAGTTGGGACAATAAGGGGAGGTTTACGGTGGTCCCATTAGTTACTGAGACCCCTGTGAGGAGCAGGCTCAAGCAGTTCTTGAGCCCAGAGTGTGTGTATTTTGGAGTGAAGAGCAGATCTGGGAAGCCTTGGGGCAGCTTCCCCTTGGAGAACCAGAAGAAACCCCAAGTCATGGCAGGTGAGTGAAGGAGGGAGGCTGTTCCCAGAAGGGAGTTGAAATAAGGGGGACTCCGGGGTGCCTCCAGGGGTTTTCAACAGTCCTAGGGATGGCAACCTTTAACACACATCCATAGACCAGTCTAAAAATGGCAGAACCCAATGTCAGGTAGACCTGAATCGATGTGCACCCAAATTTAATCCATCTAGGTTAGACCAGTGCAGTTACCTGTGCAACTGTAAGGCCCAGCCACTCACTGTAGTCCCTGGAGTTTGCTTTTCCTACCTGTCCCTCTGGCACCAGGTTATTTTTAGTCCCCTGGTTCCTTTACCTCCCTCCCATAGCCAGTCAGCCACACCCCCTGTCCCTCCAAGACCCCCCCCCCATCCTAGAAGCTGTTCCAGATGCCTGTTTTATCAGTGTTGCTGCTGCTGGGAGCCAAGAAAAAAAGAATCCAATGCAGGAGTGTGAGGGATGTGGGGCTAAGTTTGCTGGGGGAGTTGGGGGTCTAAAAATAGCCCTTGGTCCCCTGTCTTAAGTGCCACCATAGACCCTGAAAGCTCCCCTGATCCTGTCAAATCCTTCCAAACCCCAGCAACTCCCCACAGATGCTGCCTGTACACCTGATTTCCCCACACCCCTCTTCCCCTGTTGGTGTTTCCTGCACCTCCCCGCCCCCACCCCCCAATCTTCCTGATCCCTCCTGGACACTGCCTGCACCCCCAATCCTCCTGTAGACCCACAATACCTGATCCTGCTTGCACCTCATCCTCGCAAACCCTCCTGGTAGCCCTTCCATCTTGACTTACCTTAGATCGGGTGGCCAATCTAACCTCTCCCTAGCCCCCATCCCCTAATGTTTGTACTTACCCTTGGTGTCCTATGTCTTCCCTCTGATTTTTTTTTTGTCTACAGTGAGTGTATTTTATTTTTTCCTTTGGAAAAAAAGACAAAAGAAGGGAGAGAGCATTGACTGAGATTTGAACAGAGTATATGGATCCGAGCTTCATGTGTGATGCTGATAGTCATTTACCACTTTTGTGCTGTGACTTCACTCTTTTGCAAGATAAGTATTATATTATGAATAACTTGTCTTTCAGACAGCTATGTAGCTCTGATAAAAGGTCTGATATAACAACGTACTTATTTATAACAGTAAGGCAACTTTTAGATAATTTTGCCCTTTATTCTCTACCCTTTTTCATTTTTTTTTTTTTTATGCTGCTTTTATACCTTCTGTGGGCTGTCAGACTTCTTGGTGCTTGTAGTGATTGGAACACAGAGAGAGAGTTGTATTTGCATGCTTGCTAAACTAAAGCTTCACAGGTAATGTGCTTTTTATTCTTGTCATTCTAGCCCCAGGAACTATACTTGAAGATCTTTTGGAAGTCTCAGCTAATGTAGAATGAAGATGTTCATTTACTTCAAGGGTCTGGATTATTTTAGCAGCTTGAAGTATATTATAGCTGATTTATTCAGAGATTTACTGACACCCAATTTGTATCAGAGTGTGAGTCAAAATGCTTTCTCTTTATAAATCACAGTGGACCTTGCAGTGATTGCAGTGTATTGTAAGCACAGTCTTAACCTAGCTGGTTCAGGTATCTTGTGCATGCACTCACTACTGTGTAGACATACCTTTACAGACTGCCCTGCTCTGTGTGCTCTCTTCAACCTAAGATCTAGAGGTACACTTGAAAGATTTACACACATTGGCCTTGCCACACAAGATCTTTCTTTTCTAACTGGTCTGACAGCTTGATTTTGCTGGCTTTAAGTTTCTGGTATGTATTTATACAAGCCTTTTTTCTGATGAGGGCTGAATGTTTGGAATGGCCATGGAAAGGAGGTGCTGCATCATTTTAGGTTGTCAAAACTTTCCTGCTTATTTTTTGGTTCTGTCCTTAGAATTGCTAAAAAGCACACTCTAAACCTGCCTGTAGAGGCAAGGATTTTCAAAGAAGCCCAAGGGAGTTTATCACTCAAATCCTACTGAAATTCACTGGGATTTGGATGTGAACTATCATAGTCTCCTTTCAAAATCCCAGCCTAAACCATTAAAATAATCCCTGTTATCAACTAGCACTATATCTTGCGCATTCAAAAAAAAATCTTGTATCATTTCAGTATCCCTGGCTTATACCTAAAAGTCCTTTCTCACCCCTGTCAGATGTGTGACCATCCTTTTCTCTATCAAATACCTCCTGTAAAAATTCTGTAAGTCATAGCTTCCTTTATTTTGTTAGAGGACTGACTGAAAACCCAATAATATACATGGAAAACCTGTCACTGTCATCTTTGGATCAGACCCCAAAAGATTTGTTTAAAAAAAAACCCATGCAAAAATGACAGATTTTTAGCTAGACCTAGCATGACTTTAACATGAGCTAGCTAGCTTATATTGTAAGAGAACAAGGGTTTATATTGAGCTGTGCCAATAATTTTCTGGTGTGATACTTGAATTACAAGTTTAAATAAACTGGAAATAATTTTAATATTTCATCCCTTAGCATATGGCTTAAAGAATTACAGGTTGCATTTACTTAGCAAAGAGCATAAAAAAGGAAAAGAAATTTGGCATCACTTTCTTTAAGACAGGAAACTAATTTATTAAGAGAGAATGAATTGCTCTTCACCAACTCTTAATGAAAAGTGTTAGCTTAAACTTGCACACAGTTTATAGACAATACTTCAGATAAGAGTGTGATGTTATGTAATAATATAGTGAAACAGCTGATATAGTACTAGTGCCCAGTTCTGGTTTACATCAATCAGTGCTTATGAATTGGAAGTTTTTTGTACAGAAATTTGTATTTAGTGCATTCCATCTACAATAGAGTCATAGAAAGTTAGGACTGGAAGGGGCTTCAAGGGCTAGAGACAGACATCACACACAAACTGGATTAAGTGATCACAAACTGGTTTAAATCTGTAACAGAACAGATGTTCAGTACACATAAACCAGTTTGAAAATGACTGAACCAGTTTGAGATAAACTTGGTTGAATGTAGTAACTGATTTGGCTCAAACTAGTTTATGTATTGTTGGTCCCAGACCCCTTTCTGGTTTAAGTTAAATCAGACTCCCTCAGCATCCCAACATGCTCTCTGGGCTGGGCGGGGCACTGTGTTCAACAGCAGGGATGGCCCCTCCCCTCTGCTCCCTTGCTGGAGCTCTGGCAGAGACTGCAGGCATCTGTCTGGCTTCTCCCTGCTAAGCAAAAATTATGCCCCCCACCCCTCTGCCTTACACCTCTCAGCATTAGCTAGCAGACCACATGCTGGCTACAGTCCATGCTGTAGGAGATGACAAAGTCAGGCAGGCTTTTTGGAACTAACCAACAGGTACCTGGTAATGTTCTTCCTTGGAAAAGCTGTTTAACAAGTGCTTGAACTAATGGACAGAGGCTTTGTTTTCATAATGGGTTGATATACACTGAGTTAGGGGTGATAGACATTCCCTTCAGGGCTACTCAGGAGGGGATGCGGAGATAAAAGCATCCGGGTGGGGTCTGGCCATGCCCTCCTCAGGTTAGTACCGTGGAAGGAAGGGCTGCTCTAGGTCCCCCTGGCTTCTAGCCTGAGCCACTGCAGGAATGTTCCTGAATTTTTTTTCAGTCCAGAGGGGATGTATGTTCAGTTACAAACTGGTTCAGACTAGCTGGGTTAAACTAACCTGCAAAGATTGAATCAATTCAGTCTCAGGCTTTTTGAATGTCTGTCCCTAGCCAGGAAGTCTAGTCCAACACCTGCTCAAAGCAGGAATATCCCCAGCTAGATCATCCCAGACAAAACTTTGTCTAGCCGGGTTTTGAAAACCTCCAAGGATGGACCTTCCACCAGTTTTCTGGGTAACATGTTCCAGTGTTTTATTACCCTCCTAGTGAGAACATTCTTCTTAATATCTAACCTAAACTTCCCTTGCTTCAATTGAAGACCATTGCTCCTTGTTCTGTCATCTGCCACCACTGAGAACAGTCTAGCTCCATCCTCTTTCAAGCCCCCTTCAGATAGCTGAAGGCTGCTATTAAATCCCCTCTCAGCCTTCTTTTCTCTAGACTACATAAGCCCAGTTCCTTCAGCCTCTCTTCATAAGTCATGTCCCCCAGCCTCTTCACCATTTTTGTCACCCTCTGCTGGACTCTTTCCAATTTTTCCACATACTTTCTGTAGTGAGGGGTGCAAAACTGAACACAGTACTGCAGATGTGGCCTGACCAGTGCTGCATAGAGGGGAATAATCACTTCCCTTGACCTACTGGCAACACACCTACTGATGCAACTCAGTATGCCATTAACCTTCTTGGAAACAATGGCACACTGCTGGCTCATATTCAGCTTCTTGTCCAGGTCCTTTTTGGCAGAGCTGCTGCCCAGCCAGTCTGTCCCCAGCCTATACTGGTGCATGGGATTGTTCCATTGTAAGTGCAGGCTTTTGTACTTGTCCTTGTTGAACATCATGAGATTTCTTCTGGCCCCATCCTGCAATTTATCTAAGTCACTCTGAATCCTAGCCCTACCCTCCAGCATATCCACTATTCCCCGCCATCTTGGTGTCATTTGCAAACTTCCTCAGGGTGCACTCTATGCCATCTCCCAGGTCACTGATGAAGACATTGAACAAAAACAGCCCCAGGACCGACCCCTGGGGCACTATGTATATTGATGGCATCATAGAGTTGATAAAAAACTGGAGGAAGTGAGGGTATTCCAGGGTTTAGTGCCTAACTCCCATTTCTGGATGTGATTCAAAGTGCATGTGTTTTGTTTATAAAGTCTCTCATGGGAGTTATATATTTAACTTCCATTCTCTAGACTTTCATAAGACCTGTGATGTAGATAAGCTATACGTATTGCAAAGATGGGAAAATTGGAAGACAACCATGACATTTTGGTTTGATTAAAGTCAATGGTGTTTTGCCATAGACTTCATGCAGGTCAGGGTTTCACCCAAAAGGTTGAAGTCTCTTGCTCAAAGGTACAGTTGTGTGAGCGCTGGAAATTAAATTAAGGTTTCCTAATTTCCATTCTTGTCTGTACTACCTTACCAGGACTGCATATTAATGTAGAGTCCCACTTAAAAAGCATTCCCCAGTTCTTTTGGGCTGGAATGTAGTTGTTTCCCACACTGTATTTCCTTGCCAGTGAGGAGGATTGTTGCTTCCTGCAGCATTTCTAATTCTGATCTCAGCCCAAAGCAGGAAGTACAGAAAGACATTTCAAACCTCTAATAATAATAATTTCATGCAGCTCTTGTGTTCATGAAAAGAAACATGACTGACAACCTCAGACAGAAGTCCTAGAATCTAAAGCAGATTCTCTCTTTACTTAAAATATCCAAGTGCTGATGGGGAAGGACTGCCTTGTGTGAGAGCTAGCTGAGTCTTTGTATCTACTTGGTCCTTGGCTTCTTCCCAGAGGGCTAAATGTAGAGTCCTTTTCGTAGGGCTGTGCGAAATTTCTCTTGCTGTTTCAATTCAACACTGTTTCAACTCATTTCGAGCTCAAAACAGTGAAATCGAATCAAAACAAAAGGCTTTGAAACATCCTCAAAACAAAATGAGCCTAGTTGCAATGTTTCAAAGCAGCCAGCAGCAAGGTGGTGGGAGACAGTGGAGACCCAGGGCTGAGCTCCCAGCAGCAGCTGGGAGTGCAGCCGTGGCTTTCCCCACGTTTTGCCACTGGGCTGTGGGAAGCTGATCACAGTGCAGGAGAAGACAACTGAGCCCAGGCTCAGTTCCCTTCCCAAACACTGCGATCAGGCTGGGGAAGGGAACTGAGCCTGATTGCTCAGTTCCCCTCTCCAGCCCTACAATTGGGCTGGGGATGGGAAGTCAGCTCAACTGGGTAGAGTACCTTTCCCCAGCATGATGGTCGGGCAAAATGTTGATACAGCCTCACTATTTCGATGAAGTGAAATGGAACAGCTGTTTTGACTCGAAATGAAATTTGAAACAAAACACTGTTCCGTCCAAACCTTGAAACTGAAGTTGAACTGGAACAGTGCCGTTTCACGCAGCCCTACTTTTTTGTGATGATGTATATTCCTGCTTGTTTGGAACTCGGATGAAGACCACCCAATACTAAGCATCTAACCCATCAAAGATATATAAGATTGTAGCCATTTATGGTTACTACAGATTTGTTAGGAAAGGATTATAAACTAGAGTATATAAATCCACATCTCCTAACCTACCTAAAGACCCAGGTGGATTTTTAAATCATGCACACTTATTAAAACACACTTTTTTGAAACTTGAAACAAATTCAAGATTTCTTTGGTTTTAGTTTTCGGGCAAAGATTTTCTTTTTTTTTTGAGTTTTTTATTATTGGTTGAACTATAAGATTTCATAGCATTAGGAATGCAGACTATGTTTTGTTTAAGTAGACAAGAGCTTCAGTTCTGCTGAAAGCATGCTACTTCTTGCTATAGGAAATCCATTTTCAGCCATGCGCTCTGCAAATGCTTTCTAGAGGTGACATGAAGGACTATAGGCAGTGGCTGACCATGGTGGCATAGACCAAAACTGTCCACCACCTCAAATTGGATCATCCTGCTTTGTTGGTTTTGATGTGTGATATTTTTTAGGTAATGTTCCTTCATTTAAAAATGCATGGGCTGCTAAATTGGTGACTGGGGCCCTCTGGGACTTGAAAGACTAGGGGCATTTGGTCATCATGATGTGCACATGACAATGTCATTTTTGTAGATTAATGGCATCACACATTACATCTGCTATGGTTTGTGGGGGGGAGGGGTTTAGATGAGTTTACTGAAGGCAAAAGCAGCAAGGGGCCCAATCCTTTTCTCTTTTTTTGGAGGGGACAGGTGGGGACTGAGCCTGCTTTCCTCTCCCATGGCCAGGGAGCAAACTGCCAGTGAGCCAAGCAGCCCCTGAGCTGTGGGGGACCCTGATCCTTCCCTCCATGGAGACGGTGCCCCCTGGGGTCACAAAACTGGGCGGCTAGTGGGCCCCAGCTCTGAAGCAGCACCTGCCCCAATCCAACTGTTCCCTGAGCCTGCCCGCTGAAAGCCCATTGGGCACTGGCCCCTGGGTGGGTTCAGAGAACAGTTGGATCGGGCTGGGTGTTGCCTCTGAGCTGAGGCAGCACCCAACCTGCTAGCAACCCACCCAGGTGGCCTGGGGCATGTCGCCACCATGGAGGAAAGGACCTGGGCCTCCTGTAGCCTAGGAGTTGCTTGGCTGGCCAGCAGCTAGCCCCCTGGCTGCAGGCAGGCTCTGGCTCTAACAAGAAAAAAAAAAAAGGATCAGGTCCCTCGCTGTCATGTGATGGAAAAATTTAATTTACAGGGCATAGAATAAATCCCTGAGGACTAAACCCTGTCATGTGTACAAGCGCCCCAAGATTCTATTTGCAGAATGGCTCCTACGGTGCTGTTCATCTTTTGTGTCGCATCTTCCTCACCTATAAAATGCGAATCATATAGTTTACCAGCTTTATATAGTGTTTTAAGATCTGCTGAAGAAAATTGTCATGCAAGGAGAAAAGGTGAAGATTATTATCAAATAGACATTCGATAAATGGCAAGATTAAATCAGTATCTCATAAGATACAGAGATTCATAATGTACTTAATTTTCTGCATTTTCATTGGCAAGGTGATTTTGCTATAGCATGAGTCAGGGTTATACAAAGGGTATGTCAGCATGTTAAGCTACTCTATTTGGCCTTCTTACCACAGAATCGTATCAAAGATTAGTACAGTCTTAATTAATCAATTAATCAGTATGGTTTTAATTTAATTTTTCTAACCATGATGAGGAAGCATCCCATTTACTGAGGATGCAAGAGATAAATTATAACATAACTGCAATAAATAATAGGAGCAGCTACTATTTAATCAGAAATGTCTGTACTGTGAACAAAGGCTGTAGCTCAAACAGTGCACAAAACAAGGACAGAGAGTAACAGTAAGGCAGCATCATCACAAATTTTATATTCATATAAAAGATCTCACAGGAAAGTGGGCTTGTTTGGCATGCACAACTGTGACACAACACTTCACAAAAGCAAGAGTTTTTGTACTAGTTATACTAATTAACTGCCTACAAAAATAATGGAACAATGACATGTATTGCACTTAAATTCAAAATATTTTAGCATTTTGCCTATAATTGAACACTTATTGAATTGTCCATAATAGAAAAAATACACAGTCAAGCAGGATAAGCAAATATATTTAAATCGACCAGAAATTACTCCAGTATTCACCTACAGTCAGTACTACTGCAAGGCTGTAAAAGGAAACAATGACAAAAATCTGGTCAGTGTTTGGAAGATGACTTTGGGTATGAAATGGGAGAAGCAGCCCATGATTTAGGGACGAGTGACATAGTACACTGAGAAAAGATTGTTTTAACTTGTGGCATTTTGAATACATTACACTAGGAAGAAGCTAAGAAAATACAGAGAAAGTTTCAGTCAAGCCACAGCAAGATATGGTTAAGGCATTGATATTGATTTTTCTTCTGAAAAGTAGAATGGACCTGATCACAATATTCAGATGCTTTATCAGCAGAATGATAAAGCATTACAGGAAATGTCATGTACAGCACCAACTGGGGTCTGAACGGAGCCTACGAGTTTGTCTGTATGGGGAAAATTCAAAAGGATAGTATAGTCCTAAAATGCTGGTGTTGTTGTTTTTCTCAAAGTGGCCTCGGTGAGGTTGTTTTCAGGATAGAATACTTTGCCTAGCCTTCAGATAATCCTGGAGTGCCCCTACAATTACAACCTCAATAGAAGTGATTGCTTGATTCATAAAAGAAGTAGTTGCCAGTAATCTGTCAATTTCAACGATGTTAACAGAGTTGGGGTACATGAAGTGTAGTGACAGTGATCTAAATCCAGTTTAGCTGCACTCCTTTCCCCTTGGGAGCAGAGAGCACGGCTCCATCTGAGCAAGATTACAAAATATTTTCTTCCAAAATATTTTCTTCCACAGCTGCCTTCCCTCCATGATTGTTGCCAGCCAGGAGAAACACTGTGGCCTGCCCAATTAGACAGGGTCATATTAACGAGCATTTGGTACACTTTCTGGAACCATGTATCCTGCCACAGTGTTTCGAGAAGGAAGGACAGGACATTTATAGTTTAGTCAGCTATCTGCTCCAGGCAGAAATGCCCTTTTCAGCACTTTGACAATTTTTTTAAGAGATTGCAAAAAAAGGAAAGGAAAAATAAAAAAAAAAATCATTATAAATAGCTTCTTATGTTTAAAGATTTGCTGATTCTCCTATCATGTGACTGGTTAATAAGGCAACTAGACTGGCTTTTGAAAAAGCAAACAGGAAATACCAAGGGTCTGAGGAAGTATTTGGATTTTAAACATGCCTTTTCTCCTCTGAGGGGACGGATTCTTATCCCAGACATTTGAGGGTAAAGGAAGAAGCTAAAGATAATTGTGAGAATGCAGACTGTGAATGTAACTGATTTATTCTGAAATTATTAACTCGATTAGTTACATTTTACAGGATGCTGTATCAAAGGCAGGATGACTGTTCCAGAAAAGTGCTGTGGCTTTGTTACTTTAACTGAGCCAGTAACTTTACTGTGGTTAAACTGTACAGACAAATGAGAACAGTTTGGTGTTGACATTTTATCTTTACTCTTGAGCAGACAGCTGACATCTATGTTACTGTAGCTCTGGGTTTTACAGAGCTGCAGGAACAAAACCAGCCATCAGTTTCTGCTGTTTTAAAGGGGCACTCCTTTCCAGTTTCCTTTAATGAAAATGAAAGGAAAACACCCCACACATCTTACAACCACAGGCCATGCCAAATGGTTTTATGAATCTTTTGACACTTCGATAAAAATAGTTATTAAATAAAGTGTTTCCCTGCAGCAATGAAAGCCTCTGACTGATTTAAATTGTCCAGTTGCTCAACACTGATAAACTAAACCAACCCCCATTCAGGATGAACGATGAAGATTGCCTTGCCAATGCCAAATATTTAAAACCTCAAGTCAACCCCACTCCAGCTATGATTTTTTAAAAAGTAATGTTTGGTTCCTTAGCTGTGTTCTAGGTTTTAAGCTTTTACTCATTTCATATTTTCAAGCATTTTCACCACAACGAGGAAAGGTAGAGACATTTTTTGAAGGGGGTTGGGGGAGTTGGTGGTGAAGATTTTAAGTAGTGCAACTTGCAAAAAACTCAGGAAAACTGTGAATTGTACCAGATTATAAAAATTCCTCTTAGAAGTGGCATTGGGAACTCATAGAGAGAAATGTTTCCAGTGTGCACCTGCTCTCCCACACACCTTGGTTCTTTGACATGTAGATTTTATGTCCACAAGGAAGCAGAGAGCAGAGAAGTGCCATCTGGACTGTATCTACACAGCTTGCAGCAGGCTCTGTAATGTTTTGGGTCAGGTTGCCCCAAGGCCATCTGCTTGTTTAGCAGCCTAAATTGGGTCTCTTCTGAACTGTGTGCAAGTAGAGGGTTTATGCCCATATTTTTCTGAGCAACTGGAAATTCTCTTGAGGATCATGGATCCCCATTTTGAGAAATCTGCTCAGCAGTACAAGCTGTGGCTGTCAAATCAGAAAGCTAGTTAAGCAAATGGATGGCTTCTGAGTAGAGCCCCTTTGGCACCATCCCCACCTCACCTAGGGCAACTGCAGATGATGAAGTTCCTAGCACCTCTCATGTCCTGTGTTCATGAGATCTGCTTGGATCCATGTGGTTTTGGGAACCAGCACTTTGATTTTGCATGGGGCAGGGAGACCAACCCTCACTGCAGGAGAATTTACACTGGGATTCCTGGGAAAATGTATATGAAGAAACAGCATGGGCCCTGGGATTAGATTTGACAGTTTAAAACAAAAGAAAACAGGAATTATATTTTTTGTTTTGTTTTCATGAAAATTGTTGTAATTACAGTGCTAGTTCTACCTTTGTTCTCTCACTACATCCAGCACAGAGCTCCTGTGTATCCCGCTATGCAGGTGAAAAAGGAACTCTCTCCCCATGTGGCGTAAAGGCACTTACATTTATATTCTTGAGGGCACCCAACAGTGATTCGGACTTGAACCTAAAGCTCAAAGCTTTATATCCTGTTTTGGTTTTTTGTTTTTGAGAGGCAACAATTAAATGATTAGGGAACTGGCTGTAGTCAAGATATTTTTGCACAGTAGGAGGCGCTTGCAGGTATTTGAGTTTTAGATGGTTGCAGAATTAACTGACCATCAACTCCATTATCCCTGCATGTTTAAATTGATTGAAAAATAGTTAAAACAGCCAGCTGAGTCAGTATTGACCAACCTGTATTGTCAGCCCTCAGCCATGAGGCTAGTTGCCTTTGTTTCCAAAGCTGTCTGCGGCTGTCGAGAGGCACCTTTAATTAAATGGACTCTGGCAGCACAGTGAGAAGCCTCACTGTGACTAGTTCAGTCTGTTTGCATTGGATTTGCAGAGATGTGAGAGATTCTTATGAGCTAAACTGTTGTTTTAGTATTGCAGGCCTGAGAGATTCAAAAACAACCTGTCAGGCCTCCCTGAAACCATGAGATTAATTTAAAAACCATGACATTATAAATATGATTTTTTTAAAAAAAGATTGTTTGGATGAAATGAGGATGAAATGACATGATCCTTTTTTCTCCCCATTGCAGCTCTAAGGGCTAAAAACCCAGCTTTTTAAAATAAACTATTTTAAAAATAATAGTTTTCAACTCTGAAAAATTCTGTGAGGATCAGAATTAAACTAGGAGCTGACAACAGTGGCATTATTTTTGTCTCAGTCCTTTTGAGGAGGGACAGTAGGGTTGCCTTAGACAATTAATGCAAGGCATATAGTATACAAGTACTCTTGGCTGCATTACAGAAATGCTTGTTTGCATTTGCTGATGGAATTATTACCTGCTTTTATGGGGTGCTGCATTTCTGAGATTCGTATTAGGTCCTCCTCCTACTTATTTCTGTCCTATAGTACTATTTACCATTGGAAATGTCCATAACAACAAACCTACTGGAAGTAAGGGTTAAAAGAAAAATCTCTTTGCGATCTCTCTTATCAGAAGGGCTGCTCAGAAATAGCAAGGAAAGATGAATGTGGTTTGGCTATTGTGAATTGTGATTAGTCACTGAACAGATCCTCTGCAGTAAAACTCCCTAACAGTATCTGGCTGTGTGGAAAACTGACACTACCTCCAAAGACCTTATTAAACAGAGAACTAAATTTAGATGGTGTTGCCAGAGAATACTGTGTGAGAGAGCATAATTTGTGCTTTGATCTGCACTCCTAGGACTTGATTCATCCCTGGTGTAACTGTTCTGAAGTCAGAGCACCTCAGCAATAATTTGGTCCTTGGTGCTTTAAATAGTATGTGTGTTGCAGTGCAGGACTGCAGGATGTTTGCTGGCCACTGGAGCAGCAAAATGCCATTTAAAGTGATCAGTCTGAGTACGTCACTAGAGCAAAAGCACATATGGAGTATTTATAAATCGGAGTTTTTAAGTCATGGTTCTTGAAAAGAGCAATCAGGTAATCATATTTAATAAACTGAAGAAATGAGTTGGCAGCTTTCATTTTTAAATTGCAGGGTAACTGCCAAGCAGTCCCAAATGTCAGGCTTAGACAGTTATCTACAGTGATTCATTTTTGCTTCTTCAGAGACTCTGCTCTCTGTGACTAGAGGAATGGCATGGTGATTTATGATTTCTGTGACACAATGTATGCAGCAAAAATATTCACGTATGCTTTTAAGAACAAAAATAGGAATCCATTAACCATCAAAATGCAAATTATGCTTGCTCACATACTTCCTCTGTAGTCCCAGACTGCAAATTTTGTGACTCGGGCAATATGTTTTTCCTACCTTTGTAATTTTCATTCCTAGCTTTTATGTTTTTCTTTTTTCCATTGTAATGCTCCCATGTCTGTACAGGAAACATTAAGACCTGGGAGTTTCCAAAACGCAGACTAGGGCAGAAAAAATAGTGGAAATTGTTATTCTGGGGTGTGCGTGTGCATGCGCGTGTGCATGAGCTCTACTGCCATTCTCAACTAGTCTCTGCATCTTTCTGGGCAGGTCCTTCATTTTTGAAGGGTGAAAACATCTTACATGGATATTCCATTATTATACTTTAAAGGAGAATGGGCACACTGGTCAAATCAGTTCTGTGTTTAACATGCACAATATTATTAATGTTTGTTGTATTAGGATGGTAAGTCTGATCCAGCTCTTGACTTTATAAATAGCCTGCAGGTACTTCAGTTAGGCGTATTTTTACAAACTGAAATATTTTGTATCAAGATATAAAACACCAAAGAATTAAAATATTTCACTAGGAATCTGCAAGACAACAGGGTTTTTGTGTTGCCAGTGATAGGTATGGGGTACAGTGGTTAGCATAATAAATCTATGTTGGAATGAGTAGAAAATGTCTGGCTACTATAGCTAATGACATTAGAAGTCATTGGGATTTAGAGACAATGTAACATGAAAGGTAAGCAGACCAATGTTTTCCATTACCACTTCACCTTAAAATGCGATCTTGTAAAGTACAGCATAAGGCAGTTATCTGAAAAATATCAGTCTCTCTCTCTCTCTCTGCCTCTCTCGCCATAGAGGCACGTACGTAAGACATTCAAGTGGGTTAGACAGACTAAAACAAGGAGACTGCTGGCAGGGCATTTTCCATGAAGGCTCTTCCTTAGCGTATGGTATGTTCCTTGCTCTGTCATAAGCTGGATCTGCTAGCCTTTTGGGTATGCTGTGAAACCCAGACTTTCAGGAATGAATGGGATTCACAGCTCCGAGGAGGTTATTCATGGGTAAAGATAATTGGCTCAGTGGGTTGCTTTTGTTCTTTGCATTTTGTGGCTTGTGTGGGGTTTGTGTGTTTGTTTATTTTTCCTGGGCCTATTGGCTAGGATAAGTGCAAAAAAGTGCAAAATAATAGCTACAGTGAGAACTAGACAGGAAATGGTGGTAGTGATTTCAGTCACAGGAACTCCCCAGGAATCAGCACTGAACTAATTCCCCTGTGATTGTATTTAGCAGGTAGCCACTGGAGTCTTTTCCCAGTTATACAAGTACTGTCTACTATTACCACTAATAGAATCTTCTGTGCAACCTTACCTAAACTATATTTTATGCTATTTTTACACACCTGTGCACACACTGCCTTTGAAAATCAAGGCATTTACGGCCTCTGCCTCTTTGCTAACATCATTCATCAGCCTGGTTTTATCAGTTTTTTTTTTAGCTCCAGAAAGCCCTAGTTCTAATGTCTGTCAAGATGGTGAACATTGGAAGGATATCCTACAATATATCCCATGACTGGTAGAAGATTTCTCCCATGATAAAAAAATATCTTCAAGTAGATTTAAGATCCAGTTTACATGCTGTATAGTGGAAGGTACGGATTTTTTTTTTTTTGCTGGTTTTGATAAAACTATTACACAAGATAAGAGGGATTAGAAGACCTTTCAAATAGAATTCCATGTAGTCAGCTTCAGAAAGGCTGCATAGATACCTTTTATACTCTAGGCCCTATAACTGACTGGAGGCAGAATTACATGGATGGGGTAATACAGTAGTTCCAACTGAGTATTTGAGCTCTCAGTCCGAGGCTAAGGACAGACATTCAAAAAGCTGGAGCCTGAATTGATTCAATCTTTGCAGGTTAGTTTAGCCTGCCTAGATTGAACCAATTTGCAACTGAACAGACATCCGCTGTTAACTCCAGAAATGCAGGCACATGCCTGCAGTAACTCAGGCCAGAAGCCAGGGGGCACTAGAGCATGCCCTTAGCTGCAGGGAAGCTATGCTAGGGGGTGGGGGGCATTGCCAGCTTCAAGGGAACTAGCCAAGGAGGGGGTTTAATTCCCTGCCCTCTGTCCCACTGACACGGACCCGAGCCCGGATCTGCCCAGCACTCCCTCCTCATTGCTGCAGCAGCAGGGGTGCAGCCAGAGGTGGGCCAGCATGGCCCCCTGAGGTAGATGGGTCAGGGAGGAGGCTTATTTCCCCCTCTGCCCCAGGGGACCGCAACCAGGGTCTGGCCACGCTGACCTCCACCCTGCTGATCGCTGCCTGTGCGGAGGAGTGGCAGAATAACCCCCTTCCCTGCCCCCTCCACCAGACACCAGAGGGAAGTGAGACCCCCACCTCTCTGTTCCCCCACCTAAGGGGGCCAAGCTGGCTGGCCTCTAGCTCCAGGGCTGAAAACCATGCTGGGATGCTGTGGGACTCTGATTTAACTTAAACCAGGAAGGGGTCTGGGACAGGTGTTGCATAAACTGTTTTGAGTCAGATTGGTTAAGTCTGATGCTACATCCAACCAGGTTTATCTTAAACCAGTTTTGGGCATTTTGAAACTGGTTTATATGCACTGAACTTATGTTCTGTTACAGATTTAAACCAATTTCTGATTATTTAAACTGGTTTATGTGTAACTTCTGTCCCTAGCCCAAATGACTGTTCATTTGTTCTGGGTGGTTTCATCTGCAGTGTCTATTTGGCCACTGTCCAAAAAAGTGTCATTGTTTTAACATGATGAGAGCCATGACATGTCTGATCCATTAAAACCCTGAAACATGAAGCCATGTAGTCTCCGCAGCAAGTCTGGGGCTAACTCATAAAGGACATGTATTCCTTTGCTAGCTCACATACTGCCATTTAATGTGCATATTAATTACAAGGCTGAATGTAGCAGTACAACTAAGTATTCACTGAGCTTATACACAGGCAACACAACAGAAAAAAACTATTCGTAGAAGTTTAGCACTCACGATACAACATTGGGTATGTACTATATTACAGGGCCACCAGGCTAATAAGACAACTGATCCTTTTTTATTACTATCGATGTGCCTAAATGCTAATAAAATCATTTATATTTTTTTCAATTCGTTAACGTGTTCTTACTAGTTTGTACAACAGCTCTGATATTTTGTCTTTTGGACCTATTAGCAGTCTTTTCATCTGTAGGAAGTCATAGGCCCCTTTTGTGAACTCCAGAAGCATTTTTGTTTGGGCACTTTGGATCAGATGTTTAAAAAAACGATTTAAACCCCTCCCCCCCGTGAACTCTAAAGAATTTAAACTTTGTTATGCTTTATGACAGTAAATGTTCCCAGCTTGAGCAGCAGTGGAATGTTTCATGAAGTGTACAGGACTGCAGCTGGTGCTGAGTCACACAATGGTGTGACTAAAGTACAGTTCATTGACGGATGAAAGCTGTGGTGAGTTTGAGACCAACCTGCTACTCCTAGAGCAAATCAAATACATCTACAATGCGCAGTCTGGAGATTGTATCTTTCAGCTTCTAAGATTTATACAGTTGGATTGTAGAACAACTAGTGAAATCATGCCAATTTAACCTTGGTGACGCACACACACGCTTGTGCCCATACGTGTGTAATATATTAAGTGTGTGTACACATTTATATGGGGTGAAATACACATACACACACACACACAGAGTAAATGTATACATGTATATTATAAAGTAAATTTATACTTGGATTATATACATACATACATACACATATATAAAGTAAATTTGTATAAAATATTTCACCTAATAGAAAGTAGGTTAGCAGTGATAGCAATGCAGCATTTAACTCTTCCTGCATCTAAGAGTGCATTGATATATATATATTTTTTTTTTACCATTTAAAGACCTGTACAATCCATTTTATTTTAAAAGAATTTGGAGGAAAAAAAATCTCATTTTGAAATACTGCAAATATCTGGGTACTGCTGGCTTTCCTCTGTTTGCTATACAGAACTGAGTTAAACAGCTTTGTGTCTGGAAACTGGCCAAGGTTGAAACATCCCTGTTACTGTATCTTATAAAGACCCTGCTAATCAACATGCTAATCAAGTCCTATATGAATGTAGTTAACCCCTAACATGGGCATACCTGCCTGATGAAATTTCTTTGCTTCCTGCTATCTCTGAGCTGCTCTGGCTGAATTCCAGACCTAACATCACAGAGGAAAGCCTGTGGGTATTAAGCTGTGAAGATGGCAGTTAGTAACCAGTGGAAAGCTGCAAACGTGCAAGAGACTATGATGGATGTATTGGTCTACGGGTCTAGGCCTTCGGGTTTATAGCACTCTGCTCTGGCTTAAGTCCAGGAAAAACCCCAGTAGCTTGATTTCAATCAGTCAGGTAAGCTTTATTAATTTTGCAATTAGGGTTATAAAATTGCTGACTTTTTGTGGGTGGAGCTGAAGAGAGAGATGAACCATATCGCTCCAAAGGAAGGATTCTACCTTTAAAAGCTGGGAAGAGAATCTCAATGTGTTTTAAGACATTTACTTTTCTAAAGGCAACTGTGGCTATGTGACTATAAGAAATAGCAGCTCTATAAACTGTTGTGGGTCTTATTTTTGTAGGGTGTTTGGAGGAAGGTAAGACAAACCCAAGGCCATTTCAAGACTCAAACCAAGCGTATATGACAAATTGTTTGCATTGTATTAGAGGGCTTCACCATCAGATTTTTCTATTAACAAGTTTTATGAGTTAAAGGAGCTGTGTTTTTTGGTGATTAGGTTTCCAGAGCCTATAAACTGTTATAGTTAATATTTGGCTAGAAGACATTTATGGAAATACGTTCTAGAAAGTCTGGGGCAATGAAAACCCTTGTGGATAATCTGTTTTCAGCTCATCAGTCTCAGGCTGGCAAAAGCGTGGGTTGCTGTAGAAATAAAAGGTGTTTAATATATTCTGAAACTTTTTTATTTCAAACTAAACAAGGCCAGTGGAGGTTAAAGATAAGCATTAATCGTATCTCGCCCTGTTATGGAAAACATAAGAAACATCAGGACAAGAGAAAAGCAAATTGTAACGTGCTTATTGACAGACATTCTGACTTGTGCTGGGTGAAGTTAATATTTTATAAACATTCATTTTTTATCAACACTCAGTTTTACATGTGCACAGTGCATATTTATTTATAGGTGGAAGATCAAATCTCTCCAAGGAAGTTCTTGGGATACCATGTTAGTTTTGAGAGCCATTTTAGTTTGGACAACAGGTATATCTCAAAACATAATGCATTGGTTTGAGTGAACAGGATACAAAGCAAGTGAGCCCTGGCTACAATAAGTCACTGAAATGTCCTGGGGCTCAATTTTGGCTAGTGAGCAACAGAATTTTTAAAACAAGACAACGCCCATATTATTGCTAAATGCCTATTATTTATACTTTGAATGAATTCATTTCTGTGCAGAGAGACTTCTTATGCAGCCTGTGGGATTTCAGTCAGGAGAACCGAAGTGGTGCGTAAGTCTTGTGCCATCTGCCTGTACAAAAGAATAGTTCACTTTTCCATGGCTACAGCATTTCATGCAGTGTGTGCAGACATGCAAGTAAATAGAGGCCCTCCCCCAAGGAGCTCATGATCTAAATGATACATAATGAAACATAGGGTGTGACACAGCAGTGAGATGAAGTAATCATTCAGCAAAAGCCTGTGCATGGCAATCATTGCTTCTAAAATATCCAGTATAGAAGTAGTAAGATGGCTTGTGAAATCAAATGGAATTGCCTGAAATCACCACGTCTTGAATAGGAATTTTGAATAGAAATGGAATAGGGGGAACTTAGTCAAGGAGGGTGATGGAAAAAATACAGAATTGTGCAGGGTTCACATGGAGATTACTTTAAATTCCTATCCCTTGGGCCCTAAATTGGGTTTAATTCCCAGTGTGTGAGCTCACCATGCCCCTAAAGCCTGTTTTAAAATGTGTTCTAGGGCTTTCTTCAGTATCCAAGGGCTGCTAGCTTAACATTTGTGTAGGTCTCTCTCCAGTTTAGGGTTTGAAATGATTATTGTGTTTTAAATTTAAATACAAAAGTATGGGGCCCTTAATGCTTTGCAACAATCCTTCTTTCTCAGTTTACTTACAGGGACTCTCCAACGATGGCAGCATGGTAAAGCCCTCACTTAAGTGCGTTAGGCCACTTCAGTTGCACAGCGTCCAGCAGCTATATGCTGACCCTCTATGTAGAGGTAAATTTAGTCAAAATAGAAAAAAGGGCATTGCCACACAGTTGAACTTCTACCCCTTCTTAATCAGCTTTAACCTATTAATCTTGTATGACGCTAATTTGTTGTTGAGGTTTTGGGGGGGGTGTTGTTTTTTGGGGAGGGGGTTGAGCAAGAAGCCTCTCTGTGTGGCACGTGGCAGATTGATGACAGGACAAGCAGCACAGTGACAGATAGGGCAGAAAGCAGAGCAACAAATCAGGCAGACAGCACAGGGCAGGAAGCAGAAAACAGTGGTGGCTGGTGTTGAAGCACAGGACAGACAGTATAAAGATGAGCTGGGTAAAGGAAAGGGGATTAGAGTGTCACTCTGGGAAGGTGTAGACCTAATTTGTGGCACATACTAAAAAGGTGGGATCCCCACTATTTTAGAGTGTCTAAAACAGAAAATGTTACACAGCTGAGTAGTGCATAGGCCCCTCTTTATGTCAGTGAGGACCTGACTTTCAGAGATTTGTTTTAACTTTTAGAACAAAATCTGCTGAACATAGAACTTTTAAAAATGCTTATAATCTCCTTACAGACCAGGTGAAGCATTTTTTCCAGATTGGTTCTTGTTAATCCTTTGTTTAATATTTTTTGTTGTTGTTGTTTACTGGATAAAGGACCAAATGAAAAATGTGTGGGCAAAGCCATTTGCTGTACAAACTTTGGCATGTTACATGACTTTGTACTTCTCGTTTCTGCTATATAGTGACACACATGATATTTAGTTTGGATAATTCCAACATGAATATTTTTCCTTATCAGGTTTCATTCCAGCTTCAAATGCTTCCTTTTTTATGAGGGACTTTCAGTTGCGTGTATTGCTCTTCTGTTAGCTGCAGTTAAACCTATGAGTTCTGGAGTATGTCAGCTGCTTCTGCAGGCAGGACAGAATTAGAAGGTATTTGAAAGCAATATGTTTCCGTAAAATGGCGAAGAAATAAAATAAGAGACCTATATTAAAATGATTGCTAAAAAGAGAGGCAGGCTACTCCTTGGAGCTATGGCAACTTGTAGGCTACCTACCAACTTGATATACCTGGGATTAAAGCAACCCATTTTGTCAAGATTAAAAACGAGAGTCAGAATCATCTGTCACAAACTTCTTGATCTGTTAAAAAGACCCAAGGCCAAAGAAATTACTATGAAAAAAAATCTTCAAAATAAGTGCATGTAACATTTTAAAATTGCAAATCCAAAGGCTAATTCTTATTGCTGAACCAATACAATAGTTGGATTTTTTTTGTAGACGCCTGGGTACTTCTATGGCGGTAAATGCACTTTGTTGATATCAACAACAAGCTATTGTGTCCATTTTTTTTTTTTTAAAGAGCTACTCTGATGCTATAGCCATGTCCACATGAGCTTGGACATTTGTTTCCCTTGTGACAACTAGCAGTAGCACACTTTGTGCCACTGCTAGCTGTATCCAGGGAATGCCTGTGCCACGTGCTGTCAGCAAATTACCCTGGGTGGGCTAGGTGAGGCTGGGACCAGCACTGGGCTGGCCCCAGCAGCCTTACCTGGGGTCCTGGGGGCCTCCCAGGGTTGCAGCAGCAGCAATCTTGCTGCTTAGAGCCTGGCCAGCAGCTCGAGTGTGGCTCCCGCCAGCCAGGCTTTGGTTTTTGGTGATACGCACGGTCCCTGTGTGCTCTGCCCTTTTTTTTTTTGTGTGTGTGCGGTTTTTTTTTAAAATCCCGGGATCTGCTGATCAAAAAACCCTCTGCACTGCTAGCTTGCAGCACAGAGAACACATGAATATGCGATATGTGGCCCCTTGGATGTGTCTGTGGTGCCACATAACACACAGCCACATTTGTCTTGATGCAGCCTTTAAGTCTTCAGAATACCGTCAAGAGCTGCTGCTAGAATCATCAGAACCTTTTCATATGCTTCTTGCAAGGACAGCGCATCGGCACCAACTTTATTTTTGCTGGGGCAGGTGCAGGGGTCCTAAGATGATAGACATATGGAAAGTTTCACACATTTCAGGTGACGCTCCTCTTCCCGAGGGGGACCAAGGCTCGTGAGGGTGGGTGGAGAACCTGCTATGCATCTCTAGGACAGATGTTTTATTTATTCATGTAATAAATGACAGTGTGCTTTTCGAAGAAGCCTAAGGGAGTTATGGGCTCATATTTCATTAAAATTCACTGGAAACTGGACTCCTGGCATTCGTGTCCTGACCCTATGAACACTATTCAAGTGCTAACTGCAGGTAATGTTAGTGAAATCAGTGGCATTAGTCATGATAGTAAAGGTAACACATGTCATTGTTCGTGGAACCAGAATTTTTAAAGAACGCTAGTCTGAATGCTTATGACCAGATTATCAATAGTAGTTACTATGGCATACACCTACTACAGTATGACATGCTGGCTTGAAGACTTGCTGTGTATGTTATGTGATCCTTCAAATAAATGTGGAAGCCTGGTATTTGCTAACCAGCTACATGCAAGGTGAGATGAACTCTTGTCTGTATTGCAAGCTAGGCAATGATAATGAATATTGCCAGAAATCCCGACACTGCACTCTCAGTTTGGCCATTCCCAGACACAGAAAATAGGTAACCTAACATGGTTTAACAAATACAATGAACAATAAGGTGAAGACAGGCCAGGATATGCTTGTTTACAGGATACCATCATTAACTTGAGGTTCCTTCCATAATCTGCTACTGTTTTCTACCTCAGTTTTTTGTCTCATGCAAAATGCATTAATAGTCCATCTATGCAAGATGTAACAGCTTAATCAAAATGATGTAAGGACTGTTATATGTTGACATGGCCTTGGTGTTTGGTACCTCTGGGACTGGATATTTCCAATGCATTTCCATTCTGAAAGCATCTGTTCCACCTTTTCAATACAATCTGGGTTTGCTAACTTCTAGGACCCAGTGTCAGCTTGAATTTAACTTGCTGGTGGAACTGCATTCCAGGAAGTGAGATTAACTAGATCTCTAACTAGATCTACTTTATTCTATGCACACAGTGGTCAATGAGTACATTTCACGAGCATAAGAATAACCTCAGCCTCAGTGAACTGACAACCTAAAGACTTATTAACAGGCTTCTATGAGCAGCTTATCATTTGCTTTAAAAGGAAAGTATATTTTTCTTTCGCAAAGCTACAGATTTTAGCCTCGCCCCCAGGCAGCCAAAATGGAGCCCATCTTTCTATATTAGTGTGGCTGGTGATTTTCATAGATTTCATAGACATTACGGGCTGGAAGGGACCTTGCGAAATCATTGAGTCCAGCCCCCCTGCCATAGGCAGGAAGTCTGCTGGGGTCAAGCGATCCCGGCAAGATAAACATACAGATGCCTTTTGCATGAGTGCAGAGTAGGTGCTTGCACCACATCTGTGGAGAGTCTGTTCCAGACCCTGGGCACATGGACTGTAAAGTTTTTTCTTATGTCCAGTCTGAATCGGCCTTCCAGGAGTTTGTAGCCATTAGACCTTCTTATCCCTTGGGGAGCCCTGGTGAACAATTGTTCTCCCAGGTCCTGATGAACACCCCTTATTCTTGTAGGCTGCCACCAAATCCCCCCTGAGCCTTCTCTTTTCCAAGCTGAAGAGTCCCATGTTCCTCAGCCTCTCCTCATAAGGCTTGCCTTCTTGGCCTTTGATCATACGAGTGGCTCTCCTTTGGATTCTCTCAAGTTTATCCACATCCCCCTTGAAGTGGGGGGCCCAAAACTGGATGCAGTACTACAGTTGCAGCCTTATTAGGGCTGAGTAAAGTGGGAGGATGATGTCCCTGGTTTTGGATTGGTGGATGCATGCCAGAGTTTGCTTTGCTTTGCCAGCTATGGCATCACATTGGTGGCTCATATTCATTTTGTGGTCAGTCAAGACTCTGTCTCTTTCGGCCGTGGTGCTAGCGAGCATAGCACTGCCGAGCCGATAAGTATGCTGCTGTTTCTTCCTCCCAAGGTGGAGCACTCTGCACTTCTCTATGTTTAAGGCCATCGGGTGTTGGTCCTCCCACCTTGCAAGTGTGTCCAGGTCAGCCTGTAGCCCCAGCCTGTCTTCCAGTGTGACTACTTTCCCCCATAGTGTCAGCCGCAAACTGTGCCAGTCTGCATCTGACACCTGAATCCAGATCATTAATGAAGATGTTGAAGAGTACTGGGCCAAATACCGAGCCCCGAGGGACCCATGACGGGTCACCTTGCACCATGTTGATTTACTCCTATCAACTACCGACCCCGGAGCTGGTTCCCCAGCCATCAGACTGTGTAATGGTCAAGTCCACAGCTCCGCAGCTTAACCATGAGGACATCATGGGAGATGATGATATATGACATCAACCTCATCTCCCTTTTTTTTAAATGCATTTCTCATAGACTTCCTTTCTCTCTACTATCATCTCCCCTTCATTAGCCAAACAATACTTCTTCCAAGGTGAAGTTCCTAGTTTCTTTGTATTTCTGTAAAAATCAAGTGGATTGGACTAGGAAGCGGAGGTCGTTGTCTTAGTCTTCTTCGTCTCCTCCTCTGTATTTTTAGCTCTGGCCCCTCGAGTCATGTGTCTGCTATGGTTGGATTCATTGTTACATGTAAAAGGATAGAGGGGTTAAAGGATATGCTGACAAGTTAGACAAAGAAGTGTGCCTTCTGAGTGGCAGAAAGGGAGCCGTGTTCAGCTTCAGAACTAGTTGGCTGATGAAGGTGGTCTGCAAAGAAGAAGAAAAAGGATGTGTACTGTTTTGGCTTTTTCATGATGTATTTATTGTCTTTTTACTATTTTTCCTCCCCCTTTTCCCCATTGGTTCTTAAAGTTTTGTCTGTGTTGGAACCCTGTGTCAAAACTCTGAAGTGACAGGAGAGCTGAGATCAGAAATGATTTATTGTCAGTTTAACAACTGTTATATAGTCACTGCCTAAAAACACTTGGGAGAAAGGAAGCCTTTGTTAAAGATGTAATGATTCTACCCCTTTAGCTACGTGAAATAGAAACGTGTGTGTCCTGGACTTGGGACCCTGCATCGTCTCTTTAACAGTAAAGAATGTCCAGACCAAGTCCTCTTATTTTTGTAATAAAAATCAAGTAGAAATAAATGCCTTTTACAACAATCCTCTTGAACTGTTTTTTATAAACAGAGAACACATCTGTTTAAAAAGAAAAAACCCTTCTCTCTTCACTCCCTCCCCCTCCTATGTAACTGAATGAGTGGCTTCTGGGCTGCTGTGCTCTCTGCCTTTTGTCTAAGAGAGAGGGGATGATGTGACATGAGCATTCATGGAAATGTAACCGGTTGCCAGTTTCACTCAGACTGACCAGAACCCTGGGATGTCTGATCTCATTAGGCCTGGTGTAACAGAGACCTAATGTGAGCTGCAGAATCTCATATTACAGTGGCTATCAAAGTTCTTAAACTTGACATCCCTCCGAAAATACCAGCTCTTAATTTTCACTATTTTTTTGACTACAGAAAAATAATAGAGCAATTCTTCTGTTGCAGGAAGTTTAGACCACAAATAGTCAGGCCATGCATTTGTATTGGAAAGCTCTTGTGTGTAGGTGTTTATAAGTCTAATACTGTTCAGCGCCTTGTGGCACCCTTAAAAGGATTTTGCAGTACCACAGGGTGGAGAGGCACGGTGGTTGAGAATTGCTACTGTTAACAGTGTGTGAGAGGGAAAGTGTCCCAGACAAAGCTTGGTGAGGCTGGCAACTGGAAAAAGCTTTACTTGAAAGCTGAGAGATCAGGAGCTCTTTCCAAGACAAACAGGGGATCTCATAGTGACATTTTTCCAGAGTTGTAATGACTTGGCTTCGAGTTATCTCCCGTTTGTAGTTAAAACTATCTTGTTAATACCTAGCAGAGCAAACAGAGATTGTGTCAGTGCTTTTATGTTTTAAGCTATTATGACTAGTAGGAGTAAGGTAAACTGGCCAGCTACCCTCATGTGAAGAGGGCCTGGCCATTCTCTCCTTTTTCCATCCCCCAGCCAAGTTGACTTGATGCCCAGAGTGGGTCTTGGGTGGCAGCAATTATGTTTTAAGCAGCATATGTATTCAGTGCTCTTCAAGGCATTAATAAAGAAAGTTCATGCCCTGAAGATCCTACAATCTATTATAGACCTCCACATGCCTTTTCTAGGAAAAAAAATCAGCAGCCCTAAGCAGAGCAAATGCTGACTATGCTCATCCTGTTGTATTGCTTGGCGTGAACACACAGGCCTCTACAGATATATGGCATGCACATATCTTGGTGGTATTAATCTGTTTAAAGAATGTTCTTAGGAAGTCTGGTGCAGCTTACTTTAGTTAAGTTGCAACAGTCCATCAGCACACGTGTGCAGCCAATACAGTATAACATGATCGTGGGCGATATAGCAATACTATTCATAGGGCAGAAAGGAGGTGCCTGGGTACCCTGTCAGCACAACAAGAGCAGTGAGGGATCCAATCCAAAAATAATGTAGGCTTACCTTGTCAAACGCTGATGAAAATGAAGAGAAGTTCACAGCAATAGAGCTTGTTTGTTGTCATCAGTCTCTTGATTATTTAATAAATTCAGGTACAGACAGTCCTCAACTTAATGTTTTGTGTTATAATGTTTTGCACTTACAACGTTTGTAAATTGACACCGTTTCAACTTTCTGACATCAGTTTCGACTTTACAACGCTTGATCTGACCTGACACCATGCCCGGGAACAAGTTTGCTGCGTTGCCCATCTACCTGGAGAACATCCGTCCAAACTTCCTTGGATGTTTTCTTTACGAAAGCAGCCAAGACTCCAGCCAAGAGCCCTTCAAAAAGTCCAGCAAAGTCACCCCAAAGAAGTCCTTCCAAATCAATATGATTGCTATTTATAATAGAAATACATTAATGTAACTATATGATTCATCTATAATTGATTGAGTACAAAATTCTGGGTTATTTTTGGTGAAAATAGGATATGGTGCAGGAGCCAATCCCCCATTTATAATATTGTTTTCAATGGGGAAATCAGTTCCTAGATATAACATTTCGATTTAAGACACGGCTTTCAGGAACCAATTGTGTTGTAAGTCTGAGGACTGCCTGTACTTCTATGTCCCCCCACCTTAAAAAAGGATATAGAAAAACTAGAGAAGGTACGGAGAAGGGCAGTGAGGATGATTAATGGTATGTAGGCACTTCCATATGAAGAGAGACTAAAGAGACTATTCAGGTCTATTCAGTTTGAAAAAGAGATGCTTAAGGGGAGATATGATAAGGGTTTACAAAATACTAAATAGCAAAGAGAAAGTAAAAAGGGATTTGTTATTTAGTGTCTCTCACAATATAAGAACTAGGGTTTACAAAATGGAGGTAGTAGGTAGTAAGTTTAAAACTAACAAAAGGAAGTTCTTTTTCACAGCGTGTAATACAAGTGTGAAACTTATTGCCACCAGATGCTGTGGAAGCTGACAGTTTAGCCAGATTCAAAAGGGAATTGGACAAATTGTTGGAGGAAAGAGGCACCAGTAGATATTGAGCACAGGAGTTAAGGATGCAGCCTCTGAATTAGAACTTCTTAGATCTTATATGGTGGAGGTTTCATAGTTTCATAGTTTCTAGGGTCGGAAGGGACCTGAGCAGATCATCTAGTCCGACCCCCTGCCATGGCAGGAAAGAGTACTGGGGTCAAACGACCCCAGCAAGATGTTCATCTAACCTCCTCTTAAACACCCCCAGGGTAGGGGCCAGCACCACTTCTCTTGGAAGCTGGTTCCAGACCCTAGCCGCCCTGACCGTGAAGTAGCGCCTCCTGATATCTAACCTAAACCTACCCTCTGCCAGCTTGTGACCGTTATTCCTGGTCACTCCTGGTGGTGCTCGGGGAAACAGTGACTCCTCCAATGCCTGCTGATCCCCCCTGACTAGTTTATAACAGGCCACAAGATCCCCAAGTGAGGTTACAAGTGAGAGAGGAACAGTGTTGGGGGTGGGGGAGGGAAGAAACCCTGGTTGTATGCAGTTCACTCTTCCCCTTCAGCATCCACTGTCTGACAGTGTGACAGGATACTAGGCAAGATGAAACTATGGTCTGACCCAGTAAATGGCAATTCATATGTTCTTAACAGACATCACATTTATTCAGGAATAAACCTGGGACAAAATGCAATTGTGCAGGCATCCATGCCTGCTGTGCTCGAATAAAGCCTAAAAAAGTTTCTCAGAAAAGAGGTAGTATGTTTACCATGGGATATTGAAAAATACATGTGTGCAGTTATTTTGGGATTGCATCTTTGAATGAATGGCAAAAAAGTGGCACTGCATTTAGCCACTCACTAAAACCTGATTAGAAGGGCAATGTGTATATACAACAATCCCAGGATATTTTTGTTCCAGGACAAACACAGACGCAACTTATCCTGGGACAGATGCATTGCCTATTCCCAGCCTACGTGTCCCAAGGGTTCAGGATCATTTGGGGTGCCTATGGACTTTTAGGGGCCCCTCTCTAACTCATGGCACTTTACACAAAGTGCCATGAGTTAGATTGCTGCCTCCCTGCACCCCGATCCAACAGATGTTTATGGGGGAACTCCAGCAGCCTCTGAGGAGGCTGTCAAACTGCCTCACTTTCCAGCCCCACCACCAGCCCCGGGTGTTGCTAATGGGAAAGGGAGAGGAAGGGAGCAGCAGGCACTTGCTGGCTATTTTGCCTGGCCAGAGTTGGAGGCGGTATGGAATGGAGCCCCCATGGCTACCCCAGCTGGGACTACTGCAGGGAGCCGGGCCAGGCTCAAGAGGTGAGGGAGGGGCTCCCTTCCCTCCCCCGCCAATCATCCCAGCTATGCCATGGCAAGGACTTCCAGGAAAAGGCAATTCTGGTGCCCCCTCATAGACAGGGCCTGGAGCTGGTGCTCTGTTTCCTTGCCCTAGTTATGCTATTGTAGTATAGACAGGGCCCTGGATTGTGCCTGATGAAAGGATCTGGCACAATGGATACAACTTGAACCTTTATATCCAATCTGAATCAAACTGTTGCATGATATTTCAGTTGTGCATGCTTCTGTGCAGCCTGTTTCTGGCTTGCTTACAGCAAGGAGACTGTTCTTGCTGTATTTCCACCAGAAATGCACCAGAGATCCAAGATTTCCATGTCTAGCTTTCATTAGAACTTGTGCATACTTTTTGGTTACAAACCAGGCCTTTAGAGGTTTTCCCAATGTCCCTAAAAATAGAACAAATTTCAGAGGGTGGGAAGAAGCTGTCAAGGGACCAAAGTGGCACAGAGAAGCTGAAAGAAAATGAATTATTCACTAGGGAAATGAGGGGGAATTTGGAGATACTCGGCTAGTTTTCAGTGTTAACATATTGTTCTGATGGTAATGATGATATTTATAGGAGACTGACACGTGTGCAGACAATAGCACATCCATTCATTATTGAGGATGTGAATTTACTTTCTTTTCCTTTTGATAGATAAAATTTTATAATTATCACTAGAACACTTCAGAAAAGAGGAATTAGGACAGGGAAGGCCATTTATTTGTTACGAATAGCTCTTCCTCTCCCCCCCCAAAAAAACAAACAAACAAAAAAAGCAGTCACCCATTTCCACTTACGAGAGTCAGGTCTGAAAGTTCTGTGCAAATGTATGTATAGCAGCTCACATCACTTTTGGGAAGATCTCTGTCACAGGGCTCCCCAAGAAGAAAACTTTCAGTCTCCCTTCCCCAAGAACCTCCTGAAGACAGCCCTGGCATGGCTTCCTGAGGGGTATGCCTCTGGCTTGAAACCTTGGCTCCTCTTTGTTCCTGGCTACCTTGGTGATCTGTAGCACCCCTGCCTCTGAGAGCTTTTTCTTTGGTCATCTCCTGGGATGGGGGTTTACTTTTTCAAATGTAGGGGATGGTCAGAATGCCAACGTGCCACATAGTACAATAGACTTGTCTACTTTTAGATGAGCAGTAGGGGTGTGCAAAGCAAGCCCTATTTAATTCAGATTTGGATTTGGCCCAAATCGGGGACATGATTCAGTTTGTTGATTTGGATTACTGTCCCTGATTTGATTTGGCCAAATCCGAATTTGAAGATTCGATGCTGATTTAGAGAATCAGTGATTTGGACGTAGACGCAGCTTTAAATGTTTTTTCTACGTACCTCAAGGTACCAGCATGGCTTGTGAATGCTGTGATGCTGGGGCGGATGGAGCATCCCACAACAGTGCGGGGGTGGTCTTCCATATACTTGTTGGCGAACCCAGAAGTGGACTGGAAGCTTGGTGATTGGCTGCGGGGGGACCCTGGGTGTCCAGACCCAGGAGGCACCAGTCACCAAGCCAGGGAGGCATAGGGGGGCCCGCTGCATGCTCCTCATGCTGCCAGGTGCACTGGGGAGCCCCCCGCACTCCTGTGGGACTTCCCATGTGCTCCACCATCGCAACATTCACAAGCCCCTTGCTACCTAGAGATGCGTAGAAAAAACATGTAACGCTGCATCTATGTCTGAATCTCTGATTCAATTCTGAGCGATTTAAAGGGTTCTCTGATTTGATTCAGAGATTTAGCCACCAAGTAGGGCCAAATTGCTGCTGAATCAAATTGGGGACTGAAGCTTCACACAGCCATAATAATCACTGGTGTCACTGGACCCCTTTCTGTCCTCTTTGGGACAGCTACTTTCTCCACTCTATCTTTCCTGGGAGTGCTCTCTTTCACCAGCTCTCTTAGAGCCTCTGTCTTCCTCTGGCACGACTAGCCACACTCACAACAAAACTGTTACAAAACTATAGTAGTCACCGCAAGGATTAACAGTCAAAAGATGCCATTAAATATAATGTCAGCAGCAATGAATTACGGGGCAGACTGTGGGCACCCGACCTTCTCCCCGGGGTATAAAGGGCATCTAGAGGTCCTGTGACTTCTAGGCTATTCACAGGTACTGTTTACATCAGTATAAGCTCACACTGATCCCCCACAAAGTGTTCCCCACCACAGCTGCAAGCTAGAACTTGGCCCACTTAGCTTCTCTGGTTGTAGCATGCTACCTATTTTACCATTTTACCATGTTACCCAGTTTATCTTACACTCTTATCCACTGTGCACTCCCATGAGTGAAATCCTAGGCTAAATGTTAAGAGAGCTGGATCTCTTACAGTTTTCCTCTGACTTCGGCATATCACTTAAGCAGCCTGGCACTATGTTTTTTCTCCATCTGTACAATCCTAGTGCCATTTAACTTGCTTTCATAGTCTTCCTGATGAAACATTTGAAACTGGCTATGACTCCAGTCCTGCAAATAATTATGCGCTTGCTTAATGTCAAATACTGTGAGTTACATGCACATAAGTCTTTGCAAGTTAAGTAAGGCCTAAAGAACTGCTAAAGCTGGTTGAAAAATTTCTGTCAAAACTATTTGTTTTCATTGCGAAACTGGGTTTTGGAAGAGCTAATTTTTTTTTTTCATGAAATGTCTGTGCTTTTAGTAGAGTATCAAGTTTTCCCCCCCTTTTTATTTACAGAAAATGCATAAAGCCCCAAGTATTTTGATGTTAACATGCTACATAGTGTTTTGTGCAAGGTGTCAGAGTTGCCTCTGATCCCTTTCCACTGAGTCAGACTACCCAACTGAAATAATTGTCTTATGTTGCACTTCTCCCCTCTTATGAGACCATGGGAGATATCATCCAACCAGAGTGGAGTTTACCAAGGAAAGTAGGAGTAGGAAACACATGAACTCTAACTCCCACAAGAGATTTTTTCCATGGGCCACTGACAGACTCATTTAAAGGCATGCTGGGATCTGATCCCCAATCCTAACAATTGCACCTCCTGTCATGTAGCACAAACATGGAAGGATATGCAATTTTGGGATCTGGAATCAGCTCCCAATTGTACCCTACTTGCTAGTGCAGGGGAATCTTGGAAGCATGATCACAGGCTCCCTCTGCACTGGCAAGTTGAAAGCCAGGTGCCTGACAATCACCTGATCCTTAGCTGGCTCTGGACTACACTGAGGCTTGAACTGTCCCTAGTGTGGTCCTGGGGCCTGGCTCAGGACAGCACCAAGGCTTGAAATGAGGTGGTGCAGTACCTAGAGACAGTCTGCTGATTGTTAACTGGTGGGCTGGTGACAGGCTGCACCCAGGCTGGTTAGAGACCCTGATTTGGTATTAACCTTGCCACATGTTCAATTTAAGGTGTGATGGAAATAAGCCACAAAAATTTTACACAATAAATTGGTTTTTCAGGTAAAATGTCTAAATTATTCTGCAAGGGGTTTTTTGTTTGTTTATTTTGGAGGGAGTGGTGGGGAGCAAGAACAGTTTCCTTGAAAGAATTCCCCAGGAAGAAAAGCACTTCTGATCAGTCCTAATAATCGTCTTTAATGCAGCCATTAAAGTAAATTTAAGGTAGTCTATCCCCCTAACACATAAAGAAATTGCAGCCTGTCACAGAAATGGCAAAACAGTACAGTGTAGACTAATCTTCAAATGTTATGCTAGGAGTGATTTCCATTACTTTTGAAAACAAAGACTGCATGCATTAGAGGTTAAAGGCTTCCTGATTACCCTTTTCTGAAGCAGCTGAGACAGTCATCTGATGATAGCCAGATGATACCAGTATATTTGGATAGTTATTTTATATCTTGGTTCAGGATTTTAACAATGATGAATCATTAGTAATTGCTCTAAATGCCCTTTTCAGTATAAACCTTATTCTTAGTGAATTCACAAGCATTTTCTGCACCACATATGTCGGTTATATAGTGTATTAATGAGCTCTCTTCTTGACCCTTCATTTAAAGTGCTCATCCAAGAAAAAAGAAACTTTAAATTGTGGATGCTGACGCTGACATTAGAACTCTTTCATACACGTGCTTTATATTCAGTTTCCTTACTAAGGGCATAACTATGTCCATATGCCCTTGTAAGCACCAGTTCACTGGATCGCTGGGGTCTGAATCCTCTCATGCATTTAAAATACCCCTCTGAAAGCCAGCCTTCCTGATCTCATTCAGTATGCCAGCCTCCAGTGATGTAAGTCACCTTCCTTACCTCTCCAGTGTCTATACCCAATGGTCCTATTCCCATCTTCATTGCTACCCCTGGTTTGTCTCTTGCTTTCTAAATGATCTAACAAATACATGACACAAATGATTCACTTCAATACCTTGTTTTCATTTTCACAAATAAAGCCACTACTCCTGCTTTCAGTTGACTCAAGCGGGTGGCAGGCTTTGTCTGTGGGCTGCTTCCAAAGTCACCCAGACTGACTAGGTGTAAGAGCTTCATTTAATTTTAAGCACATTAATCCTACTTGTTCTGCTAAGTGAGTGAAATTGCTGCTTGTACCCAAATGCTTCAGTGCATTGGAGCCAAAGGAAACAGGGGTGGCCTTGGAACCTGATTCACTCTAGTACCAGTAGTAAGTTTGGCAAGGCCCTAGGTTTCATGGACTTCCAAGCTCTGCTGAGGCAAGTTTTATACCTATAATTCTCCCTGCTCTTCTCTGTACTATACTTTCAGCTACTTTAGGTCCTCTCCTTCTGGGGAAAGAAGGTAGCAGCAAGCAGGCTTCCAAAAACCATCGATCGTTATAGGTGCTTGTACACATGTAACAAAAGTTGGCCATTTTTGCAGTTTAATTGCATTATGCTGTAGACATGCGGGGGAGGGTTATGATTTAAATGAGTTTGCTATGTCATGTAGTTTAGCTTGCAACATAGCTATTTGTAACCTTGCAGCCTTTCACAGCTGCTGTGGGAGAGGCAGGCTGAAGGCAGAAGCAGTGAGGGGCCCCATCCTTTTATTCATTTTTTTGCAGAGCCTACCCATATCTCCCACAGCTGAGGGGCAAGCTTCTGGTGCGCTGAGTTTCCCGAGCTGTGGAGGGCCCTGGTCCTTCCTTTCGCAGTGGCAGCACCCCCTGGGACTGGCTGGGAGGGCTGCTAGCAGGCAGGTGCTCAGGAAGCAGTTGGATCGGGCTGGGTGCTGCCTGTGAGTTGGGGCAGCACCCACGCACTAGCTGCCCACACAGGAGGCCCTGGAGGGTGCTACCACTGCTGCCATGGAGAGGTCTGGGGTCCCCCACAGCTCGGCCTGCCAGCAGCTCAGCCCCTGGCTGTGGGAGACGCAGGCAGGCTCCTAAGGCCTGAGCTTTGCCTTTCAGCAGTGGCTCTGGGGCCAAAAATAACTGGTTTGCAGACCTAACAAGTCTGATTTTAGGGAAGGTGCCCACTTCTCTCTATTAAAGACCAGTTGCTTTAGCGGCTTAACACTAATACTAATATTATGCATCTCATCTTTAGTGCTTTATGAATATAAAGTTGTACAACACCCCTCTGTGATAGACACAGAGGTAAAAGCAGAGGCACAGCGTGATATTATTATTAAGTGACTTGCCCTGGCCTACAGATGGACTAAGTGTCAGGGAATCGAAAGGTTCTTGGTCCTGCGCTCAGACCACATTCTTTGTGTTTAAAAGGAGGGTCCTGAGAAAGTGTCTCTTCCATTGCATGAGGCAAGGGTCAGCAACCTACAGCCTATGGAGCCATTTGATCTGACAGATGGGCATGGGGCTTTGACATCTGGGGTCTTTGGCAGCAGTCGCTTTCTTAAGCTGCCATGGGGGAACGCATCATCTGTGGACACTGTCCTCATTCTGGCATGGGGAAAAGTAGTGGTGGAAGCCGAGTTGTAGAGCCTACCTAACTGCCCTTCTCTGATCTGACTCTTGTCAGTCTGGCCACTTGCAGAAGACTGTACCTCTGACTGGGTAGAAGCTAGAGCTTGCCTCTCACCTGTGTTGCCTAGTTAAATTGAAAATGGTAAACAATTATCTCGCCTATTGAAGGGATACACTGGCTTCTCTGCAGGTACAGTTTTATCTCTGCCTCTCCTCTGACTGGTGAGCTATTACTTTTTTATTATTCTGTTCTTTCTGGCGCTGCTTTGCCCTTGCCATTCCATGCATGTTCGCTGTCTCTTTTTCCTGGAGCTCTGTTACATGGAATGGGACTCCCCCCCCCATGCTAGAAACTTGTTCTGTGATTTCACAGGAACAATTCATTCTTGTTCAAGCTGAGAAGAGAGAAGGAGGTGAAATCTGGTCTTTGAATGAGTCTGTGCATTGTAATGATTAGTTTCGGTGGGCTTTATTTTTGAGGAATAAAAAAAAAAAAGCCAAGAATACTGAATGGGTAAAGCCAGACACAACTGGCCAACAAAAATGGGGTAGGGGGGAGAAAAATAAATGTCTGATTTGTTTTGTTTTGGTTTGGTTTTTTTTATCAGGATTGTGGGCTGGATTGAAACCAGCTAAGGAAAGGGACAGCCGATCTGCTTTTGTAGATGTGTATAGTCACTACAATTGTTCACATTCGTATCAGCTGAGGATTTAGCTCATATGCAAGACAGAGGCAAGGAACTGATTGTAGGCAAGGTGGACCCCAAAGAACAGAGCTACTTCTGGCTTCTTCGATATTCTTTTAAGTTCCTTTTGAGGTTATTTCTGAGCTGAGTGGTAACTGATGGGAAAAACTAGGAAGAACATACAAGCACAATCTAGAGCTGAACAGAAAAATTAGCTCCAGGTTTTTTTGTTATATGATATGAATTGCCTCAGCCAGATGTTTGTTGAAGCTAGATTGTTTCTTCTTTTTATTTTTGACTTTTAAAATATCACAAGTACATTAAAAAAATACTATGTTCAACTGGCAATTTATTATTTGGTATGAGGATTTAAATAGGAAGAGACTAGAGCTCAGGAAAGGTGCTTATAAATGCTCTGCTGAAGGTAATTAGCTGGACTCTCTGTGAAGTTAAAAATATTGGGTTCTGTTCTTAGCTCTGAAGCTTAATGCCCACATGGTCCTTCACAGTCATTTAATTTCTTTGGGCCTCAGTTTCATAGCAACTGAAGTACACCCTTGCCTAGGAAAGCTCATAAATCTCTGAACCAGTTAGTCTCTACGGTGCCACCCTGTCCTGCCTTCTGCTAGATTTCAGGCTATCTCCCTCTACAAAAAGGGAATAATATCACTGGTTAGGGTCTTGTGGGGTTCAAATAGTCTTTGCACAGTGCTCTGCACTCCTAGGAGGAAAAGCCGTCAGGTGTTCTAATTTGTAAGTGTTTAATTGATAATACTTTGATCATTTGCATCTTGGTAGAAAGTTAACAGACTTGGAAACAAATGAATAAGTGATGATTGTGATCCTGTAGACCTTTTCACTCCCACTATATAGTTTGGAGTATTGGGGTTGAAAGCATTTTCTCCAGTCACTGAAATACACCCTGAGTATATAGGATGGAAGCTGTTGAAGAATATAGCTTCATAATAATATACAATGAATAGAGAAAGGAATGAACCATGTGTGCAAGTTACACTGATTACCATGGCTGCCTTCTGTGTCGTGAACTGGAGTAGGAATACTAATACGGCCCATCCAACTGAAGAGAAGAAAGGACAAATGGCACCATCCATTTACTGAACTCTTCATAGTCTCTCCTTTTGGGATATTGGTAACATTCTGGGAATGATGTGTGGAGTTAGGATGGGTCTAAATATGGAGTGTGAGTCACTGATCATAGTATTTTTAGACCTTATGATCAATATTCAGAATAGTGAAATACAAGAAACCCATGGGCCAACATACATATCTACCCAGAACCAGCAGTCCCACTAAACACACTAAGAAATCTGTAATATACAGCCAAGCCCTCCAATACTATCAAATTTACATCGAGAAGAACATTCACAATTGTCACCTCGCAAATCTCAAAAGGGCTTTCACTCAACAAGGACATTCCTCCAAAGAAACAGACTGTACTTTTGAAAGTACAGCTACCATGCAAAGAATTGCTGTAGTACAGAAACTTACACAGGAAATCCTCAAACAATTGCAACCCATATTAGAAGACCAAATTCTTAAAGAGATCTTTCCAGAACCACCCATCCTAGCCTTTAAATAGGCACCAAACCTCATCAGCCTCCTCACCACAAGGAAACTTTCTGTGGCTAAAAGCACAGTGAATAGATCCAGACCGTGCCCGGACAAGAAATGTGAAAGAAGCCAACACATTTCCACTGCTCCCACAATACACTCCACAACAGAATCATCATATTCCTTTATCTTACACCTGTACCTCCAGAAATGTAATACATCTCATCCAGTGCACCAAATGCCCTTATTGAAAATACTAGCCAATTGCCCATCAAAAATGATCGGGGGGAGGGGGGCAGTGGCTGGGGACAGCGGCCTGCATCCGACCTGCTTCCTCCCCCACGTTTGGGACTGAGCCTGCTCCCCCTCTTTCCCCCTCCCCTGGCTGCTTCAGGGCTGGGCCACACACCCCTCTGTCTGCTGGCCCTGCCTCCCCATCTGCTCCATCGCCATTGCCTGCAGGGCTGGGGGGCATGGCCAGCAGCGCTGGCCTTGCCCCCCATCCTCTCCATTTTTGTGGCCTGCAGGGGGGATGGGGCCAGCACTGCTGGCCCTGTCCCCACCTCTGTCTGCTCTGTCATGGATGCCTGTAGGGTTGGGGGGTCTGGGGCCAGCTGTGCTGGCCTTGCCTGTTCTGTTGCCTGCTGAGAGGGTGGGGACAGAGTCCCGGGGCCAGAGTCACTCCCCTCACCCTTGCCCCCACCACTTTGGGGCCAGGGCCACTCCCCCCACCCAGGGGGCCGGCAGGGACAGAGCCCAGCATCTGGTCCTATGACCCTGCTCCCCATGTCCACCCTGTTCCCCTGCCCCCCCCACCATCATTTTGGGCCTGACCCTATTCCCCCCGGCAGTTCAGGTTTGGGGCTGCTCCCCCTGTCCTCACCCTTGCTGCAGCAGCTCCGACCCCATTTCCTCCCCCGTTGTGCCACTGCTGCCACCTCCTCCATGGAGCAGTGGGGGGGGCTGCTCTCCCTTTACCCCACTCTGCTGCAGGGCTGGGCCTGGCACCCCCACCATCCCCACCACTGTTGTGGAGCCTGGTGCGCCATACCGTCTGTTTTGGGGCCAGGCCAGGTCCAGTGTTCCCCCTTGCCCTCCCTGTCACTGTTACCGCCACTGGCCTCGCAACCCCCATTCCATCTGCTCCATTGTTGCTGCGTCCAGGGAGCAGGGGGAGGGGGGGTGAGGCCAGCTGTGCTCCCCCCTACTCTGTCCCCTGTGTCCCCACCATCGTGGCAGCACTCCGCTGCACCACCACCTCCTGTTCGAACACTGTATTCGCACTCTGATTGTTTTTTCCATCAGCCAATCAGAGTGCGAATAAAGCGTTATGGACAGACAGACAGGCCATGGCTTTTATAATATTAGAATGTAGGAGAAAGCAAACAACAACTGTGAACCAGAATGAACACATACCAAAAATCTATCAAAGACAAAAATACCCAGTTACCTGGGGGATGCACATTTCTCACAAGCCACCCACTCTCTCTCCAATCTCTCAGTTCTAATTCTGAAAGGGAATTTACAAAACACCTTTCGTAGATAAGCCTATGAACTTCACTTCTTAAAATTACTGGCTACAAAACATCATGGACTAACTGTGGACACTGGATTCATGGCACATTACATTTACCAGCTACATTTTATCACCAGGTCAATGCCCATGCTCCTCTCCCTCCCCTGCACCCCTCCACCTACATGTTTCACAGCTATTCCCTCCCATCCCCTCTGATTTTCTCTGCCACGCATTTGCATTTTGACAGACCTGCATTTTGCATATTGGTTTAAGCTTCTATTCCACCCAGGAGAGTACACAAACACGCTCTGTGACTGAAGGAGGGTGTTTGTGCCTGAAAGCTTAGAAAGACCATTTTTTCCAGCTATTTAGTTGGTCTAATAAAAGATGTCACATTCACCCAAAGAACCTTGCCTGAGTGTGAAGTCATAGTCTTTAGTGAGCACTTCCTGAAGGAACTTTTGCAAGTCAGTGTGGCTCACCAAAGCTTTCACAAAGGGCTTCTCTGAGGGAGAGAATTCAAAGATGCTTTCCAGTTGTCAGACATGGCATAGGAAACTGCCAGCGTTTAAGCCCTACGACTCCCTTGCAGTAGTTGGGAGCTGTGCCGTAGAAGCAGACCCTGCCTCGTGGGGCTTGTTGCCACTTTTACTCTAAAGAAGCTACTGAAAAATGTTAACTGTGAACCTGTTATGGATACCGGCCATAACAGGTGAGCTTAAAATAGGCTTCAACCGAACAGAATGTGTGTGTCATTGACACGTGAGATTTACAGCAGCAGCTGAACCTCGGAAGACTTTCTCACTGCATCAGGAAGCTAGATGTGCATGCAAATGAAGTTGCTGTAAAGATGATAAGCAAACCCGAATGTTATCTTGTGCTACTGGTTTATGCAGTGTGTGGGAGGAAAAGGCAGTTACAAGTGCTTATTCTGAAACCACTGATGGCTCATTCATAGGTCATTGATAAAAATTGTCTCATTAAACCAGGAAGCCAGGGTTAGAAATCACATCTGTATAGCATAACTGGAAACACAAAGTTCAAGTCTAGCAAATATCTCAAAACTCAAGCTGTCTTCAGTGTGTCAAAACCATAAAAATGTAAAGTTTTTGATGGGAGGAAAATTGTATTTATTGTGGGACTGTGAGTCTGTGGCAGAACGGGACAGTCATTCTGCTTGTGTATAGACGGCAGGGCTCTCATTCTGAAAATGGAGAAAACTTTGCCCTCTGCTGGAGTTCAGGGTTTATTTTGCTAAATATCTTACTTGGTTTACTGTTTATTTTGGTGATTGACTCAATGTACACCTCTTGTGTAATGGTCAAACCCTGTTGCCACTGAAGTGGAGGGAAAAGCAGTTGCTAACTGCAGTGAAAATAAAACCTGCCCCTATGTTCTACTTTCTGTCGGTCTGATCCTGAATAGGATGCTGTTACATCTCAGGCCCTGAAATCATATTCTCTTAACACCAGTTGGTTATATCTGTCAAATGTCTGGCTGCTGGTGAGAGTGCTGTGATGGGGGTGGAAAATAGTTTGAACTTCTAACTAGGATTCGTTAGGTGGTGAGGAGCAATACAGCCTCTCTGCCTGGGGAGAACCATGTCTTCCCGTCACAGAACCTGCACCATTCCCCTACAACAGTATTCTGAAATACATGTGGCCTACAGCCCTCCAGGAACCTTCTTAGAAACCCCACTACCTGCAAATGTCCTCGTTAGTGAGTCTCTTACCAGGGAAGGAGACCCAGACCTTGGCAAGGAGAAAGTAAGCGAATACTTTCTTTTCCACATCCCCTTCCCACAAACCATGAACTGAACTTTAACAAATATAATTTGCATGTAATAAGATCCAGAACTACAGAATATTTGCCTGTTCTCTTTGCTTCCTGCTCTGCCTATCTTGAGTTACCTTAATCAAGTGCATCAAGTGCAGAAGAATTAAGTTTAGGGTTTTAGGAAATGCCTGAAGAATAATTATGAGGCTTTGGACTCAGAGTAAGGGACTTCTGTTCCTGAGTATGCTGCGCACTTCCTGTGTGGGGTCAGGTCTCTCTTTCCCCACCAAAAAGAAGCCTAATGAGTAGATCTATTGTAAGGCTTGATTAGTTTTGTTATTTGTTGGTTGATTATCTGCAATACCATAATGCCTAGGTGCCTTAGTTCTGGTCCAGAGCACACCATTGTTCAAGGCACTGTAGAAACTCTGAACAAAAAAGACAGTCTAACTAAAGATCTTGCAGTCTAACATGCAAAATGCTTTGAAGTTTTTCAAAAGGAAAATGCAGTAGAAACACAAAGTAGTATAATAGTTAGAAAGTGTGAAAGATGGCCATTATGATATAAAAGCGTGTCTTTTAATACAGTAGATTTTAGGAGAACTCTGGTAGGGGATGGTTGAGGGCTCTGGATGAGAGATGGCAATTCCTCCACTGAGAGCACCTGAACCTAAGGGGGGGAGATGTACAGATTCCACCACATCCATTTTCCCATTTCTGCACAAGCTTTAATGATTTGAAGTTGCAAGTGTTTCGAACCAGTTGCAATATCATGCCTTTAACACTGACAAACATGCCAAAAATCACATGGTTAATGCAAACTTCCTGTTGATTTAACTTGAACCATAGTAGCTCTTCCATCCTGGTAGTAAAACATGGGAATACCGTGTCTGGTATATGCAACAGAATATGCCCAGTTGTGTTTAGACATTATTTTAACCCTATCTGTTAAACATACAACACAGAAATCTTTTTTTCTTCCAGGATATTACAGTCAATCCATAGAAGTATTACTCAGCTTTGAAATGATGAACTGACACTAGGGATTTGGGGGAGGGAAAGCAGCAGTCGCTTGAAATGCCTTTGTTTTTCCATCAGCTTTAACCTACACAACTGCCAATCTGTTCTCATGTAGTTTTGAGTTACATATTATATTCAGTTATGTGTTTGTGATAGGGGAGCACCCAGTTAAATCTATTTTCATCATAGTGTGACAGGTCAGCAGCAGGGTTTCTAAAATACATTTCTTTTTGGGAGGTAATAAAATGTAACAAGGAGAGAAAAATTTATAGATTGACAATTTTGTAATACTTTTTCAGGTATATTTTGCTTAATATATTAATATGCAGGTTACAATTGAAGGATCTCTGAAAGAATGAAGCTAAACCTCAGGTTTTCTCACTGTAGTAGTATAACCTGACTTCTAGAGTTAACTACAATGTTTTATTTTAAAGAACATAACTTCAAAGGTCATGAAAAGATACTGAAACCCAGAATAAGTTATTTCACTCAGAAGTATGGAAAATTTTAATTATTTCCTTGTGTAGTAATACCATATGTAAGCAAACCATAAGATGCACAGAGATTCTGATCCTGCAAATGTTTGCACTACACATGAGTAATCCCAGTAAATTCAACATTAAGATGTGTGTGTTTATAGACTTATAGTTTAGGACATTCCTTTGTTTTTTAAAGCTGAGGGAAACTAGGGCTTTTAATGTAATTATTCAGGATAATGTGAAAGTAATGAAAAACTAGCACATTTCTGTGATCTGCATCTATTCCCTGCTATGTGGCACTGTTTTAAAAAAACCATTAGGCATATGTACTACATGCAGGATTTTTGTTCCCAGATCAAACAGCAGTCTGTGCAAAAAAATATAATCCTGTTCCAAGCTAGTGAGAGTTCAGTGAGTGGTAGGGTTGCAGCACAGTCTCACTAGCATTCATGCCTACTAGCATAGCCACTGCAGTAATATTAGCACATGCCATTAAAGGATTAAAATCAAATTGTAAATTTAGGTGAACACTTGTTTTTGGGCCCTGATTCTGAAATTTTTCTAAAACAGGTTAGTTTTTTCCAGCTGCTTTTGTCATCTTGGGAAAAAAGTGGTTTTGGCTTATCACTAGCCACACAAATATATCTGAACTGCCTTAAGTGATTAATAAACACGACTTGTATTCTTGCAGACTGTAGCACCTCAGCATGTATGTAACTTAATAATTTAACAGGGGTCTTTATACTTCGTTGTACAGTTTTATTTGTGAGTCTTCTCTTCCTTTCCTTCTTTTTGCATGTGCAGTAGCAGTAGTTGTTGTGGCAGCCAAGCTAGGACACTGATCTCAAAAGCTCCACTCAGCAGTGGTCAGTCAGATATCTAATTTCAGCAAAGCGGCCAACTGGTAGTCTCCCTCTGTTTCTGTCTCTTATTTCTTTCTGTCTTGGCATCACTTCAAAGGAGCTTTACCTGTAAAATTTCAAGACTGTAAGATTTAGAAGTTCAGTATAATTATCTACTTTAGCAGTCCAACCACTGGCACCACTGTTCTAATTTTCAGTCTGAGTATTCAGCATGATTTTTTTTGTGATTCCTAAAGCATTTGTGCCATCAAATATCTGTTGATAATAGATCTCAAGGATAGGTTTTATTATTGCATTATAAATGTAGTATAGGCAAAGAATGTGTTCTGTTTTCAATGAAGTCAGCAAGCCATTACACTGATGGCTAGGAGAGCAGTTTTACTGAAGTTGCCTTTTATGTTTTGCTTACGTGTCTTATGTTTTGTTCACATGTATTACCATTGAAGAAGATTAATCATAACAGAAGTAAATTTTCCATGTCTCTAAGTGTATCTGATAATCATCCTTTTCATGTAGCATGGCACTGAACAAAATTGCTCACCTGATCAGTGTTTCTGAGAGAGACTTGTTTTCACATTAGTCTATATAGGGCACAGGAACTTTAAAAGTAGGCATTGTATTGACAATTTTTCTTTGTAGTCTGTTATCATCAGATAAATCAACTGTATTAAATTACGAGAATTTGCTACAGCAGCATAATGTTTGTAAAGTGAGGGATTTAAAATCATACAGGAGATGCATACAATTATCTCCATTTTTGGTCTGCTTAACCTTTTCAGTTGATTTTACCATTTAAAATTTACATTATTTTTTAAATTCAATGATAATCAATATCATGGTATTTTTAGGAAGCAAAATAGAACTGTAAACGTCAGTACAGTTAGAACAAGTGAAAAGAAATGTTCTTTTCACAGCATATTGCCATTCTTTAGAATTCACTTATGCAGAAGATTTAGACAAATTCTTTGGCAATAATAAAAAGAAACTTTGGCTGGATCATTTTAGGTCCATTAATAACATCTGTAGCTATGCAAGCTGCAGCCAGTTATGTAGTGGTAATCAAATATCATGATCCAGGATATACAAGACTGCACAATTAGCTAGAGGAATTATGCGAGGACTTAGGTTATGAACTGTCAGATACTATAGACCCTAGGTGGGAGGAATATACTGATAATTTGATCCTTTATGGCCACTCCTCTGTTGTTCTACAGTGGTAAAAATTAAGGCATTCATAAAATTGTGTCTGAAAGAAGACATAAGGGCCTATGTTGGATAAAATATTCAGAAGCATCTAAGTGGCACAGAAGCCTTACATTTTTTAGTGTTTCCATTTTTAAATTGATTTTGCCAGATAATAATGCAGATCTGATCTGGTAACATATTCTGGCAGGTGGACCAAGTGGGGTTTATTAGCTAAAAGTTCAGGAATGGCAGGTGTAAGTCAAGAAAAGGGGCAGAGAGAGATAACAGAGAACTCTTGCAAAAGAAAACCCTAAAAACAGCCAGTTTTTAGAGTGAAAGCATAAGCATAAAACTTAAGAATAAAAGAAAACTTTTAGAAGCATAACGGAGACCTGGCTGTGGATTTTGCCTGTCCATAGTAACAGACTAAAGATTTATTAAATTGGTCATTTAGATTTTCCAACAAATTAATTCAGTTTGAACCTCTTCTCCACAAGGGGGATTCCTACACGTGCCTTTTGGGATTAGAGTTCTTATGGAGGTTTCCAAGGGACCTAGTTACAACATTGGATTTTGGAGAGAAAATTGCTTACAAAACTATATAACCTTTCCTGTGATTGCTGGGATGGTACAGTGCTGTGTTATACAAAATGTTCCTGCCATGCTGTCTGGCATAACTGTACTAAACACTGTTTGAAAAGATGTGCTGTGGAAAAAGTATAGATCAGATTGTCCTTCCAGTACTTATAAGTTAGAATTTTTGTGTCTGTAGGAGAAATGTAGCTTATTTAATTAAATGAAGATTTAATTAATTAACTCCTATTTCACATTCAGTTGAACTAAAATAATAAAGCAGTCAGTTGCATATTCATTTGAGCCAAAATAAATATACTTAACCAAGATGGTATGTGATATTTACTTTGTTCTTCTTAAGAACTGTCTCCAAACAAGATCATTCATTATGTTTAAAAGCCAAGGGAAATGAGTATTTAAAACAGGGGTGAAATACAGCCCATGGGCCAGATATGGCCTGCCAAGTGATTTTCTGGCCTGTGATGGATCCCTCGACCCCACGCAGCCCAGGTATGGGAGGCAGCCTGGGCCGTGGCACATGTGGCCAGTCCCATCATCTCTGGGCACACAGCAGGTCTGGGGTGGCACAGCTGCTGGACTCCACTTCCTGGCAGCCCCAGTAGTGGTGGCTCCTTCCAGCTGCCACTGCTGCCAGACTCACCCCTGCTGCCTGGGCACCCTGCCCCCTGTGCCCTGCACCCATCACCAAGGACAGCTAACAGAGTGGGCAGGCAGGGTCTCCATGGAGACCAGCCCAGGACCCGTGCAGGAAAGGTGTGCTCAGTTGGGCGAATAGGATGGGGCTGTGAGCAGGCAGGAAGCAGCGTCTGGGAATAGGATGGATGGGCGGCACTGGGCCGGGGCTGGGATTGTGGGCCAGTACCACAGGGTCGTGACGGCACAGGACTGGGGCCCAGGGCAGAGTCACAATCCACTGCCTAAACGTCCCTTTTGTGTTATTCTCAAAAGACCAAGGAGTTAAGCTTTTAAAATGATAAAGGTTGATTATTCAGAGCTCCTTCGTAGCCTCCTGATCTGCTGTTCTCTCCTGCAATCCCTGAGCCAATGTAGCAGCCTGTATATACCACTCTTGGAAGTATCCACACATCTTCCCCCTTTACATGTGACATATGCTCATGTAATACTAACATTGGAAGTTTAGTTTAACTCATTGTTGAAGCACATTTTAACAGGTCTGTCTTAGTCTCTGTGTTCACTTTTTAGCTCTAAGTGATTGTGAGAGAGAGAAGGAGCCAGCAGGCTCCAAGGCTCCTGGGCTAAGCGGAGGGTCTGCAGCCCCAAGGAGCCTGGCAGAAATTCCCCTTACCCAGGTGTGTTGGGAAGGGAGGGGCCAATATTTCCCCCGCCGGTATAAAGGAGAGGCCGGGACCGGAAAGTGGCAGCAACGCAGGACCGGAAAGAGGAGGAGGAGGAGGTGGACCATGCCGGTGCACGCTGCAGGGAACGCTGAAAGCAACGTTGAGTGCTGGTAGGAGCCTCTGGCAGAGAGCAACATCCCAGCAGCGTTTTGGAACCCAGTTTACTGGCCCCTGGGGGAGTAGAACTGTATGTTTACTGGCCCTGAGCTGGCTGAGCCCCGTGGGAGAAGGGTACCGTAATAACCCCAAATAGAGGGCCACTATTGACTTTGGGTACCGTAGTCCCTGTAATAGGGACACAGTTCAATAGGGAACTTAAGTTGTTGAAAAGGAATCTCGTTAAGCCCTACAAGGGGGATCTCCTAGAGCCAACAAAGGGGTGCTTGACCCCTCGAAGGTCAAGCTTGAGTTGGAAGGCTGCTGCAGACAGACAGAGCAGCTACACAGATCAGGGGAACCTTCGTGCTTGTTGTGTTTGTTTTGATTGACCTTTCTTTTGTGGATTATCTGGGAGGAACTGAGGATACGGGGCCGGACCAACCGGTTGGCCACCACCCGGTGGAATGGGTGAAGGTGTAGGGGTGGCGGAGCCCTCAGAAACTCGGGACCTCGCGAGACGCCGGGGAGACTCATAATTGGACTACACACTTGTCACGGGGCGGGGCACAGGGGCGGCTGTGATCCCTCTAGCGCCCCCCTACCATGCCAAGTAGGCGATTCAGCACCCTCTTATCTCGCCCGCCACGTCTTTGATGATATCTGGTTCTATATGGGAGGCTGCCTTTGATCCCCTAGTACACGGTGTTATGCTGGAACTATTCCCCGTTCTGTATGGGGTGACTTGGTGCACCCCAGCCTTAAGGGCTATGCGTGCCTCCAAACTCCCCTTTAGCACGCCCCAAGCCTCACAGCTGTACCGGATGTTCTCGTGTCATATGCTCGCCCCTACCTGGGGTCTCTCAATACGTGCACTCCCTCTCTCTGGGGTTTCTCCGTACACGCACCCAATATACTCGCCCCTCCTGGGCTTCTGTCCACCCTCTCGCCCTTTCCAGGCCTCTAGTCGCGCACTCGACTCTGTCGAGCTCCTATCGGTCAGGCTCCTATCCGCACGTCCGCCCCTCTCCAGGCTTACTCTTGCACGCCTGCCCCTCTCCGGGACTTCTACCATGCGCTCGACCTTCTCTGGGACTTAGTGTCAGTAGGGTGCTAGTCACTCACCCTGGAGCCTCTTATTTTAACCTGCCTGCTGGGCTTGTTCTCGTGTGCCAGCCTCTCTCCCGGACTCTTACCGCACGCTTGCCCAGGCTTCCTGTTCCCATATGCCTGCCCTTTCTAGGTCCTCGGCCGTGCTTCTAGTGCTCCTCGCCCTCTCTGGGCCTATGCGGTGCTTCTCGCACCCTTCGCCCTCCCTGGGGCCTATACCACGCTTCTTGCATTTCTCGCCCTCCCTGGGGCCTATACCACGCTGCCCATGCTTCTCGCCCTCTCTGGGGCCTATACCATGCTGCCCATGCTTCTCGCCCTCTCTGGGGCCTATGCCGTGCTGCCTGCGCTCCTTGCCTGCACTCGAGGCTTCCCGTGGTTGGGGCTCAGGCGGCCTTAGCCTTACCTGGCCCCCAGACCCACCTTCTGGGTCGTATACCCCACTGGGCAGAATACTGCCCCCTTATGGGGCCAGAGTCACAATACCCCACAACGTCGCGCCTCTCTCTGGTGCTCACCCGTAGTGCCAGCTCCAGCACCAATCACTGTGCCGCCCTGGCACAGCTTGCTGTGCCCTTTCTGGGCACCAGGAACCCCTGAATTATTGGTGAGCTCCCATAAAGCCTCCTCGCACCCCTACAGCCTCACCCAGTCCTCCAGTATTCACACAAACAGCCATACCACAAAGCAAACTACTAGCCAACTGGCTCTAACTCAAAATAGGCCTACTGGCTATAGCATAAGGGTCCAGGCACAAACTGGCCCTCCTGTAAAGGCATCTCTGCCAGGATTCTCTCTGCCCTCACCATGCTGCGTCCCCTTAGGTGCTCAGGCTGCACCGCTCATCTCTGCTCTGCTGGGCTCTTCTGCAGAGCTCCTGCACCTCAGGCTGCCAGAAAGGAACTGGCTCTGGCCTCAGCCTGGTTGCTTATAAAGGCCAGGCCCTGCCCCCTTCTAGCCAGCTGACCCACATTAGTTGCCCTGGCAACCCTCACCTGTGCTGCCCTGTTGATTGGCAGCTGTCCTTATTACTATTACTAGTAGCAAGCACCTTAGTGCTCTGCTACAACGCTGAAGACATTTGAACCAGCTCCATTAATATCAAGTCGTGGCAGGTGAAACATATGCGTGTGAGACCCTGGTTATAGGTGATGACACCCTAGGCAACTGGCAGGCGGCGTCTGTTAGGTCCACAGGGGAGGGTGATACCCGACGGTGATATTGTCAGTATCTGCATTCTCCATCCTTATTGGTTTAGTTCTCATTTGGGTTCCTTCTTCAGATGTATCTACTTCTGTGTCATTTTCAGTCTCCTCTGTCATTTCTTGTTGCTTTGTTGTTAGCTCTGTTTCCTTTAGGGAATCTCATGATGATGCTTCTTTGCTTCCCTTCACCAGCTGCAAGAGTTCTCTGTTCCTTCTTAATACCTGTCCTTGCCATGTGACTACTTGATAGGATCTGGGAGCTACCTGATGGGAAACTAGTGCTTTTTGTTTCCATGTTCGTCCATCCGAAATAACCACCTTCTCTTTGTTGTGCAGTTGTGATAACTCCCTGGTGTCAAGCCGGAGTTGGTGAGCCAAGCTCACGGTATTGGTCACGGTGGGACAGCTGGGTGGTGGCAATTGGACATGGAACAGGCGGGATTTTTGGCGTGGAGTTCTGAGGCACGGAAGTGCAATGGTTTCAAAACAGATAGAGATTTATTTGACTTACGCTTTTGATGGCATAGGTAGTGATGCTTTCTTCAGTTACAGTTAATTAGTTGCAAACGATAAACAACGGAGGGGTCTGTTGGCCCACGGGGTTCTCAAGTTAGCCCTTGCTTTCTAGCTGGAGCTAGGTGCGGCTGCCCAACTTGATAGTCCCAGGGCTGGTCAACAGCTCATATAGGGATCAACAGACAAACGATAACTGTAACGTGTCGTGACGCCAGTCCAGTGATGGACAACGAGTGGTCGATAGATGAAGCTGAGGTCGAGAGCCGGGATGTGATGCAGCGGAGGTACAATTGGGTAAGTAGGGATGAGCCAAGTTGTGGTCGATGATGGATGCCAAGGTCAGTCAAAAGCCAGGTAAGCAGAAACCAGAATCAGTATCGAAGCCATAGGGATGATCAAAATCAAGGTCAAGGTCAAAGCCAAAACAGTCCAGTAACCAAAGGAATCAGTATGAGGAGAGATGAAATCAAAGTGTGAAATCACTGGGTGAGGTTATGAAGAGAACCGGGGGATTGAATCCCAATATCTCTCTCTGCCTCACGGTCCCTGCTGAAAGCAGCCTCCGCTTACAGATAGAGCACAGTCTCTCTTCACTCTCTCACCAACGACGCCCACACAACCCACACCAAGGTGGGGGCTCACACACTAATATTGCAGCCCCTTGGCCAATCAGGCTGCTTAGCTGTTAGAACTCTCTGGATGGTGACATCATGCTCTTAGGGAACTGAGCATGTGTAAGTTTGAGCTCTGTGTGGTAACTGGGCATGCGCAGGACTGAAAGTAGGTCACGGTTGATTGACGGTTCTAAGGGTTGAGCAGGGGGTGAGCTCTGACTGCACTGTGGAATTTTCCACTCCCTTAGGCTGTCTGCGCATGTCAAACTTAACTTCTTGTATTGGCAGCACTCATATTTAAAAATTTACTTTGACACCTGGTACCCCTGTCATAGTACCATTTTTGTTTAAGTTTGTTGAATTTCTTAAATGTTTTCACATTTTGTTTTTTATTCTGATGAGCATCAGCCACAAGATTTGGCAGCCTAGTTTTGAGTTTCCGGTTAAACAGTATGTCTGCTGGGGACAATCCATGTTTCATGGGAGTTGCCCTGTAATTTAAGAGTGACAGGTAAACGTTGTTTGAATCTATAACTTTTTTTTCACAATTTTTTCACTATTTATACTCCATCTTCCAGCAGACCATTGGATTGTGGGTAGTTAGAACTAAAGTGTTGTGACAGAATCCATATTTGTTTGCAAACTCTTTAAAATCAAGACACTTGAACTGAGGTTCATTGTTTGTTCTCACAATTTGTGTACTCCCATGCCTAGCAAAAATCAATTTGATGTGAGTTACGTCATGGTTTGCTGTTGTGCTTTCAAGCAATACAGTTTCAGGATAGTGAGAATAATAATCTAGCATTCACTAATACATGAATAAGTAAATGCCCATTTGATACTATGGAGCTATGGGCTCCTCCATGACCGTCATGGGTTCTTTCCTTTGTGCTGATCTATACTTTAGGCAAGTTGTACAAGACTTTAAAGCATCTTCCTTTTCATTATTCATTAGGCCTGTGTGAACAGGGAAGTATTCAATTCAGATTCAGATTTGGCTAATTTGGAGGACAGTGATTCGATTTGGAGATTCAGATCATTGTCCTGAATTCATTAGACCAAATCAGCTTTGGAAGATTTGGTGCTGATTTGGAGACATTCGGTGATTCAGACTGGCTGGGGAGAGGCAGGCACAGTCGGGTGGCTCCTCCAGTTGTGCCTGCCTCTCCATGGGTGGGGGGAGCTATGGGAGAAGCCCCTATGGCTGCTCTGCCCAGCCCTATCCCCTGTCTGGCCCCAGCCTAATCCCAGCACTTAAAAAAAAAAATCCCCGCACTCACCAGCTGCAGGAGCGGCGACTGGGGCCTTTGGGTGCTTGTGGTGGAGTCCCCCTGCACAGTGGGGATCACCCTCACTCTTGGTGTGGATGTGCAGCAGCTTGGCAGGGTGCCATATGCTGTCTGGGCTGCTGGGGCTGAGCGCTGCTGGGCTGTGGCTGACACACAGAGCTGCCTCAGCTCCCAGACAGCATGTGGCACCATGCTGAGCTGTGCTGCACCTGCACCAATGGGGCATCTGCCATGCAGGTGCCAAGTGGGGAGGGGATGATCCCCGCTGCCCCTCACTGCCCCATGCTGCACAAGGTGGCTCTGCCATGTGCACCCAGAGGCCCCAGTTGCTGCTTCTGCAGCTGGTGACTGCAGAGCTTTAAAAAAAAGCAAAAAAAAAAAAAGAAGCCCTGCACTCACAGGCTCTGGCAGCAGCGATCGAGGGCCTCTGAGGGCTCACGGCAGAGCTCTCCCATGCAGCATGGCCAGGGGGCAGCAGGGATCACCCTGTCCGCCGCTTGGCACCCACACAGCAGCTTCCCATGGTCCAGGTGCTGAGCAGCTCAGCAAGGCACTGCACACTGTCTGGGAGCTGGGGCTGAGTGCTGCTGGGCTCTGGCTGACGGGTGGAGCTGTCCTAGCTTCCAGACAGTGTATGGCGCCCTGCTGAGCCACACTGCACCCGCGCCATGGGGCAGCTGCCACGCGGGTGCCAAGTGGTGGAGGGGAGGGTTGATCCCTGCTGCCTCCTACTGCCCTGCTCTGCACAGGGATGCTCTGCCATGAGCCCTCAGAGGCCCCCAATTGCTGCTGCCAGAGCCAGTGAGTGTGGGGCTTTTTTCTTTTTTTTTTTTTTTAAAGTGTGGAAGATTGGGCAGGGTGGGGGATGGGACCTGGCAGGGCAGCCATGGGGGCTTCTCCCACGGCTCCCCAGGTTTGCCTGCCTCTGCCCCAGCCAGGGGAGCCACAGGGACTATGCTCTGCTGCTGCTTGCCCAGACAGTGCTGCGGGGGGAGGAGGTGCGATGCAGCTGCAGCTTGCTCTAGGTGGCAGCAGGACATAGCCACTGCTCCCAGCACTGCTGTGCCAGCATCAGTGCTGGGAGCAGGAGATCTGCCCTGCCACCACTTGCCAGCTGGTACGGGATGTGGGCGCAGAAGTGCTGGGAGCCAGGGCTGTGCCCTGCTGCTGCTTGCCCCCTTCCACCTGGAGTGAGCCACACCTGCATCCCCCCACTCCCCCTGCCCTGGCCGGGCAAGCAGCAGCAGGTCACAGCCCCTCACCCCAAGTAACTGCCCCGCCCCCCCCGCCCCGGCTGGGCAGCTTGCCCCAGCCCCAGCCCCAGTCCTTCCCTGTTCCCTCCCCTCTCCCCAACAGATTTACCAGCCGGAGCCAGCTGTGAGCTGCCTATTTAGTCTATGGCTGAATCTCTGAATCAGCTGAATCTTTTCTGAATCTTTTTCAATTTGACTCAGATGCTTCAAATCAATTCGGAGCTTTTATTTGATCTCCTGATTTGATTTGGATTCAGGGATTCAGTCTCTGAATCAGCCCAAGAATACAGTACCATCTGTTTGGAAAGGAATGTTGTAGGAAAGAGGCATCTGGTGATTTTAGGACCTGTTTTTCCTCTTAAGTCCCACCAAATTAAAGTTCAGACCAGCTCTGTCAAATGCCCACCATGTAACTAATGCAGGGATTTTAAACCTGTTTTGTGGAACCCTGGGGTTCTGTGCAAGATCTTCAGGAGTTCGGCAAAGGGATTGGGATTAATGGCAGGGGGGGCCAGGAGGTAGTGTGCCACCACTGCAGGGCCAGGCCGCCTGGCTCCACATCAGCCTTTAGGAGAGGGGAGGAGTTCTGCGGCAGAAGTGATATGAAAGGGTTCCATGACTTTGGAAAAACTGAAAATGACTTAGCTAAGGTGGTTGACATGTGTGAAAACCTCTGAAATATGGGCTGTGATTATTTAAACTTTTGTTAACATTTCCCACTGCTTCCAGTAGTTCAGTTTTACCAGAAATAGCAATCATTGGGACTGCTAACATAGTTGGAGTTCTGGGCTGCTGTTTGCCACTAAAGCTTGGTCAGAATAGACTTGTGCAATGAGCCTTAAAAGGATGGTAATTACTGGCAGGGTGCCCACACTAGGAGCCCCACTGTTGCTATTGCTGGTGGAGCTGAGTTGGCGGTTGTAACAGCAAGAAATATTAGAAAAAAAAGTCCCAGTTCAGGCCAAGTTAGGAGTCTTTACTGTTCCTCAGTGTCAGTGAGGCAGAACCTTTGACTTAGAGCTGAAGGCATTGGCAAGACAACCAGTTGGGAGAAAGCTTTCACTGTTGATGTATTTAATATACTACATGCTGACAGAGGATACTGGACAAGATGGACCTATGGTCTGACCCAGTAAATGGTAGTTCTTATGTATTTTGTCAGAAAAAATAGAGAACTTCAATTTCTAGGGCATCAGTATGTATTTTCAGGTTTTTTGAAATTCATGGTGGGCTGGCAGAAAAAAGAAAGGAGGGAAGGAAGTATTGGCTTTAACAAACTGATCTCACAGCATTGGCAAAAAATCATTATAAAGCTCTAATATTTGTGCATTAGACTTACTGATGAGGATTTCAAATGCATAAATGCCTATATTCCATCAAGTGTTGTGATTTTTAGTTTGAGTGATTTTCTACATGTTACTAACCTATATAATGATTGGATTTTGAAAAAATCTAGTTGAAGAAAATATAGCATGGATGTCTCAATTCATACCATCTTCAAAGTTTATTCTCCTCTTCTCTATGGCTACATTTGTCTCTCAAAATCAAAACAGCAGGAGTGATGAAGGTTAAAATTCTGTTTGCTAAGCCATGATTAATTTGTATCTTAACCCAAAAAGGCAGGTGAACCTTATCAAAATTGCTCAGGACTGATGAAGCTGCTAAGGATAATATGCTTCCTATATCCTGAAAAACTGATCGCATCCTCAATAAGCCCCCAAATTTTCTAAAAGTTTGGGTAAGAGCTAGTGCATATCTAGTGCATATGGGGTGAAGTATGTTCTGTTTGCTTATCAGCAAAGCACTGTTGAAGTAAGGTTCACACTTAGCCCACAAGTGTGGGAAGTTTATTGTCCTTCTAATACCATGTCTACACTGAAGTCAGTGGTGTGCCTGCAGGTCATGCTCACATACCTACACTTAGTTTAAACTAGCTAATTTTCTCACTGCTGAAGCACAGTGTTGGCATTGGCTGCAGAGCCTATCTGGAATCCAGGATGCAAATGTTTGGTTGTCCATGATGTTCTCAATCCAGAAGGCTGATGACAGCAAATGGTGGATGTTGGCTTCAGGCATTCAAAACTGATAAAACAGTTTATCTTTGGGAGTATTGTTAGGGATGCTGTTGACATGAAGAATCTTCTGCCTCTAATGAAGTCTTAGGCAATATCTACAGGAAATCTTTGCATTTCAAACTGATTTTTCACCCTAGGACCTGAGATTGTTTTTGACAGCGGTGCTTAAGTCCCTTTCCAGCCCTGTTCCTGAGACACAGGGCATCCATGTAGTACATGGCATGTACTATGGAGTTCTGTGGCAGCTGTAAGGGGTGGAAAAAAGACTTGAACCATTTTGTCAAGGACATTCTCTTATTTGTGTTGCCATAGTGTACCGAATTAGACCCTATCCATTAAACGCGTATGTGGCCTTAGACACGTGAGCATGAATGTGCTCTTCTCTGCTTAAGTCTCTGAAAAACCATCAGTACAGAAGATGAGGAGAGGGTCTTCCTCCTTCTCCTTCACTTGTTACACATTAACAGTTTTTCAGGTATTCAAGCGGGGTAGAATTGGATCTCATTAAGTTACCTAATAAATGGAGCAGAACCCAGGCCAAAGACTCACTATCTTTTTGGTCTATTAGTAGGCTCCTAATGTTGAGTGTAATTTAGAACTACGTGGGGTGCACAATTCCTTAGGATTGAACATTGCTTGCCATGGCTTAGTAGGCCCACGAGGTAACCTATGATAGTAGATTATGATTATAGATAAATTAGAGAAGAATGTCTGTGATGCAAGGTTTTAGTTTACATATGGAATGAAAACATTTGAAAGGATATTATGTTTCTTATGTTGTTGTTGACGGATGTAAGTTTGGATAAAAAAAGTCTTGTGTGCTTGTGTGTGCAGTATTTAGTGCCAACGAGACCTTGCACTCCTCAGTTGGGAGAAGTTCAGCTGGAAAAATGACATCTCCTCACCAACTTCTGAATTTTGTTCTTGTGCTGTGTAAGTCCATTTTAGTTTTACTCTGGAAATAAATGATTTGTAAACGATGCCTTCTTAACAGAAATTTTTGCATAGTACCTCTTGTCTGAGAATACCTTTTTTGTTGCAGAAGAGAAGTGAATTTGCTTTCTGTGTTTGTAGTCCATTCCATTCCTTATTCACCTGTAAACACTTACGGATGGTCCAGAACAAATGATAGCCTATTATGGCCAACACTGTCTGAAATCACTTCTTTGAAAGGGAAATGGAAGAGAAACCAAACCAAATTTGAATTCTCATCTCTATATCTTTTTTCATTAATCAAATATGCAAAGGTAAAGGCACACACTAAAGGAACACGCTAAACATAGGTATGCATACTGTTGCATTAACATGCCACAACAGAACAGTATGCGAAGAGGAATAATGTCCTAAAAGGTTTCTTTGAGGTAATGCAGGCATGTGCTGTCCCCAAAGACCATTGCCAACAGAGATGGTAAATCTGTTTTCTCCAACAAAGGTACGGTGTATTAAAGATACATACAATTATGACTCACGACAATGTCAATGAAAATGTCTTGTGGAATACATGAGCTGTAATTAGTTGTACTGGATCCCATCTCTTCAACTAGACTGATACATTTGATGAAAGGCCTCTTCAAAGACTCGTAAATGTGAGAAAACTTAAACATCTGTAAATGAGCAAAACTGACTTTAGAGGAGTTGTATTCAATTAACACTGTCAGTATTTGGAGGAATTTTCCTTAAGCGTTATATTTTACTGCCTTTCCTGCTAAATCATGCATGTTTTCCTCCTCATTGTAAAACTTGCACCAGTATCTCAGTCTGACTCCATTATTTAATCTATTTGAATTTAGTCTGATCTTTTTTTTACTTGTCAATGAAACTTGCCTTGGTTCTGTAATTAGTAACTGAGACTGTATAAATCTAGATCTCTTTGGGTGAGGGCCTTTGCCACCTTAAGCCTCCTTTGGTTTGTCCATCTTGGTCATGATTGGCCATCCTGCCATCAGGTTAGTCCCCAGTATAAATTGGAGAAATCTAAAGGCTTTTGTACTTTACACCAACTGCCAGTGGCTTAAAAAGCTGTTTGACCACTGGAGATTACTGGCCTGAAAAGATATGCCTGGACACTCCTCTGTTTCCATGGCAGCAACTTTGATATGGTAAACTCCTAACCCTCACGATACAAGGAGAATAGTCAAATGGCAATTTAAGCCAGCCTCTGAGTTGTTTGTGCCACTAAAGAAGCACAAAACAGTGTTATCAGGCTAGAATATTATATATGGCACCAATATGTGAACAAATAGTGATTTAAAGATGTTTTAAACACTAAAGAAAAGGTGCCAGATACAATGGTCACATTTCAAGATTACTTTAGCCAGAACGTCTTAACTCTGAACAAATAAAACTGCTAGCTTAGCATTTCTTTCATTGTAGAGATTGCTTTGAGTAATGTCTCTCAAGCTGTCCTTACCCATTTTTCTCAAACATTTACTTTTCACTTAAGCAATTGACACTAATGCTTAACAAATGTTGGCTTGATTGTTCCAAGGATTTCTGAACAGTTTTCCCCCTATAATGAGTCCATGAATGCTCAGACACACATGCATCTCTTATGCCCTTTTGTAAATCTGGACTTTTTATAAAGCATTTATCAAAAGCAGACATCAGAAAAGCTAAAGGGGGACAGTGCATCGGCTTGATGTCTCTGCAATGGTAGGTTTTAAGCTACAGCTTCAATGGTGATGAGCAAGGGATAGGAAGTCAGTATTAGGGAGTCATCTGAGGCCCACAACACATTGAAGTAAATAGGGCAGCTCATGCTGCCACAAAACACTCTTTTCAAATAAATAGCACTACATAGCACTAGGAAAGACTTTGCTATAGAGAGGGAGAGTGCCAGTCAAGAAATAATGGAAAATACCAGGCAGAGCAACACATAGAATCCAGAGCAAAGAAGATTGCACTGACCAAGGTAACATCGGGTAGCTCAGGAAATACTGCAAATAAATGTCTGTCTCCTTATGGGATTTTGGGAGGAGGTTTGAATAATATATAGAATAATGAGGTACACTCATACTGTACCGTATACTGTGAATGTAACTAATTACATAAGAATTTTGTGCACAAAATAATACATCTACATACATTTCTTTCTCCTTCCCTTTCTCTCTCTCTTCTTCTCCTCCTCCCTCTCTCTAGATACTTATATTTATCGCCCTCGTTCTTGTGGCATGTAAGGTGTCTGTTTTATATGTAAGTTCATACAAATGATGTATAGACATACCTCTGACCCTTTCATTGGGATTAAAGGGTTGAGTCCTTTGTTTTTAATTCTGTTTATCTAGGGCCTGATTCTTCACTCATTGTATGTTATGTGGATAGAGTGGGTTCCAAATGATGTAAATTCACTTGGCAAGGTTGTAAATAACTAGACAGGGGATATAGCCAGCCAGCCTGATTATGCTGAGGTACAAAGGCAGAGGGGAACACAGTAATTGTTTAATGTCTCTATCCTCAGTAATTGGAAGTTAAACTTTTGTTTCAGCTGTAGCCAACATAATGAAAATTCCTCTTTCTTATATTCTAATCTTAATTAGCATAAGAAATACTTCTGATGCTTCTATTGTAACACATTTATCAGTTTCTCATCAGAAAACCTTGAAGTAACTGCATATGAAGGAGCTAGATGAGATTCTGAAAATCATCATTTGGTGAGTTGTAAGGGATATGCAGTGGGAGGACTGAGTCACCTGTAGCATCAGGTAAGAAATATTGGCCAAGGGACGTGAAGGGGCTGAGAAGCACATTGAGAAAGGGTTTTGGAGCTGATGACAAAATGAGTAAAAGAAATGGTACAGTTTGTAGATAGACAGTGGGAAAATAAAGGAGTCTAGCCATGACAGGTCCGGCCTGAGGAGCTGAGGGTTTACTGCTGAGGCAATAGGAAGATTGTGCCATTGGCAGATGAGGAATGGAGAGAAATCATTAGAAGGTCTGAGGCATCTCAGAGTAACTGAGTAATGTGGTAGATAAGGTAGTAGGGCTGTACAAAGCTTTAGGTGGTGATTCGATTTGGAGGAGATTCGGCCCAATTCAGTGGCCGAATCGCCGAATCTGAATCAAATCAGGGGACCAATTAAAAGGTCCGAAACAATTCAAAGCTGTCCAAATCTTCAGAAAAGGTTCGGAGAGCTTCAGTGATTCGGACAGTCCCTGGTGGCTGCAGTAGGGAGCTGCAGCTGAACTCCAAGTTGGTAAGTACTAGGGGTGGGGGAGGGGACCATGCAGGGAGGGACCCCTGCCAGCCCTCATCCCCTGCCTGCTCCCCCATCCCTGCCCACTCCCCCAGGCCCCCCATGGCTGCCCTGCCTGGCCCAGCTCCTGGTCCTTTAAAGAAAAGTCCCAGTGCTCACTGGGTGCTGCTGGGTGGAGGAGTGATCCCTGCTGCCCCCACTGCCCCATGGTGCATGGGGTGCTCTGCACGAGCCCCCAACCCCGCTCTTGCTCCCCCAGCCCCCCTACACGGGTGCCCACCCTGTGCGGCTGCAGCCCTTTAAGAAAAAAAAAACAGAAGAAAAGGCCCAGGACTCACCACTCCTGGAGCGGCTTCAGGGCTTCGGGGGGCTCATGAAGAGCCCTGAACATGGCACAGGGCAGCGAGCTTAGCAGGAATCACCCTCCTGCCGGCAGGAGCGATAAGTCCCAGGGTTTTGTTCTTTTTTCTTAAAGGGCTGGAGCTGCAGTGGGCAGGGCAGGTTTGGGGGGGTGGGGGAGTCCCCCATGCAGTGGGGGGGCAGTGAGGATCCCCCCCTACCCCCAGCAGCACCCAGTGAGTCAGGGTGTTTTTTTTAACAAGTGCTGGAGCTGGGGTGGGCGAGGCAGCCATTGGTGGGCTGCAGGGGATGGGCCTGGCTGATTCGGCTGAATTAAATTGGGACAGTGATTCAAATCACCAAATCGAATCACTGTCCTCCGAATCGGCTGAATCTGAAGTGAATACTAGCCGCTTCACATAGGCCTATAAGGTAGCAAAGTGCATGGCCGGGGATCTTGACAAAGACAGGTTAGTAGGACAAGGAGGAATGTGGATGAGCTGGAAATTGGTGGGAGGAATTGAGTGCTCTATCCTACCACTTTCTGAATTCTGGCCAGGAAAACTACTTTAACCCTGAGGAGTCTGGGAAACCACACTTTCCTGGGTTTCTTGGTGTGAGAGGAATTAAAGTGTGAGACATAGAGGCACCAAGGGTGGGCAGCACAGCCCATAAATTTTAATAAGCACTGTCAGTGCTAATCCACCTCTGTTTTGATGTTGGGTAATTAAAATAGATAAAGAAAGTTCTTGGCTCTGCCCCTTCTAATACTAAAATGATGGTTTTGTGTCACAGTGTAAAGCAGCTGTTGTCCTGAGATTCTTAACAAAGCAGCTTCCTATTTCCATAGGAAATGCCTTCATTTGCAGAATCAATTCCCTCTCATATACCTCATTTACACTTTAGATCTACATCGATTCTAACAAAAGTGACATTAATGAAGATAGTTTAGCTGTAGCTATAAGAGACAAAGCCATTCCTTTCCTGGCACCCTCTTCAAACCACTTCTTTAATTCCATCCACAGTATAGTGCAGTGAGACCATGGTTATGGTAAATATTGAGAGAAATGATAGCACAGAAATTGATGGCATGGTACATCAGTCAAAAAACTGCTTGCTTGAGTTGTTATCTGCCTGTACAGGTGACACCACTGAAGTCTGGGCTCATACCTCTTAAAGGATGGGGAGGGTGAAATGTTGTCCAAAGACAGTAAATTTAGGGGAGGGGATTGCTCCTCCATATCTTTCTTTTCCTCTGCACTTGCTCATTAGTCTGTTGCTGCTTCATCCTCAGTTCAGTAGTTCTCCTTGCCCATGTTAGCAGTAGAAAACAGTATTGTGGATGACTAGGATGTTGAATGTTAAAATGTTGAATGGCTGAGATGCATTGTGTGGTTAGGATGGAAAGGAAAACTGATGTCACATGAGGGAGTCAGTGGGCTTGGGACCATCTGGTAGGCATGCTTATCATGTGGTTTGGCATAATTTGAAGTCATCCAGGTCAGCAAAAGAAGGAAGACCTGTCTTCTTGGTTTTGGGTTGCAATATTGAGCACAACTGATGTTAGACAAGGTTTAAAAGATTCTACTTCTCCAACGTATTTCAATATGCAGATAAGTGTTTGCATTTGATCCACAACATGTGGATGATGTGAATGTATTGCAGAATGTGGCCTTCAGTCTTTAGTAACTATTTACAAAAAGGTATCTGAGGAGAAACACACCAGCAAAAGGCAAAATGAGCATTATTGGTTTCTGTACATCTCTTGGATTCAGTTGGTGGTTTTTCATTTTTGCCATGTGCACTGTTTCACCTGATCCCTATCAAACATCTTCCCAGCCTCTCCATTCAGGACTGAAACTCTTTTTATCATCAAAGCTCTTTCTTAAATTGCTTCTAAATGGCAGATATTCTGTGCTGTGCAACTTTGTCTCTCTGCAGAGCTGATTTAGATTGGATTGTGGTGGAAAAACCAGCAGTTGGCCTACACCATTGCTACCAGCTGTTCTCAATGAGCACAGAGTGGATGAAAGATTAAAAGCTGCAATAGGGTGTTGGCAAAATAACCTATCAATAGCACTCTGCTTCAATGCTAAGCATAACAGTAGGGGAATAAATGTCCGTATAAACGCAGCCATAAATACAACTGTCATACTGTTGAAATGATGACACTGTGACAGAAAAGTGACTGAAAGCTGGCGAAGGAACAGAATTCTAAGCCAGAATTTAGGAAGGGGAGGGTTTGCTTTTTGATGGGGTGTGTGTGCGCGTGCATACACGTGTGTGTGCATGTACACCTATTTAACTCCAGAATACTTGATTGAAAATATCATTGTCAAAGTTTCAGCACCTCAACTCTTCATTTGAAGCTCAGACTTCTCTGAAGCTTTCTAAAAGTCCTAGATAAGAACAAGGACAATCAGACTTGGGATATTCCTATATTAAAAGGAGGTAGAAAAGGTTTCCATTTTATTTTTCAAGGAGAAAATAAACATTCTGGTTTTCTAAGATTAACACAAAACAAACAAACAAGCAAACAAAAACTTCAGAAAAAAGTGGCCACAAATTTAAGTTACTTAAATAGTGTTTTACATTTATTTAATAAAAGGCACTTGCACAATGTAAAATCAAAATAATCTTTTTCAGATTTTCTTTTAGAACTTACAGGTATCATAAGCTTCAAATTCCTGTATAAAGCTTTATTCATGCTTATTGGTTTTATCTGGGACAGCCAGTGGAAGGTTAGACTTTCCTATCACTTAAAGATTTTTTTGTAAATAAAAAGTAGGCTTGGGAAATTAAATAAACTTTTTGGTATGGCCAGGATCCAATTGAGTCCTGCCCTAAACCAGCAAACTAAAATAAACACAATTTAAATTACAGAGCCACCTGTATATTTGATTTCTTAGAACTAAATGACATTCTGAAAACATATTACATAGCAATATAATTGCTGAGGATTATGTTGACTATTATGAAACTTTCTAAATTAAAAATACTTTTCGATTTGGTTCATGAAATGCTTTTAGTTCTTCTACCAAGGAAATTCAGACAGTCTCAGTGCGTGTCTCCAACTGCTTTCAGTGAGCACAAAGTGGGTGAAAGATTAAAACTATAGTAGGGTCCTGGCAAAATGGAACAGTAATTGCTTTCTGCCCTGTCGTACAGAAGGCCTAAAACTGATTTGACTGAGTTTCCAAGAATACTCTTAGAACAAATAGGCCTTGCAAATGTGACCTTAAAATCGCCAGACTCTGGGTGAGAACACCGTGTGTGAATTTTTGGCCCCACTGAAGCTCATTGCCAGATTGACTCATTCTATTGACAAAGCCAATTCCAAAGTCATTTTCATTGACTTTCCTGGGGCACAGATTTCACCCATTATCTTTAGATCCTTTGGGTGTGAACAAGTGGTCTAGGCCTAGACACTTTACTTTAAGTTGCCTAGACTTAGACCAGAAGCAGCATGTACAGCAGTGCACTATTGCCAAGAGCAGTGTATATGCAGCTGTTTGTGACTTCGGAAGCTGCACAGGGAGCCCAATATAAGTAAATGGAGATCAGGGAATCGGTGGATAGGGGGCTTGTGGGTCTGCAGGGTGAGGAGTGGTGGGCTTAGGGTGGAGCTGGCAGGATCACGGAGGGGGGCTGGTGTGCCTATGGTGGGGGGGAGAAAGGGAGGGTTTCCTGGTTGGGGAGATGAGTCAGGGCAGTAGGATTAGCACAATCCCAGGGCTGGGATGAGTGGGTGGGCTTTTCCAGCTCCAGGGCCACACTGCAAATGTCTACAGGCATTTGGAAGATTGGGTTTTAACCCCTTCTTAGATCAGGTTAACCGAATCTAGATCTAAGTTAGTGAACTGCTAAGGTGAATTAACTTATATTGGGAGCACAGTATTTTGGCTGAATTGAATCTGCTGAATGCCTGCATGGTTGGGCATCAGGGCCATCCCCGCAGACAGCTCAGAAAGGCTACAAGTCAGAATATTTTGAACAGGGTGAATTCCTTTTTGAAATCTCTGGGTTTATCTTGTGTATCATGTCTGTACTTTTAACAGGGTTGGCATTGTGTGGCACCCCTCAGCACCTTTTAAAAGGTCTCAAGGCAACTTTGTGCCATGACATCCTGGTTAAAAATAACTGATCTATATGGTGCATGCAGTACAATATAGATCTACATGAGTTACCCTCCAGATTCAGAAGCAACAGTATGTCCATGAATGTTGCGTGCCTCCCAAGGCTGGGGGGGCACTGTGACCGCCTGCTGGTGGCAGTGGCGGTGTCAGTGATGGGGGCATGGTGGCAGTGAGTGGGGAGCTCCTGCAGGTGGCCATGGAGGTATCAGCAGCAAGGGCGGTGGGAGGGAGGGGGTAGTGAGCAGCAATCATCCACAGGCACTGCCAGCAGCAGCGACAGTGGCCAATTTCAGAGGGTGAACCACCAATCTCAGGGGGTACACATGCACCCACATGCACCCCCCCACGCCTCACCAATTAATATGTCAGCTGCATGCTATCTGACCCAATTAGCTTAGGTATAGTGCTTCATTGACACAGCTGTATTTGCTTTAAGGACCTGAGCTAGTATCTCTGCACATGCCTCCATTGTGCTAGGTAGATATACCATCTATCTCAGAGCTAGCATGGGTATTTCTATACTTTACGAGCTAGTTCTTATTTTCTTATTCTAGTATGTTTAAAAACATTTGTTCAGCTCTCTTGCAGTGTTTTAATACAGCTGAAATGCAACACAACAGACTCAGCATTTGCTTTTGTGTTTGTATAAGCTAGCTAAGAAGAAAAGTTTCAGCATGTTGTGCCCAAAAGCTTGTTTAACATCTTGCCCAGCCATACAGTTGGTTCAATAAACATGTCACCAAAAATCCTTGCTTCCTGAAACATTGCTACAACAACTCTCCAGGCCTACTAAGTCATTTAAGTGTGCCTGAAAGGTATCTGCTGGTGAGAGTCACAGGTATTAAGTGGCCTTCAGAGTCCCTCCACATATATTGCCAAGACACTATAGCATGTCAGAACAGACTTGATTAATTGAGTCTGCTTTGAGTCTGCCGGAGTATGCTAATTAGCATGCTCTAGCAGCCTCCGCATCACATGTATGCAGTGCCCCCACATTTCAAAATGGCAGCGGGGTGCTTTAAAGGTTATTTGTTTTGATAAAAGCACCCCCACTGCCATTTTGAAGCTCAGGACACTGAATACATGTGACACTGCAAGCACTTTAATTAGAGCAGCTTTCAGAACCACTCTAATTAAAGTACCCCCCTTCCACCCTGGAGCACGTGTATAGATGCCCTATGGGTCTAACTAAGCTGGCAGTGTAGTGGGTCCTCTAAGAGGCTGATCTTTAATAAAGCTCTTTACAAATTTCCTACCAATATCATGGACACTGTTTTTTGTTTTGTTTTGTTTTTCTTTCCATCCTTGAACACGTCCTGATTGACTCTCTCCTTTTAAGACTTAAAGTTCACAGTCATTTTTCTCGTTGGCCATTACGAAACTGTTTTCTACAAGTAAAAGTTTTTAAAGCTTTGACATGGCCACTGAGCTTTTTTTCTTTCAAGGAAGAAATTCCAAACAATGGATGTTGTATAATACATTTTGATATGTCTATCAAAGTTTAAATGGCCTATTTTACCAGCCAGCAGATGGTGATGTGGGAGTAAATCCGGTGACCTGGAATAAGGACATACAGGTTCCAGTAGACACAATTTCTCTCTAGATACATACCATGTTGATTTTCGTTTGGCAATGTTACTATGTATTTTGTGAACAAAACATTAACAAAAACTGTTACGTCTTATGCTTACTTTTTGTTTATTTTTCATTCAAGATTTTTTTTTCCCCATAGTTATTTTATTTTCTTTAGTCACCTCTCAGTTTTAGGACTTTCTTTCATGAGTCATAATATAAAGATGCAATTTCTTGCAGCTGTAGTTAACGTTTTCAGCAAGCATCCTTTTTTGTTATGGTATAGATTTATGGGAAAACCTTATAATATGTAATGGGCAAAAACTATAAGGTTTTATGGAAATTAAGTGAGAGTCTGTAGAAATCAATCCTGAAACCTATTATATTTAATAGAGAATGATATACTTTTCCATAACATTTTTAAATCATTCTTTTGGTTTTAATAGAAATTTATAGGTGTGCTATATAATGCTGTGTATAATAATATAGGTGGCTTTAAAAACTCGATAGGAAAGTCATCATTCTCTATTAAATTCTACGTAGCTTTTCCATGAGGATTGTCTGTTGTCTCATTACATTTTTAGAGTAAAAGGCAAATGTGGAGAAATTACTTGTACTTCCTCTAACATTAGTGATCTCTTTCTGCTGATGCAATGCAATGACAAAATGACCATGAATTTTGCAACAGGACTTTGACCTGCACATTAAAAGGCCCTAAGATCATTTAAACAGCTATTCCTTTCTCAGTTTGCCACAGAAAAAGGACTGTTTCTGTTCAGTCTCACTACTAGATTGAGCAGAAAGCCCTCACACTGATGGATTTGTTACACAAGTGCTTTCTTCCCACTTCTTGCTTATATCTAAATCACAAAATCTAAACATTGCTAATGCGTAAGCACTGATTTAAACTCTCTAAACTTATTTGTTGGAAATACTTTGGCTGGTGATAAGGTGCCAAGAACAGCTTGTCCTTTAGATAACATGTGATGAACTGGAATATTTCAGGCATTAATAACAATGTCTCAGGCTTTACCTCCTGGTTTCCTCTGCATTATTGTATAAAACTGCAGGTCCTCTGGTCATATCTAGTTCTAAAGGCAGCAAAACACCTTCCACCCCTTCCCCTCCTCCTCAGTGACTTAAATCTGCTCTTCTCTTAGCATTAGTTTATTTATTTCCATTTGGACACAACTATTGTCTTTATTCTAAGACTTTCATATGACTTTATGCTTCTTTATAAGGCCCTTACTAAGCTGTGCCTTTCACACAGTAATAATAAAGGTTTGGTATATTTGTGATACTATAAGAAGTAGAGAGGAAAGAGGGATAGTTTGGTGTTGAGAAAATAAGCTAGGGTCTCAGAAACCAAAGGGTGGAGGCTAAGGCAAGCAACAAAGCAAAGGAAAATCCATTCACAAATAAGGTTAAAAAAAATCACGATATATTATCAGCTGACATAGTGATCGATAATCTGGCCTGATCTTTATCTGCCCTGTCAGAATTGCATGGACGGTGCTTGAGGTGAAGTGTGCACAATGCACTTCAGTATGGAGTTCAGGGATTTAAGAGTCAATACCTGGTGTAATGTGAATGTGATGTGTGTAACAGCAGGTAGAACCAGGGGGCTGTCTGCAGAGTTGTGATGTCTGTTATTTGTTTAGGAAGTCGGTGCCTTCCGGCTGCTGCTGCTAGTGCCACCACTGCTGTCAGACTTGGCCCCAATGCCTAGGCACCCCTGGCCTAGGCCACCCTGTCTACCACCCGGGGCACCAGATGGAGCAGGTGGGTGAAGTCTCCATGAAGATGGGCAAGGCATCCCCGTGGGTAGGGTGCACTTGGTCAGGCACATGGCATGGCACCACAGGCAGGTAGGGTGTGGTACCCATGAGTGGGACAAGTGGGTGAGGCTGGGGTTGGGATTTTGGGGTGTTGACAGCTGGGGCCATGCAGGGAACAGATCATGGCTCTGCCCTGGCCCCAGCCCTACGCTGTCATTGTTCCATGATGCTGGCACTGGCCTCACTCCCCATCCCACTCCACTGCTTACCCATAACACCTAACACCCCACCAAGTGCACCCAGCCCACTGGGGTCCTGGGCCAGTCTCCCTGGAGACCCCACCTGCCTGCTCCATCCAGCAACTCTGAACCATGTAGGGAGTTTTGGTGAGCTGTTGCAGGTGGGATAGGGGAGAGGTTGGGGTTCTGCCCTGGCAGGGTAGGGTGGACCTGGCCTGCAATAGTTCACCAAAACTCCCTAAATTGCCCTCCAGCCCAAATAAGTGCTCACCTCTGAGTAACAGGCCACAGTGAGGGAACAGGTGAAAGGTAAAGAAACATCCACAACCTCTAGAGGTATCCCCAAACAAGCCTTTAGTCCCTAAAGCACTCAGACAGCAATCTGCAGTTGCCCTTACATCTGAGTCCAGCTCCTTCAGTCCACAGGCCTGGGTGACTGAGCCAGTGAGATCGCCAGCACCGCCGCGCACTCCTCTGTGTAGGGCTGACCAGATCCCCTGTGCATGCTTCTCTCTTCTTCCCATACTCCATCCTCAAGCTTCCTCTTCCATTTTCCCTTGTCCCCAGCCCCTAGGGGTTTCTGGGAATTGCAGTCCAAATTAATAGATATTGCAGCTCTGCAGACTGCTCCTGGATTAGGGTTATCATATTTCCAGTTCCAAAAAAGAAGACATCTGTTGGAGGGACGCTTCACTCCCAACCCACAGCCCCTTGGCACTGCCAGTGCCCCTCATTCCCAACCCACAGCCCTCCGTCCCCGCTGCTGTCCCTCCCTCCTGTCTTGCAGACCCCTGGCCCTGCTAGTGCCCCTTGCTCCCTATCCACAGTCCCCTGCCTCCTTGGGCCAAGCTGGTGCCCCTCACTCCTGACCTGTAGCCCCCCTGCTCCCCTCAGCCCTGACTGGGCCAGAATACAGCAGCTGCAGCAGCTCCAGCTTGTGTACCTGGTTCAGCAAGTCCGGCCCCAGTATGGGCTGGAGGGAGGGGGAAGGGATGCCTGTAGCACCAGGCTGGGGCTCCTGCACCATGCCAGCCAGGCTGGCTATGCACCCCCCTTCCCCAGGCAGCAGCTCCTGGGTGCCGCACTCCTGCGAGCATGGGCACTAGCCCCAGGTGCCACTAGCCTGGCTGCAGCTCCCCACTGCCCCCAAAGGGCCCTCAACCCCCTTCCCCCGCTGGAGGGGCAGGCGCTTCCCATTGCCCCTGTGTTCTGCTGCAGTCCTCGTGCCTAGACACTATCCCCAGTACCAGCAGGCACCCCCCCCCCCACACACCCTTCCCCTCCATCCTCGTCCCCACTGACAGTCCCCAAGCCCTGGCCCCCCTATCCCCGCTCCCCATAGATTTATCTGTATGCAGCTGCTGAGGCTGTTCCCGTGTGTGTACATGCATTCTCCCGTGATTCCCCTTGCTTCCCATCACTCTCCCCCTGCTCCCACCAGTGGAGCAAAGCAAAATCACGCACCTTTGTTTAGATTTAAAAAAAATGCTCAGACAGAGATGGGAGGGCACAAAAAGAGGACATATCCAGGAAAATCCAGACTATGATAACCCTATCCTGGTTCCACCTGCTGTTACACACATTACATTCACATTACAGTGGTATGTAAAATAAAAATTGGTGAAACTTCAGCTCGTGAAGTTCACCAATGAACCAAATATAGACTTCAGAGATACATGTGCAATTCCATTGTGAATAATTGTGTGTCTCAGGGCATGTATCCAAAACAAGAATTTATCCCAGAGGCTTCTGGACTGTGCCAGCTCTTGCAGTGGCTCAGAAATTGTGAGCAACTGCTCCTCATACAGTTCAGTCAGCATAAGAGTGCTGGTAATTGCCAAAATAAATTTACAGGAAAAAATTGAAGTCAGCTGAAGGATTAAATATTACACCATGGTATGCAGAGATGAGTATGCTGGCCAATTAAAAAAGGATTTCTTGTTGTCTGAAAGGCAACAAAGAGGAATTTGAAACAATATGGTCTGTGTTTCTAGCCAGACAGTTATGGCTAATTGGGGCCTTGTGGAAGCAGAATGCATAAGTTGCTTTTTTTCCTCTTCATAATTTCTAACAACATTATTTTAGCTTGTGTATAGTGCCATGGAATGTATATATTGTAGATGAGCCTGCTGCCACTAGTTTTCTCCAAGCTGGCTGCCTGCATCTTTGCTTGTTCTCTCCATAAGCAGCCTCAAGAAAGGCACCACTGCAGTGCAAGAGGCAGCTTGGTTTTCAGGGCTAACTAAAGGACTGAAAGGAAACATGTATCCTACCAAGAGAGAGTCAAAATTAGAATTATTGCATTAACAATGGCCTTATTTAAAAAAATATGGTATACAAAGGTTGGCATTCCCACAGTTGTCCATTTCCCACCATATTAGGGTTTTTTTAGCCAGACTGATTTGTCATAGTTGTTTTAAGATATTGATGAAAAATTTTATTTGATCAAAATTGATTTTATTGGCCAAACCAGCTTTTAAATGAACAAAAGACTTCAAAATAGGTTTGTGTGAAAGTGCCAGCATAAATGTTTGTTAAACGAATACAGAACATTTCCTGGAAATTGGGTCCATTTTGAGCCATGCAAAATTGAAAGAAATTTGAAATTTTGTAGAGTTACTTTCTGCATTTTATGAACTGCTCTAACATCAGTTCTTTTATGGATGTAGTAAGGTTAATTAATTCTTCAGCCTTAATTTTGCCATTTGCACATAAGGCTAATAATAGATCATTATTCTGTGGTGGTGAGGAGAAGATTAAGTGGTAAGAAATGCTAAGATACAGAAAAGCAACAGAGTGCACATAAAGCCTTTCTGACAGTCTCTAGAATCAGTTTATGTCAGCAATTGTGCTATTTCTAAATGATAGAAACTATGCCCAGACCTCAGCCCAAGTAGCTCAGCTCCTTCTGCAGTAGGAACTTGGGAATGGAGGGGATGAGATTCACCCGTAGATCCTTTCATACACCTGCTGTTTGTGTTAGCTCACATCAAGTATTTCCTGGAGATCCCTCTTGTTAATCTTCTGAAATATTCACAGGTTGCCCTTATATGTAATGGTGTGGTAATGCTTGTCTAAAATCAGTTATGCTTAATGTTAAAGTGGCCCACCCAGAAACGTAAGGTTGGCTTGATGGATGGAAGATTGGAATGGGGATTTTGTGTTGGACCCCTTCCTTGTATATATATTTCTTATTGTCTGGGTGCATGGGTGTTTCTTGCTGATTCCCCTCCCCAATAAAATAAAATAAAATATTCTAAGCTGCCAGTTTTGTCTTTTTGCCAGTTTAATCAATATATATATACCCCAAGGAGCAGGACAGCTACAGTATGAAGAATATCTACAACCCTATTTGCTTACTATAAAAATAGATTTTAGGGAAATCACTTTTCTTAGCTCTTTCATTGCTATAAAAAGCATATAAGAGTGCTTTCCTTTGGTATGTCTATAACCCTTCCACTAAATAACTAATTTCCTTTTCTTTTTGCTGATTAGGAAGTTCTTCACTGCGTGTTTCTGCTTTGATGTCTCAGGGAAAAAAAATCAAATTAGCAAATCTATTGAAAAGAAGAGACGTGACATTGCTCCCTGTCTCTGGAATTTAGGAATTAAACCTTTGGCTTATATAGATCCATCAGTTTCCAGATAGGGAAAATGCCAATATGCAAGCAAAGAGTATTTGTAATACTTTGTTTGTTTGAAATCTATTACATTAAAAGAAATCTTCTTTACCGTGTAATCAAATGGAAAATCATAAGAGGAGGTCCTCAATATGAGTACTATGAATAGATTGTTTTTAAAGGGCTAAGTAATTGTATAACCAGTTATAAACAAGCATAGCCATATACATCAACAATAATTAAGTCTCCAGGCTCTGGGTGGAAGCCAACTTAAGATCACACAGGCACATATTACTATATTTGCACACTTAACCAAGGGACGAGTTATGCATGCTCATATTATATTGATACAATTAAAGATAACTTTGCTGAATTCTGACTGACTTTTACTTCATAACTGAGACTAGAATAAATATAATGTATGTGAGAGGACTTCTTATTCTGATGCATCAGTTCTTGTTCTGAAGCAAATAGACAGGTCAACCATGGGCACAGAAAAATCTAAGCTTTGACATCAACCGGGATTTGTTTTGTTTGGGAATTTACGAGATGTGCATTTTTGATACTTTCTAGTGTAAAACTCAGCGGCCATGTCAACACATGCACTTAACTGTGGAATAGACTAGTTAGCTGCAAAGTATCTCTGTCTAAATGTGCAACAATATTAGGCTGCAGTAAACTAATTAATACTGCCATAAGATAGTACTGTCAATGACAGTATTATCTTACAGTGGAATATAATTAGCTGCTGTTAAACTTATGTGTAGAGACTGGCCACAGGTGTAAATTGTACCTGGTCAGCCCAGCCAGCAGATGGCCGTAATCCTGCCTGCTGCCTAGCCACATGGCTTCACACTTTCAGCATCCTTGTGCCCTAGGCAGCCTCACCACTGCCCAGTGCTGATCCTCCATACCCCTGGCCCTGGCATAAACTACTCTGCCCCAGCCGAAATTGCTGCTAACCCAGGTGCACATGTAGATGCTGCTCCCACGAGTAGTTTACTCTACCTCAAACTGCTCCGGGGTTTATTGCTTCAAATGAAGTGCACATGTAGATGCGGCCAGTGTTGACAACAATGCCTCCTATTCTCATCCAGTCCACCTTTTCTTTTTGCCATACCCTCAGGTTGCTCAAAGTTCACTGGCTCTTGACTGCAAGCTAAAGCAGCTTCTTAAATGTCTTAACTATTGCAACAGAGGCCAGTGGTACTCTGCCATAAGCTATTCCTTGGTTAGGTAGCACCATGTCTCAAGTGCTGGGAGAAGGGGACTGAAGGTGGTTAGTGCGGTGCCATGATGTTGGCTGTATGCCCACCAGGAATTCCCTGTATTTTGGAGGAAAAAATTGGATTTCTCAGTAGGTTAGGTCTATGGTTCTCTTGGCTTGCTAGGATCTGCCCTCAAACATGCATCTTTGAGAACAAAACCAGATGACATAATTAAAAACCAAATTGTCTTGCCAAAACATATGAACAGGGAATCCAAAGGAAATTCACATTTAAGACCTTTGGCGGGTAGCCCTTCTGTTGGATGAAAAGTACATTTCTCGTCAAGGAAACTCAGATGGGATGGGTCAACCTAATATATTTAGGAATGTTCAAAGTTAGTGAGCAGTAGTTTGTTATTTTGTATCTTTTTACATTCTGAAAATCTTCACCCAGCAGTATGTTAATAGGCCATTAACTAGAGGTGACTTAACAAAAACCTAAAACAAATTGTATCAACATAATTTTTCTTGTTAATGATCCCTGGCCTGATAGTGAATGATTGTCTGGGAGGCCTAGCCCATCTAGATACTGTCCCACAGTCAGATTTATCAAGTGCCCAGACCCTAGAGTTGGGGGATACTTTAAAAAGAAAGCAGTATGTTGGTTGCTGGGCACTTTAGAACATCAGGCTTTATTTAGCAGTCAGAAGGGAAGCAGCATTATTTTTTTGAAAATGCAGATGCTAACGTTTTCTGTAAATTCAAGTTCCAGTGACTGTGTTTGTGCCTGCAGGTGTCTGTACTGAGTACCCTCAGTACCCCCTATTTTAACTTGGAAGCTATTTTTTATTGTTCCTCCTTTCCTTTGCTTTTCATTGCATGAGTAAGACTACTCCTTTGAGGCAGATACCAGGAGTCATCATGCAAGAGGAGTTCTGTAACAAATACAGCTGGGCAAGAAATAATTTCCTGTCCCATTTAACTGTTCAAGAGGGCAAAACTAACAAATGTCTCTCAAAGTTTGCCTTAAAAAGGAGAGATTGAGGGGGGAAGTGGAGAGAGAGAGAGAGAAACTCCAGGATAGTTTATAGCCTGCTTGTGAAGGCTATAGGAACTAACCTGGGTTTGTGAAAGATCTGGTCCAGGGACCTGAACCTGTGTTTCTCACATCCTCAGGTGGGTACCTAACCATATGGCAATTAGTTGTTCTAAGGTTGTGTCTCTTGCTCTCTGATTTGGACCACACATTCTGTTGTAGCCTAGAGAAACCAACCTTCATGTGAGTTTCTTGAAAATAGGTATGTTCCTTCAGAAAGTTTGTTTCAATGGATCATAACTTTTTATAGCAAAAAGTCCTTTCCGTCAAAAAATTACAAACTCACTATCGTAACAAATCTGTTGCTACCGTGGCAGCCACAAACCATTGTAATGCATTTGTGCTTCAGCCATAGTGGGAGTCTAAAGACAAGATTATTTCTACTTGACAACTAACTCTGTAATGGGCCAGTAGCTGTGTAGTTAGGAATTTAGGTGGGATTGATTCAAACTAGGAGCTTGAAGTTAGCTGTTGTAGTTCCCAGGTGAGCTTGCTAATTACCAGAATGATAACTAATGGCCAGAAAATAGGTCAACATTCATTATTTTAAAGCTGTAGGAGAGGCAAAAATCTTCACCATCTCTGTGTGTCATTGTAAAATCTCTTCTTCCATATTCTTTCATTTAGTGTATCTTGGCTACAAATGGTTCCTTCCATGTGTATGCATTCTATCTTATTTTGTTCACTAAAAAGTAGTCTTAAAAATATATTTTCTCCTACCACTAGTGTCAAAAAAAAGAAGTGCAAAGGAAGATTAAACAAGGAGAGATTAAAGTAAGAGAACCATAATGGGACTAAAAATAGGTCTCTTTGTCAGTATGAATTTCTCGTGCACAGTACAACTCAGTTCCTTTAAAAGTAATGAGTCCCCTCATTTTTGTTGATGATAGAAGTGCTGTTTATAAATCCTCTGAGGAAAGCTGTGCGCAGTATAAACACTGGTTGAGAGGCTTTTGTATGTGGGGGTGTATGTGAGAGAGCGAGAGAGAGGGAGTTGCTCCAGAGGTTTTTCAAATGTTTAGAAAGTGTGTTTCCAAGTCACTCACAGCACATGGTTCATTTATTAAGATTGCCTGAATTATCACGGTGTTGTGTTTTTTTTCTTTCTTTTCTTTTTTACTAGCCGACACCGTGTGTACAGGAAAGAATTTTTTAAATCACAGCTCACGTGTTTTCAGTCTTAGTCTAATGTTTGAGAAGTATCTCTTCTCTAAACTATGTATGGCAAAGAGCTCAAAGGAAATGAGTACGCCCCTTACGGTGAAGCATATTTTAGCAGCTTGCTTAGCCGAGCAGGGTTTTTTTCCTTCTTTTTTGTTGTTCATCAGAAATGCGTTGCCAAATATGGAGTGAAGGTTTAGTCAGAAGAAGTTGCTTCACCAAGGAATTAATTCTGTCTCTCTGACTGGGGACTGTGCTGCAAAGATAAGTCAATAAGCCTCGGCTTTACTTAACAGCCACCAAATCAGAACATTTCCTTGTGATGACTATTTCGGCTCCCCGGAATATTTCATTTGAACTTATGGCAACATACATATGATAGGTTTGGATTTTTTCTTGTTTTTGAACTTATTTTTTTTCTCTATCAGCAGCAGCAAGAAGTTTCACTCTGCCACCCAACCTCTAACCACAGTCGCTTTTGAAATATTGTCCTGAAACCCCTGTTCTGGATATGGTTCCCGGTGAGTCTGTGTATAGCCAGTGCTGGTCCAAGCAATTGAAAAACACCTTGTGAAAATGTAAATGTAGCACAGCGTAACACAGAGTAAAAGAGTAGTCTATTGGAGTTGAATTCAGTTTCCTTCCCCTCTGCAATCCCCTGTGCACTTCTCTCTTATTGGTAAAGGCCCAATGGAGAACAGTGGAGTTTGTGTTTTTGCACTAAAAGAAGTGAGGTTGCTTCTAGCCTCTTATTTTTTCTTTGTTTATTATACAAATATGTAACAGAAAAATGCTGTGTGGAAAAAAAGCATACACACACATTACCACCTTCTCATTCTTGGAGAAGTGAACACGGGCAGGTGCAGTTATAATAATGCAAGTAGTTGACAGTTGTGTAATTGGTCCAAAAAAGGAAGAGGGGGGCCTTTTGACAACCCTTTGGCACTTTCAAGTTGAAGTGAATTTATCACTGACTTTGGGTGAAATCCTGACTCCATCAGTGACACCAATGGTATGAAATCAAATTCATTTACTGCTGGAAGTATGAGTTGTAGTACTGATGTCAGCTAGTAAGCAGCCTACGTTCACAAATATTACACCACCCTGATCTTCAGGGATCTGGGTTTTCTATTTGCCATGCAAAAATATGGTAAAACCCAGATTTTCTCATTTTGAGGAGAAAAACCTGGATTTTCTCCTTTAAAGGAGAAAAACACGGGAAATGGTGGATTACCCCTTGTGGCTGGCAGAGTTCCAGCCTGCAAGGGACTTTGGGGAGTGGGAGACAGGCGATCAGCAAGGGGCACCATGTGCATGTGTGCACCTATACAAGCATATGGCCGCCAGGCAGCCTGGAGAGCCGCTCCCCGCAGGGATTCTGCCCAGCCTGGGCGGTGCATGGGGCCCAGGGCTGGAATGCGTGGCTGCAGGTAGGGAGCGGGACAGGGTTACAGGTGGCTCATCCGGGGTGGGTGATGAAAGGGCTGGCTCTCCTCTACTGCACACACTCCCAGGCCAGGGGGAGCATGGGGGCACATGCTCCCCAGATTTGTGCATTGGGCACGAGTGGGTGCGGGCTGGCTGCTGCAGGCTTGGGGCCACCCACCTTGCTGCCCTCCCCCAGGGGCCTCCACGGCCCAGCGGGCAAGACCCGGTGTGGCAGGGTGGAGCAGGGAGGGGAAACTTGATGCTGCCACCGTAAGCCCCACACCACCAGGGCGAGGTGCCCCCTGCCTGCCTGGCAGCAGCATGAGTGTCAGCGCAGAGGTGTACCACTCATTGCTGTCAGGTGGGCAGGGAGCATCTCACCATGGCAGGACAGGGCTCCCAGTGGCAGCATTGAAGTTCCCTGCCTGGCCCTGCTTTGCCCTGCTGCTCCAGGTCTCGCCCACTGGGCTGGGGAGGCCAGCAGGGTGGGGAGCCCCGAGCTGCAGTGAACATCCCACACCTACCCTCACCCTGACAGGCTCTGCTCCAGCCGTGCCACCTGTGGGGGAGGGGGAGCTGGGCTCTGCGCTGCTCCATTGCAGCGGCCAGCGCCTCCCATGGACAGCAGCCCGGGTCAGGCGCTGCAGCAGGGGGCTGTGGACCTGGGTCCCTAGCCCCTTAGCCCTGGCAACAGCAGAGCTGTTGCGGCTGGGAGTGCAGAGTGAGGAACACCAGCAGGGCCCAGGGGACTGTAAGATGGCAGTGAGGGGTAATAGCATGGGCAGGGCACCAGCATATCAGGGTTGCTCAGTGCCGCAAAGCAATGCAGGGGAACAGCCACAGCTGGACCCATATCCTGGTGAGCAAGGGGGACAGGGGAAGCTCTGATTCTCCATGATAAAAAACCCCCAAATCAAACACCAAAACACATAGGTATTTAGAATTTATTGTATTAAAATGATTGAGGCACTGGTAGGCTTCCACATATATATATATATATATATATATATATATAGTGGCATCACAGAAAAACCTGGATTTGGGGTTGTTTTTTCTTAAATCAGAAAATTTGTGATTTTTATACAGAAGAAACCAGGATCCCTGCTGATCTGTAATAATACAAACTTGATAAGGTGAGCCAAAGTGTTATGCTGAGCAGTCTGTTGCAGAAAAGCAGCACAGTTATGCCTCTGTGGAATTGGTGCCAGTCAGCAGGGACACTGAGTCTCATTCTGCTGGCTTTGTATCACCATATAAGAAAAATATGAATCACAGAACAATTGTTGGGATGACCTTGTGTAAAACGAATAAGGCTAAAAGTCCCTTCGTGTGAGATCACATACTCTGTTGATTTCCATGGCAATCTTTATCTGGTAGAAGAATTTGGACTATATAAGCCTTGCTACAAAACTGAAACTCCAGAGCAAAATCCCTTGCACATGGGTCAGATAAACATTATTCTAGGTTGGCTAATCACACAATATCATCAGAACAGCCTTATGTAGGCTATGAAGTCTCATATGGAGTAACAAAATACAATATAGGCAGAGCTTCTTAGAAGGCATGGAAAGAGAGATGAAGTCAGAGGATTTTTTCAGGCAAGAGATAAGGTGGGTCACCTGGAGGTGGGGAAACCTTCCATAGTTACAGGGGTATAGGTTGTAGCCATGTTGGTCTAAGGACTTAGGCGGACAGGGTTCTTTGGGTAAATCTGATATCTTGTATTAGACCAACTTTAATAAAAAAGCTGGTCTAATGAAGATAGTTTCACTGCAATCTTTATTAGACCAACTCTTTTATTAGAGTTGGTCTAATAAAAGGTATCAGATTTACCCAAAGAACCTTGTCCGCCTTCTTCCATAGTGGGATTTCATGGAATCTGGTTACCATCCAAATCATTATCTAAATGTGAGGTACTATTTTTTTTTTATTATTATCCAAGTCTTTGTGTATCCACTTGTTTTCACTGTTGAGCACCACACATCAGCAGGCTGGTCTTTTCACACGGCACCCACAGAGATGCTTAGAAATTCCAGGAAGGTTGCAGCTATCAAGTCCACAACATATATATGGTAATGTGGTGCTGGTTTGTTAATTTTCCAAAAGATTAACAAGGGATTAAAACATGCTGCAAATTTTAAGTTTTGTTTATAATATGGTTGTCTCCTTTGCTTCTATAAAAAACTAAAGGGCTTAATCTGGTATAAATATTGCAGCACAAAGACAGAGGCATCGAGTGACTGAGTAAGACCCTCACATGGAGGAAATGGAAAATCACAGATGAAGACAGAGAAAATCAAGAAAATGAAGGTCATGCCTGAATAATGCAATGGAATTTTAGCTGATACTCTGAAGCTTCTGTAGACAAATAAGGGGGAACAGACCAGACAGGCACGGCATGCAATAATTAGAGTGTACGTAGTTGCCTATCAAAGACATTAGCAAAATATGAGGAGTGGAATCCTGGAAAACGTGGAAAGCTAGCACACTGGATTGAAAACTGGCTAGGCAAGGGATATGCTGTTTCTGTAGGTGTAGAATTGGGAAGTGTCAATTAAGTATGGTTGATAAATAAGAGGATTATTGAGTCACAGAAAAGTCGTCTTTGTTTGGAAGAATTACTGGTTGATAATGGAGTTATTCCCCTCCCTTCCCCATTATGTAAACATTATTTGTGTATTTATGTTGGCTTTTCATTTATGGAAATGGAAATGCATTTGTTCAGTGTATTCCTGTTTCAGAACTATGAGTACTTTAACTGCTTCAATGCTGGTCCTTCCTGCAACTGCCCTCCTGAAGAATGGCATGACTGTGTCATGACTTCCTTGTTCATTTCTGTTTTGCAGCATTGAGCAGTTAGTACTCAAGAAATAGCTAGTAACAAGACAGGAGCACCAGGAATTCATTGTGTAGACATACATTTTGCTCTATGGTTCTCCACAATTGACTGTTTTTACACAGAAGGTAAATGCTGACTTTACTAAATAGTTAATATGCAGTGCTATGAATTTCTGAGATATTTAAGGTGGGAATTGTGTTTTCCTTTATGAGTATATAGTACAGGGGTCAGCAATGTTTTTGGACAGAGTGCCAAAAAGATCTGCAAGCTTGGCTTGTAAGATGTTGGCATGCCAGGAGTAGATGGCAGGGGAGCTTCTATGGGCCCAATCCTTGTTGTGGCAGTGCAGCCCTGGACTCTTCCCTGCTGTCTGTCCCAAGGTGCATGTGCCAAGCAAAATGCCACACTCTGGCACCCATGCCAGGGGTTGCCTACCCTTGGTATAGTGCTTAGCACAGTAAGAGTGATAATTTTATTATGAATTATAATTCAACAGCATGCCAGATCTTGTGCATTTGAAGTAAGCCCTTCCCTACTTCTCTCCCTTCTCCTCCAAAACCCCCACTGGAAACAAAAGGCTCAATACTGAGAGGTATTGGCTACTTTATGTGAACAGGAAGAAAATGCCTTTTCCTGAAAAAAATATCTAGAAAATATTCTCACGACTTCCAAGCACACTAGCCAAAATGTGCAAGTAATGTTGGAAATACTTAAGGAGTTAAACCCTACATTTTTAGAGGTATGTAGGCAGTGGTGAGTTTGGCACTGAAAACTCTAAGTCTTATTTCAAAAGTGACTCAGGCCAGATGCTCAAAGGCATTTAGAAGATTAACTCCCACTGATGTCATTGGGAGTTAGATGCCCTAAATACTGAGGCTGTAGGCCTCAGGCATGTAGGAGCCTAAAACTCATTGGGTGCATCTACGTGAGATGCTTACTGTGGAGCTGCCAAATTAGCTACACATGTGGAGCTATTAGTTCAGAGCAAACTAATTAACTTTGCCATAGGTTATTACTGCCAGACACAAGTACTATCCTACAGCAGAGTTATTTACTTCTCTACAACGCATGTGTAGACACTGATCAGGACTGGCTGGGCTAGCCCCGTACTGCAGCACCCTCATGCCCCTGCCAGCTCCTCTGCAGCATGTTGAGCTGGGTCAGAGCATCCCCGAGCTGGCAGGCTGGCCCCTGGCCCCATTGCCACATGCACCTGGGAGCAATAAACTATGCAGGGGTTTATTGTGTTGCATTCATATTCATGTGTAAACATACCCATTGTAAATAAATGAGACTTAGGAGCCTACATGACTTCTGAAAATGAAACCGAGGCCTTTACATCATGTAATCCCAGTTCCTCAAAGGTTTTTGCGTACTTAAACTAATTCCTTTAAATATATGGGCATTCAGCCTTGTAGCACTGAACAGACCAACACCAGCATTAAAAATCAGGGTCCTAGGTCTTAGGGCTTGTCTGTATTTTGAGGCTGTTGGCCCCTTGAGCTGTGTCAGCAGAGAAGGGGGATCTTGCAGCAAAAGAGCAGGTCTGCCAGCATAATTAACTCATCTCTCAAGACAACAAACGTTTAACTGGCAGAAGCCCTCTGATTTTCAGCGAGGATTTGTCCAAAGTGGTGGGGAAGAGAAGGAAGGGGGATTGCTGACCAAACTACTTCAGGTAGAGGCTGTGGTATTTTTCACATCCCTAGATGATGTAGTTACACTAGGAGAATTTCATAGTGTAGAAAAATCCCTAGTGTACAAAATACTTTTACGATCATGGTCTTCTGAAGTAGTCGTATTGCTCAGAAGAAAAGAGCCATCAACCACAAGCGGGAAGCTAGGTGGTGAAACTTACTGATGAAACGGGTCAGAATGTTCACCAACAACTCTTCAAAATTAAATGATAAACTCTTTAAAATCCCAGTAACAAGAAGAAACTGGAAGAGATGGAAAAATACAGACATTCATATGGATCACACTTAAAATGCATTCAGCACTTAGGGACCGCAGGAATGAGCCTTCATTTGCCTTGGAAGAAAAAAAAGAACGAGCTGTGTGTTTTATACAAGATTCTCTACAAATAAGGGCCATTAATAGTCATAATTATCTGGGCAAATTGTTCAGGGATTAAATATATGAGGCTTTAAAACATGCAGATTTTTTAAATAAAATGAAGCTTGGAAAAAACAGAAAATGCTGCCTGGCTTAATTTACAGATTGCTAAATCCTGTGTGCAGATGTGTATTAATTGAATTATTTCATTCTGCTCTATGCAAATTATAAATCATAGCTGAAAATAAGCCATACAAGCTGTCTCATGCTGAAGGAGTGGCACTGATGAAATCTCTGTAGTAATGAGCTGTCAGCATGTGTGAATGACTTACCAGGCAGAACTGTAACTTTGTATAACCTGTAATTTGTTTCACTTGGAAAATCGAATCCCAAATGAGCTGTAGGTTTTGAACTGCAAAATATCTCCCTTAATCAATCTATCTGTCTGTCTATATTTAAAACACTGAAGTTCTCTATAAAGATTTGCTGTGCTCTGCTAGATGGGTTTGCATTTCTTTATACAACATTTCATTATCCAAAAAGTGTATATGACAAACAATCTATTACTTTATATGAAAAGCTGCTCTGAGCCCCTCTGGATAGGGTGGGATCTAAATCTAAATGATGATGATGGTGATAAAGACTGAACATTCTTAAAAAGAAAACTAAGGCAAACCAAATTTAAAGTGAATCTGATAAGCTGCACCAAACCAGACAAGATTAACATCTATATTTGAATTTCAGTGTGATATAGGCCTGGGGGTGTTGGTTCATGTGATTGGATGTATGTGTTGTTTTATTATTGTTGAAACTCAGCAGCTTTTACAGCTTTGGTTATGTGGAGTGTTAATGTTTACTGTTGCTTGCATTTGAATGAAAGGGTATCTCAAGGTTATTAGTAACTGAGGCCTGACAGTTTTGTAGCCATTTTGTACCTAACTGGGCAGAACTGTAAAATGGTAAAGAAAGAGTCCGAGGTTTCAGAATGTTTCTGCTTCTAGCTTTATCAGATGAAGAAAACACTGACATACAGTCTAGCTTACTTCCTTCAGGGTGCTGGTATCAGTACTGTGACTAGCAAATATTGAATTGCAAGATTAAATAGCTGAAGCATTCGTGAAAGGACTTTGACTATAGTGGAGATACTAACTTTTTCATACGTCATTTAGAGTAATGAGTGAAGCCTTCACTGGAGACATAACTGCCAGTCAAAATCAAAACTTTTACAAATCTTTTACTATAATTTTGGCTAAGTGTGTTGCAGTCCTGTTAAAGGACACTTTTCAGTGTGTGAAGGATCACATTAGCATTACTAAAATTATTTTTATGATTCATGTGTGTGCACAGTATCCCTCTACTTGATCTGTTTATGTGAACAGAGGTGATCCCTATAGGAGTACTCCTCCACTTCTCTTTCGGGTCACAGTTCTGGGGCCTTCTTCCCCTTACTTGGGATGCATCCAAAGTCAGCAGTAAGTGGACTTGACTAGCTTAACTGGTGTGAATTCCAGCTTCTCCTTCCAGCTATGTCAGCTGCAGATGAGGTCTCAGGGACATGTCTATTGCATGACTCTCAAGGAAGATAAAACTGGGATCAAATTAAAGAATTATCAAGGCCTCCACCTAGGCCAGGGGTTGGGAATGGCTTGGAGTAGCAGTAAGGGTCAATCCAGGACTGCAACAACAAGGGTGGGCCAAACCCCTTTTTGGCTATGTGGTGCATGAAGTGAAGAGAGTTCACTGCTCATAGCCAAAGGGGGGTGGCCACAGCCCTTGCTGTAATCCCTGATGCCATTGGGCTCTCAAAACTTATCAGCACGTCAGCACAGCTACCTCTGGGTGCCTACACGTGCTGAGCTCTGTGGGTGCCTACACGTGCACTCTGATGCTTTCTAATTAGAATGTGTCAGAACAGACTCAATTAATTGAGTCTACTCCATGTTCTAATTAGAACCCTCTAGCATTGCCATGTATAAGCCCCTGTAGTTTTAAAAATAGCTGCTGGGACATTTTAACTAAAACTCATGAGATGAGCTTTAGATAGCATCCTGTGGCCATTTTCAAATGTGTGGGGGCTTAATACACATGATGCTGCAGCATTTTAATTAGAGCAGCTCTCCGGGAACCGCTCTAATTAAAGTGCACCCTCTGCCCCCATGATCCCCCCACCAAGCACATATATAGGCACCCTATGAGCTCACCAATGCAAGGTCTGCCTGAAGTCCTTGCTTTCAAGCAGCTCCAGAGCTTGCTGCTATTCACTCTCTCCAGTGCCTGCTCCCAGACTGTGGGGACACCCAGGGGATGGGCAGGAGTGCCTGGTATCCTTAGCCCAGCCAGGCCCTTCACACAGCTGTTCCCACCAATTGGAGTGCTTGGGCCAGTGAAAAAATGAAGTGGAGGAGGAGGGAGCAGAGATCTGACACCCTAGGCAGCTTTTTCCTGTAGCTGCTGGCTAGAGCTTAGCAGGAGCAATTCGCAGGCTTCTCCCATCCATAGGTCAGCTTGAGACAGCAGTGGCAGCAGGCAAATCCCAACTTCCTTAACTGGTCCCCGCAGATAGCCCACTCCAGTCCAGTGCCTCAGACACTGCAGCAGATGGACCATGGGGAAATGCATCCAGGGCCATGGGGAAATGAAGTTGCCAGCATGTGACCTTCAGTGTGGAAGGTGTGGGTGCTGCTGTGCCACTGCAGCCCCCTGGATCTGCTCCTGATAGTAGGGATATGTTCCTAGTGCAGTTGATGGGAATTTAGCTACATAAAACCCACTGATGGTTATAAGGCTTCACATAGCCGTGTGTGAATCCCATTGTGAATTCCACTGCGGTTCCAAGAACAGCAGTAGCTTGGCCTCTCATTCAATCTGTGTAAAGGTGGGACTGCAGCTCATGTGAATGAACTCAGCTACCTCTAAATTGGCAGTATAGTTGTGGCAGCCTGGAACTCAGCACAGATGAAGTATCTGAGAATTTGCCCAGGATTGTTGGCAGGTTTTGGAGTTTGGGCTGGACCAGGTTTCATACACAACTTCGTCTCTCCACGAGGCACCTCTTTCAGTAACAGGCCTCCACCTGCACACCTCTAAGTGGAATCTCAGAATACACTCTACTTTCAGACTAGATCTCTGGGTTACATCACTCTGTTTTACAACCGTATTACTTTCAGCAGGTTCATCTGGCTTTGGATCCTGCTTTTGATTTCCAGGAGCTGTGGCTGTTGGTAGATCCAGTAACAGATAACAACATTGTTCAAATCAGAATGTAATTCCTGGAACATAACAAGCAGGAGGAAACCAGCAAAAAATAATGCAAGCCTAAGAATCATGTTGTGTAAATATAAACACAGAGCTTTTCCTTGCCAGTTAGGTCCTATATAACTCAGCACTGAGGCTATACCTCAACAGTTTATGCCTCACCATTTAACTACCCTCACAGTGACTTCCTACATATCTGTGTGCATGAGTGTGTTTGTGTGGTAAGTCATTTGAGAGTTGTTTTCTTCAAGACTTACCTCCCAAAGAGAGTTATGTGTGTGTGTGTGTGGATTTCATTGATTTCATAGACATCAGGGCTGGAAGGGACCTCGGGAGATCATCAAGTCCAGACCCCTGCCCAAGGGGCAGGAAGTCAGCTGGGGTCATAGGATCCCAGCAAGATAAGCATCCAATTTACTCTTGAAGGTGTTCAATGTAGGTGCTTCAACCACCTACACTGGCAGACTGTTCCAGACCTTGGGGGCTCGGACAGTAAAGAAATTCTTCCTTATGTCCAGCCTGAAACGGTCTTGCAGGAGTTTGTGACCGTTCGACCCCGTCATCCCTTGGGGCGCTCTGGTGAACAAACGTTCCCCCAGATCCTGGTGGTCACCCCGATAAACTTCTAGGTGGCCATCAGATCACCCCTGAGCCTGTGCTTTTCCAGGCTAAAGAGTCCCATGGGTCTCAGCCTGTCATCGTAACATCTGTTTTCCTGACCTCTGATCATGCGTGTGGCTCTCCTCGGGACTCTCTCAAGCTTCTCCACATCCTTTTTGAATTGTGGAGCCCAAAACTGGACGCAGTACTCCAGCTGCGGCCTCACCAAGGCCGAGTACAAGGGGAGAATGACGTCCCGGGATTTGCTCGAGAAGCATCTATGGATGCAAGCCAGCGTTTTGGTCACTTTATTACCCGCAGCATTGCATTGCAGGCTCATGTTCATCTTGTGGTCAATGATGACCCCCAAGTCTCTTTCTTCTGTAGTGCTAACCAACGTAGCACTGCCGAGCCTATAAGGAAGCTGCAGGTTTTTCCTCCCAAGGTGGAGACCCTTGCATTTTTCGGTGTTAAACACCATCAGGTTCTCGTCTGCCCATTTGCTGAGCTTGTCCAGGTCAGCCTGGATCGCCCGCCTATCTTCTGGCGTGGATGCTTTGCCCCAAAGTTTGGTGTCATTGGCGAACTTGGCCAGTCCACTCCTGACTCCAATGTCCACATCATCAATGAAGACGTTGAACAGTATGGGTCCCAGGACAGAGCCTTGAGGGACCCCACTGGCCACAGGGCACCACGATGACTGACTGCCATCAATTACAACCCTCTGGGTCCGACCACGGAGCCAATTACCCAGCCAGCGGATCATGGTGGAGCCAAGGCCACAACTGGGCAGTTTGGCCAAGAGGTGATCATGGGATACCAGATCAAAAGCTTTTTTGAAGTCAAGATATATGACATCAATCTCATCTCCCTCGTCCAGGTGATAGGTCACCTGGTCATAGAAGGAAATGAGATTGGTCAAACAAGACCTACCCGCAACAAACCCGTGCTGGCTATCCCTTAGGATGTTAGCCTGGGCCAGTCCATCAAGGATGGTCTCCTTAATAAACTTTTCTAAGATCTTCCTCAGGATAGAAGTCAGGCTAATGGGCCTGTAGTTAGCCGGATCCACTCTCTTCCCTTTCTTGAAGATCGGCACCACATTGGCCTTCTTCCAGTCTTCGGGCACTACACCAGAGCGCCAGGAGTTTTCAAAGATCCGTGCCAGGGGCTGGGCTATGACGCTCGCCAGCTCCTTGAGTACCCTGGGGTGCAGATTGTCAGGGCCGGCTGACTTGAAGATATCCAGCTTCTCAAGATGTTCCTTCACGAGGTCAGCATTTATGGAGGGTAGGGGATCCCCAACACCCGGATCTCCCTGTCCCATAGCAGGCATGGGCGTCCCATGGGACTGATGAAAGACTGACGCAAAGTACCTATTTAATAGGTTGGCTTTTTCCTGGGCGTCATTTGTCAGTTGCCCCATCTGGTTTAGCAGGGGTCCAACATTGCCCTTGCTTTTCCTCCGGTTCCCCACATACCTGAAAAAGGACTTTTTGTTGTCCTTGATGCTTGAAGCTAGTTGGAGTTCAGTTGTAGCCTTGGCTTTCCTGATTTGCTCCCTACAGGACTGGACCAGTGCAGAATAATCCTCCTTGGAGGTGAATCCCATCCTCCATCCTTTATAGGCTTTCCTTTTTAGCCGCAGGAGGTCCGCTAGGTCCCTGGAGAGCCCTGCTGTGCCTTCTTGCTGCCTTTCCTCCGTGTTGGAATAGATTTAGCTTGTGCATTGACGATTGCTTCCTTGAGAAGCAACCACTCTTCTTGAACTCCCATCTCCCTGGGGTCACGGTCCCTGAGGACCTGACCGACAAGCCTCTTGAGCTTGTCAAAGTCAGCTTTTCTGAAGTCAAGGACTTCTGTGTTGCTGACTGACTTGCCAGCTTTACGGCGGATGGTGAAGGTGATCAGCTCGTGGTCGCTGTCACCCAGCTTCCCATCGATCACGAGGTCACCGATTAGGTCGTCCCCCGTAGCCAGTACCAGGTTGAGCAGCGCTTTGCCTCTCGTTGGCCCATAGACTTCTTGAGTCAGGTAGAGGTCATCCATGCACGAGAGAAAGCTTTGTGACCACTCGGATTTTGCTGAGTGATCTTCCCAGGGGATGTCCGGGTAATTGAAGTCACCCATGAAAACCAAGGTCCCGGAGCAAGCGGCCTCAGTCAGTTCCCAGGCGAACTCCTGGTCAAGCTCAGGACTTTGAGTGGGAGGTCTGTAGTAGACTCCCACCATTGTGTCCCCTGTGCCGTTTTTCCCACGAATTTTTACCCAGAGGGTCTCTAGCTGTCCATGCCAGTCGCCAACATCAGCTTGCAGGGACATGTAGCTTTCCTTCACATAGAGAGCTACACCCCCGCCCCTTTTGTCAACACGATCCTCCTGTACACGATCCTCCTATACATGGTCCAGTCATGGGTGGAGTCCCACCAGGTCTCCGTTATCCCAATGACATCATAATTCTTTGCACTGAGCAGGAGGATGAGCTCGTCCTGCTTGTTACCCAGGCTCCTGGCATTAGTGTACAGTCAGGCAAGTGTCCCCTTGGGGGTTCTTGCTTTGCCCACAGATTGTGCCAGGGCTGGGGCAGGAGTGGGCTCCCTTAAGTGCCTTGGTCTGCTGGCTTTGCAAGGATTGCTCAGCAGGCCAGCAGTGGCAGTAGTCCCCCCATCCCCGAGCGGGCTTAGTTAAAAGCCCGGTGGAGCAGGTCAGCCAGCCTGGCTGAGAAGAGCCTCCTCCCCAGGGGAGAGAGGTGGAAGCCATCTCTTCCCAGCAGCTCGCTGCCTCTCTCACCAAAGAGCTGGCTGTGGTCATGGAAGCCAAAGCCTTCCCGATGACACCAGCTCCGCAGTCTTTGGTTCACTGTGTGGATCCTCCTCTCCCTCCTCAGCCCATAGCCTGAGACTGGGAGGATCGACAAAAACACCACCTGAGCTCCCAGACCCCTAAGCCCCGCTCCCAACTCCCTGTAGCGCCTCATGACCTGGCTGGGGGTGCTCCGAGCTGTGTCATTGGTGCCCATGTGAATAAGGAGCATGGGGTAGTGGTCTGTGGGCCGGAGGAGCTGTGGGATCCTCTCCGCAATCTCTTGGATGCGGGTCCCCGGGAAGCAGCAGACTTCCCAAGCTAAGGGGTCGGGGCAGCAGATTGCCCCCTCAGTGCCCCGCAGGATGGAGTCTCCCACAACAAACACCTTTCGTTTTGCCTTGGAGAGAGCAGGGGCAGTAGCTGTGGTTGAGCCTGGGTTGCCTGCAGGAGCTGGCAACTGAGCAGGCTCTGCTGGGGCTGCAAGAGGTGCGAACCTGTTGCTAAGCTCTGGCGAGGGAGGGGCCTCGGTGTGGCCGGCCTTTGGGCCCTTGACCACCTTGGTCCATGCCCCTGACTGGGCAGAGCAGAAGGTCCCAGAGTCCTCCTTAATCCTGGAGGGGGACGGTGCTCTACCCTGCGGCTCCCGGGGGAGAAGGGCCTAGCAGTAGGAGTTTATCTCCTGCTTGTGGTCCCTGATGGCACGCAGTCTCTGGACTGTGGCCTGGAGCTCCTCCAGCTGGCACGGCAGAGACCCCAGTAGGGAGCAGACCCCGCAAGGGGAGGTGGCCATGCTCCCGGGCCCCAGAGCCTGAAAAAGGGACAGGCAGCCCCCGCAGCCAAGAGCCAGGGGCTCCGTCTGCGTGGAGCCCGGAACCATGGGCTCCGTCTGGGTGGCCGTCTCTGAGGTGCCCGATGGGGGGGCTGCAGAGCCCGAGGGGACCCTCGGGTTGCGGCGCATGCCCATCCGTGTCATGCCTCTGGTAGGCTGGCTACGGCTGGGGCTGACTACTCTGGGGGGGTTGCAGGCAGGGTCTCATGCCCTCCCACGCCCTCTCCTGTGCTAACTCCGCGCTAACTCGAGCGCCTGTTTACGCAGCCTGTTCGGGCGGCTCCGGTCGCATGGCTCCCTGGGGGGCTGGGCCAAGTAGGGGCCTGGGCGGGGGCTTGACCCGGCCTGGCACCAGGCAGCGGCCTCCTGCCAGGGAGCAAGAAGTTAACCCCTTCCCACCACGAGCCCGCTTACCTCCGGCTGTGCTGGGGGTCGGCAGGGGGCTCTGTGGCTGCTGAGGGGGTGTTTGGGGAGCTTCGGGGGATTGGGGGCGCAGTGGGCTTCACCCACGCGTCTCTTACCACTCCGGAGCCTAACTAATAAGTTGTAAGTGGTCTTCTGAACCTGGTCAGACTGGCTCATGCATTTCTCCAGAGGGAGTAGGAGGAAGTTTTCCAATAATGAATTTATTGTATTGCCTATCATAATATCAGGCAACTAAATTAAAATCACTGATGGATTCATGGATATATGGGGAGAGCTCCAGCTGGAATTATCTATCTGACTTCCAGAGAGTCTGTCACATCTAAACCACACATATAACTAAGGCCTGATTTAAATCACAATTTCACATTTTTCATGAAAATCATGAAATTAAGTAATTTTCATTAAAAACACAATTTGAAATGCAATGCCACGATGTGGCCATTTGCAGGGGAGATCCCCAGCAAGCAGCCATATCATGGCATTGTGTTGCAGGAAGATGGCTGCTGCAAGTGTTGGATGGGTGGACCCACCAATAAAATGTGGAAGGAGGAGGGTAGGGAGTGCTGCTCAGAGCCTGGAGTGACAGGCCATGGACTAATGGGCACACTGACCAATTGGTGCTCCTTCCTCATGCTGATTTCCCCAGTGGTGGTGAGGTGGAGGGCTGGGCCTACCCCTGTGTTCCTCATTTGTCTGTCCCACTTTGGCCTGGTGGGCAAGGACCATTAAACCCCTTGGAGGGGTGACTTAATGGGACAGGAGCTTTGCACCTAGCTGGCTGGGGAAGCAGTGGTGGCAGCAGTCATTGGGGTGGCAGGGTGGAGGAGAAGAATGTCCCCCTGCCCTACTGCCATAACCCTAATGAATCCTCCTCAATCCCACTAGCCTCCATAAAGTAGAGGTGGTGGCAGCAGCTGCCTTCCCAGCCCCATCTTTGTGTGCCATCCTAGCCTGCCTTGCCCGGCTTGGCCCCATGTTTTGTTCAATGCCAGGGGGGAGTAGCTGCCCACCTGCACCCTCTGCAGCCTGTGGGCAGGGGGCAGCACAAGGGAGCTGGAGCCCATGAAACAGTGGTGGCTTGAGGCAGCAGCAGCCCGTGGGAAGAGGCCAGCTTGCAGCCTGCCTGGCTCCAGCTCAGACTCATGTGGAGGGGTCTGACATGAGCTTGCTAGCAGCTGGGTGCTGCTATCCTAGCTTCAAGGTGAAGAATTGGATTTGTGGGTGATCTACCAGTGCTTCATGTGAAGTGGCTTTGCCAAAACCAGGAAAGCAAAGGTACTGCCAAGCTGGACCCTCCCTCACACCTCCTGGTGTCCCCTCCCCCACCCCTGGGGGGCAGCTGGGGGGAATGGGCTCCATGCCCTCCCTGCTGCACACTGGTTGTGGAGGCAGGGAGAAGCCCCAGCTGTGAGGGATGGAGGGGGATTTCTCTGTCTGTCCCCTCAGCTTCTGCCGCTGCTCATCAAGGTGGAGGGGGGGCTCTGCTCCTGTAGTGCCTCCTCTTCCTCCTCCTCCTCCTCCATCCTGGTGCTGAAGGGAGCGGGTTTCCCAGAATGAGAGACTGCAGCACAGGGGCACCAGCCATATCTGACCTGCAGTGCAGCTTTGTGCAGCTTAGCTGAGTTTCTAATGTGGGGGAGAGAGGGAAAGGCTCTCAGCCAATCAGGGTGTGTGTGTGTGTGCAGGGGAAGGGGCGGGTGCCACAATCTGGAAACAAAAATTGTCACCCCCACCACGATTGGGCCATGATATTAGCAAGTTGGACCCACAATTCAAAATAGGCCCTATGTATAACTACATATCTTCTATATTAATAAAAGTGTGTGTGTGTGTGTGTGTGAGAGAGAGAGAGAGAAAGAGAGAGAGAGAGAGAGAGCACCATAGCTCCAAGACCATGATACCTGGAGACCTGAAACTTTGTGTGCATACTAAGGGGACCCTGGGGGTGTGCACCTGGGTGCTATTTTTTTGATTTGGCTCAAGAAATTTTTCACCAATGTTTTGATCTATACTGCATAACCCCCTTGTGATAGGTCAGCCCAGGAAGTAGAATAAATTTGCATGTGCGAAACAAAGCTCAAAGCTCCTGGCCAAAGTCAACCAGTACAGCTGAAGAAGGCTCTGCATTTAGGAGTATTCCCCTAAGGGCGGTGGTTGGGACTAGTTAACAGGACCTGGGAGCGCTTGCAGATGGAGTGAGGGCTTACGGAAGGTCCAGGGAGAAAACCATACTGGGCCTTCTTAGGGACTGATTAGGGGGTTGTGAGAGGCATTTCCTATAAGGCAATCTATAAGAAGCAAACTTGCCAAAAATCGATTTGCAGAAGCTGCAGCCAGAGCAGCTAAGACTCCAGAACAGCAAGTTGCAAGATGAGAAACAAACAGAGCAGCAATGGCTGCATCCAGAGCAACTGAAACTCCTGCATAGCAAGCTGCAAACAGAGCTGCAATGGCTGCAGCCAGGAACTGGCCCTGGAGGGAAAAAGAATACTCTGCATTCTTCTACAATCCAGCTTTGGATTACAGTTCTGATCCGTTAGTTGCAATTGGTTCAATGGCGACTTCTTGCAGCAACTGCCTTGCAATGAGATGGAAAAGAGAAGCTCCAGGGATATGCTGCAACAGTGGCAAGGTTCAGCTGCTCCAAATGTATGATGCTTCTGAGCCCCTTCATACATTGTTGACAGGCAACGCTCCAGATGCACATCATTTCCAAAGCAATATTAGAAGATATAACTCATGCTTCCAAATAACATCTTTTGGCACCACAAATGACATCAGAGAATCTGGCTACATGGCCACATTTAAAGTTCAGGGCCAGGTTTATCATCGGATTGGCAGTCAGATGCCACTCCCAAATGAAGAGCCCAAATTCTTGCAGATTTACTTCATGGGTGACAGTACAAAGCAGGCTGAACAGCATTGCAACAATGTCATTCAAACCAACCTGCAGGTGGTGTTGCAGTTGCAAGACATGCTCCACAAGGAAAACAACTGAGTTCAGTTTCAAGGGTGCCATGGAGAAGATGAGTCCAGAGTATAATGTTGTTATTCAGCTGGTGAACATGAGCGGCGCTTCAATGCACCCACAACATAAGAAGTGGCTGTCATTCTGGGGGGTGAATAACATGGCAATTGTGTTGCAACTTAAGAACAACTCCCTCCAGAGACTTGCTGAGACACACCGATCACTTCAGTATCCACTAATTTTCTGGCAGGGTGATGATGGCTACATTTTCAACTGTGACTGACAAACCCATCAACAGGGCTGCCAACTCAAAAGAAGATTTTTGCCATGGACTTTTATGCCTACAGAATGATGCTGTGAGCTTGAAGTCTCAGTCACATCTTTCAGTGCAAAGATCTCTTCCACAAATTTGCTGGGGACACGTATGCCAAAATTGAAGCAGAAAGGTTGAGATTCATTCAAATGAACCAAAAGAAACTCAGAGTTGAAAACTATGTTCACCTCGGGGATGCCATGAACAATGATGGAAATGCTGCCAATGTTTGCCAATTGGTCATCTTGCCTTCCAGTTTCATAGGTGGGCCTAACTACATACATGAGTGCACTCAGGATGCCATGACATGCCTTGACATGTGCAAACTATGACTGCCCTGATCTCTTCACTACCTTCACCTGCAACCCAGCTTGGGTGGAAGTGGCTAATGAACTGATGCCAGGCCAAAATCCACAGGATCGGCATGATTTGCTCTCAAGAGTATTCCAACAAAAGTGAAGGCATTAATGAATCTCATCAACAAGGGAAAGATTTTTGTAGCTATTCGGTGCTACGTGTACACAATTGAGTGGCAAAAGTGTGGCCTGCCACATGCCCACATTCTGCTGTGGCTTCAGGATGAACTTCATGTCCACAGAGTGGATGACATCATCAGTGCTGAACTTCCAGATCCAGAAATTGATCCACTTCTGTTCATCATTGTCAAAACACAGATGGTCCCCATGGAAGCATCAATCCAAACTCACCATGCATGAAAGATAATAAATGCACAAAAAGGTTCCCATGTGATCTTCTGAAAGAGACACAGACTGGACAAGATGGATACCCACTGTATCATTGGAGAAAACCAGAAGATGGTGAATTCACAACAACCATCAAAGTTCTGAGGTTCAAGTTGACAACAGATGGATTGTTCCATACTGTCCACTCATCTCACAACTCTTCAATGCTGAGTACTGCCACTCTCTGAAATTGATCATATATGTCTGCAAGTATGTCAACAAAGGATCTGACATGGCTGTGTTTGGCCTCAGAAGGGATGGGACTGTTCATGATGAGGTTCGGCAATAAGAATTGGGGAGATGCATCAGCACCAATGAAGCCATTTGGAGATCTTCCAATACAAGAGTGACATCCCACAGTGCTTCATCTCAGTATGCCTCTTGAGAATGGCCAAAGAATGTACTTCAAAGAGGAAAATGCACATGAGCGCGCCCAAGTTCCACAAGACACAACCCTCATTGCTTTCTTCAATCTCTGCAGGGATGATGAATTCGCTCAGACACTGTTGTGTCATCAGGTACCCAGGTAGTACTCATGGAATGTTGGTGTCAAGCAGTGGGCCCTCCGCAAAGCAGGACAAAATATGCCAGACCTCAAAGCCAGTGATGCACTTGGCCATGTGTATACTGTACATCCAAACAATTTTGAATGCTTTTACCTGAGACTACTTCTGCATGAGATCACAGGTCCAACATCATTTGAGGACTTGTGAACAATCTGTGAAACTTACAAACAGGCTTGCCAGCTCAGAGGACTCCTGGAGGATGATACACACTGGAACCACACATTGGAAAAGGCAGCTGCAACTCAGTCACCAGGGATGCTACAAAGCCTGTTTGCCATCATACTGCAGACATGTGCAATATCAAATCCTCAACAACTACGGGACAACCACAAAGAGAATCTGGCACAGGATATTTTGCATGAGGCACAAGTGCAAAATCCAAATCTTGAACTGGACTACAGCAATGCCATCTTCAATCAAGCTTTCATCATTGAGGACAAGATCAAGGCTTTGGGTGGCTCTGACCTCCAAACCTGTGGTCTTCCTGACCCACAATGAGACAATGATAATGAGCTGATAAATGAAATTTTGAGAGAGACCAACTACAACATTGACCAGCTTACTAAATACATACAGGATAATAAGCCAAGTCTGGTCCCAGACCAAAGGGAAGCTTTCAACAAGATTACTCAAGCAGATTTCAATGGGAGTAGTGCCATCATCTTTCTGGATGGTCCAGGTAGAACTGGGAAAAGTTTTCTCTTCAACCTTCTTTTGGCCAAAATCCGGCAGACAAACAGGTTTGCCCTTGCAGTGACATCATCAGGCATTGCTGCCATGCTGTTGACAGGAGGAAGAACAGCTCGCTCAGCCTTCAAGTTGCCCTTAAATCTGGCAAGTGCAGAGGCATCAACCTGCAACATTGCCAGGGGTACTGGCAAAGCAAAGGTCCTGCAGCAGTGCCAGCTCAGTGTCTGGGATGAGTCCACAATGTCTCACAAAGCTGCCTTAGAAGCTCTTGATCGCACCCTCCAAGATCTTTGACATAATGACAGAACAATGGGAGGAGTTAGCTGGGGATTTTTGACAGACACTGCCAGTCATTCCACATGAAACCAAAGCTGATGAACTGCAGGCCTGCCTCAAAGCTTCATACATTTGGAAAAACATTCAGCAACTCAGCCTCATGACCAACATGTGAGTGCATCTAACAGATGATGCATCTGCTGGAGAGTTTGCTGCAATCCTGCTCAAACTGGGAAATGGGGCCATGGTATCTGAGAATCAAGATGGAAGTATCTTAATGAACAACATTAGGAAAAGAGTTACAACACTTCAAGAATTGAAAGAGGCAATCTTTCCAAATGTTGCACATCACTTTCATGACCACAAGTGGTTATGCCAAAGAGCCATCCTGGCACCAAAAAATGATGCGGTCAATACCATAAACAAAGACCTTCTTTCTCAATTGCCTGGCACTGTGCAAAAATACAAGTCAGTGGACACTGCCCCAGACACCAATGAGTCAGTCAGCTACCCGACAGAATTTCCCTGCTCTCTCAAACCTCCTGGTGTGCCTTCATACAATCACCTGGTGTGCACCCATCATTCTTCTCAGGAATCTGGACCCACCAGCCCTCTGCAATGGAACAAAATTGGCTGTCAAGAAGCTCATGCCACATGTCATTCAAGCCACCATCATGACTGGCCATGCAGCAGGACAGGATGTCTTCATTCCACGCATTCCAATCTTTCCCTCTGACCTGCCATGTCAATTTAAACGGCTCCAGTTCCTGAATCACCTCAGTTTTGCCATGAGCATCAACAAGGCACAGGGACAGTCGCTCAAAGTTGTTGGCCTCAACCTGTGAAGCCCATGCTTTTCTCATGGCCAATTCTATGTTGGCAATGGCAAAAACCATTTCTTCTTGGCACTGGATGGCAAAACATGCAACTTTGTCTATCCTGAAGCTCTGCATGGATAAAAGTGTCAAACACTGTCATAAACTGGGATAGAAAAATGTGATGTGAAATTCTCAGTGCTATGCTAAAGCCTTACAAAGTAAACACATAATTATACCTCACAATTCAGTTGTTTAATACATAAATGTTCAGTTGTTTAATACATAAATGTTCAACTTTTATAGGTTTTTGGTATGACCAAAAGCTCACAGTTTCAAGCTGTATCACCCAAGTAAAATAGGGTACAAAACTAAACATATACACACAGCTTATTAGTAGAGGGAAAGAAGACAGAATGAAAATATTTTACTTATAAAACATTAAATTTTGATTACTGCAACCCATGTGAAGCTGGGTACTTTGGCTAGTTATTTATAAAACAAAACTAAAACTCCAACATCCTTCACACCTATGTTGATGTGAAATATAGATATTTAAGGCAATTCATTGCCATTCTTCCCTGTGTGCATTAGTGGGCATTTCTGATAACTCAAACTAGCCAAATACAGGTCAGCAAATTGACTACAGATCCTAGATATGCTTTTGTAGGTATCCTGTCCCATGGGTTACATAGGAGATGGTCTTCTATATATTACTTGCAAGAATGAGCATCAAAGTATAAGAAACAAGAGATAAAAGATGGCAAGTGTTGATTGGTATTATACAATTTCAAGAAAATACTTAAAAAATTATCAATTCCTTTTCAATCCAACTCTGTTTTGAAAGTCATAAAACTGAAAACCAAGGCTGATTCATCCTACTGATTTGTTTAAAAGCCGGAGTAGAAAACCCCTTTTACTTTACATTCTTTTAGGGTTCAGCTGTATTCTAATCTATTTCTGATTGTCTCAGCTATTGGACTGGTGAGAATGGAATTCGTTACTTCAGCTAAGACTCCTATTAGTATTGCTCAGAAATATACCACCAAGACCACCAAGCTAGTCCACGTCTGTGTCAATGAATAGCAGTGTAATTGTTCTGCAGCAACAGTCATCCTTCCTCATCCCATACTCTCCCTACTACCACTTTTCACTTACACTTTTTGCCAGCTCACTAGTTTATGTTCCTATTGCCGCCATTTGCATAGCCAATATCTGATAGAGATAATGAATATACAGAGACCAAGAAAGAGAAGAATGAGGAGTAAGAGAAGCCTGGAATCACAGAGCAGATGAGAACCAAGTTCCTCAAATCCCCTTGTGAATTTTGTTCACGCTGTGCTCCACTTCACACTGGGGCCTAGGTTATTCTACAAAAGCTTTCCTGCAAGTAAATTTTCCTAATACAGACACAGAAGACTGCTTTTGTTGGTGTAATTTTTATACCACTTTCCTGAAAGAAAGAGCCCCTCTACATATTCAGGTAAAGGTGCAATGGCATCTAATGTGCAATCCACGTAATCATGCCTCCTGCCATGCCACACATGCATGGCAAGAGATGTGATTGTGGGATTGCATATTAGATCCCATTGTGCCTTATAGCTGTCTATACATGTGCTCTGGGATGGAGGGGGAGCGCTTTAATTAAAGCAGCTCCAAGAGACACTCTAATTAAAGTTCCCGAAGCATCACATCTATTCTTCTGTTCCCATGCTGCAAAATGGTGGTAGAGGCCATTTAAATAATCTTTAGTTAAAGTACCCCTGCTGCCATTTTGAAGCATGGGACACTGAAGAGATACAAAGCGGAGGCTGCTGGAGCACACTAATTAGCAGGCTCCAGCAGACTTGATTAATTAAGTCTGCTCCCACGCATGTTAATTAACATGTGTCAGAGCAGACATCTGGCACGTGTATAGGTGCTGCAGGATTACAATCCCAGGCTCCCCCTACACCAGCTCCCATGGATGCAAGCCCGGCAAGCCCAGCTGGGAGAAGGCTGCTACCGCTATGAGCCTCATGAGATGCAGGGCTGCAGCGGGGACAGCGTTCTCCACACTGCAAGCCCCACAGCCAAGAAAGCACACAGTGGGAACAGCGTTCTCCCCACTGCAAGCCCTGCAGCTGGTGAGACTCACAGCGGGGCCAGTGCCAGGAACACTGCCACCACTGCAAGCTTTGTCAGCTGTTGGCTTTGTCAGCAGTAAGTGGTGCACCTCTGTGGCTGGGGGCTCCTTAGTTGATGGGGCTTCCAGCCACAGGGAGCACCTGGCCACGCGTTCAGTTAATAGTATGATTAGAACAAGCTACAAAGTTATCTCATATTTTTTGTGAAATAATTTTGTAGCTTATTGTTTTATCACATCATTAATTGGTTGAACGTGTAGCTAGCTTACAACTTAAGGCATGATTAACCAGTTAATCATGCCTTAAGTGTAACATATAGAAGGGACCAAAAAAAATGTATTGTCAAATGAATTTGTTTACAAATATGATGGCTCTGCAATATAACTGCCACTAATGCAGAGTTTTTGCTGATACAAAAATCTCATAACCCTAACAAACATTGCTATGCTGGTAAATGTTTTGTGTGTAGACTGGGCCTTAAATAACAGCAATATGTGCTTTCTAACTGCCATAGGAAAAGAGATCTATACATCAGGCCAAGGACTGAGACAGCATATTTTTTTTCTGGTTACCAACTATTGTCTTTTGGTGCAGTCTCATCTGAACAAAATAAAAACAGCTGAAAATTTTTTTTTCCTACACAGGACCCTTTCAGTCTCCCCCTCCAAGAGCCAGCTTTGTGAGGATGGGAGGAACTCCTAGGGACAGAAGTTATGCATAAACTGATTTAAGTGATCAGAAACTGGTTTAAAAGTGTAACAGAACAGAAGTTTAGTGTACATAAACCAGCTTCAAAATGGCTGAAACTGGTTTAAGATAAACCTGGTTGAATGTAGTATCATACTTAACTGATTTAGGTCAAACCAATTTATGGAACTTCTATCCCAGACCTCTTTCTGGTTCAAGTTAACTCATAGTCCTACAGCATCCCAGAATGCTTTGCAGCCCCGGGCTGTGCTTTCTACTCCACAGAGCAGGGTTGGTCCTGCCCCTCTGCTCTCTAGCTGGAGCAGTGAGTGGTTAACAAGGGGTGGGGGTTGGAAACCTGGCTGGAAACTGCAGCCAGGTCTGCCTGAGGTTGGGGAGGCAGCCCCTGCCAGACTTTTCCCTGCTGAAGCGGAGCAGAAGGGGCATGGGGCAGGGTGGGGCAGTAGCCTGAGAGGGACTGCCCCCCAGGCAAACCCTGTCTGGGGTGTCAGAGGGGCTTTAATCCCCCCTTCTCCAGCTCAGTGTACTGCCCACACCCCTTGCCCTCTGCTCGTGCAGGGCATGGGGCATAGGTGGGCAACAGCCTGAGAGGGACTGCCCCTTCACCAGCTCTGTGTGTTGGTGCCAAGCCCTGCAGGACCAGGATGACAGGTTGGAAAAATCTGACACAGTCATCACATATATGTGTTGGAGATAGAGCTAAGGGAACAAGAGAGGGACTGCATGGACTGGTGTAACCCAAGAAAGTAGAGAACTACATTTACAAATGGAAGGAGACCAGCAGACTCTACCCCCACCCACCTCTGGCTGAGACTGAAGCAAGCAGTTGATAAGGGCAGGAGGAGGGGGCATAATTCCCCTCAGCTCCCCCAGGCCACAGGGGAGGGAGAAGTGGCTGAGAAACTGGGACTGGAGGGACTGGTCCCCTGCCACCTGTGAGCACAGAACCAAGCTCTGCAGGACCAGACTGAGAGGTGGGAGGTGTTTGCAAAGACCTGGCACAACCATCACATGTATGTGCTGGAGATGGAGGAACAGGAGAGGGTCCCAGACAGGTTGACCTAGTGTGACCAAAGAAAGCAGAGAATGACATTTACATTATAAAGCAGAACCTTTAAAGGTGGGAGACTGGAATACCTGAGCAAGGACTTTCTGAATACCTGGCTATAAGGAGACGCTCTGCCCTCAGGATTATGTAAAGCTTATGTATTAGGGCTGTGCGAAACAGCACCATTTCATTTTGACTTCCATTTTGCCATTTCAAAGGGACAGTATTTCATTTTCTTGTTTCAAAGGATTGTTCTGTTTCATTTCATCGAAACTCTTTAGCTGTTTTGATGCTGTTTTGATGCATTTTGACGTTTCACCACATAGGCTATAATGGGGAATCACAAAAATGCCTATGACTTTGTCATTTCTTTCCTGATTCAAATGAAACCATATGGATGGTAGCCCCTTCTGAGGGCATGAAGCCTACCGAGTTTCAAGGAGATCAGTGCAGGGGTTTCTGTGAAACTGTACCTCAAACTGTTCAAAGAAAAACTAATATCACTTGCTGGCAGCAACAGCCTGCTGTCATCCCATCCACAGATCTGGTGACTCACTCCCCCTGGGAGGACTCTGGCACAGCTCCAAAGCCTCCCTGGGATGTGTGGGACCTCAGATCTGTGCATGGGATGACAGCAGGCTGCTGCTGCCAGCTGGGGCAAGTACCAGCACTGGGTTCTTCCCGGTGCTCGGCATGGGCTGCACTGGACAGATTCAAGTGCTGGCGTTGGCCCCAGCCAGCAGCAGCAGCGTGCTGTCATCCATGTGCTCTGCAGCTAGTGAATGTAGAGCTTTTTAAAAAAAAAAAGCCCTGCACTCACTGGCTTTTGCAGTGGTCACTGGGGCCTCTGAGGGCTCATGGCAGCGGTGGGCAGCAGGGATTCCCCCCTACCTGGCACCCGCCCCATCACATGGCTGCAGTGAGGCTCAGCATGGCAGCACACGCTGGCTGGGAGTTGGGGCAGCTCCACCTGTCAGCTGGAGCTCCCAGTTTGATCCCCAGCTCTCTGATCATTCCCCTTGCTCTTTCCGGGGTTGCGGGCCCCAGATCTGTTCATGGGGTTTCAGCAGATTGCTGCTGCCAGCTGGGGAAATAGCTCAGAGCTGCTGCCATCCCCAGCTGGCAGCGGCAGCCTTCTGTCATCCACATTATCCAGGGTCTGTGCCAATGATCTGAACATTACCCCAGCTCCTGGTTCAATTCCCTAGTGCTCTGATCATTCCCCCAGCTCTTCCTGAGGAGTGGGGGCCCCTGGATCTGCACGCTGGGTTTCAGCAGGCTGCCGCTGCTGGCTGGGACCAGCGGCCGCACTGCTTGGTGTGGGCTGTGCTCAGTGGCTGCTGTTGGCCCCAGCCAGCAGCAGCAGCCTGCTGAAACCCCGTGCACAGATCGCCCCCCTAAGGAAGAGCTGTGGAAATAATCAGACAGCTCAGGGAAGTGATCAGAGAGCTGGGGTATCAAACCAGGAGCTAGGCGTCAATACTAGAGCAGTCCTTCTCCCCTCTTCCCCCTCCCTCTCCTTAGTTTCTGTTTAGATGCAAACAAGCCCAGCTTCGAAACAAAATGTTTCAAAACTTTCAAAACATTTTGAGTGCCCTCGTTTCATTTTGAAGCTGGTTCAAAGCCTTTTGTTTCATTTTGATTTTGCTGTTTCGAGATTGAAATATGTCAAAACAGTTTTGAAATGAAACACCCAATGAAATTTTGCACAGCCCTATTATGTGAGGCTTTCTCTTGGCTTTTTGGTTTCTTACAGTCCATTGTAAGACTAAGCTATATGTGCTGTCACTGGGCACGTCCAGATGAGCACACATGTGCCTCTTGCCCTGCCTCAAACCCCTTTGAGGCAGGGCAAGAGGCAGATGCGGGAACAAAAAAATGTTCCCTGCAGTACAAGTTTGCAGCATGGGAAGAAAATTAGACCCCTGGATATCCAGAGATCTAAAAAAATGAACCAAACAAAGTGGGGCAACCGGAGGCTGGGTCCTCCAGGGAGATGCTCTGGCTGCCAGAGCATCTCCATACCCTCGCTCTGGTGCTGAAACACATGGCCGGTCAGGCCATGTGTTCAGCACCAGGGCTCCAGTGCTGGTGAGTAAAGGGCTGGGGGGGGCTGGAGAAGGGGGCAGGGGACCTTGGGGGTGGGCCCCGCCAACCCTGCCTGCTCCCCCAGCTTTCCCAATCCCTGCCCTGCCAGGCTCTCCCCCTCCTCCTGCCAGCCCCCCCAATCCCTGCCCAGCTGGGTCCTGCTGCCCTTGGGGCCACTGTGCCACCTGGCCAGGCTGGATCTAGGGAGGCAGGACCCAGTGCGGTGCATGGGACCGCACACTGTGTCCAGATGGGTCCTGCTGGCTTGGGCAGGCAGCAGGAGCAGCCCCAGGGCCAGCAGCACCTGGCAGGCACGGTGCATGGTCCCTGCACACCATGTCGGGTCCTGCTGCCCTGGGCCCGGCCCAGCCAGGTGGCACAGGGGCCCCAAGGGTGGCAGGGCCCAGCTGGGCCCAGCACGCAGGGACCGTGCACCGTGCCAGGTCCTGCCACCAAGGGCCCATCCCGGTCAAGCAGCAGAGGGACCCCAGGACTGGCAGGACCCAGCTGGGCCTGGCACACGGTCCCCGTGGGGTAACCCTGTGGGGGATAGGGGCTGTGGCCCTCCAGGGGGGATCTGGGACCCTTTGCGCGGGGCATTCCATGTGCTGTGTGGGGGGACTGCACCATGTGGGGGCTAGGGGACCCACCCCTCCCGAGCAGCTCCCCCACAAGATCCCCCACACCCACAGTCCCCACACACCTACACCAATAGCTCCACACCTACCCAAACACCAACCCACCTCCCTCCACAAACACCCACACACCTGCCTGCCTTCCCCCACACCCCTTCCCACCCCCTTCCTGCAAACACCACATCCCCCCATCATACACCCATCATTGGCAAAGAAAACCAAAAATACACATCAATACATATATGTATTTAGATTTTATTTTATCATGACAATAGAGACACTGGTAGGCTTCCACATTGCTTTGACATTGTAAATATACCAATAAATCATTTCTCAACTGATTGCTGTCTCTTTTTCTCTCTCTAGGTATATATGTGTGTGTGTGTGTGTGTGTATGTCTTTTGTGTTAATTGTGGAAAAACATGGATTTTGGGATATTTTTTTAAATAGATTTGGGATGCTGCCGCAGCAGTCCAGCTGGCACAAGGGATAATGTCCCCAGGTACCAAGTGGCTGAGCCCCAGAAGCTCCGGAGAGCAAGTCGTCCTGAGCTGCATGCCAGGGCAGGTTTTTGTACTGCTGGGGCCAGGACAGGGTGGCTTTTGGTACTACTGGGGATAGCACAGGTGCTGGCTACAGATACCCCTGGCTGCAGATCTGGGAGGAGCCAGGCAGGGTTATTTTGCCCTAAGTGGCACAATTTGCTCCACAACAAAGTGCATGTCTGAGCATGTGCACTGAGGCAAAAAGCCCCAGCTCAAATTTGCACCGCTTCTATTTGAGCTGCAGCAAGCGCATATGCTTGCATGTGTGGGCATGCCCATTGTGTTTTACTGGGCTGTATCTTAGCTTAGGCAAAAGTTTTTGGTTGTTCTGTCGTGTGCTTGAAATTGCAAAGTTCTCACCTCAGATAAAGAACTATTTTTGTTCCAGCTTTTATGAATTCAATGCCACTACTTTTTCCACTACCCTCCCTCTTCAGTCTGGCATCATCTGTCCCCTCCCCCCCTCAGGTGGGGAGCAGGGGGCAGGGAGGGTGGGGAAAGAAGACTGCCAGGCACTGTCCCCCCCAACAGGCAGACTTGGGCTGGGGTTCCCACCCTCCAGAGGCCTAGGGCTGCACTGGTGCCTAGCCACACTCCCTCCTCTGGAGCAGGGAGGGGGGAAATCTTGGAGGTCCTCTCTCTTCCCTTCCCTTTGGCAGTGGCTGGCAGGCATGCGCTGCAGGCATGTGGCTGCATTTCCTGAATCAGAAGTGAATGTGTGTTTGTTTGCTTATTGGTTCAATCTGCTCAGCTTAGACTAACCTGCAAAGACTGAATCAACTCAGCCTCCAGCTTTTTGATTGTCTGTACTTAGCCCTACAGTCCAGGAGGGTGATGTCACAAATCTGGAAAATGGAGGCAGTGCCTTTGGAAGACAGAGTGGTGTCTGCTGCGAAAGAGCTGCTCAGGTAGTGAGAGAGGTTGTGTCCTCTCAGAGGCTCCCCTTCTCCCCACTGGTAGTACCACTCTTAAAAGATGCTGCAGGTCTTCTTGAATTTGGTGGTGTAAGAAATAGGAATGTGGAAGCAATATTCTGCTATCAGTCATGGTTACCAAGGAAACAGGGTGTATGGAGCAGTTTGCGTCACTGCTGAGTGAAGGAGCAATGACAGGAAACTATTTGGTTTTCAGGAAGAAGGAGTTTCTCCAATTCCCCTTTGCTTGCTCATAGCTCAGGGGGAAGAGTGATTAATATTAGCCTAGTGGGAGAGGGGTGTTTGCATTAGGAAAAGTTGGGTTCTAGGTTCAGAGGTCACTGGTCTGGATTAAACCCAAGCTTAGAAGTTTTCCTATTTACTCTCTGATGTGTTATTTTACTTTCCTGTTATAAGACCACATAATTCTAACAGAAGTAGAATTGCTTACTGCATCTAATTTTCTAGTTTATCACTCAGGATGAGGTCCTTCCCTTGTCACTCCTCCATGTCCTCAGTGTTTGACTGACTGTCCCTCTTACCAACAACCTTTTCCAGGTCCTGTGCTGTGTACTTTTTTGCTGTATGAAGTTTAAGACAACGGCATCCTTTACCTATTGATCTGCATTTGGCTTGTCCATGAACAGTGGATTGCTCCCTCTTCCCCTTTCCCCCTTAAAGTGAGATGCATAGAGGAGGGAGTCTGTGAAAACTTATTTTCCTTTGCCTTGATGCACTCTTAGCGTAGCAGCTGTAAAGTGTGGGTAATAGGGCTGTGCAAAATTTTGCCACCAGTTCTGTTTCAGTGTTGTTTCAACTCATTTTGAGCTCTAAATAGTGAAATCAAAATGAAATAGAGAGCTTCAAAACAACCTCAAAACAAAATGAGGCAAGTCAAAACATTTTGAAATTTTCAAAATGTTTCCAGTTTTGAAGCTTAAGCTGAGCTTGCCTGCAGGGAAACAGAAACTAAAGTGAGGAGAGGGAGGGGGAAGGTGGGGAAGGACTGCTCTTATTATTTCATAGATTTCATAGACATTAGGGCTGGAAGGGACCTCAGAAGATCATCGAGTCCAGACCCCTGCCCAAAGGGCAGGAAGTCAGCTGGGGTCATAGGATCCCAGCAAGATAAGCACCCAATTTGCTCTTGAAGGTGTTCAATGTAGGTGCTTCAACCACCTCCGATGGCAGGCTGTTCCAGACCTTGGGGGCTCGGACAGTAAAGAAATTCTTCCTTATGTCCAGCCTGAAACGGTCTTGCAGGAGTTTGTGACCGTTCGACCTCGTCATCCCTTGGGGCGCTCTGGTGAACAGATGTTCCCCCAGATCCTGGTGGTCACCCCTGATAAACTTGTAGGTGGCCATCAGATCACCCCTGAGCCTATGCTTTTCCAGGCTGAAGAGTCCCATGTCTCTCAGCCTATCATCGTAAGATCTGTTTTCCTGACCTCTGATCAGCGCGTGGCTCTCCTCTGGACTCTCTCAAGCTTCTCCACATCCTTTTTGAATTGTGGAGCCCAAAACTGGACGCAGTACTCCAGCTGCGGCCTCACCAATGCCGAGTACAAGGGGAGAATGACGTCCCGGGATTTGCTCGAGAAGCATCTATGGATGCAAGCCAGCGTTTTGGTCGCTTTACTAGCCGCAGCATCGCATTGCAGGCTCATGTTCATCTTGTGGTCAATGATGACTGTGTAGCTGGCCAGTGACTGTCATCCTTTTCTGAGGTCCCTTCCAATCCCAGTGCTCTGGGAGAGGGATGGAAAAACTGCAAAGGAGGCAGCATTGTTTGAACTACCCTGCTTTCTGCCTTGGTGTCAGTTGAGTGAGGGCGCACATTAATACACACACAGTGTCACCCACCTATGTCACGAGTTTTGCCTGTCAGCAGCCACAGGTGCAGGGCCCCAGAACCCAGAAGCCCCTGCACCTATCTTGACAGCTGGCAGGTTTTGTGGTCTCAGCAGGGGCAAGCAAGCCTGCAGTTTTCACCCTCTTGCTCTTTAACACACACACTGTCACCCATGTCATGAGTTTTTTGCTTGTCAGAAGCTTGAGGTGCAGTTTCCCTGAAACCCCTGCACCTATCTCATTGAAACATGGCAGGCTTTGTGATCTCAGCAGGGGCTAGCATTCTTGCAAGTTTCATCCAAATCAGGCCAGAAATGACAAAGTTATAGGCTGTTTCAAGCTTCCCCATTATAGCCTATGGGCGAAATGTCGAAACACTGTTGAAGCAGCGAAACTGTTTTGATGAAACAAAACAGAACAGCAGTTTTGAATTGAAACAAAATTTGAAATGAAATGCGGTTCCAGTGAAATGTCAAAATGCAAGTTGAAATGGAACAATGCTGTTTTGCACAGCCCTCATGGGCAGTAATATTTTAGTACCTCACATAGTTTTATGAGGCTGAATGCACTAATATTTTTAAGCACTTTGAGATATTCAGATACTAGGAACTATAAAACTGTAAAGAATTCTTGCTAAAGTGTATTAAACCTAGAAATATCTACAACTTAAATTTTCTTGTTCTGTCTATGGCAGTGGTTTTCAACTTTTTAAGTCTCAGGGTACCCCTCCATTAGACTCAAGGTACCCTTGGAAAATGTCTACTTTTAGTTTTCACTCATTTATTGACTATGAAAAAATAATACAGCAACACAGAAAAAAACGACAACAGGTCATACTTATTTTAACACTATAGATTCTTATTTGAATTTGATTTATCTTGTGAATTATGTTTGCATACCTAACTGTGCTAACATTGTGTGGCATGCTGCAGCACCCCTGAAAGGAACTCAAGGCACCCTGGTTAAAATCACAGATCTGAATATTGTTCTCATGGGATGAGTTCATATTCCATTTGGGGTTTTTTAAAAATATTCTTCATTGACTGATGTTTTTCTTCTGCAGTCCCTCACAGTCGAGGATGAGTGTCTTCTGTGGTTCTGAAGATGGCTGATGTGGTCAATCCAGGATCGGCAGACTCTGTCGCAACTTGGGCACGTGTTACCATGTGGGGTGAGTGGCTCTTCATTCTTAATTTGGTCTGCACACTATTTCTGCCACTCCTGCCTTTCCATCTCATGTTGCCATCATAAGGTTTTAGAGTATTGAGATCCTTGCAACAAACTCTTCCTCCATTTGGGGTGGTCCTGGGCAGTAGCCTCCTATGAGTTGATTTTGATGTTGCATTTTTTCAAGATGGCTTTGAGGACGTCCTTGAGGCTCTTTCTCTGCCCTCCTCTTGAGCATATGCCTTGACTGAGTTGGGAGAATAAAACTAGCTTCCATAGTCTGAAGCTGGACATCTATATGATGTGACTGGCCCAATGAAGTTGATGTTGGATGATCATTGCCTTGATGCTCATGGTGTTTGCTTGCAAGATGATGCTAATGATGGTGCATTTTTCTTCTCACTGGCTTGAAGGATCTTCCGCAGACAGTGTTGATGGTACTTCTCCAGTAATTTGAGATGTCTCCTGTACATTGTCCACATTTCAGCTCTGTACAGTAAGGTGGGGAATACAACTGCATGATAAACCATGAGCCTGGTTTCAGATACAATGTCATGATCTTCAAACATCTGTTTCCTCAGGTGTCTGAAAGCTGCACTTGAACATTCGAGGTGACATTGGGTTTCTTCATTGATGTCAGCTTTCTGCAAGAGATGGGTTCTGAGGTATGGGAAATACTCCACATTCTCCAGATTCTCACTGTGAATCTGAATGATCAGAGCTCAGGACTGCTTAGTAAGAGCTTGTTGATAGAGGGCCATAGTCTTTCGAATGTTGAGTGTCAGTCCCATTTTCTTGTACATCTTGGTAAAGACATCAATGATTGCCTGAAGATCTGCTTCCAAGCAAGCACAGACTACAGTATTGTCAGTATACTGGAGCTCAGTGACTGAGGTTGGGATGGTCTTGGTTTTGGCTTAGTCACCTGAAATTAAACAGTTTACTATTCACTTGGTAGTTTTAGCTAAGCTAGGGGTGGGCAATTATTTTGGGTTGGAGGGCTTCTTATCGAGGTTTGGTGAGCTTTCAAGGGCTGTGTGAGTAGCCCTGCCCCTTGATAGATGTCCTGCCCCCGGTCAACATCTTGGGACCAGAAGTCCCACCCTTAACCCCTGAACTTTGCCACCAGAAGTTCCTCCCCTTGCCCCCCGATGCATAAAGTTTTAGTGCAAAAAAAATCAGGTGAAGAACTACTAAAATAAAGAAAAAGAAAGAAAGAGGACAGTCTAACACTGACTAGTTGAACTAATGAAGGGAAATCTGTGACTGAGGAGACCTTATGCACTCACTGGTCGTGGTATCATGGAGGAGGCTTCATTTTAGAAATGCTGTTGTTCAATCTAGTGCCTGTCGCAGGGACGAGAATATGAAACTCATCAATGGAATTTAGAGGAAGGGATCTCAACAGCTAGCATCTCCTACTTCATTGTGAAGATCAAATATTTTTTGGTTTTCTGGTAAAAGTGTAGTGTGCATAGACATGTGCCATTCACCCGTTCTCTTGACATCTACTTTTTGCAACTATGTGAAAGAGGTACTGGCCTAGATGGACCTATGGTCTAACCCACTAAATGGCAATTCTTCACTTCTCCCATGCAACTGTTTGTAACCATGTTGTTATCACTGGATGTTGATATAGGATTTGGCAGAAAATGGGTTAGGAAGGAGAGGCTGCAGAAAAATAATATGTCAGAAAAGAAAAAGGAAACATGTTTTGACTGATTCTTTGAGTCTTGCATCCTGTGTGTTGAGGACATTTTGTGAAATGCTGGCAGAGACAGTACATACTGTTCAATAGTAGCTGACATACATATACAGCTTGCTGTGGCTTTACAAAGACATAATCAGAGAGCTTCTGGTTCAGTGCCAAAGGTCATGGTCATTTTCTAGTTTTAAAAATAAACTACAAAGACCTGATACAAGAATATGCACCTAATCTAACTGCAGCAAAAAAGGCACAACTGACTGCAGCATTTTGAAACCGCTGACAGGCACTGCTCAAAAGAGCATTTTTTCTCCTTTCTCTTTTCTTCTCTCCCCCACAAAGAGCAGCCACAAGTCAAACCAATAAACAGTTTTTTTACAGTGAAAACTTTAAACTGAATTAGACCTTCACATGACAATGAGGAATTGGGAAATCCTTAAAAAAAAAAAAAAAAAAAAAAAGCCACCTCTGGCTAGTCATTTCTTTGTTAAAAACTGTTATATTATATATGTTTTCAATTAAGGAGAACCCAGGACTGTTCTGGGATCCCCATTTTAAGATGCCTTTATTATACCATACAAATGACGAAGAGCAAATATTAATTATTGAATTATGCTTTAGGAAAGACATTATGGGATGCTATTACTGTCTTTCTTTTCAGGCTGAGAAATGATTGCTTCACATAATAGCTACTCCCTTGTGATTCCTTTATGCATTTCCATTTGCTGCAGTTGTTGGAAAATTACTGGCTTCACAGGAGGACCATTTGCCTTGACATTGTTGTATGGTTGCCTTTACAAGTAAATCAATACACTGGGAATTCTTATTTTGGTGGGCTGCAATGTCATCTTCAGCTGTTGAGTGTAGTGCATTAATTTGGTTGCATTGGCCTGAAAAGTTTTAGTGCAAAATCATTCTCCTCTTCTTTTTTTCAGAGACCCTGGTCTAACCAATTTCCAAAGTTCAGGAAAAACAAGGCCACTATTCTCTTTTTATAGTTTATGATCTAGCAGTTACTTTATAAATTTGGAAGGTGATGATAAAAATGTCAAGTATAGAGCTACATGTATAAATGTGACTGTTCTGCTCTCCCTCTCCTTCCATATGCCATTAGCCTTAAGTTGCAGGGTCTTCAGGGAAGAGACTGCGTGTGCATGTGTTTAAGCAGTACATTGTACAATGGGTCGCAATCCTGGTTGGCATTTGTGAGCATCACTGTCATACTAATATGAAAGTCGTACATATGCAGCACTTCACGCAAGGTGTCTTTCTGGGGGATTAATTAGAGGAAACGGAGATGCAGTGACAAAGAAATTCAACTCTGAAATGCATCGTAGTTTATGAAAAGCGATGTTTTTTCGGATGCTGCCACTTCTAGCAAAGTGTATTAGGATGCTCAGTTTAAAAAAAGGACTTAAGAAGGGGATCTGTGAGTTTGTATACTTTTGTTTTAAAATCCTTGGATGCCTACACAATATTAGGGAGGCTGCCCCAATGTGCTATAATTCCAGCACATTGGAGCAGACTTGATTAACTGAGTCTGCTGGAGCATGGCAGTTACCACACTCCAGCAGCCTCCCCTGTCTCATGTATCAACATCCCCGTGCTTCAAAATGGCAGTGGGATCACTTGAACTCAGTTCATTGAACAAACTTTAGATCAAACACTCCTGCTGCCATTTTGAAGTGCAGGGACACTGATATGCAAGACACTCTTAATTAGAGGTGCTTTCAGAGCCACTCTATTTAAAGCACCCCAACCCCCCAATCCCGGAACAAGTGTTTAAAAGCCCCTTAATTTTATCCACTGGCTGTTTCAGGTAAACAACATAAACAGAGGCTGGGTCCCAAATCTCCCACTTTCTCAGGTGTCCTTTTGGGTGCAGAGTCAGGCTCCCACATTTGCTTCCTTTCTGGCCCACTGTATCTTGAATTGTTTTCTGCAGTTTCAAGTGGAGGGTTCCCTTGTCTTGAATTAGCCTATCTCCTGAAAGGTGACGTATGGGTTTGAATTGCCCTGGGCAGTGGAAGGAATTGAACCCTGGCCTGCAATTTCCTGGCAGAAATATGTATCAGTACACCCCCTTTATTTCCTTCTCCCCACTCCAGTTGTATTTTAAAAGGAAAGAATAAGCCATGCTTGGTTCCTTGAAGGGAAAGGTGGAGGCACTTACCTTCATAAGAAAGTTGGGGCTATGAATCCTAAGTGGAATTGAGCATCTTCCTGCAGTCCTGAGTGGAGACTTGGGGTATGGGACTTGTTCCTGTTCCCAGCATTTCTCCATGGTGCACAATTAGGCAGCTGTAGGTTGCATGGACTCAGTTCATATGACTCCTGGGTCCTTGTGCTGACTACTTTGCATCCCATTCTCAGGGCATGGTTAAAACTTTGTTACACCTTATGCTGTGAACTCACAAATGTTGATCGGTGTTAGTGCTACTTTGGAGTACTCACTCACTAGCTCTAGAAACTTATCTGACTGCCCCCCACCTGCACACCTGTGACTTGCCACTAGAGGCCTAGCGAGCAGGGGCAGGGCTAGGAGCTGTAGCTAGGAGTTTCCACTACAGGGCTGGTGAGCCAGGATAGACTTCTATCCTGGCTGTATGGATGTGGGTGTGAGAGATTTTGGGATACTGGAGGACTTCAGTTGGGTAGCACATCAGTGAGGAGTGGCCACATCTTAATGGAATAGCAGCTGGATAGTGTAAATCAGAGATAATCCTGCCCTGGAGTGGCATAACTTTGAGCCCCATAACAAGTGCTTAAAATCAATTCAAACGTTAATATGCGGACATTTCATAGATTTCATAGATTTCATAGACATCAGGGCTGGAAGGGACCTCGGGAGATCATCAAGTCCAGCCCCCTGCCCAAAGGGCAGGAAGTCAGCTGGGGTCATAGGATCCCAGCAAGATAAGCATCCAATTTACTCTTGAAGGTGTTCAATGTAGGTGCTTGAACCACCTCCAATGGCAGACTGTTCCAGACCTTGGGGGCTCGGACAGTAAAGAAATTCTTCCTTATGTCCAGCCTGAAACGGTCTTGCAGGAGTTTGTGACCGTTCGACCTCGTCATCCCTTGGGGCGCTCTGGTGAACAAACGTTCCCCCAGATCCTGGTGGTCACCCCTGATAAACTTATAGGTGGCCATCAGATCACCCCTGAGCCTACGCTTTTCCAGGCTAAAGAGTCCCATGGCTCTCAGCCTATCATCGTAAGATCTGTTTTCCTGACCTCTGATCATGCGCGTGGCTCTCCTCTGGACTCTCTCAAGCTTCTCCACATCCTTTTTGAATTGTGGAGCCCAAAACTGGACGCAGTACTCCAGCTGCGGCCTCACCAAGGCCGAGTACAAGGGGAGAATGACATCCCGGGATTTGCTCGAGAAGCATCTATGGATGCAAGCCAGCGTTTTGGTCGCTTTACTAGCCGCAGCATCGCATTGCAGGCTCATGTTCATCTTGTGGTCAATGATGACCCCCAAGTCTCTTTCTTCTGTAGTGCTATCCAACGTAGCACTGCCGAGCCTATAAGGATGCTGCAGGTTTTTCCTCCCAAGGTGGAGAACCTTGCATTTTTCGGTGTTAAACACCATCAGGTTCTCATCTGCCCATTTGCTGAGCTTGTCCAGGTCAGCCTGGATCACCCGCCTATCTTCTGGCGTGGATGCTTTGCCCCAAAGTTTGGTGTCATCGGCGAACTTGGCCAGTCCACTCCTGACTCCAATGTCCACATCATTAATGAAGATGTTGAACAGGATGGGTCCAAGGACAGAGCCTTGAGGGACCCCACTGGTCACAGGGCACCACGATGAGTGACTGCCATCAATTACAACCCTCTGGGTCCAACCACGGAGCCAATTTCCCAGCCAGCGGATTGTGGTGGAGCCAAGGCCACAACTGGCCAGTTTGGCCAAGAGGTGATCATGGGATACCAGATCAAAAGCTTTTTTGAAGTCAAGATATATGACATCAATCTCTTCTCCCTCGTCCAGGTGATAGGTCACCTGGTCATAGAAGGAAATGAGATTGGTCAAACAAGACCTACCCGCAACAAACCCGTGCTGGCTATCCCTTAGGATGTTAGCCTGGGCCAGTCCATCAAGGATGGTCTCCTTAATAAACTTTTCTAAGATCTTCCCCAGGATAGAAGTCAGGCTAATGGGCCTGTAGTTAGCCGGATCTACTCTCCTCCCTTTCTTGAAGATTGGCACCACATTGGCCTTCTTCCAGTCTTCTGGCACTACACCAGAGCGCCAGGAGTTTTCAAAGATCCGTGCCAGGGGCTGGGCTATGACGCTCGCCAGCTCCTTGAGTACCCTGGGGTGCAGATTGTCAGGGCCGGCTGACTTGAAGGTATCCAGCTTCTCAAGGTGTTCCTTCACGAGGTCAGCATTTATGGAGGGTAGGGGATCCCCATCACCCGGATCTCCCTGTCCCATAGCAGGCATGGGCGTCCCATGGGACTGATGAAAGACTGACGCAAAGTACCTATTTAATAGGTTGCCTTTTTCCTGGGCGTCAGTTGCCAGTTGCCCCATCTGGTTTAGCAGGGGTCCAACGTTGTCCTTGCTTTTCCTCCGGCTCCCCACATATCTGAAAAAGGACTTTTTGTTGTCCTTGATGCCTGAAGCTAGTTGGAGTTCAGTTGCAGCCTTGGCTTTCCTGGTTTGCTCCCTGCAGGACCGGACCAGCGCAGAATAATCCTCCTTGGAGGTGAATCCCATCCTCCATCCTTTGTAGGCTTTCCTTTTTAGCCGCAGGAGGTCCGCTAGGTCCCTGGAGAGCCAGGAGGGCTGCTGTGCCTTCTTGCTGCCTTTCCTCCGTGTTGGAATAGATTTAGCTTGTGCATTGAGGATCGCTTCCTTGAGAAGCAACCACTCTTCTTGAACTCCCATCTCCCTGGGGTCATGGTCCCTAAGGGCCTGACCGACAAGCCTCTTGAGCTTGTCAAAGTCGGCTTTTCTGAAGTCAAGGACTTCTGTGTTAAGACTGACTTGCCAGCTTTACGGCGGATGGTGAAGGTGATCAGCTCGTGGTCGCTGTCACCCAGCTTCCCATCTATCACTAGGTCGCCAATTAGGTCGTCCCCCATAGCCAGTACCAGGTCAAGCAGTGCTTTGCCTCTCGTTGGCCCATAGACTTCTTGAGTCAGGTAGAGGTCATCCACGCACAAGAGAAAGCTTTGCAACCGCTCGGATTTTGCTGAGTGATCTTCCCACAAGATGTCTGGGTAATTGAAGTCACCCATGACAACCAAGGTCCTGGAGCAAGCGGCCTCAGTCAGTTCCCAGGGCAACTCCTGGTCAAGCTCAGGACTTTGAGTGGGAGGTCTGTAGTAGATTCCCACCGTTGTGTCCCCTGTGCCGTATTCCCCACGAATTTTTACCCAGAGGGTCTCTAGCTGTCCATGCCGGTCGCCAACATCAGCTTGCAGGGACATGTAGCTTTCCTTCACATAGAGAGCTACACCCCCGCCCCTTTTGTCAACACGATCCCTCCTGTACAGGGTATAGCCCTCTATCCCCGTGGTCCAGTCATGGGTGGAGTCCCACCAGGTCTCCGTTATCCCAATGACGTCATAATTCTTTGCACTGAGCAGGAGGATGAGCTCGTCCTGCTTGTTGCCCAGGCTCCTGGCATTAGTGTACAGGCAGGCAAGTGTCCCCTTGGGGGCTCTTGCCTTGCCCACAGATTGTGCCAGGGCTGGGGCAGGGGTGGGCTCCCTTAAGTGCCTTGGTCTGCTGGCTTTGCAAGGGTTGCTCAGTGGGCCAGCAGTGGCAGTAGTCCCCCCATCCCCCAGCGGGCTTAGTTTAAAGCCTGGCGGAGCAGGTCAGCCAGCCTGGCTGAGAAGAGCCTCCTCCCCAGGGGAGAGAGGTGGAGGCCATCTCTTTCCAGCAGCTCGCTGCCTCTCTTGCCAAAGAGCTGGCTGTGATCATGGAAGCCAAAGCCTTCCCGATGACACCAGCTCCGCAGTCTTTGGTTCACTGCGTGGATCCTCCTCTCCCTCCTCAGCCCATAGCCCGAGACTGGGAGGATGGACAAAAACACCACCTGAGCTCCCAGACCCCTAAGCCCCTCTCCCAACTCCCTGTAGCGCCTCATGACCTGGCTGGGGGTGCTCCGAGCTGTGTCATTGGTGCCCATGTGAATAAGGAGCATGGGGTAGTGGTCTGTGGGCTGGAGGAGCTGTGGGATCCTCTCTGCAATGTCTCGGATGCGGGCCCCCGGGAAGCAGCAGACTTCCTAGGCTAAGGGGTCGGGGCGGCAGATTGCCCCCTCAGTGCCCCACAGGATGGAGTCTCCCACAACAAACACCTTTTGCTTTGACTTGGGGAGAGCAGGGGCAGTAGCTGCGGTAAAGCCTGGGTTGCGTGCTGGGGCTGCAAGAGGTGCGAACCTGTTGCTAAGCTCTGGCAAGGGAGGGGCCTCGGTGTGGCCAGCCTTCGGGCCCTTGACCACCTTGGTCCATGCCCCTGACTGGGCAGAGCGGGAGGTCCCAGAGTCCTCCTTAGTCCTGCAGGGAGACGGTGTTCTACCCTGCGGCTCCCGGGGGAGAAGGGCCTGGCAGTAGGAGTCTATCTCCTGCTCGCAGTCCCTGATGGCACGCAGTCTCTGGAGTGTGGCCTGGAGCTCCTCCAGCTGGCGCGCCAGAGACCCCAGTAGGGAGCAGACCCCGCAAGGGGAGGTGACCATGCTCCTGGGCCCCAGAGCCTGAAAAAGGGACAGGCAGCCCCCGCAGCCAAGAGCCAGGGGCTCCAGCTGCGTGGAGCCCATAACCATGGGCTCCGTCTGGGTGGCCGTCTCTGAGGTGCCAGATGGGGGGGCCGCAGAGCCCGAGGGGACCCTCGGGGTTCAGCGCATGCCCATCCGTGTCATGCCTCTGGTAGGCTGGCTACGGCTGGGGCTGACTACTCTGGGGGGGTTGCAGGCAGGGTCTCGTGCCCTCCCACGCTCTCCCCTGCATGAACTCCGCGCTAACTCGAGCGCCTGTTTACGCAGCCTGTTCGGGCGGCTCCGGTCGCGTGGCTCCCTGGGGGGCTGGGCCAAGTAGGGGCCTGGGCAGGGGCTTGACCCGGCCGACCAGGCACCAGGCAGCGGCCTCCTCCAAGCAAGCGAGGAGTTAACCCCTTCCCACCATGAGCCCGCTTACCTCTGGCTGTGCTGGGGGTTGGCAGGGGGCTCTGCGGCTGCTGAGGGGTTGTCTGGGGGGCTTCGGGGGAGCGGGGGCGCTGCAGGCTTCACCCGCACGTCTCTACCACTCCGCAGCCTAACTGAGCTTTTTTTTTTCCCCCCCCCCGTTTGGCGGAACCTTTTAAACTGCACGCATGCGCAGTGGGCCTGCCATCGGGGAACACTAGTTTCTCGGGTCTGGGGGGGCCCTGCCCAGGATTTGGGGGGCCCTGCCCTACAGGAGGGGGACTGCTGAGTACCCCACTCCTTCTCTTGTCACTCCTGTTCCATTAAGGTGTGACCACTCTCCACAGATGTGCTGCCCAAATTGAAGTCCTCCAGTATCCTAGGATTTCTCAGATCCACACCCATAAAACGGGGATAGAAGCCTATCCTGGCCCCACAGGCCTCTAGTGGCAACTCACAGCTACAACTCCTAGTCTTGCCTCTGTTCACCAGGCCTCTAGTAGCAAGTCACAGCTTATGCAGGTGGGAGATAGTCAGAGTACATCTACACATCCAATTAATGTGAAGCAATATCTTCCAGAGTTTATTGCTCCCAGGTGCCATGTCTACATGTGCACCTAGGACTGCAGCACGTTGAGCTGGGTTAGAGAAGGTCTGGCTGGCAGGGGGTCTAGAGGGTCAGCCTGCAAGTCCAGAGCTGCTTTAATCCAGCTTGAGGAGCTGTAGAGGGGTTGTCTGGGGCATGAGAGTCTTCCAGTGTGGGGCTAGCTGGCAGGTGGCCCCCACAGTGAAGCACCCTCATGCCCCAGTTAGCCCTGTCAGGCTCTATACACGTGTTGCTGCACACTAAAGAATGCCACTGTAGGACAGTACTTCTTTTTACAAGTACTAACCTATGGTGGAGTGAATTAGTTTCCTAGGGCCTAATGGGACTACACATGTAGACACTGAGACTTTACTGCTGAGCTAATTAGGCAGCTCCACAGTAAATGTCTTGTGTAGATGCACCCTCCGAGGTTTCTAGACCAAAGGTGTATGTGGCTGCTCCAAGATAGTATTAATATCGATCACCATTTGTCCAGCTCACAGCATAAGGTGTAACAAAGCCCTTAGATACTGTGGCAGGACACTGGCAGTACCTTTCATTTTAAGGACTGGGCCAGGGAAAGGCAGGTGCCTGATGAAGGCAGCCATATGAAGGCCCAGCTCCCTGATCTGAGGGCAGTTCATGATCAGCCAGCAAAGGAGACACACCTCTCTGCTGAGCTCTGCCAGGAACACCTTGGAGGTACAGGTGAGGCTATGGGGATGGCTTGGATGCCTCAATGGTCCTGAGCATGACCTAAAACTGCACCCTGCTGGGACAGGAAGGCCTGGTGGGGCTTTTGGTGGCATGGCAGCCCCCATGTAAATGCAGGGAGTGAGCACCTCCCAGGTGTAAGGCAGGTCACAGTGCCTTAACCTCAGCCACCACCTTTGGGTGAGTTATAAAATGCAGGAAAGGCCAGGTAAGCTTCTTGAAGTGCCTGAGCCTGCTGGGGTGAGTGATCCTGCAGGGCCAGGCACACTTTGCAAAGCACCTGAGCCAGGAATGGGGGACCCCTGAACTCTGTGAGCAGGCAAGCATCTTAGACCTGACCTAAGGTACCCGACTGGTCCATGCTGGGGCCAGGACCCAGAGAGGGGTCGAAAGGGCCAGGGGTCCACTGCAAGGGATGCCCACAGAGCAAGAAGCTTGGGATTCCGACTGGCCTGAGATGGGGCCAGGACTCAAAGGGGAGCCAGAGTGGGGACCACAGCTAATGGGTGAAGGAAACAGCTGAGTTTAGCTGCTGGGGTGCCATCTGTGAGGCTTGGGCCTCAGTGTAGGGGTGGAACAGAGCTGCGGATACCTTAAATTTGCATCATGTAAGGGGTCTGGCTGCCCCAAGTAGGTTTCACTTTGGGGGCAGGCACATAAAAATGAGGTACTTTAGTACCTCATTTTTAGGTTGATCTCATCTTAGGTTTTTTTTTTTAATGAAACATAGTTAAATCTAACCCTGTACTAGCTCATACAAGGGAGTTCTGAGCCAGAGGTGACCAAATTATTCTTCCTTCTTAAAAGCTCCATGCACCTGTGCCTTTGTTTCCGTGGAAGACTAGCGCAAATAGAAGTTCCCAAGCAGGTTATAAAAAATAAATAAAAAAACCAAAACCCTTTGCTCTCTACTCATATCATGCTGTTCTTCATCTGAAGAACAAATAAGCAGGGCTACATTCCTTTTTAACAAGGAAATAATTAAGATCACTCAATTCTTTTTCAGGCCAATTTGTTCAGAGGGAGGAAAGCACAGGGGAAAACAGCTAGGATGACAGTTCCTTTTAGGGCTAAATCCTATCTTTTCTAATTACTTCAGTATGTATTAGTATCCAGTTGAATTGCTTCTGAGAAGTAGGATTAGCATGTTACTGTGAAGGAGTGTGGTATCACTTTCTTCTTAAATAATATTTTAATATTTTTACTTTGCCCATGGAGCAAGAGTGACATATGCTGTAACCCTGCTGTAACCCTTCCCAGTACTAATCTATATCTTCTTCCGTGGTAGACCATGCAGAGAGAACAGCTTCTCACCCAAGGAAGGTAGACAGTGGGCCTATGTGAGTTTGGGAAGTATTTGATTGGATTCAGCTGATTCGGAGGACAGTGATTCAATTCAGAGATTCATATCACTGTCCTGAATTGAATCGGCTTTCGAAGATTTGGCACTGATTTGGAGAAATTCAGTGATTCAGACCAGCCAGGGAGAGGCAGGCACAGTTGGGCGGCTGCAGGTTCTCCTGCAGTTCCTCCTGGCTGTGCCTGCCTCTACCCAGGTAGGGGGAGCCACAGGAGAAGCCCCCATGGCTGCCTCACCCAGCCCCTGCCCAGCCCCAACCTAGTCCTGGCATGTAGTCCTGGTAGCTCCATGTGTCAGCTGGAGCCCAGCACCGCTCAGCCCCAGAGAGGCCCCAGCTCCCAGACAGTGTGCGGCACCATGCTGCACCACGCTGCACCTGCACCACGGAGTAGCTGCCTCATGGGTGCCAGGTGAGGGGGGGAGGCAATCCGCACACTGCATGGAGGGGCTCTGCCATGGGTGCCCAGAGGCCCCAATTGCCACTGCTCCAGTTGGTGAGTGTGGGGCTTGGGGACTAGGCTGGGCAGGGGCTGGGGCTGGGCAGGGCAGCCATGGGGGATTCTCCTGTGGCTCCTCCAGCTGTGCCTGCCTCTGTCCCAGTGGGGGGAGCTGCAGGGCTCTGCCCTGCTGCCGCTTGCCCAGCTGGCATGGGGGGAGGCATGGCACGATGGAGGTGCAGCTTGCTCTGGGTGGTAGCAGGGCATAACCCCCGTTCCCAGCACTGCTGTGCCTGGATCAGTGCTGGGAGTAGGGCCTCTGCCCTGTCACCGCTTGCCAGCCAGTGCAGGCAAGCACAGGATGTGGGAATGGCAGCTCTGGGAGTGGGGGCTATGCTCTGCTGCCACTTGCCTCCTTTCACCTGGAACAAACTGTGCCCGCATCCCACCTCACCTGCCCCTGCTCCCAGCACTACCGCACCTGCATCCCATACCCTCCCACCCCACTCTCCAAGTAATGCACCCTGCCGCCCCAGCTGGGCAACTTGTCCCAGCCCCGATTCCTCCCAACCCCAACTGTCTTGCCAGCTAGAGGCAGCTGTGTCAGCTGCCTGTTTAGTCTGTGGCTGAATCTCTGAAGCGGCTTGAATTGATTTGGAGCTTGTAATTGGTCTCCCGATTCAATTCGGATTCAGAGATTTGGTCCCCAAATTGGGCCAAATCTCCTCTGAATCGAGTAAGCGACTAAAGCTTTGTACAGGCCTAGTAGACAGCAGGGAGTCTGAGGAAGAGTAACTAGACTGGGTTATAGACCCTCCTGAGAGACAAGCCAACATGGGAGACAGCCTAGAAAGAAGGAAGGTGTGCACTACCTGAGCTCTAACACCACTCCATTGTTTTTTAATTGAACTTTCTGTCTGCCAGAGCTTTTAGGTTTCAGATACTTGATGGATTTTCCAGACAAAAAAGTCAAAGCATTTTGTGGAGAACATACACTTGAAGAGAAAAAAATATTTTATTTAAAACTTCAATTTTGCACTGAAGAACTCATCTGATGTAAAATATTTTACCAGTCCTACCTGAAATCTCTCCTACCCTGAAAAGGAAAATGGAGCAGCTGAAATAGCTTCTAATATCCCACTGAAACAAAAGAAATAATAGCAGAGCAGAAGTACTCAGCAATGAATGTTCATGGACCATTTGCTAGTCCAAAATGGTGAGCACCTACACTCTCCTGTTGCTGTGGACCAGACAGGATCCCTCCTGAGTTACTGTTGGTCATGCTGCTGAAAGAGGGCGGACGAGATGAGAGCTGAAAGTTCCCTCCGTGGCTGGCGTGGGATGAGGGGGTCCATGTTCAGGTTAGGGTTTCTCCCCAACCTACTATATTTTTCAATAGAGGGGCATACAGCCATCTTGATATCCTTGCTTGTAGACTCACCAACTCTTAAAGTATTCCTGAAAAACAGCATCTTTGTGTTATACAATATTGCTTGCTAAGCGCCAAAAATCCTTCCAGTACTTTCCACTAGAGGAAGCATTTCAAGGAAAGGCACCAGCTTCCCAGTGTTACAAGCAAATTTAAATAAGCCAAATCCTAAGGCACCTTAAACAGCCAAGGAGCCTGATAATGGTCTGAGTTCTAACTACTCAGCATTGCATGTTGTTGGCCTGTATACCAAATATACCAAAGCCTCTTAAGGATGTAATTCCCTCATCTTTCTCAGCCAAGCATAGCCATAACAGTTTAATAATCAACATTATTATAGCTGAGAATTTAAAAAACTTATAAACAGTATATTACCTGAACTAACTAGTAATAGCTGGTCAGTAGTGATGTGTTTTGCATTGTTGCTTGGACTGACAGGTGTTCCCAAGAGATCCATGCACTGTTTTCAGACAACAATTAAATCTATTTGTTCCCGTTATGCCCACATTGTGGAGGTCAGTTGTCTTAGCCTGTTTTGGTGTTTGATTGTGTGAGACCTTTCTTGGTTAAAATAGCTGACTGTGCTCTTTATCTTCCTCCTCTAAAATTTGGAGCAGGTGTTGCCAGTTTTCTGTGGGAATCTTCCTGTCTTGTGGGACAAATTCCTATTGTTTCCCGCAGCACACACCATAATTTTCAGTAAGTGGTGTCTGCTTCCAGGACTTCAAGTCATATCAAGTGTTTTGGTTGCTTTATCTGTCTCTTTAGAGATCTTCAAGACTCCAATAATTCTGACAGTGGGCATGTCTGCATGTGTAATTAAGGCACATGAATAAACTGCAGAGTTTATTGTGGAGTAAATTAGTTTATTCCAGCCTAATAGGGGTGCATGTGTAGACAATGAGATGTTTACTGTGCAGCTAATTAGTCGACTGCACAATAAATGTATCGTGTAGACACGCCCAGTATGTAGCATACAAGCTGACGTTCTTTTTGTTGAAAGAATATCAGCAGGTAACAACCCGGGCTTCAGACGTTACTTTCTGTAATTTAACACTGCTAAATACAGATTGGAGGTTGATTCTGGCAACCTTTTAGAACAGGAGTGACCAAGATAGGGCCTGCGTGCCAAGTCTGGCCCACAGAGCCATGGCATCTGGCCCACAAGGGCTCCCCAAGGGTCTGCAAATTTTGTGGTTTGGTGAGTAGTAGCATTACTGTAGCATACACTGTTGCTGTTCAGCCTACCATCAAATTTCTGGACCTGTGGGGCATCCCTCAGACTGAATCTGGAGCACAGAACCATGTCATCCTGCCCTCAAGGCTTGAAATTTGGGCAGTGGGAGAAGTGGTGGGTCCTGCAGCTCCAGGACTTGCAGCAATTACAGTATCTGTTGCAAAATTGTATCCCTGCAGGATAGAGGACATGGCTCTATGCTCCAGATCTGGTCAGTGGCCTGTTTCTGTGCTCCAGAACCAGCCTGCAGATTGGTCCTATGCCACTTTTCTAGTCCAGAGGACCAAACAAGTCAGACACCACTGTTTTACAACAGCTTCTTGGGACCCTGTTGCTGCCATTGCCCACCCTCACCCCCCACAGTACCCAAGCATCTTTTTAAACCTATTAGAGATTAAGCCTCAGGCAACAGATTTGAAGCCTTCACTCTCCTGAAGGCTTTAAATAAAATCTCATCTTGTACTGGGAGTTTCTTCTTAAATTGTTAATAGGGACTGGAAAGATGGATACCATCCTAGCCACTCTGTAATAACAGTACTTATCATTTCCTAAAGTGCCTTATCCTTACCAGTAGTTCTGGCTATCCTGGTCCATATTGCATGTGAGATAGAGCTGGGGGTAGGGGGGAGTGAAGAGGGACAGTCTTCATTTGATTGACACGTATGTAATATTGCTGTGGACTTTGATCCCCTGAACTTTTGTCAAAGGCCATAAAAAGTGTGTCTGCAACCATTAAATCTCTCCCACATTACTATACAACATGCAACTCATACATTTTGACTGAAACCATGACTACTGTATTCTTCAGTGACTGGAGTTTCCCTGGCTTGCTTTGGCAATGGTACTAAGTAGCTTTTGATTACTTGAAACTGAAACTGGCCTCCCATAAATAAAGACATGACACTTTTTACCCCCATGGACAAAGGACAAAGTTTCTTTCTGTTATTTAAGCATAGTGACATACCAGTTTTGTTTGTGTATGTAATCCATCAAGCCATTACTCTCCAAATTGACTTCCCTGTTTTAAGGAGGTTGTGACATAAATAACCCTCTTTAAAGGCCTTCTTGGACAACTTAGTTTTACATTGATTTTGCCTTTAGTACTAAGGCTTCTAACTCCATAAGTGTCTCAAACTATTACAGTTTCCACCCCATGTCCATGTTATGTGTTTGCAAAACAGAACTCTGTTGATCTGGACAACTAGATTATGTAGCAATGTTCCTGCATAATTTAACATTTCAAGGACTCTTTTAACTTGATCTTCATTTGTTGGGGCAGTTATGCTGCTGGTGGCCTCATTCTGACTTGACCCTTGTTCTATATCCTTTGTTGTGTTGTTCCCATTTGCTCAAAATTTATTGCTCAGAATTTACATTTATGTTAGTTTACCTTAGTTCAGCAGCTCAAATGCCCTGCTCAGCTGCTCAACCACATAGGCAGCTAAATTCCCCAAACATCTGTTAAATTGTTTGCCTCAACAAGTATATTTTGTACAGCAGTTTGTGGGCATACCATCACTGTTTATGTATTTCAGTAGCCTATTCAGATCTTCACCCAGGCTGAAGGTGAGGTGTAAGGTGGCACACTGGTGCTCAGCCAGCTCTCAGAAGCGTGTTGTTGTATGACAAAGGTGAATGAGTTGACTGGGTAAACAGACAACGTCTTACTAATGATTCATGCTGTGACATTGCATTTGTTTCCTGAAACACTGATCCCTTACCCAAAAAAACTGCCAAATGTGATACGTACAAAACTGCTTCTCAAATCTAAGTTTGATTTCTCTTACAGCTCCTTTAGGCTTATCATTTGACAGATGATAAAATAGGGCTTCCAACTTCTGGATATCATTGTGGTAAATAGGTAATTTATAAACTGTTACACATAAACATGTGTATATGGGGTTGGACTAGATGACCTCCTGAGATCCCTTCCAACCCTAGTGTTTTATGATTCTATATTCCTGTAGCAGTTTATTTATACATAGGCAATAGAAGCTTGCTAGTAATATTATTTTTACATGTCAAGACAGAAACTTTTTTAGCATTCAGAATGGAACCAAAGCTACAATCTCAAACATATGAAGTATAGTGACATCTTTAGCAATTTACAAAGCAACATCAATCCATAAATTAATATATAGATTGATAGAGGATTTCTTTGTAATACAATATAGAAATCCACGCCCCTCCCCCCCTCCCCCCCAACACACAAAGAAATCCCCTATTGACTTTTTGGGAAACTTCATTTGATTGGAATATGAATTGATGCTGAATAAAGGATTTTGGAATGTTTTAGTAGATTCTGAATATGTGGAGTCCTTTAAATAAAGGGAATTTTAAAAATCAGTGTTGTGGTGAGAATAGTCACTGTGAGGGCTGCAATAAAAATACCAAAGTGAATTGAAACAGCAAATGCTTGCTGTGTATCCTCCATTTAAATTTCCTTAGATGCAAGTACATTGCTTATGCTAAATATTCTTTCAATTTTGTTTCTGCGAGTTACTGAGTTGTCAAGGGTTTTGTGTTTGGCCCCAGTCTTTTCATTATTGATGTGGGTTTCTGTGATTTGCGCTTTTTCTTCCTCACTTCCATTTTTGTAGACTATTGCATGTAGGGTTTCACTCTTGTCCTGAGCATCTTTTTGCAGTCAACTCAGTGTTGAACAGCCTGATAGAAATAAAAGACTAGATGGCTCAGATCCATTAAAGACTGGATGGTACAATCAGGCAAATAAAATACATTACATAATCAAGAACAATCAGCTCATCTATATTTTTATTTTATTGTTAGTTAAATTCATTTTTGCAGTAATTTCCAGAGCACCCAACCCTGAGGAATCTGGGTGTGTTATGCAATTAAAAATGTATTACTTTTCTCTGAAAGAATCTCTTGTTTTACTGCAGTGCTTAGCTACTCCTTATCTCCTTGAGTTACACCTTTGTTTACTTGAATATTTCTTTAAACTCCTCCCATGTACAAGTCTGGTGAGTCTGAAATTATCTCCTTTGGGTGAAACAATCAGGAAGGAGCAACCCTGTTTGTATAAAATATCAAATGACTCTAACTGGAGTCAAATCTTTATCAAGGGTTATGATAGCTTGGTTAACTTTCCATGCAATAATTTTTAATTTCCAACACACCTGTTGCAGCTGCTCATAGGCAAGAACAGTATGGGTCAAATTGTTGCAAGGAAAACTGTTTGTTGTAATCTGGGGGTTAACTACGCTTTTCACACTGCTGTGTTTACCTTCAGGGCATCCCTTGTGAGTCTTGGTCAGTTCCCTTTCTTGGAACAATAAATCATCCACTGACTGGACTGTCTTAAGTATGGTTTTCAGCAGAGGCTATGGATTCTTCTCCTGTTACCTGGACTAGCTTTTATAACCCCTGTGTCCCGCAGTGGGTTAACTGCTTGGTTTATTCCTACTGACCTTGTTCAACTCACCATTGCCTCTCACTGCAGTGGCACTACCCCTATCTTAAGTATTTATACTCCCTTCTCTTCAGACCCATGGCTTCCTGCAAGTCCATTCATATAATCTGACAAAATATGCTGTTGCCTATGCCTCTGAACCAGTTAGTCCCGAAGTGCCACCCTGCTCTGCCTTCTTACTTTCTTGGAAAAGAACCACATTGCTCTCCTGGCAAACAATGGTTTAGGGCTGTAATCTTGATTTTTAACTGATACTACCTTTAATAAGACTGGGGTTAGCTCTGCCCTTACAGTTCTGCTCCCTGACAGTGAGGGATGATGGCAGTTAACTAATGGCTAGCCAGACTTCACAAAGTCCAGTATGCTTTATTTTAATGCTAAAATATTATAGAGAAACCATATAATAAACAATAGGTGATGTACTTGTATTCTAGCTTGCCAGCTATTACCAGTACCCATCAAGTATTTGGCATCCTGGTAGATACAAAAACAGTTCGTCAGTTCTTTGTTCCAGTCTCCAAATAAGTCTCTTACCAGCTGTCCTTTTTAACCATTTCATCATCTTTATTTGGCAGGTCTCTTGTACTAGAACAAACTGATAGTATGCAGTTTTGCAAACTGATGGCAAGGCTTTCAGACTTGTTGGTCCTCCCAGGGAGTTTTGCATTAGTTGGCTGTACACAGGGTTTCCCTAACTCAAAGACCCTTATAGCATTAAAATGTCAGTCTTTTTGCATATTTAATCTGCCCATGGCATTCAACACCCATCAAAATTTCCGTGTTTCCAAGGTCTCACATTTATTGCAGCTATTCTTATGAAATTCATAGTTTCATAGCTGGTAGGGTCGGAAGGGACCTGAGTAGGTCATCTAGTCCAACCCCCTGCCATGGCAGGAAAGAGTACCGGGGTCAAACAACCCCAGCAAGGTGTTCATCTAACCTCCTCTTAAAGACCCCTAGGGTAGGAGCCAGCACCACTGCGCTTGGAAGTCGGTTCCAGATCCTAGCCGCCCTGACTGTGAAGTAGCGCCTCCTGATATCTAGTCTGAATCTACCCTCTGCCAGCTTGTGACCGTTATTTCTAGTCACTCCTGGCAGTGCTTGGGGGAACAGGGACGCTCCCAGTGTCTGCTGGTCCCCTCTGACTAGTTTGTAACAGACCACTAGATCCCCCTCAGCCTTCTCTTGTGGAGGCTGAACAGGTTCAGGTCCCGTAGCCTCTCCTCGTAGGGCCTGCCCTGCTGCCCCCTGATCATGCGAGTGGCCCTCCTCTGGATCCTCTCCATGTCCACATCCCTCTTGAAGTGCGGCGCCCAGAACTGGACTCACTACTCCAGCTGTGGCCTGACCAGTGCCGCATAGAGGGGGAGGATCACCTCCTTGGACCTGCTCGAGATGCATCTGTGGATGCATGACAAGGTGTGGTTGGCTTTCCTGACTGCCTCCCCACACTGCTGGCCCATCTTCATCTTGGCATCAATGATGACTCCAAGATCCTTTTCTGCCTCTGCACAGATGAAAAGGGAGGTCCCCAGCGTGTAAGTATGCTGCTGGTTCTTCCTCCCCAGGTGCAGCACCTTGCACTTGGCAGTGTTGAAACCCATCCTGTTCTCATCCGCCCACCCCTGTAACCTGTCTAGGTCCGATTGCAGCCTATTCCTCCCTTCTAGCATGTCCACATCCCCCCACATCTTAGTGTTATCAGCAAATTTGAACAGGGTGCCTTTTATCCCCTCGTCCAAGTCACTGATGAAGATGCTGAACAGTGCGGGCCCGAGGACCGAGCCCTGGGGGACCCCACTGCCCGCATCCCTCCAGGTCGAAAATGACCCGTCCACCACCTGTCTCTGGGTGCAGCCCTCCAGCCAATTAGCGACCCATTTGACTGTGTAGGTGTCAACACCACAGTCCCCTAGTTTTTTAATGAGAATGGGGTGAGAGACAGTCAAAGGCCTTCTTAAAATCCAGAAAGAGTACGTCCACTGCTACCCCCGTGTCTAATGATTTTGTGACCTCATCATAGAAGGCCACCAGGTTGGTCTGACAGGACCTGCCTCTAATGAACCCATGTTGGTTGCCCCTAAGCATAATCTCCCCCGCTGGCCCCTCATGGACGTGCGCCAGGATAATTCTCGCAAAAAGCTTACCCAGGATCGAGGTAAGACTAACTGGGCTATAGTTTCCTGGGTCCTCCTTCCTCCCTTTTTTGAAAATGGGACCCACATTGGCCCTTTTCCAGTCCTCTGGCACCACACCAGAGCACCATGAGTGCTCATAAAGCCGTGCCTGGGGTCTTGCAATGACCTCAGCTCCATTTTCTCTCTACTCCTGAAAATGCCAAAAGATTCAAGCACAATTCAGTTTTGGTGCTTATTGACTGACTCTTTTCTGAGAAATCTTTGTCTGAAACTAGTATTTTGCCTGTAACGGCAATATCAAAATATTTTCACCTTTTCAGAGATGATTCTATAATTAGAGAGAGCAAAAAATTGAGCCCCGTTGTACTCAGAAAAATGTAGCAGTGTTGTAACTGAATCTTTCCTTCACAGTTTAGGATGAGCATCAGTGGACACGATCATAATGATCCTGCACTGATTTAGTGGTGGTACGTATTCCATGCCCTGGAGACCACCAGATTACAGTACTGCAGTACTCTGCAGGGCTTCCTGATAAGGACTAAAGATAAGGATGTATAGGTTAAAAATGCTGTAGTAAGATTTATCAACTGAATTAAATGTGCAGAGTGACTATTTTGAAGAATGTTTAGCAGGGCCTTTCTTTTTAAATACTGTATATAGTACAAAGTAGTATTAGTTGTTTAGACAGTTTCTAAAGATGTGGGCCTTTCAGTGTTTCAGGAACTCCTTACATTTCTTGCTGATTAGTAGTAGTGAAAAGGGCAATGTATCTCTCAGCAAATGGTGATTTCTGGCCTGTGGTACATGTGGTAAAGATAACAACGTATTTGATAGCATTAGTTTACTGTTGTTTAATGCAAAAATATGCTTGCTGATACAAATGATGGACTTTGGGCTACCAAAAGATAAGGTTAAATCTTGCCCCCACCCCTCAAGCAGATACTGTAATTAGGGGGGCAAGGAGATGCCTGATCCATTCAGGTTCAATAGTCATCAACCTGCTTCTGCGGGTTTCTTTAAAAAAAAACTGGGCAGGTCTCACTGTTTTCTTTCAAAATACAGCTGGAGGAGGAGGGGGAGGTGGTGGCATACTGTTATATAACAGTGTAGTGATTATAGCACCCAATTTTGTTTCTTTCTTTTGCTGGAAGGGATTCAAATCCACATTTTCTACATCCCAAGAGAGTGACCTAATTACCAGCTGACAGGCTATTTTTCCTTTGGGATATTCTCGGCCTCTCCTGTTGAAACTATGTAGAAAAGGATTTGAGCAAGCACAAGAGGAGCCTGATTCTATAGCCTAGTGATTTGTTCACTTGCCTACAGAGGGAGGGGGAGGCCTGGATTCTTGAACCCAGGGCTATTTATGTATGTTTTACATGTGCCAAAGTTGAGTTTTCAGGAGCCCAGGGAATCTGCACTTAAAAGTTGTGGTTCTGTGGGGGTCAGACACCTGGTTAGGGTTTTTCTGGATTGCAACTTTGGATTTAGGTGTAATTTAAGTCCCATGTTAGGATCCTACATTCCATTTGGGATCTGGCTCTTGGTCTTTGAGATGTACCTGAGCAAAAGAAAACATGGCTCCTGTGATCCATAGAAGTCCATGCTCAGAGTGACTTCTTCTATCCTTGGAATGACCATAGCCAAAATATCCATATCAGATGTTCTTCTGCCATACACATGCTATCATTTTCAAACCTGAGAGAGAGATTTCACTCTGATGGTACAAAGCATCTTAAACATACTTGAAATGGTCCATAAAGAATTCTGAACTTTTGGGGGAATCCTCAGGTGGCATAAACTTGCTGTCATGGTTCTTGTACTACCCCTTATATTGTTATGTTATCCTTTTTTCTTTATTTCCAGTAAAGGGGCATGAGTTGGCACCAAAGGGAGGTTCACTGGTTATTCCTATGCCCCAGTGATTCTTAGATGCCTGGATCAGAAGTTGCTAGCGTGGGATCAATCAGTCTTCAAGCTGTTGCATATCACTGTGCAGACTAGCTTAGCATCTAGCAATCTAAAGGTAATACAAAGGAAAAGTAGCCTCTGTTCTCCAGTATTGCATGATACTGGACAAATGGGTCTAGCCATTAGCTTTGAGGCTTAGTGACCAGAAAGACCATTCATTCCTCTGCTTCTGACAGAACAAGACACCTGATTTAAAGCAAACCCTGTGATTACAAAACCAGCTCTGACAAATATTGTAATTGGAAAATCCCCATAAAAATTAAGTGAATGCAATGACAGTTGCTCTGACCATTAGTGTAACACAAGTTTTCATGGTTTAATTGTTTGGGTTTATTTAGTCCAATTTCCTTCTTTTCCTGATTTAGGGTAGAGAAGGGTAATGATGGTATTTGAGAAGCGAAACAAAAGCAAACATCCATAGCATTATTTACTCTTATTTACTCAAGAGACCAGTTGAGGATATCTGAAAGAAAACATTGGACAACTTGCTATGCCAGTTACAAACCAGTTAGGCGGGGAGCATCAGCCCCTTTCTTGCCTAAGACTAGATTACATGTTGTTGACCCAGAAGCAAAATGGCAGAATACAGTTTGTAGCTGAGAACTGCATTTTTAAATTGCTTAGAGCCAAGCTGATAAGTGCTGAAGAATAGCAAACTGTGACAAGTTGCAAGTTTTACTTTGGAACCAGAAGAAATGAAGGCTACACTTTATTCTGTTCTCATGTGGCCTACAACCCCCACTGGTGAAAAGGGCTACCGTATTGGGCAGAACATCTGTTTCAGTGTACCAAGGAACTAACAGCTTTATTTAATGGGTTCTTAGCCTTAGCTGTGCCTTTGACACTGGTGTGAGCTGTGGGTGGTTACACCAGGATTGGTAAATGATAAAGAAACTAGATTACTTCCTGTTATTTGTCTGTCGAGCCAAAATGGTGACCTGAGTTGATACTGTAGTCTGGGGGTGCTGACATGATTTTGTCAAGAGCAGGATTCATCAGGTTCTGAAGGAGGACTTTGTTGGATTCATTGCTACTGAAGGCTGTATGATGAGAACAGAGGAAAGCTGTGCTCTTTCTAGTGAAGGTTTTGCATTGATTCAGTAGCAAGATGGCATTAGAAGGTGTAAGTTCCTTGCTTCCAGTCCTATGCTAGTCCACTAAGGTACATGGTATTCTCTTCTGTCTGTTGACAAATTGCCCTTTCTCTTTCATCAAAACACTTCTTCCTACACTTTAATTGAACTATGTCTTCTCTTTGAATATAGAACATTTTGCTTTAAAAAATCTGGTAAGGACTCCAGGCAAAAGAATGCTTTCTTTAGTAACATCGATAATCCTCTATCTGTCTCTCCTTAATTTATGGTCCAGAATATTGGATATGATGACATTTGTTGTGTAAACACTGATTCTTGCCAGCTGTTGACTGTCTGGATCCAAAATCTTAAATGGGGATAAGCTGCCACGCTGCAGTTTTTACTTCAGTCACTTGTTAGAAGGTTGGGGAAATAAAAGTAAAATTACCCGAGGTCATTCCTGACTTCTTTTAGTTTTTGAAAGAACTAAGTTTCAATAAGAGCTAACTGATGTAAATGGAGTCTCTATATTTCATCTATAAGTATACCTATATTTTTGCAGATGCCTGTAACTGTATAGAGTACTCATCTCTTGCTAAAATGCAGCAAGTTATGGTGCAGAATGCAGCAGCTCTTCTGTGTCAGTAACACTGAGCATCCATTTTTAGGAAGGGAAGTGAAGTCTAACTTGATTAATTGAGTCTAGGGGGCAGCAGAATTTGAGGCAGACAGCAGAATGTAGTATCCTGAATTGGCCTACTCACTGGAGTTAATTTTCCTAATTTTACAGGTAGCAATGGTAGGGAATTTAATGACCTTAAGTAGGCCCTTATGCCTACATTTTCTCAACCTCTAGTAACCCATAGCTCTCAAATGATCTTTGGGGTTGCTGGTTCAGTAATGACTAAGTTGGAACAAAGCCACATCCTGAATCACTTCTTGTAGTATTTGGATTTTCTATGGGGGTCCTCTGATAAAAATTCGCAACGTGATGGCCCTGAAGAAACAATCAAGATGATCAGCAACAATCTCCCTGCCTTGCTTCTTGCTTCTCAGAAAGTAGCTTTGGTTTAACTGAACTTCTGAACCCTCTCATTCATCTGGAGAAAAAAAAGAGCTCTCAGAACTACTGTAATTCCTAACTTCGTTTTTGACTCTGAAGCTGTATGGCCTTCAGTGAGTCATTTAACCCCTGTGTATGCTGCCAGTGATAATGTACTTCACTTCTCCTGCAGATACTGAGATTTCCTTGCTTGTTTAAATACCTTTTGAAATCCCCACATGAAACAGGAAGTAAACAAATACACTGGATGAGAACTGCAAATACTTTAACCACAAAGCCTCCTTCTTACCCATCTGAATATGAACAATTTTTCCACTTCCTTTTTCAAACCTGGTTTCATATTTGCTTTCTTTTACTGCACTGACCATGGAAAAACACTTTTATGGAATGATGTTCTGATCCCTCTGTTAATACAATTTAATTCTTTATTTCTTACTGTCTCTCACAGCATTCTTGCAATCAAGCTAAGGAGGCCAGGAGCGTTCGCGCCAGCGGGTGAGCAGGCGGGGCCCAGAGGCTGACCCCTGCTCTGCTAGTAAGGGCAGTAACTCCTGCGATGGTGTCGACATGGAGTTCTGCCAGGGCCCCTGCCCGGGGGGCGCAGCCTTCCCGGGGCTTGTCCGAGGCCTCCACCCAGACGGAGCCCTTGGGGGGACTGCCGTCCTCCAACCCCCTGGCCTGCGGGAACTGCCCGGCAAGGTCTGGGGGGGCAGGAACTGGGGACTCCTGCACCTGTCCTGTAGGTATCCGCCTTAGGACCCTGGAGGAACGGGTGCGGGGGCTCCTGGAGGAGGTTAGCAGGCTGAGAGGAATCCGCGAGGCAGAGGAGGAAATTGATAGGTATTTTCTTTCTCTGCAGGGTGGTACGACCGAGGAGAGGGCAGCCCAGGATGAGCCCTCCACTGCTGAGTGGCAGACGGTCTCCCGTGCCAGGGCTATTAACCATGTTACGGCACCAGTTCCTCCTGTCCATCTGGAGAAGAGGTACGAGGCCCTGGCAGCCCTGGAGGAGGAGGGAGCAGTGGAAGATATCTGCGCACACAATGTCCTGTGCAGGCGGCGGGAGTCAAGAGGCCTAAGAGGAGGAAGTGTCGCGTCATCGTGATTGGTGACTCCATCCTGAGAGGTACGGAGGGCCCCATCTGTCGCCAGGATCCCTCAGCATGTGAGGTCTACTGCCTGCCCGGAGCGAAGATTCAGGATGTGAAGGGGATGCTCCAGTCCATCATCCAGCCCACCGATTATTACCCCATGGTCCTTGTCCATGTGGGTACTAACGATGCGGCCAGGAGAGCCCCTGATCGCCTGATGGAGGACTACCATGCTCTGGGAGGCGTGCTGAGGGAGATGGGCGCGCAGACGGTCTTCTCTTCCATCCTGCCAGTGAGTGGTCGAGGCAGACGCCACGAGATGTGCATAGCGGAGACCAACTGGAGGCTACAGGAATGGTGCTTCGAGGCGGGCTTTGGCTTCCTCAGCCATGACCGGCACATCGTGATGAGAGACATGCTGGGATGGGATGGGCTCCACCTTTCCCCTAAAGGTAAGCGTGTGTTCTCTTCCAGGTTGGTGAACCTCCTTCGGCGGGCTTTAAACTAGGCTCGTCGGGGGAGGGGGAAGATGAGGGCGGAGGAGATGATGAACTGCTTATGCAGGGGGTCGGACTCGATGATCTATTGAGGTCCCTTCCGACCCTAGCATCTATGAATCTATGAATCTACCAGGCCCAGCAACAGCCAGCGAGCCCAGACCAATGGTCAAAAGGGAGAAACAGGTAAGTGATGGGGGACGGGGCATTGCTGAGACTAGGGGGTCAGTGGGCACAACCGTTGGAGGCCTCAAATGCCTCTACACGAATGCTCGAAGTATGGGGAAGAAGCAGGAGGAACTCGCCCTCCTCCTAGCTGTCACCAGCCCTGACATAGTGGGGATCACAGAAACGTGGTGGGACTCATCGCATGACTGGGCGGTGAGTGTCAAGGGCTATAGGCTATACAGGAGGGACAGGATAGGAAGGAAAGGTGGAGGAGTAGCACTCTACATCAAGGAGGAATATACTTCCTCGTCAATTAGCAAGGGGGTAGAGGCGGGGCACTCTGAGGTGCTCTGGGTTAGAGTAAAAGGCAGTCCAGGGGAGAGAGACTTAACGGTGGGAGTCTACTATAGACCTCCCAACCAGGGAGAAGAGCTCAACCAGGAATTCTTAGGTCAGCTCACAGAGGCAGTGAGGGCTAAGGATGTGGTCATTATGGGGGACCTGAACTTCCCAGACATCTGCTGGGATGAGCAGTCAGCCAAGTCTGACCGCTCACGTCGGTTCTTAGCCAGAGTGCAGGACCTCCATCTAACCCAGGAGGTGCACAGCCCTACCAGGGGAGACGCCTTGTTGGACCTGGTGCTGGCCATGGGTGACGACCTGGTGAGGGGGCTGCGGGTGATGGGCCACCTGGGAGACAGTGATCATCGCTTGCTGGAATTCACCATCCAGCGTAAGGTGGCAAAGGGCTGCAGCAAGGCAACAGCCCTAGACTTTAGGAGGGCTGACTTCAACAAGCTAAGGAGGATCGTTGGGGAAGCGCTGAGGACCCAGAGGGGAAGGGAGCCAGATGTCCAAGGTGAGTGGTTGCTCCTTAAGGAGACGATCCTCCATGCCCAAAGGGAGGTAATCCCAACAAGGGTCAAAGGGAGCAGGAGGGCACATAAACCCCCATGGCTCACTAGGAGCATCCGGAAATGTCTCCTTGCTAAAAGGGAAGCATACACCCAATGGAGGGATGGGGTCATCACCAAGAAGGACTATGTTACAGTCGCCCGAGGATGTAGGGGGGCAGTCAGGAAGGCCAAGGCAGAGATGGAGATAGGACTAGCTTCCCGGATTAAGGACAATAAGAAGTCCTTCTTCAAATACATAGGGGGTAAAAAGAGGGTCCCGGGTAATGTGGGGCCCCTGCAGGACACGATGGGCAACTTAGTCGTCATGCCAGATGACAAAGCTAACATATTTAACGATTTCTTTGCCTCTGTCTTTCTAAGTAGGGACCAGTTCAGCCACCTCCCTGCTGGGCCCCCCTCGGGCCCCGGGAGAGACACGCCTGGGCCAGGGGTTAGCGAGGAGTTAGTTAGGGTACTTCTGGAGAGGCTGGACGTGTTCAAGTCCGCTGGTCCGGACGATCTTCACCCTAGGGTTCTACAGGAACTGGCCGAGGTCATTGCGGGACCCCTGGCGCGGCTCTATGAGCACTCGTGGTGCTCTGGTGAGGTGCCGGAGGACTGGAAGAGGGCCAATGTGGTCCCTATCTTCAAAAAGGGAAAAAAAGAGGACCCGGGAAATTACAGGCCAGTTAGTCTTACCTCAATCCCGGGTAAGCTCTTTGAAAAAATTATCCTGGCACACATCCAGGAGGGCCTTGCGGGGGAATGCATGCTCAGGGGCAACCAACATGGGTTCATCAGTGGCAGGTCTTGTCAGACCAACCTGGTGGCCTTTTAGGATCAGGTCACCAAATCATTAGACGCAGGGGTTGCTGTGGATGTAGTCTTTCTGGACTTCCGGAAGGCTTTCGACACTGTCTCTCACCCTGTCCTCATCAAAAAGCTGGGAGACTGTGGTGTCGATGCCCACACAGTCAAATGGGTTGCCAACTGGTTGGAGGGCCGCACCCAGAGGGTGGTAGTGGATGGGTTCTTCTCGACCTGGAAGGACGTGGGCAGTGGGGTTCCGCAGGGCTCGGTCCTCGGGCCCGCACTGTTCTACATCTTCATCAGTGACTTGGATGAGGGGGTAGAAAGCACCCTGTTCAAGTTTGCTGATGACACTAAGATGTGGGGGGATGTGGGTGCACTAGAAGGGTGCAATAGGCTACAAGCTGACCTTGACAGGTTGCAACGGTGGGCGGATGAGAATAGGATGGGGTTTAACACTGATAAGTGCAAGGTGTTGCACATGGGGAGGAAGAACCGGCACCACACTTACAGGTTGGGGAACTCCCCTCTTGCCAGCACGGAGACGGAAAAGGATCTTGGAGTCGTCATTGACTCCACGATGAACATGGGCCGGCAGTGTGGGGAGGTAGTCAAGAAGGCCAACTGTACCCTGTCATGCATCCACAGATGCATCTCGAGCAGGTCCAGGGAGGTGATCCTCCCCCTCTATGCGGCACTGGTCAGGCCGCAGCTGGAGTACTGCGTCCAGTTCTGGGCGCCACACTTCAAGAGGGACGTGGACGATATGGAAAGAGTCCAGAGGAGGGCCACTCGTATGATCAGGGGTCAGCAGGGCAGGCCTTATGAGGAGAGGCTACGGGACCTGAACCTGTTTAGCCTCCACAAGAGAAGGTTAAGGGGGGACCTTGTGGCCTGCTACAAACTGGTCAGGGGGGATCAGCAGGTATTGGGGGAGTCCCTGTTCCCCCGTGCGCTGCCAGGAGTGACCAGGAATAACAGTCACAAGCTGGCGGAGGGTAGGGTTAGATTAGATATTAGGAGACGCTACTTCACAGTCAGGGCGGCTAGGGCCTGGAACTGGCTTCCAGGGGAAGTGGTGCAGGCTCCTAGCCTGGGGATTTTTAAAAGGAAGTTAGATGAGCACCTTGCCGGGGTCATCTGACCCCGGTGCTGTTTCCTGCCAAGGCAGGGGGTTGGACTAGATGATCTACCTAGGTCCCTTCCGACTCTAGCTACTACTGTGTATGGGTTGGATGAATGGACTTCAAGGTGGATAGAAAGCTGGCTGGAGCATTGGACTCAACAAGCAGCAATCAATGGCTCTGTGTCCAATTGGCAGCTGGTATCAAGTGGAGTTGGTCCTGGGGCCAGTTTTGTTCACTATCTTCATTAACGATCTGGAAGATGAGATGTATTGCACTCTCAGCAAGTTTATAGATGACACCAAGCTTGGGGTGTAGTAGATAAACTGGAAGGTAGAGCCTAAATAAATTGGAGGACTGGGCCAAAAGAAATCTTATGAGGTTCAACAAGGACAAGTGCAAAGTCTTGCACTTAGGATGGAAGAATCCCATTCAGTGCTACAGGCTTGGGACCAACTGGCTAAGTAGCAGTTCTGCAGAAAAGGACCTGGGGGTTACAGTGGACAATAAGCTGGACATGAGTCAGCTGTGTGCCCTTGTTGCCAAGAAGGATAATGGCTTACTGGGCTGCATTAGTAGAAGCATTGTCAGCAGATTGAGTGAAGTGATTATTCCGCTCTATTCTGCACTGGTTAGGTCACATCTGGAGTACTGTGTTCAGTTTTGCCACCTCCCTCCCCACTATAGAAAGAGTGTGGACAAGTTGGAGAGAGTCCAGTGGAGAGCAATGAAGATGGTTTGGGGGCTGGGGCACATGACTTATAAGGAGAGGCTGAGGGAACTGGGTTTGTTTAGTCTGCAGAAGAGAAGACTGAGGTGGGATTTGATAGCAGTCTTTAACTACCTTGAAGGGTGGTTACTTTTTAAGTCCCAGCTCAGCAAATCCCTAGCTGGAATGATCTAGTTGAGGCTGGTCCTGCTTTGAGCAGGGTGTTGGATTAGATGATCTCCTAGGGTCAGTTTCCACCCTGATTATCTATGATTCTATGATTCTTTTGTTGCTACGCACTGACTAAATGTCAGTTTTCCATAATACTGTTACTTGGTAGCATAACTAAGGCAGGTTAACCAGGGAAGCTGCCCTGGGGTCTTGCGTGTCCGGGGGTGGCAGGAACTGGTGGAAAAATAACAACTGCCACCACAGCTGCACCAGCAGTTAGAAACCACTACTGCATTCAACTGCCCTGTTATGCTTTTGCTCTTACTCCCATATTAATTTATTTAAACTTAGTGATAATTAAGGCTGTGCAAAATTTCACTGGGTGTTTTGTTTTGAAACTATTTTGACTCATTTCAAGCTCAAAACAGCAAAATCGAAATGAAATGAAAGGCTTTAAAACCGCCTCAAAATGAAACATTTGAGTTTTGAAGCTGGGCTTGCTTGCAGGGAAACAGAAAGTAAAGAGCGGGAAGGGAAAGAGGGGGGAAGGACTGCTTTAATATCAACTGTGTGGCTGGCCAGTGACTGTAATCTGGGAGAGTTTTCTGGCAGCTGCTGGAGAAGAAGCTCCTGCAGGGAAGCAAAGAAAGAAAGAAAGGCTCTGACAGTTTGGCTGCCTGAGATGCTAGTCCTACTGTGCTGCCTACTTACTGTTGTTATTTAAAGTGGTAGACTAGGATGAGGCTGTAGGGGAGGAGGAGACCTCACTGGGGCACACTACTGTGTCATGTAGAGGCCTCAACACCAGTGAGTGCACACCTTAACACATACACATGAAGTCACACATGTCACGAGTTTTGCTTGTCAGCAGCCTGAGGTGCAGTTACCTAGAAAACCCTGCACCTATGTCCTTGGAACTTGGCAGGCTTGGCAGGTCTCAGCAGGGGTTACCATGTCTGCTGTTTTTAACCCCCTGTGCCTTCACACTTACAAGTGACACGAGTTCTGCTTTCAAGACTTTGAGGTGCAGTTTACCAGAAAGTCCTGAACCTATTACCTTGAAACTTGGCTGGCTGGCTTTATGCCCAAAGAAGGGGCTACCATCCCTGCTGTTTGCATCCAAATCTTCCAAAAAATGGCAAAGTTATAGACAGTGTCATGCTTCCCCATTATAGCCTACGGGCGAAACGCTGAAACAGCATCAAAACAGAGAAACAGTTTTGGCAAAACAAAACGGAACAGTGCTTCAAAATGAAATGAAACTCCAACCGAAACACTGTCCCATCGAAACAATGAAACAGAAGTTAAAATGAAATGATGCCATTTCGCACAGCCCTAGTGATAATGATCTTCATTTTCAATGAAGGACCTGATGCTAAATCTCTTTTTCATAAAATATGCTCCTTGTTCTTTCTCGGTTACAATTTCAGTGATGTTACTCACAGATATAAGAGTTGAAGGGCTGGGGATAGCCCTTCTTCTTGAGGCTACTTGCACTGATTCTCATTTCTTTATCCCACTAGTGAAGTTGGTTGAAAATTTCCAATGAAGATTGTTATAATTGAAAACTACGACTTTGAACTATTTTTTCTTTATTTTCTGAAGTGGCATTTTGAAATGAAAGGTTTCAAATGAATATTTTGTTTTGACATTCATTTAAAAATGTCCAACTGTTCACTTGTACATAGATAAATATTTAATATTCTGGCATATCACAATTTGTGATAAAATCAAAGGCTGAAATAATAAATTCCTAGAAGATAGAAATTTATTATTAATCCCGTAGTTGTTACTAACTCTAGACATTAGACTATCAGTGAGCAGAAAACAATAGGAAGGATGACACTTATCTCTTGCATCTGTAGCTTTCAACACTTTATGGGACACTGGGCACACATACGCAGGCAATTAATTTGGAGCAATAAACTCTGGTACGTATCATGCCAGAGTTCATTGTTTCCGGGCACTGCGTGTTCATGTATGCCTGGGACAATAGCATGTTGAACCAAGTCAGAGCAGCCTCAGCTGGCAGGGGTCTGGGGTCCAGCCTGGCGGCCTGCAGCTGCTTTCTCTCGGCTCAAGGCTGAATGGGGTGCTGCAGAAAGGCTGGATGGGGTACAAGGCTGCTCCAGTGCAGGGCTAGCCAGTAGGCAGCTCCTGTACTGAAGCATCATCATGCCCTAGTCATCTTTGTCAGCATCTACATGTGCATTGATGAGCACTAAAAAACTCCAGCTGCTAAAAAACAAGTACTACCCTGCTGTGGAGTTCATTAGTTTCCTGTGACCTAATAGGGTCACACGTGTAGATGCTGAGCCATTTACTGTGGAACTAATTAGGCAACTCCACAGTAAATGTCTTGTTTAGCCATGCCCACTGAGAGACAAAAAGTGATTTGCCCAATGTCAAGTAGTAAGTCAGTGGGACAGAGATGAATAGAACCCAGCTCTCTTAACTCCCACTCCCCTATCTGGTTCTAAAATAAAACCAGGTTTACTGCAGTTGGACAACATCTCCTGCCATCACAAATGATAGTATAAATGAGCAGCTTATGAAAACACAGGATGAAAAATATGTATTGCCTTATTTATCAAATATTTATGAGAAATAAATACAGAATTATTTTACGACTGATTCACACAAAGAAAAAGGAGTGCTTTTGTAGTCTATGTTTGCAACATATAAACTGACCAACTCGATTCATAATACACAACTACTAAACTAATTGTGTAAGTATACCATCCTAGCTGAGTCTCACTGTACATAGCAGACAGATATAATATATTTTAAAAAGTTTACAAGTTGCTTAGTACCTTACCACAATGATTAAGCATTTATAGGAAAAGAATAATATTTGCTTTTACACAAGCCAAAACAATGATTATCACGACTGTGAAATCTCATATGTCAGGGCATGTACTGATCACCAGAATGGTCAGGAAGGAATATTTTCCACACTAATGTCCAATTATGAGTCTTACAAGGCTCTCCTACTTTTTCCTTCTTTGAATCTGGTATTTTGCCAGTGTCAGAGATGTAAAGTCTGATCTGACTTCCATTGTTTTTTATACTGAAGTAAGTCCATTGATTTAAGCAGTGTTGCAATATATTTTGACCAAAATAGGGAAGATCAAGTCAAGGTTTAGATTTCAGTTGTCTGTTCTGTATGCCAACTCTAATTCATTCACTGTGCAGGAGCCTCACTTTCTTCTTTCCTAAATCATTAGCCGATTCATGTCAGTATTTATTCACTGAATGTAAAAACTGCCTGAAGTAAAATGGCCTTTCAGGAGAAACTCCTTTGGAATCAGCTGTGCAGGATAGCATTTTATAGCCCGGGGGAAAGATGGTTTATGAGTGTGTGTTTACAAGGTGGGGGTGAAAATGGGCAAGTCAGTAGAAAGATAAAGGGAATTGTGCAGAGCTGCAGTACTGGTAACCTTATTGCTGCCAAGTTTATTAGCCACACCTTGTGATTTATAGAGGGCTCATTTCTAAGAATAATAGGTAATAATTCCAGTAACAATGACCAATACTGTATCTTCAGTTATGCAAACACAGTGTAGTGTCATAACAGCCAGAAAAACCTCCAGAGAGAAGAGTGCATGCTGTTCCTGAGAACATCTATAACTAAACCTCTGAGGGATTGAGTTTTTCCTCCAGGCCTAGATGTGTGAAGTAGACAATGATGTGGTCAGAATTGTGATTATCCTGCAAGTTAATAATGCCCCAGTAAAACTCATTACACAGCTAATGCATTACGGCACACCAGCTCTTTAGAATTCTGCTCCACACGGGATGCCATTGTTCATGAAAGCATCTCATTCAAACCACGAGCATCTCCCAGTGCACCAGGTTGATGAGCCCTCAAGGAGAAAGGAAAAGGTGTTCCTGTTATGAAATATTCTCTGGCTGTATTTATTGTATTTACTTATTCCACAGGAGGCCTGTTTCCTGTGCTACAGAGTGAAGAGGATTTCCTTGTTGAAATGTCACCATAATAAACACCTGCACTTATTTATTGTGGCATTCATGTATTTTTTAACTCTTGAATAGCTTTTTGATTTTTTTTTTAATGATTCAAACAGGAACTGATCCAAACTGCCCCCAAATTTACTTGATAACATCATTTTTAGTTCTAAAAATGTTCACATTATATTTTTATCCCATTGTTTTTCATTCCCACGTGTCTTGACAATCCAGGTTTCTTTAGAAATGTTAACCTATTGCAAAAACCTCTGTTCCCATGGTGTTTGTATTCTGCCTGGAGACATTAGACATTTCAGGAGGAAGAGTTTTCTCATTATTCCAGCATGAGCAAGGGATTTGGGAGTGACATATGCCAGGCATGCATCTGATCTGAATCTGTGAAATTCATGGGATTTTAAATGCCTTTTGGACTAGGGGAACAATCCTGCTAAGACTTAAGCATTTAGCTGATTTACTCACATAAGTTGTGCCACTGACTTGAGTGGGGCTGATAAATTAATTTATGCATGTGTTTGCAGGATCAAGTGGACTTAAGATACTTGCCGGTATGCAGGCAGATTGAAGGACCCCAAAACCCCACAAATTTCCTCATCCACTTGGATCCAAAATATTTAACCAGGAGGCAAGTTGCCTTGAAACATCTGATTTTGAATTGTGTAAGTATGACTTTCTGTTATACCCATGGTGTCAAGCAGTGCACTCTCCTGTCCTCACTATACTATTTTACTTTCGCTAACATTTGCTGACTGACCAGTGAAAGGATTCTGTACTAGCACTTTTTTACCCTTTATTGTTGAGGTATAGCCCCACCTCTATACTAGCTCTAGTATAGACCAGATGCAGGTATTTTTGCCACCAAGTCTTTTAATCCTGCTGCAGTGGTTATAGCCACAGAGGAAAATTTCAGGGAGAAAGGCCTGAGTACACACAGTTTTGTATCCAGCTTTGAATTAGGTTCTAACAGAGCTGCCTAATTTTGACATGTCAGTTCTCAGACACTAAACTGATAAGTTTAACATACCAAAGGCAGCTAGACAAATACAATTTAGCTTATCCCACCTGGTTAAGGGCTGGATAAATTAAACAGGTTTTGAGAAGTATTTCCTTTGCAAAGTTAAAAGGGTTTCATAAGCCTGACAGCCAACCTAGATGGAGCCAGCTGGACTCTCAGAAGACAAGGAGCACTGAAATTTCTTCGTGTACGTTCCTGGAAGGTGGGCAGGCAGAAAGTCAACAGCCAGGCTTCTTCCCTTTCTGATGCTCAAATAAAGTTATTGCCTGTATTCTGAAGGTTGATAAATATCACTCTGAGCCTACCCACAACACCAGTTTGAGTAAACCCTTCAGAAAAGAATTCAGCCTGACCTGACTTCATTTTCCTCAGACAAGATTTCAAATGGTGGAACTTTATCAAGCCAAATAAATGAGCATGGTTTCTAAATCAAATTCACATTCAAAATTCGGAGCAGTCACATTTTGGGTGCTGAAGTATTCAGAATGCAAGCTGTTGCATTCATGCCTGTTAGTTGCACATACAGATATCAGGTCAGAGATCTCAGAAACATCAGGTCTTGAAGCTGGAGGGAAGAATATGCAGACAGATAGGAAGACACTTTTTAAAATCATGGTCATACATGTCTTCTCATTGCATCATTCTCTCTTCTTTGCATGCTCAGGATAGACAAAAAGTCTTCAATGTTAAAAAAAGAAAAGGAAAAGAAAACTGAAAAAAGCAACATGTGCAGAGAGAGGAACAGTTGTTACACTAAGCCAGGGATTGTCAACCGGGGGTATGCATACCCCTGGGGGGGACTTGGACCGGTTCTACGGGGTATGTACGGGTGGGGACAGAGCGCCACCGCCTCCCAGGAGCAGGCCTGGGGTGGGGTGAGGGCAGCGACATCCCTTTGCAGGGCAGAAAAGCTCGCACGTGGCCACCGTCACACACCAGCTTAGTGAGCTTCCCCGCCTTGCCCCAGCCCTGCTCCTGGGAGGTGGCAGCACTCTATCCCTGCCTGTCCATGCACTGTCCCCACCTCCCTGCTCTGTATCTGGCCATGTGCCACCCCTCAGCTTGGCATTTGGCCATGTGCTACGTCCCCCCGCTCGGTGTTTGGTCGTGTGCTACCCCCTGTCCTCCCCCCTCCCCCGCCCGCTGGCCATCAAGGGAACTTAGACTAAAAAAGGTTGAAAATCCCTGCACTAGGCAATTACTGCTGCACAAAAAAAGGACCAAACTGCTAAAGATAATGCAGAGAGAACTAAATTTCCCTTGCTTGTATATGGTATGTTGTGTTCTCACAGCAGTGCTAAACAAATGTCTTGATTGTTGAATTATATTGTTTGCAATTATAGTATCAGCCACTTGTAAAATTCAAGAATTTAGAAACTAAGGTGCAGCACTCATTTACTGAAAGATATGAATTACAGTTGGGTTGTAGTTATAAGCCTACATATAAAGGACTGCCATAATATATTAATTGCATAACATTTTTGTGTCTTGGAGGAAGGCCCAGTCTGAGCAGGAGGTTCCGAGCTGCCTGAACCCCTGCAGGTGTTCAACATCTTGCATGATTGTAGCCTTGACTTGCAAGCAAACTAATCCTTGAAGGAGGGGTCTAAAAACTGAACCAATAGGAACAAAATGGTTAATCTCTCTTTGCTGACTCTTTGACTATGAGAGGAATCAAGTGAGCAGATGGGCCTATAGGAGGGTGTATGTAGTACCTGATCCCGTACCCCACCAACCTAGTCTTTCTTTCATTTTTAAAAAATTTTAATTGCATCTGAAGCAAGCTGAGCTGATCAGCAAATAAATAAATTAACAGCACTCCATTTTCTTCCTTTTATTTGGATACTGAGCTGTTCATAGTGAGCATGGCTAAGCAGCTGATCTCTTGCTGCGAAGGTAAACATTTCTTAATTTAAGTCATCGGCTTCAAAACAAAAGACAGCAGCACTTGCCCTAATGGTTTTCAGTGAGGGATGGGTACCCTTTTATTTGTCCAGTCATTGGCACTGCTTAAGATCTGTTTTGGAAGAAGTAGGAAAAATGGATTTGAATCAGTGGTCTGAGTGGGTATTCTGCATGTGCTGCTATATCGTAGGTAAAGATGGTATCACTGCCATTTCTGTTATGGCGCTATCAGTGAAATAAAAAATCCCTTCGCACTCAATTCACAGAAGGAATATGGAGAAGGTGCTTTTTAGTCTCTTCTATGTTGTGCTGCTTGTTGTAATAACAGGATGAGAGACAGACAGAAAAAGATAGAGTTTAGAGGTTTTTTAGTTTGTTTATTCCTCTTGACCCTCTCCGAGTCTCACTTTCAGGGGCCAGCTAGCAGCATTCAAGTCAGAGTTGGTCTTGTTTTTCTTCATGAGAACAAAGCTATCCACCTTTTCAAAATACAATAGGTTCAGTCTGCAGGTGATGTAAATCAGCATAACTCAATTGTTCTCAGTGCTTGGCAGGACTTACCTAGACTTCAGTAGTAGTATGGCAGTATGCATCAGCTGAGAAACTTGCTGCAATAACATTAATGCTTAAATACATTGGTTAACCTCAGTTTCTTATTCAGGTCATAATAATGTACAACTCCTGTTGGGTAAAAGTCCATTTTACCCAATGAAATATAACATATATAGTAACAAAGCCATATTATTGCTATTATGTATACCTTGAGAGTCATTTGTTTTCCTCAGCTATATCATTACTGCTAATTAGTTTCATCCCTTGCCCTGCCTTCTAGTTTAAATTAGGGATTTGTTGGCAACCTTTTGTTACTGTGGCATGGAGTTTGACACAGCTCCCTGCCGTGGGCTGCAGATCTCCTCCCACCAAATAGCTCAAGCTGCCTGTACTTCTGTCATAGTAGATACCTGACCCATCTGCAGTGAGGGCATGAGAGAGCAGCAGGGAAGCTGCTGCAGAGGTGCTGCAGGTGACATAGCACAGCTCTGCTGCCTGATCCCCCATGCCACCTGATTCCCATATTGGCCTGCAAAGAGGTTGGATGCAGATCCATCCCAGGGGCCATAGGCTGTCAACCCATTTAAACTCTCAAGTGATCTAAATTTAAAAACCTTTAGCTCGCTCCCAAACAGCATTCTGGTCCACCCCTGGAAACATCTTCATTTAACACCCCTGTTTACAATGTGTCCAGAAATTACCTTGGGACTGAAAGCTATAAATACAGGAATTCTTGACTCTTGGTCCTCTCTACCCATGTCCTGTCTCTGCGGGCTATGATAACGCCAAGTCTCAGAAGAAGATCAGTCCTTCTAGCAATCAGTCAACCCACTGTTTGCTTCTCCTCCTCTGTTTAGGGTGTAGCTGTAGTGAGATAATATAATGGGAAGGGAGAAGGGGGTCATGAGTCTTGGTCTACTTAGAGATGACTGTCAGGGTTGGCCCTAAATAGCAACATAAACAACGCTGTATGTTTTCCTGCAGGAAGTTTTGCCTAGTTTAGCATGATCAGAGCCAAACAAAACCACTGCTCTCAGTCATGAGCCTGGAGATGTAACTCAGGAACCTCCAAATCCTTGAGAAACACCTGTGAGCTTCTATATTCTAACCTGTGATAATACATCTGGGTAGAATATCTTAGCTATCTAGAGACAGGTAGTTACAAAATATATATCCTAGGTTCTGGCAGGTAGAGCACACATGTGAAAGTACCTGAACATCTCTGAATTAATTTGGCTTATTTCATTATAAAATCATTATACTGTTGTATAATATGCTTAAATATATACATTAGAAAAACAATAAAAATTCATCTCCCAGCAGAATAATTCCCAAATTGGATAACACATCTGTGATTCAACTCTGGGGAGAGCTATGTGGGTCAGCAAAATCAGGACCTAAATGTAATCCTCAATTTTCTTAAAGAGAATAGCAGTTAATCATTTCAATACTGACAAATTGCATACTTAATTTAAAATGCAGGTTGTTGGGTACATTAGAACTGCAGTATGCAAAGAGCACTTCTGAAACCACATACCATAAATCTCCAAGACTGGCTTTAGGTACCTACAAAAACCTGAATCATAGGAGATGATGCCATTACCTAACTAACTCCCACTTCCCTAGGTAACTGAATAAAATAGGTTTTGAAAAATTTAAAAAGAGCAGCAACTGTGTTTTCTGCAGAATTCCACAAGGAAAATGTCTTTGGCTTGCAATGCAGAAAATATTGAACATGTACCTTTTTATAAAGCTTTTAAGATTATAAAATATGCCTATACAGTATGCTTCTGTTTCAGGAACTGCAAAGGTTTCTCATGATTCACTTCTGTCATTGAGGTCATCCCTTAAAAAGACTTTAAAAACAAATTTGAATTTAGCTTTTAAAGGATCTATGCTTTATATGACTAAAATACAAGGTTTTAACCTGTGAGCTGAGCTGTTGATGAATATAAATAAAATTTAAAATACTTTCAAAAAGAGTGAGAGAAGAAAAGGACATTTTTATGTGTACTAGTCATATTTTCCTGTTCTGGTTTATCATATATTACGTCACATTTTGTGAAGATTCAATTACTCTATTAAGTTATTCTTTTCCCACAATCCTGGCCAGGTGGTTCTCAATATCACTATTAAAGACTGATTCTTCTGAGACTGTGCAGAATCCCTTTCTCGGACTGGCTGTTATTCTAACAACTTCCAGTAACTTGCAATTCTAAAGCTCTTGAAAGGTATCAAAATACTTGTGGGATAAAAGATTGGAAATGGTACAGAGCTCTTTCTGTAGATGGAAATAAGATCAAATATATGACCTACAGAGTGCAACATCTTGAGGGTAAGGTTACTAATTTGGAGAGCATGTCTTCTGCACATACTGCATCTTTGTGTCTTTTATTCAGGATAACTTACAACTTTAACCTAGAATGGATAAGCAAAAGACTAAATGCACAAGACTACTTGAGCCTTAAAGTGCATTAAGTAAATTCAGAATCCAAAATAGTCTCAGTAGGTTAGAGTCATCTAAAGAGTTCCCAGAGGCCAAGGGTTCCCAGGGTTTGTTTTTGCTCTCTTTGAGGCTATTATGATGAGAAAACCTAAAAAAAAGATCCATGAGGAGGAGTGGTATGGTTTGAATAGGTCCTTGAAAAACTCTGGCAGTCAGCAGAAGCAGCAGACAGTCATTGTCCTTCAACAGAACCTTCCCCACTTCACTATGCTCATACAAATGGTGCCACATGTAGACCCCTGTAAATTCACTTAGGATCTTCCCGCCTCCATGAAGTTACACAGGATGCAGCAGGCAGTTCAGGAACATCTTGTGTACACTGTGTGATATGTGTTGTGCATGGGAGTTGCCACTCAGTGAAGTGCTGCTGTCTATACATCTTTTCCACCAGAAGACAAATCAAGATTTGTTGATGAACTGGAAAAATTAGATCTGAAGATTTGGTTTGTTTCCCATCAAGTGGCTATGAGCCTTTATGCATGATCATAGAACCTAAACCTCTTGTGCTGGGCTCACAGCCTATCAACTGCATACATTTAGGTTCTCTTTGGTATAAGGATAATTTCAGATAAATACAGAATACTAACAATGGCAAGTATTGGCTTGGCTTTTCAGGGGTATATTTTTTAAAATGCTGCACAGAGATTTCAAGCCCATGACTCTTTTCTAGTCGGTGGTAAATATATAATCAATCCTGGTTAATTTATCACTCTAAAGGTATTGGTAATGCTCAGGGATCCAGGTTTTCCGTCTGCTGCCAAAAATATGGATTTTCTCTTTCAGGGAGAAAAATGTAAGAAATCATGGGTTTCCACTGCAGGCTGGCAGATTTCTAGCCTGAAAGGAACTGGGGCTGGGGAAGTAGAAGGAGAGCAACAATGGCAGGGGGCACCACGTGGATGTGTGCCCATGCACATACATGTGCCAGCCAGGCAGCGTGGTGGAGAGCTGCTTCCACAGGTCCCTGCAGGTAAGTGTATGGGGGGTGGGGAATAGGCAAGGTATGAGGTGTGAAAAAGGACAAAAGGAAGGCATGTGGGTGGGGGGAATATAGGTGATGTATGGAGGGGCAGGAGAAGCATAGGCAATGCATCTGGGAGCATGTTTCCACTGAGATTTCTGTACTCACAGTGGTCATGGGTCTGCAGCCTGGCTGGACTAACATGTCCAGGAGCTGCCTACATGGCCCAGCAGGTGGGACCTAGCCCAGGATGGTGGAGCGCCACAGTGAGACTCATTGCTGCTGCCTCCAGGACCCACACATCAGCTGCACCACTAGCAACATGAGGAATAACAGAGTAGGAGTCTGCACTGCCCTCACCTCCTCCTGCCATCAGCTGATTGTGCACTGGGTCACAGCTTTACCTTGCTGCCACAGCCTGGCTCCCATTGCAGCCATGGAGGCAGCTCCTGTCCATACTGATCTGGCCAGGCTGCAGCCCTGTGCCCCACTGTGGGTGTAGAAATCTGATGGGGCATGTGCTCCCCTATTCCACCCCGACATGTTGCCTATGGTCGGGCAGCCTCCTGCCCCACAGACCCTGCCCTGCCTCACACACTTGTGGGCTAGGACCTGGGAATGGGAGGCAGTGGGTAAGGAAAGAGAGGCACTGGCAGGGACAGTGAGCTGCAGATTGAGAGTGAGGGGCACCAGCAGGGCCAGGAGACTGTGGGTCAGAAGTAAGGGGTACTGGCAGGGCTGGGGGGACTGTGGCCTGGAAGTGAGGGATACTGGCATATCAGAACTGCTTGGCACCACAGCCACAGCTGTGTCATCCTGGTGAATGACAGGGGCAGGGGAAGTTCTGATTGTCCATGATGGTTGAGGCACTGGTAGGCTTCCTAATCGCTTCAATATTGTAACTACAGGCAGTCCTCAGACTTATGACACAATTGGTTCCTGAAAACCACATCTTAAGTCAAAATGTTGTAACTGGGAACTGATTTTTCCATAGGAAACAATATTATAAATGGGGGATTGGTTCCTGAACCAAGGCCCGATACCGTATGTTCATAAAAAATTAACTCAGAATTTTGTACATAGCTACAATAATATATTTATATTGTAAATAGCAATCATATTGCTTTGGAAGGACTTCTTTGAGGTGACTTTGCTGGACTTTTTGAAGGGCTCTTGGTTGGACTTTTTAAAGGGTTCTTAGCTGGAGCCTTCTCAGGAGTCTTGGCTGTAGGTTTTTCTGGATTTTTGTCTTCTTTCTGTCCCCGGGGGGGTGAACCAAACCCCAGTGTCACGGTGGGCCGGCGTGGCAGTTAGGCACGGAAACAGGCTGGGTTCTTTTGGCTATGGAGAACTGAGGCACAGGAAGCGTAGCGGTTTCTTAAACAAGGTGGAATTTATTTGACTTACGCTTAGGTGCGTAGGAAAATGATGTCTTCAGTTACAGTAATCACAAATACAACAAAGGGGTCTGTTGGCCCACAAGGTTCGGTCCGAAGACCTAGTCCCAGGGCTGGTCAACAGCTCATGAACTGGGAAACTGAACAAACAAAACCGTAATGCGTAGAAAGCTGTGGTGTGACGCCAGTCCCAATTGGTGGACAATCGGGTAGCCGGAGAGTAATGCTGAGGTCAAGATGCCAGAATGCTGAGGTGAAGTCGCAGTGGTGATGCAAAAAGCGGTTCGTTTCTCTGGAGGCCACCAAAATCACAGACACACACTTATTAGTAGCACAAAAGGTGTATTTGCAAATAGGGTCAGAGCAGAGTCAAAGACTCAGATTACTCCGAACCCCTGAGGAATTTTTCAGCTGGTATTTATCCTTTCCCTCCTGAGCACGTGTGCAGAAACAGGAACTCTTACAGCTCATTTCTGTTTTATACAAACATGTATGTGGTTACGTTACTACATCCATCGCATGTACATTATAATTAACTACTTAAGTATGCAGGGCGGAGAAGTAAATATGCATCAGCTAATTGCGCATGCTCAGAAAGTTCTTTAGGTCACCAAGACTTTAAATCCCTCCCCCTTTCAAGGACACAGTCAGTTGAATTCCAGCTTCTGTAATCTGCATGAGAAAGGCTAGGGGGAGGCTGGGGGAGTGTGTGATTTAGTATAAGAAGAACTGTGGCAAGGCTGGCCAAGGAAAAAAAAGTCCTTGGCAGTGTTTTTTTTTCTTATCAGGTACGAGATGCAAACTGTGCATTTCTAACAACACTCCATTTCTAACAATATTATAACAATACTCCATTTCTAACAGTGGGATGGTCCAAATCGTAGTCAGTAATCGGTGAAACTTAATCGGGAACCAGGAGATCAAAACCGCAATCGCTCTAACAGCACGAAGTGCCAATCGGGGAAGGAGATCAGTAGGCCCAAGAGCCTGACTGCCAGACAGTCCCTGGAAACACCAGCTTCTGTCTCCAGTGACGCGATCTTCTTCCCCCCCAGAGGAGGGGCTCACTAGCCTTAAATATGAATTTCTTTAACCAATCAGATCAATCCTCCGACAGAATGTTCTAGCCAGATTATGTCATGTTTCAGGGAAACTGAGCATGCGTCAGATTGGGGCTTGATTGTTTCTGCGCATGAGTAACACAGAAACTGGGTCATGCTTGACTGACAAGCCCAAAGGTCATGAAAAGGGCAGCTTTGACCCTGTATGGAGTTTTCCACTCTCAGCCAGCAGGTTCTTGCATTGGCAGCACCCATACTTAGACTATTTCTTCAACACTTTCTTAAAGAAAGTGTCACAGGAATTTGGATAGATGTTCTCCACGGAGATGAGTGGCACAGCAAACTTGTTCGCTTATGTGGCATGGCATCGGATCCAGTGTTGTAAAGTAGAAACTGATGTCAGAAAGTTGAAACAAAATGTCAATTTATAAATGTTGTAAGTGCAAAATGTTGCAACTCAAAATGTTGTAAGTCGAGGCTGTCTGTATATCAATAAAACATGTCCAATTGATATCTATATATATAGTGGTGTTTCACTTTCATTGCAGAAAAATGTGGATTTGGGGGTTTTTAATTGGAGAATTTGGGATTTTTAAACAGAGCAAACCAGGATCCGTCATAATGACTATTAGTAAGTGATTCGTCATCAGTAGTTATCCATTTTCAGGTGATCATAAGATGTATGTCACATTAAGACACAGTACAGACCGCTTTTTTACTTTTAATGAATAAACGTTACATTACAAAAATTTGGAATACACCCTGTGTGCACTCTGGTTCACTGTATGAGATCTCTGTAATTACACAGATGATTTCTTAATGTGCAGCTTCTTACTGCAAAAATTCAGTGATTGTTTCATAAGAATTAGATGATTATGATGGAGTAAAACAGTCAAAGATTTTGGTTTTGCATTCTGGTTTGGTTATATTCTCATTGCCAGAATAGAAAATTGTTATGGAAAATGAAATGGCAGATTGTCCTGGTCCGAGCCAAGAAAAGCTAAAAGGCATCCAGTGCTTTGCAAGTATCAGCCGGCTCGACAAATGTAGCCTGCCTTATGGAGGGCATAACTTACAAGGTACTGCATGCATTAATATGTGCATATTAATGTAATGCAATAAACTCTGATGTTTATTGCACCAGAGTTTATTGTTCCTGGGCGCATGTATAAATTCTGAGCAGTCCTGGTTGGCAGTGGGTCCAGGAGGTCAGCATGCAGCAAAGTGACCCAGGAGGGGTAGAGGAGGCTGGGGCCAACACCTGGGCTGCCCCCAGCAGCCTTACCTGGTAGCCTTTTGGGGCTGTAGTGGCCTCTCCTGGTTCAAGTTAAATCAGAGTCCCCCAGCATCCCAGCATGCTTTCCAGCCCTGGGTTGTGCTGCGCTGTCTGCTCCAGCAGAGAAGGGTTGGGGAAATGGGAAGAAAGAGAGGCAAGGACTACCTACCTTCCCTCCCTCAGGCAACCCTGGCTGGGATCTGGGGCCAGGGAGGGGAGATTAAACATCCTTCCCCCCAGTACAGAGCTGCCCTGCCCTGCTAAACTTACTGAAAATTGCATCAGGCTGTGACTGTGGACTACATATCCCAGAAGCACCTGGAAGCAGGAAGAGGAAGTGATGAGTAACCCTGCAGAGTCCTGCTGTTGTGATACAGACAGCAAATCCCAGAGACCTCAGGGGCAGCAGGAAGACAAAGTGCCACAGAGCCCTGCTCTAGTGCCCCCCATTTTCTGCCTTGAGCCAATGCAGGCTTGTGTCTGCATTTTCTGAATCAAAAGTAAATGCGTGTCCAGCTGTTTCTCAGTTTAATCTTTGCAACTTAAACTAATCTGCAAAGACTGAATTGATTCAGCCTCCTGCTTTTTGACTCTGTACTTAGCCTCAGAATCTGACTGGCAGCCAGAGTGCGACTCTGGCCAGCCAGGTTTCATTTCTGCCACATGCTCTGCACCACTTTTTTAGTGGCATGTTTTTTTACACTGGTATCTCCTGGTGTTAAAAACAATCCATCGTGCTGCAAATTAGCAGTGTAGTGAACAGGTGCATGTGCACCATGTGTGGTTTGTAGCACCTCAGATGGGTCTGAGGTACTGCAAACTACATGTGCACACTTGTTGGGACATGACTCATTAGGAACAAAAATAGAGAAAATCCAATGGGATTTAAAGCCAGAATCTCTAACAGTTGTTTTACCATCAGATATATCAGCTGTTCAGTTACCCAAAACATCTACAGCCTCACTGGAATCTACATCAACATTGTAATAATCATTTGGCCTAAAAAGATTACTATGAGTGTGGGGAAAGGTGGATTTATGCTGTGTCTGCATTCCCATGACCCTGGAGCCAGATGGAATCAGGTTCAACTCTTGGATTAATTTAGTGTGTCCTGAGGTTTACACAAAAGTAGCTCAGGGCCATATCCTGCTTCCCGTTTCCCCCTGGGACCATGTGAAAAAGGTGGTGTAAAGCTACTACAGACTTTCTACAGCACCCAAGGGGAAGCTTCAGTGGCCCTTTAAATCAGGGCTTTGATTTCTTTGCAAATACAGAATCTATGTTTCCATTTTGATTGAGACTACTGCAATGTCTTGTAACAGATGATGAAAATTTATTCTCCTACTGAGACATTGTATTAGAAATGAACTGCAAAGCAAAAACAAAAAAAGTTGACAGTCTGAAGCTTTGTCTGTGCTGGAGAAATATACTATTTGAAGAACTCTTGGTCCCCTTCCAGAGTGCTTGTAAAACACCTTGTATCCACACACAGAAATGTTCCCAACAGTTAGCATGTATGCCAGATATTAGTACTTTTAGATTAAAGCTGTTTCAGTTGCAACTCCTTCAGTGACAGTTCAGATGAAAGCGGTTAGGGAAATAGTATAAGTAGTTAAAACAATTTCCCTACTAGGGAGCCATGTCAAAACTCCATGACAGATACCCATGCAAAGGGAACACTTCAGATGCTGACACAGAGCAAAACAGGAATTGGTCAAGACATGAACTATCAAATAGAAAGCGGGCATGCCAAACCTTTTGTTACTTAAATCTATTCTGATGTTTCTCAGTGCAAACATGGCCAAAGACAAGGGCTGGTAAAGTAATAACAGACGTGTTTGCCTCCTGGGACATTACTATTCCAGTAGTTCTCCAAAAATGTCTCCAGAAAAAACAGATGAGTCCAAATAGAACCCAATATTTTAATTTTTTTTTTAAAGCACTGCATTGAAATAAAACATTTTGAAAGATCTCTTTATAAATCATATGAGAAAAAGACAGTTAGCCTTGTTTAACTGAAGTTATGCAGAAGGCAGGCACTTGAGAAACTATCTTGTTTAGAAACTTTCATAGGTGACAGCCTGCCTTGTCAAATGCTAAGTCATAAAAGAGTCAACGTTGAGGTCTGCAGTTCATTTTAAAATATGCAGATAAAGTTGCTGTAGCTGCAGTGCATGAGTCCTTTTTATCTCTGTAGATTGTGCATCTTTATTTCTGCTGTAAACATTTACTAATTATAAATGAAATTAGATAATAGAAATGTATACTGATGTGGGACGGTCCAAGGATAGAGGAGAACTAGTTTTGGCTGCCAAACACAGGTCACAGTGGGCACATCTACACAAGACACTTACTACACATTAACTTAATAATATGGCACGGTAGCGTGTCATGGCAAAAACCATGCTAATAGCCTACCGCACTGTATTATTAGGCTAATGCACAGTAAGCGTCACTAAATAACATGTGCCAGCACTACTGAGCAGTAATTCTAGGTACTGCACATTTAGTTAGCAGTTATTAACCAAGTACTAAACTAAATGTGCAGTATATAAGTATAAAGAATTTTTTTTGCAAAAATATTGTTGGCCTACTAAAAGATATCATCTCTACTATGAGCCCTGCTTGCAGTATCTAAGGCACATTAATGAATATGTATATGTGTAGTGTGCCCAGCTAGTATTTAGGTGGGTGCTCATAACAGGTTGAGGAACACTGTCTAAAAATGGACTCTGCTTCACAGGTAGTAACAGTGAAATAAAATCTTTGATTTCCGTTGGAGTTCTTACACCTTTCTCAGAAGCTTATGATGCTGGCCACTATTAGAGACAGTATCTTGTTTCATATACAATGCACAGCTTTTTTTTCCCCACAAAAAATCAGTTGCTGAAAATTGTGTACTTACCAGTATTTTTAAAGAAAGTTCTTCTTTTCTTTTTTCTGCCTTTCAAAAGCAAGGGACATATCTTATTGGGGTGGGGGGAGGTGTTGCAAGGAAAACATAGTGCTAGATTAGGTGGATCAGGACTCTGATTTAGTATGATAATTCTTATATTCTTGTGACATTGCTACCAAATAGCAGTGAAAATAACAATAATTATGAAAATACGCTTGCTTGAGGGTGAAGATGTTTCCTAATGATCACATTCACTTATATTAGAGAAATGACACCCATCTCTCCTGTTTGCCTCATTCTTGGACTGTAAAGTAGGCCACAGACATTAAGCTTGGAAAGGAACTTAACTTGCATTGTTAAAAACATACTGCCCTCTATATCTTCAAGTAAAATGCTCAGAAGCTCCCTGGAAATAAGCACGTAAACATTTTTGTGGATCACCATATTAGGCTTTTAAATGCATACTCAGGTATTGTGACTGTGTGAACACCCTCCTGGTCAATTAGATTCTTTTTTACTTTACAAGTAATTGGGCAAATTTTCTACCGTGCCCAGTGTCCATATAGCACAAGGAGGAAGGCCAATTGTGGAGCTGGGTAAAGCACCGTGACTTCCTACTGCACTCCCGGTCAGCCTTGGAGCTGTACCTTCTGGCTGTGGTCTGTCAGCCAAAATACCTTGCTGGTATTCCTGATGGGTTCAGACTAAGTATAAAGATAGCATTCAGGCAGAGGAAGAAGAAATGTATACTTTTTTTCAATTATGCCCTATATTGCAGAGATAAATTGGAGTCTGGTACTGTTCAATATTTGATCTTAGCCACCCACTAGAAAGTCAACTAATGGGATTTCATTAGGTTTCATTAAGTCTCAATTTCCCTCATCACTGGTTTCACTCAGTCCTATGAGACTAAAAATACAGTGTGACACAGAATGTTTGCTGGTTTCAAAATGCTGCAAGTTAAGTGTGACTAGATCTGCATACAAAACTCCTCTTTGTACACCTCCATTGGTCTGTACAGTTGGGACTTTGTGTGGGATCATGGGTGGAAACTAGGCCAGGCAAGATGAGAACAGAACCACAGCACAGACTCGTTAGCTAGGGACAGACATTCAAAAAAGCCTGAGCCTGATTGATTCAATCTTTGTAGGTTAATTTAACCTGCCTAGATTGAATCAGTTTGCAAGTGTACAGACATTCCCTCTGTACTGAAGAAATGCAGGCACATGCCTTCAGTTGCTCCGGCTAGAAGCTGGGGGGGGGTGGTGCTAAAGTAGCCCTCCCTTCCCTTCAACAATGCTGAGCTGAGTGGGGGTGTTGCCAGACCCTGGCAGGAAGCTCTGATTAGGGAGGGGTTTAAACCATCACCCTGGCCTGCATAGTCCCACGCTTTTCCCTGCTTGCTGCTAAAGGGGTAGGAGTGTTGCCAGACCCCAGCTAGCAGTCTGAGGAAAAGGCAGGGGTGTGTAGTTCATGCATCTGTTGATGATACTGAGCTTTTCAATTTCCCTCTCCCTGCTTCTTCATACTGTGTGCAGACCTGATGGGTGAGGAGCCAGCAGGGAACTGCGAACACAGCTTTTATCAGCCAATCAAGAAAACAAAAGCCTCTTTTATTAGTTCAAGCTCCTAAACAGCTTTTTTCAAGGAAGAAATGGAGGGACATTACCAGCCAAGGTGTTGATTAGCTCCGCAAAGCCCTAAGCAGACACTGTTCTATCTGCCCATCCTAGTGATATTGGAGACACACACCTCTCAGCATTAACTAGCATACCACATGCCAGCTAGGGTCCGTGGGGCTGGGATTCCTGCTTGAGCAGCAAAAGGGAAGTGTGGCAAGGGGAACCCAGACAAACCCTGCTGTGCCTGCAGTCTCTGCCAAACTCTGGCTAGGGAGCAGAGGGGTTGGGGCCAGGCCTGCTCTCTGGAACAGACAGCACAGCCCAAGGCTGTAAAGCATCTGGGATGCTGGGGGACTCTGGTTTAACTTAAAACAGGAAGGGGTGTGCGATAGACGTGGCATGAACCGGTTTGACACAAATCAAGTCTGATACTACATTCAACCGAGTTTATCTTAAACAAGTTTCATCCATTTTGACTGGTTCTGTGACTGGTTTAAACCAGTTTCTGATTGCTTAAACTGGTTTATTTGTAATGTCTATCCCTATCCTCTGTATAGTATTAGTGCCTATGAAAGCAGAGGGAACTGCATTACAATTTAGGGAGAAATTCATGCTAGTTTTAAAAGCATTACACAGAATTCTTCTGAACTTGAATTTGACTGGCTGGCCAGAGACTGTTTGGCAGGACAGTTATTAGTGTGCACAGGTAAGTGCCCCAGGGTGCCCCTCTAGACCAATGTCTAGGTAAAGGCATGATAGGATCTAATGCACAATCCATACAATCATGCTTCTGCCTTGCCATGTGGGTGTAATTGTAGGATTCAGTATCAGATCCAATCTGCAGCAAGCTCCCCAAAGCAACAGGTGGTACACCACTGTGGCTGGGAGTCCCATCAGCACACACTCAATTAATAGTGTGGTAAGAATGAGCCAGTTATTGCACATTTTTTGTTGTTTTCCCCCAGTTCCCACCAGCATTCAGTTCTTTGCAGTGGTCCTGCCCGAGCTAGAGAGTGAAGCAACCCTCAGCACATTATATCCAAGGGACATCAGATGCTGTGGTACCTTAGATGTATAGCCTAGGAGGAAGTTTGAAATATGAGGTCATGAATTCTAGCTGCCAGCAGATCTGGAAACACATGGGTGAAGGAGTCAGAGAGCACAGAGGAGGTATGGGAGGTAGAGTGTGCACAGTGCTAGCCAGGAAGAGTAAAACACACCCGCCTGCTCGCCAGCCCGTGGAGCCATACAGTGCAGAACTAGTCCCTGGACATAAAACAGCCCTTTGGTCTTGAATCTAATTTGTATAAGCTGCAACCCACCCAAGTGGCTGAAACAGCAAGGCACAACGGTATGAAGTGCCAGCACAGAAGAAGCATTTACCATTACTTCTTGCAGGGCTGATTCTGCCGAGGACAGTTAAACTTGCATTCAGGAAAGGACATGCTGTTGATACAGCACACAGTAGTGAATGAAGCCCAGAAAGATGTAGAGGAAAGAATGAAAAGACTGTATTAATTTTCCTGCAGTGAGATGTGCTAATATGGTTCACATCCTTAAATACTATAAAAACTATTTCTGAGATTTTGGGCCTAATATCTTTTGTAGTAGAAGTATACAGGACACGAAAATTTAAACACTGCAGAAGCAAGCTCTGTTTGTTAATGAATATCATGCAATCCAAGTAGGAAAAAATATTTGCAGTGGGTGTGGCTAGAAATACCCACTGCAGAGATAATTAAATTGCAGCTGCTAGGCTAGGTTTTCAAAGGACTAACATCTTCCAGAGGATTTCCCAGCTTCCTGTTTGCATTGCCATTTCTGCTTGTGATTTTTGTTCCCGTATTTTACTCTTGTTAAAATGAATTGCTGGTACAGTACAAATGGGAAAGCTTCTACCCTCAGCTACTCATTTGTGTAGTAACTCTGAAATTAAGACATATAGATCTCTGATTTGCACCTGTCTGTCTTGTGGATACCAACTAAGGTAATAAATAAGGAGCTTAGGCCTTTGGAAATTTAACCAGTTTTCAAGGAACATGGGGAACATTGCGTGTTAACCATGTGGCAGCACAGGTTTCAGACTGTTGCAGTCACAGTGACTATCCCTAATGTGAACTCACTTTTGGGACTGAAAGGCTTACCTGGTCAATTGCGAGTTGTTGCTTTAGGTAACAATTGAATAATCTAATATTTCATTAATTGATTGATGGGGAAATTTAGGGAAACAGAATTTACTTAAGAAGAAATTTTGTGAGGAAGCCAAAATCAGCATTAATACTGGAGTACTATAAAAGGCAGCTGTTTGCACAAAACCCCTCTAGACAACTTTTGTCTCTGCTGTGTTCATCAGTTTATAAGAATGTGTCCCCATTCTTGCCCTGTCAAGAAAAAATTTGAAATGTTTTAACAAGCCCCAAATTCCAACATAAAATTGCTGAAACTGTTGTTTGTGTCTGGTTGCAGGCTCAAACCATGCAGAATCCAAGTTTCATAAATCCTTTACTGACAGCTGGAACTTGGCCATGGTTCACAACCTTGGAAAATATGGTCCTTACATCAAACCAGGAAAAAACAATTCAGAAAAATCTTGTTGGATTATAAATTCCTGAATGACTATTCCACACCGTTGTATAGGACCCCAGCTTTTTATTAGGAAAAAGTGAGTCAAAGTCTTTTTTAGGCTAGGGACAGACATTACATATAAACCAGTACAACTGATCAGAAACCGATCTGTAACACAACAGAAGTTTGGTGCACATAAAGTGCTTTCAAAAATGGCAATACTGGTTTAAGATAAACTTGGATGGATGTAGTCTCAGACTTAACTGACTTAGGTTAAATAGTTTATTGAACTTCTGTCCCAGGTCCCTTCCAGATTCAAGTTAACTCACACTCCCCCAGCATCCCAGGATGTTTTGTACCTCCTTTACAGAGTGGGTGGGCTAGCCTTGGCCCAAGCTGTCTGCTCCAGCTGAGCAGGGAGGCATTCTCTAGCGCCCCCTGGCTTCTGGCCTGGGCCATTGCAGGCATGTGGCTGCATTTCTGGTATCAAACATGTTCACTTGCTTATCAATTAAATCTTTGTAACTTAAACTAACCTGCAAAGATTGAATCAATTCAGCCTTGGGCTTTTTGAGTGGCTGTACTTAGCCCTAATAACAAGTAACAAGAAGTCAAGCTTTATGAGTTGGTCACATTTTCTTTTCTTCTTTTTCCTTTTTTTGACAAAGCCATGTTTTTCATTTGAAAATGTCATTTTGCCAAAATTGAAACTTCTCAAGAATAGAAGCTGTTCTGAATCATTTTTTCAAATTCAGTATATTATTTTTATAAGCCTTTGATACAGTGGAAGTATTTAATTTTGATGCTTTCTAAATACAAAATAATTGGGTATTTCCATTTTTGAAAGGACTCCATTTTTTGAACATTTTCAAAATTAAGGTAATTATGGTAAAAAGAAATTCAAAATGGTTGCTATCAAATGGAAATGTTTCAAAATTCTGTTTTGATTAGTCTGAATTGATGTTTTCTTAGTTTTGTAAAAAACCTTGAATTCTTCAAGATGTGGAACAGGAAAACCTTAGTTTTTTACATCTAATCCAACATTGACTGTTTTCGTTCTAAAGTACTGCCTAGTACCAAATTGAGCCACTGATTCATGACAGATACATAAAGTAAGTCACAGACTGAAACATCAGTGGCCACTTCCTGAAACAACTAGAAAGCTCCATGCAAGTACAGTCTGCTATAATTGCAAAAATCAGATGGAAAGATTAAATGATCGATAGGTTTTGATGAATGTGAAGCATGCACAAGGGTAAAGGATGACCATGTAATGAGGAGTAATCTGGCTGTGGTAGAAGAACATCCCATATTGGGCATTATACCAGACGGGCTGTTTTATTTGGGCCTCTGTACAAGAAAACAAACCCTGGTTAAACTTGGAGAGGACTGGGGAGCTCTGCATTCAATGTAAACTCATGTGTTGCACACAGCTAAAGCTGACTGCAGTGCTCATCATTTAAAAAGTTGTTGAATTTAAGTGCAAAGGTACATTGCAGTGTGTCTTTCAGAACACCTAAGTTTCCAATGTTTTATTGGAATTCATAGATCCAACATGGCCCTCTAGTGGCCATTGTACATATATCAACAGTGCAGTGGCAGAGCTGGAGAAATTTGAGAGGATCTGATCTCAGATACGGATCTACGCATTCCAGGTTCATTCCATTATAAAGCTCCTTTCAGGTACTTGTACATGGGTTTTTTGGAGAAAAAATGAAAAATCTCAGGCAGAGCTGAAATTTCTTATGTTTCACCTTAACTTCAAAGTGTTCTTCTTTTTAGAAAAATGTGAATATGGCAGAGGTTTTCCCTACCAGTTAAAGTACAAACCAAAAAGATTTTTACAAAAGGAGAAGTAAAATAAATGTTAATACTTTCTCTGAATTAACCCTCTGTGCCAAGAGATAGGGAGACTGTTCATAATGCAACCCATGTGGATACACAAGACATTTAGAGTGGGGGGTAAAAAACACCAGATGTCATAGAGCCCCCTTTTGTTTTAGTGGGGCCTCACACAACAACATGAAATTGCTTATTTTCACCTGCCCCAGGCTTGCAGAGGATGACAGAACTAAGGACCCATTCCAAAACCCATTGATGTGAATGGCTGTACCCCGTGATGCCATTTTTCTGACAAATGTGATGCTTTTGTAATGGGAGGTAAAGACACATTGATATATTCTGTCTGTCCTTGTTTTTTATTTTGGGTTTTTTCTTTCCAAAGAAAAACTTGGACAACTGGCTTTTACCATCTTTTGTAGGTGATTTCCTCACCACCTCATATTCCTTCTCCCTTGCTCCGTGTCTATTTTTTTAGCTATTTCCCTGAATCACCCATTTATTTGGCCACAAGCAAAAAAAGAAAATCCACTGTCTCACTAAGGAGCACAAGCAGAAGAACACATAAAATCAAATGGTATGGTTTGCACTATTTTTCCAGTGTAAGATTTCCTCTTTTTTTTCTGACTCTGAAAAAAACATGCCTCCCCTGCCAAGACAACATGGCGATGGATGCCTTTCAAGAACCAGGGGTACAGAGATAAATAGGTAAGACAGATTAGATTCCTCTCTTTAGACAGTTGCCTCTGAGTACTCTGTTGGCATTCAGATCAAGACAATACGAGGGGAATTTTATCTTCCTTTTGGCTCTATCCCTGTGGGCTTGTTCAAAATCAGCTTTTTGGAACAAAATGTATATACTTTTCAACAGAAAATAATTTTCATTTCCAATAGAAATAGTAAAGCCATTCCCAAATGAAGTGTGAATCATTCCAAAAGGCAGATTTCATCTGTTTTGTTGAAGGTGTGGCATTTGTACGCAGGCTGAGTCACTTATGCTGCAAAATAATAAGTGATAGACTGCCAAGGGACCCATGGGAATATTCCTTATGAGGGCTTCTTGTGACCTCATAAAACACAATTGATTTATGATTTTGCCAGAAGTCACAGATGGAAAAAATTTCTTTGTTTAACTGTTGCTCGTGTTTTGTTATTATAATTCAGTGTATTGATCTGTGACTGGCTATTACAATGCACTCTTGTTTCTCTGTGACAGCTGGTGACATTTTCTCGTACTGTACCAGCACCAGCAGATTCACTCACTGAAATTCTCAAGCCTTGGGTCTAGGGAAAAAATTTAGAGTTCATTGTTCTGTGGAGCGAGAAGCCTCCCCTCCTCTTTGTGCATCCTGATAAAAGTGTTATATTTAATTAACTTCCTTTAAAGAATCCGGTTTCAAATGACTCCAGTTTAACTGGTAAAAGATATAGTAATCCTATTCAAAACTTTCTAAAAATAAAATAATGTCGTTGTTGAGTTTCAGACAATGATTTATTTGAAAAAGCAGAGTGATGGCAGCAACTATTCTCAAAAATCGGCTAGTCGCCTTACCAGTGGATAGCTGAAAATATGTCTCTACTGAATACTGTAGTATAACACAGAGATGCCTGAACCAGCACTAAAGGAGAAGAGCTAGCTATTTTGCCTTCAAGCTGGGAAGCAGTATATATTAGCCTATGTAGAGCTTTGTACTATCGTAGCGTGACTGCTTCTGATCCCCTGGTAGCTTGTTGAATGCTAGGTTGAGTATCGATACACTGTATGAACACCTTCAGTGCTGACATGCCCAATGACTGGCACTTCTTCTTTTAGAAGTTGAGGGTGACTGCTTCTGGAATGACAGCACTTCCTGTCATAAATGTGAGGAAATACAAGTGAATTCTGAAGATGCACCCAGTAACTGATATGTTCATTTTGGGTTATAAAGTGCCATTTATAATGCAACTGTAATCTAAGGGCTGAACAATCTTTAAAAGCTCATTACAAATTTGGAAATATTTCAGCCTTCAGTGGAATATAGAAACCAGGGGGTAGAAGGTAACAAATGTTTAACTTCATTGTAACAGAGGGCCTGGGGCTCTCTGTTCCTGTAGTGGGGGAAGCACTTCAGAGCAGGCAGGGGGGCAGCAGCTGCTGGCTGCCAGGGCAACAGGGCAAATGAGGCAATTTGCAGGCACCTGCTAGCAGCCTGCTAACCCGAAGTGGGCAGAGCCCCAGGAGCATATAAGCCTGGGGCTTGGGCTGGCAAACCACTCTAGCCCTGCCAGCTGCAGAGTTAGGACCTCCTGCCCAGGGAAGATAGATTTCTTGCTTTTCTGCCTGCAGGAACACCGAGGCTCAGAGAGCTGACAAAGAGCCAGGCTGGGAGGTGTTATGCCAGTGCAAGAGGTGAAGGAAGATTTGCCCTCTTAAAGGAATAGAAGGCTGTTTTCACTATTGTTGCTTATGTTATAGCCTGGCGGCTTATGCTTAGGTTGTGTTTACACCAGTGGTTTGGGTTGGGACTGTAAGGGGCAGTATATGGAGGTCCCACTAGTGTCTAAGGGCCACACAATTGCCTTGAGCTACTATTGATCCCAGAGAGAGGCAGAGTGCAAGGCTGCAGAGCCAGACAGGGGCCTGTGCCCATATGGATTACAGCGAGACAGGGGCCAGGGGCCTGGCAGGCAGGGGCCAGGTGATTGGAAGGGACAAACCAGAGCTAGTCAAAGCCAGGTCTGACAAAGTAGGCCCAGGCTAGAAGGCCTAGCAAGAGTAAAGGGGTGGAGGCTGAGAAGGCTGAAGCCCCAACCAGAGAACAACAGTATAACAACACCCTTGAGGCCTAGGGCATAGTGTAGGGAAGGATTTGGAGCCATGCAACTAGCCTTTAAGGCTTTGGGTGCCCTACAGGGCACAGTTGACCTGAGCAGCCCAGTGAGGGGCCTGAGAACTAGTGAGGCCCAGTGGGGGGCCTGGAGGAATAGGGAGGACCAGTAGGGTGCCAGGGAACCCTAGCAGCGGTTCAGTCAGACTGGGGCTACGCAAAGACCTGTGAGCAGCCTCCCTATTTATTATATTTCCATCAAGGCATGGTAGACAATATGGGAAGGCGCCCTAGGGGTGGAGCAAGGCATTGTCGCAGAGCCACTAGGGGGTCTCACTGCCACCCCGGTGTAGCAAAACCCACAGTTTTTCTTTTTTTTAATTTTAAAATGAATTCCCTCCCCTTCCCCAACCATTTCTGACTTTCTCTCTCCCTCTCTATTCCCTACAGATAAGTATAAGTAATCTAAGACGTAGGATAAGCTTTAACATTCTCTTTTAGGTAGTAAGTACTATTTTTCTCTCCCCTCTTTGCAAATAAGTGCCCTGCTATTTTGATACAGATACCCACTGCTTCACAAGCGATATTTATGTTTGTATTGATTTTTTTACTGCTTTTATATTGTGCGATTACTGTTTCAGGCCTACATATGTAAATTAGCATAAGTTATGTCAAGTTTCCGTCTTGTAATGTCAAGCCTCCATCTCGTGCCCCCTGACCTATGACTCATACCTACCCTTCCTATGTAACTTGGTTCCTGGATGAATGGGGGTGAATGCAGGTACCTGAGAGACAATGGCAGTGGGTCTAAAAATAGTTCCCTCTGAATGACTGAACCATTAACACCAATACTGGGGCCAATGACCCAACCATTGGAACCACCCTCAGCATTCAAGAAACAAAAGATAAGGCAACCCACCCCCACCCCCTCTTCAACCAAGGACCTGGACTCTGCTTCTCTTTCCTACCTGGACTCCAACCCTTCCACTGAGTGTTTTTTCTGCTGCCATGGTGAGTGCTTGTGTGTGTGCGAACCAATAACTCAGGGGTGGGCAAAAATACTACCTGTGGGCCATTCTATCTGGCCCACAGGGCCTCTAAAAAATTTGGAAAATTAATATTTCTTTGCCCTTGGTTCCTGTCAAAAATGACAGGAGCCGAGGGCAGTAGGACCCAGGGGAAGCCCAGTGGACTCCAACAACAGTGGGGCCCACCCGGCTCTGCCTCCCAGCCAGAAGCCCCAGTGCAGTTTCTGGGCTGGGAGCACATGATTGCCCTGACACGGGAAGCTCAGGTAAGTGGGGTGGGGGGAAACCAAGGCAGGGAAGGAGCATGGGGGGGAGGGAAGTAGCCCTTCCCCGCCCACACCCGGTGCCCCACGCTACAGCTGCAGACAGTCCCATGTGGGCTACAAGCACCTGCAGCATGGGGCACCAGGCGTAGGGCGGGGGAAGGGCTGCTTCCCCCCATGCTCAGCTTTTCCCTGGGCTCTTAACCTGCACAGAGAAAAGTGGCCCCTCCCTGCCCCATGCCCAGTGCCCTGTGCTGCAGGCGCTCGCAGCCCATGCAGGGCTGTCCGGAGTAGGCACAGGCAGCCCCATGCAGTATGCAAGCAGCTGCAGCGCAGGGCACTGGGCATGGGGTGGGCAGGGGCTGCTTTCTCCCCACCCACACTTAGCACCTCATTGTAACCTGGCCTCACTGCCAGGCTGGTAGTGGGGTGGGTTACAAGTTGGTGCTGAGCATGGGGAAAAGTGGCCCCTTGCCCACTCCATGGCCAGTGCCCCATGCTGCAGCCACTCATAGCCTGCCTGGGGCTGCCTGTGCCTGCTCCAGACAGCCCTGCATGGGCTGCAAGTGCCTGCAACATGGGGTGCTAGCATTGGGGCAGGTGAGGGGCCACTTTTCCCCACACTCAGCACCAGCTTCATCCCTGCTGATGAACAGGGTGGTCAGGGCTGTGCGCTGCCCCACACCTGTACCGTGGGGCTGGAGGGCACTGGGAGTGAGCGGGTGGGGAGCCAGTGGGAGCATAGGGCCCCCACTGGTATCCCAGGGCTAGTGCCGGTGGGGCCCAGAGCCGGGTGGCAGGAGTGCGGGGTTCCAGCTGGCAGGGGCTGTATGGAGCCGGGCCAGCTCCCACCTCCCTGCTGGGGCAGCCCAGCCCAGCTTCACAGACCCCTGCCAGCCTGTGCCCCACTTTGGGCCCCTCCGGTGCTGACCCTGGGACATTGGTCCCAAGACATTGAGATGTTGGTCCCAAGCTGGTGACCAGGGGGCAGGGCATCTGTCAAGGGACAATGGCTACCCATGCAGCCCTCGACAGCCTGCCAAAACTGAGTAAGCAGCCCTCCGTTCAAAATGATTGCCTGCCCCTGCAATAACTTAATGGGGCTGTGTAGTGTGTTGTCTGTTTAATAAAACTGTTATTTGGACCCCTGAGTTGGGTTTGCTTTACTACAGTCCAGCCTTGCTCCAATTTCTGCTCCTCACCCCTCTAACTTCTGTCTCATTTCTCCCTCTCCTGCTTCTGCTTGATTTTTGTCTAACTTTTGGGGTATATAGTGTATGTGCTTGAATTGGTGATAGATATGCATGTGCCTAGGCTAGTTTGGATGTGTATGTGCCTGAGTTGGTGGTGTGTGTGTGTATGCACCTGATTGATTTGTGTGTAATATAGCAATGATTCCAGAGGAAAACAGTAACCCTATCAAGCATGTCATAGTTGTCTAAGTGGACATTAACCAAGATATCAGAGCAGGTATCCTGTTGTTGCACATAAGCAGGGTCTATACACATGCTCTGGAGTAGATGGGGGATCGTTTAATTAGAGCAGCTTTGAGGGCTTCTCTAGTTAAAGCCCCAGCAGTATCATGTATATTCAGCATCCTGTGCTTCAAAATGGTGGTGGGGGCTCTTGAACCTAAGCTCATTCAAAAAGCTTTAGTTCAAGCACTCCCACTGACATTTTGAAGTGTGGGGATGCTGAATAGATATGATGTGGAGGCTGCTGGAGAGTGATTAATTGAGTCTGCTCACATACGTGCTAATTAGCACATGTTGGAGCAGACATCTGGCATGTGCATAGGTGTTTGCAGTCACAACTTTACCTTTTTTTGGAGGTAGTTGTGGGGGTGCAAGCCCCCACAGGGCTCAGGCGGCCTTGGCCACACCTGGCCTCCAACTGTCCTCCTTGGGGCTTGTACCCCCACAACTACCTCCAAATGTAAAACAATCACAAGTCACTGAATACCAATTGGCTGATCAAATATACAATTGTAGTTCGCCTAAGTGACGTGCAGGTGAGAGCAGAGGTAATAAACTTCCTTTCCTTACATTTCCCCTAATGAGTTTGATACAAATATGACCCCTATGCATGGGATACGATTTCATGAAACAAGCTTCCCACTTCCCCAGCCAACAAAGACAATATGGAATTCCCACCATGAGGAAGGACTTCCAGTAAAGGACTCCTTCTGAGAAGTGGTTCCATCCTAACACAGGGCTATGGATAATTCATACTGACTGACCCGTACTCATAATGTTGCATCCCATAACACCTTGCATTAACTAGAGCCTTATCCTGCCAAATTCTTATTCCCAGATTGAAACCCCAAATCAGGATGGCACATAGCTGCAGGCAGGGCCATCTCCTGCAAATCAGGGTGAGCGCCTAGGGCCCTATGCTTTGCGGGGGCCCTGCAGAGCCAGGCAGAATGATCATGGCAACTGCACGCTGCCACTGACAGCTTCACATCTGGCCACTTGCTACCCTTCCCTCCCCCCCCACTGGCAGCAGCTTCTTCTCATCCAGGGCTCATGGGATCAGGGCAGGGGCAGGACCCTGCACAGACTGATTTGCCCTAGGTCCTGCACCCTGCTCAGGCTTGATATTAATGTATAAATTGAGGCCTGGGAATCTAGATGTTCAGGTTCACATCATGAATCTTTAAATCCTTGAAAAACATTTTTGAAACAAGAGATTGGACCTCAAAACAAAGAAAAAAGTATACATCCAGAATACATCTTGAACATCTGCAGTTCCTTTTTGTGGTATTTTGTAAGTCATTCTTCTTTTTCTTTTTAATAAAAAAGAATTAACCTCACAAGAGGGAAATTGTTATTTTTCAAACTGCTTAGCCTTGCTGTGTGTGAATAGTCCCTGTGTTTCACTGCTTACCAAATATGGCTGTATTTGAATGAGGGTTGAAGTGACTTCCATGCATTTTTGTGTTTCTGTACAGAGAGATTATACCGTAGCATATGGTATAATAAAGGTTTTATTATTCCCAGTCTGAGATGTTTGCAATACTCATAAACATTAAAGCCATGGGCAAGTTATTCAGGTCATCCCAGACTCATTGCAATTAAGCCTTTATACGCTTTGCAGTCCATCTGCCTTTTGTTTACATAATGTATTTTTAAGGTAAGCAATTTTAAGAATTATTACAAATAATAACACTTGGTACCTTTCACTGTTATTATTAGCTAATTAAAACCCAAAGTATCATTGTTATTATCCCCATCTGCTAGACAGGGAACCCATGTGCCACAAGTGTTATCTGGCTTACCAAAATCAGAGCTTTATTCTTGGGGGAAAGCCTAGAAAGGAGGCCAGTATGATGGCTCTCACTTTAGGATGGTAATTGCAGCACAGTGTTTTCACTCTTTAGGAGAGTTTAGCATTTTTAACATTGTTTAACATTTCCTCTGGAGCCATTTTTCACATTCCTCCACCTGGAAAGCTTTGCTTCAACTCTACAGGTGTAGAAAGCAAAATGTTCTTTCAGTCTCAAAAGGAAAAAAAAAAAACCCCAAAAACTTTAACATAGCTTTTCTATAATGTAAAAGGGAGCCTACCAGGGCCAATCTCTGCATGGCCCACCCCCGCTGTTCTTGGGCTAACTGACTGCCTTCTCACCTGCCATGCCTTGGTCTTAATTGATTAATTAATAGATGTAATTAGGCAGGAGGCTGCCCACCTACTGCCCCGCTGCTAGGGGGCACTATCTGCAGCTCCATTCCTCCCCTACACCGTAGCCCAAGCCTTGCAGATGACATCATGATGTTCTCATACGCGCCAGTCCCCCACAGTGGGGCCCAGAATCCTGCTGTAGGACCCTCAGCTGAGTTCCTCCTTTCAGGCGAGCTCTGCCGCTGTCATACTGGGCCATATATCTTCCTGCCACCGGTTCCCCTTCGGGTGTGGTCCCGTCAGTGGGACCTTTGGCTCACACTAGCCCCAGCCCACCTCCAGGCCAGTCAGGACCCCAAGCCCCTGGCTCTTGGGCATCCCTCTCCATCAGCCTCCTTGCCCTTCTGACCCTCCTGGGCCAGTCAGGGAAAGCTCTGGCAGGCCTCACTGTATGACCTGTACTCTTTTCCTGGAGTCCCCCTCTCTGGGTCCTCCTTTATGGAGGTGGGGAGCTGGGGTACCTTACACCACAACTGGTGCCTCAGAGTCTCACAGGGGACTTTCACTTCCCCCTGGGCAGCAGGTCATGGTGCTACTACTGGTGTTGTATTTGACCCAAACTCTGCCTCCCCACATTGGAGGACTTACTGGGGTCAGAACTCAGCTCTCTCTCTCTCTGGCTGAGCCCCCCCCACACACACTGGGGGCTCCACACGCTGTCCCCCCTCACACTGGGGGCTCCACACTGCTCATAACACCCCCTTTACTCAGGGTCTCCAGGCTTCCCTCCACAGGTGGGCTCAGGTGGTCATAGCTATGCCTGGCCCCAACTCTCCTCCTCGGGGTCTCGAACCCCCACAGGGCTCAGGCGGCCTTGGCCACACCTGGCCTCCAACTCTCCTCCTCAGGGCTTGCACCCCCACAACTACCTCGGGTGTACACAAACCACCCAAAGGTGAGGGCTAGGGGTTAAGGCACCCCAACCCACCTTTCACCAGGGTGATCACTGGCCTGGCATTTCCTGGGGGCTCCCGCACCACTGGGAGCCCCACCAGGCCACCCACTCCCGGCAGGGTGTAGTTTTAGGTCATCCCCAGGACCAGGAGCCTCCTACCATCCCCTACAGTTCCTCCTTTACCTCCAGATGAAACTCAGCAATCCTCTAACCAAGTGGTGTTACTGCCTACCCTCCAGTAGCCAAACTGCCTTGTTTATATAGGCAGCCCTGAGCCTAAAATGGCTCCCCTCATTAGGCACCTGAAGGCTGCCAGCTCCAGGGCCTTGAAGTGGCAGGCACACCTAGTGCCCTGCCACATATAACATTACACAGTGTTGGGATAACCTATTCTGTACCTCAGTGGCAGGCCTGGGATCATGCCTCTCCACTGTTGTAAAACCTGCATCCTTGGCTATAGGAGGCACCAGATGGAACCTTAAGTCTCATGATTCTTAGATTGAATATGACCAGTGTAATTTCTAGTCAGTCCCTAGTTTTAGAGAGTGCGTGCTTGAAGGGAAAAAGAAAAACATTTTTGTGGTAGAATATTTTAGTTTGAAAATGTGTCTGTTTGGAAGCTGCTGAGGAATATGGAATGTCTGGGGTAGATGTGTGGGCGACGTGCAGGTGTGGAAGCCAAATGGCCCAAATAGCTGCAGGTTTATTCACAGGAGCATAATTGTATATTTGTATGTATACAGTACATACTCTGTTCCCTCTAATTAGAATGGTGAATATTTCAAATGATGCAGTAACTTTAACTACAGCAAAGAAGTAAATGTCAGTATTCTAAAGATGCTCAGTTACTCTGAATATAGGTACACACAGATTGTCTACTACTACATGTTATTTTGGGGGGATATTTTATCTTATGGGTTTAGGATCTGAATTATCTTCTTACTAGATATCGGTGTAGTCCTGGTGCTATCTGAATTCACAGCATTCTTGGAAGTTGAGGACTCTCAGGGCATGTAGGTGTAGACACACCCTGAGAGTCCTCAACTTCCAAGGTACTAGAATGTGGCACGCAAAGGCATTTTGTTTGCCATGCACACCTCAGGGAGGATAGCAGGAAGGGCCCGGGGCTGCATTGCCACAACCAGGATTGGGCCCCTCATAGCTCCCCTGCCACCTGCCCCTGGCATGCCAACACCTTATCAGTCGAGGTCACGGGTGTTTTTGGCACTGTGCCCAAAAACATTGCTGACCCCTGGCCTATACCGTGTCTTGGCAGTACCAGAGAGGAACACACTCAAGCATTCCTGCTTGCACCCTTTCCCACTTACACATACACCAAACACAGGAATTCATCATTAAAGCTGTTCTGAGGGTGCCCTCTGTGGGCTAAGCAGCTTTGGGGGGCGTCCTCCAAATAGCTTCATTGCTGCACTTCTGAGGGCACGTGCTGGGACCAGAAGCGTGGGGCATGCTTGAGAACAGCCCTTGCCAGGGGGAACCAGGGACATGGGATAGACTCACCTTCAGTGCCCTGAGCAAGACTGGACAGTAAGGACCAGATCCTCATGTTGGATATTTCAGTCATTTGCAATCAGGGTGTTGCCAAATTCAGAAAGATTGAGAACCACTGAGTTACAGTGCGCTCAAACTAGGACTAACAGTTAAACCAAAACAAATGGTAGTTTTTGTGGTACGCATACATGTTTAAAAGGAGGCTGTCCAACTCAGTGCAAGTGAAGATATATTGATAAAAAACTAATCACATCACTTCAGCATGCCAGCCTCTGCGACACTATTTACTATCAAGGTCCTGCGTGAAAAATAGACCTGCAGGTGAATAACACCTTATCTCTACTACTGTTCTCCTTTCTCCCTCTGCTACTGATTACCATGGCATTAGGATTCCGGAGGGCTTTATATCAACACATATCATCTTTCCTATATTCCTGACTCCTTCCTCTTTTATGCAACAAAACAGCTGTTAGGCTGTCACTTTAAATAACAGAATGTATGGAAGAACCTTGATACTCGATATGGAGTGCTGTAAAAGCCACTGCTGAGTTGTGACAGATGATGAAACAGGAAATGGAAAAGTTTTGAAATATTGTCTTGTGTGCTGCCTTTTGTACATATCTGAGTTATTGCTACTGCTCTGTTTGGGACAGTTGTAGAGAACTGAGACAAAGCCAGAATACTAATTCATATAACTTTTAATGGGGGAATATTATTTTATATTTAACTTTTTAATTCTATTCACCGTTCTCACAAGGCCCTTTCTTTAAGAATTTGGAAAGCTCACTGCTGTTCTGCTGTTATGTTTGGGGTTGCAGAACTGCAAGTTAGCATAGAAATCCATGGGCACATTCATTTGTATTTTTTTCTTGCTGTCATTCAGCATTTTGCAACCTTTTTTGGAGCCCAACCCAATATATCAATAACTGAGCAACCTGCTTTTCCCATTTCCCCAGGGTCCCAATACCATAACTTGATACACTTGCTGCCATAATTTTATGTTCCTGTACCCTGTTCCATCTCCCCCTCCTGTTTCGTCTGGTTTCTCTCTTTCTCCACTCCCCCCCTTTCCTGGTTTTCTTTTTTGTCCGTCTGTCTGTCTGGTTTGTTTGTTTGTTTTCCTTGCTAGTCATCTTTTGGTTCTGCTTCATTTTTGTGCTCCCATCCCACACTAGAGTGTTTTATTTTCTCATTCCCCCATTCCTCAGGAACCTGCATTTTGCTGGTAGGAAGGCCCATGTGAGCAAAGACAAGAAGCCTGGCTCCTGTGGCTAAATACCATTAACTGCTGCCAGGGTCACAGGAAGGGAGTCTGTTTATTAAAGGGCAGGAACATTTGAAAGAGTTAGAAAATAGTCTTTTATTCTTCTTCTAGCTTTCTAACTTTGACCTGTTTCATGATTGGCCTATATTTCTTGTTCTTCAGTTGCCTTTGAGACACCATGTAGAAGCTGTCTGTAGTCAAGAAAAGATAATGGTGCAGCATGAGGGTGAGAAAAGATAATGCTGATTTACTGTGAAAATGGGAATACAGTATCAGAAAACCCTGACTTAGGCAAAAAGTGGCCACCCAGCCAGCATTGCCTCCCCTCCTACTTCCCATATAAAGATCAATTCTCCTGGTTTTACCAGTTCCTGTAACAATTCTCTTACACTGGACCTCCAGGTTTACAAGAATAAGTAGCACACATTAAGCTCTCTTTTGCCAGGTTTATTTGTACAAAAACATTCAGACAATGTTAATGAAAAAAATACAGTGACTCCAATCATTTGACAGTAATGAATCTGAGACGCATTCCATTCTTGTCTCACCAATGCTCTTTTCAGGAAGTTTTTGTTTCTTGTTGCTGGCCAAGTCTAATTAGCTTTAGTTTGAACACTACATTTCCTCACGTAATGGTTTGACTGCAGAGCTCTGTGCTGCACCTCTTCCATAAAAAGCTTTGATATCAGCCTGGCTTGCTTGTTATGTAATGAAATATGTCTCACTATAACAATCCTATGAATGTGCACTATAACAGGCAAGGTTTGCTTCATTAGAAGCGTATGCGATACATCTCTAATTTGGTTAATCTATAAGGTGCAAATCTACCCTGCCTTCTGCCTGACTTCAGAGCTAATTGCCTCTCTCCACTACAACTAACACATCCTGCTCTGAGAAGCAATATAATGGAATTGTGACACCTTGTGGTGATTCACATTACAGGTGGAATAAAGCAACCGATAGTAAGAGAACGTACATCTACACAGTAATACAATTTTACCTGATTCAGTAATGCCCTTTTGAATTAATTTAGACTGCAGAAAAATACAGGTCATGTTTACTGTTGAAACTGCAAGGTCTAAAAATCTGCCCATAGTTTCCTTTTTAATGCAGGTCACTTGGGAAATCAAACAAATGTCTGACTGAGAAATTGAATGAGAGAAGGAAATATACAAAAAAGAGAGAAGAGGATCTTGGGCTTTCATTTCACAACCAGAAACAGTAGGCAATGGCTTATTTCTCAGAACAACACTTAAGTTCTGTGGAGTCACTGTCGGGTAGCTTTATGCACTAATTATGGATTTAAAACTGGGGACTTAAACCATGGTGAGCAGCTTTATTACAGCAGTTCCAATTTTCCCCTGAAGAATTAAGACTGATACACCCAGGCATTCTTATCGGGTATACTACCCTTGAGCAGCCCACTTGTTTATTACTAAGCAGCGATACTAATGATGGCTCTCTCTCATCTAATATTCCTTTATGCCACAGACCAACAGAGACTATTTCAGCCTTTCCTTTTCTGCCAATTTTTTTTCTCCAGCAGGCCCACGTCTTAGAATCCTTTCTTCCAATGACAATGGTACTTCAAAGAAATGTTTTTTTTAATTTTTTCTGCATTTTATAGTGTTTCTGGCTGCTGGAGGGAGGAACTGAATAATTCAAAACATGCTTCCCTTTTTCACCCTCACCTGTAACTGCTAAGAGGATTATTTTACTGTCACCTTCACAGAGGCACTGAGCAGCAGTGCTCCATGGGGCAGGATGAATGGCTGTTGGCAGTAGCAGCAGCACCCGGGCTAGTTGTGTGGCAGCTGTTATTTTTGCATTCCTTCCCCTGTTGCTCCCTCTTAGCTATGGTATAGCTCCCTCCAATTTCTTATACCAGTAATTCCACAGTCTTTTTCCTGCTTATGCAAATGTTTCTAGTTTTTCAATAGCTTCAGTAGCTAACAAGTCTGAGCACTTGTTACAGTCTACTCATGCAGATTTAACTTAGGTATCAGTGAGTGTGTCTACACGAGACACCATGTCTAGGGGACAGAAGTTGCACATAAACTGGTTTAAGTGATCAGGAACTGGTTTAAGCCTGTAACAGAATAGAAGTTCAATGCACATAAACCAGTTTCAGAATGGCTGAAACTGGTTTAAGGTAAACCAGGTTGGATGTAGTATCAAGCTTAACTGATTTAGGTCAGATTGGTTTATGAAACTTCTGTCCCAGACCCTTCCTGGTTCAAGTTAAATTGGAGTGTCCCAGCATCCCAACATGCTTTCCAACCCTGGGCTGGGCTGTGCTGTCTGCTCCAGAGAGCAGGGATGGGGCCACCCCTCTGCTCCCTAGCTGGAGCAGTGAGGGCTGGCTCACTGGCTTGAGTGTGTGTGTGTGTGGCCCAAATCCCCAGGCAAACCCCTGATGGGATCTGGGGTCAGGGAGGGGGCTTAAACAAGTAGGCATATACATTGAGGTGTCACAACTTTGGGATCTTTCCCAGGATGATTCAGTTCAAAAGAAATATACAGCTCAGATGCCTTTAGACCTCCCAAGAGAAATCCAAAGCACCAAGTTACTCAGCAGGAGCTAGCCAGTAGGCAGAGTAGAGTATCTGCACTACTCCAACTACTCCAGATGTAGGTATCTCACTCAGGGCTGCAAGAAATGTGGCAAACATTTTGGGAGAAGAGCACACAGAGAGGCTAAGAAGGGAAAGTACAGGCAGAAGCCTTGAGTTCAACATAAAGCACAGCACTCTTGAACACATTATGGTGATCACCACCTGTTACCTAATAGCTTTGTGCTTAGAGCGCTAACCCAGGCAGTGGGAGAGCTTGGTTATACTCTGAGGACTGAACCTCATAGTTCCCACTTCCCAGGAGAGTTCCCTAACCAAAGGGCCATGGGCTGGTGTGGGCATGCTTCTCTAGTCCACCCTGTTGAACCTGGCTAACTGGGCAGTCAAGAGAGCAAGCAAGAGAGAGCATGTATCAGTATCCTAATGCTTCTGGCACTTCTTGGGAGAAGGGAGTCCTGGGTTCCTCACAGGATCCAGAGAGGGTGTAGCAGTGTGGTTGCACCCCTCCTTTGGCTGTGAGCTCTTGGTGTGGGGTATGGTTAGAGCCCCTGCTTTTGTGAAGCTTCAGACCCCAGAGAGTGAGCACTGCTGTTGCTGCTTATCCTGTTTCTCTTGCTGCTGAATTCAGCTGCAAAGAGAGGGAGGGAAGAAGAAGGAAGGGGAAACAGTGGCAGCATTGAACCCCTGGGTTCCAGAGCTGCACGAAAACAGAGGTTTCAGCCAAACCCCACCCCAATCAGCTGATGATCTCAGAGCTCACTGCTCATGTGAAACTCAAGCAGGAACTGGTGCTGACAAGACAGCGAGCTCAGAACTCACTGAGCATGAACAGCACAGACAAATTAGCCTCTCTGCCCTGTTCCTGGACCTGCTACTGGATTCTAGCTCCTACTTCAAGGGCCTAGAATACAGGTCTCCTGCTTTGCAAGGAAGTGCCTTAAGAAGCTACTGGGCAAATCGCTTCCTCCTCCCTTTGTAATGAATTCATGCTTTCAGTGTCAAACAATTGCTTGTTTGTCCCCATATATGGAATCAAGTTGCCTCCAACTAAGGAATCAGTGACATATGCAGACAGTAAGCACCTCCTAAAAAACTGAACTGGATTACAGCAGAGCTTATGTGAGAATTGCTTCTGAGCATTTGTAGTTGCCCTAGTCAACACACCTAATGAATCCAGGTGCCTAAGTAGTCTTACAACTCCTGAGCAGCATTAAATGGGTTCACTTCTTGTGACTTCAGTGCCTACATTCTGCCTAAGTCTTGGCAGGTGCCTACAAGGTAGATTTGGATCTGGCACCAAGTGAATATATGCACTTTTAGGCACATAAATTGTTTTGCAAATCTGCCCCTCTGTGGCTGTGGAATGTAAAATCCAACACCAAGATGTTAAAGACTTAGTAGTTCCTTGGCCTGAAAAATCCAGTTTAGCTAATTAACAGAATGAAGGAAGTGCACAAGTAAAATAAGGCAGGCCTTGAATGCAAGGATCATCTATTTAGTGCATGGCTGAAAAACTTTTATCCTTTTGCTTTCTGTATAGCATCCAGTTTTCAGAATAAGTAGTGTGCATCCTCACTGTTTCTTATGACAACCTTATGGATGGCCATTTTAAAAACAAACTCCTCAGTGGAGGAGAGTCCTCTTCAGATTATAAAAGTCAAGATGACTTAACGGTGGCTAGACCTGTGGTGAGCTGTAGCTGCTGCTGCTGTTAGTGATCAGTTATGTTTCACTGATACTTTGTGCTCACCCTGTCTGTGTCATATTTTTCATCCCATATAGATAGACTGTAAACTCATCAGTGTAGGAACTCTCTTTGCTCTGTGTATGAACAGCAGCTTTGAGGACAACAGAACTACCTCTAGGTTAAATAGGAAGGTAGGTGCAATACAAATAATAAATAACAAAAAGAATGTTACATTCTAGACTTGAAACCCCAAAGTCCTAGTATTGTTAATAAAAGAGGAGGGAATTCCCGGTGGATGGTCAATGAATGCACAGTTAAAAAAGATTTTGGATTCCCACTGCTGGTATGGCTGGCTTCAATTAAAGGATATATGCAGTGACGTATACATCTGACCATTCCTTCCATGGTGTCCTGCATGTCCCAAGATGGTGAGTGACTAGAAAGCTAAAGTGCACAGGCCAAGTACATTGCAGCTTAGCCTTATAATTTATGACAGTGACACAACTGTACCACATCAGGAGGCACTATATAAGGTCAAAGGGTGGGGAGGGGGGTTTCAAATATATTATCAGGATTTATGACATGACATTATTCCCAGATTACAATTAAAGAAAACTCAAATGAATGCATTAGTGATTTTGCCAGCAAAGTGTATAATTCTTGAAATGTGTGTTTGTCAGCATTAAAACCCACCAAAAGTCATCTCTGTCTTTGCATGTCTCTTCCTATGGAAGCTGATTGTGGGAGGGGGGAGAGGGGAGCAGCTGGTGTTCTGTAGAGAGAAATTACTGAATCGCTCCATGACAAAAGCCATACTATTTGCCCTTCTCCTCTTGTTGTGAGTCTTGTGTTGGGGTGGTGGTAGGGAGGTTGAGAGGCCATTCCACAGCTATCAGGATAATGGCACTTGCTTCTTCATATTATCATTGGTCTTCTGAATCAGGGTGGACAACCTGTGGCATGGATGCCAAAAATGGCACAGGGAGATTTTCTGCGTTGCGTTTGGCAGAACCGGGAGGGGCAGGAAGCAGAAAGCAGAGTAGCTTGGGGGAGGGAAAGGGGGTCAGAGTAGCACTCAGGGAATGTATGGGGCTGATTTGTGGCACACCTACCAAAAAGATTGGCCCCCACTGTTCAAGAACATTCCCCAGTCCTGAAAAGCTAGTTCCTAGTTTTTCATGCAGCAAGAATTCTAGCTACTTAGTTACTTTGCTTGGCAGGAAACGAATCACTAATCTGCTATCGCTTCTAATATACTGTGCTGTCACCACAGTCTTAAGCTTCTCCAGTGGTCTGGAATACTCTCTCCTTTTTCCATTCAGGACCTTCAGATTGTTTGTCCTCAATACATGGTCCAGCCTGGGGGGAAAAAAAGAAGAAAAGAAAGCTGGCTGGTAAAAGAGTCTTTGAATCGCAAGGTTCTCTTTCCTTCCACCCCATATTATGCCATGCATACATAATTTGATATCCACTTAAAGCTAGTGAACATTTTAACAAACAGTTTTATAAGGGTTGAAGAAGGGGGCAGGGAGGTAGAATCAGCTGTTGTCTCACTAAATGTTCACCTGTAACCTCCAGACAGCCAAGATCACTAATGGGAGGAAAATGGTAAATCAAAAAAGGTATAAACTATGCCCTTGGTACAAGGAAAGCATGTGTGTTGAATTAATATATTACATTTCTGATAATAAAAATCTAAATAGACACTTTTTCTCATCTTTTATAGGTATGTTGGGAGCCAAGGGGCCAGCCAATTCACTTACACTGCCCCTTCCACAAATTACATTGTCACAGAGATGCAAAAAAGAGATGCCAGCTTCTGGGTGTTATTGGTGGCATAGGATGAATGGGAGCAGAGTGACTTGAAGAGATGCATGGAATCGGAGATCTTGGGAATGAGACAAAGACAAGGAACTCATGGAGTGCTGAATGGTACAAACACCATATCTGAGAAGCTCTAAGTCTCTTTGCAGTAGGCCTGAGCAAAGCAGCTAGTATTTACTTCAGATTCGGATTTGGCCAATTCAGGGGACAGTGATTCAATCTGGTAATTTGAATCACTATCTCAGATCGACTGGCTGAATCTGATTCGGAGATTTGGCCACCACTGAATCGTCCAGATCACTGAATCAAACAGTCCCCACCCCCCGCCCACTCTTCCAGGCCTGTTAATGACTGTCCCACCCAGCCCCAGCATCCTGGCTCTTAAAAAAAAGAAGAAAAAAAAAGAAAAAGCCCTGCACTGTCTGGCTCCTGCAAGGCAGGAGGGGCAATCCCCACTGTCCCACACTGCACGGGGGGCTCTGCAGTGAGCCCCCAGAAGCCCTGACAGCAGCCATTGCAGCAGCCAGTGAGTGCAGGGCTTTTTTTCTTGTTTTTTTTTTTAAAGAACCGGGAGCTGAGGCTGGATGGGGCAGCTATTGACAGGGCTGGGAGAGTGGGCGAGAGGTGGGGGCTTGTGACAGAGGCTCCCATGCAGTGTGGGGCAGTGGGGGGCAGTGGGGATTGCCTTCCCCACACTGGCAGGAGCTGGTGAGTGTGGGGCTTTTTTTTCTTTTAAAGAGCTGGGATGCTGGGGCCGGGCGGGGCAGCCATTGACAGGGCTGGGAGAGCAGGCGGGGGTTGGAGGGGTGCTCAGAGGGGATGGGGGAGCAGGCAGGGGATGGGGCCTGGCAGCATTCCTCCCATGGTCCCCTCTGCCAGCCTCCTCCCCCCTTACCAGCATGGAGTCTGGGTCCAGCTCACTGTGGCAGCAAGTGGGGACTGCCCAAGTCTCTGAATCTCTCCAAAGCTTTCTGAATTTTTTCTGAATCAATTCAGAGTGCTTGGAATCAATTTGGACCTTTTTATTAGTCTCCCAATTCAATTTGGATTTGGAGATTTGGCTGCCGAATTGAGCTGAATCTTCTCCAAACGAATCAGCACCCTAAGCTTCGTACAGCCCTACTTTGCAGGCCTATGATTCTGAAGAGTTCCGGCAGGTCCCTGCAGTTTTCTGTTTAGAAGTAGGTCTTGGTAATGGTTTCAACACAGGCACACATGCCCTTTGCTACGGAAGGCCTGTTGCAAGTGCTTAATTAGGTCTGAGGAGTTCTGCAAGCCCCTTCCTCCCCCACTGCTCTATTAGGAGATAGAATTGTCAGTGGTTCCCTGGGACTTGGAGAGGTCTAGCAACTGTGAGATAAGGTAAGAGAGACATTTGTTTCTTGCTCAGTAACCATGTCCAACTACCATATGTACAAAAAGATGTGGGAAAAGAAGAAAAAACAACAGAGGGACTATAGGCAAAAACTATGGCTAGTATTAAAGCTGCTTGGCTTTGTTTGTATGTTTGTTGTTTGTTTTTGCTCATGTTTAGCAGCCACTTTGTTTTATATTGTTTACTAGTGAAATCAGCAAGTCCAGCTGTACCAATCTTAGGTTTTTCTTTTCACGTATTGTGGCAAGCAGGGATAGATGGTATCCCTAAACTCATGGGGGACACACACTCCCAACTTTTGGCATTGCTGTTGGAAAAAAATAAAACCCCAGCTTGTTCCTGTATGTCAGTGGTAGGTGGTAGATTTCCTTACAGCCTAGTGTGTAGGCATTGCTAATGCTTTCCTCAGTGCTATTCATGATTGTATCCCAATGGTCCTGCAGAACAAGGAAGCAGAACCCTTAGCAGCTAACACATCTCCTGGTTCCTTCAGGAAGGCAAATAATGGACACATATGTTGGCCTAAAACAATTTGAAGACCCTGGGCATTTTTACATGTGGTTTGGAATGAAGTGCTGGGCAATTTAATTAGCAAGCTGTGCTAATTAAAAGCGCCAGCGCAGCATGCGTATCAGCGTCCCTGCACTGAAAAAATGGTGGTGGGGTGCTTTGAACTGAAGCTCATCCAAATTGTTTTATTTCAAAGTGCCCCACCACCATTTTTTCAGCATGGGGATGCTGATACACGTGACGTGGAAGGCTGCTGGAGCATGTCAAATTCCATGCACTGGAATCTGCACTGACACTGGATTTCCAGCAAGTTGGAGCAGGCTCCCTGCACATCTGTAGGAGCCTCTGTTTTTAGAAATCCAGGTAGTTTTTCAGGCTCCTTGCTGATGCTAGCAGCCTGTAGATAAATGGTTTTCATAACAGCATTACAGGCTTCCAGCTCCAGAAGCATGATAGGTGGTTGTGAACACAAAAGTGGCTTGTGAACATTGCCATGGATCTGTAAAAGTCAGGGGTAGTTAGTTTTCAGAGAGCAATAGCAGCCTGCCTCTGTACAGACTCCAACCATATACTGTGGCATGGTTGGGTTGGGGTTAACTCCTCATACAGGCCCATGAAGATCTGCTGTCTAATAATGAAGAAGTTCTAGAACTAGTATTGTATACCTCACGTCCGCAAAGAGTATACAATATGATTCCACCAAATTCTGTTAGTTCTTCTGCTTTGGAAACACTTGAGTACACATTAAGACAGGGCAGTGATCACTGAATTCAGCATGTCTTTCATATCTATCTTGTACACTCCCTTTGTACCATGTGTATCCAATGCACCTTCATGTTTCTGTAATTCCTGAAAGAGTTCCAATAACTCTCTGACCCACTGTCCTATATCCCAAATAGTTTACTTGTGTCCAGGAGAAGCTCATTCAACAAACCTGTGATTCTTACTCAGCAGGCTGCATGAGAAAATAGGCCAAAATCACTTTCATTGGTGCCATGAAAGTAACATCCCACAATACACTACAGATCAATTCCTAGAGGGACTCAGTTCTGTTTGGTGCCAGAAGACCATGGATACCCCTCCACAATTGCCAGCATTGCAATTCAAGATACTATGGCTTGGTGTGTATTAGAAAATCAAACTACACTCCCCTCCTACCATGTGTTTGCCTCTGACTTGTATGTGGTGCATCATACTATGAGGATACTTAGCCATGAAGATGGATTACAAGGCAAATAGAGTTTTATCATTCCTGAGCCAGTTTAGCAGCACTTTTTAAAATTCATTCAACTCAATGCACATTTCCTATCTTTCCACTAGCTGCTTGGCACATCCAGAGCTGAATATCAAATTCTTAACACACCTGATTGTAATCAGTGATATTAGATATAGCACATAGTAAAGGATAGGGGTGCTTATATGTTTACTATAAAAATGCAACAATCATCAATATACTATTATCAGATATAGCAAATACCAACTCTTACTGCATGATTTTACATGGACCAATATGTGAAATCAATGGCATTTCTGTTTTCTCTTGAAATTATCACCACCCCAAATCCAAGGTAAAGTGTGAAAGAATAAACAAGCTATTGAATACAGTCATAGATAAATATTTGAGCTTGCCTGGGACATGAATGGTCCTGCCACAAAGAACTATGAAGAAAATAATTACTCAGTTGCCTATTATTTGATCCCTCATTTTCTAGACAGTGTGGAGACCCCATTGCCTTAAGGACAAAGATCTGTAACTGCAAGCCCTTTGAAAACTGTCATTACATTTCTATATGAGTAAATATGCTTGATTATTTAAGGTCTGACGTGTGTTTGCATGGTGAATAATATGCTACAGAGATCAGTATACACCACTCTCCTTAAATTCAGCATGTATTTCATTTTCAAAAACAAATATCCCTCCCTAAATCCAATCTCAAAGTTTGAAGCTACAGAAAACAAAGGACAGTTAGTCTAAACAAATCTTGTACAAGAAGGAAATGGAATAATGTTTTCCATGTACACAGGACTTCGATATAAAGAAAAGGAGGCAAAGAACAAAGTGAGAACTGCTACCACTCATTTATTAAATAGGCATGTCATGCATTAAAGTAGACATGATACACAACCATGTTAGTGCAAATGAGTGATTTACAGTGTTACATTTTAATGATTCAGCATAAATGGTTAAGATCTTTAGAAGAATGGAACTCTTTAATATGTACACAATGGAAAGACGTGCTATTTAGATAAGTACACCTTGACCTTTAGAGCTGTTGGAGATATCTGTGTGAACAAGAAAGCTTTTGTCTGCTGCATACAGCACTGGGCCTATGCCAGGGCTTGCCAGATCTGTGCAAAGAGACTTGTTTATTAAGGCCTTGTAACTGGAGGCTAAGTGAATATAGTGCCTCCCCTCCAGGGTCTATCAGTTAAATTCCAGCTTTGCCTAGTCTGCCTCATCTCTATGCAGTTGTCATGGGAAATTGCTGTATTTGTTTGAACTTGTCTCAATATTTAGATTAAACACAGAAGTAAACCTTTTGGGCTCCATATCTAGGCTGATTTCTCTCTTTCCAAATCACTTGCAAATGCAGGAGTGCAGCTGTTCATGACTACTGTATCCTACTGGCCTGATTGAAAACCATGAATTTGGGACTTGTCCCCCTACTGCAAATTCCACACCCTTAAATCATTGGCAGTCCAAGGAAGAATGTGACAAAGGTGTACTGGGCTCTTTTGGGTCAATAATATTCTTCTTTTCAGTTGGAAACAAGGAAAAATACCCTTTCAGGGTAGTATGTGACAGCCCCTTTTGAGAAAATTAAACTCCAAGGTTAAGGTTAAGATGATTAGTTATGGTTACCAGCTAAGGCAGAACAGCATGCCATATGAACAGACTGACCAGCTATTTTGTTCTAGGACTTGTTTAACAGATCACGTGTATATTCAGGGTTAGGCCTTTAATCTTTAATCTGGGTTTCATGTGATGTCCTAAAATGGATGGCCTTTTCCCTGTAATAAAATACAACCATTCCTTGGTGGGTATTTAAATTATTAGTTAAATTATTATTTAAATTATTATTTAAATGATCTTTTTCTTAGTCCATCTCCATAGAATTAGATCAATAGCTCTACAGTTTTGCTTTAAGTCATATATCAATATATATTCTTATATTTGTGTACATTTGGGCAAGGATAATGAAAGAGGCCCACAGAGTTTTGTGAACCAAGCAAACAAGTCACAGGAAGATCTACCCACTCTGCTTCATTTGGCACTTATATTTTAAGGTTATATATTCCTGACAGTCTGCTTGTTAATGGGATTTTTGCAAATGTTTTTTCCTCCTCACATACATATCCTGTAGAGTGCACTTGGAGCCTTTTTTTTTAGCATTCATAACATTTTGAAAAGTAGCCTCCCTAAGTAGCAGTATTATGAACATTTTAGTCTGTGAGCATTATGGCACATGTTAGTCCCACTTGCCATGTATACATTTTATTTCATTGTTACTTGGCTCCATTTCCTTTTGCTATTTCCTCTTATAAACTATAAAATGGAAAGATCAGCTTTAATGTACAATAATTGATGTTATTTTTCTTCTGTCAGTAGGTATCTGGAATATATTACAAGCACAGCTATTTTCCTATTGGTGGGCATTGAAAAGAGAGAGGAACTTTCTACTGTTACAATGTAACTTTGGTATTGAGAGCATACTTTATTCCACAGGCATAGTTCCATGTTCTTTTTGAACATGTTTAGCTGATTACATTTCTGGCTAGATAAATCAAATAGGTATTCCAGTGTAAATGTGTGTTGGGAGATCCTACAATAATATGCCAGACTGTAGAAGAATGTTTATCCTCTCTTCCCTGAGAAGCTAAGTCCCTTCTCATGCCCCACTGACAGTACTGAAGGCACCTCCAGGTTAAAGATCCAAGGAAAGGCCTGGGGAAGAACACTGTTTAATTGATTCTGGGCAGCTGAAACCTGTTCTGAAGAGTGTTGGCTGGAGCAAGCTTTGGATATAAATGCATACGCATAGGAAACATAAGCTTTGAGTTTCTGCTTTGAATATAACCAGGCAGTAGTTTCTGTGCTGCTGAGTATAGGCAGGAATTTCTTTTTTTTTTATATGGTTTGCTCTATGGGAGATAATGTACATATTTCAATTGATCTAGGGTCTTTATTCAGTGTTTCAGCCCTGCAGTTAGTAAACAAGGTAGCTTTATATCTAACCCTAATGCTACAGACAATAGGTGTTGCATATTATATAGAGCACTACCTTTCAGATGCATTGAATTCAACACACTTCAGTGTTGGGCAGATCTTGCAGGTTTCAATTTGGCTGTGAAAATTGTATTTTATGGTACTCATTAGACATTGTGAGACTTGAGGTAACAATGGAGTGGGAAGAAATTTCTAGAGAGCTTAGTGTTTTCATTTTAAGAAAACAAAGCAAACCCTTGAGTCTTATGTAAGTGAAGGGAGATGAAGATTTGTTTGTGAAATAAATAATCAGCTTGTGTTTAATTAGAATAATTGCAAATACTGAAATGACTCAAGCATTCAAGAGAGTGAGAGGATACAGGCATGGAAGGAATAAAAGGTTAATATAGAAAACTGGGATATTTCTAAATATTTTACTGCTACTGTGGGGTAGGAGGGATAGCAGCAAGATAAGTTTCAGGTGGCAACTTTTAAATTCTAGCCCTTGACCTTAGAAAAGGTCAGCATATTTGTCTAATATGCAGTTAATCAGAGATGAGAATGACTGACTTGTTTTGGAAAAAGCAAAAATGAATTTGTAGGTTGGCAAACTGAGGGACAAGAGAAAAGAGGTTTCTTTTGATGTTGAATTTTTTAAAGCTTTCTATGAGTAACATACTATTAATTTCATGTAATCCATAAAACATAATAGTACCTGAACAATAGAAGACATCACCAATTACTGTTATGTGCAACAGCCTATATAAAAGCATGGATTCTGCCAGAGGGATCACTTCCTGGTTAAGAACAAAATAAAAGCTTCTAAAAATGCAAAGGCAAATTGCAAAGTGAAGCAAATGGATTTATATAATGTACATCATTCCAATGGCAGGGGAAGTTTTTCAGCTCTGGAGCTAGACTCATTCTGTTTCTACAATATCAGAATATTATCTATGACTAACTCAGAGAAAGATGAGAGTAGTGGCTATATTTAAAGGAACTGAAAAACTTTTTCTCCTCCTGGTAAGTTCTGCTTATTCTACCATGTTCCACTGTTACTCAGGCTCATGATTGTTGTGCCCTTTTTGTCAATTCCCATTGGATTATAGAAGAAGTAATTATTTTACAGTGTCTCCTCTCCACCCCCATTGCTAAAATCCAGCCCAAATTCCTTCATCAGGCTCCTGCCATGTTTTACTGCATGCAGTTCAAACATTTTGCCGTTGCCATCAAATTTCCACACATACCAAAAACAATGCTCTCTTCTTCTTTAAAGCTCAAATCTCCCATGAAGCTATCCAGCATCAAATTACCATGCCATCTCTTGATTGTGTTTGACTTACAACAAGGGGCTAGAAGTTGATCCTGGGGTATATTGCTTCCTCTGTGTGGTCTAGGACAAGTTACTCAAGTCCTATGTCTCAGTCTCCTTATCAGTCAAATGGAGATAACACCCAACCTTCATTTAGTAGTTTGAGGCTGGCAGGGGCTGTGAAGTGGTATTTGTATTATTCTGCATATCTCATCAGTGTGAATTAGTCTGGAAATTACTGGAGGTTGCTTGCAGATTTTAAATACAACTATACAGAGCTCCCTATAAATGTAACAAATGCTGAATTTGTTCTGTTCCCCAGTTCACAGATTAACAAAAGGAAACTCGTGATTCCCTGCTATCATGTAAATTCTTAAATCTTGGTTTGGGCTAGACAGCTATGGGAACATCATTATAGTTCTTAAACTATATAGTATTTCATCTACCTTGACAGCCCGGTGTCTAAAAGCTTTAGGAAAGCAACACTTGTGCAGCCTTCTTTTGTTTCTTTTTAAAATTCTGTGCTTGCAGATTTGTAGGAAAATGTTTCAAGGCAGTTTGTGAGCTACCAGTAACATAAAAGGCAGTTTCTGGATCATGGTATTTGAATATAATTCCCTTCAGTTTGTTTCCATTTGTCTCCCAAGAGCACACAATGAGATGAGATGATTCTCCTGAAGACAAGAGTAGAAAAATACTGTTTTTAAGCCTCCATCTTTTTCAGGGGTCTAAATTTAGTGATGTTGAAGGCAGGAAAATATCCTCCTGTTAAATAACTAATAATTATAGAGGATGAATGGCTGGAGGAAAGAAGCAATTTGACTTTGAAAGAAATCGAGGCAGTAAACTATGTGCCAGAGTCACTGCATTACCATTCATATCTTTAGATACAATCCAACAATACAGAAAGCCTTTGTAGAAAACATAACAATATACCAGACTGAAAAGGTACAAAAGTACATGACAATGACATAGTCACCTAGGTGACATAAAGAGATGCATTTAATGGTGATAATATGCAAATAATTCTATAGTTTTAATAATTTTACTTATGGGCTGCACATTTCAAAGATGACTTAAAGCAAATACAAATTTCCATACCCAGATACACAAAAGTCTTGCTATACTGATACTAGTAATCTTTTGAGCAACAAAAAATTAGCTGGGGTGATGTGTTAGTAGCAGTTCCAGCGTATGTACCTCTCATGTCTATTGAAATCTCACATTTCCAACTGCAATGAAAAAGGGAAGCTGTTTGCAAAGTAAACTCTGTTTAGCAGTGATGAAGCAGTGGGGAGCCAGTACTGGTTTTTTTAAAACAAAATAGGTATCATAAGTTTGTAAACAAAACTACAATGTCCTCGTCTGGTGATCAGAAGTCTGCAGGTGGCAGTCTTTTGCCTAAGATCCCCATTGATTAGGAAATCAAACCACCAGTATATTGCACCTTTCATGTCATGCTGTTTTAAAGGGAGACTGGAAAAAATGCTGTTCTCATATACTCCAGTACCACTCTACCGCCAGTTCACTCCCAGCACTTTTGGCTCTTGAACAAAGGTATGAGTACTTTTCCTGCTCACTTCAAGAACTCCCTAGTTGCCTCTTAAGGAGATGTAGCAGATCTCTCCCCATGCTCATTGCTTGAGAATTGTTGAGACAGCTTCTTAAGCTGTTTTCCATAACAGTAAGTGGAATACAAAAAGGTTTCCCACAAAGCAAGATTTAAGAACTAAAATAGCATCTACATTCTTCAACATAAATGTATATTAAGCCTAAATACTTCTGTGAGGATTTTGTGTCTGGGACTGGATGTGAGCCTCTGTGGAGAATGAACCTTCTACATGACATCATATCCACCTCCATAATTTAGTATACCCCGGTGTATGAAATACTATACTATTTTGCAGTGGGAGCTCCTTACTGTTCAAGGAAGAGCTGCTGCAGGGGCAGAAAACGTCAAGGGAACATGAAGTAGGACCTGCCATTTGTGTCCCCAAGCCATCCTCACATGTATCATTGAGTCCAAGAATGTTCATCTTTTCAGGAAGCCACTGTCTTGTATAAAGCACTTCCCCTTCCCCCGTAAAAACAACAGTATGAGGAGAGTCCCCTTTGAGAATCTAGAAAAAAACAATATCACCAATGAAAGTATTTCAAAGGAAGATGGATGCAATATTTGAATCTATAACTAGTTTCCCTGTAAGGATCTTTTTGAACACAAGTTTGTCTTCTGCTGTATGATTTCATGCGTCTGCATAAATGACATGACAAATCAGTGGTAATTTTCAGATCATTATACCTTTTATTAAAAGGGAGTGAGGAGAATTTTTCACTCATCTGGCCTGAAGAACTGAACAATTCTTGTGAACGTTAATGGTATGTTTTAAATGAGAGCTAAAAATACAGATCTATGTCTGTTTATCAAATATGAGTTAGTTAGTTAGGATCTTTTTTTTACTTATAATGACAGGCTTTGATTTTGACTGAGTTAATACAAGTCTGCCTCAGCTATGTACTCATTAAAATAAAAGCCCTCTTACCACATGTAAAGAATAGCTTCATGCACTGGAAAAGTAACAACCACTTCAGCTATTCCTGAGTTTAATACATAGCTGGAGGAAGGACTGAATGATCACAAGACTTGGACACTGGAACTGCTAATTACCAGGCATTAAAGCCACAAGGCTTATTTATATTAAAGCGCTTGGCAGTGCAGCCCTAACTGCAGTCCCCTATGCACCTGTAAATCTCTTTCATCCAGACACACAAGATCTGTCATCAGTGCACAAAACATTCACACCATTCTTCTGATGCACTCACTCTGAACAAATCCCCTAGCACTGCATCTTGTTCCAAGTCAGTCTGTGCCTTTGCAGAGACAGTGTACAGGAAATGCCAGTATTGCAACCGCAGGTTTTCGATTGACCCTGTCAACTAGAGTCCTGTAAGGCTTCTTTCCACCCTCCAGTAACAGCTTTGACAGCTCAGAGCAAAGGCCCTTTTCACCTGTCAAACAGCTCAGTTGTACAGAAGACTGAGAGCAGCCAATGTAGTATCCTTATTCCTTTCTGCCCTTCCCATTCAGCTTTTGCAAGACAAATAAACTAGACAAAGATAACTGCATTAAAACTACTGTATTAAACTTGAGTGAGGGTCCTTGAAGTCCTTGGCTGGTCCTTGAAGCCCTTTCTGTAAGACCATAATCAGGGTGCAAGAGGTTAATCCAACCTCTTAAATTTGAAGAATTCTGCCTCCTACCTTTTACAATTTCGATCTACAGCAATGACTTTTTATCTCCAGTTTTCACTTCAGGTTCAGAGGATTTGTATTTTGTTTATCAGATTCAGTGATTAGCATCCCCAGCCCTGCACACTCCCAAGGGATCCATAACTGTCAGAGTCATCTGAAGTGTTTGAAGCTTGCTTTTTTGGAAACTACATTGAAGTCACCTGTGCATGTTAGAAGGCCACCCAGGATGCCAGCCTAGGCAGTGTCCTAATGCCAATGTAAAATGCCTTAGAAACACAGGATATGCCTCACAAAAGAGGGCGAAGAGTTCTGCTGCAGCAGTTATTGAAATTTAGATACATTTTAACCTTAATTACAATAATATACTAGAGATTTGTAGCTCGGAGAACCCTCAAAGACTCATGAAAATATTTCTTGTAATACCATTAATGATGCACCTGATCCAAATGGCCACAAACATCAGTTGCCTCTGCTATGCTGAACAGTATGCAGCCTTTCAGGAAGATTAACATGCACAGTAATGTAGTTTGTTAACATAATGACACCCACAAGAGACAGATATGACAAGCTAATTTTATTTCTGTGTTTGCACTGGGAAGTGAGCATGAGCCATCTGCCCAAGGGTATAAGCAGTCACTGTGATTCTCACCAAACAAAAGGGGTAGCTGATCTCTAAGGTACTTGATCTCCCTGCAGGAAGAAACTTTAGCTATTTTTCTCCAGGAAAGCTCAAAGAGAAGTGATGGAAATCAAAGCAGTTTTCTGATAACTCAGGTGTTACCTTGAATAGCTCTGTTCTGCTGTGTTACAGAAAGCCTTTATGCCAAAGGAAAAAAAATCTTCCATTGCAGACTGTGCATACTTTCTATTTCACAGTCCAGACACATTAACTTTTTCCTACTACAAGCCTAAAAAATATAAAATAGAATGGCATAACACACTGTGTCATGCTACAGAAAGAGGTGTAGTCACTGAGCAGTGCTCAGGTGAAGAAGTTAAAAAGTCTGAAATTTTAAAAAGTGAAAAATACATCAGTGAAATCGCTTGATCTCATGTGAGGTAATGCTGATCTTGCAGGTTAGGCCCTGGACTGGGATTTAAAGCATTTGGCTTTGTTGCAGGGTTCCTCTGCAATTTTGGACAAGTCATTTATCTACTCTGTGCCTCAGTTTTCCATCTGTAAAATGAGAAAAAAAAAATCTTTCTTATTCCCCTCCCACCCTCCGAGTTGAAATTCTGGCCCACACTGATGCCTGTGGGAGTTTTGCAATTAATGCCAATAGGGATTTTCTCTTTAGACTTGGGCTGGGTCTGTTTCTTAGGGTGAAGTTACAAATCATACTTAACATTCCACAGGTTTACTCTAGTCTAAGTGGTGTTAAAGTTAGAGCATGCTGCAGTTGCATGTTAAGGGTTAATACTGTTTCTTCCATGCACTGCTCTGATTTGCCACTAGAGAGCTAGTGAGCAGGGGCATGGCTAGGAGCCTGGACACTTGGGCTCTATCCCTGCTGGGGGTGGGGGAGTAAGGCACAGTGCATGCTGGGATTATGGGGGACTACAAGGCATTCCCTTTATCTTTGTGTAGCAGCCTGAAGTTACGTTAACACAAGCTAAATAGCACAGGTCAGGGTTAACCCTCGCCTGAAGTGGTATAACTTTGAGGTGCTCAGGAGGCATTTAGCATAAGTTAACAAGTCTTAACATGTAGACGTTTCCATTTTAAGTGTCCTTAGTGTAGCAGGCAAATTGAGTTGTGGTAAGGCTCTTAGCCATAGTCCAGAACTGAGCAATAAAATTAAACAGAGGAACTTACATGACTCTGGGAGATGTGAGTGCTGTGGCTGGTGTGCTAGAGGAGCAAGCAACAACTGTTTCTTTATAAGGAATGTGCCTGGCACAGTGCTAGGGGATTGGTGCACCATATAAAGAATGCTTGGCATAGTGCCAGGGGATTGGACAATTTGGGATGAGAAAGTTACAAAAGTAATCAACAGACAATGGACAAAGAAAAAGCTGTGTGTTCATGTTGTATCTCTGGGGAGACAGAGGCAACCGTGGACTTTTTGCTCAAAGAGTTGAAAAGCCAGAAATAAACATCCCACACACCCAGTAGAGGACCCGAGACTGGTACCACTAAAGGTCACTGCTGAAACATCTAAAGGAGCCACTTGCCAGGTCATATTATGGGCAGGAAACCTGTAATATTGCCTCGGGGTTAGTATTAAAGCTCGTGTGATACTACATCAGATGAGTTGTTATGTCAATTAGGGCTGTGCGAAGCTTCGGGTGCTGATTCGATTTGGAGGAGATTCGTCCCAATTTGGTGGCCAAATCTCTGAATCCAAATTGAATCAGGAGACCAATAAAAAGGTCCAAATTGATTCAAAACTCTCCAAATCAAGTTGGAAAAGCACAGCTGCAGAGGCCACTGGGGCTTCTGGGTGCTCCATCATGCAGAGTCCCCCCATGCAACATGGAGCAGTGTGGATTATCTGCCTACCTGGCAGCAGCCGCTGAGTGCAGGGCTTTTTTTTTTAAAAAAAGAGCTGGGAGCTGGGGCCAGGCAGGGCAGCCATGGAGGGGATGAGAGAGAGAGAGAGGGTGGGGGCTGGGGGGATCATGGCAGTGCCCTCCCACACAGTGTGGGGCAGTGAGGGGCAGCGGGGATGCCTGGCAGCAGCCAGTGAATGTGAGAGGTTTGGGGTTTTTTTTAAAGAGCGGGGAGCTGGGGATACGCAGGGGATGGGGGGGTCATGACAAAGTCCTACATGCAGCATGGGGTAGTAGGAGGGCAGTGGGGATCACTCCCCCCCCACCTGGCAGCAGCCAGTGAATGGGGCCTTTTTTTGTTAACAGCTGGGGGGCTGGGACCGGGCAGGACAGCCACTGATGGGGCTGGGAGAGCAGGTGAGGAATGGGGCCTTTTTGATTTGGAGATTCGGTGGTGACCAGATCTCCAAATCTGATTTGGCCAAATCGATTTAGAACAGTGATTTGAATCATCAAAACACTGTCCCCTAAATCAGACAAATCTAAATCCAAAGCATATACTGGCCACTTTGCACAGGCCTAGTGTCAATCCTTTGGGGCTCTGGCAAAAAGAAATCCTATTGGTAACAGTTGGCGAGCCAAGCAGGAGCCAGAGATGAATTGATAATATCAGATTGGGAACTATAGCTGAGTGGACTCAGTAACCTTTAGGGATTGGGGAATGAGAATAGCCAGTTGGAGTCCTGATTACCCCCTTTCTTGTACCCATTTTTGGGATAATAGGGAGGACTAGTTCTTGAGAGTGATAGTTCTGGGCAAGTTGTAAAAGCAAGCATCATGACTGATACTGTTGATACCCCACAACCAGTGCCTGCAGTGCTGCAGCCCTTTGTTTTTGATGCATGGTTAACTTTTGTAAGTCTTGGAAAGTCCTTGCCAGGACAATTAAGCCTAAGGTTGGTAGAAAGGAAAAAAGAAAGGCGTTGCTGGAGGGAATGTTCCCAGTGTGTGAAGCGTTGCATAAGGAGGTTGTCTGGCTACAGACAGAGGTTGAAAACTGGGAACTGGAGGTTGTGGTTGTGAAAAAGGAAGGAGAAAGATGGAAGGAAGCAGAGAAACAGGTTAAACCGTTGAAAATTCCTCACTGTCAGATGGCTATTAAAGCTTTGCAAACAGCTGTTAAACAAGAGACAACTGCAGAGGAGAGGAATGAGTTAGAAAATGAATATAGAAAATTAGAAAGCAAGGTAGTACAGAGATTAACAGAGCTCATTTGGACGCAAGAGCTGGCAGGAGTGGCAGAGTCAGATCTAAATTGGTCAACTTGGCCTTTAGTACCTCCCAACCTACAATAGGGAATGGATGCCCTACTCCTCAAGCACCCAGGAGGCTAGTAGGATGAGTCTGTTTTGACTACGAGGGGTGTCCAACCATTCAAGCTTTAGTGGGGAAAAAAGGGATATATGAACCCCACCTAACGTTAATTGATACTGGAGCCTGATCAGCATTTGTGCAACAGTGACAGGGTCCAGAAGGGGTTATGATCCACCCCAAAGCATTTGCCAGGAGGAGAGAGTGAGAATGGAATTTAAGGAATGACTGCTTTACAAGTTTCAACCTGATCTCAGAGAGTGCCTGAAGTCAGTGGTTTAGACAAGGGCATGTGTTGTGGTCTGTTTGGGTTAAGTAAAACAAGCATCATGGGCACAATAGGAAGCCAGTAGCAGAGAGAATTAACCTCTGTGCTAGAGACTCTGAATGTTTGTAACAGAAGTAGACCCTAATGACCAGGCTACTTTGCAGATTGTTAACATGTTTGTGCCACACAGAAAGTGTCAGAAGTAGTGCTGTCTGTTTGCTCTGTGCTTCTGTTGCAAAGTAGAGAGACTGCTGGAAGTGTAAGTGTGTGCACTCTCATTAGTAATGGGGAGATGAGAAATGTTTTTGCTTTCTTCCCCTGCTCTCCAGGAGCAGTGTGGATATCCTAGAAAGGATAATGTTAACAATTTGTGAAGGTGAAAAAAAGAAAAGAAAAAGGTGTTTATAAAGACACCATGTGGAGCTAGTCAAGTTTTTGCTGTATATATTAATTATATTACATTAATCAAAACAAGGAACTGAGGACATTTCTTAAAGCGCAGGCAGAAATAAGTTAAAATGTGGCAAGATACAGGTGTGTCTCTTGACTGAGGGACTAAACCCTCCCCCACAAAGGCAGTGTAAATATTCACTAGAAGCTGAAATAGGATTATAATGCACAGTAGATAGTTTGTTAAGATGCCTAGTGTGTTTAACTCCCTGATTTGGTCTGCTCTGAAGGCAAAGGGGAAAACCTGAAAACTGACAATAGACTTCAGAGCTCTGAATTCAGTAACAACTATTGTAGTAAAGTACCCTGAAATGTGAGCAGCTACAATAGGAGGGGTGGAATGGTTTTCAGTATTGGATTTGGCTAATAAAGGGGGAGGTTGTTGTTGTTGGTTTTTGTTTGTTTTTTTGTTTTTTCCTTGGTATGAAAATGCTGGTATTATTTTAAATTTATATTCAGGGGAAAAACAATAGTGTTTTAACCAAGTATCCTAAAGATTTAACAATGCCTAGCAATAAGAATGTGGAAAAAGCTTTTCAAGTAAAAAAATAAAGTAAAAATTCTGAAGGAGAAATTGTTCCTCTAAAGAAAAAAAAATCTTTAAAGTGGTAATGTGGTTAAAATTATAACAAGGGTATTGACATCCCACAATCTCAGATTTTAAAAAAATTGTAAAGGTACCAATTCCAATTGCCAAAATGGTGCAATGGGCCATTGAAAACAATAAAATAAATATGGATGATCCTTGTCATTCAATATATGTGTGTGTGTGTGTATGTATATTAAATGTATATGTGCATATATATTAATTCTGTGTGTCTGTTTAATGTATTTTAAAAAAATCTGAAAAATGTCAGTAATGTGTACATTGCCACTGTACATGTCAGCATTGTAAATATGAATGATATTTCACTGTGAGGAGTTTTCTTCGACAGGTTTGTGTGTGTTTGGGTTTTTTTTGCAGAAATCATAGTGTAAAATTCAATCCAGTAGCAAAGGTGACTGATAGACCACAAAGCCTTGTTACTATCAGCAGAATCAATAGCATCTTCCTTACCTAAGCGCTGGCTTTACTACTACAACAAACTGTCTTGTCTGTTTTATGTTATTTGGTTTGCAGTTTGTTTGTTTGTTCATTTGGGTTTTTGTTTGGTTTATTTAAGTTGTCAAGAGATTAAATGCCTTTAAATATAATCTTGGATCCCTCCTGTCTACAATCATGCAACTTGCCTGTGGTAACTACAGAAAGTGTTTACACATGACAAAACAATTTTTGGGAAGGGGCTTGTTTATTTTTAGCAGTCTTTAATGAAATAATTAGGTGCCTCCAGATGAGCGAGCATGTGCCTCTGCCCTGTCTCAAACCCCTTTGGGACAGGGCAAGAGACATAGGTGGGAATGAAAACATGTTCCCCGTGCTGCAGACTTCCAGTGCAGGGAGAAAATTGGATCCCTAGATATCCAGGGGTCTAAAAGAAACGGAGTTTAAAAAAGCAAGCAGGGCATGGGACCATGCCCTAAGGCAACCAGAGGTTGGGTTCTCCACAGAGATACTCTGGCTACCAGAGCATCTCTGTTCTTGGCCCCTCACCCTGCTGAAGTACAGGCAGCATGCTGCAGGACCAAGGCTTCAGTGCCAGTAAGTAAGGGGTCGGGGCAGGGGCTGTAGGAGGGGGGAGGGGACTACAGTGGGGAAGTAGAGGCTTTTTTTTTCTTTTTTTAAAGTGATGGTGCCTGGGATTGAGGGGGCAGCCATGGAGCTCTGAGGGTACAAGTGGGGGCTGGGGCTGGGTAGAGGAGCCACTGGGGGGGCTGCAGCAGGTGGCAGGGGATGGGGCCTGGTGGGGCAGCAATCAGGGGGCTGGAGTAGGGCATGTGGGCCTTGCAGGGGGTGGTAGCCCCTGTGGGGGCCATTTTGCCTGTTGGGGGGCATAACATTTGTTAGGGGGCTGTAGCTCTTGTGTGGGGGCCGTAGCCCCTACTGGGGGGGGCGCTATAACCCCTGTATAGGGGCCGTAGCCCCTGTGGGAGGGCAGCAAATTATATATTCATGTATTCATGAATTCAAGAAACATGTATTTAGAGTTCACTTTATTATTATGAGAGAGACACTAGTAGGCTTCCACATTGCTTTAACACTGTAGATATATTCATAAAACATTGCCCAACTGATCACTGTCTTTGTCTCTCTCTCTAGTGGTCTTTTGTTTTAATAGAGGAGGAACATGCATTTTGGGGTATTTTACAGTGTGACTTTGGGATTTTTTTTATCAGGGATTTTACAGTTTGCCAATAGGGAGCACCAGAATTCCTGCTAGGGAGGCCAGTGGCAGGACCCTGCCTGCTCAGAGCTGGCACCTTAGACCTATCTGGCTGTGGCTGACCTCCTGGCCAAAGCAGGAGGACATGCTTTGACAGTTCAAAGCAGGCCACCACACCTGGAACATCTTCCGTGCGATAGCTTCCCAGATGGCCTGGCAGAGGGCACACATGGCAGTAGTGCCGCACAGAGGCCAACACTGCAGCCACAGCCTGCTGGCAGCTGGCCCAAAGGGGCAGATGCCTCTACTGGCTGTGTAGTCCCCATCTGGGTCTGGCAGGTGTGCAACAGGTCACAGCCAGGCAGCAGCCCCTACTGCCAGTCTGCTGTGGATAAAGGTTGCAGGGAACTCTCAGGGCTGCTTCAGCAGTCCAGCTGGCACAAGGAGTAGTGTCCCCAGGTACCAATTGGCCAGGCCCCCCTACTTGCAAGGGCAGCTTTTTGTACTTATGGGGCCAGTACAAGGCAGCTTTTTATATTGCTGGGGCGGCGCAGGTGCTGGCCCCAGGCTCTAGCTCCCCTTGCCTGCAGATCCGGGGGGAGCTAGGCAGGGTTATTTTGCCCCCGGTGGCACAATTTTCCCCACAATAAAGTGCATGTCCAAGCATGTGCACTGAGGCAAAAAGCCCCAGCTCAAATTTGCACTGCTTCTATTTGAGCTTCTACAAGCATACATGCTTGCATGTATGGGTGAGCCCATTGAGTTTTGTTCCTTTTTGGAAACACAGTAAATCATGCTGTCAAACTGGCTTTTTATTTCATCTCCCTTCAGATCTGTTCAGTTTCAGAACTTCTGTCTTAGAGGATCTCCTCCTTTATCTTTATAAAACAGTTGTGAAATCTTCCTTCTTGTCATCATGCTGGTTCTAATTTATGTGCCTGCAACACTGATGTTTACATAAACCATATAGTTGTGAAGGCATATACTTCAAGGCTTTGGATTTTTGAGATTCCTTCTATGAAACAACATCCAATTCAAAATCCATTTTTGCATGTTAGTCTGTGACTATAGAAATGCATATTTCTTATAAAAGGCATTGAGTATATGCAGTCCACTGCTCCTCTGCACTGCATTACATATTTGATAGACTACACACTGATATTGTTCCCAATTTAATCAATGGAAACAATGGACTCACTATGAATGGGAATATGAAAATATAAATAACCCTCTGAATCAGATATATCATGTCTTGAGTTGTGATTGGTGCTCTTCCAACTGGGCTGTAGTATATAATGCTATATATAGCACCACAAGTTTCAATTCTGATTTATAGCTACGTATGTAATAATACGACCAAATTCCCTGACCAAAGCAGTGTAGAGGGTAGCTAAGGAAGTAGTTCATAAATTCACTTCCACTAAATCAGATTTCATAAACAATTTATTTAACTATTGTAGGTGCATATCCTGTGGGTGCAGTTCCTGGTAAATTAGATATATCTTTTATTGAAAGATTACATTGGAAGTATCATCTGCTACTTGGATTTTAACTGACTGAGTCTCATTATAGTGTCTTACCAGCATCAAAAAAGATTTAATCTTTTCTGGACATTTCAGAGAGAGAAGATAGTAAGAATGTATTTAACTAGGCAACAGCTTTACTAAATAACAGATCTGAGAAATGTCAGCAGCAGTTTGTCTAGTGCAAGCTATTCTTTCTTTGTCAATTCTATTCCCCAATGATGGGCTGGTGTCTGTTAACTAACTCAAGTGCAGAATGGCCTAAGGGGCCTACATCATAGTGTAACTAAAGGAGGTGGTGACCAGGACATACTCGTGGGTGCCAACATCTGTGGGGGATTCAAAACTAGCAGTAGTTGTTGTTGTTCTCCTGACCACCAAGCCACAGCTCCCAATGTCTTGCTACCATTGACAGCACAGAACCAGAGGTGAAACTCGTAATGTTGGCACCCTTGACAGATGCTGTTGAAAGCCCTTGCTTTCTGCCAGTATAAAAAATTTCACTGATGCCTCCAACATACAAGTTCTATTAAAAAAGTATCGAGACTGTACCACAAATACACATTCAAAGTACTGGGTGGGGAGTGTGGCTTTGCTGACCACGTTGGGGCATGTTGGAACAGGTTTGCAGCTCATGGTGTTTTCCTAGTTTTCTGTGGCCAGCAGTTGAAGTATGATCGTTTGTGTCTTGTGTTCCCTTTCATTACATCAGAATGTCCAAAACAATGCGTGTGTATTGAATTTTGCATGAAAATTGGGAAAACGGCAAGTGAAATATTTGAATTACTTAAACTAGCATTTGGTGATGACACTGAGCCATGCAAGAGTTTTTTAATGGTATCATAGATTTAAAGAAGGACAATCATTGATCGAAAGTGATGATTGTTCCAGACACCCTTCAACATCACAAATGATGGAAATGTGGCAGCAGTTCACAATTTGGTTCAAAATGATAGGCAACTGATTGTCCAAGAGGATAGCAGAAGAAGTTGGAATTTCTGTTGATTCATGTCATTCAATTCTAACTAGTGATTTGGGAATGAAATGACCATAAAAAAAGACAAGAAAGGTGGGTGTCCAACTCTTGGATGCTTCACCATGACAATGCACCTGCCCACTTGGCACAGCTTGTGAAGCAATTTTTTGCCAAGTTTTAGCCAAACACTGTATCCCACAGGTGCTGCAGCCTCCATATTCACTTGATACGGCCCCACGCTACTTTTTTCTCTTCTCTCAACTGAAGAAAACCTTGAAAGGAAGAAGATTTTGTGATGTGGAAACCATAAAACAAAATGTGACTAAGCAGATTTAGCAGTTCCACAAATTGCTTATCAGAGGTGCTTCCAACAGTGGCAGAAACATTGCAACAAGTATGTGACTGCTAAAGGAGCATACTTCAAAGGAAGTTAAGCCAAAACCCCTGTAAATAAAATATTTTGTTTCCTACAGCATCAATCTCGATACTTTTTGAACAGCCGTTGTATATGCTTAACCATATAGTACACAAGGGAATGAGATTACTTGCAACTTGTTAAGTATGGAGCAAATGTGTTTAAAAGCTCCTTGAGATGTAATGGAAACTTGGGCTGAGAATTCCCAGCAGCTGTACTTGATGAAGTAATGGAGCTGACTTCACAATTAGAAGGAATAGAATAGTGGGGGGCCAACCTTTTTGGCAGGTGTGCCACAAATTAGGCCCACACTCTTCCCGAGTGTCACTCCAATCCCTTTCCTCTGCCCAATCTGTTCCTGCGCTTTCTGCTTCCTACTCTGTGCTCCCTGTCCCATCTCCTGCTCTGCATTCTGTTTCCTGCCCTATCTACTGCTGTGCTGCCTCCCCTTCCCCAATGTACCACATGCCACGCAATGAGGTTGATCAAACCACTTGTGGCACTAGGGCTGCAGGTTGGCCACTAGGGTGCCCATTATAGAGGACAGTCCAGTTGTCCTCTGTCCTCTATTGATACAAAGCTGGACACCTTTATGTCCTCTATTTTTCTCTCAAATGTTGCCATCCTGATCCGATAACATTCTACAGCCAGGAAGTCCTAGACAGGAGGAATCTAACCATTTGTGTTGCATTAACAGAAAAGATGTCAGACAACACCTATCAGATGATAATGAACTTCTTTAATCACATAAATCCAGATCAACACCCAGCCTAAAATATGATGCAGTTCTAACACCTACAGAGCTGTTAATATCTGACTTAAATCTATGGTGACCCCTTGCAATGTGTGAATCAAATTGCTAAATCCTATTGGGAAGAGTTTGAAAGGAAAGGAGTACCACCCACCAGGATAACAACGGTCAAGCAAAGTAGAGCTTTGAAACAATCCAGATGATATGGAATACTCTGAAGAGAGAGATGACCAGGTAAATCTCCAAAAGCTGAGAGGCGTTAGCAGATTGTCAGGTGCTTACTATGGCCATTACTTTCAGTAGTCAGTGCACATACATTTAGTCTAGAGCATAGTGTCAGTACAGCTGAATGGCACCCTTTAACCATCTGTCACTACAAGCAGTTTTTAAATGATGAAAAAGAGTGCTAACCATACTTTTTTATTTGTACTACAGATTGATTTATGTGACTTCCAACATATATTTCAGACTCATTGGCAAAACAGTCACTATTGGGATTTCTGGTGCTGCAACAGTCATGTAAGAGACCTTTTCCATTGTTAGAAAGACGTTCATGAATACAGCTGGTCAGTCATCTTCTGATGAAAACAGTTTTCTCATCAGAAAATGTTAAATCATCACAATTGGAACACTTCAGTTAATTGAAGTGTTTCAGTGAATGAAACTGCAGAAGGGATTCCTGCCTGATTACCTGCCAACTTATGTGGCAGGCAGCTGAAAGCCAGGAAGTCCAGATCCCAAGTGTAGGAGGAGTTGCTGGGAATGGGGACTGCAGGATTTCCATTTCAAAATATTTGAACAGCATATTTTGATTTCAGAATTATTATTAATTTGTATTTCCCTGCCATAAAGAGTGTCACAGTTCCCTATTTTGTCCCAAAATGGAACATTTGCAGAAATTGTAGTTTTGACTGGCTTTACTCGTAACACCAGTGTCCTTTCTAGATAGTTAGAAACCTCTACCTTCACCAGTGCACCTCCTCCTCCCCAAACTGAAAAACAAAATCCTGGTATGAAGAAAGCTTGTAACCCCCAAAAGAAGTGCCAGATACTCTATTAATCCCACTTGGGGGTTTGCTGTTGCTAACGATATTATAAGGCATGTTTATTAAGATGGTGTGTGGCCCCCTCTCCTCAGTCTCAGACTCCTACCCACAAACCTCCTTGTTCCCTGCTTGCACCTGCATTTTCTATTACTGCTGCTTTCTCCTGGAGAAGGTTCCATGTTGGCCAAGAAGCTGCAGCCAGTACCCACTGGTCCCCAGTTGCCACAGGAAGAGCTGCAGCTTCTGGCTACAGATCAGCTAGTTTCCTCATTTGGCCTGATCTTTGTGTAGGTAGAAAGCAAGGAAGACATGCCCCTTATAGACTAACTTAATTAGAGAGGCCTAAGCCTTCTCTGCTAATGTGGGCAGGTGTGTGCGCACCATGTTGAATGCATGCCTTCTTTGAGTACACTCGGAACACTGCAGTTAGAAACAGTAGGCTGAGATCGTACTGATGAAAATGGAAGTACACTGGTACCTGTTTTAGCTTAATTGTATTAAAGACTGTGAAAGCCTGAGGCTCTCTGCAAAAGGTCTGAGGCTCACGTAGGAATGTGCATAGACTTCCTACTTAGGTCCCGCTTATCCTCTTCGGTTCTCACTTACCATGGTTTGGATGTTAAAGAAAATCCTAAGGGAAATCTCAGTTCAGAGGCAAACTACTGTATCTTAATGCAATTTCTCCAGCTGCCCAGCCTCTTTGCAAGGCTCCTATATCCTCCTACCCTGCCCTTACCACACGAGATGCTTAGGGGTGCAATTTCTGGATTACAGTTCATGCTTAATGCACCCACCCAGTCTTTGGAATGCCTCCAAGTTCACCTTGCATGGGTTCTGCCCCACCCCACTCCCCACACTGGGGTTTAGCCTCTCACCCAGCTCTAAGTCTGTACTCAAGCTTATTTTTCTTCAAAATTTCAAAAGAGTGCTGCTTTCCCCCCTCCTGTGGTTATCTTCCCCTCCAATTTGATCAATGTTCAAAACAGCAACACAGCTTGAGTTCAGCTCTATCCTATTTCAGGGATCCCAACTGGGCATCATAGTCAGCTTACTCAGTCCCCTGGCTGGCTCCATGTTCTGTCCCTGTTGCAGGGGCAAGCCCCTCCCCTTCACAGGGAAAATCTCTCTAGCTGGCCCTTTATTCTTCTTCTCCCTAGGCTATGAACCTGACATGCCTCACTCATCAGTTGAACCCCTTGCGAAACCTCCAACGTGATATCCTTCCAACAGCTCTCACTCAGGTAAGTTTTTGTCTCTGCAGAACCTCCTTTGCCAGCTCCATTGGCCCACAGGTGCATGAGCTCCTGCCCCCACAGCTCTTCCTTGTCCAGGGAAAATACCACTCACTCAACTCCAGCTTTAACTTCTGAGTTAGCAGTTAGAGCCTATCTGGTGGTTCCCCTCTGTCTGCTCTCCCTCCCATGGCACTTGGCACAATCAATTAGAGCTGCATCCTTGCTTCCTATGCTTTATTAGTGATCTCAACCTGCACATGAGGCACTCCCTGTCTGCCAGCCCTTTGCCCTCTTATACTTTGGGACAGGGCATGCCTTCTACCATGTCACAAAGACTTTGGTGGAGGTAGACATTTTTAATGGAACATATGGTTTCCTAATTGTTTCGTATGTTATAGTTATTGCAAAGCAGGTCTAATTATTAAAAAAAGTTTCAGTAAGTAATGTCCCTTTAGTAAATTTATATTAGAAGTGTTACAGCAACAGTCTTAGAAACCTTTACCCACCAGTCCAGAACATAGATAGTGCTCCTGGTTACCTTCTCCAGCTAACCCATTACGGTGCTTCAGCCTCAAAATAGATAGATTCTATAATAGTACTATTCTGCTTTCTCCAGGCTTTCGGTCCTTCAGCCCAGCTGCATAACTCTGTCTGTTGCCTGGAAAATAGCATCTTTTCATTTGATAACCCCAGCTATAGCTATCTTAAATCTCTTTATCTTAAATCGCCCTCTCATGCCTTAAATCTCTTGAAATTGTTTGCTACAGGTGTCTAATCTTCATCAGTGTTTAATTTCTTCTTTGTCTTTTCTTAAAAACTTCCTTTGACTTCATGCAGTAAACCAAAAAAATATAGACATTCTTATCATAGTTGTGAATATAATATAGATATCCTTCTCCATAACAGGTAAAATTGAAATTGTGAGCAATTTGCAGTACTGGTAAACTGGCTAGGAAAAAAAAGATAGCTTGAACTTTCACCTGAAATTTAAAGCATAATAATTTTTTGGATTAATTATTGAGCACTTAAATCTGGTTGGTTTTAAATCTCTGGCGCTCAAAACTAGAGACAGAAGTACTGAAATATCTTCAGAAAAAATTGAAGAGATTCAGAAAAGTATTAGATCTCCAGAAAAACCTGTTTTCATAGTAAAATCTACCTTCTGGTTTAGCAGACAAGTTAGTTGGGGAAGCTTATAAAACTTGAATTGTAGGGTGCTTATCAATATTGCTTCTCTACAATTTTGTAATTGGTTTAGAAGCATAAACTGCCCTCTTGTAGCAATGCTTACAGGATGGGAATAGAGGAACTGACTCATCATGGTTCATTTCACTCATAGGCTAGGGACAGAAGTTACATACAAACTGGTTTAAGAGATCAGAAACTGATTTAAACCTGTAACAGAATGTAAGTTCAGTGCACATAAACCAGTTTGAAAATGGCTGAAACTAGTTTAAGATAAACCTGGATGAATACAGTATCAGACTTAACTAGTTCAGGTCAAACCTGTTTATAAAACTTCTGTCCCAGACCCCTTCCTGGTTCAAGTTAAATCAGAGTCCCCCAGCATGCTTTTCAGCCCTGAGCTGGGCTGTGCTGTCTGCTCCACCCCTTTGCTTCCTAGCTGGAGCAGTGAGGGCTGGCTCATTGGCCTCACTGGTTGGCTCACTACCCCTGCCCAGGCAAACCCTATTTGGGGTCTGCAGCCAAGGAAGGGAGTTAAACTCACCTTCCCCCAAGTACAGAGCTGCCCTGCCCTGCTAAAACTTAGTGCTGGCTGTGACTGTGGACTACAAATCCCAGAGGCACCTGGAAGCAGGAAGAGGAAGTGATGAGCAACCCTGAGAGTCCTGCTGCTGTTATTGTGCACTGCAAATCCCAGAGACCTCAGGGCAGCAGGAAAAGCAGGTAAATGCACAGCCCAGGCTAAGTTTATAGTTCTTCAGTTTCTAGTTTTTCAGAGAGGGAACTATTTTTGTTCAAGCTTTTATAAATTCAGTGCTATTCCCTTCCTCCCCTCACACTCCCCACCCAGGAAGAGCATAGGCTGAGGCCAGCCCATGCCCCCTCCTCTCCCTCTCTTCCCTCCCCTTTTGCAGTGAATGGCAAGCATGCTCTAGCACCCCCTGGCTTCTGGCTTGAGCCAGTGCAGGAATATGGCTGCATTTCCTAGATCAAAAGTGAATGTGTCTTTATTTGCTTATCTGTCCAATCTCTGCAGTTTAGACTAACCTGCAGAGGCTGAATCAATTCAGCCTTGGGCTTTTTGATTGTCTGTACTTAGCCTTAATGATTCCCTGATGGTGTACAGTCTTCCATCCTGGTTCCTTGCCTCTGCAGAAGGAGGGAATGTTTTTTGTATAGCTTGCTTAGACAATATTGGTAATCTATATGAATACTTACTCCCACTTTAGACAAGTACCTACTTCAATATTTGTAGAGCACTAACTTCATAGAACTGGATTGAAGATTTTCAGGGTAGGGTGTCTTGCCACTAAGCCGCTGTTCTACCTTTCTGTACAAGCCATCTATGCCCCTTTTGCTTGCATGTTCTGAATGGTAACAAGAGGCTGCTAATGACCATCCTTTGGTGTGATTAACAATTATTGGAAGGCTGTATATTGCACAATTCACAGTAAGAGTTAGCTCTAAATAGTCCCATTGCAAAAATCTCAACTTTTACATTTGGGAAAAACAAATAGCAGGCCCATGATAGTTTGTGTTACTGTCAGAAGGTAAATATGATACTTTGAGTTCACAGCATTGTGTTCAGAAACTGAGAACAGGGCCATTGCCCAGTTAAGATCATATCTCATTGAGTCAGAACGATAACAATTTTTTAAATTTCCAGTAACGTTGCAACACATTCTGCCACATGCTATTTTAAGGTCATATCCTCTTCTGTTCAGCACTGCGTTTCCCTGTACTAAAAGCTCCCCATTTTAATTTTCCACTGCCACATGCAATTTTGTGTAAAAAAGACTTTAGAGCAGATAGAGGAAAAGATTAGGACAGGAAAGAGCATATGTTTCAGAGGCATGTATTGTTTAAAATACGTGTAAGTGATAAATTGTGACATGGTGGACTACTAAGCAGCATTTACAAATTGTTTGACATCAGAACAGTTTAGAACACCAATTACTCCTTCCATCCCAGTGTACATCAAGCTCTGGAAAACATTTCTGCTGTTAGATATATATCCAAACATGGAAGCTTTCATACTTTAGAACATCTTAAGAATGACTTTCCACACTCTGTAGAAAAGGAGCTTGGAAGCCAATAATCTATCTCCATCAGTACAAACTTTAAGTCTTCAAATTAGTAAACAGCCACATCAGGATATAGTACATTGTATTTATTTTATGCTACATGAGCTGTCTTGTTCTAAAGTGTAATGTATGTAGTAACAGGCTCCAAATAAGTACTGTCCCTGACTGTCCCTCATCTAGGAATAGTTTTGTATTACTTGATTGATTCCTTTTCCCCACCCCACCCTATGGCCTTGTCACATGTTAATTTTAGGTAGTTCCTGTAACTCCTAACTCCTGAAGTGTCCACACAGTAACATGTGAAACTAGTTTTAAGCATGCTTTTGGCAGCTTAAAGTTATGCCACTCCAGGGCAAGTTTATCTCTGATTCATATTACCTAGCTTGTGTTACATGAATGTGTGGCCACTCCCCAAAGATGAGCCACCCAAGTTGCGTCCAGTATCTCAGGATGCAGTGTCCCTACCTTCATCCTCCTCTGTATGCACAATCTTTCCACCCCTGAACTCTGCTGCCCAGAGGGTAGTTCTGGCACCAAGCCAATTCCACCTCCTGCATTTCCACTCTCGGGGTGCAACCCTGTACAAACAGTCTTCAGCACTAGCTAGTCACAGGGCACGGATGGGTCCAGGAGTGGGGCCTTGGGGGCTTGGCGGGCAACAAGGTAGGAGAACGGACTGGGTCCCCATGAGCTGGGACTTCCTTCCTGGAGCAGCAGCAGTGGCCCTCCCAAAAGTGCCTGGCCTCACTGCTCCCGCCTCCCAGATACCTCCAGGAAGCATGACTAGCAACGCTTGTACCCCAATCCAAAATCCCGATTTATTAAAATATGAGACTTTCTTTAATTTACTACTTTTTTGTTTCTTTTTGATTTTTTTAACTTATTTTTATTTTATTCTTCATTTGCTGACTTCCTTCATCTGACCACCCTTCCCCCACCTCTATTTCATTACCCACCCCATCCCATTAACTCTCCGCCTACCTGCTTCATGTACTCTCCCACCCCCAAACCATCTCTGCAATACACTCACACCTAGAGCACAGTTAGAAGCCTGCCCTGACATATTAGCCCTGTAGTGGCAACTCATAGTTATAGCTCCTACTCCGCCCCTGCTCAACAGCCCTATAGTGGCAAGTCACAGCTGTGCAAATGGGGGACAATCAGAGAGATTTTTTAGCCTAAAGTTGTGACTTCTCCAAACTTGAGGTAGCACTAACACCAATCAACATTTAAGCAGCTCAAAGTGCAACATATAACAAGGCCCTAATTTCCTGAAATTAAAATCAGGAACTTTTTTTATTCTTGCTATAATAGTCGCACCACAGTAATTTTACTTAAGATCAATTACATGGGTATTATTTACTTGGCCCATTTGTGCAGTTTAGATCTTTACAGAAAGTTTGAAGACCAAATCCCTGCCCAAAAGAGCTTATCATTAGATGAAAAATGGTCATGGACATGGTCAGGGAAAACTGAGAGCAGAATTTGGCTGCTTTTCAGTCAGTGAGTTAAAGCAGCAGCTCTTTTAGGTTGCCCAGAAGAGGGAGCCTTCTATACATACATGTGAGCAGATCTAACTCTGTCCAGCAGAGTTTTATATCACAAGAGAATACCCATGAGTTCTACTGCAGATCTTCTCATTAGTTCAGCAGTTTTTAGGATTTTCACCTCTCTTTTATGAACTCATTACTTTGTCCTAATACTCCCTGTAACCTGAAGCTAGGGCTTAGATGGCATGTCTACATGTTCATTAATTTGCCTTAGGTACTGAGCATTTAGTTTAGTATTTGCTTAATAAAGTACTAACTAAATGCACAGTAACTAGAGTTACTGCACAGTAACATGGACGTACAGGGTTTTTTTGTGAAGCATTAGGCTAATAATGCTGTGCAGTAAACTTTTAGCACAGTTTTAAATGCCATGCTACTGTGCAGCATTATTAGGCTAATGCACAGTAAGCATCTTGTGTAGACATGCCCACTGACTACTTGATTCTGCTGTCAGCAAGGTGTTTATAGTTCCTTTTTATTTTTTGGGAAAGATTTTCAGAATATTTTAAAAGTTAAAAAAAAAAAAAAAAAAAGGGAGAGAGAGAAAAATCCAAAATCCATCAGGTAATTTAGGACCTCAAATTACTTAAAAGGGCTTGTCATTTGAAGGATGTTTTGCACTTCTGAGAATAAGAATGGTATGACAAGTCATTTATCTATGATGTAGAAATGAATCTGCTTGCCTATGCTGGGAATAGGAGCATGGGAGCTGTCAGACCACTGGTATGATTTTTATGTAGCCTGGCTTTTTCTTTGGTAATGATCAGAAACTAGGTGAACTCAGAACTTCAGAAGTAGGTGAAGAATGCCTGTGGTTAAGAAACAGAGAGATTTTTCATTTTTTTTAAAACAAGATATCACACACGCACAAGACATTCGATTGCAAGTTATTTCTTCTAACTTCTGAGATTCTATTTATTAACTTGGCCAAACCCCTCTGGTTCCTGAGGGACTTAGTTCACATTTGAAGATGTGGGATCTTAACGTGAATGATATAAAAAATATTAAGTCTTTGAGCAACTGATGGAATTTAGTCCATTTGTGGATTTTTTGGGGAGGGGAGGTATGGGGACAGGGGGGAAGGACAAAGACAAGACAAAAATTACTGTGAAATTATCCTGTTTTTCTACCTATTTATTTTACCCCAATACTTTGAAAGTATTTGAAGTGATATAAGTATCTTCCATATCTGTCTTCAAAGAACAGGATGTTTCAAGTTGTTGTTTTAAAATATAAATATTGTTATTATTTAAAATAATTATAAACTCCTTCCTTTATGCCTAAAACTTGGAAAAGATTAATGATATATAAAAGTGTGGCAGGGCACCTTTGGTGCCTGCCACTTTAAGAGCCAAAGTGGGCAGCAAAGCAACCTTCAGGTGACTGCAGTGCCAATGAAGGGGTCACATAGCCATCAGGAGGCTGCTTGATTGGGGGAGGGCCCGGCTGTTGAAGACTAAGAGCAGGCCCTGGGCAGTAGAGCCGGCAGTTGCTGCGGGGAGCCAAAGGAACAACATTCCCTGGCCAGAGTATTGCAGCTCCCAGAATGCCTGCTGGCTATGGGGATGGAGGAGTTTCCTGGTCCTGGGGAATGACCTAAAACTACACCCTACTGGGGAGGATGTTGTGGTGAAGCTGCTTATGGCGGGGCAGTCCTCAGGAAATGCCACACCAGTGCCTCCACAGTGAAAGGTGAGTATGGGGTGCCAGAAAGCCTCAGCCGCCATTGCCTTGTGGGTACGCCATGGAGGGAAAAGGTTAGGGGAGTGCAACCTAACAGAAAAGCACAGGGGTCCAGGCCCACCGAGCGGGCTCTGAGGCAGAGTCCAGGCTCATTGACAGACACCTGAGTATGCCATAGGCCAAGTTTGGGGCCCAGGTAGGTCGACAGACTTCTGAAGCCCAAAAGAGCATAAGCCCCAGAAGCCCCAGTGAGGGAGCGGACCAGTGGCCTTAGTAAGGGGACCAAGCAGTGGCCAGTGGCCATGTAGAGTAGGGCCTTAGGGGGCCTGAAGGACTATACATGGGCTGACTGGAGTAGCAGCAGCTGTGTAGAATACAGCCTAAAGGGGGCCTGAAGGACTGCACATGGGCTGATGGGAGTAGCCAGAGTTGAGGCCCCAGTGAGGAGGTAGGAGGCCCAGGTACATCTGAGGACACCTGAAGAGAAGTTGGGCCAGAGGCTGAGTGCGGCCCAGTTAAGGGCCCATGGGAGTAATAGTGGAATTGGATGCCAAGTGTAAGGCATGGGACACAGTATAAGGCCAGGTTTGGAGCTGTGTCTTACACCCTTGCATTCAGGCATTAAGTAGGCAGCCTCCTGCCTTATAAACCAACTGCTAATTAGTTGCATCAAAGGCATGGCAGACAAGGCAGGTGGGCAGACTGCCCTAGGCAGGTGGGCAGGCCAATGATTTGACCAGCTGCAAGATGGCTCCCTGCCACAAAAAGTGACAAGAGTGAGGGAAACGCATCAAAAAATGTGCAAGCTGCAAGGATTCTTGTGGGTGACCTAATGAGAATGTACTGCATTCAAAACCTTGTCTAAGTTTATTCCAACTGCGTAAATGGTCCAATAAAAGAATCATCCACAAATATCATGCCTCCCACATACTTCCTGGATCATCATGGCTAAAACATCACTCTAAGACTACCAAAAATGGACAAAATTCCATTTTTTTGCAGTTTTAATGTTATGACTTCTTTTGGAAAATAATTTGGATAAATTAGTAGACTGAACAGTTTATAGATGCTGTATCTCACTTCATCTCTTGAATATATAATTCTATGTCAGTTGTAGAACCATTGCTTTATTATTTTATGATGTTAGGATTTGTGTGGAACACAGAGAACAATACAGTTTTTGCTTCAAGAAACTTACTGTCCAGAAGTCAAATTGTGCTATTAAGTGAACAAGGCATTTGTTGAAGTGGGAAGAACACTTGTCACTTTTCACAACAGTTAGTATTAATCAGTAGTGTAACCAGGGGGCCAGAGTGAGGGATGACGAAGGGGGCACCAGTGTGGCCTTCTTGCCCCAGAAATGTTTGCCATGGCAACCTCAGCCCTGCCCCTGTGGAAGAGAACAAACAGGGCACCTAGAATAGTCACTGATACATCCTCACAATACATCCTCTTGGCAGTGGGGCAGATGGACTACCAGCTCCTTTAACCAATCAGCAGTGAGGGGCAGGACCATGGCCTCCTTCACCAATCAGCAGCAAGGGTAAGGGCCACTGGGCCCTTTGGCCAACCAGCAACAAGAGGTGGGGCCACCACAAAAAGACCACCTCTCTTCCTCTCTGACTGGCTGTGAATCCTGCTCCTCCTGGCTGTGCACCCTACATCTAGGCAGAGCCAAGAGAACCATGAGGACAAATGATTGACGTGTATTTCCACCAATGAACTGAAAAACAGGACTTTTTGCAGTATTTAGCATACTGAATGCTATTTAGAATCCCTGTCACTCCAGCTGCATTAAAGGAAAAGAATAAATTAGGCAGAAAATGATGCAATTATTATGTACAGATTAACAAGTTCTAAGGCCAGAAGTGACCATCTAGTCTGGATTTCTGTATAGTGCAATTTATAGGATTTCTGTGATTTAACTTTTATTTTGTGGAGTTTTTTCCCATCCCCATCCCCGTGTTGTGTGCCCCTTTCCCCTCCCCCTTTCCCTCCCCAGAAAAAGCCTCCAATCTTGATTTTATAAATTCCTACGCTGGAGAATAACTCAGGCAGAATTGCTCATATCAAATAATTTATTACTCTTAGCTTTAATATTGGCACCATATTTTGAGTTTGGACTTAGTTTCAACATGTATATATTGGATCTTGTTATACTTTGTCCACTAAACAGAATAGGCCACTATTATCAAATTTTTGTTCCATATACAGTTCCTTACAGAAAATAATTAAACAACCCGTTTACCTTCCCTTTTAAGCTAAAAAATTGAACTCTGAGTTTTTTCACAATAATGCATATTTTCCAGTCCTTTAATAGGTTTTCCTATTTATAAAAATGTTTCTTGAATTTGGACATCAGGACACAGTATTTCAGTAGCAGTTGTGCTAAAGTCACATACAGACATATACATGTGTATATAAGGGCTGTGCGAAACGCCTATGTTTCATTTCAGTTTTGGATTCATTGTTTCATTTTTCAGGTTTGAATTGCTGTTCTGTTTTGTTTTGGCTGAAACCGTTTCGAGTTTCGACACGGTTTTGATGGTGTTTCGGCTATAGGCTATAATGAGGAATGACTAAAATGCCTATAACTTTGTCATTTTTTCCCTGATTCTGATGAAAATTGCAGAAATGGTAGCCCCTGCTGAGGCCATGAAGCCTGCCAAGTTTCAAGGAGATAAAGTGCAGTTTCCCAGAAACCCCTGCACCTGTCACAGAGTAGGGTCCCTAGAGATAGCCATGATACCCCTAGGGCCCTGTAACCATGCCAGCTCTGACCTGCAAGTGCCTTCTCTTCTTGCCTGCTGCCACATCTTGTTGGAAAAGATAATAGGGAGGCTGCCCTCGAGCTTCAGCTCAGTCACGGTCCTAATGGACCCACTAAACTCCTTCTCCCCTATAGCCTCAGTATGGTCCACCACTTTAAATAATGGCAGGCAAGCAGCATGGTAGCACTAGCATCTCAATCACCAAACTGTCACAGCGGTGTTCTTTCCTTTCCTGCAGGAGCTTCTTCAGCAGCTGCCAGAGAACTCTCCCTGCCACCTCCAGCCCTGGGGCTTAGATATGCCCAAGGCCCTGCATCCTTCCAGTCAGCTGACCGGGGGCAGGTGCTAGGGATGTAGGTTGTAGCCATGTTGGTCTAAGGACATGGCAGACAAGGTTCTTTGGGTTAATCTGATATCTTTTTGTACACCAACTGAATAGTTACAGAAATATATCTTAGCAAGCTTTCGGGTTGAAAACCCTTCATCAGGCTGAGGAAGCATCTACAGTTGCACTCTTCCTGGATGGAAGGAATAGTAAAGAAGCCAGAGGCTGGCATGCAGTGCAGGTAAGAAAGCCAGTCAGTGAAAATGGAAATGGAGGTGTCAGGGAGTAAAGGACAGGTTACTGTGGCAGGGGGTGGGGAGAGGAGGATGTAGCAGGTAAAAGTGGAAAGGTACCTGGGGAGTCAGATATCTGGTAGGTTGTAGTGTGTCAGAATTCCAATTCTGTATTGAGTCCATGAGTTTCTGTACCTAGGATGTTGATGCAGTGCAGTTCATAGGTTCGTCTGTGAAAAGAAGAGACTGGCTGGTAGATGGTGTGTTGGCACATGACAGTGGATACCACTCTTCCATGTCCCTCTGCCTGTGTCCTTCTGCCTACCTGACTCTGTTCACCAACACCTCTGTTCACTGATCCAGGGTTTTACTGCCATATACGCTCCCCTTCACCCTCAGGTCACACATGGCGGCCAGCATGTGGAGCACAAACGATCAAGCCATTTCCTGATGCCCTCCTTCAGCTGCCTCACCAGTGCCTGCACATCAGGTGACAGCGGCTTGACTCAGCCAGGAACATTGATCCCCTAGAATTTCTCCATTTTGGTTCTGAAGTTCCCTCACTACAGGGATCACCTGGCTAAGGAGGGCATCACCAGTGCTGAGGCTCTTGGTGGCCTTGAGGAAGGCCTTGAGGACCACCAAGATCTGGGAGATAGTATCCCACTCAGCTCTGTTAAGAGGGCCACTGATCCTAATCTCCCTGAGCAATTTTGCTGCTCCACCAGCCTCTCAAGCTTCAGGTATGTGGAGTTCAACTGAGTCTCTACATCCTGCATGATTTTGTGCTGTGGGATGTTCACCTCTCCCTGTTTGTCCCACAGCATTTTGTCTCCCTTGATTCTCCAGTGGAAATAGCCTGCCACCTTCCTGCATTTGGAAATTAGCTTGCTGGTGGTGCTGGCGCTCTCACTGGCAGCCCTGTCCCTCTCCAAGGCACCTCTGACAGTGAGGTGGAACTTGTGTGCCACATAGCAGATGCCAACAAAGTTGGCATTACACACCACCTTGACCATACTGACCCCATGCACCAAGCAGTTCATGGCCCCCATGATCTTGGTTACTGTGTGGGACTCATCCATTACCTCAGCTTGAAAGAGAGCCCACTGACGGTCTGACTGGTTGCACTAGTGCCCTTTGATGGAGAGGTAGGTATGATCTCCACCCTGACTGCTCCAGCTGTCTGATGTGAAGTGTAAGGCCACCTGCAGACCTGCCTTGTACACCTTCTCCCTCAAGTATTCCCTGCATCCTTCATACAGGGAGGGCACCACTGTCCTGCTGAAGGTGGTGCATGTGGGCACTTTGTATGATGGGGCCACAAGCATCGTGAGCTGACGGAACCCTGGCCACTTAACAAAGGAGAAGGGCTAGCCATCCACGGCAAGCATCTCCCCAATACTCTGACTGACCTTGCTTGCCTTGGGAACGTGCCCCCCTGCATGCCCACCTTTCCCCCACTGTTCCACGGTAGCTTGCCTCTGCTTCGGGGGGACAGGGGCTTTCAAGCAAGAGGGTGACTTCTTTTTGGGCATGCTCCCACTGGTGCCAGGCTGGGGAAGAGCAAGGGCAAGGGGGTGGTGTCTGTGGAGATGCATCAGCATCCCTGTGGTGCTCATGTGTTTCGCTCCCTTGCCCCGGTTGGTTTTGGCTTGGCAGTGCAGGTAGGTAGTATGTGTGGGATCATCTGCCTCCTCAACATGATTCCAGACCACACAACCCCCAGTGATCACGCTGTCAGGCAAAACTCAAATTTCCTTTTCTTCAGGTAAAAAAAAAAAAAAAAAGGAATGGATAATTTCAAAGATATGGATATAGGGGGAAAAAAAGAAATGCTATAGGGATAACAATACTAGTACTGAAGTTAGGCTACTATAGCTAAGCTGTCCGTGTAAGCTGTATCCTATCTAATCTTTTGCAAGCAGAAGACACACTTCCTAGCTAGACAGTAACAGCTAGGAAGCAATCAGAGTCAGTGCCTTTCAGATGCTGCTCTCTGGCAAGAGACAGGCTGACAATGACTGACAGCTTAGACATTCATAGGCTTATATGCTGTTTTAAAACTTTTTAGGTCCCTCCCACAGAGCACTGGGATTGGAAGGGAACTCAGGGACAGTTGGCAGACACTGGCCAGCTACAGATGTCAGTCTGTTCTCCCCTCTTCCTCCTCCCTCTCTATACTTTCTCTTTCCCTGAAAGCTCAGCTTCGAAACACCTCCAAATTGCTGAAAATGCCTTCAGAATTTTTTGACTTATTTCATTTCATTTCGAACATTTCAACATATCTCCTGTTTCATCTTGGATTCAGAGTTACATGCATAAAAATGCTCGAAACACTGCTGAAATGAAATGGCGGTCAAAATTTTGCTCAGCCCTAGTATATATGCATGCTTCCAATTTACCAGTTAGTTCAAATCCACCCACAAATCTTTTCAAAATATCTAGTCAAAAAGATTTTGATGGAACAATTTTGGGGCAGAAAATGCCACTTCATCAAAATCTAAAGATTTTGTGCAATGTGTTAATTTGATATAATTTTTAGATGGAAAAGAGTGAAAAGAAATAGCTGTGACTTTATTTCAGTTCCTGTCTGACCTTATAATTTTAATATTAGTTAAATGACATGCAAAGATAAAGTAAAATGTTAAATATTTTATGTAGTGATCCAAATAGTTTTATATAAATTATTTTGACATGAGCAAAATAAACTATTTAATGGCTCAGAATCAAAATTTTGTAAAATGTAAATGTATGGTATGACACACTGTGTTGATGACTTATAAGAAAAGCCTAAAATTTGCCCGGATCTTGCAGCTGAACATTTGCAATATACATACAAAATGTTGGTATGATGACTTTTATAATGATTAATGAATGCTGTCTATTGAATTAAAGCCCATATGGCATTTTCCAGATGGAAATGCCCATGTTTTCCCCAATATTTGGAGCATTCTACAATGTTGCATTGTTCCACTGTAGTCCATTACAGAGACTCTAGCTTTTTACATAGCATAACAAAAAAAAAAAAAAAGAAATATTAACAATGTATAAAAAACCTAAAAAGTTAAAAAAATCTTTCAATGTATATTTTTAATTATTGTATTTACCAGAAGCAATTGAATAAGAAATAAAATACAACTGTACCCTCTTTCAATTTGTCATTTATGAAAAATGTTTCTAGAAGTCAGCTAATAAATTTGATAAATGTGCTCAATGGTAATTGATCATTTATTTGAAAAAAAAAAAATTCCTGGCAACATTTAATTCTGTAATTCATTAAAATGTTGCCCTTGTGAGATACATTCCATAAAAATGATGTATCTAATAATTATGATGTCAGTGTACTCAGACAAAGGGTGAAGGTAAATTTAGTTTCCTAGAAGAAAAAGGGACAATTTTTGTCCTTATTAGAGTTAACTTAAGGAAGAGGTAATCCTTCCTTCAGCCTCCAAGTTATATGCAATTATTATTTATTTTCCCCTTGATCAAGCTCTGCTTCATAGCTTTTTAGTTACAAAATTTTAGTTAAAAAATTTTCAGTCTCATTGACCAGCTAACTTACACACACACAATTGTTTAAGATCCCCAAAATAACTACCTTTCATTCTGAAGAAGAGTGTTTGTGCCTGGAGGCTTGCAAAGAACAATTTTTCTAACTATTTACTTGGTCTAATAAAAGAGATCGCATCTACCCTAAGAACCTTGTCTGCCTATGTCCTTAGATGAACATGCCTACAACCAACCCCAAAATAATTACTGCATTTGTTTGCACAAGAAAATAATATGAGGTAAGTGTCTGTAATTAATTCAGAAACTGTTTCTGAAAAAAATATTTATTGCTCTCGCAGTTTTTTAAAATTTGATCTTTCATTATCTTGATTCTGTTTCTCAGCTGAAAACAGAGAAAACCAGTGCTTGTGACCAGACAACTCTATACAAATCATCCTTAAGTGCAACACAGACCACTAGCAACATTGGAGATGCGTTGGGGCATGGGAGACTGGTGCCTCCCAAGTCTGGGGGAGTCTTCTGCCAGCACTTCTGGTTTCACAGCTAGTGCTTCCAGGGGATGCTCAGCAAATCTCAGGAGGTGCACATGCACCCTCTATGCATCACCAATGCATTGGGGAGAGGGGGGGCATGAGAGGGCATGTACCCTCCCAGATTTCTGCAATGACAGTGGGGCACAGGGCAGGGGCCTGCAGCCCTGCCAGGCCCAATGCCAGGCAGCAGCAGTGGTAGCAGCAGCAGCGTGGTGTTATGCCTGCCCCACTGTGGCAGTGGTACAAAGTTGTGCCCCTCCCCTCCCCTAATGGCAGCACTTCAGCATCACCTATGACTAGCAATGTGTGTATTATAGTTTGAAAAAAACTTCTGTAGTAAAAAACACCCATAATGGGGGAAAAGAAGCATATTCCATGGTGTAAGAAACACATGAAGCATAAGCTCAATAATCTCTTTGGGAAACAGAAGCGAAGAGAAAAAGAGTTGCTCATTTTCTACCAGACAAATACCAAGCTTTTCTTTCCGAGACCTAGAGAAGGTCAGCGGCTCACTACTCTTGCTTGCTATCTTAGAGTGAGTTAAACAACCACATGAACATTCCTTTAAGGCCTATAAATTTAATTGTTCAAATATTAAATAGGCCAGTCAGTATTTCCTATATCAGTATTTAATTTGAGTGCCCTGTCAAACCTCTGGCAGTCACAGATAATGTTACTATTTGCTTATAGTACCAATAACCTACTCTTGAAAGAGAAAAAAATGTTTTTGGCCTTACGGTGAATTATTCTACCTATCCAGCTGCTGAGACACCATTGGCTAGCCATGTTGGACCTGAACAAAGAACCAAAGACCCTAACCAGATAGGGATGAGTTAAACGTCTGAGAAGAAGATGTAGATGCTTATTAATCTACTGGGTCCAGATGTCAGAGATCCAAAGAGGATAGGTGTGGCCACTGGTCAGTATTTGGGAAAAAGTAGTACTTAGTTTAAAAAGTGAGGTGGTTAACCTACTTCTCATTTGGGGCTCTTTACAGATCTGGAAAAGGGAGGATTTTGATTTTTGCTTGTGAAGGAAGGTAATGAAAATATTGGGTTTTGTATTGGGTATGGAGTATTTGCACTGCTGAGGAGAAAGCGCCCGTGCTGTGACAGGCCTCTCTTTAGCATCCAAATCTATCTAATTAAATAATATTTTAAACATTTTGTATCCACACTATAAAATGGGAAGATTAAAAATCTATTCTGATTTTTGTACTGAAAACAAATCTAGCTATTAACAAAACTGCCCTTCTTGGGAATAATACATTGTTTTTCCCATCACAGATTCATAGATTGTTAGGGGCTGGAAGGGACCTTGTAGATTATTGGGTCCTGACCCCCTGCAATAGGCAGGAAAAGACAAGGTGACTGTCCAGTCTCCTTTTGAAGATTTCCAAGGTAGGTGATTGCACCATCACTTTATTCCACAGTCTGGACACCCTGACTGTGAAGGAGTTTTTTCTGGAAATGGGCCTGAAGCAGCCTTCCAGGAGTTTGTATCCATTGCTCCTGGTCTTCCCCAGGGGTGCCCTGGTGAACAGCTATTCACCAAGTTCTTGATGTACTCCCCTGATGTAGTGCTAAGCCACTACCAAGTCCCCTCTTGGCCTTCTCTTCTGTAGGCTGAAGAGGCCCAAGTCCCTCAGCCTTTCCTCGTATGGCTTGTCTTGCAAGTCCCTGATCATACAGGTGGCTCTGCTCTGGACCCTCTCAAGTTTTTCCATGTCCTTGTTGAAGTGTGGCACCCAGAACCGGATGCAGTACACCAGCTGTGGTCTTACCAGTGTGGAGTACAGTAGGAGTATCACTTAGTTTTCCATGAGATGCAACGGTTAATGCAATAATTAGAGTGTTGTTTGCCCTGCTGGCCACAGCATTGCCCTGCCGGCTCATGTTCATGTGATGTTTGATCACTACCCCTAGGTCCCTTTCAGCTGTGGTGCAAGTCAAATTGTCGCCACTGAACCTGTAGGTATGTTGGGAATTGTTTGCCCAGATGGAGTACCTTACACTTCTGAGTGTTGAACTTCATCTGGTTCCCGTCCGCCCAGCTCTACAGCCTACCCAAGTCCAGCTGTATCTGCAACCTATCTTCTGGCATGACCACGCTCCCCTATTACTTGGCGGAGCCACATGGCCAGCGAGGTTTTCACCCCCACATCCAAATCATTGATAAAGGTGTTGGAAAGCACCGGTCCAAGCATGGACCCCTGAGGGACACCACTGGCCAGTACTCACCAGGACAACACAGATCTGTTCATGAGAACTCTTTGGGTCCTACCATGTAGCCAGTTTTCCAGCCACTGAACTGTTGAGAAGTTAAGCCCACAATTTTCCATTTTTTCCACAAGGATATCACGATACTAAATCAAAAGTCTTTTGGAAGTCTAGGTACATATTGTTGACCTTCTCTCCCATGTCCAGGTGATGAGAGACCTGTTCATAGAAGGAGATGAGATTGGTAAGACAAGACGAACCCACGATGAAGCCATGCTGGCTGTCATTCAGAATCTTACCCTCAACCAACATATCGCACATAGAGTCTTTAATGAGTTTTTCCAGGATTTTCCCTGGGATGGAGCTTAGGTTGATTGGCCTGTAGTTGTTGGGGTCTTCCCTCTTCCCCTTCTTGAAGATGGGCACAATGTTGGCCATCTTCCAATCCTCAGGGATCGTGTGCCACGATTTCTGAAAGAGTTTTGCCACGGGTTCCGCAATGACCTCAGCCAACTCCATCAGCACTCCTGGGTGAAGTCCATCTGGTCCTGCTGACTTATAAATGTCCAGCTTTTTTGTTGGTTTTGCACCAGCTGAACATCCACAGTGGGAAGGCTAACATTCTCACCATGCCCCTCTAATCCTTATCTCACTTGTCTTTCCCCTTGGTCTGGTGAAATAACGAAGCAAAGTAGGCATTCAGGAGTTCAGTGTTTTCTTGAGTATCTGTTACCAACTGTCTCAAGGTGTTAAGCAGGGGCCCCACACTTCCATTTGTCTTCCTTCTGCTCCCTACATACCTAAAGAAGGACTTTTTATTGTCCTTGACTCCCTTGGCTAACTTAAACTCAGTCACTGCCTTAGCTTTCCTAATCATTTCCCTACAAGTGTGGACCACTGTTGTGTCGTCCCCCTTGAGGACTGTTCCTAGCTTCCACTGTGTGTACACCTTTTTTTTTCTTTTCCAAGAGGACTATGATGTCCCTATTGAGCCAGGTGGGCTTGCCAGCCCTTCTGCCACCTTTCCACTTCATAGGAACAGTTTTCTTTTGTACTTCAAGGATCATGTCCTTGAGAAACGACCACACTTTGTGCACCCCATTCGCCTTCCATCCCTGGTCTCATATGACCTCCCCTACTAATGCCCTGAGCCTGTCAAAGTCAGCATTTTTGAATCCAGGACTTCAATCCTGCTAATTGATTTGTCAACCTTGTGGTGAACCTGATGAGCTCATGGTTGCTGTCACCCAGGCTACCCTCAATGTTCAAGCCACACACCAGATCATCTCCTTTGGCCAAGACCAAGTCTAGGAGAGCGGTACATCTGGTTGGCCCTTGCACTTCCTGGGTCAGAAAGAGCTCCTCGATTACAGTTAAGAAGCTACATGACTGATCTGACCTAGCCAAGTGTTCCTCCCAATCTATGTCCAGGTAATTGAAGTCGCTCATGACAACCAAGTCCCATTCATGCATGGCATCTGTCAGTTCTCGGGAGAACTCCAGATCAAGCTCCTCCCCTTGGTTCAGTGGCCTGTAGTAACTGCCCACAGTTCGGTCTCTCTCACCTCACCCCCCTGAAGCTTGACCCAGAAGGTTTCAAGCTGCTTGTCTTTGGAGCCAATGTCAGCCTCCAGAAAGGTGTACTGCTCCCACATATAGAGAGCTATCTCTCCGCCTGTTCACCCCTCTTGGTCCCTTCTGTGCAGCCCTCTATGTCTACACTCCACTCATGCAAGGAATCCCACCAGGTCTCTGTGATCCCTACCAGGTCATATTGCCCACTAGAGAGCAGGAGGACTAACTCCTCCTGCTTGTTTCCCATGCTCCTGGCATTGGTGTACACGCAGCTGAGGCCCCCAACTGATACCCTCGATTTCCTGAGACGCTGTGGGAGAACCATTCTGTTAGCATTTTCAAAAACATTTATCTTAGTGTCCTCCACATGGGAGCTTTCCTGTATGTCAGTTCCCAGGCATACTCCACTTGGAGTTTCCCTATCCTCTCATCAGAATAAGAGACTGAATTGTAGATGAGTAGTTCAATTGCCAAAATTAAGCACCTGATTGAAGTTAATGGAAAGAACTGGATTTTGAAGATGATTGACTTGTTCCCTACCAAGGCATGAGATGTATTTGGTTGCTTGCCCAACTGAATGCTAGAAGGGAGGGATGACAGAAGAACCACTCCTCATTGGCAGTGTTTCATTAGTGAGCTTGTAAACTGTACAGACCTCAGGCCTGTACAAAGTTCCCATTTCCTTTCATTTTTTAAAAACGCTGATTTACTATCCTAGTACGTATTTTATATCCTATTCTAGTAAGAACACTTTCATCTTTTTCCTAAGATCGGTTCTTCTCCAATCCAGTTTAACAGTAAGACACTTAACTCAGTGAATTGAGAATAAAATTGGGTCAGAAAATAGAATTCAGTCAGAATAGATCTGGTGGGGGATGTAGTCAGCTATTACTATTGTCAGCATCAAGAAAATAAATTTTTTTATATGTAGAGCATCAAAATCTGTCTTTTAATTAATTTTTTAATAATTACCTTAAGAACCTGAAAATGTGAAACTGTATTATCATTTCATAGTTTCATAGTTAGTAGAGTCGGAAGGGACCTGAACAGAACATTAAGTCCGACCCCCTGCCAGGCAGGAAAAAGTACTGGGGTCAAACAACCCCAGCAAGGTGATGGTCTAGCCTTGTCTTAAAGACCCCCAGGGTAGGAGCCTGCACCACTTTGCTTGGAAGGTGGTTCCAGATCCTAGCCACCCTGACAGTGAAGTAGCGCCTCCTGATGTCTAATCTGAATTTACCTTCTGCCAGCTTGTGACCGTTATTTCTAGTCACTCCTGATAGTGCTTGAGGGAACAGGGACTTCCCCAATGCCTGCTGGTCACCTCTGACTAGTTTGTAACAGGCCACTAGATCCCCCCTCAGCCTTCTCTTGTCCTGTAGCCTCTCCTTGTAGGGCCTGCCCTGCTGCCCCTGATCATGCGAGTGGCCCTCCTCTGGACCCTCTCCATGTTGTCCACATCCCTCCTGAAGTGTGGCACCCAGAACTGGATGCAGTACTCCAGCTGTGGTATGACCAGTACCGCATAGAGGGGGAGTATCACCTTCTTGGACCTGCTTCAGATGCATCTGTGGATGCATGACAAGGTGTGGTTGGCTTTCCTGACTGCATCCCCATACTGCCGGCCCATGTTCATCTTGGTGACTCCAAGATCTTTTTCTGCCTCTGCACAGATGAAAAGGGAATTCCCCAGCCTGTAGGTATGCTGCTGGTTCTTCCTCCCCAGGTGCATCACCTTGCACTTGTTAGTGTTGAATCCCATCCTATTCTTGTCCGCCCACCCCTGTAACCTGTCTAGGTCTGATTGTAGCCTATGCCTTCCTTCTAGCATTCCCACATCCCCCCACATCTTAGTGTCATCAGCAAATTTGAACAGGGTGCTTTTTACCCCCTTGTCCAAGTCACTGATAAAGATGTTCAACAGTGTGGGCCTGAGGATCAAGCCCTGTGGAACCCCACTGCCCACATCCCTCCAGGTTGAAAATGATCCATCTACCACCACTCTCTGGGTGCGGCCCTCCAGCCAGTTGGTGACCCATTTGACTGTGTAGGTGTTGACACCACAGTCCCCCAGTTTTTTAATGAGAATGGGGTGAGAGACAGTATCAAAGGCCTTCCGAAAGTCCAGAAAGACTATGACCACTGCTACCCCTGCATCTAAGGATTTGGTGACCTGGTCATAGAAGGCCACCAGGTTGGTCTGACAGAACCTGTCTCTAATGAACCCCTGTTGGTTGTCCTTAAGCATAATCTCCCTTGCTGGCCCCTCGTGGACATGTGCCAGAATAATTCTCTCAAAAAGCTTACCCAGGATTGAGGTAAGACTAACCGGCCTACAGTTTCCCGGGTCCTCCTTCCTCCCTTTTTTGAAGATGGGAACTACGTTGGCACTCTTCCAGTCCTTTGGCACCAAACCAGAGCACCACCAGTGCTCGTAAAGCCATGCCAGGGGTCCCACAATGACCTCAGCACTCTGGGTTGGAGTTCATCCAGACCAGCTGATTTAAATACATCCCTGACTAGATCCTCACTGACCCTTGGCCTAGGTGTGCCTCCCCTGGGGCCTGAGGGGGGCCCAGTTTGAGGGCTGATATGGTCCCTGCTCAGGAAAATGGAGGCAAAGAAGTCATTAAATAGATTAGCTTTGTCATCTGGTCTGATGACCAAATTTCCTAGTGTGTCTTGGAGGGGCCCCACATTACCCGGTACCTTCTTTTTGCCCCCTATGTATTTAAAAAAGGACTTCTTGTTGCCCTTGATCTGGGTAGCTAGTCCAAGTTCCATCTCCACCTTGGCCTTTCTGACTCCCCCCCTGCATCCCCAAGCAACCGCAGTATAGTCCTCCCTGGTGATGGCCCCTCCCTTCCATTGGGTATACACCTCCCTTTTAGCTAGGAGACATTCCTGGATGCTTTTGGTGAGCCATGGGGGCTTTTGCACCCTCCTGCTCCCTTTGATCCGTGTTGGGATTATCTCCCTTTGGGCTTGGAGGATTGTCTCCTTAAGAAGCGACCACTCTTCTTGGACACCTGGTTCCCCTCCCCTCCGGGAACTCAGTGCTTCCCTGACTATTCTCCTTAGCTCATTGAAGTCCACCCTCCTGAAATCTAGGGCTGCTGCCTTGCTGCAGGCCTTTGCCACCTTGCACTGGATGGGGAATTCCAGCAGGCGATGGTCACTATTGCCCAGGTGGTTGAGCACCCGCAGTTCCCTCACCAGGTCATCACCCGTGGTCAGCACCAGGTCCAACAAGGCGTCTCCCCTGGTGGGGCTGTGCACCTTCTGAGTTAGATGAAGGTCCTGCATTTTGGCTAGGAACCTACATGAGTGGTCAGACCTATGGCTGTACAAAATTTTGATGAGTGTTTCGTTTTGATGTTGTTTCAACTCGTTTTGAGCTCAAAACAGCAAAATCGAATTGCAACTAATGAAAGGCTATGAAACAGCTTCAAAACAAGATAAGGGCACTTGAAACGTTTTGTAAGTTTCAAAATGTTTCAAGTTTTGAAGTGGAGCTTGCTTGCTGCTAAAGAGAAACTAAGGAGAGGGAAGGGGAAGAGGGACAAGTGACTGCTCTGATATTGACATGTGTAGCCGGTCAGTGACTGTGATCCTTCCCTGAGGTCCCTTCCAATCCCAGTGCTCTGAGGAAGGGATGGAACCATAAAAAGCACTGTTTGAATTGTGTTTTTGTCAGCTGCGCCTTTGTCAGCTTATTGAGCTTTGAATCATGCCTCTTAAGCGGGCTTAACCTAAAAATGCCATTTTCAAGGCGCATTAAGGGCACATGTCTACGCCCTTAATGCACCTGAAAAATGGTGATTTAAGCCTATATGTCTAATTTAGGCGTGAATAGCTAAGTTGCATTAGCGCACATATATTGCTAATGCACATTAATGCGGTGTGTGTCAATGGATACACACTGTGTTAATGCGCATTAGCGCATCTTCACCTGAACTAATGCAATTAGCTATTTATACCTAAATTTAATGTGTCTTAATGCATATTAGTGCATCCACGTGTAGATATGTGCCTAAATTGCCTTAATGAGCTCTAAGTAATAGCACATTAAGTTTAGGTGCGCATAAATGCACATGTAGACAAGACCATTAGCTACTTGTAATATATTATTAGTGTCCTTAGGAAGAATTGCCTGTTTCCTTAATGAGTGAATAAAATATTATAAACAAGGAAAATCACTTCTGGTATGAACAGTAAATCCATATCCTTATTTACCAAAAGAAAAGCTAATTTCCCAGAATATTTTTAATTGTGTGGATGTCCTTGAAAATAACAATAGCAGGAATGTGAAGTAGGTCAGACTCCATAGTTAGTGAGTTCAGGAAAAAATATTTGTATTTAATGGTTTTCCAGACACCTGACTGGAGTGTATTTAGCAAGGGACCTGCAGATCTGCACAGCAAAGCCAACTCTTCACCAGTTTCAGAAAAAGTGGCCAATCACAGCTGTTTGTTGCTGCATTTTGTGGCTGAAATATCCTAAAGCATCTAGGGTACAGAACTTTATTGTGCCAGTGCCTCATCTTACACCTCCACTGATATGTGGCATCAAGTTTAGTTTTCTACTTTGGGGATTTTTGTAGCAGGATCTGATGTTTTACCCACCTGAGCTATTCATGCCTGTAGATAATGTGAACGGTTCTAATTAGAGGACTTGCAGTTAGGAAATAAAATACTTCTTCTTTCAGAATCTACAGTACAAGCGAGATATTAAAGACCTGGCACTACAAACACATGTTACATATGGGTAGTTCTCTATATGGGTGGGTAAACTAGATAGTGTATTTAATTCCACAACACCTTACTGTTCTTCTGTCTGGTCCCAGAGGAAAAGTTATTCTTATAATATTTCCAATGGGACAAAGCTGGATTTGCCAGAAATCTGGCTCTAAACAGTCTTCTTAAAATATCCAGCTCAAGAATCTTTTCACGCTTGAGTAGTTTGAATAACATAATTCAGGTATGATTCAGGAAATACTGTTCTTAAGAATCCAGCTCAAGAATCTTTTCACACCTGAGTAGTTTCAATAACTTAACTCAGGTATGATTCAGGAAATACTGTTCTTAAGATTCCTCCAAGAATTCTGAGGTCCACATGTAGCTACTAAACAGAACTATTAGTTTACCTTTCCCCAGTTTTTACTGGTTGTGTTTGAGACTCACCTGGGTCCCGGTGTCCTCAGAAAGGAGATTCCAATGAGACAGAGAATGGAAAAAGGAAACATGGCCAGAACTGCAGTGATAATGACAAAATCACGCTTCTAGTTTGTGGAGTTAGCAGGAGTTGAAATTGAAAATTTGTTGAGTTTAGTATTCGTTGACAGAGCTGGATTCACTAGTTTTCCCATGCCTTGTAGTTAGTATGCTTCTGTTCTGTTCTCCTGAAAGTAAAAGTGGAGCTCAACCTACAAGATCAGCTGATCACTGCACCTTATGCTGGAGATGTGGCAATTCTAAAACCATTGAAATCTGTCCGCTGAGAAATGGCTCACATGGGTGATCATTTCATCCAGAGCCTACTGATCATCATTTCTGACCTGTTCTAGTCAAATTCAGTGACCTAGAAAAATTGCTCACCTCCCACCATTGTCATGTTAACAATTTTCAAAGCTACAAAGTCTCCCATTTAGCTGATATTTAGCTGCAGCAAATTCTCTGCATTTGTATTGGATAAGCAGAAGCCTAAATACAGAAATAATTGGAAGCAAACCAAACCCTACCTGCAGGACTGTTGTTGGAGTCACTCATCTTAACAATTTTTGGTTTGTAGGAGTGGTTTGGGAATTTATTTTTATTATTACAAAAATGGACAAAGTATAACTAAGATCTTAACGGAAAACATAGTTATATAAGAAGCAACACATCATATACTTTTAAAGCTTAGTATCTAGCTATTGCCTTTCTTCTATTGCACTTTAGTCACATAAACATATTAATAACCAAATAATGAAAATTCTCAAATATTTCTATTGCTTATGAAATATGTTTTATGAAGAAGCTTAATGGCTGCTGCACAAGCATACCTTGGACAGATAAAATGCAAAATGTACATGGATAAAAATGGGCAAAAAGTGTTGAGTGTTATCCAAAGCCTACTGAAAACAATTAAAATATTCCCAGTGGACTGGAAAATATTGACTGGATTTAGATCAGACTCTTATTACTGGACCAGGGAGATTCCAGCAGTAGCAAATCTGAACATGTTTCTTCTTTATGAGCTTAGGTTAAATGCTGCAGGTGGCACTGTTGTGGAGAAAAAAATCGTAAAAGCAGATTTTGTGTTACTTCATAATTTGATTATGGATTTATTCCTCTGAAATGGTCCAATTGTTTCCTATGCCCAAATATGGGAAGTCTGTTTTTAGGAGCAAGTTCCTTATTGCACAGACTCTTTTACTACCAGTGCTGTTTGTATCCATCTCTAGTGAAGTATTGTGCAGAAAGTGCTGTACCATGTTCTGTGAACTTTGGAATCCAACAGTTTGACCCATTTGATGGTCTCTATGATGTGAGATTGATTGTGTTCTCTGCAGTCAACACTGAAAGCAGAGGTATAATTGGTAGAGCTTGCATTCTGAGCAGCAGACTCATACCTGATAGGGTTTGTGTCTAGGGGTGCAGGCTTGAGGCTTGGCAATGCATAATGGGGATGGGGTGCTGCTATGAGGGGAGGTGATGCTGCCAGCAGCCAGGTTAAACCACCTTGGACCTGCCAGAGGTTTATGTGATGCATTGCTGCAAATTTGATGGAATTTGGTGGCAGCTGCAAGGACAGGGAAGGTTTAACCAGGCTGTTAGTGATGACACCTCTACTCACAACATTATGGAGAGGGAGGGGAGTCTGATGGGAAACACCTGCCCCTGTTTTGCTTCATGTGGCCAGAGCCTTAAGTCCACCTTCCTCCACTTTGGCACCCCTCTTCACTGAGCACCCAGGGTTCTTACCTTGGTCAGTCACCTTTAGTTATACTATTGATGGTAACTAGCATTTTCAGTACTGCGTAAGTGAAGTGTTGGTACTGTGTTCCACCATGTGACTTGTTCAGGTATAATGGATTCACTTCTGTAAATATAAACTTATGTCAGTATAGGTCAGTGATTCTCAACCAGGTGCTGTGGCACTCTGGGGTGCCTTGAGATCCTGTCAAGAGTGTTGCAAGGTGCTGTGCAATGTTAGCACTGCTACATATGTAAACACTTGCACATGATTCACAAGGCAAACCAAGAGATTTCAAATAAGAATGCAAGTATCAAAAACATTCTGATCTCTTGTGGTCTTTTTTGAGTTCTTTGCAACAGAAGAATTGCTGTATTACTTTCCTGTAGACAAAAAAAAAAGAAAGTTAAGAGCTGGTCAACAAAAGATGCCTTGAGTCTAACAAGATTGAAAACCACTGATATAGATATTCCACATATACAATGGTGTAAATGGGAACCACTTATTTTAGCCCAATATGTTGTCTTTATGTAGCCTTTGTAAATTGCATTTTGCAAGTATCCATATCTTTTCAATATCCACCTAATGCCATGTAGCTGTAACACACTTTTATTTCTGATTAAATCTCAGGGATAATCTATTGGAAATTTTGATTGATGGTGCCTGTATTTGAGCTTCTGTCTAAATGCTTGTACCTAGAGAAGAGTCCAAACAAACTAAGGAACCAAACAGCCCAGCATGTACCTGTGAGAGGTGTCTGAATTGATGGCTGGAATCTGCTTTCCCTTTATTTGTAGCTTTTCCAACAGCATTTATTAGCAAAGCAACTTTAATTTAATGATGTAGCACTCCTGTAGGGCAAGGAGAATGTCACTTTCCTAATTCATACTGATGCAAAAGTGAGGTACTGAGGGAATCTAACTTCAAAAGCCATAGAAGGAGTCTGCAGAAAAAAAACTGGATCTTTGGTGCCGTAGTCAATATCTCAAGCACAAGGCCATACTTCTCTAGGAATCAGGCTCTAAATTTCGTAGCTGATCCATGCTTTTAAAATTGGTTTAATACCCTTACTTAATAACACAGTCATATACCTTCCAGGTAACTGAAGTTTACCCTGTGTGGACAAGGAACTTCTTCAACCCTCTTCAACGTTACTTAGGTACCAAGACTGCAGCCTCGGAAAACCTACATCTGGGCTATCACGCCTTCTATCCATCAGTCTTGAGACTGTACCTTCAAACCGACAGTATCAGAGCACTGACTTCTCATACTGCTGTTCTGTTTCTCTTTGAAATGCCCTTTCCTAACTGACCTTCCTAACAGCTGTAAGACCCAATTGTTCGTAAACAAACAATATTATATTGATAATTTTACAGAAGTACAGGGAAAAATTAAGAATGAGTTCACCATTAATCTGTGAGAAACTACATCTAGCTAAACTTTGCAGAAAACATCACTAGATTCCCACTATCTAATAAATTACAAAAGCATCCCACATTTCCAAAACTGATACTCTTTCAGCCCAATGTGCAGACGAGTAGCCAAAAATACATCTCTCCTTTGTCTCACAATTACTATGAATTTCTATGATGCTTCTGGATATAATTGGCCTCTGGAAGTTCAGGTGCTAACTCTAAGCTAATATTTGCTAGATTGCCATACCACATCCTTGAATTTAGATCAAGGCAGCTATTAAGCATTCTGTCCTCTTATTAATAAGACAGACAAATCCATTTTGAATGCTAGGTTTGTGTCTTTGCTCATTCCTTTCTAAAAATATACATAAATAGAAACCTGTTCTTTTTAGGGCCCATGTCTAACTGTGTCCTTTTAACATGTCTAATATGTCTTCCTGGGAGATGCATTCTACTCCTTAACCACATCCATATGCCTGACAATCAATCAAATTATATCCTCTGGGAAATAATTTGCCTATTTTGTGTACATTAATTGTTTTCTCCTTAACTCTAATGTTTTTTCCCCCTCGTACCAACAAACTTCTTAATTTTTATTTTGCCTCAATAGAAAAGAGTTAAATGGGTGTCTGCATTTTATCGTTTATACTTGTTTTTTAATTTCTCTGCTGGCAACAAAAGTACACAGTTAAGTACGTCAGTATCTTTTGGGTGTCTTTTATTTTCCTGTTCAAACTGAACATTAGAAAGCAGAATTTTGAAAGAACAAGGAAGGAAAGGTAGGAAATTAATGAGAGCAAACATAAGTGAAAACAGATCTCTGTCCTAATATGTGTGGCGCTGAGTTTCAGATTATGTGTGTGTGTGTGTGTTTGGTTACTCAGGTGATATAAACTGTAGTGTGGCTTATTATTAATATTGATTTCAAATACATTTAGCCGAGCTAGTATTTAATTCAGAGCAAATAGCATTTTCTTGCCAGTTCCTTGTGTGCTTAGACACCAGGCTTTCCCTTCAGTGTTCCTTCTGTGATAGCCTGTGCTTTCTTCAACTGAGGGAGAACCAATGAAAGAGGCAGGTAATACGATTAGATCAATGAGTTGGAAAGATAACCATAGGAGCAGTGTTTTGAACATACTTGAGAAAAGTAACATAGCTGACCCAGAGCAAGTAAAATTACAGTAAAAAAAGTATGAGATGATGAGGGTCAGAACAAGTCCCTTAAACCTAAATCTTGGTAAGTGTAAAGTCTATGGAGATAAAAGCAGCAGAATGTAGATCTGGGTAAGTTAGGCAACCCTCAAAGGATGGGCAAGTAGAACATAATACTCAGATGAATGGATCAGGTGGCTAGGAAGATGATTGTGTTAGACAGTGACAGAAAAACTGGAAAGAGTGGGGGAGAAGCAAGCATATTGAGCTTTAGTGAAAAGTTGGCAGTGAGCAAGGCTGAGATGTGGGAATGAGTGGAGGGATGTGGTCTTTAATAGGTAGATTTTTGAGCCACCAACCACTAGAGGCCTGGAGCTCAGTTTTAATTTCTATTTAAGAAGGAGAGCTGAATTGCTTTAATAGAAGTGTTTTCTTAGCTCATCTTCAGTTTTGCTATTTTAAATCTTTACCAATAACTGCAGGCCCCAGAGCTTGTGTTTATAGTAAATGCACCATGAATTCTGGACTTAAAAAAAATCTTTAATACACATTCATTCTTACAGTCCTAGGAAACATACCCATTCCATGTGCAATGCAGCTTTATTGCTGTTTATATATAACAGCAATTTGAGAAATCTTTTCAAATTCTTAAGATTAAAATAAAATGATTAACCTTGTAAAGTGTTCCAGAGGTGAGAAGAAATACTATCCAGGATACTGAGAATTGAAACTGACTGGGAAAGATCTTTCTTTTGCAAGTCGGTTGCTATGGCATTTGGGGCTGAGGTTGAGCCAACCTAATTAAAACAATTTGCAGGCAATTGGTTACCTAGCCCAAACTAACTATACTACATTGCCGAAAGACTACATGATGTCTTCCCTCTGCCACATCCTGCAGTGGCTAAATTGTGCAGAAACACTCCAGAAATATCCCAGATCAATTCTTCAAAGCTTTCAACTTCTCTTTTTGTCAGCATCATACTATACCACAAACCAGGTTTAACTCTATGATCTTATATGGACATTTTCAGGAAACAGAATACTATAGAAAGTCCAGGCCCATCCACTGAATGATTAGGATTCTCTGCTGGCATTTCCTTTAGTTAGGATTCTCCAATATACAATGCACAAAACATGCAGATACATTTCTTTAACTTGCCAACCCCATTTCATGTGAGGGGAGCACATTAAGAAAAGAGTCTAAATGTGCAGCTGTTATCCACATAAAAGAATACAAAACTGAACCATGGTATTATTGGGCTTTGCATGTGATCATCAAGGCTTTATCACAAACAATACCATGAGTAACATCCTGGTGAGTAATATATGCTACCCTCTGATAAACTGGGCCTGTTTTCAGATTATTTCATTCAGATCTGTCATGTTGAAGGTAGCAGTGCTTGTCCTTTGACTTTGTATATGACCCAATTTTACCTGTTGAAAAGTCTTACAATGAGGGTGCTGGCTGCATACCAGAGGGTCTTCATACCACAGGAGCTTCCTGCAGCTATATTTTGATAAATCTGCCAGTGTTTTTAGTACTCTGCATGTTACTTTGCATGCATAGAAGCAGCCCATGATGTGCAACAAATCTACCTATGCCTAAGAGGGAAATGTGTGATCAGGGTCATCTTAGTAGCAGATGCAAGTACTGAGTCACAATTGACTCACCCTAACTTTGGGTAAAATGTTTCTTGAGGAAGGAATGGACTTTTCTTTGATATGCACTGTGTATCTTCAAATTGTAACGGCTAACATTTCTACAGGTTACTGTCAACAAGTAATTTCTAAACTAGCAATTTAGAAACGGGCTTTCTTAGCAGAAAATTGTGAGCACAAATGTGCTAGTTTACTATCCCCATGTCTAGCATAATGGTAACGTGGGTGATTAGGGCATATGTATAGGAATGATGATTCTTCTGTGGATGTATCTTTTGGGTACATTTGTGGATGAAAATTTACTTCATGTTTGTGTTTAATTATAATTGGTTAATAATCTGTCATTATTTGTTCAGTTGATGGGATTTGGCAGAAAGAGAGGAGGCCTGCTAATCTGAGGGAGATGACAATGAGTCACTGCCACCTCAAATCTGCTCTGACATGCTGAATGCATGTTGAGATCACTTTTGAATATGGATACTGTTAGTAATTCAAGGACTGCCCTGCAAGACAACAGACTAGCATGAGAGAACAGGAACGAGGCTGAGATTACCCTGGCAGAACATTCTTAGACCTTCGGGGCAGTAAATCATTACTATCATCTGTGTATATAAAATGTAGTTGCTGATTGCTTCTCAATAACCTGCAGGTATGTGTTTGAGATTGTGCATAACATTTCTTTGTAAAATCTGTCTAAATGTTTAATTACCAGCTTCAATCCACTGGATCTTGTTATGACTGTCTGCTAAATTAAAGATATGTCATTTTGCTAGGTACAGAATTACATATCATGATTAATTTATCTCTTAAAGTTGTCCCCCAGAACTGTATAAGGTATATACTACTGTACTGAATTCCATGTTGCTAGTTAGCAGCTCCCTGAGTGTATCTACATGAGACTTTTATTGTGGGGTTGACAAATTAGCGCCACAGTAAATGTCTTGATATCTACACGTGCAGGGCAATTAAGCAGGAATAAACTAATTAACTCCACAGTTTACTCTGCAGCAACACGTGTAGATGCTGGAGGGGTTGGCCGAGACATAAGGGTGCTTCAGTTCAGGGGCTGCCAGCTAGTGCAGCAGTGGAGCACCCTCATGACCCCGGTCAGCAGCTGTGCAGCACATTGAGCTGGGACAGAGCAGCCCCAAACTGGCATGCTGACACCCAGGGCATTCTGCTAGCTGGGGCTGCTCTGACCTGGCTCAACATACTGCAGTCCCAGGCTCATGTTCAAATGGCAAGCCTGGGAGCTATAAACTCCAGGGCAATATGTGCCAGAGTTTTTTGCTTTGCATTAATTGCACTTGTAGATGCACCCCCTATTTCTAAATTTTTGGGAGGAAGACGAGTGAGTTGTGAAAAACATATCACAAGTGGGCATTCAGCAAATGAACAGTAATTTGGTAATCCTAGATGGAAATGTTCAATGTTGTGAGCTTAATGTACTTTCTATATTTAGAGTGGTACTGCAACTCTTCTAATCTTCTTACAGAAATTGTGCACAAAAGGGCATGATCTGTATAATGAAGTGAAGCAGGCACATTCATTGGAAAGACAGTTCTGGTGCAAATGAAATTTGTAGGCTCTAGTTATTCTGGTTGATTGCTCTGCTTTCAAAATAGAATTCTTCCTATCAGAAGGGAACCTGCTGAGAAAGCTGGCTTTTATTGCATTTCACTGCTGCAGAATAGAATAATTATGCCCCTGGACACTTATATTCTGGTATAGCAATATTACAAGCTGCTTACAATATTTTATGTAGTTCTATACATTTTAGTTCTGAGGGTTACTCTATGCTCACAAGTACTCTGTGCTCACAAGATACTTCAGATATCCTATTGTTAACATTATAAATACATTAACGTTATAAATACTGTGAAAGAAGCAATTGACAGTTTGAATTACTATAACTAGGAACCTCTAGAATTTGTGCTGGAAGTGTGCGCAGTGAGGTGGCTTCTTTAAACTTGGAGTGTCCTCCTGCATGCCCCACCCCCACTGATTAGAATACAAAAGGTAGGGAAGGGGGAGGAAGAAGGAGAGGGCACTGCTGAGAGAGGTAAGGTAGGTGAGAAAAAGAACAACAAGGCAGTTAATCCACTGAGGGACACAAGGTTTATAAAAACTAATCCAGGTAATGGGCAAAATCCACAGCCTCAGGTCCAAGCGTACTTAACACAATCCAGTCTGTGGATGATTTTTGTTCCATAATTTCCCATTCAGGTTTATTTTTTCTCCCTAGCATTGCACCATCTCTGGGAACAGGAGTGACTGTGGGTATATGCCCAAATCTCCCTAGGAAACTGAACAAATAACATTTCATTCCATATTGAGTAGTACTAACCAATGAGATGGAAAAATTGGCTTGTGTGTTTATTGTTGTAGTTGTCTGACAGTAAAACAGTTAATAATGCAATGAAAAACAAAGATCACTCTCAGCAGTGATTAGATTATAGCTTTACAGATACCCTAATTATTTGCAAAACATCCTGAAGAGTAGTAGATTACTTTGTTTAATAAAATGTAAACTCAAACACTTAGAAAGCTAGACTTTTAATTTAAATTTTTTCTAAAGCAATACAGAGCACTCAGGAAGCTAGCACATGAGTTCCTTCTGTTTTCTGCCACAAGGACTCCCCAGACTTTGGGTACCCTATAGTATCATACATTCATTATCTTTTAAATAGTGTTGTTTATACTCATTGAATACTCCAAGTGTAATTTCATTGTCTTGAAAAATGAACTTTCCACCACCCCCAGTGAAATAATGTTTGTTGTATTGATTGTTGGAGCCACAACCTATGCATCAATGCATCCTAATTAATATATGTACAATAACACCTTAGAATGGAGTTGAATGATCAGCAGTCCATGCGGTTAATTCAGGAGGTGGAGGGGAGAGGGAAAGAGGGTGGAATGCATGCCATTTTAGTTCCAGAATCTCTCATTACATGGAAACTTTGGCTAGTCTTTTTTATTCACAGGTTGTTTCATAAACCTGGCAACCTCTGAACCTGTACAGAGATGTTTCATCCTGTTTTCATGGCACTCTTCCACCTCCCTTTTTATTTTCTATTCCTTGCTGGTTATTTGCTGCAGCTGATAGTCCTTTCTTCAGACTTGGAACTCCTCCCAAATGTTGCAAGACCAAACTGATTTTGGTCCCTGTTTCCAGAACAGACTATCCACCTTTTCCTTCCCTTATTCCTATGGAAGGTATACATATGTACCCTACTGGGTGTGTCTACACATGTAGTTACCCACACCTAAACTTAATGTGCTTTTGCGTTAGATGCATTAAGGTGATTTAGATGTGCATCTACATGTGGACTTGCATCTACATGTGGACTTGGATGTGCACCTTAAGGCACATTAAATTTAGGTGCAAATAGCTCAGTCACATTATAGCATGTGCAGACGTGCTAATGCTCATTAATGCGGTCTCTATCAATTTATGCACACTGTGTTAATGTGCATTAGCGTGCCTACACATGCGCTAATAAGACTTAGCTATTCACACAAATTTAGTGTGCCTTAATGTGCATTAGCACATCCACAGCTATTATACCAAGAGCACAAAATGGCCACCCAGTCTAACTTAATTCACCCAGGTATGGACCTTACACTTAGATCCCTGGTTATGTTGATCTAAGTGCAAATTATACAGATGTTTAGGGAGTTTAGGTTGGTCTAAAAATGGCCAACCCAATCTAAGCTAGACTTTCTCTGAGGTATAATTAACTTAGATAGGGTGCACTGAGACGATCTAACTGAACTTCTGTACAGTTTCCGGCACAGACCTAGGGCTGGGAAAGCCCAACCATGGGCCTCAGTTCCAGGGCTGGACTTTTGCTACTCCCCCTATCCCAGCACTGAGCTATTTTTAGGCTCCTGATCCCTCCCCCAGATGGGCAACTCCCCTGCCTTCCCATGGACTACTGTTAAATAATGGTGTTGCCTTACTAAATTAAAAATCAGCAACAAATTATCTCAATAAAACTTAATATTGGTAGGCACCAAAATAAGGAAGTAATTATATAAGGAAATGATATTTATTACAATTTAGTCAATTTTTATTGCCCAGTAAACTTGCTGTTTTTGTGTATGCTAGTGCCTCCTTGATAGGCATGTGCTAGCTGAAAATATCAAAGCATTCTGTTTTGTCCAAGGGAACTTCTAAAGCTCATTATTGTCTGAATTAACCATCTCTTCTTCAACTTTTCAACCATGCTTGGGGTTAGGTTTTAGGATGATGATACTGGCATTAACCTGTCCTAAGGGGTCAAGTTTTGGTATAAATTCTAATTTAAAAAGCTATTCACTTGCATTTACGGAGAATTTAACATGGTAAATGTATGCTATGATATTACAGAGCAGCAATTTCTACTGGTTATATTGGAAGCCTTCCAAGCCTGCCAACCCCCCCACCCTGAAAGCTCCTCCCAGGGCTGGCTGTACTGACATTTGCCAGTGCCAGGAGCTGAGAAAGTAAGTTCAGGTGGGGGGAGGAGTGGTCAGGATGGGTGGGTGGGTTGGTTTGCTGTGGGGGTGGGTTCATCTGGGGAGGGAGGTCAGGGTGCAAAAATAGCCCCCCATCTCTTCCCCTTTCCTCCCCCCCCCCCCGAAGGACCCCACTAGCCTCCTGGGTGATGCAGGGCAAATGTAGTAGCCCCCTAAGGTTTTCCCATCAGTAAAGGGAAATTCACAGGAGAAAGGAGGCATAGCCAAAATACCATGGCAATCTGATGATTCCCAAATTGTAGACAGATTCCTTTTTGCTGTGAGCAGTTGAGATAATCCATGGCAACCTGTAGACTATATTAACTTCAGGAGCATGCTCAGAGTCTGGTGGTTATAGGATAAGAGTTGGGGGTGATTATAAGAGCAGCCTTTAAACTGTCTTTCAAAGGGCTGAACCAAATTATATGGATATAAATTTTTTAATTATAATCAGTCGCATTTTCCTTGTATTCACAGTTTTGCTCTTGTGATATTGTGTTGATGTTGGTTATTATTTCCACTTCCCATTAGCAAGAGTAAGAGGAAACTCAGGCAAAGAGCATTTGCTTTATTATACTAAGAGCACAACCCTGCAAGATGTGGAGTTACTCAATTCATTCATCTCTACAGTGACTGAGACCGTACTGTTTCAAGGTCTGTCTGCCTGGAAGGAGTTATCAGTTCCATCATCCTGTATTCCTCTTATGAAGTTGTGCAATCATGAAAGAAATATATGCATTCCTGTTCTTTGAATAGAGAGGAGGGCAGAAGCCTGACCAAGTAAAAATAATTATTATTGCAGTCAGTTGCTCTCTTAGTAATACTGAGTCTGTGTACTCTTGCACATAATGAACCTAATAGGAATACAGGCTTATGGTGAACAAAGTATACTACTGCAAGGACACTATTTAATTTATCACTTTCTGAACATGGTTTATTTGTAGTCCTTGAGCAATGAGGAGGAGTTGTGATAAACTTCTTGAGAGGAGTTTTGGTTTCTTCTAGAAATATTTTTAGTATATTGTACTGCCCTTGTACAGGTTATATTATTATTACATAAGCCAACTCCAAACTGAGGGTTCCATTTCATCTGCACCTCCAAAGTCAAGGATGGCCTGACTGAAAAAATGCATCTTCTTTTTTAACCTATCTCTACTAAAAGTGAGCAAGGAACAGCTACATATAGATCCATATTAATTTATTATTCTTTCTGTAATAAAAGTAATACACTAAAAACTTTGTAAGCTCATCTACAGGGCCATTCCATCAATGTATTTATTTATTATGAGATTGATATACCACCTTTCCCAACAAAGGCTCAGGTGACTTACAGTAGGAGAACAGAGCAGCTTAAATGGGCAACTAGACTATCAAAATAAAACAGATACCCACTAAACAACATCTCAGCCTAGCTTTGTTTGCTAAATGCCTGTCCAAATAATAAAGCCTTGAAGCATTTCTGAAGCTTGTCCAGGCTCAGATTCTGGCAGGCCTCAAGAGGAACTGAGTTCCAGAGCTGAGCATTTCCCATGCATTTTCACCAAGTGGACTTGACAGACTGATTGCACTTGCTGGAGGTTTCTCTTGACTGACCGTATGGGTCAAAACCAGCACCTTGACAATTAATGGCTCTCAGTGCAGACGGTACAGTACTGGAGTTGCATGCTTCTGGTGACTGACCCCAGTCAGAAGGCAGATCATCACATTCTGCACAAGCTGCAGCCTCCCAATAGTTTTCAAGAACACCCCTGCATAGGTCACATTGTAATAAAGGCATAGATGATGGTGGTCTATTTATTTAAGATTGATTTTTTTTTTCATATATGCCACAGGCATCTACTGTTTACATCATTGTAAAAATAGTGGCATTATTGTCATAATATTACCTGTAAAGGAAAAGTTACAGAATGTAATACAGAGTACTTGGAAAGCATGATAGTTAATTACATTATAAATGGCTGTTTGCCAATAGAAAAGATAGATACTTTAAAAAATGATGGAACTAAATTACAGATACTAGCAATTCCCTTTCCAAAATTGATCTACGCACATAATACAGCATTGTTGTTTACACGATCAGATAACATAGTTGCTTTTTATGCAGTAGCAATATTAATGCATAATAAAAATTCTGTTTAACAAGCATAAGGTCCAAATAGAATATTAATATTGCTAATTATAGTTATGTCACATCTGCAGATGAAATTAATTTTTTTAGCAAGTATATATTTATGTTCACTGTGCAGTTTATTTGAGAGGAAGGCAAACACACAGAAAAGTAGTAATACTGAAAATCTCGATATTTATGAACCTCCTTGCAATGATTTCTTTAATGTTCCCTATATTTTGAAGAAACAAGTCTTCTTAGCATATCTGTATCCGTAAGACATAGAATACCACACACTCTTGAAATTTGACAAAGGAGTCAGAAAATGGAATTGCTTTCTATAAAAATAACCTAGTCCTTTTGCTCTTTTGGGTTAGGGACAGACATTCAAAAAGCCTGAGCCTGAACCAATTCAATAGTTCCCAGTTAGTTTCACCTGACTAGGCTGAACCAGTTTGTAACTGTACAGACATGCCTGCAGTGGCTCAGGCTAGAAGCCAGGGGCACTAGAGCAGCCCTCCCTTCCTTTCTGTAGTGCTGAGCTGTGGGGGCATGGCTAGGTCCCAGCAGGATGCTCTGATTAGGGAGGGATCCCCCCTCCCTCTCCTGACCAGCCCAGCAGAGAATAGTCTTTATCACCCCTAACTCAGTGTTTATCACCCCATTAAGAAAACAACAGAGGGACATTATCAGCTACCTGTTGATTCTCCCTTTATCCCATTTGCCACAGCACGGACCCTAGCCAGCATGTCGTCTGTTAGCTAATGCTGAGAGGTGTCTGTGTCGGGCAGAGGAGATGGGAAGGGGAGGAGGGGAGCAGGGGGAAGTCAGGCCAATGCCTGCAGTCTCTGCCAAGATGCAGCCAGGGAGCAGATGGGAGGGGCCAGCTCTGCTGTGGAGCATATAGCCCCACCCACGCCTGAGAGCATGCTGGGATGCTGAGGGAGTCTGGTTTAATTTAAACCATCAAGGGGTCTGGGACAGACATTGCATAAAATGGTTTGACCCAAATCAGTTAAATCTGATACTACATTCAACTAGATTTATCTCCAACCAGTTTCAGCCATTTTCAGACTGTTGTATGGGGACTGAACATCTGTTCTGTTACAGGTTTAAACCAGTTTCTGATCACTTAAACCAGTTTATTGTGATGTCTGTCCCTAGCCTTAGAGTTCACAGGGTGTGTCTACACGTGCGCTTTAATGTGCAGCAGCCTATTTTCCTGCACATTAAATCATTGCATAAAAAACCATGCAAATAAGCTAAAGCTCAGTATAGGCTACCATGCATTAAGCATCACTAAAAAAATATGCACTTTTGCTACTATTCATTAGGGCATTCTAATGTTAATTTATCTGGTACCTCACATTGGAGGAACTAAATTTAACATGCATTAGGAAAAACACATTAATGCACATGTACATGCACCCACATTGTATTTAAATTACAAGAAAGGGAGGAAATGTCTAAAAATGGTTTTTAGCCCAGCAAGGTGAAGGCATTTGCAGAAATGCAGATAAGATAGCTGATATTTAAATTTTTTAAATAATATTTACATATCGTGTTTCTGTACATATTCTTTTGGCAAGCAGAAAGCAATTCAAAACCTGAAAAGGTATAATATTAAAATGTATGGCCTAATTTTATAACTAGGAAACGTAAAATGAAATATAAGAGGTAAAAGTGGTAAAATGCATTTATTCATCCTAAGCATTCAAAATCCATAAGATTCACTTCATTTCATGTTACAACATTATTAAAGAAAAGAACTTTTGTTGATAATGCTTGCATTCTATTTTTGAGCCCTTAGGATGCACTTGGGTCATTTTTCAAGCTATTCACTGTGACCACAACAGCTGGAATTTGACTTTCTTTTAAATGAAAATGGCTTTCAGAGCAGAGACTTGGGGTAGAATCCAATATCACAAGACTCATGATAAAATCTCAAGAGCTGGTAGTGCTGGTATCATGTGTCCTACCAATGGCCTAAAAAGATTTAATTATTTCTGTTTCCTAACATTTGTCATGTGTTTGCTTCAAAAGACCAGATAAATATAACCACTCTGATGTCACAACTAAACATTCACAAGGTTCCATTTCCATATCCTGAAGAAATAACCCAGCTCAATCTGTTGAATTGCTATACTCAGAGCTATTTTATTTGGTTTTTATTATAACTGTATGTACAATCTATGCATATATCACACAGAATCAAGTAAGCTTCTGTGTGATACTAGATTTGGTACTCTGTGGATATACTATACGGCAGGGAGTACAGATGACTGATAGAAAGAGGAATGACTTAGAATATAATTGTAATGAGAGAGATTCATCTAACAAATGTGGCTAAAGGAAATAAAAAAGTACCTCTGGGTCAGAACTTCTTCACCTTAACTGGGAATGAATTTAGTATGGGAGTGCCTTAAAAGGAAAGAAAATGGTATATTAATGCAGTGATTATGCTAATACATTATGCATTAAATTTGTGAGAAGAGCAGAATGAACTAGATGTTTCCAGAAGTCTGAGTTGACGTAGTAGGAGCTGAGAGCATTTATTGTTAATAAAGATTGCTGAGATTTTTCCCCAGACCAACTTGACTGTGATACGTTTCATTAAACTAATTTCTATTTGCATGAGCAAAATAATCAGGGTTTGTTCCTCAGTATTATTATAGACAGTAATGCCTAAACTAGGTGGATATTACGAAGATTTCATTGTGCATATTTGTTTACAATATTTTACATGGCTTTGCCTTCTCTATATTTCTATCCCTTGTTCGTTTGTTTTGTATGCTTATTCTTGCCAATGAATTCACAGACAAGAATGTTTATTATGTATGTTGGCAAGGTTCTTTGGGTCGATGCGATGCCTTTTATTAAACCAACTAAATGGAAAAAAGTTCTTTGCAAGCTTTTGGGCACAAACACCCTTCTTCCTAAGTATGTTGAATTTTAAGTGGATATCGCAAAACAGTTACTAGAAAAGATTTTTTATACTTAATTGCACACATTTGCAACTCCAGCCTAATTCTAAGAATTACAGTCATCCTGTCAAAGCACAGGAAAGTCTAATCTATGTAAACAATGAAGTTACTTTGCAATTAGAGTACTGATTAATCCTCAAAAAAATGTTCACAAAGAATAATCATGGACATTTTGACAAATAATTTTGAAAAACAATAAAGGAAATCACAATCTCAAAACAGTTATTGAAAGCTAGCTGATAAATTAATTTATGCCTTTTTAATTGATAAATGATACCTAATGCAATATAAGTAAAAAAACACATGTAAAAATAAGGTACATTTAAGATAGCACAATTCACATTATGGAAATGTTATTTATGAGACCAGTAAAGGCCTATGTAGCTCAACAGGATTTTCCTGACAGAGAAGACAGGCAGGTAACCTATCCAAAACTATTTCAGTTTATACAGAAGAGTTTTACACTGTATTAGTTAAAAACTAAACCTATACATTAATCATTAATACTACATTAAAGAAAGCTTAAAGAAAACAGACACTACAGTACAACCACAATATAATTCCTATAAAGTTGACTGGTTCTATATTAAAGATGAACTCTTGAATAAATGCTAAATATAGTGAACATCACCCAAAGAGGATTAAGGCAATAATTAAGCTCATCTGTTAAAAGTTATTATCATATGATTTTGTTTCATATTAAACTACATAGGAGGAATGTACTGCTTCTACTAAGTACCTTTTATGCTAGGATTCTTTCTTCATAATTACAAGAAATAGGGAGAATGTTGTGGATAAATTAAGAACTGATATGAACTTTCACCCTTAAATTGAAAATATAGGGTTTCAATATAGCATTGAACAATTTCTTCAAAATTAACTTCTCTTTGACTTGCAGCTCTATATATTCTGCTTCTACCTGGAACCAGCAGTGCTGTAATACCATAAAAAGACTTTTTGTTTTAATTCTTCATTGATTATGCCTGTAAATTTGCAGGTACAAAATGGGAGGCTGTAAAGAGACCCTCTGGGGGGAGAAAAAAATTATACATGGTTATCAATATGGATGTAAAAAAACAGGACATTGTGCTAGTCCTTAATTAGGGCAGGGTTCTCAAACTTCTCTGGCCCTGTGGACACTCCTGCCCATTTCTCCCTTCATCCTCCCAATGCTTAATCCAGCACCTACAGCGCCTGCTCCAGGACCTGCACCACACGACACCCATTCCAACCCGTCTGGGATCTGTGCCACATGTGGTGCCTATTCTGGCCAGCCTGGCATCCATGCCATACACAGTGTTCCCCTGAGCTGGCCCAGGACTACGCTGCATACTAGGGCTGTGCGAAGCTTTGGTCCCTGATTCGATTCATCCCAATTTGGTGGCCAGATCTCTGAATCTGAATCAAATCTGAGGACGCTTTAATCTCTCCGAATTGATTCAGAATGCTCTGAGTTGATTCGGAGAGATTCGGACAGTTTAGGCGATTCGGATGTAGGTACAGCTTTAAATGTTTCTTCTACATACATTTAGATAGCAAGGGCTCTGAATGCTGTGGTGCTGGGATGGATAGACCATCCCATGGAAGCACCAGGGGCTCCCCAGCACACTCAGCTATAGACCCAGAAGTGGCCCAGAAGCACTTCCAGTCCACTTCCTGGTCCACTGGGGAGTGCACAGGGGCGGCCTCCCCATATCCCCCCAGCTTAGCAACTGGTGCTGCCTGGGGGTGGGGGGCATCCGGGGTGATCTCCAAGCCAGGAGGACCTGTTTCGCACAGCCCTGCTGCACACAGTGCCTACTCCAGCCAGTCCCAGACCAGGTAGAGTGGGTGTCATGTGTGGCACGTGTCCTGGACCAGCTAGAGCAGGTGCCACATGCGACACAGGTCCCAGAGTGGGCACCCCATACAAAATAGTCCCAGACAGGTGTGTGTGTCAACTCAAACCCAGGGGCAGCTCTGGAAAGGCGAGATGATTGGGCTCTGTGGGCCATATCTTTGACACTCTTGACCTTAGGTATACCTTGAAGTCTTATACAATGAGCTTGGAAGATTGCGGTGGCAGGTTAATCAGCAGCTCTGTTATCACTGCCCAGAATCCCAGGAACCTGGAGAGTGGTACACAGCTATAAGGTTCCCAGGCTGAATTTGCTTCAGATCATTGCACCAAGTAAAAACTTCCTAATTCAGGCAATCTTGGTATCTTGAAGAATGAGGACTATTTTTGGTGGATCTAAATGCTAAAAACAGAGCAATTCACTTCCATCTGATTTAGGATGTTGTTTAGGAACCAGTTGGGGGAGAAGATGCTGGAGACTGGAGGCATATCTGTATTGATTTTCACAGTGCCACCAAGAAGCATATCCTATCCAATTGCTCTTGTCCCTCAAGTGCCAAACCTGAGAAGGAGGTAGTAAACATCACTAAGGGTGTCTCATGGCCACAGCTCTTGAGTATTCTGTCTGTGGCAAGCTTGAGAGGGAAATGAGTAAGAACTGCCCTCAGGCTGGTTTCACTCCCTCATTTCTGGGTTTGGTGCACGCAGGATGGGAGAAGGCAGGCAGAAATACCTCTTGGTGGCACTCTCCACAGCACTAAGGAAGCAGTATAGAAATGTCATGAAACAGCACATTATATCACTAACAATTATCCGCAATGCAGGCTCATCCAGGAACCTTCATTGAGACATGGGAATGAGGATAAAGTTTAAACTTTATAATCCTAAATACTAACTTTCCTTGCCAGTGATTCAAGGAAAGCAATCTTGAAAGAAGGACAGTCAGTAAATATTGTAGGTTTGTAAGCATAATGGTCTATTGGGCTATTGGGCTGGCTTATGTAGTGGTAATGTATTCACTTGGCCATAGGAAAGGCAACTTAATAGTTAAAACTAACTTCATTAGATGTAAATGAATTACTTCATTACATCAGTGTTATTTTTTTAACAACACTGAATATAGCTAAGCAACAAATAACAATGCCTGTCTGCATACAGTAATATTTCAAAAATTCTCCCTGGACCCCAGGACTGAAGTTTGAAGTGACATTTCCATGATTTGCAGTAAAACTAGTAGAGGCAACCAAATATTATGAAAAATTCCCTAGCAGCATGACTTCAGAAAACAAGGCGTTAATTGTCTTTACTGCCCTGTTTAGTCAGGTTTTTTTTAACATTTGTCCAACTGGTGTTATCTGATATCCATTTAAATTACAGACCAAACTTGTTTCTGGTGAACAGAATAGTTTATACAGCCTTAGTCATACAGTTGTGTGAAAAAAATGCAAAGTAACTGAGGTGGCCAGCCTGATATTGCCTTGAGATCCTTCAAGGATACTATGGTATGCTGTGCAATGTTAGCACTGTTAGGTGTTCAAACATGATTCACACAAAGGGCTGTCTTGGCGGGGAGGGGGAGCGAATCAGGGTGACTGTCCTGGGCTCCGTGTTTTGGAGGGCCCTGCAGAGCCAGGTGGAGAGGCCACAGTGACTCTGCGCAGCTACTCCCACTGAATCTGGTGCCAAATCTGGCACATTTGGGCACTTGGCACCCCTGCCTCCCTTGCCACTGAATCTGCCACCAGCTTACTTGCATCCAGGGGCAGGGCCCCACACAGGCTGATTTGCCCCGGGCCCTGCACCCTGCTCAGGTCATCTCTGTTCACACAATAAAAATAGAGATTTCAAATAGGAATCCATAGCGTTAAAACCATTCTGCCCTGTTGTGGTTTTTCTGAGCTCTTTGCAACAGAAGAATTGCTTTACTGTTTTTCTGTAGTTAAAAAAACAAGCAAAGACTAAGAGCTGGGGTGCCTCAAGTCTCTGAAAGGGTGCCTAGAGCCTACAAAGGTAGAGAACCACTGGATTAGAGGAACACTGTTATCAAACAGTTTTCAAAAGTCCTATCTGGTGGTTGAAATCTATTTACACGTGGCAGCCCCTTTGTGAGCATCTTGCAAACATTCAGCTATGAATCATTTTTCCAACTTCTAATGCAATTTCTTAAATTATGTTTTGGAAGGTAGAAAGGTAAAATACTTTTCTGATTCTAATGGAAGCAGTATGTCATTTATCCTGCAAAGTGCCTTTGCAGCTTTTGATTTGAGAACTTAAAGGCAGAACATGGCAGGTCCCTGTGGAGGGCACAGATTTAGAAAAGACCTTGAATTTTTTTCTATATTCTTCAGGTTGAAGAGGAGGGGCCAAGTTGAGGGAGACAAAGTCGGCAGTATTAGTACCTGTTAGGCCAGTATAATAGTCACAGAGGGGAAAAAGTAAAAGTGGATTCTGTAATGCAATATCCAAATCCTTCTCCTAATCCACAGCATATTAATGTATTTTATAACCTGGAACACACTTTGATAAGGGGTTCCTGTTATGTGACTTTTTTTTTTTTTTTTTTTAGCTATAAACCAGTTATCCAGAATTATGACTTTATTCCCTTTCCCAGCTTCAAGGAAGGAAATTACAGCTAACAAGGTCACCCATTGTTGTAGTAAGCAAGCAATTTGAAAACTGTCTGTGCTCTATCTGATAGTTAGCTTCAAACCACAAATGAAAAAAAAGTGTAATCTTGCACAAGCGTGTTAGACTGTCTTTAAAACTAACAAAAATATATGAAGAATCTCATTAACAAGTGTATCACATTTTTGCTAGACAGCAAATATAATTCATAAGCACAGAGTCTGCTACGTCAAACTAACACTGGTTGATTGACCTCAGTGAAACGATGCCAATTTACATAAGATGAGGACACTATGATGTTTAATCTCTTCACACAGTGGCTAAAACAATATGGGTAAAAATTTGTAGTGAGGTAATGCTCACTGCTCAGGAGTTTGAATTGCACATGAGTTTTAGAATTGTGGCATTATAGACCTCAAAACAGTATGTGCATCTGCATGCACGTGCATGTATGCGTGTGTAGGGGTGGATCCAAAGGGCGTGCATTGGCACAGATGCACTCCCCTTGCGCCACGAGAGCCTCTGGGAACTTTAAGAAAGTCCCCAAAGCAGATGTAAATCCCCCCTCCCTTTCCCTCAGTGCTCAGAAGCACCTCCCCTCCTCTCCTCCCCTTTCCCTCCTCCCCTCCATCCCCTTCCTGCTGCTGCTTCCTGTGGGGGGAGCTCTTATCGCAGGAGCTTCAGAGCTGGGCTTTGCAGGGGCTGGGCTGGAAGCTTCTGGACAGCAGAGAAAGCGGCAGCAGTGAACAGGCAGAGGGGAGAAGAGTGGATGACACACCTGTGAACTCAAAGGGAAATTTGGAAATCTTAGCTGCTTTTAGGTCTTTTAAAAATCCACAGGGGTTCCCAGAACTGGGTCTGCCCACACTGGTTGGTGCGGGGAAGGCTGGGAGGAAGGTGCAGTCAGGGGGTATGTGTGTGGGTGTGTGTGAAATCCTTAAAGCTTCTCAGATGGAAAGTTTCCATACAATTTTGTTTAATACCTAAAGGCTTTGAAGGGGAAAAATATATAATCTTATGATAATTCAGGATCCCCCAAAAAAGGATACCACAACTTCCACCCTCTTGCACAAGAAGCATAGAGGCATACAGTCAGAGAAAAATAGGGCTGGAAGGGACCTCCATAGGTCATCTAGTCCAACCTCCTGCCTGAGGCAGGATCATCCCTATCCAAACCATCCTATACAAGCCATAGTCTACATAAGACTGCTGTCATCCTGGACACAACATAGACCTAACACCCTAACCTGCCACAGGTAAAGTAGGGGCACCATGGCAACCAACATCCTGCTTTTAGAAAATGTCAATATACACGTTAAAGGTTCCAGGTAGAGGGCCATGGTCCCCACTACAGAGAAAGGCAGAAATCCCCACAGCCCATATCAGTCTGACCATGAGGTAAAATTCCTGACCCCAAATACAGTGATTTGTCTGACCCTGAGCAGAGGGGCAAGGCCCTCTAACCAGGACCACCCCCACCAGCTTTGGTCCTAGCAGGAGAATTGGCACGCCTCTGTTGAAGTCCCCAGCAGAGGGCTTTGTGAATAGGTTTTAAAATACATTTTAAACATTTGTCAAATCCAGGCATATTTATTTGCAAATTTTCATCAAGAAGTTAAATTTGTTAATGCAGCACATATATGCCACCAACACAGAAGCCAGCCTTAATTAAGACTGATAGCTACTGATACAAATCTCTGAAGTAGAAAATTTGCAGGTACTGATTATTTAATTTGCCAAATCCTAAGTAAACTTCCTCAAGGTAATATTAAAAGAGTGCTGCTTGGAAGTGTAGCAGATATTCCTAAACAAAGAATGTTTTATACCCAGAATCACTGGCCATGTGTAGGGGGTGCACAGGGGTGCACATGCACCCTCTGAGCTTGGCAGTGCACCCCTGCATAAAGCACCATCAACCTTGCCAGCAGCGTTTGCAGGCTGTCACTACTTGCCACCTTGCCTCATCACCGACACCACTAGCAGCATCTGCAGGCAGTCCCCAATTGCCACTGGCTGCTGCTGCTCCTGCCAGCAGCATCTGTGGGTGGTCACCAACTGCTGGTTGGTGCTTGCCACCCCTCCCGACATTGCCGTGGCTGCTTGCGGGAGCCCCCCACTTGCTGCCACCATGCCCCCACTGCCAACACCACCACTACCACCTGCAGGCAGTTGCCATGCCCCCCCAATCTCTGGGGGCACACGGTGTTCATGCCCAGAATTAAGATCAGTTTGTTTACACAAGCAGCAATGAAAATGACTGCAGTTAGGGATATGGAATATTTTGACAATAGTGTTAGATTTTTACCATTCCTACCTATACCTATCAGAGATAAGTAATTCGGCAGATCTTGGCTTTCAAATAAAAATAAACTATTCCATAAAATCTGTAGGAGGGTTGGAGTGCTGTTGTAACTGTGATGTTCCAGGAACTATGTGAGATGCAAGGTTTTTTGGTGATATCTTTTATTGGACCTCCTGTACAGTTGGAAGGGCTGTTAGATAAGGTTTTAGGACAAAGTGCTCTTCTTCACTTTCTAGGAAATTAAACTTTTTCAAAGGGGGGTTTTGTCTTTCTTTTTGCCACTGTTTATTAGTGCCAATAGCAGCCAGCCTCAAACCTGAAAATGTGATTTTAAACATTTAGGAGTGTAGGTTACAACAGCAATAGTTCTATGTACATTTTTAACACACATTCTAAGAATATCTGTACAAATACTCATCTGAGAAGTTGAAACAGAGTTACATGTTTCTTTCCAGCAGATGAAGTGTCATTATCATGGTCATACAATACAAGTTCTAGCTCTGATAACTGGGGAAAAAAAGGGTGTACAGTGAGAGTTGCTTCTCCTTGGATTATCCTGGCAAACTGCTGCTGACTTTGTGCTCCATCTTGTTTGTGTGAAAATTCTGCAAGAAACACCTGGTCACAAATTAATAATATTTAATATGCTGTGTTGGCTAGTGTCATTATACAAAGACATTTTTGCATCTAAAATACAAAACTGTTATTCTACAAAGGAGGCAATTCTGATAAGTCAGACAAAATACTTGTATTCTTCAGGATTTTCTATGCTTCAGCACTTCTAATTTCAGATAAGCTTGAATAGACCTTTGTCACATGTAACTTGTGCCTGGGATTCTTCATGTTTTATTATAAGGGCTTGCGCAAATGTCAGTTAGACTGTCACTTTGTTGTCCACAAGTCTAGATACTTGGTAGAAAGATTCAGAAAGTCCCATGAAATCCAGAAATTTAAAGAAAACAAGACTCTAACTTATTTCTCAAAGCACCCAATATTTAAGGTGTTACAATTGTCTCAATCATTCAGTGTATATCTGGAGTTTTGTAAATATACCATCACTGGTACACGCTATTGCAAACTTGCCCCAGTGATTAAACAAATACCCAAAGACAGGCCCAGTAACCAATGCTTCTAGGTAACTCAAACACATCACACTGAATTGCCAAGCTAGTCAAAGACTGCAAGTACCCCAATTCTTCACACCTAGACAAATTCAAAAACAGAAACCAAGCAATTTAACAACTGTAATGGGATGGTCATCCTTTTCCTCCCTGTTTTGTTCAGACTTTAATCAGCCAACCAATGAGGAAAAAAGCTTTGAAGCTATACAATTAAACAGTATAAAGCAAGACAGAACTGCCAGCAAGGTGTGCAGTCCACAAAAGATCAAGAAGCCACACTGTACCAAGCCCACGAGTAAAGGCTGCAAAACTGGACCAGCTTCCAGGGCCCACCCATCCTATCCTTTGAAACCTGCAGCCACAGGGGGCCCCACAGCTAAGGGGCCTCCTGCGTCCAGCTGCTCGCCAGCCTCCCCCCGCCACCAGCTTCACATCCAGCCGTTCACCACCTCCCCCCCACCACTGCCACCGCTGACTTCTTCAAGGCAAGGGGCCCCAAAACTATTACTTGCAGGGGCCCCCAAAAAATTGTTGGCTGGCCCTCCCAGCTTCCCTGCCTGCTTTGGTGAAAAAAACACTGCTGCAGCCAAATGTGTACTAGGACTTTCTGTAATAGCTTATTTTATATTGGGAGAGAGTCTTTCTCTGTCATTTAGTTTCGTAGTTTGTTGGCAGTTATTAAAGCAAGCCTTTCTGCTATTAATCAACCAAGTGTTGTGTCAATTCTTAAAGCACTAGGTTTAAAAGCCCACTTTCTAAGTGCAACAAGCTATATTATTTGGTGGATTCTCACTTAACTTTCTGGTAGGAGTTGTAAAAGTTTCTTCTGACCTTTCTGTGTCCTGGTGCTCTGTCTGTCAGTGTTCTTCCTTGCTGTTCACATTTACCATTAATGTATTTCCAAATAACATTTTTACCTTTTTTCACTAAGCCATTATTTAGTCTTTGATTTTTAGGCTACTTTAAAATGCAACTTGACATTTCTTGAAACCCAAAGAGATACTCAGAGTCTCCTTTTGTTCACTTGTATTTCCAGTCTCAATTTGGCAGTAACACAGAATCTAAGCACATATCCCCACAGCAGGAGAGATTCCAATTTTACAATGACATCACAAGAGCCTAGATTTCTTTGCAGAACTGGAGATATACTTATATTGCCTTCACCAGGTTTTAGTGCTCCCTTTTCTTCAGCTTTCATTTTCCTCAGAAAGTAGTCTCTCCTAGATGATTTTTCTTACTTAATAATCCTGTTTTAGTCTTTTTCCTGGTCTAAAGAAGGTCTCATCATCAAACTGTCATCTTTGTTTTTTTTTTTTTACATTTATTACAGACTTCAATATTTTTTAGCTTGCAGTTCTCATGGAGCTTCATTCTTATGTCAAAGTGCAAGGGCAAGCAATCGGGGCCCTATTTTTATGGAAGCTGCAATATTTTAATGTTTGAGTATCACAAAGTGAAAATAACTAATTTAGTTTCACTGAAGTGCAACAAAATACGTAGCAAAAGTACAATAGATTTTAGAAATCATTTCAGTCTTTGACCTTGTTAGTAACACAAGGAAGACTCTTTTCATCATAATTTTATTTTGCAAGTGTCTCTTTCAAACACAAAATGGAACAACAAACTGAAGTGTGAGTCTCAGTTTTAAATTTAATAAATAGATTGTACAGCTTATTCAAAATGGAATAAGCAAAGTGCCAGGACAAAAGAAAACATAAGACAAATGCAATGTATTTTTTCCAAACTGGTAATCGAAAGAGGAAACTTTTCCCTCACTTGTTTGCAATCCACATTGGGCACTAGGATTTTTGTTTTAAATATTCAACCTGTCATATTTCATAACAAACCATCAATCTTGAAGGCATAGCTTTATATCATATGCCTTGGCTAGTGGTTTTCTGCTACTAGAAGGAGCTGTTAAACTTCCTTCTGCAATCTTAATTTCTCCTCCTGCCACAAAACTGTCACTACTAGCAGCTGTGTCCATCATTTCATGTAGGGGTTGCTGAGTATGTCATCTATGCCATACCGTTTGCTCAAAGAAAAATAGAAGGCAGTGTAAACAGGTTCATTTGTCATTGCTTCAGTCTTTGGTTGCTGCTTATAGTGATGTCTGACAGCTTAATTATTATCAATCAATTTCTAGCTTTTGTAAGTGGCTGTGTGCAAGCAAGCTGAAGTAGAATAAAATGGAAATGGATGAGATGTAAACCTCTACAACAATAATTTGCAAACCATTTTTGGAAGGAAGGACAGACGATCTTATTCCTGAAGCAAGCGGGGAGAAGGATAAAGGTCACATATATCTGATAATGCCACAATTAGAAGCAATGACAGAGGTCTCATTAAAAATGCATGCAGATTAAAGGAAGGAGAGGGCTATTTTAGTGAGCAGAGAAAACTTAACTTGGTTCAAATGCAGATGCAGCTTACTAAATTTTATCTTAATGCAAATCGTCATGCCTGAATAGAAACACTTTTACAGTTCTGTACTTTGTCTTCCTCTCTTCTTGCTCGCATGGTCTCCAGTCTTGCATTACTCATCACAGAACTGACAACAGTGAAAATTGCCAAAGGGAAAAATAATAAAAGATCAAGTTGTACTCTGGTTTAACAGTTCTCACACATCATAAAGCTGAGGACAAAATACAGGGCTTTTTACCAAGTAACTGGGTTTAAACCCATCTTGTTTTCTTTTCACTTTTAACTAACTCCTTTTGTAACCGATATTTCTCTATGTGCCAACTGAGCCTTAGATGTATATTCTAATACACTTGAACACATGCTGAGAGCTCCTATTAAAATCACCAGTAGTTGTTCATATTACATGGAAAACAATTGCTCTTAGAACAGATGTCCAGAGTTTGAAAATTCTAGAGATATTTTCCTCAATTTAGAGGCCAAGAAATATGAATAATAAGCTTAGTCTCCATTAATTAATAAGACATTTGATATGAAAAGAGCCTTCAAAATGTAAAACTATGTAAGCAAAAAGAGTGGCACTGAATATTCAGTGAAGGAGAACCAGTTCTGAACTTGTTCTGGTTTTGGACTAGGATGTACAATAGGGGGGTATCTGTTTTTGTATTATGTGTAGCAGACTAATGTGTTCTCTGTATTAGTAGTACTGAAAAAAACATTTTGGACTTTGAATGTCTTAAGTTAACTTCTTATTACACCTGTGCAACATGAAGCCAACAGGGCTTAATACAGATGTTAAAAGGAAGAATTTGGCAATTTTGCAAATTCTCTTTGCAGCTGAATTTTACATGATGTACTGGACCTTTATAATTATTCACATCATATGTTCTGACTCAGCAGACTTTATTCATCCAAAATTCACATTGGTTTCAAGAGGGTAAGTACATAAAGTTTATTTATATATCTGGCTTCCATTTATAGTGGTTTTAATAATATATTTGGTATGCCAAGGATACTGTATTAAATATACAATATTCAAGTTCTGCATATAAGGCATTCTACTGCACAGCTCAGGCTCATTAATTTGGTTAGGCAGGGATTACTTTCCATAGTTTAGAAATTGCTGTGTTTTATGAAAGTTGATTTTATTTCCCCTTCTCCCATTGCTTGGACTTGTTTTAAATCATGTATCTCAGTAAACTTTGTCTCCCTTTTATATACATTTCTGTTCGTGATGCTTTAAGCTATTTCCCTGTCATTAATTAGTGAGTTCATCCTCCCCTAATAAAATATTTATTTGATCCAGGCCTTCCCATTTAATCAAAGTTGATGACATCTCTGCTACTTAAAATCAATCACAGTACATTTCATGACCACAGTATCTTTGGAAAAATATAACTTAAAATAGCCTTTGTCATACTGACAATTTAAATACTTCTGTACTGACTGCAGTAGTGTAGGAATGGGTTACACGGGTCAATACAGTCCTTAAATTGTTCAAATTTCCCCAGTTGCTTTAGCAAGCCCCCCAAAGGGTGGACCCATTGTGGTTCTGCTATGCAAAATGAAGGGAAAGCTAGGAAGTGTCCTATGGTAAGAGGCTTAATATCTCCTGTATGATACTCTAAAGGCAGCTCTTTCTCCAGAAGCTTTAAAAGGTATGAGCAGTCAGTGGATGTGCAACCATGCAGATCAGTGCTTCTCAACCTTTTTACACTCCAGGGACCACTGAACAGATACAAGGCATCCCTTGGAAAATGCCAGTTCTTGGTTTTCATTTGTTTTTTGACTACAGAAAAATAACAGAGCAATTCTCTTGCAAAGAACTCAGAAAGACCACAACATGGCAGAACGTTTTTAACAGTATGGATCCCTATTCAAAATCTTTGGGTTTGTTTTGTGAATCATGTTTGCATACCTAACTGCTAACATTGTGTGGCACCCCACATCATTCTTGAAACCTTTGTTGAGAACTGCTGGTGTAGATTCACTGGCCAAAAATAGGAAGTGCTAATATCATCTTCATGCTATGGACTTCATCCTGCAATGACTGCTCAGTTACTGAGTTACTCAACAAGTAATATAGCTCAGGCAAGATACCATGATAACGTGTTTATACTAGGGGTGAACCAATAGAGATTTTGGAGGCTAGTACCAACAGCCAATATTTAAGGAGGCATATTGGCCAATACTGATCTAATATTCGATACAGCTGCCTCTAGGTGGTAAGTCCACTATGGTGGAAAGGGAGGTGGTAGGAAGCGGGATGGTGGGGCAGATCAACATTCTTGTGGTGGGGGGGGCAGGCAGCACCCAGGGAGAGTGGGGGGAGAGTTGCAGGACAGAGCCACAGCTCATGGGGGCAGGGCAGCTCTCACCTCAACTTGTACCCCAGGAGGGCAGGGGCGGGGGGGCATGTGCCCCTGGATCTGCATGGGGTGGGGCAGGCAGCAGCTGCGGGGTGGAGCTGGAGCCAGCACTGAACGGGGCTTTTCTTGCCAGGGGCTGGGCTTGGAGCAGGCTCCAGCAGCACTGGAGGAGGCTGCAGCCACCCCAAATTTCACTGCAGGCCCACTCCCAGCCCCATTCCACTGCCAGCCACTCAACACAGCCCCTGCTGAACACCTCTCCTCCACCCAAGTGCTGGGAAAAACCGTAGCTATGCTGAGCCATGGTGTGGAGCTGCGAGCAGAGCTCTGGCAAAATTTGGGGTGGCTGCAGCCTCCTCCCAGTGCCGGCAGAGTCCATTCCAAGACCAGCCCCCAGCAAGAAAAGCCACACAACACCGGCTACAGCTCCACCCCACAGCTGCAGCCTGCCCTGCTTCATGCAGATCCAGGGGCACGCACTCCCTCCACCCTCCTGGGGCTCAAGCAGTGGTGGGAGCCACCCCCACCCCACCAGCCATGGCTCTGTCCCATGAACCCTCCCTGCCCCCCGGGCAGTGCCCCCTCCCTCACCATGGGGGGCATTGATCGGAACCCCCACACCCATTCCCTCCCTCTCCCCTTCCAACTTACCAGCTGGAGGCAGTGCCGGCTCTGCTCCATGCGGTGCTGCAGCTGCACACAGCACGGGCATTTATCAGCCAAATTACTGGCCCCACAGGGCCAATTCTAATGTAGACAATTTCCTTCTTATCGGTACTGATCCAATATTGGACTGATGTATTGGTTCACCTCTAGTTTATAGTCCTTCTAGTACCAGAGCTAGTAGGATTCCATGCCCTGACAAAACATCCGAGCACTTCCTACCTCAGAAAGTACAGTGTTCCCTTGCACCTGGTCCAGAATTTCTCTCCAGGTCAAGATGACTGGAATCCAGAAATGTTCCAGAATCAAGTACTGTAGCATGATCCTTGGCATGCCGACGCTGAAGCACAGCACTTACTGTACTTTGCTAAATAACATCTAACTTTCTATATGGTCCATAATAGTTTTAAAGTCTTAGGAAAAGATGTTCACTCAGATTATTTATGAATAGTTTATCACTTCTGCAACAAATGATAAAAGCCTTGGAAATTAATCTAAATCTACAGAATTATGATGTTTGTCAAACCAGAGATTGATTTTTTAGAAGATCACTTTACTTTTATAGCCATGATGGTCCAAAAATTATGTGAAGCAAAAATGTTTTAGGGTGATATCTTTTATTGGATCAACTACATAGCTGGGATAAAATTAGACAAGCTTTCAAATGCAAAACACTGTTTGCCAGGTTTCTGATCACAGGAACTAGGCACAGCATAATGAAACACAGCAAAAGGGAGGGAGTGGCTGAAAGAAATTCTCAGGAGTAGCAGACACAATTAGCAGCTGATTAGTGGGAAATCAAGGCCTATTAAAAGGGAGGAGGGTCAACCTCACCTTCCTTGTATAAAAAGAATTCAGGAGTTGGATAAATTATAATGTGCCATAAACCCAGTATAAGGTTTAGCCCATGGTTCTTAGGCTATGTACTGACAGTCAAAAAGCCTGAGAAGAAATCAATTCAGTCTTCACAGGTTTCTCTAAGAGGCATAGATTGGATCATTAAGAAACAGAGCTCATGTTCACTCTTTGGTAGGGAAAGACAAGCAAATGCATGCTCTGGCTGAGGCCAGAAGGCGAGGGGCGCTCCCAGTGTACAAGACACTGCCAAGAGGACCCAAGTGCAGCTGAGTGGCAGGCAAAATGGGGGGAAATGGAGCCCCACTGCCCTGGTCTGTCCATCTGGGGGAAGCCCCATACCATAGAGGCATTTCCCCATCCCCACCTGACCAGGCCAGGCTGGCTGCATAGCCTTGTCCCTGAGGGTCTCTGCCTCTGACATGAAGCGAGGAGGGGCGAACTGAAGCCCCCCACTCTGGTCTTGGCCCACTCCAGTTATGGTTTTTCCAGCTGGGAGGTGTGCTCCATGGGGGGAGTTTCCCCCTCACCCTGCCCTGCTGGGCCTGCTGCACAGCACTGTCCCCCCATGCAAGTTTATATCTCTGACACAGCACTCCCTCCCTGACCTTCAGGAGGGAGTGAGGGACAAAGTCCCCTGCCCCAGTCTCAGGCCCACTGAACTGAGGGTCTGAAACCGGGATGGGGGCTTTGTTCCCCCATCCCCCCTGCAAGTCAGAAATAGAGACTCACAGGAAGCAGGGCTGAGCAGCCAGCCTTGTTGTGGGGGTAGGGCAGGGGGTGCCCCCAGCTGAGGAGACCCCAGATCAGAGGAGCTCCACTCCTCTGCTGCCCCACAGGACTGCCAGGCAGAGGCAGGATGCAGGCCTGTGGTACAAAGGCTTTGCTGCCTCTGCTCTGTGACAACCCAGTGGCAGGGCCCGTCTGGCTCAGCTGGAGCAGGGGAGCATTGGTGCCAGCTAGCCACCTGCCTTGTGAGGGGAGGGACTAGAGGGGGGCCACAAAACATCCTGGGATGCTGGGGGACTGTGATCTTACTTGAGTCGGGAGGGGATCTGGAACAGACTTTTGATAGACCACTCTAACCTAAGCTGATTAAATCCGATACTAAAACCTTCCACAACTTAAACTGGGTTCCACCAGTTTGAAACTGGTCTATGTGCACTGAACTTCTGCTCTGTTACAGGTTTAGATTTGTTTTTCTATCATTTATACCAGTTTATGTATAATTTCTGTCCTTAGCCTTTTTTCTGTCTAGCAAGCTTATGAATTTTTGTTTCTGTTTGCCTTTAAAGGTGCTAGATAGATTTCCCCAAGAATAATCAGAGAGGGAGTGGTTGTTCTGTGAGAAATGTGCTCCTAATGCTGTATGTATGTCTCTGTTCTTCATATTTTTTCTGGGAGAGTTCATTGTAGTGCACAGCTGCTGTTTAGTTTCACTTGCGTGGTTGCCATGAGGGTACTTGGTGCATTGGATCAAGTACATTGATGCTTTTATATGCATGCAGGGGTCACCTCTGTACAGCATGTGGGAATAGAATGACATTTCCTTTCTTGTAGCCTTTGGAAGTGTGAATTGAAAAGTTAATGATAATGGAGAATAGTCTTACCTGATAAAATGTAACTCCTGAATAACCCTTTCCTGTAGGCAGAGGGAGGCAGAGATGGTAGTAATCGTCTTCATGAAGTTGATGTTTGGTTTATTGGCTTTCCCCTTGGTTTTAAGGCAATGAATATTAGAGCTGGGTCTTGGCATAGCTATATATAACGTGCTTACATACTGTTGTGATGCTGATGTTATGCATGCTTTCTTTCTGATCTTGAAATGGATTCCTAGAGATATTAAAGAGTGTGGAAATTATAAACAAATACACACGAGTTGAACACCATACTACACTATCAGTATGTTCAGTTTAGTGTTAAGAAGAAAGAATGAGCATTTCTATCAAATCTACAGAATCTAAATTTCTTTGCCAAGTGGAGCTGCCTCATTCCTTGACTATGGTTTTAAATGTATTTGTTTGAATAAGAAAACAAATACATAGATTCCCTACTCACACTCCACTTTCCCCTGGAGTTTATCAAAGACAAAACTGAATGTTTTGTGGGAATCTCTGGTTCTTGCCCTTCACAAGTATCTTTCTCGTGTTTCTTCATCCTGTCTGAACCAGACTTGCTGTTCAGCAACATTGTGCCCAAGGCCTTGGTTCATAGATAACCCTGTCAAAACTCTGGCAACATTCTCTAAAACTGTCCTGTGCTCCCACACTGCCAGCTACAGTTTCAGCCATCTCTCGCTCTCCTTCTATATCTCCAACCTGCTTTACATTCTGCGTCACTGAGCCTTAGCTCTTCACAGCTACTTGCTTCACTGCTTGAGTCAGCACAATCCCAACAGTCTCAAAATCACCAGTGTGACAATATTTTTAAGTCTCCCCATTTTTTTCCTTTCCTTTTTTTTTGTCTTTTTTCCTATTATAAGTGGAAAGGCACAAATGACTTTCTTGAACTGATTTAAAACCTGATTCTTCACTCTGTGAATTATTCAGGGTTGACTAATGAGAGCAGAGACAACGCTGTCTAGAGTCACAGTAGATTTAACTTAATGTCGTGGACTGCTCTGGAGACACATTTGGGAAGCAAATGCCTCTGGTCCTCTGCATCTCCTAATCCCCAAAGACTAGTTTCTAACTTATTCCTTCTGACCATCTGGCTGTGTTTCAGGAGTTTTAATTTACTTTTGTAATTGGTTAAACTGGAACCTGAATGCAGAAACACATTCAAACTATTTTTGGAGGGGAGCAAGGTCTACATTTTATGAGTTGAGCCCTTTCCCAGTTTAGTCATAGGGAATATGAATGTGTTAGCAAAGTGTTCCTAAAATAAGTTTCATCTCCACGTAGAGAATTTTAATTTCTTTAAACACGGTCAAAAAGTCTAATTTCCCACTTCATTGTGTCCCAAAAGCACCTAAAAATCTGTAAATTTTTCATAATGATTTTAGAAGCCACCTCTGGGCATGCACTAATAAACTGATGCAGACAACTAGGGGAATTATCTGGCAATAGAAATTAATTGTAACAGATGCCACATTTTGTGAGTATTTTTGGAATAACATGGATAGCCTCTAAAAGCCTTCTTCTTTTTGCTCTAAAAGTAGATGACTTCAGTTCTCCCATACCATGACATCTGATGTTTTAAATAGCCTGCTTTTGAACTGTCACACTGAAGAATAATAATACTTTGTACCAAAAATGTAGCACATTCCATGTGGAGACCTCAAAGCACTCTAAAATGAAAATAAATCTAAGCACCTGGCATTATTGAGAGAGAGTTAGGCATTGTTTTTCTCCTTTTTACTAGTGAGGCAGTTAAAGTATAGGTAGAGATTGGATAAAATTTGGCTCCATGGATTTTTAACTAATACTACTGAGTTAGGATTTCCCTTGCTGATTTACCAGAATTGGGCATAAAATTCAGATATCCTGAGTTCCCATAGTTGGCCATATGACTAACCATCAGTGATTTAAGTAGCTTATATGGTTCTTACATTTCTGCTTTCTGGGGAAAACACTGTAAATGGTAGATTACTGCCAGTGTTGACAAGTTCTAAAATATTTCCATGGGGACTCTAAAACTTTATAGCTGCCTGCACCATACATTTTTCTCTATAATACTCAAGCAGTCAATCAGCTAATCTAGGTCTTCTAATCAGAGTCTTACACACTGTAGTTCAATGTTATAGATCAGTGGTTCCCAAACTCTGATAGATTATGCACCACCAATTTAAAACAATACAACCTTAAGTACCACCAGCAGATTTTTCAGTTCAAACTTAAGTACCACCAGCAAATTTTTGTAATATAAAGTAACTATAATAAATCTGTTAACGCATACCACAGACAAGTTGTCTGCATACTACTGATGATACGTGTACTACAAATTGGGAAGTGCTGCTATAGATAGATCTTTTAGGTTGCACTTAGCACTGCAGTATCCAAGTGCCTTCTATTAAACAAAGTGATTAACATCTGTTGCACGTGGCTCATTCACTTCACTCATCTTCTCACCAGGAGAGAAAAGTGTGCATTTAGTGTTGTAGTTTGGCAGGGATATGTGCTATACACAGGTAGACAGATATCATATACACACTGCTTTGTGTTTGTTACAAGATCAAAAAAGCATACCTCATACTTTGAGCAGAATGTGGGGTGCTTCTAGGGGAGTTCATCTCAGTGTCTCAGCTTCCCCTCCTATCCCACCCCACCCCTGAGAAAGCCACACTAATGACCTTAAGCTTATTTTGAAGAGTTTGATTCTTTTAGAGAATCACATTTATTGATAATATTCTTCATCCCAAAGATACAGAAAGGGGAGTACAGGTGGACAGTTATAACAAGCCCTGAAAATCAGGGAGTCCCCCCAAATCAGACCACTCTATATCGTGTTTCCAAAATGGGAGGTAAGTGGTCCTCCTCACTAAGATAAGTGGTCCCCCTCACTAAGATGTACTGATCCCCCGAATTTCTCTCACAGGTTCTGGCAACAAATGATCTCCTACATAGTTTGGGCCTAGGAAACAAAATAGGCACCTAACTGTATTCTTAGGCACCTAATTGCATTTTAAAACTCTGGGCTCAAAACCTCCAATTTGTAGTGATTGGGAGAGGTCCCAGATAATTGGGAAAGAGCAAATATAGTGCCCAACTTGAAGAAAGGGAAGAAGGGGGATCTATCAACAGGTCAGCCTCACCTCAGTAACCAGAAAAATCAAGGAACAAGTCCTCAAGGAATGCATATCTAAGCACTTGGAGGAGAAGGGGATTAGGAACAGTTAGCATGGATTCACCAATGGTAAGTCATGCCTAACCAACTTGACTGCCTTCTATAACAAGATGACTGGCTCTGTGGATGCAGGGAGAGCAGTGATATACCTGACAAGCCAGACTTTTGAAACGGTCTGCCACAACATTCTCACAAGCAAGCTAAGGAAGCGCGGGTTGGATGAACAGACTGGATGGTAGATAGACTGGATGGAATACTGGCTGGATCACTGGGCTAAAAGTATAGTGATTGGCGGTCTGATGTCTAGTTGGCAGCCAGTATCAAGTGGAGTGCCCCAGGCGACAGTCCTGGGGGCATTTTTCTTCAATATCTTCATTAAGAATCTGGAAGGTGGGATGGAGTGCACCCTCAGCAAGTTTGTGGATGACACCAATCTGGATGGAGTAGTAGATACTCTGGAGGGTAGGGCTGGGATTCAGAGAGACCTTGACAAATCAGAGGGTTGGACCACAAGAAATCTCATGAGATTCAATAAGAACAAGTGCAAAGTCCTGCACTTAAGATGGAACAATGCTATACACAGGTAGAAGCTGGAGCCCAACTGGCTAAGCAGCACCTCTGCAGAAAAGGACCTGGGGGTTACAGTGGTATAAAAGGCTATGGTCGTGCCTTGTCGATTATGCCTGTTAGCAACCCCCATCAGGAAGTTATAGCTCATCTCCAGACTCGCCCACCATGACTTGATGTTAAATTGTAGAATTATTTTGCTGGGGTCCTCCTGCTTTTCTGTGGTGGTAGTGCTGGCCAACCTGGTCCACTTCAACATGTGTGGTAACTCCTGCCATACCAGCACAGCATGCCGTCTTTACAACAACCAGTCCATCATTCATGTACCCACTCTTCTTGTGTGTGATAGCCCACAGGGGATGGCTCAGTCTCCTCTGCTGATGGGTGTCATCCTGATTGAAGACCACAGGGCCTATTGGGAGCTCCTCCATCCCTACAAACCTCTGAATCTTTCAGTCAGTCCTTGAGCCCCGGTTCAGGCTGGGAGTGCTTCAGACTGGACCCAATCTCTCAGGTGGTGTTGGAGTGCTTGCTTAAAGTCTTCTTGCTCAGGATTCTTAAAAGTGCATTTGGAATAAATAAACAAAAATGCGGACAGAATTGCTGCCCCTCACCAGTTCTCGGTGCTCACTCAGCTCCTCGTTCAGGACAACTCACTCTCTTGCTTGTACTGCTCTTATGTCCACCTCTGTAGTGCTCCAGCTGGCCAGGGCTGGGTACTTCCAGTGCAGCCATGTTCTCAACTCCTGCAGGTGAGGGGAGATCTTCTAGCTGGAAGCCAGAACTCTCAGGGTTCCCCAGTGTTAGTTAAAAATGAGGATGGTTGTGCTTCAGTGGGGCCAGGAATGATGTCAGCCCCCATCCCCCACTGCAGAGGGGAAAAGGACCTGCTCTGTACCTGCTTGAGTAGTTACCCCGCATGACTGGCAGGCTCTGGTGTTTGCCCCAGTAAGGGTGAGAGTGTGAGCAATCTTGTTCCCTTCCCTTTCTCCCTTCCCGTTACAAGTGGCCAATAAGCTAACTATGAGCCAAAAGTGTACCCTTATGAATAAGATTAATAGCATATTTGGTTGCATTAGTAGGAGTGTTGCCAGCAGATCAAGGAAGTGACTATTCCCCTCCATTCGGTGCTAGTGAGGCCCTATCTGGAGTGGTGTGTCCAGTTTTGAGCCCCCCACTACAGAAAGGTTGTGGACAAATCGGAGAGAATCCAGTGGAGGGCAACAAACATGTTTCAAGGGCTGGAGAAAATGATTTCATAGATGTTAGGGCTGGAAGGGACCTCGCAAGATCATTGGGTCCATCTGCCTGCTGAAGAGGCAGGAAGTCTGCTGGGATCAAATGATCCCAGCAAGATAAGTATCCATGTGAGTTTTAAAGGTGTCCAGAGTAGGTGCTTGTACCACTTCTGGGGGGAGTCTATTCCAGACTCTTGGGAAATTGGACAGTAAAGAAGTTTTTTCGTATGTCCAGACTAAAATGGAGTGTGTGACCATAGACCTTGTCTTCCCTTGGGCTGCCCTGGTGAACAGATATTCTACCAGTTCCTAGTGCACAGCCCTAATATACTTACAGGCCAACACTAAGTCCCCCCTGAGCATTTGCTTTTTCAGGCTGAAAAGTCACATGCCTCTCAGCCTTTCCTCTTAAGACTTGTTCTCTTGTCCTCTGATCATGCACATGGCTCTCCTCTGGACTCTCTTAGGCTTAGGAGAGGGTAAGGTAATTGGGCTTATTTAGTTTGGAGACGAGAAGGCTGAGAGGGGATTTAATAGCAGACTTCAACTACCTGAAGGGTGGTTCCAAAGTGGATGGAGCTGGACTGTTTTCAGTGGTAGCAGGTGATAGAACAAGAAGCAATGATCTCGAGTTGCAGCAAGGGAAGTTTAAGTTAGCTATTAAGAAAAACTTTCTCACAAGGAAGGTAGTAAATCACTGGAATAGGCAACCCAGAGGTTGTAGAATCTCCATCTTTAGAGATTTTTAGGACCCAGCTAGTCAAAGGCTTAGATGGGATAAAATAGTTGGGGGTGGTCCTGCTTTGAGCAGGGAGTTGAACTAGATGGCCTTTTGAGGTCCCCTACAACCCTGTTTTTCAGTGATTCTATGAGTTGATATTCTGTGGGAAGCTAGTGTGGAGAGAAGAGGATAGATATGATAGTTCCATAGTTGTCTGCATTGTTAGGAGATATGCTGAGTGTTCTGGATTGGTTGGAGTTCCCTAAATACTGAAGGTTTCCAGACTAGGCATATTGCACTGCCATAGTTTAGCTGAGGAATGATAAACATCTGTACAACTGAGACGAGGACATCATTGCCTAGAATTTGATGAAGTCAATTTGCCAACTGTACATGATAGAAAAAATTACTCACAAATGCTGCCAGATAAGAGCTTAGTTAAAGCAAGGAATTCAGGTGCAGTATTTAACTACAGATTGATATACCTTTAATAAAAAATAAACAGACTTTTTCAAATGTTTTCCAGCCATCAGAATCACTTTTCCCTAATGTATTCATCCAGAAGCTGATCTTATCCAAGCTCCAGGCTCCTAGTACCCTGCATCTTGTTGATAGTGATGTGGTCCTATATGGCGTGGCAGATTGAGTCCATTGCCCAACATCTTGAAAGGGGATCCCTCACCAACACTCCTATCTTAGAAGTCTGGCACGCCATCAAGGAAACCTAGAACAATAAGGCTACTGAAATGGAAACCTACAAGGTTGCTGAAATCTACAAGGCTGGCAGTGGCTGGAGAAACTGGTACTGAGACTCCACTGAGTGTATTCTTTGAATTTGGAACAATAAAGACGTTCCTGGGGACCTGAGGAATGCCAACATTGTGACTGTCTTCAAGAAAGGAGAGAAATCTGTGTGTGGGAACTATCAACATATCACTCTCACCCTCTAAACTATCTTCTGCCTCTTGCTGAGGAAGTCCTGCCAGAATCTCAATGTGCTTTGAGACCACCCAGTAAGGCAATTGACCTGATCTTTGTTGTCTACCAGGTCCAAGAAAAAGTGTTGGATAACATCAGGACTTGTTTATGGGCTTCATTGAGCATGCAAAGGCTTTTGATTCCATCAGTCATGAGTCCTGTGGAAAATACTCATCAGATTTGGATGTTCTGAAAAATACATCAGGGTCCTGAATCTTCTCCATGATCAGATGACTATGATCATTCTGTGTAGCGGATTGGAGACAGATCTATTTGTCATCTGAACTGGGGTCAAACAAGGGTATGTTATCATCCCAACTCTGTTCTCCAATTTTTTGACAGTCATCCTGCTTCTCATTAAGGAATTGACACTGAATACCAAAGAGATGAAAGGCTCTTCAATCTGGGTCATTTTCACTCAAGGACCAAAGTAGTCAAAATAATCATTCTTGACCTACAATATGCCTGCACTGTCTTGTGCACACTGAGGAAAACCTCCAGACCATGCTGGATCTTTTTGGAGAAGACTACTAGACTTTGGGCCTCTCTCTCAACATCAAGAAGACTCGGGTGCTTTATCAGTCTGCCCTAGGTCATAAAGCACCCCTCTCCTCCCCCAATTACCATTGAGGAAAAGACCTTGGAGATAGGTAAGCGCTTCCCATATCTTAGTAGTCACCTCTCTCAGAGAGTGAACATTAAAAAGTTCCAGCACTGGCTTCAGTGCACAAGTGCCTTCTTTGGTAAATTGCTTTGCTGTGTCTTTATTCATCACAATCTCCAGAGTGACACTAAGATCCAGGTCTACAATGGTCTACATCATCCCCACCCTGCTCTATGAATGTAAAATGTGGGTGGACAATTGAGATACCTAAAGAGGTATCACCAACAATGCCTCCAGAAAATCCTTTATGTCAAGTGGGAAGTTCACCACACAAATGCCAACATCCTTGCTGAAGCCAGCATTGAGTCAGTGATTCTCAAGCACCAACATTGCTGGACTGGACATTGTGTGCAGATGCCTGATTCTCAGCTCCCAAAACAAGTGATCTATTCCCAGTTTAGTAACGGCCTGAGATCTTGCACTGCAAAAAGGAAATGCTACAAGGACACATTGAAGGCATACCTCAGGAAAATGGATGTCAATGTCAAGAGTTGGGAGGAGCTGGCTGCTGACTGATTCCAATGGCACTACAACCTCAACCAAGTGGCAGCCCATTTCAAGGTAAAGCATCTTGACCTCAAAGCAGAGAAGAGAGATTGGAGGGAAAAAAGGAAAAGAATGCCAGCTTGCCTACTTTCCCCTGCAGAAAGACCTGCAACTTCTGTGGACGGACTTGTGGCTCAAGCATTGGACTCTTAAGTCATCTCAGGACCCATCAACGAGCTGTGGTTGAGATCATTCTGATCAAGGGATTCCTGATGACAACAATATGATGAAAAATAAGTACAGCTGTCTGCCATATGCATATCCCTTGAGTTTATGATGTCTGACCAGATCACCTACTGGCAGCACATGTATATTGAATAGGATCAGAAAAAGAAATTTAGTCTGTGGAATGTCACAACTGCGGAGATCAGTGATGGAAGTATAGATTCCTAACAGCTTGCACCTTGAGAAAAGACAGCATGTTATTCTGGTCTATTGCTACATCTCCCAGAGAAAATAACTGGTCAATAGTATTGAATACTGCAAACAGTTCAAGAATGATGAGCTTGGATATCTGTTCTCTGTCTGTTGACAGGAGAGAATCATTCATCTGTGCCACTAAAGGGATTTTACTTCTGTGCCCTGGGCTGAAGTTAGATTATGTCAGGTCTAGAATATTCATTTTGATTAAATAAGCTTGCTTTGACTTTTGGTTGGCTTCACTCTGAATTTCCTTAGGAAACAGAGGTCTGACAGTAGGGAGGAGTTACTTGAACTGATATATCCATGGTATGTTTCTACAGGTTGAAAGTGGAACATAAGATTCCTTCCCTGAATAAAATGGTGGCTATTTCAGCACCAATTAACACAGTTAAAAAAAAAGGAAATTTGTGTGTCAGATTCACACGTCTTGGGTCAAAAATCCTTTAAGAGATCTCAAATATCTTGGTGAGTGACTATACTGAACTCTGGAAAAGCAGGTTGACTGCTGGTTAGCTGGCCTCAGCAGAACAGATCCATACTGTTTGAAAAAACATTCCAAATGTGCATGAACTTTTTAGCAAAGCAGAATGATTGTTCTCAGCACTGTTTGGTTCTCAGTTATGGCGCAGTCTGTAGGCACACGTGATATATGATGCAGTTTACCATTCTGGATATCTTTTTGGAAACTTCAATGGAGCTTGATACAAAGAATCTTTGACTATAATACAGCCTCAGTATAGGCTTAAAGAATTAGTTCTGTCTGCTAGGCCTGAAGGAAACTTCATTCTGTCTGTATTAGCCTTTATTTTCCTGATTGTTCTGTCCCTTCCTCTTACACTAGAGCAAGGCGTCATAAAACTCATTGATATGTGTGGGTACTGGGGAGGAAAAGATTTGTTTAGGGGCATGATGATTTACCAGATTCTCATCTCTGGGTGCAGGACTGCTTTCCTTATTCAAAACTGAAGTCAGTTCCCTCCATTTCATAGTACTGTTAGATACATTACTTCATAAAAGGTATGCCATAAAGTCTTGAGACTGGTTTTGTTTCTTTCTTTCTTTCTTTTTTTTTTAAGTATCATCTGGCTTTTTTCAGGTTTGATATCTTTAGCTCCATTTCAAGAAAGCTTATATGTTCATTAAGTTGAAACTGAACCTTATTTTGTAGACTTTGAGCAAAACTAATTTAAAATATATACATTTCATATAAAGAGCCCACAATTGTCACACCAACCCTGCTTGATGGAGATTTTTCAAATGGATAGTTTCTTAGTTCTCAAGCACTCTTGTGTTTATTTCACAATAAGAGAATTTTTGCCTGTTTTTGAAATTGCTATCTACACTTTTCTCCTTTCTTGATAAGCAGTGTTCATACTTGGGGCAGATGACACAGCTGCAAGGCATTCAAAGGGCATTAGATCTAGTGGTTGCACAACTGATTCAAGTTTTCAATACCAAGCTCAACCCCATTTACAAATGCTTTGAAGTCTGATGGGAAATAAATAGTCTATCACTGTTTCCCATTCAGAAGATTCTAATGTCAAGCTGTTGAATGGATTCCAATGGAATCAGACAGGCTACATTTCTTAAAGTAGTGCAGTATTAAATCAGATCTGTGCCAACTTGCTTCTCTGCCGTGATTTCCAACGTTGAAGCAAAGACAGCTGGAATCTGAACAATGGCAGTGCTAGGTAAAGTACAGATTGTTACATTGAAGTTAAAGGATCTTATGGTTTAAATACATACTTAGGAACAAGACCTGGTTCTGTTTCTGGCTCTCTGCCTATTGACTTCATATTTGTGGATACTCAGAGCTGGAAACAAACAGGCTTTTAACCTCCTGATGCCTTTGCAGCCCAGAGGGTGGAATGAAATTGAGAAGTCCTAGAGATAATCAGTCCTTGTTTGGGGAAAAAACATGAAATCCCGCAATTAGACTTTGCTTTAAGTATAACAAATTCCATACGAGTTCAATCACATTGAAATAGATTGAGGATACATGGTACATGTACCAGACCACTGATTTAAAATCCATTGATTTACTTCAGAAAAAAAATAAAACTAATGCAAAACTAGCCACACAGAAACTGGTTGAAGAAATTCTCATGTGTTTAATAATATCACAAGTGATATAATACGTTTCAAAAATAATACTTCGGGGTTTAAGGCTATACCTAGTTGAAGGCATAAATTATTGCAATGAAGGTCCTTTATAAGTTGATCTTGATTGCATTTTGAATCAATTTAGGATTTCTAAGTGACCTAAATTACATATAAAAGGCAAGGACTCTTATGTGTGATATCTTTGGTTGTATGTGCTGTATAGCTGGGAAAGACATAGATGAGCTTTAAGGTATTACCGTATTCAGGTGGTACATGAATATCACCCATAAAATTCTTGCCCTTTGCATTTTACTGGACCATCAGAGCTACATCACCCCACAATCATCTAATCTGCATACAGAATTGTTTGTACTAACAAAAGGGGACTAATGGTAAAGGCCAGACTTTGGAACTTAGTTAACTGTATCTTAGAGAATTAATTATGTCTATGTGGGTGCCTGTACATATGCTATTAATTCACAAAAGTCTTACTGTACAGTAACATACTGCACAGTAAGTCTTACTGAGAGCACATCTACACATGCTCCCTCTTAGGAGCAGATTTGCTACGGCCCTATGCTGCCCTGTTGCAGCAGCCAGGGGGAGTTTCCGTGGCAAGGGGCATGGAGCCGGTCCCAGTAGGCATGGAGCCAGGAGAGCTCTGCCATTTGCAGGGGCACCTGTCTCCTGGCCCCTGTGCACATCGGGAGGGGACCTGATGTGCACAGGATCAGGAGAGACCTACTCCTGCAGCAGGCAGAGCTCTCCTGGCCCTGTACCCCTTGGGGGACACAACTGCCAGAAAGCCCCATGCAAGGCAGGGCTTCCCTGCCTGGGAAGGGGTTACTGGGAGTTGTTCTGGGTATGGAGCAGCTGCCAGTGAACCTCCTGCTGGGCCAGGGTGCACAGGGTTTGCCAGAAGTTACTCTGCTTGGCATGGAGCTGGCTGCTCTGGAAAGCAGGCAGGGACTGGGAATCCAGCCCTCACTTGTCCCCCAAAGCAGCCAGGCAACCTGTTTTTGGGGGACAGGCAAGGGATGGATTCCCAGCCCTCACTCATCCTCCAGAGCTGTCTATGGGATGGTGTAACTGCTAGATCTTGGGAGTTCTTTACGAGAAGTAATCCAGACTGGTTCAAATAGGCAGACTATTTCCTTCATTTGTAGCAACTGTCCAAAAGGGTTAGTGTTTTAAGGATGGCTCTACCCTTGAATCCCTCTGTTACCATATACATGTCACCCACCTTATTTACCTCAGTTTCCAGATCCATGAACAAGGAAATTACAAACATTACTCTACAGAGCAATTATGAATTATGAATAATTCCATCCTGCGGGGCACTGAGGGGGCAATCTGCCGCCCTGACCCCTTAGCCTGGGAAGTCTGCTGCTTCCCGGGGGCCCGCATCCGAGACATTGTGGAGAGGTTCCCACAGCTCCTCCGGCCCACAGACCACTACCCCATGCTCCTTATTTACGTGGGCACCAATGACATGGCTTGGAGCACCCCCAGCCAGGTCATGAGGTGCTACAGGGATTTGGGAGCGGGGCTTAGGGGTCTGGGAGCTCAGGTGGTGTTTTCGTCGATCCTCCCAGTCTTGGGCTATGGGCTGAGGAGGGAGAGGAGGATCCATGCAGTGAACCAAAGACTGCGGAGCTGGTGTCATCGGGAAGCCTTTGGCTTCCATGACCACAGCCCGCTCTTTGGCGAGAGAGGCAGCGAGCTGCTGGGAAGAGATGGCCTCCACCTCTCTCCCCTGGGGAGGAGGCTCCTCTCAGCCAGGCTGGCTGACCTGCTCCACCGGGCTTTAAAATAAGCCCGCTGGGGGATGGGGGGACTACTGCCACTGCTGGCCCGCTGAGCAACCCTTGCAAAGCCAGCAGACCAAGGCACTTAAGGGAGCCCAGCCCTGGCACAATCTGTGGGCAAGGCAAGAGCCCCCAAGGGGACACTTGCCTGCCTGTACACTAATGCCAGGAGCCTGGGTAACAAGCAGGACGAGCTCGTCCTCCTGCTCAGTGCAAAGAATTATGACGTCATTGGGATAACGGAGACCTGGTGGGACTCCACCCATGACTGGACCACGGGTATAGAGGGCTATACCCTGTACAGGAGGGATCATGTTGACAAAAGGGGCGGGGGTGTAGCTCTCTATTTGAAGTAAAGCTACATGTCCTTGCAAGCTGATGTTGGCGACCCTCTGGGTAAAAATTCATGGGGGATACAGCACAGGGGACACAATGGTGGGAGTCTACTACAGACCTCCCACTCAAAGTCCTGAGCTTGACCAGGAGTTCGCCCGGGAACTGACTGAGGCCGCTTGCTCCAGGACCTTGGTTGTCATGGGTGACTTCAATTACCTGGACACCTCCTGGGAATATCACTCAGCAAAATCTGAGCGGTCACAAAGCTTTCTCTCATGCATGGATGACCTCTACCTGACTCAAGAAGTCTATGGGCCAATGAGAGGCAAAGTGCTGCTCGACCTGGTACCGGCTACGGGGGACGACCTAATCGGCGACCTAGTGATTGATGGGAAGCTGGGTGACAGTGACCACGAGCTGATCGCCTTCACCATCCACCGTAAAGCTGACAAGTCAGTCAGCAGCACAGAAGTCCTTGACTTCAGAAAAGCCAACTTTGACAAGCTCAAGAGGCTTGTCGGTCAGGCCCTCAGGGACCATGACCCCAGGGAGATGGGAGTTCAAGAAGAGTGGTTGCTTCTCAAGGAAGCGATCCTCAATGCACAAGCTAAATCTATTCCAACATGGAGGAAAGGCAGCAAGAAGGCACAGCAGCCCTCCTGGCTCTCCAGGGATCTAGCGGACCTCCTGCGGCTAAAAAGGAAAGCCTACAAAGGATGGAGGACAGGATTCACCTCCAAGGAAGATTATTCTGCGCTGGTCCGGTCCTGTAGGGAGCAAACCAGGAAAGCCAAGGCTGCAACTGAACTCCAACTAGCTTCAGGCATCAAGGACAACAAAAAGTCCTTTTTCAGATATGTGGGGAGCCGGAGGAAAAGCAAGGGCAATGTTGGACCCCTGCTAAACCAGATGGGGCAACTGACAACTGACGCCCAGGAAAAAGCCAACCTATTAAATAGGTATTTTGCATCAGTCTTTCATCAGTCCCATGGGACGCCCATGCCTGCTATGGGACAGGGAGATCCGGGTGATGGGGATCCCCTACTCTCCATAAATGCTGACCTTGTGAAGGAACACCTTGAGAAGCTGGATACCTTCAAGTCAGCCGGCCCTGACAATCTGCACCCCAGGGTACTCAAGGAGCTGGTGAGCGTCATAGCCCAGCCCCTGGCACGGATCTTTGAAAACTCCTGGCGCTCTGGTGTAGTGCCCGAAGACTGGAAGAAGGCCAATGTGGTGCTGATCTTCAAGAAAGGGAGGAGAGTGGATCCGGCTAACTACAGGCCCATTAGCCTGACTTCTATCCTGGGGAAGATCTTAGAAAAGTTTATTAAGGAGGCCATCCTTGATGGACTGGCCCAGGCTAACATTCTAAGGGATAGCCAGCACGGGTTTGTTGCGGGTAGGTCTTGTTTGACCAATCTCATTTCCTTCTATGACCAGGTGACCTATCACCTGGACGAGGGAGAAGAGATTGATGTCATATATCTTGACTTCAAAAAAGCTTTTGATCTGGTATCCCATGATCACCTCTTGGCCAGACTGGCCGGTTGTGGCCTTGGCTCCACCACGATCCACTGGCTGGGAAACTGGCTCCGTGGTCGGACCCAGAGAGTTGTAATTGATGGCAGTCACTAATCGTGGTGCCCTGTGACCAGTGGGGTCCCCCAAGGCACTGTCCTTGGACCCATATTGTTCAACATCTTCATTAATGATGTGGACATTGGAGTCAGAAGCGGACTGGCCAAGTTCGCCGATGACAGCAATCTTTGGGGCAAAGCATCCACGCCAGAAGATAGGTGGGTGATCCAGGCTGACCTGAACAAGCTCAGCAAATCGGCGAATGAGAACCTGATGGTGTTTAACACCAAAAAATGCAAGGTTCTCCACCTTGGGAGGAAAAACCTGCAGCTTCCTTATAGGCTCGGCAGTGCTACGTTGGATAGCACTACAGAAGATAGAGACTTGAGAGTCATCATTGACCACAAGATGAACATGAGCCTGCAATGTGATGCTGCGGGTAATAAAGGGACCAAAACGCTGGCTTGCATCCATAGATGCTTCTCGAGCAAATCCCGGGACGTCATTCTCCCCTTGTACTCGGCCTTGGTGAGGCCGCAGCTGGAGTACTGCGTCCAGTTTTGGGCTCCACAATTCAAAAAGGATGTGGAGAAGCTTGAGAGAGTCCAGAGGAGAGCCATGCGCATGATCAGAGGTCAGGAAAACAGATCTTACGATGACAGGCTGAGAGCCATGGGACTCTTTAGCCTGGAAAAGCGTAGGCTCAGGGGTGATCTGATGGCCACCTATAAGTTTATCAGGGGTGACCACCAGGATCTGGGGGAACGTTTGTTCACCAGAGCGCCCCAAGGGATGACGAGGTCGAACGGTCACAAACTCCTGCAAGACTTTTTGAGGCTGGACATAAGGAAGAATTTCTTTACTGTCCAAGCCCCCAAGGTCTGGAACAGTCTGCCAGCGGAGGTGGTTCAAGCACCTACATTGAACACCTTCAAGAGTAAATTGGATGCTTATCTTGCTGGGATCCTATGACCCCAGGTGACTTCCTGCCCCTTGGGCAGGGGGCTGGACTCGATGATCTCCTGAGGTCCCTTCCAGCCCTGATGTCTATGAAATCTATGAAAAAATAACATTTCTAAATACAATATTTATAAATTGCATTGTAGATGGAAAGTGCTATACAAAGTATTACTAAGAATCATTTCCATTCATCAAATATGTATACCTTTGATGTATCGGACTTTAATGTATATAATTTTTAGATGTAATTTACTGTGATTTACATATTTCCTTTCATCTTGGAAACATGTAGTATGCTACCTGTGTTATCCCTTTACCTAGCTTTCCCCACAAGAGAAAGAAATGTAAGGCCAGATATTTGGTGAAACTTTGCTTTATTGACCTCAATAGACTTCTGCCAGATTGTACTGGTAAAAGTCTGGCTGTCAGTTTTCACAACAGAAAGAAATGTAGGTTTTGAAATCAGAAATGTAAGGCACATGGTGTCATATTGTTAAACAAATATAATGTGATGATTTTTTTTTTACTATAACCTCCACAGACTATAGATGATGGAAAACACCTAGAATCACTTCCTATCTTGATAAAAATAACCCAGCTTTCATATAGCACTTTGTCAGCATGATAATGCAGAAATCTATTCCAAAATTATTTTATTTACAGTAGTTTGTACATAAAGCTGAATAGCCTAGCACTGGCTGATGCACAGTTATACACTACAGTACTGACTACACTGCAGTTTTACAGATACAAATATCATTAAGAAAAGAATTGGGAACACATTGAGTTGCCCATACAGTTGTAATAGGAAGATGAATGCACCAAATCCTTCATTCCCATTCTCTGATTCAAGTCCCACACACCACATGAATGATAAACTTTTTGTTCCAGTTCTGATAAACTGTAATATGAAGACAACACTTAAAGGAACAGTTTCTCCAGCCAAGAGGGTCAGCACCACCTTGAATGTGTGAGCACATGTACTGCATTTTAATACTTAACTGCATAGGGAGGAAGCATAATGTGAAGAGAAGCAGAAAGGAAAACAGTCTGATATTCTCAATCCTGAATCAGCGTTACAGGCAGTGGGTGACTGGTGGTGAATGTTTGGGAGCATATCCAGGTACTGTATATATTTACTGTATATTCTGGCTTCATAGAAGGAGTTCATAAGAAAGGCTAGATTTGCAGCCTCCCCAAATAAGCTTCAAATGGAAGACTTCCTTCTATGGAAGGAGACCTGTGCCAGGTCATATCAAGAGTCATTATCATCACTAGAAATCCATGTTTATTTGTTTATTTATGCTTTAGCTTTATATCCAAAAGGCTCGGAGCAGTTATCCACTTTACCTTCCTTCCATCTAATTTTGTCAACTAGTCAGTATTTCTGAGCAACCACTTGGATTTGCATCTGTTTTCCCTATACTTGTTACCCACCTTGCAAGATACTGGGTGTGTCTACATGTGTTACTTTACTGTACAGTAGACTAATCTACTGTGCAGTAAAGCATCCACATCTACATGTGTGCACCATTTACTGTACGGTAAATTAATCTATTATGCAGTTAGCTGCTACTTCTAAATAGAAGTAGGAAACTAACTGCTCAGTAGATACTGTACAGTAACACAAGTGTAGATGCTGACCAGGAGCAAATTTGCTCCTGGTCAGCCCCAAAACTAGGGGCCCGCAGGGGAGAGAGAACTCCCCTGGACATGATGCTACTCAGCTCCTAGCTCCCCTCCCAACCTGGGAGCTTAGCAGTGCTGAGATTTGCTCCTTGCATCCCCACGCAGACAAGGGCTGGCCAAGAGCTTCTGGGGCAGCTCCCAGCCGGCTCTAAGCTCTATGGGAATCTCCACTCAGCCTGGAGCTGACTGAGAGCTGCCCCAGAAGTGGGACAGCTTTTGGCCAGCCCTGGGCTGCACAGTGCCAGGAAAGCAGGGTAGGAGCAGTATTGAATCCTATGCCCAGTACTGAATCTTATTATGGAGGTCTTTATTATTTTCCAGGGGAACCATTACACTAGAACGGTTTGTGAGATTTTACAGCAAGAATCAGCACAATTGGGTGCCTGACACCTAGCCTCATCTAAAGCTTGGATGGACAAGCTTTAGTTTAAGTGCCCCCAGCACCATTTTTAAGCATAGGGACACTGATACATGAGATGTGGGGGTACTCAAAAGCCACTGTAATTAAAGCTCCATCCTGCCACCCTGGAGCATGTTTTAAAGTGCCACTGTGACCAAGAGAGGCAAATGTATTACACTGTATTTAGTTGTGTTCATGCAACTTTATCACATATGAAAACATACCCATAATAGCCCAAGAAAAGAGATAAAATTCTATGGGAAAAATTTTATCGGGATTTTATATATCATGGTTTCTGTAGGATTCATGATTACATAGAGTAGTAAAACCTATCTGGAAATACTGGCAGAGAAGAATTAAATGCAAGTCATACCTTGGTGTCATTTTTCTGTCAATATTCCTGTTAATCTGTCTCAGCAGACTAAATCTGATTGATGTCTATTAATTTCATACTGACACATTGATGGAAAAGTTTATGTCATAGATCTATTGTCTCTCACTTTGAAGAATATTTTCTCATTTATATCTTCTGATTGATATTGTTTCAAGTGCCATAATATACTACTTGGTTTATCACATTGGACTTGATCCAACTACCACAGAAGTCCACAGAAAGCTCTCCTAGAATTAAATTTGTATATCTGGCCCACTGTGATACTGCTAAGTGGATGTGGTTCCTCTTAAATTAATTTTGTTTCAGATTGTCTCTCAGCATACAATTATGATATTCTGGACAAGGTCATATTTCTTTAAAAAAAAAGGCTTGGTATCCTTTATATTAGGTAGGAACAGACACTGCATTTGTCCCTGGATAAATTGTGCCCATGTTTGTCCTGGAACAAAAATATCCTGAGACTGGCATGTACACACATCACTGTTATAGTTAGGGTTTAGTAGATGGTTAAACGCACAGCACCTTTCTGCCATTGATTCAATGATGTAAGCCTGGGACAACTCTATAGACATATTTGCAATATCGGAGAGTAAACTGTTACTACCTCATAGCCAGGAAAAAATGTTAGGATTTATGCTGAAACAATGGACATAGACATCATACAATTGCACTTTGCCCCAGGATAAAACAGCTATCCTGGGACAGACACAACATCTGTTTGCAGCCATAGAGTATAATTCTGAAATAAAGAGCTCATGGAGCGCATCTACATGAGCCATTACGGTAATGTGATAAACTTCAGTGTGAAAACTGCTCCTGGATATAGCATTTACACATGTTCCCAGGACTGCAGCAGTTTCAGCTGGGGCAGAGCTTCCCCAGGCTGGCAGGAGGCCAAGGTCTGGGAGGTGGCTGCGTACGGCTGAGGGGCTGGCTGGGGCATGAGGGTGCTAAAGTGTGGGGTAGGTGTCCGGCAGCCCGCACACTTTAGCATTCTTGTACCCCAACCAGCCCTTGCCATTGTCTACATGTGTGTTTCAGCAGAGTAAATTACCCCACCATAGGACAGTACTGTTAGGGAGTTAATTAATTTACTGCACCCTAATATTGGCGCACACGTAGACTGTGATGCTTAACTCTGCAGATAAATAGTCAACATAAAGTGAACATGTAGATGCACTTGCTTTGTGCATCAGTATCCTGGTTGATACCATCTACTCATACATATAACTGTGGGTAAGTCAGGAATATTTCATAATCAGTAGTACTAGGAGCAGCTGATAGATATAATAGTATTGGCATTAACACCTAATCATTATCTCTTGTCTAGAGGAGTTCTTTAGACAAATCATCATGTTCATCCTGTGCACCATATCCAGCTTTGCACCCCGACCAACCAAGATCAAAATGATCTGAGGCAGTGAGGTAGTAGGAAAGTTGTTGCCCCGGCCTTTTCAATCATTGACCCAAAAAAGATAGATTTACACTCTCCAGATTTTCATATTACAACAATGGTGTCTTGAGTAAAGATTGTCATAAGAAGCCTTCAAACTCAAGAGCACCGTGCCCTATTTAATGAAGTCTTCACCATTAACAGATTAGGTTTTTCCCCACTGGATTACAGGAACCAGCAAGGACATTGATCTGAAGCACAAATTGTATTACAAGGTTCCCCTAACAATTCTTACAGTGAGTGACATAGGCTGAAAATCAGAGAAGACTTTATATTTGTCTCCTATGACCCTGTGGTATATAATCAACTCCAAAAATTTGATTGAATCAATCCCTCAAGTATTATTATTACACATTGTAACAACAAAGCTTAAATCATACCATGCTGATAGGTTACAAATGGGTCATTAGTTAGTTGAAAAACATGCTTTCTCCACTGAAGTAGAGTGACACTTATCTTAGCAGCAGATCTTTAGAACTAATAAGGAGAATACAGATTAATGCTATGGATTATTTAGAGACAAAATCAGTAAAATATAATTTGTTTGCATGTCAATATTTTAAATAGTTTTAGATCTCACAACAAATGAAAAGGTAAGAAATAAAGTTTGCATACCTAGGAGAAATTAAGTAATTGTAAGTCGTATTTATTGTTTAAAACAAACTATCAAAAGCTTTTATCATAAGTTATCCTTGAAGTGGCTCTTGCCTGGAAGGTTTCCATAGTTACAGATGTTGTTTCTGATTCTATAATCTTAGTACAATCAACATTTACTGCACAATGAGAATCTCTAATTGATTTTCTACACAGCAAGGAAAAAAAACAAAGGTTCCAAAAGGTGTACAGTACATAATTTTAGGTTTCTTAGGGATGTTATGATGCAAACATGCACTGAAGGGTAGCAATTATCTAAATAACAACCAACAGCACTCATAAATAATTTGATAAATCACAAGGTAATATCAGATGACAGCAACATTTAGACATATAGCATCTACACGTGCATCTGGGTGCATCTACACATGCATTTAGGCACAACTAAATTCAATGTGCATTAAGATAATGTGCACTAAGTGATTTTTGGCAGAAGTCAACACATCCAGGAACTTGGCACTGAAGTCAGTGCCAAATCCCTGAAGCCCTGCCATGTGCCCCTAGTGGCTGGGTAGACCCAGTACTAAAGTTCGTGCCCAGTCATGTCTACATGCACATCTACACACATATACTTTAATGCACTTAAACTAATCATACCATGCAAATGCAGGTATCAAATTTAGGCACAAGTATCCTAATTTTGCCATTTTTAATGTGCATTAAAGGCACACACATGTAGATGCGCACCCATAATGCACATTAAATTAAGCTAATGTGCATTAACACATCTCATGTAGACATGCCCTCTTTCTCCTATTTTCTCTTTTTAAATAGATACAAGTGGGATGTAAACAATATCAAGGGGAAAATAAAGATTAGGCACTTTCATTTACAGTGATACCCCATTTTTAATGCTTACTATAATTAAAAGAGCAGTTCCATGAAGTGACTTGAGGACCATCAGCCTGAACTTTAAGTCTTTTAAAATCTTTTTGCTTTGTCTCATTCTTTTATTTAAATATAGTGTTCATTATTTGGGAGCAGAGAGCGTGAGACCATGAAATAAAAGAAAATTATATAAAGAGACTTTTGGCACTGTAATTTGTAAAATAATTACTGCCTACAAGCAGCCATGGGGTTATTCTAGTGTCTACGAAACACATATTTAGGTAGTTAAACACTGATTCTCTGTAAAATTATGTATTAGCTTTGCATAGAGGTCCCTTTAAATATTAATTGAATTTCTTTTTTATCAAAGCCACTTTAAAACAACTGGATTTGCTCAAGATTTTATAAATTGAGTGTTATATTTCTTCCCAATTTAAACCCTTACTGTTAATTTCAGGCTGGAGCAAATTGTAAGGGGAAGGTGCAAACTCTATTTTTAATATAGTTCATAATGTAAACACTAACAAATTTTACGACCATGATTCCTTTTTGGCAGTACAACAAATTAAGAGTTAATTTTCTCCTAGTCGAGTATATTTTTCAAACAAGGTATCCAAAACCAATGTGAGTAATGTAACTGCACTGTTATTGGTTTTTCTGACAAGTTTTTGCATGTTGGGATGATATCCTAAATAGGTAGGATAAAGAAGATTAGGGGACTAATCCTCTTGACTATTTTAAAATTATTTATGTTGTTCTGCATTGAAATAGTGTTTTTTTAAGGAAAAAATGCTGCTTCATCTGAATAACACCTCTCATTCCAAGCATCATTATTTAGCATGGCACAAGCCATGAGACATTTTCCTTGCTTCTTATATTAAGTATCTTCATGTTGGAAACCAATTCTCAGATGAATACGGAACTGACAAGTAGCCAGGTTAGTGGAACATTTACCATATGAACATATTGGGTTAGGTCAGTAAGTGTTAAGGCTGGAAAGTCATATGGGAAGGTAAAAAATGGCTCAAATTGGCCACCTCTCAGCAAATGGTTTAGTTAAGCTGATCACTGCAATTACTACTTTTAGTTAATTATCAAATGTTTATACACTTTAATTATCAAATTTATATACACTGTTAAAAACATCCCATTATGTTTGTTACCTGATGTACTTGGTCAGCTTGTCTCATTCAAGTTGTATTAACATGTAATATGTTAGAAGCAGAGATTATCACTTGACTCACTGTAATGCAACACCAAGCATGACAGGATTGTGTGGAAAAACAGTATGTTATCATGTAATTTATCTTACATTGCATATGATTAAGAGTGACAAATTAAGACTCCAGGGATACAAAAGGACCTCAAAGTGAATGAGTCCCCTACATGCTGCTTCTGTATAAAGAATATTGCTAGGATGGGTGACAAGCTTCACCTCTCCGTGGAGCTGCTCACCATCTGAAGGCAGTAAGGAAGCAATGTGGTAGCTGCTCAGAAGAGTATCTGTGTTCTAAGACTGTGTGAACTATTTCACTTGTACGGCACCTGGTAAGCATCCATCCAAAAGGAAGTGCAGGAACCTTTCTGCTCCTCCAGTCACAACTACTAATTTTGTGTAGTAGATCCTGTGCTGTACCCTCTCAAAGCAGCTTTTGGAACGTGTGTACGATTCACCTGATAGTGGAAATGTTTTCTGTAGACTTAGTAGGGTTGTTGGTTGTAGCCATGTTGGTCTAAGGACATAGGCAGACAACGTTCTTTGGGCAGATGTGCTATCTTTTATTAGAACAACTAAACTGTTGGAAAAAATGTTCTTTGCAAGCTTTCAGGCACAAATACCCTTCTTCAGGCATAGGGAAAGTCTCTCTGTGTAATATAGATTATGAAAATACAGAAAATACATTAAAAGTGAATGTAGGCTGCAGACTCAGTAAACAGCCTGTAAAACCGGTGTCTTAAAGAGAAGTGAGTAAAGTAGCCAAGGAAAAGCATTAAAACTCTAGAAGCAGCATTAATAGGTAAAGGGGTGACAAGAAAATAAAGCACTGGAGTGAGCATACAAGGAATTTAATATAATAAAAGATGGAAGAAACTCATTATTACTTGAGGAAATAGCAAAACTATTCATGTTCTACATCAGAAGGAAAAAATACTCAGGCTGTGAGAGTGCCATTATCATGATGCCTTTACAGGAAATACAGACCTGTCAGCCTGCAGGCTATAAAATTTTCACCACTTGCTGCACTGCTGGATTTCAGCCATCAAAGACTACCGGTACTTTCAGTCTGGATGCTTTTCAATAAACTACATGCATCTATGTGATAGATAAACTGCGACAGAACAGAGTGAATACATTCCTCATTAGATGTGGGAGACCTAGAATTGAAAATCCATCTGGGTTGTGAGTTGGTTGAAGGGCTTCAAAGAGAACAGAACATTTTGACGTTGAGGGTCTGTTTGGTGTTCCCATTAAACTACATTTCTGATGTAGCCTAAAACAAATAGCACATAATATTTTCTCCACGTATTAACAAGAGAAAACTAAAGGGTCCCTCTTATATTTGGAAATAAGCCCTTTAGTAACATCACAAGCAAACACCATATAAAATACTTGAAAACTTTGCTAACAAGTTTAAAGGCTATTTTCCTAGGCTATTTACTTTCATACTTTTCTCACATCTCAGTTGGATAAGTGGAGACATTCACTTTGTGTAAATGAAGTTCAGTTTTATTGTCTTTGTTTATGCTTGAGGCTGGATGGCTCACAGCAAGCATGTGTCTGATCTACTGGCAATCACAACTCTTGTTAAAACTGATGGGTGTGGAAACTGCTTTCTGTTCAGGCTAAATAATTAATTTAATTATCATGTAATGATAGTTGAAACAATGAAAGCCACCACCCATCATATCGGCATGAGAACAATATCTTTCTAATGGTTTCCCCAAATGTAACAGTGCTGTAATATCCATTTTTGGATTGAAAATCTGATTTTTTTTCAGTTCTGTTGCTCTCTTTCTCTACACCCAGTGACACCGTTGCTGAAATTGGCACATACCTATGAAACATTTCAGCTTTGATTTGACAGTATATTTCAATAAAAATTCATTCTGTGAAAAACATTCCAAGCAGCTCCAGTTTTAAAGTGGGTGTAGACAAAGTTTAACGATGTAGTTTTTGAAGAGTTCTAGCGAGTCCCTCCAAAGCATGGAGGGCCACATGCAATTTCTCTGGAAAATGTAATAAATGGGTAGTGGAAGCTGTCCTTCCACACAACATCATCCTCATCATGAGTTTGGAGCACTACTGCTGAGCCTCAGCTGGAAAGAGGCCATTGGAGACCATAGGGAGAGCAGTTTCACAGGGGAGCAGGGGGCAGGAGTGATATCAGAAATGTATGGATGGTTTGGAGGAAAGAATTCAAGACAGTGATCATAAATAGTAGGCCTGTGTGAAGTGTCTAGTATTTGCTTTGGATTCCGATTCAAGGGACAGTGATTCGATTTGGTGATTTAAATCACTGTCCCAAATTGATTCAGCTGAATCTGATTCAGAGCCTCAGCTGCCACCATATCAGCTGAATCTCCAAATCAAACAGGCCCCATCCCCTACCTGCTCTCCCAGCCCCGTCAATTCATGTCAAAAAAGCCCCGTACTCACTGGCTGCTGCCAGGTGGGGGGCAATCCCCACTGCCTCCCACTGCCCCATGCTGCATGGGGGACTCTGCCATGAGCCCCGATTCCCTGCCCACTCTTCCAGCATCATCAATGGCTGCCCTGCCTGGCCCAAGCTCCCAGTTCCTTAAAAAAAATAATAGCCCCACACTCACTGGCTCCTGACAGGGAGGGGGTGATCCCTGCTGCCTCTGACTGCACTGCATTGTGTGGGGTGGCTCTGCCATGAGACCCATCCCCTGCTCACACAGGCTGCCCCACCCAGCCCCAGTGTTGGCTTTTTAAAAAAAAAAAAAAAAAAGCCTCGCATGCACAGGCTGCTGCCAAGCAGCAGGGAGGGTTGGGGCAGTCCCCGCTGCACCCCACTTCCCCATGCTGCATAGGGGCTCTTCCACAAGCCCCCAGAAGTCCCAGTGGCTGCTGCAGCAACCGGTGAGTGCATGGGATTTTTTTGGTTTTTTTTAAAGAGTCAGGATGCTGGGGCCGGGTGGGACAGCCATTGACGGTGCTGGAAGAGCAGGCAGGGGATGGGGGCTCATGGAAGAGACCCCCACGCAGCATGGGGCAGTGGGGGCAGTGCAGACTGCCCCCCCCCCACACCTGGCAGCAGCCAGTGAGTGTGGAGCTTTTTATCCTTTTTTTTTTAAGAACCAGAAGCTGGGGCAGCCATTGATGGGGCTGAGAGAGCGGATGGGGATCAGGGGTCACTCAGAGGGGCTGGTGGAGCAGGCAGGGGAAGGAGCCGAGCAGGGGTTTACCCATGGCCTTCTCCCTCCTCCTCCAGCCCCCCGCCTCACCCCCTACTTATCAGCACAGAGTCTAGGTCCAGCTCCCTGTGGCAGTGAGTGGGGACTCCTCAAATCTACAAAGCTCTCCAAGTCTTTTCTGAATCAATTCAGAGAGCTTTAAATTGATTCAGACCTTTTTATTGGTCTCCCGATTCGATTCAGATTTGGAGTTTCAGCTGCCAAATCAGGCCAAATCTCCTCTGAATCAAATCAACACCTGAAGCTGCTCATAACCTTAATAAATAGCATGTTCAATGAGTTTAGAGGTGGATAGGGAAAGGGACTTGTCATAAACTCCACGTAATCTTCCAGTTTTCTCCCACTTGGAGTGGAGATATCAGAGTCTCCTCTCTAGGTATAAATGTCCTGCTGTGCTTGCATAGCCACACTGAGGGGTACACTGGGCAGATGGGAATGGAGCCAGGGTTCAACATCCTCTTGCCCCTCCCCTACACTGCTGCATGGGAAGAAATTAGCAGCTCTTCTCTCTCCTCACCCTAAAGAAATTATACGGTGTGGTTGCAGCATAAGATAGTGGGGCACTAGACTTGATAACCCAGGATCCCTTCTTGTCCTATGTCTATGTCTCTGTTGTATATGGGAGTGTTAGGTCAGAATATATCATTACAGATTTTCCTGCATTTAACATAATTTTTGTTCTCTTACTGAACTTGTGGCCCATTTGACAGCAGAACTAATACTTTGAGGTTAGTTGCTGCAAATCCTCTCCAGATACCCATTCTAGTTCTCATTGCTGTTGCTAATTTTCAAGGGAAAAAAAATAGTACCCATAACTTTTACACCAATAGGAACTATTCCATTCCCCTCTGGTGAGAAGTCCTTTGACTCTCTTCATTTGATATTAAACCTAGCCTTTAATTATATGGTTGTGATAAATCAACATTCTTCATTTCCTGGCGTTAGTCACATAACATGACTCAGGATCACAGGAGATTATATTTTTCTTCCTTGATAAAGGTCAGAATTTACCTACATCAAGTCACTATTTTTGCTATCATTCTCTCCCTTAGTATTTTATGCCTTGTATTGCACTTTTTCTCCTTTCATAATGGGATGTGTCTGTCTAGCTGAATGCAATGGACAGAACTCTCATTGACTTTAACAAGGGCAAGATTTAAGTAAAGATCCAGAGAAGTTGTACAGGTTAAATTCCTCTTTCTTTATTACTACCTTTCAGTTCTATCAGCCAGGCTACATTTTTAGGTTCAACACTGCCAAAAACTACTTCTCCTAGTTGGTGTCCTTCTACATCTACATATGTAGACCCTGTCAGACTCCACCCTCCCTCACTGCTTCTCCTCCTCTTTCATGCCTTCTTTCCTTGGGGACAGCCTGGGGTCCCTTTCTTTTAAAGGGATATGTTGTTATCACAGGGTGACATCAACATCTTGAAGGCCTACACAGAAAAACACAAGTCCTGCTTTGCCTGGATTCATGACAGTCTGCATTTCTCTGAAGCCTTATGTAAGTGGCTCTATAAAGCAATTTTACATATATTTAAATAAAACTTCCTTACTTGCCCTCCCCCCTGTGGAGTGGATAAATATTATTCTGATATTCTTTATGGAAAAAAATTAAGCACAGACAGAGATTAAGTGGTTTGGCTAATGAGAAAGGCAGGAATGTTACCAGTTTGGGATTTTCAGGTTTCTCACCTAATCAGCAACAGTGCTGCTTCACACAACAAAAGTTGGGATTTTCTTTATATTTGAGCTTCTGTAATTCACACTTAAAAACTTGGAAGGCAGCATAGGTCATTCTATAAATCACATATAAAGGGCTAAATATGCTAGGTGTGTGTGTGTCAGGGGTGGGGTAGAACTGTTATCCCAAAGAGCAGGAGAAGCAAATGGCTGTAAGACACCTCCTCAAAAGAACAGTTAGGCAAAGAGAGGTTCTACATAGACAGACATAAAACAAAAAAGAACAGCAGAAATCAGAATCTCTTAAAAGAAGAGCTGGAGCTGAAAATACTGCATAGAAGACAGATATAAATTAGGAAGCCCTTTTTCTAGCAAGAAAATGACAGAAGCTACTGTTGTGAATAATGATGATATAGTACATTCATAATCATTTAACTCCCCATTCCCCACACTATTAAAATCATTTAATAGTGCATACACTATTCATTTAACTCCCCATCATAGTTTCTCATTTCCCTACCCCGTCTCTTGCTTATTGCTGAGGATTCCATCTGAGAGCAATCTGCGTCAGAGCTGAAGTTTCAGGATTTTACTTTAGCAACAGGAAGATGTTTGGAGTCTTTCCAAAACTTTTCTGACTGCCTCATACATCAGATGTTCAAGATCAGAAACCAAGTTCTTATTTAAATTAGCTGATCATAGGAGAATTAACTTGTTTTACAAGCTGAGCCAAAAAATATTTTGGCAGCTGCTAGGGATATTTAAAACCAGAACAAGAATTTTATTATTATTATTATTACTATTATTATTATTATTTTTAGAAAACTAATTTGTTAATCAATCCTCTGATACAGAAATGAATGGAAAAATCATTATCCGTTCTTCCAACTGTAGCTGTAGAAACATTGCTGTATTTCTAAACAACAGTCTTCCACATGCAGTTTGCTTTTCTAGGTTATTATTATTCTGTTTCTGCAGCACTGAGTTTGTGTTCAGTTGAACCAAATACCAAGAAGACTTAAATGCATTTCACTTGATATTCATTACATGTGTGTATATTTGAATAGAAGGCACATAAACAGTGCCTACCTTTTCCCTCTACATTTGGAAACTGAATGCGAAGAGCTCTGCAACCCATCAGCTAAGCATATGGTTTGACTCTCCCGCAGAGCAGCACTGAACTGTTTGGAGATGTATACTATACATCTCCAAACAGTTTATATATAAAATCAGGATCCTCCAGAAAGTTTTGCAAACAAGCAAGAGCAAATATTTGAAAAAAAAATTATCAAATGTTCCACCTCAAACTAATACATTTTTGAGCAATTTCATATTGATTTGCCCAAGTTGCAAATGTTGTATTGACAAATAATAAATACTGTCAGTAGACTGAGGCAATGTCCTCTCTTCCGAAGATTGCTTTTCAGGACTCACATCTTTGGTGTCTGTCCCATGTGTGACCCCTGCTCCTAACAGAAAAGACATGCACTAGCCAGAACTACTATAGCATCCTGGAGGGAGAAGTAAGATGTGATAGAAGGCTTGCACAGCATCCTTTCCTTGTAAGAAGGGACCAGATTTGGACTCTCAGAGATAAATGACTTCCTGCTCTGCTCCTAGGGCTGCATGACTCTGCATAGCCCCCCTGTCAAGCTGGATCATAGAGTTTATTGTGATTAGTGCTACAAGCAAAATGTCATGATCTAAGTGGAAGAAATACAACACACAAATGAGAAAACCCTTACCAAAACTGGGTGATGGCCTTAGCTACAGCCATGCACCCCAAGGGCTGCAGGATTAAATTGTCCTCACACAGCTCTGTCAGTGAGCTCCAGCATCCCTCGTATCTCAGAACAGGAACCTCTGAAGGGAGATGAAAGGCAGGTTAATGCAAAAAAAATCCATGTTACTTTTGTGCTTTTGCTGAACATCCTGAGGGCTCCAGGGTAAAAATCCCACTTGCTTCAGTCCCGTTGTTACAAGGCCTTTGTACAAAAACCTTCAGAAGTGAAAGACTGACAAATTAAAACCTTACTTCACTGAGCCTCCACCCCTCCACCACTCAAGGGAGCTGTTTAAAATTAGCAAGGAATGTGAAATGGAGCAGTTTGCCTTGTGTTTGTGAAATGGGAATGTTATGCTGGGTAAAGTGTGCTGCACAGCACGGAACCAATTCAAGTACTTCCAAAAATGGGAATAAACAGCTCCCTAGGCAGATTAGGTACTCCCCTTTCCTCCTCACTGCAACCAAACCAGGCTAGTTCTAGCAGAGACAGGGCAGGTACAGGAGCAAGAGAACAAAATACATTTGAGATTTAAACTTTTAATTCCAATTAAGATAGTGGGGGAAGAAAGGGGCAGGGAAGCTCAACTTCTTAAATCCAGAAGGGACAGGATGCTATTTCTGTTTTCTGCAGGAGAATATTAATAGAACAATGTTTATGTGTGCATAAACGTCCATAGACATAACTAAGATGCATATTGGCTTGTAATGAAAGTATGGTTGATAAGTCATGCACTGATTATTCTTATTTCTAAGTGGTTGAAAACCTTTTTTATGTCAAATATGAGTGTAAAGAGTTGAAGTGCCCTGATTATGGCAATATTCGTAATTTACCTCCATGGGCATCCTGAGAGTTTAGAGCAGAGTTTCTGAGAATTTTTGTTCTAGGAGTTTTCTAGAATAGAAAATGTATAGAGAATAGTTAAACTGTACTGCATTTCCTAGTGACTAATATCAGCTGAAGCCAGAACACTGAGTAGAATTCTAAAACATATTAGTATCTTTTTTTTTTAATTTCTTTTTTTGTTGAAGTATTTCAGACTAATCCTCAATAAGAAATTATACTACTGAATGTAGCTACACAGCTGATTGGCCTTCTTTGTTCTTTATAGGAAATACCTTTCTATTTGGAATATGGTTTATATAATATATAAATACGAAATCAAAGTCACTGGTTTCCCCTGTAGAGGACTAGCCCACTCTTGCAAGAATAAACCACATGCTTTCAGGTATCCTGAGCTTCAAATGTCAAAGCTACTTCAATGGAGGGAAAGAATGACTATACTGCCTGATGAATGATGAGTTTTTGTTGTAACCTATGCTAGCTTAATGAGAATGGTGGGGTTTGGGAGGTATTTTGGGGAGGGGGACAATGCAAAAAGCATTGTCCCAGACAGATGCAAGGCTCATTGGCTGAGCTTTGGCTCAGACAGATGCACCTACTGCAAACCTCCCTATCTTTGGGTTTGGTTCTGTCTTTTAAAAGGTTGTGAGTGGCAAGAAATTATGCAAAGAGCCTTCATCTTGTATAACCCACACCAGTGGCAACACATAGGGGGTGCATGGAGGTGCATGTGCACCCCCTGAGAGCACTGGTGCACACCCTGACAGCCAGCGTTCCCTGCTTAGGCGATGGGCAGGTGGGAGTGCTGCTGCCTCCCCTGAAAGCACTAGCTGGGGAGTGGGGGCACTAGGAAAAGCACCGCTGGCACTTCTGGGAGCATTTCTGGCCTTTCCGGGCATGCCACTGGCACTTCCAGGTCAGTGCACGCAACCGGCAGAGGGGACCTCCCACCCAGTCAGTGCAGTCAGCTGCAGGGGGCCCCCCCAGTTTCTGACTGGCCACTGGGGTGGAAAGTTCCCCCCCCCAACTTAGGAAGCACCAGTCACCCGTGGCCCACGCACAGGATAAGTAAAGCAGGGATGTCAGATTCCACAAAGCTGCAGATAGCCTTTAAAGAGAGGAGAGTGTGCCAAGAGGAAATGGGGCAGATTTGAGGATAAAAATGTTCAACCTCATAACAAAAAAGCTATAACTTATAAAAGATACAAGCCAAAGAGCTCCAGGAGACCTTTGTATTGCCATTGAAAAGCTGAAAAAGTCAAAAGAAATGTATTTTCCCATTAAAACTGTAATTTAAATACTTTACACATATGGGAAAAATGTCTTTAAATGACAAATTTGTCCCACTGCTACAGCTTACATGAATTTATCCTCATATTTTCTTCTGGAGGGGCAGGATTAAAGCAGAAGATAACCATCCCTTCTACATGGAAGAATGCAGGTGAACCTGAAAAACAAAAATCCAAGAGGATGTTCTCTACACCTGAGTTTAGCATCCACTTGTGAAATAGTTTTTGCACCATGCTGCCTTGCTCTTCCCCAGAAATTCTGCACCATTAATCATTCTTTTTACTTATCATCTTAGTATCTTATAAATTGTACAATGAGCAGGAGCTAATTATCCCAATATAACAATTGTACAATAAAGTGTTGTAGGCAGAAGTAAAAAATAAAGATTGAGTGGCAGCAGGATCCCTGAATAAGGGCTGGGTTGAGATTCATGGGATTTAGGGTTGACTCTCAATTCAGCTGCTGATAAGGTCACTCATTCTAGTTTCTCCTGCCCCAGTGATTCACAACCACAGTGTTGTGACACTCTGGGATCCCATGAGAGATTTTTCAAGAATGATGTGAGGTGCCACTTAATATTAGCAGTTTTAGATGTACAAATATGATTCATAAGATAACTTCAGAGATTTCAAACAAGAATCTATAGTGCCAGAAACATTCAGACCTGCAGTGGTCTTGAGTTCTTTACAACTGAAGAACTTCCCCATTTTGTTTTGGAAGTTAAACAAATGAAAGCTAAGAGCTGGCATTTTCCAAGTGCCTGGTATCTAACAAGGGGCACCTTGAGTCTAGAAAGTTTGGAACCACTGTCTTAACATATCTCTGGCTTTTCGATTTTGATTTGGGCTATGCAGTTAGAAATTATCTCCTAGTTCTATGTGTACAGTACCTAGTAAAATGGGACCCAGATCTCAGTTGGCCCTGCTAGCACTAGGGTAATAAATAATAAGTATTTAGCTAAAATGCCATGAAATATTTATGTACTCATACATTTTTGGCTATATTCCTCTGGCATAGCTATTATAAACAGTGACACTCATGCGTGAATAGTGAACAGCGGTGAGGGATTTTTACAAAAACTAAGAGTTCTTTTTAATTGTTAGCCATCTATTTTAAGAACAGAGTATTATTGTTAATCTGTCTTTTTTAGGTTTGGTTTCTATCAGTCAGTTTGTTTAAGTAATAGGGAGATTTATTTACAGTTGGAAGAAAGAAAGCAGCAGTTAAAAGGATACAGCAAACAAAGCAAACATTAATCTTGTCTCCAGAAAAAATGTTGCCAGCATCTGAACACAGGATATTTTTTTCAACCATTTTATAAGATCATTAGGTTGTAGCCAAAACAACAACTCAATCTGCATATCCCCAGCTCTATAAATTACTTATAGAGCCTTCAACACAACATTCTCTTCCAAAAGGAAATGATATGTGATGAAATTACAAAACTTCCCTGGGAAACCAAAGGATCGACACAGAGTATTTCTTTCAATAGGAAAGAAGGGTGCCTTGCATCCCTCAGGATTAGCCCTTAAGTCTCTGTTATGGCATACCCTTTTGCTAGGAAAGATTGGGTGTTTTAGAAATAAGGTTTTGTGCTTTTTTCCCCCCTAGTAAATAGATCTGTCCAAAGGACTGTGTTTCATGGCAGCTTTCAAGGTTTTGGAAGCTGTTTTCATTCTGAATTGGAACAAAACCAAAATCTTTTAATGTTTTAACAAAATAGAATTGTGTTGAAACAGCCACTTTAAGACCAAGAGGCTCAGGTTTTCTTTTCTGGATCTCTCTCTCTCTCTCTCTCTCTCTCTCTCTCTGACCAAGGAGCTCTGTCCAGGCCAAACATCCTTTCTGACAAAAATGTCATCAAAACAGATAAGTCTTCCTGAAATGTTCTAGCTTCAAAACAGCACAGTTCAACAAAACAGCATTTTATTGAAAGTGTTCTGACCAGTCCTATAGACACTATAGATGATAAAACTTTCAGTCAATATTTAATAGGTTGCTATCATGGAAAACCCTTACCTTGTAGAAGCACAACCATTGTGGGTGGGGCTGCACTGCTATGCTGTAGGGCAGCGGTTCCCAAACTCTGACAGATTGTGCACATTGCGGGCCCCCAGATCTGCATGCAGAATGACAGCAATCTGCCGCTGCTGGCTGGGGCCACTGGCAGCACCAGGCTTCCCAGTGCCTCACACAGGCTGCGCCCAGCACCAGTCCCACCTGGCAGCAGCAGCCTGCTGTCATCCCACGTGCAGATCCAGGGGCCTGTGTCATCTGGGAGGGGCTGGGGAAGTGAATGGAGAGCTAGGGAAAGATTGGGGAGCTGGGGAATCCAACCTGAACATTCCCCCAGCTTCTGGTTCGATTCCCCAGCTCTCTAATTGTGTCCCCCAGCTCTCTGATCCCTTCCCCAGGTCTTCCCAGGGGCACAAGCCCCCAGATCTGCACATTGGGTTTCAGCAGGCTGCTGCTGCAGTTTTAGTGGCAGCCTGCTGAAACCCCACGTGCAGATCAGGGGCCCGCACCCCTTGGAAGGAGCTAGGGAAGTGATCAGAGAGCTGAGGGACGCGATTAGAGAGCTGGGGAATCGAACAGGGGGCTAGATGTCAATATCAGAGAGCAGTCCTTCCCCCTCTTTCCTTTCCCTCTCCTTAGTTCTGTTCAGCTGCAGCAAACCCGGCTTTGAAACTCAAAATGTTTCAAAACTTCTGAAACATTTCGAGTGCCCTCATTTCGTTTCAAGGCTGTTTCAAAGCCTTTTGTTTCATTTAGATTTCACTGTTTCAAGCTTGAAATGCATCGAAACAGCTTTGAAACTAAATTCCCATAGAAATTTCTCACGGCCCTAAACTCTAGCTGTGTGAAACTGAACAGCTCCCCGATGATGATTTTCTGTGACCCCAGCTTTCACTGTATTTAATCCAAGAACTCAGGCAGAAAATTCTAGGGCCAGATGTTATGCGTAACGTGCTTTAAGCATGCAGAAAGAGCTTTACAGCCAGGATAGAACAGAAGTTCATGGCACATAAAGCACTCTAAAAATGGCAGGTCCCACTCTAAGTTCACCCTTGATGGATGAGGTATTAGATCAATTGCTTTCTGTTAGAGCACTTTATTAAACATCTGTGCCAGATCCCATCAAGGTTTAACTCAGAACGTGATTGCTGCTATCCCAGGCAGCATTGTGCAGGGCTGCGCTCTAGCCTCAGGCAGAGCATGTTTGCTCTGCTCAAGCCTCAGCTAGCCCCGCTGCCCCTTCCCCATGGCTGACATGGACCCAAGTCAGTGACAGCCTCTGATCCCAGACCTGCTCACAGCCTGGCAGGGGAGGAGTGAGAAGGGTTTCTGTCCCCATAGCTGCCTTAATCCCATGGCCCACCAAAGTGTGGCTGAAAGGGATGCTGTCGAGAAAGGGCTCCAGAGTCTGTGTCACTGCAGCAGCCTTGGCTGGGCCTTGCTACGCTGCAGCTTCTGGCTGAGACTGGTGGGGATGAGCCCCTGCTTCCCCCCTAGACCTGGCTTACCCCTCCTAACCCAGCCAGCAGGTTGTGGGTAGGCTCTTATGGGGGGGGCTCCATTCTCCCCCTTCCCCGCCCCAGCTGGGGGATGGGTCTGGCAAGAGGGGCTGCTCTGGCAGCCTCCTGGGCGGTATGCAGGAGCCTCCCCAGTGGCCAGTGTGGCCAGGCTGCAAGCCCTGTCTCCACTCTCCACCTCCCCCCCAGGACAATGAATGTCTGTTTGGTTGGCTCATGCTCTAACTTATAGCACTTTGAGTAAAGTGCATAAGTTAGAGCCCTTCTGCCAGGGGCTTTTAAACATTTGTACTTAGTCCTATTCTAGTCCTTGGAGCTGTGCAAGTTTCATAACCTACTTCTGAAAGGAAGCATGGATCTAATGGTAGTTCTTGAATTTGTGATATTTCAGGGTAGGGTGGTAGTTCTTTTTCCCCTCATAAGGCTCACATAATGGATGGGGGGTGCCTTACCTCCTTTAGTTGCATGAAGGAATAGTATATCTTTAAAGTAAATGCAATGGAGCTGCATATGTACAGCTCAAGTTGTCTTATTTAGGAAATCTCTTATTTAGGAAAAACTCTTTATTTACCAGGAAATCAGGTTCCTACATGTCCACATGATAGGACTTGATACTATGAGTGAGGGTGCAGTTAAACGGTGGAAGTAAAATTAGTATTTCCTTTATATCCATTGTCTTGATCAGAAAAGTAATACCATCATATATGCAGTATACAATGATTATTGATGGATATTGGCTAACATTTATCTCAACTGTATCTGACCTGAAGTTACTGTAACAGTTGCTCAAATTCCCTAGTTCTCTCTCTCTACAAGAGCTGTCATTGGCAGTTCTGCCTCTTATCTTATTTGATCATGTTACTGTAATGCAGCTCCTAATTTCTTATCTACACACTGCTGTCACTTCCCTCTGTTCTCTCTGGGAATCCTAGGAGCAAGTTATTTTTAGCAATGGCTAAAGATCTTGGGAGGTCTCAGAACTAGAGCAGAGTCTCCCTATGTCCGAAGAAGGGTACTCATGCCCAAAAGCTTGCAAAGAGCTTTGTTCCAGCTTTGTTGGTCTAATAAAAGATATCACATCTACCCAAAGAACATTGCTAGCCTCTGTCCTTAGACCAACGTGGCTACAACCAAAAACCCTGCATCTTTAACAATGTGTATTGATCTGGACTCTAAAGTTCTCAGGATTTTTTTCTAAATTTTATGGTCTAATATAAATATATAACTCTCATTCTATGCTAATATGAATAGGTAACTTTCATTCATTGCTCCAAATTCTGCCTTTCTTCCTGGTTAGGTATGTGCTTCTCACCCAGTCTCCTTCTTACACCTTTTTCAGTTCTCACCATTAGTGTCAATAAAATATATTCCAGGGGATGAATTTGGTCAACTTTTTCCCAGTATTTGCATGTGTCAAAGATCCTGGGGCGTGTGTAGAAGAAACAGGGGCCCTAAATTGAAGTGATAGATTTTAAAAAACACTGCTTCAATTTAGGGCAGATTAAACCCCCCCCGTCCCCATACACCCCACTGACTTACCTGCCTTTCCGGTAGGAAGGGGAGGGGGAGCTGCTGGTTGGTGTAGTGGTCCCTGGGCTGCAGGGTGGGGGCTGGTTTTTCCCTCTGCATAGCAGTGCCACCCTCCCCACCCCAGGTGGCACCCACCCACAGGCACCTGGCTCGGGCGGTCCTGGGGGGCACCGCAGCCATATAGGGAAGCACTGGGTCCCCGTGCAGATCAGGCAGGCAGGCAGTCTTCAGCAGGGAGCGGGGGGTGGGGAAGGAGGAAAGATAAGCCTCACCGCTCTTCTTGGCCCATGCAAAAGCATTTAGCCTACTTTAAAGTGTCATGCACATATGCGTCTCATTTCGTCTACACATGGCTCTGGAAAACACATCTTCTATTAAATTGCCCAAAAGTAACTTCTACTTAATATAACTCTCCCTGTGTTTACTCTCAGCAGACTCATTCTCATAAAATTCCCATTTCCAAGATTTGACCATATCTTCCTCTCAGTATCTGAGGAGCAACTTGAGATTATTTAGGTATTATCACAAATTTAAATTCTAATTCTGACATCTACATTTTAAGGCTGTAATCCTGTCAGATCCCATAACATAAATGGAGTAAGGCATTGCCCATTTTTAATAGAGAATCGAGGGGCAAAGCTTATAAATCAACCTCTTGATTTATATCAACCTGTTTAGGAAGCAGTGTTAATGATTGTGACATATTCCTTCTGTTGGTGTTTTACATAAGTAATCTTCATGACTACAGATTGAGTTTCCTTTTCATACAAGAATGGATTTTGTCTTTCATATCCTGCCCCAATTTTCATTTCACTACTCACCTCCCTATCATTCCCATAGCATTTTCTGGTATTCTGTACTGCTTCTCATAAACTGTTGTGTCCTGCCAAACAGCTGGCATGCTGTTCTCCAAGTATGGCTGCAATAGCAAATAAAGTTATTGCATTGCTTGTTACCAGTTAATATATTTGCAAGCACTTATTTATCATTCTTATAAGCCTGTCCACCAAGGCACCTTTATAAAAAGAAACAAAATTATCTAGTTTGTAAAAGCAACACTTGTTCTTGCTTCTCATATTTTTCTTTAGAAAGCTATGAATTACCAAGCTTGGAAGTTCTGAAAATAATTTTCAGAATAAAAAAGAATTGTTTTCCCCCCGAAAATAAATTTAAAATACAGGTGTGTCGCAGACCACTCAGGTGCCCTGAGCCTGAGAGCAGAAAACAGCTTGGGAGAGACCCCTAGTGGCAAGAAGAGGGAGGCCCAGCTGCCAGTTACCAGGGCAACTGGAGTAACAGGTGCTCGTTGCCAGGACAACTGCTGGGGAGCCAGCTGACAGGAAGGGGCAGGGCCTGGCCCATATAAGCCCAGGCAGGAGGCCAGGAAGGCAGTTCCTCTCTGGTGGCTAAGGGGGGAGGAGCTTGGCTAGTGCAGACAGAGGGGAGAGCCCTGGCTGCTGCTGGGGGTTGGAGTGTTTTCCCAGTAGGGATTGAATGTTGTGTGGTCAGATGGTCTAGCTTTTTATGTTATAGCCCAGGAGCTTTGTGTTTTTGTGTTCGCTGTTTTGACCGGAGGACTGCGTGTGGCTATTAGGGATTGGAGGAGGCCTCATAGGGGCTCCATGGTAGTGTAGGGACCCTGGCACCAGAGTGGGTGCAGCATTGGGGGTGCACTGACCCCAGCCCCAGAGCAAGGGGGGCAGTGAGGAGCCTGGAGGGAGGGCTGCAAGGAGTGAGAAGCCCTAGAGCAAGGAGGGGCTGTGAGAAGCCCCAAGGAGGTAAAGGAGAAGGCCAAGTCACAATCAGGCCCAGGTCAAAAACACATCAGTACCATCTGCGAGGCTTGGGCTGTGGTGTAGGGGAAGAAAAGGAGATGCAGGGGTGCATAAAGTGGGCAGCCTCCTGCTAATTACATTAATCAATTAAGATGAAGATATGGCAGGAGAGTAAGCAGGTGGTTGGCCCATAACAGGAGGGCAGAGTCACCAATAGAAAGGCTCCAGTAGTGATACTCCTGTCACATTGTGCTTCAAATTTATAATGTTCAGATTTCAACAGGTATGCTGCTGCTTATGGGATACCATACAACTTTTGTAGTGTCCTTTTACCAGAATTAATGGAGGAATTTCTGTGTTTTTTGGTTGTTTTTGTTTAAAGGACTGGTTCCCAAGCACTCTTTTTACTGGAAGTGCTGGAGTAGATCAGCAGCTGCTAGATGCAAAGATATGTAAAACCAGCCTTTTCTAAAATATCTGTGCCAAAACAAATGAGCCAGTATGGTGGGAAAGCAGAGGACAGCATTCCCTTGAGTCCTTCACTTCACTGAACCTTTCCAAACAACAAACATGAGTGCAATGTAAGTTTTGTTTTACATCTACTTGATTGGATGTTGTGAGTGAAGCAGATCTGGCATCTCAAATCTTCTCCTGCCTATGCTTGTCAGCTGCCCTTTTCTTAAGCAAACAGCACTACTGGGCACAAAGGATTTGAAGTAAAGATGTATACACACAAACTTACTCTTGCAAATTTACAAACAGGAAATAAGTAGACACAGCCTGGGACAACAGTAATGAATTGCAGAAAAGTGTAATGTGTTAAGAGAAACTATAAAAAGGGAAATTGGACACAGGTGGGATGGGAGTACTCATAATGTTTTCTATGGAGGAATAATAGTATGCAGGTACTGAGATGAGAAGGAGAAAGCTTGTAACAAGTACTGAATTGACAGTTTGGAGGATGAAATTTATTTATTTAGATGGAGAGCAGTTACAAGTGATAGCCAGCAGTCCAAGCATTCCTTTACCACCTACCTCATGCACTTCTTAGAAAGGAGAAGAAATGCTAGGATTTAGAAGACAACTCAATTCTAGTGCAACCTATCTCAGTCTCCATACCCATTCCTTGGCTTCCCTGCAAGTGATTCAATTACAGCAGTAAATCTTCTAATATCTCAGTCTTTGCACTGCAAAATCCTTAACTCTGGCTGAGAAATTGCAGGAAGTTGGCATGTGTAGCTTTTTAGGAGCATCATATTATGTACTTCAGACTCTCCACAAGTGCAATCCAATGAAAGAAGTAATTCCGTTAGTGATTCCATTTAGCAGTGGTGTTTCATTATTCTCTGTTTCCTTTTCTTCTTTCACCATTTTTAAATAATAAAATTAAACAAAAAGCTAAAAAAAATATTAACCCAAAAGCATTGCATATCAATATATTATAGAAACGTGGACAACAGTAAAAAAGGCAGATGCTCTAAGTCTCTCTGCTTTCTGCTGATCTGTTTAAATGGCTAAAAAAATTGAAATCAAACATGACCTGCTGGGATTCTTCAGGAAGGCAGAAAGTAAAGAAGCATGGAAATGGTGGGATGGTCTCATCCACCATCACTTCTACTTTACAGGCACAAAAAAGGAGATAGGGAAAAAATGCAACTTCCAGCAGATTGTTCTCCCAAAAGAAAACACTTGGACTTATATTGTTATTTTGACAAGTAGTACTGAGCTAATTCACATATAGCAGTTATATATGTGTCTATATATGACCCAAACAAAAATACTGAGAAATCAAGTCTATTTGACAACACTTAACACCTGAAAACACTTGCACTTTAAATCTTGAACTTGATAGGGCTGCATACATGGGAAAATAGAAGGGATGGGATCTGAAAACAATTGTTTGTTTTTTGCTTGAATACCTCCTGAATTATGGTTAGAACTGCTATGTAACTATGCCTGATTTATTTATATATTGTTCAGATGTATATTAATTACACAATTATTTATATAATTTAATTTTAAACAACCTGGCAGCAACAGCAGAATTTCACAAGTTAAAACAGGGATCAGCAAAAACAACATAAAATTTGCCAACCAACATAAATGGGTCTTACCTTTTACTCTAAGAACACTGATTTAAGCATGATGGGTCAAATATCACCCAACTCAGGAAACAAAGCTGTGGTCTGCACTAGTGGAAAGTTCTGGATACATTTAATATTCATCACTTTGCCAGTGCTGGGCATAGCAAAGGGATATGGTTGGGGAACCAAACCTCCTTGTACCTCAGTCAGAACAACCCTGGTGGATTTTCCCCAGAAGCAGGGAAAAAGTTAAAATTCTTGGCTATGTTGCTTTCCATCCCAACATAATAGATATCTTTTTATCTAATTGACATAAACTAAGCAATCTCCTTAAATTATGGGAAGTTTTACATGTACCCACAATAACCTTGTGACAGTGATTTATTTTGGTAGGTAGTGTTGTTTCAAATCACAATGAGTATTTTTGCATCAACATTAATTGAAGGAATCAGTCTATGTAACTGACTTGGACTTTACTAAAAGTGAGTACTGATCTTTTGTTTCAAGATTTATCAAATTCTATAGTCATGACATTTCTGCCCTAATCCAGCCTGTCTGCCTGCTTGCTTGCTTTCCTGTACTGCTGGCCAATGTGTTGGTTTGCTTACTGGTGGGCTGAATGACTATTTAAACTTATTGATTCTTTCATATGTTTTCTGGAGTGATTATTTTCCATAGTAAAACATTAGGTTTGCTTTTAATCTTTTGGTAATTAATAGTATTTAGTAAATACACCCACACACAAAGATAAATCATAATACCAATTAATCTTGCCCTCTAGTTTGTTATTACCATGGTAAAAACTGTAGTGATTTGAAGTTTTATGCTGATAGACAGGTTTTCTACTCCAACATGTCTCTACCACTCAGTTTGTTGCTATTTTCCTTGGCCTGCGGTGATTCAGATGCGCCATTTCATATTTTTGATGAGTCAGAATAGATCTTAGATGAAACATGACAAGTGATGATAGATCGACATGCTAACTAGCCATATTGTGTTACAAATTGGGTTTCAGCTGCATTCATATCTTAATCCACTAGAGGGTATGAGAAAATTAGTCATGTTATTGTTATTTTGAACAGCTCTCTAACTGTAATACATCTACAAGGAGATGGCTGGTCTTGATCTATGTTACCAATGAAACAAGATACCATTTGCAGAGAATATCTCTCAAAAACCATTTCACCAGATGTTTGGGATCAACTGTCAGTGAACTGCAATACTCAGTGCACTTTAAACTTTGTAAATATCCCAGGAGGAGGTATATGATGTGGTATGCTGGATTTCAGTGTATAAATCCAAAATTGTTCCATTAGGGTTGTGAGGAAATAAGGGTGTTGATGTATCAAAGGGTATATGAAGGGTCAAATGATGCATCAAACTGGCACTGCTTTAATAGTTAGAAAAGCAATAGATCTAAATTTTCCTTGTGTATGGAAATGATGGGGTGGTACTGGTCTTTTGTAGCAGTTGTTTTGCCAGATTCCTTTCATCTAGACTTTATTCTTCAGACACAGTAAAACAGTCTCACAGTAAACTGTGTTTTTCCCTTGACTTGGGTATTCACAGGAATCCAGATGACTTTTGCCTTTTATCCGTCTGCCTGCCCAGGACCTATACTGCAGCTCTTCTCCAACATCCCCTTGCTGTCATTTATTGATTTGTTTACTCTCAGTTGACATTGCTGTGAGCCTGGACTCCTGATAAAATGGTTGTAGCTAAGGGAAAGGGAATATAGCCTGTGCCCTAGTGATCCCTGGCTGCTGAATTGGCCTTAGGGTCCACAGGTAGTGATTATAAACTAGAGTATCCCTGGTACTGCATGAAATAAGTATGACTTAAAGCAATCTTTACCCCATTTCTCCCTAGTCTATGCTCAGAAGAGCTAAGGTGAGAGATTTGACCCAGAGCCTGTTATATATCTACTCACGTATTTATGAACAGAGATAAGCACATACAGCTTATTCCAGAGACAGGACAGAATTACTACTCTCTCACCCTTTAAATCTAGTGATAGAAACTATAGACTACAGAAGTTTAGGGACTAACAGATTATTTTCTGACAGGCCTTCTGAAAACAGAGAGGCAATAGACCATTAATATTTGTAGGGAACCTTCAGGCATGTCAAGAACAGGATTGCTTTTCTAGCCAGCAACTCAGTTGGGATCTCTGATTGAAAAATATACTGTCACGTGAAAGATAAAATACAATAGGAATAGGGCAAAAGGGAGAGGTTTCTAAAGCTCTCTTAAGTATTCTGGAGACTAACACAAAAGCCGCTCACTTTGCTTGATATGTGCATGTGTTGGATAAATTACAGAGATGAAAGACCAGCCAAACCAATATCATGGAAGAAGTAAACAATATTTCAAATGTTGACACCCACTTAACCTTCCCTAAGTGGGCGCATTTAGGCAACCAACAAAGCTTGGGGGGGGAGTGCCATGCTAGCATATGTTCACAAGAACTGTTTCAGCACTGTTTTCAGGCAGGAGTAAATGAGCCAAGAGTCATCAGGGACTAGATAAATGAGCCACCATGCAGAAGGAAACCAGTGATTCTTCTTATGTAATCATGTTGGAGAAAAAGAGCACACTGAAAAGGAAGAATGTGTGTAATTGTATCCCCTGATCCATTTTTGAAAGGCTAAATGGAAACTGTTTCCATTCTATGAAAAATCAATTTTATGAGAGAGTCTCATAAGCAAAGTGCTGCAAATTATTATAGTCCTCCTCTTCCTCAGAACACATCTATTTAACTGAAAAGGGAGGTGCAGATGATTTGGGGATATGCTATTTTGTGAAATATATTTTCATTGCTGATTTTAATGGCATTCCTCCTTGTTATCTGAACCTCATGCAAAATCCTGATACCCACTGGTTATATATCAGCTGCTTATCCCCTCCTTTGCTTCCAAAATATCCTGCCTTGCATCCATGCTCCCCTGCAATGCAAAAGATGTGGGAAAAAGCATGGACACTAATACCATTAGGCTCAGAGTCTTGGATGATGATAATCCAGGTAGCATGCCAAATGGAGTTGGGTGGAATTTTTTTGATGGAGCATTTTTTTTATCAGAACACATTGAATTGTCAAAATCAAAATGCCCTGTAGGAGTGTGCTGATTTTTTTTTTAAACTTCCAAAGGAAATCTGTATAGGTTCCTACAAAGTTTCCTACCAGCTCACTTTGTGAGCCCCAGTTCTCGGGTTCTTGACTTCTTGGTAGCTGCACAAATGGATAGCCAGAACTCTGGCACCATCACCAATTTTACTTAAAAAAAAAAAAAAAAAAGTCAAGTATATTTTGGGTTCCAATCAGCCCTACTGCCCTAGCTTCTCTACTTGCAGTAGTGCCTAAGTCTTCAAGCTCTACATTTGGGATTTGACGTCAACATAAGTAACTTTCACCTAAGTGTTTAATGGAAGGCAAGCTGGTAGCTTTATTGTATTAATATGTTCCCTGTGGTTAGGAGGTTCACTCACCCTGCTGTCCCTTTTTGCAGTTTAGGAGACTGATAACTCCTCCAAAAGGCCAGGTTGTTTGGGGATTGTTAAAAAAACCAAAACAAAGCAAAAATACAAACAGGGCCAAAACTACCATAAACCGTCACAGACTAACCCTAAAAGTAATTTAAAAAAACTATTTAGAAGCTGGAGTATGATACCTATCTTCTGGATAGTGTGAAATCATGTTAGAGTAGTCAGCTTGTGGTTTGGTGGGTTTTTTGCTGGAGAAAGTGGAATAGGAATATTATGTGTAAAAAGACAAAGACAACTGTCATAAGGGTTAGCAAGAAAAAATCCGCTAGTGTTGGCCCCAGATCTTTATCTGTCATATCACCCTCCTGTATCCTAAAATGACTTGATTTCATCTAGCAACAAAATTGTGCTTTTTATGTGACACCTAAGTGCGGGTAGAACATTTGTATAGAAGAGCTCTTTAGCCATCAGTCCAGATTGCAGGAATACTTGTACATGGTAAAAGGATAGGAGAAGTATGTCAAACTAACTTATTTTTAACAAATAGAGGGAATTTCTGGACTTGACAAAAGTTTTGCTTGACTGGCAAATTGGCAGAAATAACAGACACTTTTAATTGTGAAGAATATATGGCCTAGCTATCATGCTACACAGCCTCCAATGTGTGCCCCTTTTAAGAGTGAGTTGCTACAGAAGGACTTCGGAGAATTTGCGATGAAGATGAACCATTGACTCAATCCATCCCTGACTAGTGCAGAATCGGTCCCTATAATACATTCCCTAGGGAATCTCATGTTGCTTGTGTCCATTATAGAAAGCAGGAAGTATTTATTTCTCTGCATAAGTGTCTTGTTATCCTTGATCTTTCTTGTGTTTATTTTTCCTCATCCTCAGAACACAAGTTAGAATCATAAATTTGGATGGTCTTAAGGGTCTTATGGTCCAGCCTCGTGCAATTTCCCTGGACAGTCTATTCCATTGGTTTACTATTCCAACAGAAAGAAAGATTTTTCAGAGCTCTGAATTTAAATTTGCTGCAATTTAATGTTGCTCCCATAACTTCCCGGGTATTGAAGTCAGGCTGACCAGTCTATATTTCTCTGCATTCCCTTTCTGTTTTTTTTAAAGATGGGCACTATGTGGTTTTTGTTGTCAGTTGTTACTGAGATTACTTAATCTAAGTGTAAATTCCACACTGACTTGAAGGTTGTCAGTCAAGCTTTACGTAATATACCTTACCTCATTATATATCACACACGCCTTTTTCCAGAAAATTAGCAATAAAAAATTGGGGTGCACATTTTAAATGAGAAAACTGATTCTTTCTTTCTTTCTTCTGCTTTCCAAATAAAGGTGTATGCCTCATTAGAGAGATGCAGCTAAATACAGTATTTTCTCACCTCTGACCAACCTGCAAAAAAATCTGGAGACTGATCTCCAAGGTTGGGTTATGCTCTAGGAAAATGAAAGTTGCCATAAAGCAAAAAAGCCTTTTCCATGGCTGTCAAAATTTCTGCTGCGGAAAAATTTAGGAAAACTGGGGTGCTTTAATTTCTACATTTATTTCCTGTGTAATTCATTAGAATTGTGCCTTGCATCAAATTGTTGCGAAGAGAAAATTGGCTGTCTGGCATTGCTCTACTTGTTAGCTGATGTGCCAAGTGACTTCCAGTTAACAACATGATAATTTTGAATTGCAGGTATTTCAAAATGACATCATCCCGACCATGTGCAGACAATTGCACAGAACTGTTCGTGTTCCAGTTATGTGCTGCTGTTGTTGCAGTATTTCCAATGTTGCCCTAGAGGATTCTGTGTGCTTCCCTTCTTCCCTTTTTAGTATCTGCCTCTCTTCTTAACCTTCTTAACCTTATGTCATCTTCCCTGCCTTTCTTTTATCTTGTGATTATTTTATATCCTGCTTTTATCATACTTTAATCAGATCACACCTTATGAGTTCAGATAAGAGTAGTCATGGTAATTTTCCACTCCATTTAGGTCAAGTCAAGATGAAACAATTTGTAAATGTCTTATCTCATAAAAGCCAGAAATGGATACTTGTTAAACTATTCATTTCTATACTGCTCTCTTATTATTATTTTTAATACACAGCATAATTTAATTTTTTTAATTAGCTTTCACACCATGATGTGGATTTTGAGAGTATATTTGCAGCAATTTTTAAAAACTTATAAAAAATTAAAATTTATATAAGCATGGAAGAAAGACTCATTCTCTGGAATGAAATAGCAACATCTGTAAAAGAGTCTTTGCTAGGACTCAGAGGGAAAGACATTCAATCTTCAGGATGGGCTAAAGTAGGAATTCTTAGGGAACTGTGAATGCTCACTTATTGTCCACCTGGTACTCCAGAGGAACTTGAAACATTCCTAGGAGTCCTCATGGCCACCTCCGCATAAGCAGGTGTATGCATTTGCAGCAGCATGAATAGTAGCGGCACAAATTTGTGCCACTAGTGTATGCTGCAGTGCACACCCCTGCTTGTGCAGTTTGCAGTGGGGGCTGGCTGGGGCACAGGGTGCCTCAGTGCAGGGCTAGCAGCAGGAAGCTGGCATCCTGTGTCTCAGCCAGCTGGGGAGTGGCATGTGGAGATGTGCCCCTATGCTGAGGCACCTTGCTCCCCAAATGCCATTCCTCAGCTGGCTGAGGTACATTGTGCCTCCAGGAGGGAGAGCAGGCAGCCCTGGGCTGGCTGCTACCTTGTCTTTGCATGACTCAGTGCAAGGGCTCCTCCTGGCACTGAGGTACGTGGAGCCCCTGCAGCTAAATACAGTATTTTCTCACCTCTGACCAACCTGCAAAAAAATCTGGAGACTGATCTCCAAGGCTGGGTTATGCACTGAGGCACACTGCGGCCCAGCCAGCTAGGGAGTGGCTGGCTTGGGTGCAGGGTGTATCAGCATGGGAGCTTAGCAACATAAGGAGTTGGGGAAGCAGGCAGCCCCCATCCCCATGTTTGTCTTGGCACATGGATATTTAGTGTGCTTTTGCTGCTTTATTTTTCAGGAGGGGTTTACTACCAGGAAATCCTGGTAGCTAATTTTGTCCCAGCATTGCTAATTAGCAGTGCTGCACATGGTTTAATGTACAGCTTGTGCAGTTTGTGGTGCTGGAAAGAGGTTTGCAGCACCACAAACCACATGTTGTTGCTCGTCTGGATCCAGTCCATGGGGATTTTCTAGCATTGGGAAATTGCTGGAGTGCCAGGGTAGTCTAACTGTACTTCCTTTCCCTCACCGACAAGTATACAGCTGTGAGAGTGATGAATGCTGGGAGAGGGAATGCCATGGGAATCCTTAGCTAGCCATATAAGTTTTATGGTGCCACCAAAATAGCACAAAGAAGTGTAAACAGGACTGAGGATTTTACCATTATTTCCTCATTACCCAAGTGACATATTCAAATTATATAAAATGCCTAGCATACTGTAAACCAAATATAATTCAACTGAGTCAATACAGTTATAGTGGTCTGAGTCAGAGCTGACTGAAGTCCAGGAAGTATAAGCATATGCTGGTATCAGGGCTATGCATATGCACATTGCTTAATGGGTAGGGTAAATAGCAGGGAAAAAAGAGATTTTTATGCTTATTTGTGCTGTCTAAATGCAGAGAGACGAGTGGTAAAGCCGTGTATTCAGCTGGGGAGGGGGGTGGGTCTGTGACAATATAGTGGAGCTCCAGAAGACAGAAATATTATCATTTCAGCATAGTAAGAAGCTTTTTATTTCACACAAAAAATCATAACTTTAAAGAAATAAAAATTTCTCTCTCCTGATACCTTGATTTTGTTCAGAGCTGAAAGAAATTTTTTTCATTGCCCACAGTCCAGTGTCTTTCACAGACTGGATTTCAAGTGTCTGCCTGACCTTTAACGGTGCCTAGAGCAGGAAATGAGGTCCTTTTAAGAAAAAGACATCACCATGTGAGCTGACCAGCTCTTTCTAGAAAAATGAGAGAGACCCTGAATACCCATTGGATACTGCCAAATCATAAAACTATCCTGCATTGGGGTGCAACCAGGATATTTGGCTAAGTGTGCATGTAACAAAAACAATTTCTGAACAACTTCTTCTTGGCATTAACTTTATTAAATACAGCAATGACTGACTAAAGACAGATTCCCTAGGAATGGATTTGGCCCACTGTGGTGTGTTACAAAACGCATGTTCCACCTAGTCATGTAAAAGCCAACAGTCACCAGGCACTCTGCCTTAAAATAATATAATCATACTGTATACCAGCATTATAATACTGTTACGGAAACAAGGAATGTGACATCAACTCTATGGACATGAGGACCAGGGTTATATTCTATCCAAAATGAGTCAAGCCATGAAGTCAAGAGAAGGCCTGAATATGGAAAGAGGACTTTCTCCTACCTTTGTGCCCCATGAATCTCTGGAGCCATTTTGGGCCAGTCTAGCCTGCCAGGTAAATTAGAGGAGATACCCTTATCACTAGGTACCCTTTATGTTGCCACTCTGCAATTCAGTGATTCACATACTGGGGCAGCTTTGAGGTACAAAGCAGCAGTAACAAAGCTGGTGATTTAGCACTTCAATAGAAGGCTGTATTTTGTCTTTTCTTGTGGCTTCTGCTTTTCAGACATCCTGCCAAAGCATTCAAAAAATACCGAAGAATTATGGCAGCATCAAAAGCAATGATAACCAGTGTAAATGTGCATTGGTTGTGTCATGCCTCTCAGATACTGATTTCCAGTCTGCACAATTTTGTTCAGTTTTGCAGATTTCAGGAATTCAAGATTTTCAGGAAGACACTGAGAAGACTGGTTTATCATTTTTACTCAGAATACAGTAGATTCTAGTGCTTAATGCACTGGTTGGGAGTCATGAGATGTGTCTCCATCTCTGGCTCACTATATGACCTTGAGCAATTCTGTGTCTCAGCCCCCCCACTTATAGAATGGAGAATATAATATCCTCCTTTTTATGTCAGTTTGATATCTTTAGATGAAAAAAACTGTATGAATGACATAGTACCCATAATAATATTAATGTTGCTTCAGGCAGGCCAGGTGTTGAAGCATATGTTAACATTATTTCATTTAATATAGCATGATTTTAGAAAAAGTGTGCACAAGCATCTTATTTCTTTTCAGTTTATTATTTCTCTAGGGATTGTATTAGTTCCAGCTTTGAAATGCAAAGATAGCTCTCAGTGTCCTTGGTTCCTTTATAAAGGTTAAAAATACATATATCATGCTGTTCCTGGCTGCTTTGAAAAGGTCAAGAGATGAGAATTCTAGCATCATGTAAGCATGAATTCTGAGACATGAGATTATTGATTTACGTCAGTCTGTTAAATTAATTTTAAATGTAATTTGTATATTGTTATTTACATTTTAGATTAAGTGATATTATTTGCAAAGATATACACAAACCTTTTGAACAACAGACAATTGAAATGAGTACAAAAAGTAGGTACAAGCTTAATTTTGAAAACCTGAGCAGAAACTCATTCACTGAGAAAAAATATTTTAACACCAAAATTACAACATGTCTGATGTTGTAAATTCCCTGACAGCAAAGAAGATCAAATCACTTAAAACACATCCAAGCAGGTGACATCAGCATTCAAATGCTGTACTCTGTTAGCACAGAGAACAGTGGGAACAATATCTTGACAGCAGGGAGCAAGCTCAAGCAAATCAAGTCATCTTGGTGCAGAGGAATAGCTGTATACTTGACCCCTGTCAGGGACTTTGATCAGGCAAGACAGCCAGGCCAAGTACCTCGGCAGCCACACCTGCAGTAAGCCCCAACTAAGGAACTCTGCCATATTTTAGGAACAGCAAGCATCCTGTTTGGTTGCTGGGAGCATTCTTTTTCTTTTTCTTTGTCTTTTTCTTTTTCTTGGCGGTTCTTCCCAGACAAAAATGTTAGGAAGGTAACTGCCCACGCCAGTTGTAGTCCTGCTGGTGACTAATCAATCCAATTGCAGTGAGGCAAATCCTGCTGCAATGGTTACACACGTATGGCTGATTGCTGCTAGAGGAGGATGTATCTCTCCTCCTACTCCTCTTCTTGATGCTGGCTCTGCGCTGACATTCAAAGAGTGCTGTTGCCTTTTTGATTTGGAGCCACCAGGCATCATGATATGCAGCCTATGTTTGCCACAGTTTGTGGTCAGTATCACAGACAGAAAAGGACCTCTTCAGAGTGTCTTTGAAGCACTTGCGTGGGACCCCTCTGTCACATATCCCTGTCGTCAGTTCCGCGTACAGCATGGCCTTTGGTAGGAACATAGAATCATAGACTCAAAGGGCTGGAAGAGACCTGCCAGATCATTAAGTCCGGTCCCCTGCCATGGGCAGAAAATTATTGGGCTCAGATGAGCTAAACGAGGTGCTTGTCCAGCCTCATCTTGAACACCTCCAAGGATAGTGACTGCACCACCTCTGCTGGGACTGTGTTCCAGATTCTGGTGAACCTTACAGAGAAAAAGTTCTTTCTTATGTCCAGCCTGAATTTACCTTCTATTAGCATATGCCCATTGGTTCTCATACTCCCTTGAGATGCCTTCCTGATGAGTTGCTCCCCTAGATCTTGATGCTCGCCCCTGATGTACTTGTAGGTGGCTATCAAGTCACCTCTCAGCCTTCTTGTACTCAAACTGAACAGGACCAGTTCCTGGAGTCTCTCCTCATAGGGACTATCCTCCATGCCCCTAATCATATGGGTGGCCCTTCTTTGTACTCTCTCAAAATTATCCACATCCTTCGTGAAGTGCAGTGCCCAGAACTGGACACAGTACTCCAGCTGTGGCCTCACCAATGCTGAATAGAAAGGGAGGAAACCCTCCCTGGATCTATAGTCAGTTGTCATCCATCCAGGCCACATAGCTTGCCTACTGCAGTTGAGTCTACAGGAGAATTGCCATCAATACTGGTGGCCTTGGCTGTAGCATCTCCACATTGGTGACATAATCATGCAAGTGGAACTTGAGAATGGTGCAGAGGCAGTGCTGATGAAGGTGTACATAGCAGTGATGTCAGACCCAAGACTCAGCACCATACAGTAGGGTGGAGATAACAACAGCTCTGTACACATTGACTTTGGTGTGTGCCCTTAGGCTGACTATTCCATACCTACTTGTAGAGTCTGCAAAAGGCACTGCTAGCTTTTGACAACCTGTTGTCTACCTCCTTGTCAATCGTGGTGTCATATGAGATGACACTCCCCAGGTAGGTGAACTGCTTGACAGCATTTCGCTCAGTTCCTTCAATAGTCATCTTCGGTGGCACATAAGCTTGGTGTGGAACTTCAGTCTTCCTCAGGCTGATGGTAAGCTTAAAGAGTTGTGCTATAGTAGCAAAGCAACTGGTCATGTGCTGTGGATCGTGTTGGGTGTGGACCACCAGGGCACAATTATCTGCAAACAGAAGGTCACAGACGAGCTGTTTCAAGGTCTTTGCGTAGCCATCTGAGGTTGAAGAGGTTTCCATCTGCCCAGAAGCAGATGTAAACACTTTCCTCACCTTCCCCAAGATTGTCCGATGCTTGCTGTAGCATCATGGTGAAGAAAATGGTGAACAAAGTAAGAGTGAGCACACAGCCTGGCTTAACTCCATTGGAGATCGGGAAGGGACCCAAGAGGTTGCTATTGTGCTTGACTTGTCCGCAATGACTGTCATGGAGTTGCCTAACCATGTTGAGAAACTTAGGTGGGCATCCAAGCTTCTCAAAAATCTTCCAGAGGCCATTTTGACTTACAGTGTCAAACGCCTTAGTAACGTCAATGAAAGTGATGTACAGCCCCTTGTTCTGCTCCTGGCACTTTTCCTGTATTGGTGTGAGCACAAATACCTTATCTATCATGCCTCTGTTTGTTTTGAAGCCACACTGGCTCTCTGGAAGAACCTTTTCTGCTATGGCAGGCACCAGCCAGTTAAGGAGGATTCCAGCTAGAATCTTCCCGGCGATAGACAGAAGGATGATCCCTCGGTAGCTGGAACAATCTTACATCGCCTTTATTCTTGTACAGAGTGACGATTACAGCATCGTGCAGATCTTGTGGAATTTCCCCTGCTCCCAGCAAACTATAAAAAGTGGGGGGGTTGGAGTGTTGGGCAGGACCACCGTATTTCAGGGCTTCAGGTGGAATTCCATCAATTCCAGGGACTTTTTTGCCTTTTATGTGGTTGATAGCAGTGAAGGTTTCTTCCAGTGTAGGACACTCATTTTCCTTCTTAACAGGCAATGGCTTGACTTGGTTGATGTCAGACTCATGTACTGTGCATTCAGTGCTAAAGAGAGTTTGAAAGTGTTCAGACCATCAGTCCATGATAGAGTGTTTGTTAATGTGTAGGGTCCAGCCATCAAAGCTTCTCAGTGGGCTTTGGATCAGGAAGGTGGCACCACAGGCAGATTTCAGTGCTTCATAGAAGATTCTGGTGTCTCCATTGTAAGTATATAATTGCATTCTTTCTGCAAGATTAGTCCACCATTTGTTTTAGATGTCATGCAGTTTTTGCTGAAGGGTGTTACATGCCTGGTGGTAAGCCGCCTTCCTCTCTTGGCTAGTTGGATGTACTAGAAGGACTTGATGAGTGGTCCTGTTTTTTTGTGAGCAGGGCTTGGATGTCTTTGTAATTTTCATCAAGCCAGTCTCAGTTTCTCTTAGTACTGAGTCCAGTCATCTTCTTGGTGGTCTCCAAGACTACTGATTTGATGTGTTCCCAGAGTCTATCAGATGAGGTGTCTGCAGTATGGGCTTGGCTTTCACGCTTCGACTGAAGCGTTGTTTGAAATTTTTGTTGGCAAAATTGATTTTGCAGCTTGGAAATATCACATTTCTTTGGCAAATTTCTTTGTTGCCCCTGTGCTTGGGCTGAGGCTTGAAGTGGAAGGACAACTTTGAGCAAATTAGTTGGTGGTCAGCATAGCAGTCAGCACAAGGCATGACTGTAGTGTGCAGGACATCCCCAAAATCATGATGCACCAAGACGTAACATATCAGGTACCAATATCTGGAGCAGGGATCTAAGTGGTCTTATAACAGATTTTCTGCTGGAACTTTATATTAGTTATTGCCTTCTGTAATTCCACACAGAATTCCAAAATAAAGCATCCATTGTCATTATAGTTTCCCATGTCTTCCAAGCACTCAGTGCCATAGAAAGGGGGGAGGGGGGCACGAGCAGGGTGATTGCACCAGGTGCTGAAGCAAAGGGATACTGTGGCAGTGCTCTTTTGATGTCTGCCACTTTAAGAGGTGAGAGCTAGCAGCAGAACAGCCTGCAGGTGGGTGCACTTCCCAATTAGGAGTCATGTGGCTGGCAGGGGACTGCCTGGTTGGAGAAGAGGGCTCAGCTGCTGGCAATAAAAGCAGGCCTGAGTAGGGGAGCTAGCAGTTTTCTGGCTGCAGCCACAGGAAGAACATAGCCCAGATGGAACTGCTGCTCACAGCATCTTGGAGGTAAGGGCAGGAGCTATGGGGATGGCAGGAAGCTCCTGGTCCTGTGACATGACTGAAAACTACACCCTGCTAGGGTAGGATGGTATGGTGGGTCCACACATGGCAGGGAGGTTCCCAGAAAATGCCACACCAGTTGCCTCCCTAGTGCATGGCAAGGATGGGGCTCTTTATAGCCTCAGCCCCCATAACCAGTGGGTAGGGACAGGCATGGGGGCCAAGCACACTTATGGAGAGGCACCTGAGCCCCTTGGGGTGTAAGACCATGGTGGCTCCAGTGAGGGGGCAGAAATATGTGTACAGGTCCACACAGAGTAGGTTTCACAGTGGCAGCCTGAAGGGTGGAGGCTCTGTGTGAGGGGTGCAGAGTAGGATCTGCTGAGGTGGGCCTGAAGGGCTGCACATGGGCCAGGCCCACAACAGTGTTAACGTAAGTAGGAGGCCCTAGTATGAGAGCATAAGTGGAAGGCCCTAGTACAGGGGCGGGCAATTATTTTGGGCAGAGGGCCACTTACTGGGTTTCAGCAAGCCATCGAGGACTGCATGACAGGCATCTCAGGGCAGATTAATATTAATTTTCTAAATTTTTTAGGGGCCCCACGGGCTGGATAGAATGGCCTGGTGGGCTGCATCCAGCCCCTGGGCCACATGTTGCCCACCCCTGCCCTACTATGAGGGCATAAGTTGAAGCCCCAGGGAGGGGGCAGAATGGCCAAGGTAAGTCTATAGATGCCTGAGGCTGCAGTTGGGCCAGAGGCCGAGACCCCAGGATGTCCTCAGACATTGTAAGGCCGAGTTTTGGGTCAGAGGAAGACCCCAGTAAGTCTTCAGATGTTGTGAGGCTGAGGGTGGGTGAGAAGATAGTAACTTAGGATGCCATCTGCAAGGCATGGGCACAGTATAGGGGAGGTTGGAGCCTTGTACAATGCCCTAGGTATTGGGGCATTTAAATGGATATCCTCCCACATTTTAACATCCAGTTTTAAAACAGTAAGTTGTGAAAGACGAAACAGGGCAGACTGCCCTAGACAGGTGGGAGGGCCAACACTGAGACATAGCTCTGAACCAGTCCCCTTGTCACAGGCACAAACAGGCACTGCCCAGCCAGGGTAGGGGACCAGACAAAGCCACAAATGTCTTGTTTAGAGGGGCATGGGGATGGGGAAATGGCTGCTCCTGCTTTTGCTTGCACTCCTGAGCAAGCATGGGGGGGTCCCCCGGATCTGTGCATGGGGTGAGGGTGCGCTGCCATTGCAGGCTTTGTCCTGGGTGCCAAACTTTGCTGCTATTGCACTGCAAACATGCCTTTCCATCCCAGATAGTCACCTCCAACTCTTGCGTTAAAGTGCCAATAATGATGATCCTATGTTTGGATGGTATTTTCTGGATGAGATTGCGGAAGTCAGTATAGAACTTAAGTTTGTTAACTGTGTCTTGCCAGAAAGGTTGGAGTGTACACACTGATAATGATGTCATGCTGCTGATCCTGCAAAGGAGGGCATAGGGACATGATGGGATCAGAAAGACTGATTGGTAACCTCTGTAGCCTGGAAGCAACGGAGTTCCTTATGCAGCCAACACCTTAGAAGTGCTTCTCCATCTGCAATTTACCTGACCAGTAGAGGGTGTAACCAGCACTGTGTTGTTCTGGGAGGCGCATCTCACTCAGGGCTGCTACATCGATATCTAGCCTAGCTAGCTCATGGGCAACCAATGGTGAGCATCATTGAGGGGAGCTACTATCTTCAGAGTCCAGTATTGTACGGATAGTCCAGCATGCAAGATGCAGGGGTTTTCTTGTTTCTCCACCTTTTGAGATGGGGGGGTTGAAGTTTCCATTTTCCTTTTTATTGTAATTCAGCCGTTCTGAAGATGCCCAGTGGCCACGATGAGCCGCTGGGTGGTAGACAGATGAGCGTTTCTTTAAGCCACCTTTTCTATTTAGGAGTGAGCAGTGCTATCTTTCAAAAAGGCTGCTCGGGTGCTCAGGGTGCTGCCAGTTGATGTCACTGTCTCTGGGTCATCATCAGTATGACCTGTACTCCTGAGCCACCCGCATGCAGGATTGGGATCGCGGTTTCCAGTGTCATCTTATGCCTGCCATTTTCACCCTGTTCCTTGTGCTATAGGACTTGAGGGACTTGTTTCCTTCATGCCTGCATATGGAGTAGAGTGCAGTTTGCGCTGACTGGCCCCACTCTCTAGGCCTGAAACTCATGTGCCGTGGTCTGGCGAACTAGGATGGCGGCAGAGAGATCTCCAGGCTGTAGGTTTAGTTTTGGAATATCCTCTCATAGCTGGATTGCCAAACCAGGGCTAAAGAGTCCCACGTACCCTAGTTATTTGGGTTGGGTTGCTATTTGTCTAGAACCTCACCTTTGACCTTGCTGCCATGGGAGACCCTACCAGGAAAAAATTCCAGATGGCATTGCTCTCAGGATCATCAGAACATGCAAGCCTCTCCACCACAAGGTTGCAAGCCAGGGAGACCACATATCCATTTAGGACCAGTTAGGGTCCTATGTTTGCAGACCAGTCCTCAGTTCTCACCCAGTTCTGCTGTGGCAAGCCTTCTAGTTCCTGACCCTGGTTTTGCTTATTTCTGGACTTTGGCTTAGATTTCCCTGTGAATCTGTTTCCTGGCTCCTAGCCCCAGTTTAGCTTTGCTCTTTCACCCTGTGAATTATTCCTCAGATAAGTACTCGGCATCTGATCCTGACCCTGGACTGTGTTGTGGATTCTGCCCCTGTATTTCCCTACATATTTGATAATATGGTTCTTATTTTCTGATCCAGCTTTCCCTCAGTAGTCTAATCCTTAGGCCAAACTGCCTATGCCCTGGTCCCTTACAACTCCTAAGTAAAATATGCAAGTAGCTGAAGATACTTAATTTGAATGGGGTAACCAAAGGCAGTGTAATACATCATAATATGGGGGAAAATGCAAAACAGCTTGCACTGTGTTACTTCTGTAAATTACTGAGTGTGCCTAAAGGAATCTCTCAGTTATTTTCACTGTATCAAAGCAGATTGAAACATCTGATTCTAAACATCTTCTAAAGTCTGGCCATGCCTGTTGGAAGCAGACATTCCTAAGCCATAAACATATGTTTTCTTTTAAGGACATAATGTTAAAGGGTTGCTTTCAACCTGTCTTTGAGATTCACTTTCCCTGCAGCTTGAGTTGACATGCTCTGTTGAGTCATCATAGTATCACTACAAACTACTTTCCATATATGTACATTGAAGGAAAGTATGACTACTTGCTCACCATTAGTCAGGGGACTGTTGCCAGCAGCTGTGATGTACACATTCTGAGAAGAATAATTTTGTTATCTAAGCTGGACACGTACAGCGAGAAGAGAGAAACAGTACCCAGGAAAAGTCACTTGAAGACATAACGGTTTGCATATTAATGCATTATAACTATAGAACAACTTTTGTACTAACTTTTCTTCATGTACAGTCTGTTGGCAAAATACTTGGCTGCAGTGAGGTCTTATATCTTTGTTTCATTGAAGTTTCACGTTTTATGACACAGTGTTGAAGGCAACATCTTAGTGAAATGAAACGGACTCAGTGAAATGAACCAAAGGTGTGTGATATAGGCATCCCAGATCTCCTTACAAACTGTATGCATCCCTGAAAGATGATCACTTCTTAAGTAAAAGACTGTAACTAAGTGGTACATACTGGAGATATCTACTCAAGACGTTTTCTGCGAAGTTACCTAATTAGCTCTTCAGTCAAGCATTACTGTCCACACATGAGCAGCTATTAGTCCAGAGTGAACTAATCAACTCCATCATAGGTTAGTACTGTCCTACACATAATAACCTACAGCAGAGTTATTTCCTCCACAATGCATGTGTAGACATTGACCCTCCACAGCACATTGAGCCAGTGGGGAGCAGTTCCAAGCTGGCAGGCTGAACTCCCGGACCCCCTGCCAACTGGGGTTGCACTGCCCTGGCTCAACATGATATGGTTCTGGGCTCACATGTAAATACTGCACCCAGGAGCAATAAACGCCAACTCAGACTGTACCTGAGTTTACTCAGGCACATTAATTGCACATGTAGTTGTACCCACTGATAACAAGTTTGGCCCAAATGCCATAGGATACATAAAATACTGTTTTTTGAGGTCTCATCCGAGGTCTCATGTAATTCATTGACTATTTTGGATGAATGAAGATGTAAGTCAGCTTTTCCCAAGAGTGTAGGTGTTTCAGCTTCTAAAGCTTAGACCACTAAACTATGCCTGTCTAAATAAAGATGATAGCACAGATTGAAATCATGTGCCAACCCAAAAATGTAAACAAAGTTTGTTAAATTATTTGATGGTACTTTTATTAGATTTGAATAAATTTTGAGCCCCTCTTCAGACCACATGCTCTTCAAATATCATCCCCACTCAAACCATAGAATCATGCCCACTGCATACTCAGCTGAACAAATCCATTGCATAAAATGGCTTTAAGCTGTTAACAGGGAACCTGGTTTTCTCTGCTTAAAAAAAATCCCCAATTTTTGGAGTAAAAAAAGTAACCCCAAATCCATATTTTTCCATGATTAAAATGAAACTCCAGTAATATAAATATATATGTGTGTGTATATATATTTCATTAATATATAATATATATATTACTGGAGTTTCATTTTAATCATGGAAAAATATGGATTTGGGGTTACTTTTTTTACTCCAAAAATTGGGGATTTTTTTTAAGCAGAGAAAACCAGGTTCCCTGGCTATTAAACACTGATAATGGGTATCCCACAAAGGCTCACCAGTTTAGGTAATATCATGGTATTTTCAATCACAGGCATTCAAAAGTCATGAGAATTACTAAAAATCATGTTAAAAATTAATAAGTAAATTTGGAGCTTTCTGATTTCTGAGCCTTTAAAGTATACATCAGTCATTTTTCAAGTTTTCCTCTATTATCACAAAGTATAGAAATTTCTTTTTTTAAAATGTTAGATAAAATTTCATTTGATTTTAAGTTCCAGGGCATTAATGAGAGCACTAACTTCCAATAACATTGTGGGTTGGTGCTAATAGTAATACAAACTTTTGTGAGGAATCTCTGTGCTTTTGGTGGAGACCTCATGTGCAAATAGTTTTCAACCTCAGACTGGAAAATTTGCATCCACCTTTTATACTTCATAGCCACTAATTCACAAGGTTTTCAGACTTTCTGGTTCTGCAAAAAGAAACAAAATTATTTGAATGCGCTGCATGGCTTCTAATACTGAAATCGTAATTATAAGAAAGTAAAAGATCCCCAGGTATCAATGTAATACACGCTAAAATATTACTGTATTACATTTACTGTGTAGAAATACTTGTGGGGAATCATAACCATTCTAAAAACAATGTTTCAGTTAAGTTTTTTTAAATGTTGCTTATTTGTCAAAGTTTAATCTGGGCACAAATTAGGAAATAAACAGTGCTCTAATAAATTGAGTAAGTTTTGTCAAGTGTATGGTGCTCCAATTATAATTATGCAATTCACATTCCAATTTGATGGCAATATTAAAAGTGTTCCTTGGAGAATGTTCAGCAGTCTAAAAGTGCAATAGTGTGAAAGCTAATAAACCTTGCTTTCTATTAGAGGGCATTTCTTTAAAGGGCCACACCTAAATCTCCGTTCTACAGTATTTGCACAGGCATAATTAACCAAAAGTCAGATAAAAGATTCCATGACTACGATGACGTATACACCAGAATTTTACTTTATTTCTAATGCAATATTGATACTCAGTTAATATTTATTAGTTTTATTCAATACATATTATAAGGGTTAGATCTGGGTCTTCCATTCACCATGGAAAAAAAGTGGTAAAACCTGGATTTTCTCATTTTAAGGAGAAAAACATGGATTTCGTCCTCTAAAGGAGAAAAATGTGGGAAACGGTAGGTGGGAAATGGCAGAGTTCAAGCTTGCAAGGGGTTAGGGGGAGCAGGAAGAGGGAGGGGGCACCATGTGCACATGACTGCCAGGCAGCCTGGAGAGCAACTCCCCTCAGATAAATTTTGGGGGGTGGGGGTGGAAATTGAGGCCCCCATAGTGAGAGAGGGAGGGAGCTGGGCAGAGCTAGGGCTGAGGGTGCTGCCCAGGCGGGCTAGTGTGTACGGCTTGGCACCCGGGGCCATGTGTGGCTGTAGAGTTCAGTTGGGGAGCAGGATAGGGCCTTGGGTGGCTTGTTTGGGGCGTGGAGGGTGAAGGGGCTGGGTCCCCACAGCTGTATGCACTCCTGGGGGAGTATGAGGGTATGTGTACTCCAGATTTGTGCATGGGGCATGGGTGGGCTTGGGTTCCCTGCCCTGCTGCCTTCCCCCTGGGGCCTCCATGGCCCAGCAGGCAGGGCCCAGCATGACAGGGCAGTGTGGGGCAGGGAAGTTTAGCATTGCTGCTGTAAGCCTTGCACTGGCATGACGAGGCGCTCCCTGCCTGCTTGGAAGCAGCAGCATGGCAGTGTAGAGTTGTGCCCCTTGCTGCTGCCAGGCGAGCAGAGGGCACTTCATCATGGCAGTGCTGAGCTCCCAGTGGCAGCACAAGCTTCCCTGCTTAGCTCTGTTCTACCCTGGTGCCCTGGGTCCTCCCTACTGGGCTGCAGAGGCCCTAGGGGAGGGCAGCAGGGCAAGGAGCCTGAGTCCACAGCAGCCAGCCCACACCTGCCCCTCCATACAAAGCTATGCTTATAATAGAATATGAAATTATTTGGGAGAGAATATGAAAAACAAAGGTTTAAAGATATTTGTTTGCCATTTTATTATTATTCATCGAAAGCAAATCTTTTAAACTTTCCTCAGTTCCTTGTACTTTTTTTTAACCCATATTGTCTCAGCAGAGACGGGGCTTAAAAAATCCAAAGTACCCAAACAGTTATGGCTCTGTAGACATTCAGGTTTCAAATCTTAGGACATCTTTCAGGAGACCATAAAGATTTAGATTAATAAATCATTAACTAGAGCTATAGAGGGTAGCAAGTGATAAGACAGATGCATCAAATTTATCATTTTGGGACATATCCTGAATATGTTTATTTTTGCAATTTTTTTTTAATTTCTTTTGAATTCATCTTAATTTTCTGAGTTTCTGATTTTGTTTTATGATGACTAGTCCTACAACATTCTTTTGAAATTATTTGTCTTTTTTCTGTATGGTTTCTCAATATAAACTATATTTTAATAACACTTTTTACCTAGGGCTATAATATTCATCTTACAACACTTCTATTTTAGATCATTGTACTCAGATGTTTATAAGTCTAGCAGTGAAATCGTGTCATGAAAAATGTTTTCAACCTAAACTAGAGTAGATATTTTAGTTATTTAAAAAAAGAAATGAGTAGATTAACAGATTGAGGATTTTTGCATCCCTGAATCATGTACATTTTTTCTCATGCTATTTATGTACTTTGAATAGTGTTTTTGTAATTCAGCAACTAAACAGTTAATTAACTGATGCTTGGCCCAATTCTGATGTCTTACTTTTATGTGAATTAATGAGCCTTCGTACACAGGTAAGGATTCAAGCCAATGAAACAGTTCCTATGAGGGATCGTTACTCACATAAATTAAGGTTTGGTGAGCTGGATTTTGGATCTGATTCCATTGGATGCCTTTCCACTAACTTTGGTAGAAATTAGATCAAGCTCTTTTTAGAATTTGTTAAAGAAAATTATGGTTCAGAACTCTTCAATACACAACTAAAGTAACAATCAACATTTTAATTAAAGGCCTTATAGCAAAAGTTTTGAGGTTTAAGATTAGTAGGTCCTTTGTACAAAACCTAATGAATGAGTAAGTAAAAGCCAAAAGACACATTAAACAAAACTTCCACATCAACATGTTACTACTTGTAAATATAATGATTTTATGATGGATTATTTTCATCTACAAAGCGACCGGAGGCACTCCCTCAACTTTTCCTACGATAATACCAAAATATCTGCCTAAATCCACAAGACTTCTAAACTCTTTTCTTGTAAGGGCCAATTCGAGATTTTTCCAGGCATGTTTGGCTTATTTTAGCTCAAATGCTGCATTACTTGCCTCAGGATAGAGAATGAAGAAATCACTAAGTAAATATTTCATTACTAGTATTAAAAATAAATTTTCTGCTTTCAGTCTCTGCCATATGTTCCTTTTGGGCCAGAGTCTGTTACTATTACCTGTGAGTAGTATCCCATTCCCCAAGTACTCTTGCAAACTTCAGTATAATTCACTACTGAAGCAAATAGAATTTCTTTGCTAAAATAGAAATGTGTCCAAATAAGTTTTCCTAAAATTGAATGACAGAGCTCCTTTGGACAAGCAATAAGAGCTGACTTGGTCTTTACTAGGGCTGTGCAAAGCTTCAGTTGTTGATTCGATTTGGTGGAGATTCGGCCCGATTTGGTGGCTGAATCTCCAAATCCAAATCAAATCAGGAGACCCTTTAATTTCTCTGAATCAAATCGGAACCCTCCAAATCGATTCAGAGACATTTGGAAAGATTCAGAGATTCAGACATAGACACAGCTTTAAATGTTTTCTACATACCTCAAGGTACCAGGCAGCTCATCAACACTGTGATGGTGGGGCAGATGGCGCATCCCACAGGAGTGCAGGGGGTGGTCCACAGTGCACTCAGCTCAGCAACTGGTGCTTCCTGGGTTGGGGGGGCACCCAGGGTCCCCCTGTGACCAACTGCTGAGCTGGGGGGACCCTGGGGGGCCCCCAGAGTACTCCCCAGTGGACCCAGAAGTGGACCAACATCACGGCATTCACAGGCCGTGCCTGGTACCTTGAAGTATGTAGAAAAAACATTTAAACATTTAACATTCTGTGTCAATGGCCAAATCGCTGATTCTCCAAATCAGCATTGAATCTTCAGATTCGGATTTGGCTGAATTGAATTGGGAACAGTGATCCAAATTAGTGAATCAAATCACTGTCTCCGATTCAGGCTGAATCTGAATCCAAATCAAATAGTGCCCATTTTGCATACCCCTACTCTTTACACCATTTGATGCATTAATAAAAATATTTTCAGTAAGTCTCACTTACTGAAGAAGAGAAGAATTTTAAACCATGTCTCAGTATCTTTTTCTTTATCTTTTTCAAGCAGATGTTGTTCCTTTAGCTAAAAGGTATGTGTTGTTCTATGTTAGCTTGTGACAAGCTATTTCAGCGATGCCCAACCTTCTGCCCCCCTGGGCCAAATGGGTGGCACAGAGCTGGTCCGTGGCCAGATCCTGAATAGGATTGGTCTTCAGGTGTGATCCCACATGCCAATCTGAGCCTGTGGGCCATATCCAATGTCATCCTTCCTTTAACCTGCATGCCAGATACAGCCCCATGCACCAGATCCATCCCCGCACTAGCCCAACCCTATGCACCTAAATCCTTCTGTACAGTGACTCCACATACCCAAATCTTGACATACATCAGTACAGTCTAGTACAGGGCCATGTTATCTGTTCCATGGGGCTTCCTATATGTCTGGAGATTTGGAAATAGGGAAGCAGCAATTAACATTGCTACTGCACTCTCGCCAGCAAATTTCCCGACCCGTGGGAAGTCCTATGGACTGAATGACACAGCTACATGGGCTGTAGTTGTGTACCACTGAGCTAGTTGATGATCTTTACTTTCCTTAAGAAATGTGAAGCAAGCCTGATAAGTTAATGGCTGTGGCAACTCTATCTCAATCCTGAGGCTAAGAGCTGAACAAGAAAGGTATTTTTCTCTATCATTTTTTGAGTCGCAGAACAGAAAGCAGGAAGGATGAAGAAATTATCCTACTCTTATCCTAGTAGGGCAGGGAATGAAGTAGCATTTTGGGTAGCATCTGCATAGAAGGCTAAATCCTCAGAATTGTTGAGCATCTTTACTTCACCTTATTTCAGAGAGTTAGACTCAGATTAAGTATTTTTAGTTGAATCTATGAGGAGCTGAGAATGACACACCTTCTAATAGATGCTGAGTACCATACTGTATCAGGTCTCCAAATGTGGGCAGGTGCTTTCAATTACACTTCATTCACCTCAATTATGGAAGGAGCCAATAAATTATGGTTTCACTAAAAATAATTTTTCCAGGAGTTAAAAATATTTGACACAAGAGGTTTGCAATATTAAAAAGCAGTGACATTTATTATATCAATTAACCGCTGTATAAATTTGTGACTCATTATAAATTACTGAGCTCCTGTTATTTCTACAGTGGGAGAGAGTAAAAGTATTTTTGCTTTCGGGATTTTATTTGTTGTTTTGTTTGTTTTACATTCCCTTCTTGCAGTACTTCATTTTGTGCCTATTTCCTGAAACAAGCTAATTGTGTTGTATGTCACAATGTATATGTTATTTATAGACATTAGAATGAAATGGGATCTGAATGCTTTTCTCCAACACATACTTTCTCCAAGACAAAGTTTATGCCAGTCAGCTCAGCAAAGCAAGGGCTGGGCTGAAATTTTGTATTTTTCCCAGAGAAAGGGGTAGTGTGAAACTTAACCTGCTAACATACCATGCCACAAAGGGACAGAGCAGAGAATGAATTATGACTCTTTACTTTTTAAGAGCTTAGAAAAGCTACATTACCCCTTTCTTCTGTGGCAGACTGACAGTTAGTAGGCCCAAGCAAGTAATCTTCCCAGCCTCTGGCTTAAAAGGAAGAGGATTAAATGATCACTCCATGTCTCTTTGATTCTCTTCTCCCTTGTCCCAGAAGAAGCTAGAGTTGCAACCTAAACATGATAATGAAATAAAATGCTACCCACCTGCTGGCTGAGTAGCTAAAATGGAATACAATTATTTAATAGAATCATAGAAAAGTAGGACTGGAAGAGACTTTCAGAGGTCTTCTAGTCCAAGCTCCCACTAGAAGGAGGATCATCCCTGTCCAAACCATCCTATACAAATCCATTGTCTAACCTATTAGTAAAACTACACAGTCAACCTTGACACAATCACAAGACATAACACCCTACCCTGCCACAAGAAAAGCAGGGGATCTACGGCAGCCAATGTCCTGAAGCTATGAAGGTTTAAAATACACTAAAGAGATCCAAGGAAACCCCATATCCCCCCCACCCTCCCTGCCCTCCCAGAGGAAGGCAAGACCTCCTGCAGTCTCTACCAATCTGACCATGGGGGAATATTCTCTTTCTGGCAATTGGTTTGACCTTGAGCAGGAACATTGGCATACTGTAATCAAAATCTGGATCCATCTTTGGCTGCAGCCAACCCTGGTCCTTCTGCAGAAGAAGAAAGTCCTTCCTTCCTCCCTCCCCTCCCCCAAACACCCCTCTCCCCCAACATGTAATAGCAGGAGGGGAAAAAAATCCTTCCTGGCCCCATGTGGCAACAAAGCCCAGAAGAATGGGAAATACCCATTGTAGAACATACGCATAACTACTCCTAGATCATCCCTGTCCAATGCTTGCCCAATCTTCTGAACACCTCCAATGGTGGAAATTCTGCAACTTCCCAAAGGCCATCTATTTCACTGCCTCACTGTTCTGCCTGTGAAGAAGTTTTTCCTGATACCTAATCTAAACTTACTTTGATGCAACGTCAAGTCATTGATCTGCATCCTGTCCTATGCAGTAAGAAAGAAAAGGTGTAGTTCCTGCATTTGTGAGTGCTAAAGTGCATCCTGTTAACTCTAGCTTTCCAATCTGTCAAGATTTTTTCTGAATTGTGTTCCTGTTCTCCAGTGTGTTCACATCCTTTCTTAGTTTTGTGTCGTCTTCAAATTGGTGTAAGGCACTCTCCATTCTAGCATCCAAATCAGGGATCCTGGTTTTCTCTGTTTAAAAATCCAAAATTCTCTGATTAAAAAACTCCAAATCCATGGGTTTTTCCCATAAATAAAATGAAATGACACTATATATAGGCATCAGTTAAACACAATGTTTTATTGATATATTTACAATCTTAAAGGAATTTGGAAGCCTACCAGTATCTCAGTCATTATAATAACATCAATTCTAAATACCTATATATTTTCATGTTTTATTTTGGTTTTTTTATCATGGGAAGTCAGAACTCCCCCTGCCCCCTTTGCTCACCAGGATGCGGGTCCAGCTGCAGCTGTCCCCGCTACTGCTTTGTGGTGCTGAACATCACTGATATGCTGGTACCCTGCCCCTTCCTATGCCATTTCCCTTCACTTCCAAGCCACAGGCCCCCAAGTCCTGCCAGTGCCCCTCACTCCAAACTCACAGGTGCCTAACCCTGGGTCTCGCTGGCGCCCCTCACTCCTGACCCACAGCCCCCCATCCCTGCCGGGGCTCCTCACTCCAACCCACAGCCCCCTGACCCTGCCAGTACCTTTCATTCCCAACCACAGCCCCCTGGCCCTGCCAGTACCTTTCATTCCCAACCCGTAGACCCCTGCCCCCTCAACTCTGCCAGAGGGGCCTCCCAGCTGCCAGGAACCCAGTGACTGCATGCTATCCACTTCCTACTGTGTGGGCACCAGCACCCCCCTCCCACAGGCAGCACAGCTGGAGTGGAGTTGAGAGAAGCCTGGAGCCCTGGCCCATCCGGGTTGTGGGACAGTTAGAGCCTGGCAGGTCCTCCAGAGGCACGGTGCCAGGCAGGCAAAGGAGGGGAGGGCTCAGCCTCTGATCTGTGTCTCCATGCCTTGCGCTGCCGCTTCAAAGCAGCAGGTACTGCCACGTGCCTCACTGCCTGGCCCACCCAGTGGTGAGATGCACATGGTGGTGCCTGCTGCTTTTGAAGCAGTGGCGATGAAGCATGGAGATATGGAGCAGAAGCTGAGTCCAGCTCGCAGCTGTGGCCCGCCCTAGCCCATGGAAAGATCAGGGGGCCATGTGCCCTCCCCACCTTGGCTAACCAACGCCGTGCCTCTGGAGGTGCCAGCAGGCTCTTCCTAGGAACAATGTGGGGTGGGGCTGGGCAGGGCATGGCAGGGTGGGTGCAGGGCTCCCGGGGGTTTCATCCCCAGCGGTGCAGCTGAGGTTGGCCCTGGCTCTGGGCCCCCGCCAGCGGGCGTGGAGGGGCAGCCAGGGCTCGGGCTGGTGCAGCTGGGTAGATGCCAGGGCCAGGAGGTGGCCAAGGCTGGCACGGCCCGCACCGGTGCGGGCTGTCAGGGCCAGGACTAGTGCAGTTGGTGCTGGGAGGCAGCTATGGTCAGGGTAGGTGGCTGGGGCTGAGGCTGGGACCAGGGCCAGGGCTGAAGCTGGGAGGTGGCCAGGGCACTGCAGCACCAGGCAATGTTGCTACCTCGCTCGGCCCTTTCCCCTCCCCCTTAGCCCCAGCCCCAGACACCTACCCTGTTCCACTTCCTCCTTCACCATGGCCACCTCAATCTGCCCCATTCCACATCCCCCACATTGCCTATGCCTCCCCATAGACTTACCTGCAGGTAGCTGTGGCAGCTGCTCTCCACCACTGCCTAGCTGTATTGCTGGCCATGTGCATGTTTGCATGCACACACATGCACATGGTATCCCCTGCATCTTGCTGCCCCCAGCAGCCCCTTGGAGGCTGGAACTCTACCAGCCTGCAAGGGGAAACCCAGGGTTTAACATATTTGTCTCCTCTAAATGGGAAAATCCATGTTTTTCTCCTTTAAAGGAGAAAATCTCTGTTTTTCCATGGTGAATGGAAAACCTGGATCCCTGCAAGTCATTAATATATTAAACAGCACTGAGCTCAGGGCAGATCCCTGTTGGACTCCACTCAAAACCTCCTGCCATTCTGACATGGATCCATTTATAGTTGCCCATTGCTTGTAGCTATCCACCTTATAGTAGTTTTATCTAGCCCACGTTTCTCTAATTTGTTTATAAGAAGGTTATGTGGGATTTTGTCCAAAAATTTGCTGTAGTCCAGATGCACCATAACCACTGTACTTTCTTCATCTACCCAAGTATTTACAATGAAGAAGGAGTTCAAGTTTGTTTGTCATGATTTGTTCTAAGTAATCTGTATTGGATGCTGGTGATCAGCTTCCCTCCTCCAGATGCTTACAAATGGACTTTCTTATGTTTGCACCTGGACTCCCTCCAATAATTTCCCACAAATCAATGTGAGGCTAACAGCTTTATACTTCCACAAGTGCTCTCTCTTTTACCCTTTTTTTAAAAGGTGCTACACTGGCCCTTTTCCAGTCCTTTACTATCTTGCCCGTCTCCCACAGCTTCCTAAATAAAATTGCCAGAGGCTCCGAGATCTCCTCTGCCAGCTCCTTCAGAATCTGGAATGAAGTTCATTAGGCCTTGCTGACATGAATTCCATCATCCCCAGTCAACTGTTTTTCTTAGTATTTCCTCCCTGAGCTTGTCACTTTCTTGTCCAGACAACCCTTATTAAGTGTCTAGCTGCAGCTTAATTTTTTTTTAAGACTGAGGCAAACTAGCTGATTGAGTAGCTCCACCTTTTTTGCATCTTGCATGAAGAGTTTGCCCTGGCTGTTTAACAGCAGAGACCCACAGCTTCCTTGGTCTTTCTTTTCTGGCCAACATATTTACAGAACCTCTTCTTATTGTCTTTAACCTCCCTTCCTAGGTGCAGTTCATTTTTTAGCTTACTTTCCTGATTTCATCCCTGCAAGTTCTTGCTATTTCCTGGTGTGCTCCCTTGGTGACCCATCTATTTTTCCATTGCCTGTATGCTTTTCTTTTGCATTAGAGGCATTCTAGAAGCTCCCTGTGCAGCCACATTGGTCTCTACCATTCTTCTTGTGCCCCCATTGTATCAGTACAGTTTCTTGTTGGGCTTCCAATACCATGCCCTTTAGATGCTTCCAGCCCTCCTGGGTGCCTTTGTCCTGCAGTCTGTCTTCTCATGGCACCATGCCTATTATCTCCTTGAGTTGGTTGAAATTCACCTTTTTGGAATTTAGTATCTTAGTTATGCTGACCTCATGCTTTCCCTGTCTCAGGTTCATAAATTCTGTTATATTGTAATCTTTCATCCCAAGTTTCCCATCACCTTCACATCCTCTACCAGTTCTTCCCTATTGGTTAGGTCAGAACATGATCTAGGATACATGGTCCCTTAGTTGTATCCTCACCCTTCTGGAACAGAAAGTTGTCCTCCACACAAGTTAGAAATGTACTCAACATTTTATGTTTGGCTGTATTTCTATTTCAGCAGAGGTCCAGAAAATGGAAGTTTACAAGTAGTACCTTCTCATAACTTTCAGGTATTTTTTTTAACGTATTTGAAGAGTACCTTTTCCACCTCTTCTTCCTGACTTACTAGTCTATAATAAATCTCCACGCTTATGTTTGTACTGTATCTTTTACCTTTTATCTTTACACAGATGCATTCTGATCACTTATTTTTTTCCTTCAAATACAAATATGTATTTTTAACATACAAGGTAACACCACACCACTTTTTCTCCCAACTTTGTCCTTCTGAAACAAAGTTAAGCCCTCAGTTGTTGATGTTCAACTCATAAGAGCTGTCTTACGCAGTCTTTGTGATACCAGTCTGATCATAGTTTTTTTCACAGGCTGAGACTTCCACCTCATCTTGTTTGTTCTTCATGCTTATCACATTTGTATACATACCTTGTATACATACATACCAGACCTAGGACTTGAGTCTTCTCAGTTTTTATTGAGTTGTCTAGCAACAAGGTAATTACGCAAAACATGAGCATCATCATCACCATATGGCCTTTTGGACTGAATCCAATGTTGTCAGTGTGAGTGTGGCACACTCTAAGTATATATAATGGCTCAGGTAGTTCAGGCACTTCCTCGGTACTACTCTGGATGGCAATGGAACATAGGCAGGAGTTAGGCCCAGGTCACTTCCAAACATGAAGAGAAGCCCAAGTGTAGGAACCTTGGGAACTTTGCAGAGGTCCTGAATGAACTTAGGTGCCTACTACTTTGTGATTGCTGGAGCAGGGCCATCAGGATTGTTCTTTGGCACTAAAGCTGTGCAAAGCTTCAGTCCCTGATTCGAATTGGTGGAGATTCAGCCTAATTCAATGGCCAAATCTGTGAATCCAAATCAAATCAGATGACCCCTTAATATCTCCAAATTGAATTGGAACCCTCCGAATCAATTTGGAGATATTCGGAAAGATTCGGTGATTCGGACATAGACACAGCCTTAAATGTTTTTGCTACACATTGGCCGAATCAAATCAGGGACAATGATCCGAATCACCAAATTGAATCACTGTCCCTGATTCGGGCCGAATCTGAATTCTAATTGAATAGGGCCTGCTTCACACACCCCTAGTAGGAACCTAATTTCACCTATATCTAATATGGGTACCTATAGAACCAGTTTGGATCTGCCCTTAGCTACTGGTAGATTGCAAACTCCTTGGGCCATGTGTTTCTTCTTTCTGCTTGTTTTCTAAAATGTTGTATGCACAGAAAATTATTTATGCCTAATAATTGTATCCAGTCACATGATGCCACTAGTGTATTCCTGTCACTTGTGCCTTTTCAGGGCTTTGGCTTTAATCTTAAATCTCATTTTTCCCTTTAGGGTTGTTTTGGATGGACACAGGAGAATGACTGACTGCATTTGGCATTTTGCTGTTTTACTTTTCATTTCTTGAAGCCTACTGTCTTTGATGTGTCTGAAGGAAAAGTATTATCAAGAAACACTGCATTATAATGAAATGTCAATGGGAACATTATATCAGGGAAAGAGACAAACTGTTCTGTATTCAAAAATCTTCAAAGGGAAATTTGCATATAATTACTTAAGGCCTTCTGCCTCCCAGGAGAAGGAGAGTGACCATTTTGCGAAATTGGAACGTGTTAGAAATGGCTATAAATGCTACAGGAAAATATGCCTGTTTTGTGCATTGGTTTTCTCAAAATTAAGGAGAGAGTCTCTCATACAGACTTTTCACAGCAGTTTTCAGTTCTGCCCTGCTTTCTCTTCCTGTGCGTTACCTTGAACATTCGTGAATATGACAACCAATGCAAGTTACATCTTGTTTTTGCTGGTCAGGGGCCAAGAGAGAGAGATTCTTAATAGGTCATGTTCTAATCTGTGTTCTTAAGAAGTGGCCCAGAGAAACCTGATAGGTGAAAAAGGATCTGTAAGTCAACGCTTATCTCAAAAATCAAAATTAGCCTTTTGCAGCATAGGAGATACAGAAAATGTTTCTGTATCTTTGGGGAAAGTGGAGAAAAGTAGGTCAGATCTCTTAAATGCTACATATAGGCTCTTCAAAGGGGAGAAAGGAAAGTTCAGTTTTCTGACCAATCTGTCATGCATGCTTTTTTTTACTACTCCTTTCCCTGGAGAACAATGTTCTGTTGTTAACACCTGAAAGGCTTTTCAGGGGCTGTAATAAATTAGACTTCCTTTACTTCTGGTATGCTATATGCTGTCCTTTTCATCAGTGGTTTTCAACCTTATTTGTACCAGGATCCATTTGTAAACATCAATGGCCAGTACCAACCCAATGCCCCTTGCTTTTGACCTGTTGCCCCCCACCTCCCAGGCCTCAGCCCCCCAGTGTGTGGGGCACAGGGTGGGTGTGTGGGGTGGGGGGGTGGGGTGGGGTGGGTCATGGGGGTCCCCAAGCAGTCCCACACAGGCTGGAACTCTGCCAGCCTGCAAGGGAAAACCCACAGTTTCCTGTTTTTTTCTCTTTAGGAGAATCCATTTTTAAAGTTTGTTCATGACACTTCCATATATTCTCGTGACCCATTTTTGGGTTGTGACCCACAGCTTGAGAAACACTGCTTTAGATAATATAATATGCACTAGCGCTATTCAGTTCTAAAGTAATCCAGTATTCAAAGGAATACCATCAACCTAAAAATCACATTTTGATCTGCACATCTAGCCTTGTTACAACATATTTCACCTTTGATTATTACTCTAAGCAAGAGAGTTTAGAGAAAAATTATCTATTTTTTTTCATTTTATTTCACTTAATTGTCACCACTTTATATACTGTCAGTTTGGCTTTTTCTCCCACAAAGGCAGTTGATTTTACCTTGTTGTTTAGGCCTTTCACACATCAAGGAAGTAAAGGAAAACTTTTTATGAACAGGGAAATAAGACCGTAAAACCTCTCCAGTTATGCAGAGGTGTAGGACCTGAAATTACTCTTGGCTAGCTACTCAATGTCTTCATGCTTCTCTTCATTTCAAGAATGCCTAAAATTACTCTCATATCTTGGTGCAGTTGGTGTCCAATTTTCTTCCTGCTTATAATGATTTTTCACTCATATAAAACTCTTAAATTTAGGAATAGTGACAGAGCAGGTAGACATGTTACCATGGATTGAGGGGTATGAGTTCAAGCCTCAGTCACTTCCACCAAAGGATACTTCAGTCTATGTAGCTGTAAATTGGTGCCTGGTAATTCAGGAACAGAATTCAAAAACCATTAAATGTGAAAGCTAGCCACATCATTCCCATGAGAGGAGAATGAAGTCAACTAGATCTGAAACTTACATATTCTTCTAGAATGCACACTCCTGAAGAAGGAACAGCAAGCTTATGAAACAAGGTTTTTATTCCAGAGTCTTTGGTAGAAGAATGTCAGTTATGTGGACAGTTACTTCCTCTGCCTTTAATTAAGCTATTTTAAGACAGGACTAAGAGTAATGGCCTCAACCTGTAACAGAGGAAATTTAGGTTGGGGGGACTTTCTAACTATGAGTAAAGTCAAGCACTGGAACACTCTGCCTAGAGAAGGTATGGGATCTCCACCCCTGGGCATTTTAAAGCACAGGTTAGATAGACACTTGGCTGGGATGGCTTAGTCAGGGACTATCCTGCCTTAAGCAGGAGGCTGAACTAGATGACCTTATGAGGTCCTTTCTGACCCTACTTTCCTATAAACCTATGGACAAATTACTGCATAATGAGTCTTAAAGAGGTCAAAGGGTCTCTGTGCATGTTGAGAACCTATCATTGCAGGATGAGACACACAGTACAGTTTAATAGAAACAGTATCTTATCTTATCTTATCTTATCTATGGAAATACATATGGTGACACAGTCATTTAAGGTATGTAACAGGTGAATCTCCAGACAACTTCAATAAGTGTATTTCGGGTTACAAAATATTCATAAATGCTTATCTGTAATTAGCATTATACCAATGTTTACCTATGAAAGTAGTAAGCATATATTTTAAAAATGTCAGCTTATACTTTAGGCCAAGGGACAAAAATTACATATAAACCTGCATAAATGATTGGAAACTCGCTCAAATCTGTAACACAACAAAAGTTCAGTGCACATAAACCACTTTTGAAACTGGCTTAAGATAAACCTGGATGGATGTAGTATCAGACTTAACTGATTTAGGTTAAATCAGTTTCTTGAACTTCTTTCCCAGATCCCCTCCAGATTCAAGTTAACTCACAGTCCCCCAGCAACCCAAGATGCTTTACACCTCCCCTGCAAACTCCTCCCCGCCTCAGGGTGGGTGGGCTAACCTTGGCCCAACCTGTGTTCTCCAGTGGAGCAGGGAGGCATGCTCTACTGCCCCCAAGTCTCCGGCCTGGGCCACTGCAGGCATGTGGCTGCATTTTGGGAATCAAAAGTGAATGTCTATTCACTTGTTTCTCAATTCAGTCTTCCGGGTTTAGTCTAAGATGCTTATCAGATCAATGTATGTGACTTAGACTCTTAGACCAGTGAAGATTGAATTGATTTACCTTCGGGCATTTTGACTGTCTGTACTTAGCCCAAATGTATCTGTAACTTCTCAGAAAAGTTTTTTTTACTATACCTGTCTTGATAATACAACAGGTCCAGTCTTAAATCTTAGAAATGCATACAACAGAAATTAGAAAATTTTTTCTATATTATAAACACACTTTTTGTGGAAACTCCTGATGAAGAATTACTAGAGCCAAGCTTAATGGATAATAAGTTAAGGTTAATTTGTATTTACTGCCTGTCCCTGCAGAATGAAAAATCAGTTCAAAAAACTGTTCTCCTGATGTGTGCCAAAACAGTTCCTGGCAAGCATATTTCATCTAATTTATAATTCTATATTGTTTTCTGATAGATAAAAATCTAAATGTCCATATAACAAAAAAAAATTTCAGTTCTAAGGACTTTACAAGGAATTTACTGAATAATTGTGGTACTTAACAGAGTTGCATTTTGGCTAGGGACAAAAATTAAACATAAACTGGTATAAGTGACTGGAAATCAATTCAAATGTGCAACACAACAGAAGGTTAGTGCACACAAACCACTTTCAAAATGGCTGAAATGGGTTTAAGATAAACCTGGATGGATGTAATATCAGACTTAACTGATTTAGGTTAAACCAGTTTATTGAACTTCTTTCCCAGATTCCCTCCAGATTCAAGTTAACTCACAGTCTCCCAATATCCCAGGATGCTTTTCACCTCCCCCACAATCCCCCTTCTCCCCCCCCCCCCCCCCCCCCCCCCCGTCGCAAGGTGGGCAAATGGGCTAGCTTTGGCCCAAGCTATCTGCTCCAGTTGAGCAAGGAGATGTGCCCCAATACCCCTGGCTTTTAGCCTGGGCCACTGCAGACATGTGGCTGTATCTCAGGAATCAAAAGTGAATGTCTGTTTACTTGCTTATTGGTTCAATTTATGCAGTTTAGACTAACCTGCGAAGATTTAATTTATTCAGCCTCAGGCTTTTTGGCTGTCTGTATTTAGCTTTTGAAAGCAAGTATACTTACCAGTATGATAGAGGTAGGATTTCTGTTTGGCCAATTTTGGGATGGTAGTTTAAGTACGAATAAGAAGTAGCCTGTTCCTAGATTTGAATGTCCTCCTTTCCATTCTCTTTGTTCTCAGTGCTTATACATCTGGACATATATATGACAAACTCAAGGAAGAAGCATTGTCTGCTATTTCTGTATCAGTATATAGCCTCTTTCCTGTAAGTCTCAATTCCTGAGCTCTGGGAACAGCTAGAAATTTTGAGTGAATTATTGTGTTCACAGAGTTTTTCTCCAGATGCTTTGCAAATAGGTATGATGCTCCACTTACTTCTGTTGAGGACTGAATACATTTTTCAGAATAATGCAATTTGAAAGTTACTATATTTGTTACTTTTATTACTGCCACAATATTGAGCGTAGTTTGGATTAAGGGTTATGTTGCCTGGTAACTGGTCTCACATGTTGTACACTGTCAAACAAAATATTTTTTAAAATGTGTTAAACATCTTGGGCCACATGGTAACCTTTATTCATAAACTGCATTTTTCTTTAGAAGTTGCCCCACTGAAATTCACGATCAGTAAGATCGCTTCCACACTACACTTACTATAGCAAGTAGTAAAAGGGGCAAAAATGGTTCCAAAGAATGTAAAAAGTTCAAACCAGCTCATCAGAGCATTTTAAAACATCTTGATTTTCATATGTTTCTTTATTACCTCTCTGTGTTATTGGAAAAGCCCATCATTTTAGTTCATAGCTCTTACTTAGGTTCTGCTTGTTAAAATTTGACTGTGATGCTTGAGTATCTGGATTTCAATTCAGTTGCTGAAGGACTAAAGCCCAACACATGATTGGGTGCCATTGTTTTTTGAAAATACAGAGCTCACTTACTTCATTTTCTTCACACCAGCCAGAAACCTAATGATCTGGCCACACAAGCATTTCTTTAGCTTGTGCCACTGCTAGTAGGCTGCACAAATGTCCTTTATGCTGCCCGGGTAAGTTCAGTCCCCATCATTTCCTCAGTTCTTCTGCTTTGGTGCATGATGTTGTGCTAGCAAGTGTTTCTGTTGGGACTGTTTTTTTGCCTCGCAACGCCCTTAGATACACTGGTCATTTGGGTGGTAGCCTCTAAGGTCCCCCCCATGGACAATGAGCTCAGAAATCACCTGAGCCTTTATGGCATGGTGACAGGCCCAGTCTGTAGATTGTTACTAGGTAGCAAGGTCCTTGAACTCTGGAATGTCCTGTTCTTTAAATGTCAGATGTTCATGCTTCTTGACAGGGAGGGTCAGGGTCTACCGCTCTTCATATCCTTCATAATTGACAGGCAGTATTATGAAGTCTACCTCTCTACTGAGGACACCTTGTGTCTTCACTGTGGTCCCATCCGGCTCCCCAGTGCCCAAAGAAGCTGGCTGTGGTGGAGCTGCCTGTGGCTGTGCCCAATGGTGGCTCATCTGCCTCTGGTGTAGCAACCCCATTGGGTGGTGGGGACAGGCCTTCCTCCTACCTCCTCCCCGCTTCATTGGAGACAGCTAACTGTGGTGGTGGACCCAGCCTCCACCTTTCCTCCCCCCTCAGGGGAGATTTTGGTCAACAAATTCCAGAAACAGAAGGGGTCTTCCAAAAAGGCCTCATTAGCCCCTCAAGACCTCCCCACCAGTTAGTGAGTGAGATCCCCCCTCTCTCCCTGCCTCCTCCGCATCCCCCCCCAGATCCTATAGTAGGGGGTGACCTGGGGACAGGGAGGGTGGCAGGGGGCAGGTCTGACAGCCTTCCCCAACCTCTCAGTTCCTGGAGCTTGACAAGGTCAACATGAAGGTTAGGCTGTCTGGGAGCTGCAAGCAGCTCCAAGAGTAAGCATGCCCGGCCCAGGAGAGCGCTCCACTCTAGCAATCAAGGACTGATATCCCCCATCCCCCCGGGATAACTCAGATGCCATTGGTCCCACAGGGCCTGATGCTGGCAGGGAGGCAAGTAACCCCCAACCAGGACTTGGTGACTCTCAGTATAGGATGTGTACAGCTTCTCTTTCTCGGGGTCAGATTATGATTCTGCCTCCGAGGATAAGTTGACAGAAGTCCTGCTTCAGGAAATGGCATCCCCTGCTTCAGCTAAGGTGCCCCCTTTCATGGGGAGGGTCTCCACCCCAGTGGCAGGACCTGTTCCTTCTTCTGAAGAACCTCCCTGTGCTGGTTACTTTGTTGAAAACCTTATTGAGTTTCTTGACCAGACCAACCAAAACTGGAAGGTTGCACAACGAATTCAGAAATGGTTCCTGGAACCTGAGATGTTTACGCTTCTGCCAAGCCTGCAGCAGCTATGCTGCACTCCACTCCAGGGATGCAGCATTATAGTTTTCACCTGAGCAAGCACTCAGGCAATGTTGGGCATTTGTTATGTCAAGCAATGGCTGATGAGCTGTAGGCCCACTTTTCCCTGTCCTGCATGCTTACTCCACTTCGGTGTTGCTCTCTGTTCTTTTGGCTTTGCCTGTCCCACTTTCTACACCCTTCACGCATGACTGCTATGGCCTTTAGCTCTCTCAGTACTAATGGCTGCAGAGATCCTGTGAAGCAGATGGCTCTCTTTGATTTCCTGCACCACAGCCAGCTAGATGTCACCTTTCTGCATGGAACGCAGACTAGCACAGCTAATCTAGCCACCTGGCATGCCACCTTGTGGGACCAAATGTTCTTGAGTCATGGCACCTCGCTCAGCATAGGGATTGTGATCCTCTTGTCACTTCCTGACTCGGCAGTAACCCAAGAGGCCATCCCTGTCTGCCTGTTTGTATCTTGGTAGTGAATGCAACATTCCCTCCCCCTCATTGTCATCTATACATCCCCTGTTGGGCAGGAACAGCTTGCCCTCTTTGAGACCCTGGCTGACTTCTGCAGAATGCAGCTGATGGTGCCCACCTTGAGCTCCTGGGTGGGGACTTTACTTGCCCAGTCAGTGAGCAACTTGACCAGAATGGGCTGGAACCCCATCTGTCCTCAGCCTGGCAGCTGCGGGGACTGCTTTGGAGGCAGCAGACTTCATTTATGTCTGGCACTATTTCCACCCTGATGCAAGGCAGCACACTTAGCTGACAGTGACCGCTGGTGGGATTGTCATGGCATGCCTTGACCACTTATGCATTGCCAATCATTTCCTGCCAGTCCTGTGGGGCACTTGCATTATTCCATCTAGACTCTCAGATCATAGGCCATGGATAGCAACCTGTGTGATGAGCCCAGTGCTTCCTTGACTCTTCCTGTGCCTCCTGACAGCAATGCTGGGGCTCGCCTTGGCATGCTTCCCCTGGGAGGCCCTGTATATGTGGGTTTTTCATGTCCACCATGCCCACATCCTTGCCACTCATCCTGAAGGATGTGACGGTGGCACCTAGTGGCACCAGCATGCATGCTGGTCTGCCCCCACATGGCATACACTTTATAAGCCACTCATTGCTAAACAGACCAGATCCCTCCAGTTGCTGCATAGGATATTGGCCAATGGCACTCTTGTCCATCACATGGATCCAGCTGCATCAGCAGCCTACCCCTTTTATCCGGGGAAGGTAGATGAAGATTTCTTCTACGCTTTCCTCAGGTGCCCCTGGCTGCTGTTGCTCCTTGTGGCCCTTGATGCCTTGTTTGAGGCACTAGACATAGACCTCCCAGAAACTACCTATTTGTTTTCTTTTCTATATTGGGTGGATGAGGGAGGTGGCATCTGTCTGGCCAATTTTCTGTTTGATTAGGCCAAGACAGCCACCTTCCAGAGTCACAGGAATTCACTTGTTGGGGACAGTTCTGATGCCTCCCTGTGATTTTTCAGTTCTTGGTCTGGGTGTGCCCGTCACTGGTATTTGAATCTGCAGTTCTCCAGTGGACAGGTCACATCTTCCAGGCATGTTGGACTATTCAGAAGGTGGCTATTTGGTCCTCGCGCTGTGACACTGTCCACACCCACCCCCTTGGGGTACCAGCAAGGGCCCTAGTGAATTGATGTGGCACTGGATGTTTTTGTTTTTGTTTTAGACTGTAAGGGCAGACCTTGAGGCCTAGCCCCAGGCTCTGTCTTCTGCACTCTGTGTGGGATGTCAAAGGTCAAAAGTATTTCTTTCTTTCTTTGAAGGAAGTAGGAGGAATATCCAGGAGTTAATGTGGAGATCAAGAACCTTAGGTTCATATCTGAGCAGTTGCTTGAGCATAGCTATGAATTATGTTACCTGGTTTCTTCTTCTTATCTAATCTAGTTAGAACAAAGGGCAACAAAATGAAGGCTCATTGACATAATAACAGTTCCTTGGCTTTGCTGCTGGAAGAACTGATGACTGGGAATGTGATGTCACTATGGTCAAGTTTATGCCTGTTAACACTTCCTATAAGCTTGCGAAATTTACCATGTATTCTTCAGAAGTGCCAAATTAGACAAAGTTATTATGTTATATATGTGGACATTGCTTTTCATCTTAAAGAGATCTAGCCCTGTTACCATAACAATATTATAACAACATTAACAGAAGCCTTGACAGCCCCTAATCAACAACTATTTTAGACCAAATAAATTCATTTCACACTCTGTTTTTTATTCCAATCTGTGATTTTTGTTTGACGCACAATTTAATAAAACACATTTTTAGACTAAAATGATTTTATAACACTTTTCACTCCCTTTGGACAATTTAAGATATCAGGCCAACATTGGTGGCTAACACTTTATTTTCCAGACTTTTTTGAGTCAATAAAATGGGAGTCCATGAGAGTTTACTGAAAGTGTTATTTTTAATTCATGCCCAGCATTTCTTATGCTTTGTTTAGTTATATTGTAAATATACTGTTTTGTAGAGCTTTTTCTTTCCATTGAATGGTATTCAATTTCCTGATTGCTAGTCTTAATATTCTAAATAAATGTCATTACCTTGTTTATTCAAGGAAGTTTTCTTAAAGATTTAGTGCTAGGAAATATAGGTTATAACAAAACATATGGTGAAGATTTTTTTATTTCCTATAAATTTCCACACAGTATTTTTGTGTGACCAAAATATTTAGGAGTGTGGTCCACTCTAGAAATAGATGTGATAATTAATTTGTATATATTTTCTGCAGTAGAGATTGTGATGAGTTAATATAATTTGCCCTGAGACTTCTGATACACAGAAATAAGCCTGGGATTACTTTCTGTTTTGAAGGAGAGGTAGTCTTTATGGTTCTTTGGAATTCTGCTCATCATTTTTTTTTTCTTTTTGGGCTGTGAATTATGTACTTCACCATTGGTTCAGTGTAGCCTATTGAATCATTATATGCTAGGACCTAGAGAGCAATGGAGTGGTTCTCAGCTGAGGCACCATGAGCAGGTTTCAGGGAGTCTAGCTGACCCAAGTTGGGATGAAAAGGAGGAGTGGGCCAGCCCACCTAGCATCACAACCTTCATCTTGTGGGTGGTACTGCAGGTGGCCAGGCAGGCGATATTCCACACTGCTGCTGCTCAGGTGAGTGGGGCCCTGGGGCTCCTTACCACAGAGCCCTACCCGCTATACCCAGGGCCTTGAAGGCGGGGCTGGGGACCTGAGTAGTTGATACAGCACAGGTGGGCTGAGTTTTTATAGCATGCAGGGGAGGCAGGGGGAGGGTTGGGCTCAGGAAGAAAAAGATTGAGAACCCCCAAATAGAGAAATGACCTGAAGCTACAGCAGAAGAAATTTTGGTTACTGTTTAGGAGGAACTTTCTGACTTTGAGGATGGTCAAGCATTGGTATAGGCTACCTAGAAAAGTTGTGGAACCTCCATCCCTGGAAATGTTTAAATGTAGTTAGACAGACACTTGGCTGGGATAGTTTAATCAGGGATGATCCTGCTCTGAGCAGGGCAGGGCTGGGCTAAATGACCTTGTGAAGTCCCTTCCAGTTGTGCTATTCTATGATCCTATGCCTTTTGGGAGGGAATTTTTACAATTCATTGTCAAAGTCTGACGTGGTTTACACATCTTCACTGTTCTATCTGATGTGTAATTGGAGATATTTATTAAATACCAGATATTTTTAGTCGTTGAAGAGTTGCTAAACAATTTTAGGAATTAAATCATATGTATGTTCTCATACTGAGCTCCTCATCACAGAATTTGTGCACCCTCCAGTAGTGCATTAAGTAATGTGAATAACATCTGTCATTAGTCCTTTGTTTCTGCATTCTTTCTGCACAATGAAAAAAAGTGTGGCTGCTTTTTTGGTTGAGTAGTTATTGTTATTTTAATATAGTATTTTTTATGTCAGAGAAGGAAGGAGTATCCTACTGTTCCAAGTGGTCCCTGAGAAAGTACAGTAATACTATACATAAAACAATCTAAATATTTTTATCTGAAGTTCTTTAGATGAATACAAAGTAACCTAGTGTTAGTTGAAGTCAAACACCAAAAGCCAGGACTTCGTTGGTCACGCTTCCTTCTTTTCAGTGAACTGATAGGCTATGGCTTAAGATACCACATCATGCTGGTGAGGCCATGTTTTAGAAACAGTATAATTTTATTGCTCCCTAACTAATGACAGCTGGAATCCTTTCCAGGAAGTGTTCTCACCCTCTGAGGGGGAAAGGGATGGTTTGGGATTGTTCTCAATGACCATGACTGGTGCATGGAACAGTTTTAGGAAGTTCTGGAAGCAGCTATATTAACATTTCCTCGGACAGTGAAATAATGACAGCAACATGAACAAAGGTAGAAGATGACACATTTTAGGGTATTGCTTGTGGTTCTTATGAAACCCATAATAAAGCAAAGGCTTTACATATATTACAGCACAAAAAAGATTTTAAAAACCCAAAACTGTTGTACCTCCTTCAGAAATTATGTCCCGAAGAGCATTCAGGCCAAATTTCATCGTTATTGTGCACATTCTTTCTTCCTAGATTTCCCTCATAGTGATTCTTTATACCTCTTTGAAAAAGGATTGACTTCTCATCAGAAAGTTGCAGACTGTCTGAAGGGAAGGGTTTCTCCCTCAAGCTGTCATATTTTAGTGATGGTGAACATAATTTTATGCTCATTGTATATAACACGTAGTTTTTCTGGATGTTATTAATATTAATTGTAAGATATTATTATTTGCTACAAAGCTAGAGTGCTTTTATTTTATTATTCCTGAACTCTACCGAGCAAGACCCTAATTCTGTCACTCTAATTAAGGACTCAGATTGAAACTAAATAGAGTTTCATAGAAACTAAATACCTTCATTTGGTCATAACATAAACCAGATGCCAGGTCTTTTTGACTTCAAACATTAACAGCAAAGTATTTTCTTCAGTTATCAGATCATTTCAACAATGAATTTATGTAAGTCTTTAACAGAAATGCAATCCAAAATACCTCATATTATGGCCGTGACACAAATTAGTTTCCTGCCCCAAAATATTTACATCATAGGAAAGTATGGCTGGAAAAGAGCACATGAGGTTATCTAGTCCAGCCCCAATACTTAGTTCATATCTGAGTCCTCAGTTAGAGGAATATTTTTATGGTGAAGACTATTGCAGGATGGCTGCATTATTTTGATCTCAATGGAGATGTATACATCAGAAATAAAGAACAATAACTTATTTTATTTTCCCAGATATTTGTATACAGCGTTTCATCCAAGAATCTCAAACTAATTTACTTGCATCAGATTTCATAATATATATAGTTATCTGTGTTTTACGAATGAAGATCCTAAGGCACATTGAAATCAGATGACCAAGATCATATTATAACCAAGATCATAATATTTGGTGAGTCCAGAACCCCAAAGACTTCACATTGTCCCCTGCTTTAATTACTAGACAATGTTGCCAAGCAAAGGTGGAAAATAGCAAACTATTTAGGTCATATCACCTTCCTACAGAGCGGGGTAGGAGGTGTTTTTTTTGGCCATTTTCCAAGCCATATACTTCATGGGAAACGTGAACAGGAGGCAAATTATACAGAACTAGAGCCACAATGAACAAAACACTAAAAGCTACCGTGACCATGTCTACAGTTTTCTTATTCTCACTGAGGTTGATAATTATTCAAATACTTGTTGTTCATACTTAGATTTCAGCTTGATTAGTGCTTTAAAAATGCTTTACATGTACATAGAAATTTAGGACAGATTCTTGACTGCTTCCTCAGGTAATCTGCTATTTGTAGTGTATGACTGGCCACAGAAGTCACATGATATTTTTTTTTCTCCTCGACACCACACTGTCATTGTTTGGTATAAAATAGCCACAACAAATGGGGAATAAGAATAGTGAACACGCATTCATACACACATTCTTTTGTCTGCACAGAATACAGGTGTCTTGTGAACATGATGTTCACCAAGCAAAACTCCGTTTGTGCCAATGTTGTGAACGTTTGTGAGGGAGCGGGGCCTAGGGGCGGCCGTGAACTCCCTAGCGCCCCCTACCGTCACGTTAGGGTGAACGTAGCACCCTCAGAATCTCGCCCGCCACGACTTTGATGACTAATATATATAGTATGGAGGCTGCCTGTTTCCCTAGTGGACAGTACTGGTGTTCCTGTCCCTATTCCAGAATGGGGTATCGATATGCGTCCCGCCTTAAGGGCTATGCGTGCCTCCAAACCTCCCCTTTAGCACGCCCCTCGGGTGCCCTCGTTCTCTCTCTCGGGCCCCTGGGCTCCTCGCCCACCTGGCGCCCCCTTGGGCCGGGCTCCTGTCTCCAGCCCGCTCCCTGCGCCCTGGGCCTGTCTCGCTGCCCTAGCCTCGGCGCCCTTTGGGCCGGCTCGCTCTCGCCGCCCTAGCCTCGGCGCCCTTTGGGCCGGCTCGCTCTCGCCGCCCTAGCCTCGGCTCTATCGCCGCCCTAGTCTCAGCGCCATTGGGTGGCTCGCTATCACCAATTATTCTGCCCCGCTCTGGGTCCTCGCCCCCTTTGGGGCCTGTACCGCGCTCTCTGTGCTTCACCCCCTCTGGGGCCTCGCCCCTCTGGGGCCGACACGCCGCGCGCCCCGCGCTCTGTCTCTGCCCCGCTCTGGGGCCTTGCCCTCTCTAGGGCTGACGCCGCGCGCCCCGCGCTCTGTCTCTGCCCCGCTCTGGGGCCTTGCCCTCTCTAGGGCTGACGCCGCGCGCCTCGCGCCAGGGGCACAGGCGCTCGCCGCTGTGCCTATCTCCTTGACCCTTCCCTGGGTCTAGTTGCCCCACTGGGCAACACCCCACCCTTATGGGCTGGGGTCTGTAACCTTGTACACCGCGCCTCCCTGGCGCAATACGGTGCCTCTCTGGCACCGACAATAGTGCCCCTGGCACTGTGCCCCTACTGGGCACTGGGAACCCCCAAGCTGTTGGGGGAGCCCCCCCGTGAGGCCTCCTCGCTCCCCTACAGCCTCACCTAGTCCTCCGGTGCAAACTGTAACATAACCTCTAGCCATCTGGCTGCAACATAAACACAGAGGCTCCATACGCCTAACCATAACTCCAAGCCCTACCAGGGCTCTCAGTCCTACCTCCCGTCAGGGCAATCTGGTTCCCCGCATCATCGCAGCCGGTTACTGTGGTAAGGCTGCGACCACTAACTCAGGCCACTCAGCTCAGCCGCAGAGCTCCTGCTCCTGCGGCAGCCAGAAGGGAACTGTGAGTCAGGCTCCGGCCTAAGCTGTTTATAAAGGCCTGGCCCTGCCCCCTTCTGACCATGTGACCTGCCTGGTCGCCCTGGTAACCAGCACCTGAGCTGCCCGGGTTATTGGCAGCCCTGCCAATCACCCTCACAGTCACGGGGCACCTACGTGACTCCGTGACAACGTTGACAAACAAAACTACTGTTCAGACTTGACTCAACATTTGGAAACACTGTTTTGAAGTAATCCAGCAATGCTACAGCAGATACCTTGGATAAATACTTAAATTTTTAGCTCTGTACTTGCACACTGTGTAAGCCAAGGTAACTGAAGTAAAACTTAGCCAGCTGAACTTGACATTTGCTGTCAAAACCATTGAGATATCTTCATTTTTTTCAAAAAAAGATTGTTCTGCCAACTAAAATTTCATAATCTGGAAGGCTCAGGCAAAAGGCCATCAGCAGAAAAAATCGGAAATCTCATTGGGAGGAAAGTTTAAAGCTAGAGTGGCAGCTAAAGTATGTTAGTCATCCTGATGGGCCCCCCTTCAAAGTGTATGTCAGACAGTATAACAAATGGATCAGATTCCACTACACAGTAAAATGTCCTAAACACATCTTATAAATTTGGCTTGCCACAGCAATCCAATGGGTCTGTTTCACATAATTTAATAGATCCAAGTGTCTGGAAATAGTGTATTTGCTTTCTGTGGTACACATATAGTTAAAGCTTTTTTCAAAAGTTAATTCTGTAATCACTATCCAGTCCAGTTCTTCTGATATTAATAGGACTCAGCTAATTAGCTACAAGAAGCACAGTTATCCCTCAGCAATGTAAAGGTTTTACTATTTTTATCTGACTCTGGGTGTTTTCAGTTCCTAGGAGATTAAGGTCAGAGGACACGTACTTATTTAGACACTGGAATTCTTACATTATTTTTCCATTGCTTGGCTCAGGAGGAGGAGCCTCCGCCTTTTTGGCTGCTTTTCCTTTTTCTTTTCCTCCCCTTTAATACTAGGGAATGAAATTCTCTGGGATACTAAATATTCTCTTTTTTCTTTGGATTCTTATGATAGTTACAGATAAAATATATACATAAAGGTCATGAAACAAGCAATCCGTCCAGTTTTCTAGATGAAACAGTGATCATGTCAACCAAGCATTTTATTGTTAAACAAAACTGGTGGCTGGACTGAAAAGGGGAGGCCAGTTAGCACAATGCATTATTGTTTTCTATTTTTAAATGTTTACTAATATACCAATAGTGGATACTGGACACTAATAAGTTTTGAAGTTGTTATTAATTCTATACATAAAGAGGTTGCTTCCTATGACAGTTTTAGTCTCTTTTGGCCCACTTCTGCCTGGGTGCAACCCCCAAAAAATCAAATGCAGTGCTAACCTGCAGAAACTTAATTCCCTCATCCTTTTGCTGTTCCCATTACTATACAGAGTAAATATGGCATATTTATAATGCTAAGATAGCATCTTTCAGCTAGCTAATGCTTTAGATAATTTTTTAGCACAACTACAGCCCTGTGTGTTAAGGCACAGATGTGTTATGTAGATGAAATTCTCAAAACACTTGAGCAATAATGTTAGCCTCATTTTAAGTGTTACTCCAATATCTATTTCAGATAAATTCTGTTTATAAACATCCCTATATCACTCAGCTACATAGTATCTGGACACTTTCTAGTACTGCATTTAACAATGGGCTTAGTATCTACCTACTATTTGTGGTTTGCTTTCTCTTTTTCCCCAGGTGGAGAACAGTTCCTGTGGTGGCATGTTTCTTGCTATTGTTTTTTTCTTTTAAATTATATCCTTCTGTGTGTTAATATTAGAGCAAACTAGGTCAAGGAAGTATACCTGGCATCTGGCAAAGAAGTTAGTGAGTCCCTAATTAGATCTTCTAGAATCTCCATCCACACTCTGACTGCCCTGAAGCAAGCTCTGTTTCCCCACACAAATGAGCCTTACACATTTTTCAGAAAGCTCTATTGTGCCAGAGGATCATCTCACAATCTTAATGGCAGGGTATTAGCTAACAGTGCAAATATGCTGGGCCCTGCCTATGGGGAGTACTAAGGAGGACTGAAATCCTAAGCTTGACTTGCTATTGTATTGGAAGTCAGCGTAGTGAGGGGAGGACCGTTCTGATGCCCATGTTGGTAGGAGACGTGCTGCAGCATTCTGCACTAGCTGGCATTTCCTATGGGATGATGGCTTCACACCCAGCTATATCAAACTGCTGTATTCCAAATGTGTATAACTGAGGCCATGTCCTCTCCTCCTCAAGCTAAAACAATAGTCTCCTGGCCAGCTGATGACAGAAAACATTATTTGCAGATGCTGGTAAATAGATTTAATAGATTTCATAGATTTTAGGGTTGGAAGGGACCTCAGTAGATCATTGAGTCTTACCCCCTGTGCTGGGCAGTTACATGATAATTCAGTGAGGGATCCAAGAGCTCTAAGCAGTGAACTGAATTAACTGGTTATGGATGTGTAATTTCAACCAAAAGAGATGTCTTTGGATTGCAGATTATTCAAAGTACTTTCTTCTGCCCACCAACCTATATCTGTCTTGCTCAGTTTTACCTCAACCAGCTGCTGATTCATGAGCTGATCTTAGCCAGATGTTGTTATGATATGTGTTGAAGGTATTGTACACAGGGAAGGATAAGTTGAACTATGTCATGTTTTCAGTGCAGTGGACTTTCATCGGGGTCAGAGGCTTCAAACATTAACTTCTTAGGCTGGTAGGATATGGGTGCAACCTGAGACAGCATATGTAGCTTCTCCAAGGAGGAAAGCACTTTGCTTCACTTTCAGATTAACTAATTACCCCACTAGCCATCCAACTGCAGGGTAAAGCAATCTTTGTTAGGCAGTTTTTATTGTATTAGCTTTGGAATTCCCTTATTTCCCAACCATCAAGAAATGGAAAATAGGAAGGGAGGCAAAATTAAATTGTGCTCTGATTGTAAATCATAACCATGAGTGCTTTTGAAACTCAGCACTGATTGCTTTCCACATTAACCTGAGATTCATAGTGAACTATATATTTTTTCCTGACTCCTTTCTCTTACTCACAAGTACGAAAGATTCAGAGGTCACTAAGCTTCCCAAGTCAAATTAGTTTCAAGGTGTCTATTTTATTTCATTCATTACAAAAGCTATTAAATAAAAATATTTTACCAAATAAAAGGGATCAGAAAAAGAGTCAAAGAGATATGGCACACATTTAACATTAAGGCTTCTATATAAAACTCCAGAGTGTATTAGATCTGTTTAATGAGTTTTTTCTGATTAAGTTGAAGTCTAGGGAATTTATTATAATGCCATATTCCATAAAAATTCCTATGGTCCTGTGAGAACAGACACTATGTTAATCTATTTTTAACACTGAGTGATTAGATAAGAGATAGTTTGCAAAAGTGGTATTAAAGCAGTTATTTTGGGCTCAATTCAGCTAAAACTACTTTCTGATACCACGCCACAAAGGTTCCCAACAAAGTTTACAACTAAGAAGTGAACTAACCTAAATAAATGCTGATTCTAGCAATTACATTTAGTGGATAGGTACTCCAGCCTGAATGGTATCATGGTGTGTAACATTTGCATGAAGATATATCAACCCAAAAGAGTACTGATTTTTGGCACTCCGTTGCTAGAGCATAAGTGAATAAAGGAGGCTTTCCAATGAAGAAACAACCTTCTGGGAACCCATCACTAAAGTGGGGCTGGAGACTACAGCCTCTCTCTGCTCTCATTTCCTGCATTCATTCTGCTGATTATGTTTTTAGGCCTAGCCTCCTCTAGGCTAGCACCATAATTTTGTGAAGATGTGAAAAAATGGCACCATGATTCTTTGCAGTATCATATCACCATATCTGCCAGCCCAGACATCAAGGTTTCCTTACCAGCCTTGATGAGAGCAAGTTTGGTGTATCTCCTGCTACTACCCCACAACTCCAGCAACAAAATAACAACTTCATTAAACTGGAATTCAGGCTGAAAATACATCACAATTACCTGTGTGTAAAGACCTTATAGTTAATAATGAGGAAATACAAACATCTCATAGCTTGTAAAAGAAATCAAAATCTGGGAAGTTTTAAATTAACTTATCTTCAGGTATTCTGCTATTTTGTAATTTAAATACATTCTCCATGAAGATAATATTAATAACTTTACTAAAAAAGCCTGCAATGATCCTCAGAGGAAAAATCCCTAAATAAATTCTGAGATGGTCTTTTTCACTCATTACAAACAACTTTATTATTTCAGCAGCAACAACCACTAACATTATTTACCTTTAATCATATAGTGCATGTACTGGCCTGGTCCTTTTTATGGCTACATAGTCCACAGAAAGAAGAAAGATACAGATTCATGATTAGACAAATAGCATACTGGATTCTAGCATTTTCTGTGTTTAATTAAAATCCATTTGCTGCTTGTTATAAAAGGATTGCTACATACATAGCCAGTGTATCCATATATTTAAACCTAAACCCATATAATTCAATTGTAGTACCTAAATAAAAAGACAAAGAGTTAGTTGATGTAGAAGATAACTTGCTTGTTATCACATACAGCTGCGTATGAAATAATTTTTTTCGGTTTTAAGTTGGCAACAGGAATGCTGGGGGTTACAATGATCAATAGCAGCTATATTCACAGATCTAATATTTTCTGCTCATCTTTGTTTTTAATATTGCCTCCATGCACCGTGCCTGTATATTGTCTTGACCCATGGGAGGTATAGTCAACTCAGCAGCTATAGATTTTGCTTCTCTAGGCATGACATTGTTGGTTCAGATAAGCCTTTCATTTCTTTTGACTTGCCTGTAGTCTACCTTGAATGTCTGGAGCCTCAACTGTTTTGGTATATCTCAGCAAAGATAGGGGTGGTTGAAGATATGGCCACCGGGGCGTCAGTAGGGTAGAACATGCCAGATATTGGAGTGTGGTTTCTACACAAGTTTTAAGGCAGTGGAAGGAAAGGAGCAGCTAACAAATTAAGAGTCCGTGAGGAGCTGGCTCATTCTGCTACCACTGAAGTCCACGTACTAGGATGGCTTTAGCACTAGGCCTCTGGCAAAAGTTAGATTAGCACTCTCACACATAATCCTTAGGGCTGTGAAGAGGTCTCCAGAATTGTGCTGTTATCTACTGAATGGCAAAGAAATCTGAACTCTTGGGTTTCTTTCTTCATGGGTAAGTTGTCCAGGTCTTGATCCAAAGGTGCCAGAAAGCTAATCACGTAGTTTGTAAAATCAGATTGTTTATGCATGAACAAAAGTTATAAATAAATCCACACAGAACAGACCTTGTATGAGCCAGCTCTTTACTACTACGTCCCACTTTCCCAAAGATAAATTCACATTGGGTAGGATGAGCTCCTAGCTGCTCTACTTCTTTCTACTCTGGCTCAGTTCCTATAGCCTGTGAGCCCACAGACAGTATCTGAAGTAAGCCTTTATTAAATACACATGAATTTTACTTTGATTAGTGCCTATTAAGATGGACTCATGTCCATTAAGATATGGTTTATGGGAAGAAATGAGTCATTGTGTCTTTGGATTCTTGGCCATGGAAAAAAACATTGGGAAAGAACTGTTGCTAAAAGTTCTTTAATGTGCCAAAGAAATGTCTCCAGATGGAAGCGGCTTAGTAAGGTCTGTCAAAGCATCATGGTGTGACTGTGTGAGGGAGTTGCAACCTACTCTTTACACAGTGCCAGCAGCTCATTTCTTCTTCCCATCTCTGTGGGCTTGTTAAGTAACATGACATTCTCAATGCAGTTCTGCACCCACCCCTGGAAGACAGCATTAATGTTAAGTTGGTATCTTCTACTAGGCTCCAATCCAACAAAATACTTAAACACTTACTTTAAAATACATGAGCAGTCTTGGTGAAGGCAATATAACTACTTAAATGCTTAATTGCTTACTGGATCAAGGCAAAGAAGCTGGGTGTTAGGTAAAGAACTCATGCACAAGGACAATTGAAATCATGTCCCATTAGAAGGATGCAACTGTACTTTGACAACTTAAAAACACTGATATTTCTGTTTGTCACCAAACTTCAGAAACATTTTTTTCTTTTACTTTTATCAATAATTCTGTGCATTCCAATTACAATATTCCTATTTACAAAGTGTTTTAGGACTAACCAACAAGTATGAATTTATTAAATTTGGATTTGCTATTAATTCTAAATAAATCCATGTAGGTGGTCTAGGAGCACTAGAGGTACACCAGTACATTGGTCTGAAATCAGATCAGTACCGATATAAAGAAAATTGACTGTATCAGAAATTGGTTTTCTTTTGCTTGATGTGGCTAATAATTTGGCTGATAAATGCCCCATGCATGCGCAGAGCCACAGCACAACATATAGGTGGCAAAGAGCACAGCCCAGCAGTGTGGAGAGCTGCATCCAGCTGGTAAGTCTGTTGTGGTGGAACGGGAAAGGGGAGGGAAAAACAACCCCTGCCCCAGCCCCAGCCCCACTTCCTCCCTCACTGAAGGGGCCTCAGTCTGCCCCCTCCATGCCCCTTTCTTTCCCCCACCCCACTACAACAGACTTACCAGCCAGATCCTGCTCTTCAAGCTGCTGGCCTGCATATCAGAAATTGAATCAGTATCGGCCATTATGCCTCCTTAAAAATTGGCTACCAGTATCAGCCCCAAAAATCTCTACTGATGCACCCCTAAGGAGCACCATGTAAAAACCCTTTTTGTACAGTTGTAAAATTTGTAACACCCAAGAAGCTAGCATCAATTAAACATAAACAAGGTTTAGAATTGAATGGTAACTTTGTAAAAAGCTGCAGGAACCTTTTTGACCATTCTTCAATTTTCTCCTGAATTTAAAAAATAGCAATGCCTCTCCACAGGGAATCATGAACTATTTAATAATAATTTAACATAACCAGAGAAACAGTAATCTTCATGACTGAATATGGCTTGTTCAGCCCAGATGGGGCTTTATTAACGTTCACTAGGAAAGAGCTATAAATAAATAGTTTATTCTTTGAAGCATCCTACTTTGTGAGTCATAAATCATTTTTTATGAAAAGGTTTGCTCCAAAAGATGTGAACTAGCACTTTGACTAAACACAGCGAGCTGTTGTGATCTGTGTCTAGTTTTATTGTGTGGTTACGTTAGAGGCCCCCTACATGTTTAAGGTATCGTGCAATGAACTGGTTAATTGCTCAGTTACCTTAAGACCAGCTACTTGTATAAAGTACTTATTACACGTATAGCTCCAACCAGCTATAAAGTTAGACCTCAAAAATGGTCTAACTCTGTAGGTGGTTACTATCAAGCTTTAAACCATGCCCACCGTGAAACCCCGGGGCTCTAGGGATGGAGGCAGCCATGATCCTGAGGGCTCAGGTGTGTGTGAAACTCCTGGGCCCTGCAGATTGTGACTGCTGCATTCCCCAAGCCATGATCCCCAGGGTCTGGGGGTTTCACACACCCCTGAGCCTGGGAGACTGGGCCCCTGCCCCACACCAATAAGGTGTGATGGGATTGAATATGTGATCTACACAATGGTGCCTTCTCTGGAGGATCATGCCTAGATTCCATCATGCCTTTACTTGCATGTGTAGAGGGTGCCCCAGACATTGTCAGGCTGTGAACTGATTCCTTCTCTTAGTACTTTATCTAACATGCAGATTGCTCAGTGGTGTGTTTTTTATTCAGTTTTGCTTTGGAATTTTATCTGAAAATTAGAGACTAATACAAATAACTAGGCACAGTACATTATTCGGTATACCCATAAAACTCTTTTTTTTCCATAAGTTTCTTTAATATAGAATCAGGCAAGAGCATCAAGTGTTGCAATAGTTACAAACAATCACTGAGATATAGGCTGAAACCATTCAACTCATCAGTTTACTGCTGATATGAAGCTTCAGAAATAGGACCATCCATCTACTCAGTCCTTGCCCTGAACAGCTCAATGGCAGCTGTTTCAGTTTAGCTGGCAGAAAAAAAATAGTGCATGTATATGGACTATTTAAGTAAGTGAATATAAGTAAGACTTACTTATGTTCACTATGTATATATATCCAGTAGTAGGAACACCGTAACATACAAGTCAATACCTTACTGCAGTCAGCAGGCCAGCAGGCTCTGATATTATGTGTCTCATAGATGAATAATGTAGATACTCAGCAGTGTCAAAGTACCTGAGCAGCAGGCAAGAGAATGGAACAATTTTGTATTCTATAATTTTCTCCAACTTCATTGCTGCTCATTTGGCTACAAACAGCAATAACATCTCATCTACTGAATCATTCTAACTACCATACAGTTAAATGACTTCTATATCTTTTCAGGTGGCTTTGCCAGTAATATTTCAATGGAGCTCAGTGGATTTCAACAGCCTAATGACGTGAATGAAGTCCCACTAGAGGCAGTTATGTTCAGCTCAGACACAGAGGTCTGTTTCTACAGATAAGACTGCAGGATCGGGGATTGAAATAAATAAACGATATACTTTAAATCAAAATGAAACTTCTATTTATCCCCTCTATAACTGTGTAACAATGACATTCCCACAAGAATTCTTTCATCACTCTTAAAAAAGAAATCAAATATCTGATGCAGTCTGAAAGTGAACTGAGGTACGCTCTTAGTGATCACTTTATTTTCCACCCAGCTGTCAGAAACATATTTCAAGCTGTGGATGGCTTTATTCTACTTTCTATGGAGACTCTACGTAGTATCACTCAGTTCCTTAACCTTGTTAACAAACACTTCTCAGGACACACTACAGCTGGATTTTTTTAGATGTTGCTACTGTTGGAATTCTGTTTTCTCCACACAAAATGATATGTTTCCTGTGTAAAACAGTTCAGATCCCACAGTGATTACTTAAACAAAACTCCTACTGAAGTAAATGGATTTTTTTTTGCATTAGATTGAAGCAACTGAGATAATTTGTAGTTCCCCTCTAGAGGGTATGATTTATTTTCAAGATCACTTTTACATTTCAGTTAAAAACTAAGCTATGGAACCACTGCTATTTTATATATACAGAATCATAGAAAAGTAGGACTGGAAGCAACTTCAGGAGGTTATCTAATCCAACCCCTTGCTCAAGGCAGGGTCATCGCTGTCTAAACCATTCCAGTCAAGTGCTTTGCTAACCTGCATTTAAAAGCTTCAAAAACTTCTCTATATAGCCTGTCCCAATGATTCACCATTCTCATAATGAAAGAGTTCTTTGTAATATCCAGTCTTGCTGCAATTTAAGACCATTGCTTCTTGTCTTGTCCCCAGAAACCACAGAAAACAGTCAATTACCATCTTTGTATAAGCAAGTTTCAGGCATTTGAAAACTGTTATCAAAGTCAACCCTCAGTCTCCTTCAACTGAAATAATTCCAGTTCTTTCATCTTTTTCTTGTAAATCAGGGTTCTTAGACCTCTAATAATTTTTGTTGCTATGCAATGGATTCTAATTTGTCTGTGTCATTCTTGAAGTGCAGTGCCTAAAACTATATGTAGTACTCCAGATGAGGCCTCACCAGTGCCAAATAGAATGGAAGGATCACTTCCCTTGACTTGCAAGTGATGTTCATACTAATACAGCTCAGTAAGCTATTAGCTCTTTTTGCACAAACACTCTTAACTCATTGTGAAGAAGAGGAGGAAAGAGAGATAACACTTACCGGGAGTGAGGACAAGCTGGTGAGGAGAGAAATGACACCACAGACAGAGAGGAGAGGCCCCAGGAGACATGGTTTCAAAGCATTGCTCTGTGTGGCTACACCAGTCCCAGAGTGGCAGAAGCATGGTGTGAGAGATGGTGGAGTGTGGGAAGCGGAGGGAGCAAGAGCACAGGGAGTGCAGAGAGCTGGGGAGCAGGGAGTTGCATCCTGAGACCCCAAACATCAGGCAGGACTTCCCTAGTGCCGAAGAGCCAACAGGCAGCTGGCAAGTAAGCTTGGAGGAGCTTGATTAGGCTAGGGGATGCTGGCAGTGAAGATGCCATGGAGCAGAGTGGTGCAAGCAATAGAGGAGCTATGCCGTGGATGGGCCAGCTGGGAGAAAAGTGGCTGGGCTCTATTTGAGGTTTTTAAATATTTAAGTCCCTTCTTTTTTGTTGTTTCTCTGTAGTGCTTGCTATAGCCTCAATGGGCTGGCAGGGTGAGGAGGCCAGATTGGCAGCACTCTTAGCCCAATAGACAGAAAGGGGGAAATCACCTACACAAGCAGAGTAACACTCAAGCAAGGGTGTATAAGCCCCAGACAGGGTTTGGGCTTTCTTTTGGACTCCTTGATTTTTTATTGATCTATTCAGAGGGTGCGTAACCTTCAGAGGGAGAAGGGATAGAAAACACTCTCAAGACTAACCATGGGACTTAGCTGAGGCTGAGAAGAAATCTGGTAGTCTGCGTTAATTTGGTTCCATTGGGACAGCTGTTGAAATGCATAGGAACCCATATGAGAAAAGACAAAAAAAAAAGACAGATTGCCCATTAGGGCCAATGTGCGTAAGTGGCGACACAACATCTGGGTGGCGCTAAGACGAGGTGTAGGGGAGATTGGAGCCCAAGAAGAAATGCAAACCAGATTGTCATTACCCAGCGGCAGTGTGGATTAGCACTTCCCAATTGACAGCATCCTAGGAACATCAAGACATGGCAGAAGAGGGTTGGGACCACCACTGCAAAGTACAGGCTCATGGGACCAACAGTCAAGGCAGGGAAGATACCAGGGTACCGTGTATGCAGCTTTAATCAGGCCAAGCCCCAACACTTGTATTCAGTTTATGGCCCATGTTAACCCTCAAGTCCTCTTTTATAGTACCATAGCATAGCCAGTCATTTTCCAGTCTTAATTTGTGTATTCAGTTGTTCCAGTATAAAGGACATTGCAGTTGTTCTTACTGAATATTATTGAATTAATTTCTCTAGTCTGTCAAGGTCATTCTAAATCCTATTTCTATCCTCCAGAGTGTCTGAACCTCCACTCAACCTGGTGTCTTCTGCAAATTTGCTAAGTGTCCATTCAATTCTATCTTCCAAATCATTAATGAAGATTGCACCCACCTGTCCTCGAACACCCACTCATGTGCCATCTTGGCACGAGCAGTAGAAGATGTCCAGTTTCTGGCTTCGTGGGTTCCCCATGATGGATTTCAGTTGTCCCTCTGCTTTCCCTGAACTCACCTCCCACATCTTTGAATGCTAAGTCAGTGTGGCATTCAGCCTCGAAGTTCCTCTCAGGGAAGACCATTCTGCTTGCAGGATGTTCATGGGGCTCCACCTCCCCTACACCCCAACCTTAAGCCAACCTCTGGCAGGATGCCTAGTCTTAAAATGGCCCTGCACCTGTTGGGATTCGATTATGCAGTCATGTGCCGCCCGGCTTTGGATGTGCATGGCTGTCTGTTGCTCCGTCCCTGTGGTCTTGTTGAATGGATGTCCCTCCCCAGGGTAATCTCTTCCCCAATCCCTCCTGCCATGACTTTGGTTATGCTTTCAGTGGTGGGGTCTGACTGCTGGGGCTTGCCTGAGTCTGGGACCTCTAGGCAGCAATCTTCGGCAAAGCTCCAACCTCCCCTATACCTCGCCCTGAACCCAGCCACAATGGGTTGCTGATGTCTCTCTTGGCCTGACCCTGCTTGTAGGTATTCTGTGCTCTCCTGAAAATACATATTAGGCCTAACCTAATTACCCAAATCAGAGTTATGCTTTATGGGTCTGCACGGTCATCTCAATTCTTTATACAACAAACCCTTCTTCCGATTGAGCCAACACTATGGCTCTATGCCACAAACCTCCCAACCCCTCCAAAGGTGGGAAACAGAAAAACACAAAAGAAAGAATACTATCAATACCCATGGCCTCCTGACTACACCAAAATAGGCCAGCCTAGCCCGAGAGTTTTTAACTGGCCCTGTCCTATGTATGCCTACGCCTGGCAGCTTCCACCTTCTCCCTTCCCTACGGTGGGTCATCTGCAAGTTAGCTGGACCCTCGATGATCCCTCCTGTTCCGCCTACTTTGTGTTCCCCATCGGGCAACTTTATGCGACTGGAGCTTGTCTCCTGCAGCCCCTTCTGCTGCTTAAGCTCTTGTTACCCTCCTGGGGCTGCTCCTGGAGCCTGGCCGAACCCGCACCGATCCCAGCTGGGTTGACGCCTCAGGTTCAGTTGCTCTCCCTCCTTCCTCAGGGCCATCCCTGGTTGCCCCCTTCATCTTTCTGATGTCCTGGATTCCCTCCCTGGAATCCCCCATCAGGATGCGATGTGTCAGCTTCCTCTCCCTCTGGACCGCTGCTGGCATCTTCCTCATGATGGACTTCAAGGCAGCCTTCTGCCCCGTGAGAGGCGGTCCTGTCTTCTCTAACCCCTAAAAGGGGTCCCGGGAATACCTCCCCTGCTGACACGCTTCCCGGTCTCTCTCCTGCTGCCTCACTTGTGATGCCTTTTATCCCCCAGTGCCAGCTCCTCCCATGCCTCTCCCCAGCTGGCTGCAGTTTTAAAAAGACGTGGCTAATGAGCCATGCAGGTCCCACTGCCGCTTCCGGTTTTGCCGCGGCTCCGGCTGCAGGTAAGAGATTCTTCGTCATTTTCTCTCTCTCCTTGTCTTCCCTGGGGTGTTCTGGCCCCCGAGAGATCCCCCTTGACTCCTCGGGGTCCGTCCCTTGTGTCCTTCTTGTGACAGGCCCCCCTTCAGTATGGATGTTGCTTGCATGCACCCTGTGGTTTCGTCCCTGTGCATTGCCCTAGACCATATCCCTCCTGCTCCTTGGGGAAGGATGGTTGGTTGCCTCAGGTCCTAGATCTGGAGCCCTCTTAAGCAGGTCAGCTCTGTTCCTGGAGCCGGTGGGGTGCCCCTGTTGGACAGGGGTAAAGAAAACAAAACAAAGAAAAGAAGAAAAAAAGAAAATGCAGGAGAAAGCCCAAAGGATCTTCTAGTACAATGTCCTAGTGGCTGGCTCTGCAAGCCCTCCTGCTCATGCTTGGCAGTGCTCCTTCAACACTGGTCCCTCATGGTCCCCTTATCCTTTCTGCCCCCAGCCCAGCTCCAAGACCTGGTACCTGGGAGCGATCATGCAGGTAGACTCCTGATCCCTCAGGGTCAGCTTCAGCCTCTCCCTCCATGTCACCGCACCCATCGTGCCATGGTCTGGCGGCTCCACCACCATACGCCCCCCGGCAGTTTTTAGGGGTGAGTCACCCCAAAAGCTCCTCCCCTTTTGGGGCTCAATTCCAGTAGCTCAGGTGGGGAAATCCCTTGTAGCCTCTGCTGCCACTCACTGTCCAGGTGATCCCTGCTTGCACTGGCTCCACCCTTTGCTGGCGCAGAGAGCCTCTGCCTCCTCACTCACTCTCCCCTCCATACTTCCGGCAGCCGCTTTTATCCTTGTTTACTAACAAGTATGTCATATGAAGCAATGTCAAAATATTGCCAAAGCCAACATATATCTCATCCACTACACTACACAACACTACTCTTTCCCCATCACCCCTCATAATTATGAGAGATTCAAGACAGTATTAACTAATGACTACAAACCTACTAGTTTTAAATCTGTGTAAAATAAATTGAGGTGACCTAATTTTTAGCCCTCAAACATCAGGTCATGGTAATCTTGGCTTCCAGGAGTTTAAGCAGGTTCAGATCTGAAAAATTCTAAGCAAAACCCAGGTGCTACTGGAAGAAGTGTTGGTGATTTAATTGCTGACATTCTTAGCCACCAAAGCCTCAAGCTGATGTTGTCAAGGGTCTGATTAGCTCCCAATAACACCTTCTGTGTAGGTGTGAGTGAGAGATAATTAAGTACAGTGATTTTGGGGTCAGAATGAAGCCAAGGGCCTGACCACTTGTGATCATCATTAAAAATGTCATAGCGCTTATTTCACAGTGGTGTGCATTACACCAGTATTCTGATCAAACAATAATTGAGGTGATTACATTATATTGATATTGATAGTCCTTATTGTTTCAAGTGAATATTGTAATGCCCTGTACTAAAAGTGTGGTACAATGTTCCTATGCTGTAATTCTGATTTTCCTGAATTCCTTTTGTCCCAAAGGAGATCCTGTCTTACAGGATTAGTTTTGTTGAACAATACTGGGAGCATCTACAGGAGATGCTTAATGAGCAGAAAACTGATTTTACTGAGCATTAGCACAGCTGTCAAAAACCATGCTAATGTGCTAATACACAGTAGATTTAGTCTAATGCTCATTGACGTCACTTTGAAAGTGTTCATTTGTGCTAATGCACAATAGTGCCAATGACAGTGGTTACAGCACATTTATTACCTGTAATTCTGGTGCATTAATGAATGTGTAGATGCACCCACCGAGCCTGATTCTTCATATTTCTTGGGGCATTTATTTTCCTTGAGAGCAGGCACAAGTTTTAAAGGGCTAGGACTGCAGGTAAAATAGGTGGCTGCATTTCAATTGCAAGTGAAATTATTCCTATATGTAGGCTAGAGTTCTATTTAAGACAGACAAGGTTTTTTGGGTAAATGTGATATCTTTTATTAGACCAACTAAATAGTTGGAAAGATTATTCTTTGTAAGCTTTTAGGTGCAAACACCCTTCTTCAGGCAGAGGAAGAGTTGAAGACAAACACCTGAAGAAGAGTGCTTGTATCCAAAAGTTTGCAAAGAACAAGTTTTCCATCTATTTAGTTGGTCTAATAAAAGATATCACATTTACCCAAAGAACTTTGTCTGTTTATGTCCTTAAACCAACATGGCTACAAGCAACACCCTTGAAACACATTAAGATTAAAGATGTTACTTTAAGGGACACAAGATGCGAATATTTATTAGCAAAATAGAAATAAATCAAAAGCCTTTAATGCTGGTACAACACAAAAGATTTCTTCCCAGAGGTAAATCCTTGTAAGAGACAGAACTATTTAAAGAGAATAAATGTACTGTGGTCTTCAAGAAAAATAGGAGGGTTCCAATAAAAATGGATGGTTTCAATAAAAATGAATGTTTATTGTGCAAAGAGATTGAAAGCAAGGAGTTGCAAATGTCAGCTTAAAGTTAATTTTTGTGTTTGTCTTGCATAGCAATGAACATTAGCTTGGTATAAATTTGAAAGGCAAGATTCCCTGCTAATGTTTACTTAGTAGAAAGCAACTATAAAAGCAAATAATTCAAAATTATTACTAAGGATTAAATGATAAGCTGAAAAAATGGTTCAATGATGTTCCAAGTAGAAAAGTGTGTGGTACTAATGCTTGGAAGCGGAAATGCAATTTAGTGAGGAAGCACTCAGCAGAGCAGGGATTGAAGGAATGACTTAAGATGAGCATTAATATTACATTAAACTATATCCAGAATGTCTGACAGAAGAAAAATAAATGGCAGACGAAACTGATGAACATTAATCAGTTAAAACATAAATAAACTATATTACTTGTATAATTGTAGCATCTAAAGGTTCCAAGCAGGCTTAAAGGCCTTGTCTATTATTGTGCTTTCACAGAATCAAATGCATGACCCTGCCTCAGATAGCCTGCAGTTTAGAACCTGATCCTACAGTAAGTTTGGGGTGGATAAATCCCCCAGGCCTATGTAGAGAACTATTGACACTCATCTTCCTGATGCTTTACAGAGCAAGATACTTTAACACCTAGAATAAGAAAATGACTGACTTGCCTGTATTTCCCTTTCTCATACCAGACAGAAATATTTTAAAATTTAATTCTTTTAGTTTACTACATTCCTCCAAACTGTGAACAGATGTAATATGAATCCTGTACTGCTGAGGTGTTGTCTTGTTTTCTGCACTGTAGATCTAGATTTCATACCCTTTATGAAGTGTATAAGCAGAGACAGGGGGACCAGGGCACCAGCCTTGGAAGCTAACTTTGGTTAGGCAAAAAGTGGCAAAAAAGGTGGCTGCACTGCTGACCTATGCATCAAAACCACACAGAGTGGAGAACAGCCTCGTTATGCCTCTACATTCACCAGTTCTGTCCACTAATGAACTGACAAAAATGTTGTTAGTTAACCTGTCTTCAAGTCTTGTTATGCTTTGTTAAGCTTTAGTAGGAAATGTACCCACTGTATCAAATTTTTAGTTTTACTACTTTAGGCTTGATCTTGTTTGTCAACCAAAACAAAACAATTAAATGGAGCTTTTCTCCCATATATTTAACCAATGAGAAAAAAATTCTGATGCTGCCTATGATGAAATGACTTGTATTTGCTGGAAGAGCCTGGTGACTCAATACTAAAATGATATGAACTGAGGATTAATGTGTTATGTGATCATTTGTCCTACGTAAGTGATATATTCATATTTATTGTGAAATCTCTCAAAAGCCATGATATTGAGTTTTGCCACATGAATACATTCACCTTTAAAGAAGTAATAGACTAGCCTTTTTCTTTGAGACAGAAGGTAAAATGGTAAATGTTTATGGAAGCCATATTACCTTGTCACAGTGTAACACTGATTTGTTGCACTGAAGACTTTGTTTTGAACTAGTGATAAAAGCATTGACAAATGAAAATCTATCATTTGTTGGCTGTAGGAAGGAAGAGACTAGTTAGTGTAGAAGGAAGAGAGGGTAGAAATTTAATGTAAAAAAAACCTTTGCATGCAGAACAGTTGTATGCATTTTTCCTTCCTAAGTAGTTTTTAGTAACTTAGTACTTGTTTACGGGTCCAAATCCTGAAGACCTTACCCAGTTCTTCCTTAGGCGTGTTAACTTATGCAGGGTGTTGTCCTGTGGGGCCAGGCCAACCCTCAGGATCTCAATATTGCGCTGTTAGATAGGAGGGTGTGGTGTACAATTGCACATACACACACTCAAAAATCAATTAGGTGCATACACACACACACTGCCAGCTCAGGCACATACACCTCCAAACCAGCCTAAGCACATGCATACCTATCACCAATTCAAGCACATACACTATACGCCCCAAAAGTTAGACACAGATCACTAATTCATATATCATGCACACAATGACACACACACATATATATATACACACACACACACTCACCTATTCACACACATACAACCTACCTACACATACACAAAGGTAAGTTCCTAACTTGGATGGTACAATGTATATGTGTGTGCTTGGGGTACCTGGGATACTTGGGTGAGGTTCAGGTGAGAGAGAGAGTTAAAGTGTAGGCAGTGAAAGTTGCCAGAACCAGGATTAGAACCAGTGGACTACAGAGAAGCTGGCTGAGGAATGGGTTTACTTAAGGTAGACTGGGGCTGGAAACTGAGGCAGACAGCTGAGATATTGGGGGAGGGGCAGATAAGTGGTGGCAAGGAGGAGACAGCCAGGAAAGAAACTGAGGCAGAAACCTGGTTGCTCAGGGGAAAAGGAAAAGGCAGTGGGGATAAGACAGTGGCAAAGAAACAGGGCTTTGGAGGCAGAGAGAAGGTCAGGACTGGTGTTGGAGGTGGCAATGAGCCAGAAACAGGAGAGGGAGAAATGAGATAGAAGTTAGAGGGGCGAGGAGCAGAGATTGGAGCAGGGCCAAACCATAGTAAAGCAAAACCCAACTTCGGGGTCCAAATAACAGTTTTATTAAATAGCCAACACACTACACAGCCCATGAAGTTATTGGTTCCCGCCCCCCCCCCACACACACATACTCACAATGGCAGCAGGAGAAATAGACTCAGTGGAAGGCTGGAGCTCAGGTAGGGAGAGAAGTAGAGTCCAGGTCCTTGGTTGAAGAGGGGTTGGGGGGTAATGGCTACCTATCCAGGCTGAACAGGGGTCCTTGTCCAGTAGGTTTTGTCCAGAGGGGGGTTGCCAGAAGGACCTCGGGGTGGATAGGTGGTGTGGCATGGTGCTGGTCCAGACAGAGAAGGCATCCCACTGGGTCTGTCTTCACTGCCCCTTTTTATAGGGGCAGACCTTGTGTGACCCTAGTAACAGGAGGCATGCCCAGGCCAGGGTCAGCCCCATGGCATACTGAGCCATGTGTGCTCCATGCAGGGAAGTGCAGTTTCGGGTGTCTGTAATGGTGGGGTACAATGGTAGAGTTGCTGGTTCTGCTGAGTGTTTTCTCTTTCAAATGCTGGGTTCTCGTCTCTGTTCCTGGGTTAGGTCCATGGTTCTTGGATGAATTAATGCGAGGTGATGGCCTGGTCATTACAGGCCATCTAGCAGAGGCCTGCTACTATTGTATTTCCATCATTCCCAATCACTCTTATTCATCTGGGAACCAATTTACATGGGAGGGGTATATGAATCATACAGTTGCAACACAGGTGATGCCCAGGCAGAGGACACAAAATGAAGGCTTGACATACAAAGTTGAAACTTGACATGACTTACGCTAACTTACATATATAGGCCTAAAACAGTAATCACACAATATAAAAGCAGTACAAACATAATAATTATCACTTATAAAACAGTAGGTATCGATATCAAAATAGCAAGGAACTTATTTGCAAAGAGGGAAGAGAAAAATAAAACTTACTACCTGAAATAAAATGTTAAAGTTTATCCTACATCTTAGCTTACTTATACTTCTCTTTAGGGAATAGAGAGGGAGGGAAAGTCAGAAATGGTTGGGGAAGGGGAGGGAATGCATTTTAAAATAAATAAAAAAAAAAAGAAAAACTGTGGATTTTGCTACATGGTTTTGTTTAGACAGACCTAGGGTTTTGCGCATCATTATTTGGGTGCTTTATGCAGAGGTTAACTCCATGCATTCCTCCAAATATTTGTGGATATTAATTTTGCTTTTAACACATTTTTTATTTGACTTTTTAAAAAACCTGTGTGGAGCAGCTGTCATTGCTTTGTAAGGAAGTGAGGTGCAGCTCTAAAAAAGCGAAAGTAACCCCTCAAGCTGTCTGGGGCTGAGGCTGGATACCAAGTTTACAGAAAGTTCTTACTACTCTGGTATGTACTGTTTAAATAATTTTTTTTCATTGTTTAAAAGTAAGGTATCCAGACTTTAAAAAGGAGAACAGCACATAACTGAGCCGAACACCTATAAAGGAGGTAATGCACAGCAGTGAATGTGACAGCAGTTCTGTCCCACAGCGGTAAAGCCTCATTATCCTTGTAAGAAATGTGGTACCCGCCAGTGACTAACACTATCGATGGTAAGGTACTGAAGCATCTTCTAATGAGCTTCACTGCACCTGATTTGGTATGAGAACAACTTATACACACTGCAGGTTACCAAGTAAATGTAGGAAGTACGTAACATAACAAAAATACACAAAGACAGCTGCTTTGGCTTGTCAGTGTTTGGAGTGGCAGAACCAGAAACAAGCAACAGAGGAAGGAGAAAAGTAGGTGTTTTATTCTGCCCTTATATGGGTAGCCTCACCTGCTTGCTTTATCACATGCAGAGTTAAGGGCAGGTCTGTGGGTGCACCAAGGTCTGGATAACTATGGTTGATACTGTTATGAAAAGGAATGCTGGAAAGCCTGTGTGTGGCCGGGGGAGGGGCAGGATTGTTTGTTTGCTTTTGGAAAGGTATAAAAGTGAGTTTGCTTCATACCAGATTGGGGTAATAATTGCCTAATCTGTGGTGCATCTGCAAACAAGAATGAAGGTTTCTCATGCCTCATCTTGGAATGGTAGAGAAGAAAATGAGGTGCTGCTTTCTGGCCTAGGCTACAGGGATCCAAGACCGTAGAAATGCAACGCTGAGCCAATGCCTCATTTGCTTCTGTCACAAGTGTGATACCATGGATTTGCTACCATGGATAATTACCAGAACTGTCCGAAGAGTATGAGAAAGCACTGGAATTTCAGCAGAAAAGTCTGAACCATTCTTACTTATTTTCTCAACTTCTGTGGTGTAGTAAGGATAAAAAGATAAATCAAATTAATAATGTGTTTTCCCTGTCATTTTTAACCCAAGAACACTCAGTGAAAGTTTAGCTTTACAACGTACCTCTCAGCTCTGTGATGGATAGCTCATAGGAAATCAGAATGCAATTAAGATATGTAAAAACTATGTTGGTCTGAATGAATATACTTGGGGAGGAGAGTTTTCATGGTATTTTCCCCACATAATTTTGAACAAAGAAGATTGGATTAACCATAATATAAACTCATCTAAGAATATTAACCAAATACTGGTCCAGTATTATGACCCAGCTCTGCATGGTTTATGTCTAAAATGACTGCTGAGTGAATGGATAAAAATGATGTTGCTCAGTTCTGCCAAATTGAAAGTTCAGTGCCCAACAGATTGGTGTTCCTTTACTTCTCAATACTTTGTAGAGAAGGCTAAAAAGAGTGGGTGTTATCTTCACCACTGTTATTGAAAAAGTCAGGAGAAGGAGGCTTTCATGCAACCTGAAGCCTTTGATACTTGGAATGACTTGGGATTGGATAGGTTATTTGTATTACATATATTTTTGATTGCTGGATTTTTTTTCTTTAGGGAACGTTTCTGTCTTCACTGCTGACTGGAGCGATAATGAATGGATTAGCTCTGTAACATGAACCCTATGTCCGGAGGTAAAATTGGTTAGCACAGTATATACTTCTCAACACCCTTGTACTTGTAGCATTTAAATTGGCAATATCCACCATGAGCTTATTAAGTCTGTGGTGTCTGACATGAGACAAGGAAGTAGAAACTTGGAGTGTCAAAGATATTTAACTTCAGCTAGACCATGCTGAAAATAGCTGTATTTGGAGGGGTCCTCTATCTGGATTACTACTGTTGAAGAGACTGCAAAAATATTAATATGGTGTGTTTAAATGCAGCAAGTGAACATTTTCTAGAAACACCTATGTATTTAAAAACAAAAGGAAGAATTATGCTGGTTGTCTGTAGTATACTTTTGAATGCTACTGAGATATTTTTTCCCCTTCCTGGAACATTGCTGTACATATTTGATCTTTTGCAGAATCAATGATAAACTTGCTATATGAGTTGTTTTGTTCCTGCTAAGCTTTTTAAGTAAATGCTGTGCGTCTGAAAAATGCTGGAGTGAGTGCACTAAAAGCAAAATCCTCTGTTTAGTCCTAGAACACGGACACTTGTCAGTGAAAACTTATAATGTGCTTCCCTGCCAAAGGCAAAACTTGTTCCAGACTGAGGGAGTTGTATAAAACATTCAAACCTTGGCCTCCCTGCTGAGATTCTCAACAAGGACTCCAACTAATGTCAATGCTTGGTTTGATTTGTACACTAAAACTAGACTGAAAACAATGCATCTTGCATAAGCCACTGATTATCATGCCAGTCATGGTAAAAAAATGTTGATGCTACAGGGATGGATGTGCACCAGTGATACAAAGGTTAATTCTCTCTATACTATTAGTATTCTCCCAACTCCATACTCTATTTGCTTCCAAAAATTAGAGTCCGCTTAAAGAAAAAAGCAATAAAGGGGAAAAAAAATAAGGCACATGACTGTTGCAGAAGAAAAATATATAACTGGTAGACAATGAGAGATTTACTAGCAATAAAATTCTCTTCCCTCCTACAGGCACAAGCTGTAGTATTTGTGACCTGAAACACTTACACCCTGGGTCCTCCTCATTTTGAAGACAGAGTAATCTGATAGATATACAGATGCATGTGAATGAGTACCTAAACTGTGAGTCAGAGTAGTGCTGATGTTTGAGGGCCAGCCCTGTCTCAGCCACCAGCTGTTCCTTTGGCACCTGTAGCTGAGCAAACTTTTCAAATGACCTTTCCGTATCCTCTCCAGCTTCAAGAGGAATACTAGAGTAGTAGAAGCTGTTAAAAAATAGGCACAAGTGTGGCCGAATAAAAAGGATAATCGTTTCCTCCACACTTTCAGAGCAACAGTCCCCCTGGCTGGAAAATAATAGCAATACCAGCCATGTCCAGGCCTCCCTACAGCTTCCTCTCCTTCTCCTGGAAGAGCACTCATTGTTTTCAAAGCAGTACTGGTGTGGAGTACCAGTTATAGTAACCAGTTTAGTTACTAGTTATAGTGGCACAGTAACTAAATCATCTTGCTGTGGGTTCAGAGATATGATTTACCTCTGTTGATAAAGCTGTAAATGGGCACCTGGCCATCTAGGGTGGGCACCAAAAGGTTGATGGACTTGATGTTAGCCACAGCACTTGCTTGCATGGTGTTGGCTAAGGAAACTCACATGCCTTAACTATGCAGTTCTTGTGGACCACTAGGCTTGAAATTACCCTTGACCTGAAGAGCCATAAGTAATCTAAATAATGCCTGGAAGACAAATTTCAGAAGGCCACTTCTATCAGTATCTATACAGAAACCAGTATGCAGTATGCAGAGCTTCTTACACAGCTTTATTGTACACAGCATGCAGAGCTTCTTACATAGCTTTATTTTGTGTCTTGGAGCTTATCAGAAAATGGAAACAAAAAAATGGGTTTTTAAAAAATATTTTAATTTATTGTCTGCCAAACATTCTATTCCATACAATTTCATAGATCTGCCCAGGCCTATTAAAATGTGGAACAGGTAGAAGAAAGCTAATATAGGACAAGAAAGTAGAAGAACTACGGCACTTCCTTCTTTGGAATGTAAACAAATCTAATCTCAGCTGGTAACTCAACTCCACCTCAGGCTTCCCCTTACTCCGAGGTCTTCAGGGCACGGTCTTTCTGATTACACCCCATTTTCATTGTGTAGGCCCTCAATCAGATTTAGCACAGGTCCTTTTATTTAGGGCTGCTCATGTGCAGGTGCCCTCATCAATGAGTTGACCCTTAGGTTCCCTCAACTTAGGGATAATTTCTCAATTGATTTAGTCCCCTTTGGGAGACCTATCAATTGGTCTATCTCACCCTTGGCCATAGCATGCCTGTGACTTCCCAGGCGGTATCTCTCTGGCTGGCAACACCCATCACCATCCCATTAGTTCAATACTCAAGTGTCTCAGAGTGACCCTTGCAGGTACTCTCTGCTTGCAGAGGCTTACCCCATGTCTCAACCTTGCCACCATTGGGTTGCTTTGTTGCTCTTCTTCCACTGGCTACTCTTCATTGATGTACTCAAATCCCAAGGTTTGCCCTAGGATCAGACTAGGTCTGTATGGCTCCCACTCTCCTCTGTGCCTCCACATAAACAGGCACTGCACATTCCCTTGGAGCCAGTGCTTTCCCCTCTCCAGGGGCACTCTCCTTCTTGAGTCTGCCAGGCCCCTGTGAGGGGGCAATCGTGTCCAGCTTCTTGGTCATGTGAGGGAACACATCTGGGGTCGTTGGAGGCCAGGACCTGCAGGTACTTCTGGATTTACTCCCAGACAAGCTGTCTGATGGCAGTGGAGACCTAGCTGTGCCTGGGATGCCTACTAGTTCCTGGTAAAGGGGATGGCCAGTGACGCCAGGATGAGTTGACTGATGATGGCATGATCCTGGTGCAGTTCCCAGGGCATGTAAAGCAGTGGCCCCAGTTCCAGCTAGGGTCCCGCTTGTAATAGGAGCTGAGAGGTAGCTTCCTATTACACCTAGGATATAAGGTCCCAGGTTCAAATCTTTACTGTTCCTGATGCAGTGTATCCTGGTTACCCAAGAGATTGCCTTAAACACTGGGCCATAATTCATGGAGCTCTGTCTTACATCAGACTTAATAATAAGCCCAAGGCCTAAAAAAACCTCAAAATCCAAAATATCACCTTTGTACTAAAAGGGACACCTTTCCATTTTTGCAAAACATTCCAAGATTTTATTTTATTTTTTTCTCATCCTGACAGAAAAGAAATTCTGGAATTTCAGAAGTGACTGAAATGGAATTATTTCTGTTTGACCAGCTCTTGCTCGAAATCTTTCGTCTGATACAGGGAAGGAAATAGGCCAATGATATTCTGAAGTGTGTACACAGAAAGTTATTGCTTCCTCTACGTAAATGGCCCTGGGAACAACAGTGACGCAGTACTGATCCCAGCTCCAGATACCTTTACCTTATTACAAAAAAAAAAAAAAAAGAATACCTTGATAGTTTAAAAGAATGAGCAACAAAAACTTAGGGAATCAGAGAAACAGACAAAAATATGAGAGATAAAAATCCATCATTTCATAGATTTATAGATTTCATAGACATTAGGGCTAGAAGGGACCTCGGGAGATCATCGAGTCCAGCCCCCTGCCCAAAGGGCAGGAAGTCAGCTGGGGTCATAGGATCCCAGCAAGATAAGCATCCAATTTACTCTTGAAGGTGTTCAGTGTAGGTGCTTGAACCACCTCTTCTGGCAGACTGTTCCAGACCTTGGGGGCTCGGACAGTAAAGAAATTCTTCCTTATGTCCAGCCTGAAACGGTCTTGCAGGAGTTTGTGACCATTCGACCTTGTCATCCCTTGCAGCGCTCTGGTGAACAAACGTTCCCCCAGATCCTGGTGGTCACCCCTGATAAACTTATAGGTGGCCATCAGATCACCCCTGAGCCTACGCTTTTCCAGGCTAAAGAGTCCCATGGCTCTCAGCCTATCATCGTAAGATCTGTTTTCCTGACCTCTTATCATGCGCGTGGCTCTCCTCTGGACTCTCTCAAGCTTCTCCACGTCCTTTTTGAATTGTGGAGCCCAAAACTGGACGCAGTACTCCAGCTGCGGCCTCATCAAGGCCGAGTACAAGGGGAGAATGACGTCCCGGGATTTGCTCGAGAAGCATCTATGGATGCAAGCCAGCGTTTTGGTCACTTTACTAGCCGCAGCATCGCATTGCAGGCTCATGTTCATCTTGTGGTCAATGATGACCCCCAAGTCTCTTTATTCTGTAGTGCTATCCAACGTAGCACTGCCGAGCCTATAAGGAAGCTGCAGGTTTTTCCTCCCAAGGTGGAGAACCTTGCATTTTTTGGTGTTAAACACCATCAGGTTCTCGTCCGCCGATTTGCTGAGCTTGTCCAGGTCAGCCTGGATCACCCGCCTATCTTCTGGCATGGATAATTTGCCCCAAAGTTTGGTGTCATCGGTGAACTTGGCCAGTCCACTCCTGACTCCAATGTCCACATCATTAATGAAGATGTTGAACAGTATGGGTCCCAGGACAGAGCCTTGAGGGACCCCACTGGTCACAGGGCACCACAATGAGTGACTGCCATCGATTACAACCCTCTGGGTCCGACCATGGAGCCAGTTTCCCAGCCAGTGGATCGTGGTGGAGCCAAGGCCACAACTGGGCAGTTTGGCCAAGAGGTGATCGTGGGATACCAGATCAAAGGCTTTTTTGAAGTCAAGATATATGACATCAATCTCTTCTCCCTTGTCCAGGTGATAGGTCACCTGGTCATAGAAGGAAATGAGATTGGTCGAACAAGACCTACCCGCAACAAACCTGTGCTGGCTATCCCTTAGAATGTTAGCCTGGGCCAGTCCCTCAAGGATGGTCTCCTTAATAAACTTTTCTAAGATCTTCCCCAGGATAGAAGTCAGGCTAATGGGCCTGTAGTTAGCCGGATCCACTCTCCTCCCTTTCTTGAAGATCGGCACCACATTGGCCTTCTTCCAGTCTTCGGGCACTATACCAGAGCGCCAGGAGTTTTCAAAGATCCGTGCCAGGGGCTGGGCTATGACGCTCACCAGCTCCTTGAGTACCCTGGGGTGCAGATTGTCAGGGCCGGCTGACTTGAAGGTATCCAGCTTCTCAAGGTGTTCCTTCACGAGGTCAGCATTGATGGAGGGTAGGGGATCCCCATCACCCGGATCTCCCTGTCCCATAGCAGGCATGGGCGTCCCATGGGACTGATGAAAGACTGACGCAAAATACCTATTTAATAGGTTGGCTTTTTCCTGGGCGTCAGTTGTCAGTTGCCCCATCTGGTTTAGCAGGGGTCCAACATTGCCCTTGTTTTTCCTCCGGCTCCCCACATAGCTGAAAAAGGACTTTTTGTTGTCCTTGATGCTTGAAGCTAGTTGGAGTTCAGTTGCAGCCTTGGCTTTCCTGGTTTGCTCCCTAAAAGATAGTATTGGACATAACTTACAAATATTTGCAAGTTTCTAATCTTACAGGAAATAAAGGAATTATTGTTGAGGATAAAGTGGGGTTTAATTTGGAATAAAGGGGTAAAAACTTTAAAATATGAACAATTTAGAGAAAATTGTTCTGGTACCAAAATATTTTAAACTGCATAATATTCTCCCTTGTGAAGTGGTAAATTCTTCTTTCCATTGCATGAGACATTTAAAACTAAATGAATTCTAGTAAATGTACACTAAGTAGGAAATCTACACATGCCAAGATGTGGACTGCATCTAATGCAGGCTTTTCTATCAGTTACTGTGATGGGTCTATGAATATAATAAACTTGCAGAGCAGCTACAGTTATGATTTCTTACATCACTTCTTAGAAGAATGGAAAACATGGAGTAAAATTAAAAAGAGAACAAAACCCTAATACTGCCCTTCAAACAATATGTTGTATATTTTATATGGACAAGATATGACCATACAAGCAAGTGCTTAGCTTATTTTAGCAGACTTTCTGAGTCTATGAAAACAAAAGAGGGCTCATTCTTTAGGCCCATAAAAGGGCTTTCATTCAGAAAATATTGCATTAAATTTAAGATTTTAATCTGGTATTTTCAAGTGTTTTAGCCAGTCTGAAATGGTCTATGGAAAGGCCTTTCTAATAAAAGCATAAGCCAATCAACACAAAGACAGTGATAAAAGTAAAAGTCAAACATGATTATTCTGGAATTGCATAACCAGCATGAGAATGTTTACTTTTTTTATCCCTTTAAAATGGATAGTATACTCTTTCCAGTAGAATGGGAGTCAGCTTATTCTAACTCGTGTTCTCCAAATCTCAGCCCAGCTGTATTGCAACAACATTTTAACATCAACAGCTCTGCATGTTCCTGTGAAAATATTCAGGAAACAACATTTGCTACTTTGCAGAGATAAAAAAGTACCCTGGTTTATTTAATGTTTTCAGTTTTATCGTTTGAAGAATACCCTGTACCACTCTAGATGCATACTTCTTTATTTTCTGTAGAGTGTGTTCATTTTGCTGATGATCTATAATTCTCTTTCCCACAAGGTAGGGATTAATTAAAATGCTTTAAACATACTGTTAGTAAGATATTAAAATTCCCACAAGTAATTCAAAGGATACAGTATCCATGTTTGTGCATCAAATTATTGATTACTATATCTGCAATCCAGACTGCCATCAAAGTCTTATCTACCCCTAGTAGCTAGCCCCAGCTCTAAATCTAGTGCCAAAGTCAGCTCTTAAACCTAGTCCAGGACTCCAGGGCGCCCCAATCTCATATTTTGCCCAAGCCAAAGATTCCCAAACTTTTCCTTACTGCATACCCCATTCCAGATTTACCAGCTGCCTGCATACCCCTACCAGCATACAGTCTGGTATATTTTAACTCCTTACATGCCAATTATTATTCTAATGAACATTAAATTCAACATTGCACAACTTCTGCCACATACTACCCAGAGATGTCTTGAGTACCCACAAGGGTACACTTACCACAGTTTAGGAACCCCTGGCCTAAGCTATCAAGCTAGCATCAAGTTCAGTGTTAGGGTTATGTCTCCTCCAGAAACTGAAGTATACTATACCTGAGCTAATAGAGCTCAGCACACTTTAATTTCTGTGCTGAGAAGTGTGTGGAGCTCTGTATTGCCATGGCTAGACTGTTTGTTCACCGTTAGCTTGGGTGTGTCTGCACTGTTGTACCTACCACACAACCCAAGCCAAATCCACACTCACCTCCTGACCATAACTCAATGAATTGTCCAGATATCCCAGCATACCCTACCTCTGAAAACTGGTTCCATTACTAAGCAAGAATTGGCTCCAAACCAGGGCTGCTAAGGATAAATTATCTTGCACAGTGCTCATACACTTGACAGCCCTGTCACATCTCTTCACATCTCCCCTAGATTCTTGTATTTCAGCTGAACAGTGGGGATTGCCCACAGTTGCAAATGTCTGTGGTGCCAGCTGTGGGGGAGAGACAATGCTCCCCTTGTTCTGGGAGCCCAAATCCTAACCCCTAATCCTAACCCTAAAGCCATGAACATCAACGTGTTACAAACCTAACTGAAGCCTAGGTTCCCTTAAAGACACAAGCCAATTCCTATGCTGGGGAATCTTAGCCATATCCTGACCAGGGGGATATAGCAGTCCTAAACTTAATCAGGTCCTGTGGACCCCTCCTAACCACAAGCTGAACCTAGTCCAGGGGGATCTGGCTAGCCAAAATCCAATCCTACTTTCACATTTAATATTGTACCCCACTAAGTCTGAAAGTCTATACTTAACACAGCTTTTTAAAAAAAAACAAATTCTTGATTTGTTTGGGAACAAAAGAAATGCCTTCCTGGCTTTTGGAAAGTTGCTTTTTTACACTTTTATGTTGCATAAAGACTAGCATGCATCTTGCAGGAGGTCCAGTGATGGACTGGGTATAATCACTTCTTATGCTGATAGTAGCCTGCCTTGGTATTTCTTGGCGGTATTTTGAAAATCTATGCAAACATCTATAGTTTGCTCATCAGTTCGTGTTTTGTCTGTGTCTTGCTGGTCCAGTATCTGTAGAACAAATAGTTCAGTGTCTTCCATACATGTGTACACTTTGTATTCATAGTGAGTGCACATACTTGCTGTTTTAGTGCAGTATTTATCTGTCTTTCCTATGCTACAAGAAAGAGGTTTTGTATGTTCGACACATGTAGCTTGCTTCCAAGTGTATAATTTATTCTACGAAAATAATTTGATTTTGAAAAGGTCTTCAAATTGGAGTTCTGATTGGTCTTTACTTGGTTCTTCATAGTATTAGACTTCTGCTTGTCCTTCTTTTTAATCTGTTGTTCTATCCACTGCTGCCAGCTCTAATTATGTTGAGACTATAGGCATACTGAGACATATATGCTTGTTAGCATCAAACACTGTACTAGGCTACTAAGACCTTCTATTGGAGTTTTGTTCTATTAAAGAACAATATTCTTTCAGCATCTTTCTTTAATAGTGATTTCTGACTGTCATTTCAATGTGATTTGACTGAATTATTATTCCTGGGTACATTGTGCAAACTTCCTGCAAGTAAATCTGCTGTCCAAAACAACTTGGTTTGGGATACTATTGCTACTGAAACGTTTATTGCTTTGTCTGTTTTTGCTGAGGTAGGATCTGACATTTTGTCCAGAAGTTTGCAAGTCTATAATAATCATAGGATTATAGGAAAGTAGAGCTGGGAGGGACTTTACAAGGCCATCTAGTCCAGCCCCCTCCCGAAGGCAGGATCGTCCCTGACTAATCCATCTCCAAGTGACTGTCTAACCCGCCCTTGAAAACTTCCAAGGGTGAAGATATTACAATTTGTCTAGGTAGTCTGTCTCAATGCTTAACCATCCTTATAGTCAGAAATTTCCTCCTAATCTCCAATGAAGCAGTTTGTCTGGTTTGCAGTAAATAGGTCTATTTGTTCCAAGGTTCGCTGGGATTGTTATGTAGTTTGCTTGCCTTGCATCTCCTAACAGGTGTCACAGGGATCACCACATCTTCAGCATGCTTTGTCATAATTGGCCAATCTATGGTATTCCTAGCTTTCAGAGACAGAATTGTTCTGATATTTACATGAGCATTTCTGTTTTTAGTGATTCAGCTATTATGATTTGTCTTAATATATGATACTAATTTGTCTTGGTAGTTTCAGTAATCCTGAAAGATAGATATGACTTCCTCTGTAGTGCCCAGTCACCCTGAGAATGTGAGAAATGTGAGCACTTCATAAAATCTTTTCTGGTATGATTTGTTGTTAAATTCATTACAGCCCCTCTCTTGAACTAGCACATAACTGACTTGATTGCTGCTTTCTATCATATATTTTTTCAGTTGCCATATTTGCATGTGAAGTCAGCCATGCACATCTCAGTTTCTTCCTTGTACAATACATCTAAATTGTAGTGTTGCTATTTCAGGAGCAGGCACTGAATGCAGTTGAGGGCTGCTATCAGTAGTTCTTTTAAAATCACCTTTAATGGTGAATGGTCACTTTCAATTCCAGTTGCTTTCTGTCCTCGAACATGCTGGTCAAACATTTAATGGGGAAATATGCCTGAAAGATATGGATGTTTTTATATGGATGTATCTTTGTTCCATTAAAGTAACTGTCACAGCTTCAAGCACTTTGGTATGAAAGCTACTGACTGTCCCTTTTGTAAGAACGATGCCCCAGGCCTACCTTACAATTCGTTTTTCTCACTTCGTTGGATTTCAGGGTGGAATATTTGGTTGCAAGCTCCTTGGTATATATGATGGATGAATCACATTGAGATAACCACATCTATACTGTGTCTTTGTTTAGTAGGTGACTTAGGGGTCCATGCATTGTGGAAAGCTTGGAAGTAATGGTAGTCCCAAATCCTAGTAGTCTCTGAATTGATTTAATATCTTTATTAGTCAACTTTTTGTGTTGTTTATATTTGTATTGTCACAGCTTTGAGTGGCCAGCAACTGTCCCATGTATGGTACTGCTGTCAGGAGTGATCACATCTTGGTTTTAATATCATTTTATATTTATTTTTCTGGCTGTTTCTAGCACACAGGGTTGCGATCACAATCTGTGATAGCTTCTGCCATTCTGTCTCTAAGTCCCCACTCCAGAATGTCATTGTTATGATGCCAAACCCAATACATCCTGTTAGTAGATGTTGTCGGCAGTGTTGATATGTTCCTACTGCTTGTTAGGTCCCAATGGCATTTTCATTCATCTGTATCTATCCACGGGTATTCATAATGATGGGAGGCAGTTGTTTTTTTCTTTCAATTCGGAAGTACATACCATTTTCTGTTTTTGCTTTTGTTCAATAGGGCAATCGCTTTTCAATTGTAGGCACTTGGTAGTGAGTACATTTAGTGTTTTATTTAACTTGCTTGGATCTATGAAAATGCTTAGCTCTTCTGGCCTCTTAGGCTAAGTACAGATGTTCAAAAAGCCAGAGGTGAAAGTGGCCTAACATTTGCACTTTAAGGCCACTTACACACATGTGAGGAGCCTGCTCTGACACACTGGAAATTCAGCACGTTGGAGCAGACTTGATTAATCAAGTCTGCTGGAGCATGTAAACTGATGTGCTCTGGCAGCCTTGTGCATCATGTATATCAGCAGCGCAGTGTGCCTCCACGCTGAGAAAGTGGTGGCAGTGTGCTTTGAACTAAAACATGTTCAGTGTGCTTTAGTTGAAAGTGCACCAATGCTATTTTCTCAGCATGGAGGTGTGCTGCACTGCTGATACACATGCTTCTAACATGGCACCTGGTGCTTTTAATTAGCGCGGCTCACTAATTAAAGGTGCCTGGTGCCACATTGGGAGAACATGTAAAAATGCCCTAAGTGCTCTAGGTTGGGTCGGGAGTGAACAGAACAGACCTTTGCTATTTGGTGGTGGGGAGATCATGCAGGCTGCCTGCATTAGCTGAAGCCAGCAGGTTGGGGGCACATTTCCCAGCAGGTTGCCAGAGAATGCCAAGCGCAGCTGAACAACCATCTCTGATTGACCAGCGTAGCCCTCTTCCTCCCCTGTCCCCTACCAGCAGAAACCTATCAATGGCAGTAGGGGGGAGTTGAGGTCCCCACCCCAACCCACCTAGACCTGAGCCAGCACAGCTGGGGGATCTATGTGGTGGGGGCCTTTGCTCACACCTCCAGCAGCACTAACAGCCAGCTGCTCATGGGGGGCAGGAGAGGAGCCTCGCTGGCCAGCCAGGCCAGGCAGTGGTGGGAGTAGCCCCTGCTGCATGGCCACCCTGCCAGCTGTGCTGGCTTGGGCCTGCAGGAGCCAGGTCCACCCAGCAGGGGTCTCCATTCCTCCCCTCTCCCCTCATTGCTGCTGACAACTGGCCACTGGTGGAGGGATGGGGCTGGGGGCCATACTGGCCAGCCAGACCAGGCAGTGGGAGGGGGAGAAGTGGAGGCGGGGGCCGGCTCTTCCCTGCCACCCAGCTGCTACTGACAGCTGGGGCAGCCCCCAGCCCTGCCTCCTGCCTGTGGCTGGCTCTGGAAAGGAGGGCTAGTGGGAGCCTGCAAAGCAACTTGGGATGCCAGAAGACTGCAACCTAACTTGAGTCAGGAGGGGATCTGGTATAGAAGTTCAATAGACCAGTTTAACCTAAATATATTAAAAGTAGTGTAGTATATCCTTCCAGTGCACCAATGTGCCTGCCGCAGCTGCTGCAGTGTGTGGTCCCAGCCCCACATCCACTGACGCATTGTGAACCACCGACCTGGGTTGAGAACCGCTGGCCTAGAGAATCCAGGGCTGCCAGTTGGACAGTCCTTTTTTAGGCTGTCTTTATGCTACGTTCAGTAGTTGTGGTTGAAACTCATGTAGGCATGCCCAAATTTGTAGAGAAGACACATCAGCAGAGACTTCTGCACTGGCAGTGTGAGCACACTGGGGACCTTGGATACTTATTGAGGTAACTACTAGACTGCAATGGTGACTACTAGACAGCAGTCTGAGCTGCAGTTTCATCTTCAGTGCATTGCTGCCTGACCTAGCTATATTAAAGCTAATGTGGGTATGTCTATACTTGCTACAATGACATCTCTTGATTTTAATGTAGCCTCAGTGTAATATGTCTGGGAGAAGTCCTGGACCTTCAAAAACTTTTTGGTAATCTTTAGCACCTTTAGTGTGAATTCTGTTCTTACTTATATGTTAACTGGATTACTCATTTATCCCAGGTTTAATGTCACCGAATTATTATTTTTAATTAACTTTTTTAGATAACAGCTGTAGCTTTTCTGTTGTCTATACTACTTGGAATTTCTGGCACTTTTTTTTGGTATTCCAGTCACAATTTCATTGGTTTTAGTGGTATTTTAAATATGTCTTTCTGTTAAGGTTGAAGAAGTCTGCGTAGTATAGTATATTCCTGGGTGTTTGGTGGTCACTTTCCTGTTTGCATACTGCTGCCTTGTCTTTGCATATGCTCCTAGTTTGAGTTTTACAGACAATTTATTTTGGCTCTTTTGCACTTTTTTAAGACCACATTTGCAAAATATTAATTGCTGAGTCACTGTCTTCTTCTTTACCATGTGCCCTGGTGTATATGTGTGTTTTTCCCCTTTAACTTGTCCTGTACATTGGCTTTGGCATAATGATTTATCTAGCTACAATTATTGCATGACACCCCACACAGGACATTTTTCATTTTCATGTTTTTGTTATAGTACCCACAGATCTTGCACTGCATTTTGTTGCCACCTCTGCTTTTTATTTGTGGACTTATTTTTTTAATGAATTTTGCTGTGATTTTCTTTGTATTTTCCCACTTGATGATGCTATTTGGTGAATTGTCTCTGTCTGCTATGTTTATATTCTGTATTTGCAGTTTGCAGTTGTTTCACTGGAGTATTTGAGCTCCTGCACTTTTGTCCCTTTTGTTAAATGTCATGAATTAGTGAATCTTTTGAAGATGGGATATTTGCATAAATTGGCCATTTTGTAGGGTTTGGCAATATACTGAACTATTGTTTCTTCACATTCTTGATCACAATTATTGAAAAGATACCTTTGCAAATTATTTGGAGGTATTTTTAGGATTTTGTATGGATTATTTCCATCTGCTTTGGAATTTGTGCCAACTTTTGCCCACTATCGTAGCATAACTGATACAGCATGCTGCTCTTACTATTCTTATTTTCTTTCTCTTCTAATCCATCCCCATTACAATTTTGTGATGGTGTCATTGTGCTCAAAAGAATATCCACTTGGTAAACACATTCTTTTTCAAGTTCATCTGGTTAGGGAAAGAAATCTGCTGTGGTGTCTTTATAGTATCTTTGGTTTGTATTTGTATTTATTTTGAAGTTTTTTAGTTTCTGATTTCACTTACCTGCAGGAACTGACTCAATTTTAACACCATGTTCAGTGTTCAAGTATATGAATGAGACCCAAAATCATGAAACATTCAGATGTTGTTCCTTCCTCCATATACAATCATCCCTAATTAAGCACTTCCTGAAAGTTGTATTTTTTACATTTACCTAACTTACCCTAAACAAAAGTTTATTTTTACACTATTTTTCAACAGAGAAAACTGGGATTCCTGCTTATTACTGACTTCTAAGCTAATTTTAAGTGCAGCAATCCTGGCAGTAGAGGACTCTGTAATCACTCCAACACAGGAAAGTGAAGTCTTGCCAGAGGTCAGAAAGGATCTGGCTCAGGAGGGAGCCAGATGGCATATGTAAGAGCAACAGGCTGGAGGCTGACTGTGGAGAAAAGATTTAAGAGCTGGAACTGTGAGTATGAGAACCTGCTTGGAATCAGCTTGTCACTGTAGGCCTGGTCAGGTGGAGCAGGGGGTGGCTTTGACGGGTAGATATTCTGATGCAACCTGCAAATTAAACTGACAAAATAACTGAACTTTGACAGGGGGTCTGTAGAAGTAAGTATCCTTGGTGCTCAAACTTCATGTTGCTGAACATGACTGGGATTGGGACTTTACTGTTTGTTCAGTTTACCTCTCGCAGTTCAGAGCCATTGAAGCAAGGGAAGTGTGGGCACTTGCACTGTATATATCTGGTAGTCCTACTGAGATTGTGGACAGAAGTAAGTTTAAGCTACTTCAAAAAGAGATTGGGGAGCTGCCACTGTGGAGCCAGCATCCTGTATTAAAATGTGACTGTCAGGTGTGAATGCTCTTACCACTGTGTAAGTAAGCTGAATCATTGAACTTCAATCCTGACTAAAATAGGGTTATGGTTCCCACTGATCTCCTACGTTTCTATGGCTATAGGAGCATGCTGAGTTATAACAGTATAGATAAACTGTTACAATATAATTATTATAAGAGCAAATTGGATGCTTCAAGAGCAAATTGGATGCTTATCTTGCTGGGATCCTATGACCCCAGCTGACTTCCTGCCCTTTGGGCAGGGGGCTGGACTCAGTGATCTCCCGAGGTCCCTTCCAGCCCTAATGTCTATGAAATCTATGAAATATTATGTTTGCCTTTGCTAGTGGTTCTCAATGTTTTTAGACTCAAAGACACCTTGGATAGACTTGTTCCCCTTGGATAGATTAGAAGCATCCCTCGGAAATGCCAGCTCTTAGTTTTCACTCTTTTTTTGACTACAGAAAAATAATAGAACAGTTTTTCTGTTACATGGTACTCAGGCCACAACTATGAATTTGTTTGAAATCTTTGGGTTTATTTTGTGAATCATGTGCGCAAACCTAACAGGTCTAACATTTTGTGCTGACCTGTAATAACCCTGAAAGGATCTCAAGGCACCCCAGGGTGCTGTGACACTTAGGATTGCCATAGAATGTAAACCATTGTTACTTATTAGATTGTGCTGTTGAGTATAGATAGCCATCACAGGCTAGAGCTTAAAGGGCCCAGGGTTAATCCACAAACTGACTTTCATGCAGTGATGTTCACTGTTATCGCATCTAACTTTTAGATGCTTGGCTCCAGGATTGGGATTCATAAATATGAGTCAGGAGTCTAAGTTCCTTACACAATGAATAGGCACAATTAGGCACCTGATAATGGGATTCACAGTGGGGGATGCTTAAAGTAGCCAACTGAAAACCCTGAAGAGAGAGGTATCTAAATCTTGCCTCCCTCTGAGATCTTGCAGCTCTGCATTAGAGCATGGGAATTCAGAGACCAGAACCCCTCCTGGAATTAGGTGCCTAAATGGTTCCTTTGTGTACAGACAACTGTCTTGCTTGTTTTCTTTCAAAAGATAGTTGCCAGAACATGTGGTGGTACTGCCTTTATTATAATAGGGTGCGTCTCCATGTGCTATTAATGTGAAGCAATAAACTCAGTTTATTGCTCCCAGGTGTGTCACTTGAACATGTGCCCTGGAATCATAAACTCCAGAGCAATAAACCCTGGAGTTTATTGTCATTTGAACATGTGCCTGGGAGCGCAGCACACTGAGCTGAGTTGGAGCAGCTCTTGCTCGCAGGGGGCCCCAAAAGTCTGCCTGCCAGCCCAAGCTGCTCCCCCCCACACCCCAGCTCAGTGTCCTTGGATGGGGCTAGCTTGGGTACAAGCGTGCTTCAGTGCAGGTCTACCCAGCTGGCAGCCCCGATACTTCATGCTTCAGTGACTATATGTGTGCCGCTGTGGAGTTTTTTTACTCTGTGGCAGGCTTAGCTTTCTGTAAATTAGTTTATGCCAACCTAATAGGGGCATGTGTAGATGCCGAGATGTTTAGTGCACAGCTAATTAGTTTATTGAGCAGTAAACCTCTCATGTAGACATGCCCACATGCTGGTGGTTCAGAGCACTTGCTAAGGAAGTGAAATCTCTGAGTTCAATGTTCTTTTCAGGCCAAGCAAGATTCCAACCCACATCTCCCATCTCCCAAGACAGTGACCTAATTAAGCCCTAGGCATGGCTGAGATGGAGGAACCCTTAATGCCTTCTCCTGAATTTGTGTCACCGAGCAGAAAGGAATAGAAGATTTATGGGACCAGAAAGAGAGAACAAGGACGCAGGCAAGCAAGAGAGAGCCTAACTCCGTGGCCCAGTGAGAAGGGCACTTTCCTGGGAGGAGGGAGTTCCAGATGCTGCTTCGTCATTGAATAAAACGCATAAATGATGTTGGGACTAGAACCCAGGATTTTTCCATCCAAAGGGAGTGCGCTCATAACTGAGCTTCAGAGGGTTACTCACTTGCTTTCTGGGTCTGAACCTCACATTCAACAGTGACACAATTTTGACAGGGAAATTAGGAACAAACTAGGGACTTCCACTTCCAGGAGAGGCATTAAAGGTGGGCATTATCCGGCCTTGTTTGTTAATATGCCCCTGGCTACTGCAGTGTGTGCTAAACATGCTCAGATCACACCTTCAGAGCGCTTAGATGCAGAGTGCTTACCTAGTTTGTAATTCCAAAGAGGTTTAGGCATGAGACATCTGCTGAGGCGCTGAGATGGTGGGGGGTGGAGGCATGCTCCGTTACAACTTTCAGGCATCTATGCAACTTGCCTGGCAAAAAATATAGGTGCTACAGCTTCCTGGGCACAACATGAGTAGACATTTGTGCATTTTACTTTTGGACATAGGTGCTTAAATTCTGCATCGGTTGCAGGCCTGTAAATCCTTTCTTGGATGTAACGATTACAGCCTTTGCCTCTGAGCATGTTTTGTGCCTGATATGCTTCTAGGTCTCTGAGGGACTGGAGGACTACAGTAGATTCATAGATGTTAGGGTTGGAAGGGACCTCAGCAGCTCATTGAGTCTGACCCCCTACCCCGGCCAGGAAAGAGCGCTGGGGTGACACGACCCCAGCCAGGTGCTTGTCCAGTCTCCTCTTAAAGACCCCCAAGATAGGGGAGAGCGCCACCTCCCTTGAGAGCCCATTCCAGGGCACCTAAAAGTTAAGCTATGATGAATCTGGAGCCTATTACTCTTACCGTAAAGGCTGTAAAACCCTCACCCTAAACCCTTCCTGCTGTCTAACCCGACTCTGCTCTCTGTCAGTCTGTTACTCCAAGGGGTGCCCTGGTAAACAGAGCATCTCCTATCCCTTGCTTGCCCACTCCCGCCTGTGAATCTGTAGTCGGCCACACATCTACAACCAGGCTGGGTACAGCATCTTGGGAGGGGATTCACTCCTTCCCTTGGGTCTGGGCTACTGCCTTGAGCTCCCCGAGACATCCGGTCACCCCGGGGCGCCTCGCGGAGCGCTCGCCAGGGTGCCGGGAGCCATGCAGAGAAGCGGGGACCAGGGTGCTGATGAGGGGGGGCGTTGTTCCCGGGGAGCACGGCCCCCCGAAGGCGGGCGCTCGGGGAGAGTGAAGCCGCTGCCTGAGGGCCCCACCTGTCCCTGGCTGGGCGCGGGGCCGCTCCCGGCAGCCGGGTGGTTCCCGCTCCCCGCGCGCCGTTGCCGTTTTAAGAGGCGCGCTGTGGTGTCAGGCCGTGACGTCAGGCGAGTGCGGAGCCCCAGTCTCCGCTGCCTCGGTTATTGCAGCCCGGGGCTGGCGGCGGCACCACCGGCAGCGGCAGCGCCCGCTCCGCACACTGCAGCCGCCCGGGTGCTTCGCGGGGAGGGCGCCGCGCCCGGCCCGGCCCGGCCATGCCCACGGACCCGGCAGCGGCAGCCGCAGCAGCAGGAACTTTCCTGGCTGGAGCCTAATGGCTGCGACGGGGGAAATCTGAGCGCGCCGTGCCCGCCGCAGCCGAGGGAGGCCGGAGGAGCGGGCAGGGCAGGGCAGGGGGCGCCGGGCGGCACTGATGCCCGCGCGCCCGCCCGCGCCGGGACCACTGCGACGAGCCGGAGGGCGCCGCCGCCGGAGCCCGTGCGAGCGGGGCCGCCCAGGGGCACACGCGCCCCGGGGCTGCTCGGCCTGAGCGCGCCCGCGGCCCCCGACGCACCATGGCGGGGAAGGGGGCAGCCGCCGGCACCGCGATGCTGCTGGTCACCGCCAACGTGGGCTCGCTCTTCGACGATGTGAGTAGCGCGGGCCCCGGCATCTCCAAGCAGCCACTTCCCTGCCCCCGGGGGGCGCGGCGCGGGTTCCTGCCCCGTCCCGTCCCGTCCCGTCCCGGTGAGAGCGCCCTGGCTGCAGCTCCGCCCGCTCCGAGGCGTGGGATCCGGCTCCCCCCGCCCTGCGCGCTCCGGCCCCGGCCTCGGATACGCCCAGGCTGGGGTCGCCCGGCCCGGCCCGCCTGGCCCGGGGGTCGCAGCTTCGCACGCCCCCGCCGCGAGGTGGCACGCCCTGCCTCTGCCTCGGGCTGCAGGCTCCTGCCCCAGGGCTCCTGGAGAAAGTTTGCCTGCTTGTGTGTTTGCTGTAGGGCAGGTAGCAGCAGGGGTTCTTCTTTCCTGCCCTGCGTGTCCCCGGAGGCTGCCTAGGATTAGTAGTAGTAGTAGTAGTATTTTCCCTTCAGTGCTAGGCGAGAGGTGGTCCTGTCAACCAGGCCTTTCCCTTGGTTCTATGGGAACTAGCTAAAGCCTTCCCCCCCCAGGAAGAGCAGATAGTAAAGGGCACAGACTTTTTTTCTTTTCTCTTTTCCCCCCATTAGTGTGCACTAGTTTCTTGCGTTTCCTGAGAAGGATGAGCGGTGTTCAGTGCATGCTCTTTCCTGCACTTCAGCTGTCGGAGCCCCATGAAAAAAACGCTTGAAACTCTGGTCAAGCAAAAGCAGGCTTCCCTTCTGGACCCTAGGACTCTGGTGGTTGTTCCTAAGACGGTCACAGCTCACCCAGACCATAGGTTTATGTTGCCCAGGAGCCCGTGGCACACAGTGGTGGAGAGAGTTTAGGAGACTTTCAGGCTTTTTAAAAGGTGGAGCAGTTTGCAGGAATATCTGTTAGGTTTTGTGTGTGTGCCAGAGATGCAGTCACTAAATCCACATTCAGATCTTTTGAAGATTTCAGGTGTGGTGATGAGTAATTTACAAGTTGGCCTCTGCTCCTCTAGTGTAAGCCTTTGTTTAGCTACATCAATTAACTTTTTCCCTTTTCAGTACAACTTGCCTCCTCTTTCACTTCTGTGTTAGTTATTTTCCCCAGCTTTGGTGTATTTTATGTCAGCTGTCTCATTCTTCCATTGTAAATCTGTAAACTGAATATTTACTGACAGTAGACTGTTGTTTTCATTGCAAGCCTTAATTAAAATGTCAAGATAGCCAAGATGATTTAGTCCAAAACAAAATGTTGTCCTGGAGAGCTACTTGCACTGTAAGAGCTCTCTTAACATACCAGTACAGTATATCATGGTCTCAGTCAGACGGTTTAAATCCTTTAACTGTGGTTTTGAAGCCTCAGAAATGTCAGGAAAATGAAAACTTGCATTGCTTTCATTCTCTCAGGAAAAAATAAATTCTACTGGGGAGCATTCCTTCTGGTAATTTCAGAAATTCTGAAACACTGCTGTACTTACTTTTCTCCTAATATGCTTTTTGCATACTAACATGAAAATAAGAGCATTAAATTTATGTTTAGCAAGATATATTCATGAAATGTTAAATGCTTTTCTACCAGGGAAAAATATTGTTGCAATAGTGGCTATATTCTAGAGATGTCAGAAGAGGAGAAATGACTTTCTGTAAACTGCAGATGTCAATCAAAAGATGTTAAAGTTGTAATCATCAGAGCAGGAAGCTTGGGTAATAGCTAGGGTGGCAGTCTTGCAAAGAGCAGCACAGGAGTACAGTCCTGGGCCCACTGAAATCAATGGCAGAATTTGCACTGCCTCAGTGAAGCCAGGATTTCATCCACAGTGGAGTAGTAATTCCACTGCCTAATGGTTTACAAAGCTGAGGACGTACATAAATCATCACAACTGAGGCCCGTAGTTTTATTAGAAAGTAGCCATTCTTTTTGCCTCGTGCTTGGGAGTTGTACTCAAATTATTGCCCAAGTGTACCATGTTGAAAAAACTGCAACGCTTATTTTTTTTGTAGTTATCATTATTAAAGTGAGCAGAGTTTTTGTTCATAGTCCTTAAAATTCATTTTTGCCTTAGCCCCTGGTTGGTGCCTGTTCATAGATTTCATAGACATTAGGGCTGGAAGGGACCGTGGAAGATCATAGAGTCCAGCCCCTGCAATCAGCCTTTTCACTAAATCTACTATAATAAATCTGCTCTTAACTCTTTATTTTAATGCTTATGTGTATCCAGTCCTTTAACATAAAATGCATATCCACAAGTTATAGCCTTGACTTGGTAAACACTCTTATGTCAGAAACTGTATTCACAGCGCTAGTCCCTTTGAGTTCAGTACAATTACTAGTTTGTATCCATGTTTATAGGAAGAAAGCTTAACATTATTACACTTGCTGATCAGTCTTTAGTTTGCTTTTTTCTTTAGCAAAATATGACTGATTAATGGTAGTTTGAAATGTTCATTCAATGGTAGTTTGAAATGTTCATTCAATGTATCAGGATACAGTGTACCTGACAGTGAGTTTTATCTCTTGACTTTTGATCATGCTAGTTTAGATAATCCATGCCTCCAGACTTAATTGTTGCCTGACTTCTCTTAATAGTATTTTAGGGTCCTTAAAATTCCTGGAGGGAATAAAGCCTTTTCATCATTTACTAAAATGTACATGACTCATAAAAAAGAACATTATTGTTCTTATAGGTTATAGTGAACTTTATAATGAAAAAAAAAAGTCTACAGTAAAAAGAAAGGTCTGCTTCAGGGTGAGGAATAGAAAGCCTAGCTTTTTTATCTTTTTTTGGGTTTGTTTTTGTTGGATTTATGACTAGAAGTTGACCAATCACATTTTTGGAATAATGTGACCAAAGTATGGCAAAGACAAAATTAGAGTGGTTTTTAGGCTTAAGGTTTTAAGTTCCATATTTGAGTTATCAGCTGCTTATTAGGTACTTGCTTCATGGCAGGAGGAACAAGAATCTGTTGCAGTGTGTGAATTTTGGAGGTAAGGACTTGATTTTGGTGTTTTTACCTAGAGAAAAACAATCCTTTCTAATATTCCCATTTCTTTTGTTTCAAGTTCAGTTTTATATCTCTTTCTATTTAGCTCCTCATTGAAAAATATATTATGACCTTGCTGGATTTCAGTGTTCTTCCATTTTTATAATAGAAAATTGAAGGTAGGCTGAAGGCTTGAATCTGAAGGTCCTGTTCTGTGTCCTGTACCTGAGCTGGCATGTCACTCACCTTAACGCAGAAACCCTGTGCTTTGCATTCCTTGAGCTCTGTATGAAGATCGCACAATGGAAGCCGTGTTAAGAGACCTTAGCATCCATGTGTTATTTAATCTTGAAATCTGCCATGCGTAAATTGTCCAGGTGAACACTGTGGGGTCTAAAATGGTGAAGGGGTCCAGGATACCTGCTATTACAAGCACGCTGGAGCTCTAATACACTGTTCAGTTTGCACAGTTTCTGTGGCTACTCTTTTCATCCTTGTACTAGAAAGAGGGCATGATTTCTTCTTCCTGCAAATGAAGTGTAAAAATACCAGTACAGCTTCATGGCACATATCTTCTACTTTGTTCTAAAGCAAGCCAAGTGCTGCGTGCAAACATGACTTGCAGTCCAGATACAGTGTTTGAGATCTGTGTGGCTGCTATTCTGCAGTTCTGTACTGCATTTGCAAATGCCTTTTTATTTGAAGTATTGTAATTTGCTCTACAATGAAAACATTATCTTCGTATGGTAGACAAGTTCAGTCAGGTAGCATAGTTTTGCTTCTCCTTAGATGAACAGTACAGCTATTTTTGCTACCATTTTAGTAATGAGGGAGAGTATTATCAGTTATCAGTCTAAGTAAATTGCTTCCTTACAGATTTTTTTTTTTCCCCCTTTCACTTGTCTGCCACCGCTTGTCATTCTCGTGAACTTCTGTCCTAACATTTTAGTGTGGTGACAGTCATTTGTAGTTAGTTTGGATAGCTTTTTTTTCCTCACTAGTAATCTGCTTATTTCATTAGAGTTCTTAATGCTTCTGAGAACTGCAAATATATTTCAGACATAACACTTGCTTTATGCTCTTACATACTTTAAACCTTTAACGTAAATTTCACTGTATAAACACTTCCTGTTTTTATCACAGTATATAGTTGCTGAGAACAGAAGACAAATTTCAGGTTACCTGCGGGTCATTGTCTCTTCCCTCCTCCCCCACTATCTTTCTAGCTACATTGACAAAACTTCCCATTTACCTGGCAGTGGAAACTGCAACTCTAGTAGCAAAGACATTACTTTTGACCAACATATTTGTACATTCGTCATGCAAAGTTTTGATGACATCCAGTTATAACAGATATGCTTATGTCAGACATAATAGTTTTGTATGGATTAATTTAGTACAAACAGTGTTGCCAAAAGACTTAGTAGTTTGGAAGATTTGGGGGTTCCTCCCCTTAACATCCAATACAGAGAAAAAAACCCAAGAAAAACCTAAAACAGTTTAAGTCTTAAAAAGTTTACTTTTACACAGTTTACTAAGCCACAAAAATGACCTACTACTTTTGTCCCACCATACCCTTCAATATTTGTTTCAGTTTAAGAAGGAATAGATGGTTTAATGCTGTTGGTTCTAATTTTTTCTTTAGGATGTTTGAGGAGTTCATGGTTCAGAGGCATGTGTAAGTGTTTTATTTAGGAAACACTTCTCTAGGCTTTGTGATAAGAGGTGATAAGCACTGAGGAAGGGAAAGTGTTTTAAAGCTTATGATAAACAACTTTGACTGAATCTACAAAAAGATCACCTAAAGCAGACCACTTATACCCACAAATAATCCCTTTAACTTCAGTGGGACCCTGCTTAAGGAGGTTTTCTAATATTGGGACTTTTTATGTCAAATGTAACTGTGTAGAGAGACAATTGGCTGTTTTGAATTCCTGTTGCCATATTTAATTTTTAAAATACTTTATTGTTCATTGAATGCAGCGAACTGAGTTATATCTAGGTCCAGAGGATGAAATCTCCCTTTTAGTTTAGACAGATAACCTCATGTGTTCTTATCCAGTGTAGGCCGAGAAACATTGTTTCCTTTTTCTAAAGCAGATAGAGCTTAGGAAAAGCTGAGTCTTTTTAGATGAGCTGTTTTGAGCCAAGTAAATTTTTGTTTTGTAGTAGATGACATATAAAGTGCAAATACTGTTCTTAGTCCTGCGGTTGGTGCTCTGGGGTTTATATCTTCTAGTTTCAAATCAGAGTTGTTTTTCTTTGGCATTTAGTTTTGGTCAGTTCTCTAGAACTGGATCTTAGAAATGTTACTACTGCTGTCAGCCCCAGCCCAAATCCCTCAAACGTTGTAGACTGTTGAATTTTGTGGTACCTATTCTTTATAAACAGTGCTTTCTGGTAACTCTCATATTGTTTCTTACTTAAACATTTTTTTTTTTAAAGCAACCAGTAGAATTTTTTTACTTGTAGATGGTTTTAAAGTCTTGGGGTAAAATTTATCAGATGTGCCCAAAAGAACTGGGCTACCAAGTCCTATTTTCAGTGATCCAGTTAAACTTGAGAACATGGGATTTGGGCATTTTAAGTCATTTGGGTACTTTAAAAATTATTTTTGTTAATGCTGTATACTGTCTGAAAAATGAAAGAACAGTTTCTTATGGCATGCTGCAGCATTTCTAGCTTGAACCATTTCTCAATATACTGGCCATCTGAAGTGAGGTCAGAATGAACATGTGCAGAGGAGACGGTTAAAAAGCAGAATGGCTTTCCAAAGATGCATAGCATTAATTACTAACTCTGTTCATGTTCTTATGATTTTTAAACTTTTTGTCCCTCAACTTTCCTTGGACCATGCAAATATATAAGCCATCATATTGCATTTGCAGAACAGGATGCACTGGATAGGCACCTGGATGGGGTCTTATGGTCCCTCCCACCCCCGGTGCTCCTTCCTGCCCATGGCAGGGGGTCGGACTAGATGATCTGTCTAGGTCCCTTCCGACTCATTGATTCTGTGATCTAGGGTCTGTTGATCTCACCAGTGAAATAATAATCTTTGGTCCTTGCACACTACACGGAAAGAGGAAGAGTGCAGTTATTTTGCACAAAGTCTTATTTATACCAGCTCCTTCTAAATTTCTGTTTATTGCTCTTAAATATGAATCTGTGACCTTTCAAAGTCATTTACCAATTTTTTAACACTAGATGAGAACTGAAATGTAGCCATTACATCTGAAAAATATACATTTTTCATACTCATATTTCATTTTTAAAACCAGTTTGTTCTTTAATGAACTGTCTTCACTAAGTGTGATCTCAATTTTCTATGCTTGAACTAGTCTGTGAAATTTTATTATGACATTAGATGTCAGTGAGCTTAACTGGTATTAGCTGATAGAAATAACAACCATTCTAGTCAGTGAGGAATTATTTTGAATTTTGTTGAACTCTTTTAGAATGGAAAATGTTGGGTTTTTTTTTTCACGTGAGTAACAAGAATAACCTGTATCTTATCAGAAAATGATTTAAAATGTGATAGTCCTTTTAGATCTTAACCACAATAATGAATAGATTATATTTCTTGCATTATACTTTTTAAAATACAAAAAATGCTTTATTGTTAAGAAACTAATGCTGTACTTCTTGCTGGAGCTGTTTTGCCATAGTTTGGAATAGTGGTAGTGGCACAACATCAGGGAAGTAAACAAATGCATCCCAAAAGGCACTTGATTCAGCAAGGCACTTAAGTATATGATTAACTTTAAGCCTGTGAGTAGTTCCATTGACTTCAGTGGTACTAAGCATGTTCTTAAGTACCTTGTTGAATTGAGGTCTTTGTTCACTTCCTAGTATGTAGCAAAACCATACAAATGTTTAGGATAAGAAAGGGTGGAGGACAAGGGATACGCCTCAACACCAGTTTGGCCAATAAATTTATGTCTGTGAGGATAAAATAATTCCGCTCTTGGCCTTACTTGAGAAACCATCCAATAGTTCATGAGAGCCCTTACAAAACATAGCTGCATGTTTCAAAGATATTTAAACTAAGTGAATAGAGTCCTTTTCATGTTGCTATCTAGGCATCTCACTTTTTCTGCAGCATTTTGCTGGCTATGAAGCGTTTGGCTCTAGGAGCTGATTTTAATCAACAGTATGCTCTCTTTATATGGTGTTACGAGATTCACCATGTTAAAAATGGAATTCCCACATTAGGAATAAATGATGATGAATGGCAACATAGAGGGCCAAAGAAGAAGTCCTTTCCAGTAATCTTTTTTCTTTTTCTTTTTTATTCCTGGAAACTTCTCTGTAGCACTGTAACCCTCTGCATACTCCTTGCCCCTCCACTGTCAGTTTATTCTGATTCCAGTTTAACAGGGCACTGTTCTTTGTTCCAAGTGTTTTTTCCCATTTCAAAATTCCTTTCTTTTGAGAATTAACAAGATAATGTATAGCCCCAATAGTCACCAAATTAATTCAAAATTTTTTTTATGGCAGTGTCTTAGGTCAAAACTTTTTATATCCCCCTTCCTAATCGTTTGACATCTTATGTTCCCTCTACACCCAAACTTGTTTGTTTGTTTTATATGCTGCCCTTCTCAACGAAGGCTTAGGGAAGCTTACAATAAGAAAATGGAATAACTTAAAAAGAGGACAGCAGCAACAGGGCCAGAACAACTTAAAAATAAATAGAACATTAAGAGACTCCCTAGACAACATTTCATGTTCATTTTGTCTAGTGCAGTGGTCCTCAACCTTTTTTTTTTTTTGCAGACTACTTAAAAATTGCTGAGGGTCTCAGCAGATCAGTTAATAAACTTTTTTTTTGTTGTACAAATCAAAGCCCACAACTCATATTTTAATATCGATAGTCATACATTTCTAATGCTATGGATGTGCCTGTTTTTGTTGAGCAAAGTTCTGGGAAGTCGGGTGTAATGTTTATCAGATTTAGCCTTGGGTCAGCTTTCTGCGGAAAACCTGAGTGGACCAGTGGTGGTCTGCAGATCACGGTTTGAGCACCTCTGGTCTAGTGACTATGCGTGCCTTAACAGGAAGTTCTTACAGTGCTTCCGACAGATGTCTGAACTCAGACCAGGGTGGATTGTATTTAAATCATGATTTACGTCACTGGCCAGGAAGCCTCAATTTTAATCATTGCTTTCTACAAAAGGTGCATTCTTGTTGTTTGATATTCTTTATTCATTTAACTTCTTGAAACTTTGCACTTTTAGAGAAAGGTAAGGGGTTGACTGTGTGTACACAAACCTGTAGAGAGACAATAAGGCTGATGCATGGGTAATCTCAGGTCTGTTATCTCTCGTTTCCATATGCTGCTGTTAGCAAGGATGTTATTTCTGGAGACAGCAAACTCTCCTTATGCCTGAACAAGGGTATTTGTTCCCAAAAGCTTGCAAAGAACAATTTTTCCATCCATTTACTTGGCCTACTAAAAGACATCACATCTACCCAAAGAACCTTGTCTGCCTATGATCTCTAGAGGCACAAATCCAGTTTGAGAACTGAAACTAGGCATCAGAGAGATGCTTAAGGGGATCTTATAGACTGAGCACTGAGTCCCATTGGGGAGAGTGGTTTTCTTTAATCTTTACTAATTTATAGTGGAGCCCCTGGGAACCCCATAAGATTTGGCCCCTAATATAGTCCATGGCCTGTTGTGATCGATTTATAAAACTTCTAAAAAGGTATTGTGAATATATCATCTCAAATAGTCTATAATTAGAAGTTATAATCCCTGTAATAATCAAAGATATCTTTGAGCTTTAACATATATTAAATTTAAAACTATCTTTATATAAATTAATTTTTTATAAGCATCTTGACCAAAAAAAAAAATTTAAATAAAAAAATCTGATTTAAATAAATAAAAATCCAATTAATTTTTTTTTTTTTTATTGTTGATTTTATCCATCCTTACTCACTGTGGTGGGCCTTGAGGGAGAGAATTTCTGAGCTGAGGAGAAATGTGCGGAAGATCGTTCTCCGCAGTTATCACCAAGTAGATTTGATGTACTGATGTATTTGCAGGAGGCTGCTTTTGGCTAACCTTAGGGATCATGACTGGACATAAGGGAGAAGGTGATATCTTGGGTACATAGGGCTCAGACTGCTTGGGGTTATATAGGTTAGAACAAACACATTACCATGGGATTGTTTTTTTAGGGCTGTGCAAAATTTCAATGGGTGTTTGGTTTCAAAGCTGTTTCAACATGTTTCGAGCTTGAAACAGTGAAATCGAAACAAAAGGCTTTGAAATTTTTGAAATGTTTCAATGCCAGGCTTGCTTGCAGCTAAACGGAAACTAAGGAGAGGGAGGGGGAAGGACTGCTCTGATATTGACTGTGTAGCCGGCCAGTGACTGTGAACCTTCCCTGAGGTCCCTTCCAATCTCAGTGCTCTGGGGGAGGGATGGAAAAACAGCATAAAAAGCATCATTTGAACTGAGCTTTCTCTGTGCCTTGGGGTCAGCTTACTGAGCTGTGTCTTCCAGCAGCTTCCAAAGTGCAGTTTCCTAGAAATCCCTGCACCTACCTCCTTGAAACTTGACAGGCTCAGTGGCCGCAGCAGGGGATACCATCCCTGCCTTTTTCACTCGAATCAGGAAACAAATAATAGTTACAGGGATTTTTATGATTCCCCATTGAAACAGTGAAATGAAACACTGTCCCTTACTTACTGTCAGTAACTTACCTGAGGATCTCACGGGGTCAGCAGGAGGAACAGAGCTCCAGGAGTGAGGGGTGGATCTGGGAGTAGATAAATACCGCAGGACACGTAATGCACTGCTGACCTGGAAAGGAAGCAAAGGAAAAGAAAAGAATGAAATTAACCCATGATTATTCAGCTGTGGAGATGTTGTCTGAGTGTCCATGGAAAGGACCTGAGGCATCAGACGTGCACAAAAAAAAAAAAAAGGAATACACTTATCAGCCAGTGAAATAGAGAGTATATAGTGGGGTTTGAAGATAAAATCCCACAAAAAGGATAGAAACACAAAATGGAAAAATAAGAAAGAGACTTTATTTATTAGTACTAGGTTCCATTCAGTCAAATTGATATTAATAGCATAAGAACAGTATATACATAGAATCACCAAATTGATATAAATAAGTACAAGTTTTGATCTGAATCAGACTATGATTCTCTATACCGTTGAGTGCGTGTGAATATACAGAGGAGTGAGCAAGCTAACTTGCCGATAGTACCCATGAAACCCTAATAGAGACCAAAAAAAAAAAAATCTTTTTAAACAACCCTCCCGCCTAGTGACATCAAAAAATTCGAGCATAGAATAATAACATCCAAGACATGGCAGGCAGGAAAGTCGGGGTACTGATGGGTCATTGGGTGACTATACAGAGTGGCAAAAGGAGACATCCTAAGGGCAACCACTACAACGAGAAACAACTAGAAACTGTACTTGGTGAACTCCAGAGGGCAGTTGAGGAGTGAGCCTACATCAGTTTAAGTTAATTTTTTGTTTGCTTATTGTTTAGGTAGATTATGATGATAAACAACATATGTACAATATAAATTATGCACCTTCAAACAGGGGTGTTATTTGGTAGCCATGTTGGTTTGAGATAAAAAAAAAAAATGCAAAACTCTAGAACTCTTGGTTCAGAGATGGTATCTTTTATTAGACCAACTAAGAAGTTGCAAAAAAAAATATTTTTCTGCTTTTTTTATTTTTAAAAAACATGCATTTTGACTATCATAAACTTTGTGTACTTACACAAAAATCTAAAAGAGATTAGATTTTGCAGTCTGATTATGACAGCATATAGTAATTCATGAGTTACCTCTCTTACAATAAGACAATGGTCGTCTTCTGAGATAAGGTTCCAAAATAGTAGCTTTGTGCATTATCAATGTATACCTTTTTCCGGTGTCATTAGGAAGTCCAGTGGCTCAATTTTATTCCTGTATGTTTCTTTTGCTTTAGAGACCCATGCAGATAGTTAAGTGCATCCAGAATTCAGCCTTTTATTTTCAGCTACTGGCAACAGCATGCATGTATGTGAGATTATCGGAAATAGATTATTACCAATGCACTGAGAAGGAATGAAAAGGATTTTCTTAATAGGATAGTTCTGTGAATTGGTACAAATCATTCAGGTTTGGTTTATTTTCAAATTACTTTTAAATGTACAGCTCTAACTTAAGTTTTCATTTTAAAAACGTATTTTAGAATACTGTCAGTCTCCTAATTTCCTGCTTACCTTGAGCTGAACAGTGCATAACCCCAGAATTTAAAGCCCTAAGACTGCTGTGTAAACCATGTTTCCTATTATCAGTAGCAGATGATTGCATAGGAAAATAAAGTTGGGAAAATATAGTAATTGTGGCTGTTTTAGTATGACCTTTAGCTAAAAACATGAAGGGAAGTTGGCATCTCATGACTTGCCTGATATTTGAACCACCCATGTTGTACAAATCCCAGCTTTTTTATTGGAATTTTAATTTTTTAGGCAAGTAGCAGAATATGTAATAGATTTTGGAGGTAACACTTCTACTTAATTTACTTTGCCACTTGCCTGTGTTCGCTGTTAGGCAACAGCAGTACAAGTTACAGTAAGTAAGTACCGTTATGGAAATTTGGAATGGATGAAACCTTGTATTAAAGAGGATTAAAACATAGCATTGCTTAGTAGTAAACATATATTTCTCTCATATTTTAGTGGCTGTAGTTAAAATTTTCTTGGGAGCTTTGATTATTCCATAAATTAACTTCAGTGTGAGACTCTCACAACTAATCAAGTCTTCAATAACTTTACAATTGCTCTAAAAGGTCTTAAGCTAATTCTTCCACTCACCTTCTGTCCTCCCCTTCCTGCTCTTTTGCTTTTTCTCCTTTTAAAATCAATAAAAATGCATTTATTTTTATGCTCCTCTGCACCCCTCCCCTCCCATTTTAGCTTAAAAAAATAGTAGTGGGTATCTTCAAGCAGAATAACCTTTTAGTTTTCAGTTTTTAACTACCCCTAAAAATCTACCAGGGAAACAAGGTTAAGTGGTTAATACTGAAAGGGCTAACAGTGTAAGAGGAAAGCAGACTTTGGCAGAAAGCTTTGAATGTATAGTATGTAGGGAGAATTCTTTGAATTCTGCTGCTTTCTACACCATCTGTGGCAATTAAATTCAAAGGATTTTTCAGAGGTTGGAAACGTACGTGTTCAGCCATAGGGGGAAAGTCAACTCGTATACCACTGAGAACTGCACAACTATAATCCTGGTTATCATGAGATCAACTGAACATATTTTACTGTCTTTTTAAGCTATGTATGTAGGTGCATCGCTAACATAATATGCATGGAGGCTGACCTAATCTATTGATGCAGGTCTTACTCCTCCCGGACCTGGAACATCTTTGTCCTGGCTAAAATTGAGGCTGCTAAAGTTAGTTCCTGAGCAATGCAGTATTGGTGGTGTTGACTGACTCTCTTATCCATAGGAAGCTAATACAGTTTTCAAGCATATACATGTTTTTAGCTTATATATAGGATTAAATCTCTTGCTGATATGTTAATGTATCCTAACATCTGTGGAATAGCTGACTACAAACTTTAGATCAGAGTTGAGAGTATCATTGGCAAGAACTGTTGCATCTTAATTAACATTTTTGAGTGCATCTCCAATATTAAAATAAATAATTTCTTTTTTTTTAATTTGGATTAACTAGTGTAAAAATCTATAGAAGTTGATTATTTCTAATGGATTAAATGCAGTAGGCATTAGATTGGAATTAGAACTATTTTATTATTCATCGTCTTGGTTTTGTTAAATGCCTTCATCTAAAGCTAATGTACAGTTTGTTTTTTCTTAGTTGTGTTCTATTATCATTTCTTGGATACCTTCATTGCATCATCCATTACTTAAAATAAACCTAGTATATTTTCAGACTTTACATTTATTGGCTTGTAGCATTTTATAAGGAAAGTGATTAGAACTGGAGATTTTTCTTTTATGCTAATCTTATTTTTTTCCACGTAATGTGAAGAAACAGAAACAGGGCTTAAGGTAATAAAAATGGACATTTTAATTAAGACCTTTTATTAGGTGAACCTCTGTTTTCATGGGCCAATCAAATTTACTAGATGAAATACCTCAAGAATAACAATATATGTCAGCACAGTGCCTCAGATTTCTTCCCTTGTTTAAGACCATAAGTTAAATCCTTATCCTAACAACCCCATAATGTTAAAAACTAACAAAAATCCAGATTTTCATTTTATGTCAAAAGGAGAAGGAATCATAACCCTAAGATGGGGTAATAAGTCAGCTATGAAATTTTAAAAAAATTACTTCATTTTCAGTTTTTGTTTTTTTTCTGTCTTATTTTTACAAAGTCTGCATTAAGAACTTTAGCCTTCATTTCTTCCATGTTTCCACAAACAACTGGAAACTATCCTTATTATAGCCCTGCCAAGTACTACTATTTTTAAAAACCCATACTTCCTCCACTTTTCTGGGTTCTGTGCTTGCCTTGGTTTCATTTCATCTTTCCATTGAGTACCAGTTCACGTTTAAAATCTCTCCATAAGGAAGGGTTTGGTCTGATGTGAAATAGTAGCAAGGATAGAAACTGGCAGAAAATCGCACCCAAACTCTTTTTCTCAAATGGACAAAATCACCAGAAGAGCAAGAAACAATATGATGTATAATGTAGCTTCAAATAATTCTAACAGCCAGCTGAAATCACCTGTATGGAAGTAAGGCTATGGTCTGGGAGAGAATGAACTTCAAAAAAAATATATTAAAACTGTACCAATGTGATGTATTTGCTTTAAAAGTACTATTTTAAGAAGGCATCCCATACTAGGGCTGTGCAAATCTTCAGTTGTGGATTGGATATGGCAGGTGAATCTCCCAGTCTGAATTGAACCAGGAAATCCTTTAATCTCTCCAAATCAAATTGGAACCCTCTGAAATCATTTTGGAGAGAGTCGATGATTTGGACATAGGTATAGCTTTAAATGTTTTTTTTATGTACCTCAAGGTACCTGGTGGCTCGTGACTGCTGAGATGCTGGCATGGATGGAGCGTCCCACAGGAGTGCGAGGAGTCCCTAGCATGCTCGGCGGTGGACCCAGAAGTGGACCAGATCCCAGACCTCTGGCTCAGCGACTGGTGCCTCCTAGGTTTGTGGGGCACCTGGGGTCCCCCTGTGGCCAATCGCTGAGCCAAAGAGGGTGCAGGGGGTCCCCCGCATGCTTGGCAGTGGACCTGGAAGTGGACTAGAAATTATTCTGGTCCACTTCTGGGTCCACTGTCAAGCATGTGGGGGGGGAGGGGCCCTCACACTCCTTTGGGATGCTCCATCTGCCCCACCATCTCAGTGTTCAGAAGCCACGCCTAGTACCTTGAGGTATGTAGAAAAAACATTTAAAGTGGTGTCTATGGCCAAATCACCGAGTCTCTGAATCAGCATCAAAACTTCAGATTCGGCTGAATTGAATTGGGACAGTGATCCGAATCAATGAATCAAATCACTGTCTCCCAAATTGGGCTGAATCTGAATCTAATACGGCTCTCTTCGCACACCCCATCCCGTACCTCTTTAGCATAAAGAAGGTTTTGATTTGTGTGTGTGTATAGTCCTTTACTTTCTATGATAACTTTACCAAAAAAAACCCCAAAACACTTTGCAGACTTTGAATTTGGGACAAAGATAGTTATTGATCAACTTTTAGCTAATGCATTTTCTTAAAATAACTAACTAGTCCTGATGTTGTTGTTGTTGTTTTACTTTGCTGTTTCTCTTTTCCATGCTCATGATTTCAGGGTTTGTTTGTTTTTTTTAATGTAATCATGATGTGTTGCTTCATGATTTTTCTTTGCCTTCTTCTACCACTGCATTGGGTGTCTGCCTGTTCCCTTGTACTTTCCCTCACTACTTCACATTCATCTTAAATCATTGTATTAAAAAGTTTTAGTTAAATTAACAGCTTATCATATTTACAGTGCAGAAAGGATAGGTGTCTTACTCTGCCTTCCCCTAAGGTTTTTGGACTCTATCATGAAATGTCTTGGGTACTTCATCTTTTCCATTAGGCTCTTCCTGAAAGTTTTGATAGCTCCAATGTCTGCATCTCCTGTTTTGTAGCTTTCCCACAGCAGCACAGTGAAATTAATCTGATTCTTATCAGTTTTGCTGCTATCCACAGGATTCTGAATAGCAACAGTGACATTTGTATGAAATTAGAGAGAACTCAGAGTGATATCAAACCATCAGGCACAAGTCTCTGTTGTTGACTTAGTTTTCACCTCTACCTAAGAAGAAACATAATCTGTAAATGTAGTGAGCAAGTTACTTTTCCAAAAAGCACACAGCATTCAAATAAATTCTTGATGACAGTAACAGGAAAATATGTAAGTTAATGTGAGAGCTGACTGGTATTACGATCAGGGATCCTGGTTTTCTCCACTTTAAAACTGCAGATTCTCTGATTGAAACCCCCAAAATCTGCCTTTTTCCATGATTAAATTGAAACGCCACTATATACATAGGTATCAGTTGAATACAATATTTTATGGATATATATGCAATTTGGAAGCTGACCAGTGCCTCAGTCACTATAATAAAATAAATTCTAAATAGCTATAATTTTTAGCGTTTGACTTTTGGGTTTTTTATCATGGACAATTGGAATTTCCCTGTGTCTTCGCTCACCAGGATGCGGGTCCAGCTGAGGCTGTCCCCCATCCCCCCACTGCATAGTGGTGCTGAGCTCTGATATGCTGGTACCCTGCCCCATGCCATTGCCCCTCAATCCCCACCTACAGTCCCCTGGGCTCTGCTGGAGAGGGTGGTCTAGATGCCAGGGCTATGGGGCTGGGGACCTGGGTCCACAGCCTCCCTGATCTCTGCAGCTGTACCTGAGCCCTGGCTGTTGCCTGTGGGAGGTGGCAGCAGAACGAAACCTGAAGCCCAGAGTCTGGCTTCCCCCTCCCCTGCAGGCTCCTCTCTGGCTGTGCCACCTGTAGTGGTGGAGAGTGGATGTGGGCTGGCTGCTGTGGGCTCAGGTGAGGGGTGGGGGCAGCTGCCTGCTGCTGCATGCACTGCTGGGATGAGACATGGGGTGCTGCCAAGTCCCCTTTCAGTCTTCTCTTCTTTAGGCTGAAGAGGCCCAAGTCCCTTAGCCTCCCCTCATGGCTTGTTTTGCAAGTCCCTGATCATATGGGTGGCTCTTCTTTTGGATCTTCTCAAGTTTTTCCACATCCTTGTTGACGTGCGACACCCAGAACTGAACGTAGTACTCCATCTGTGGTCTCACCAGTGTGGAGTGCAGTGGGAGTATCATTTCCTTAGCTTAACTGTTGCATCTCATGCTAATGCTTGTCAGCATGTTGTTTGCTTTGCTGGCCACAGCATTGCACTGCTGGCTCATGTTCATGCGATGGTTGATCACTACCCATAGGTCCCTTTCAGCTGTGGTGCAAGTCAAATTGTCACCACCAAGCCTGTAGGTATGTTGGGAGTTGTTTGCCTCCATATGGAGCACCTTACATTTCTGAGTGTTGAACTTCATCTGGTTCCGGTCTGCCCAACTCTCCAGCCTGTCCAGGTCCACTTGTATCTGCAACCTGTTTTCTGGCATGAGCATACTCCCCCATAACTTGGTGTCGTCCACAAACTTGGCCAGTGAGGTTTTCACCCCCACATCCAAATCATTGATAAAGATGCTGAAAAGCACCAGTCTAAGCACAGATCTCTGAGGGACACCACTGGCCACTTCTTGCCAGGGTAATGCAGATCCATTCATGAGAACTCTCTGGGTCCTACCATGCAGCCAATTGTTCACCCACTGAACTGTTGAGCAGTTAAGCCCACAATCTTCCAATTTTTCCATGAGGATGTTGTGGGATACTAGATCCAAAGCCTTTTGGAAATGTAGGTACATAATGTTGACCTTCTCTCCCATGGCAGGTGTCGAGAGACCTGTTCATAGAAGGAGATGAGATTGGTAAGACAAGACCTACCCTCAATGAAGCCATGCTGGCTGTTGTTCAGAATCATACTCTCAATGAGCGTATCACACATAAATTATTTAATGTGTTTTTCAAGGATTTTCCCTGGGATGGAGCTTATGCCGATTTAACCTAGAGTTGTCCAGGTCCTGCCTCTTCCCCTTCTTGAAGATGGGCACGGTGTTGGCCCTCTTTGAACCCTCGGGGATCTCCCCTGAGTGCCACGACTTCTGAAATAATTTTGCCAGGAGTTCTCTATGACCACAGCTAGCTCCATCAGCACTCTTGGGTGAAGTCCATCTGGTACTGCTGACTTATAAATGTCTAACTTTTTTTGTTGGTTTTGTACCAGCTCAGCATCCACAGCGGGAAGGCTATCATTCCCACCATGCCTCCTGTGATCCTTATCTTGCTTGTCTTTCCCTTTGGTCCGGTGAAATAATAAAGCACAGTAGGGATTCAGGAATTAAGTGTTTTCCTGAGTGTCCATTACCAGCTGTCCCAAGGGGTAAGCAGGGACCCCATTCTTCCATTTGTTTTCCTTCTGCTCCCTACATACCCAAGGAAGGACTTCTTATTGTCCTTGACTCCCTTGGCTAACTTAAACCCACTCACCGCCTTAGCTTTCCTAGTCATTTCTTTACAGGTATGGACCACTGCTGTATAGTCTTTCTTGAGGACTGTCCCTAGCTTCCATTGTGTGTATGCCTCTTTTTTTTTTTTTCTTTTTGAAGTGGACCGTGATGTCCATATTGAGCCAGGAGGGCTTGCCAGCCCATCTGCTACCTTTTCCTCTTTATGGGCATGGTTTTCTTTTGCTCTTTGAGGATCGTGTCCTTGAAGAACGGTCACTCTTCATGCACCCCATTTGCCTTCCGTCCCTGGTCCTGCATCGTTTCCCCTACTAATACCCTGAGCCTGTTGAAGTTAGCATTTTTGAAGTCCAGGACTTCAGTCCTGCTAGTTGATTTGTCAGCCTTGCAGTGGATAGAGAACCTGATGAGCTCATGGTCATTGTTGCCCAGGCCACCCTCAATGTTCAAGCCACATGCCATGTCATCTTCTTTGGTCGAGACCAAGTCTAGAAGAGCAGTACCTCTGGTTGGCCCTTGCATTTCCTGGGTCAGAAAGAGCTCCTCCATTTTACAGTTAAGAAGCTACATGACCGATCTCACCTAGCTGAGTGTTCCTCCCCATCTGTGTCTGGGTAACTGAAGTTGCCCATGACAACCATAGTAGTTTCATAGTTGGTAGGGTCGGAAGGGACCTGAGCAGATCATCAAGTCTGACCCCCCCCTCCCCCCCCGCCATGGGCAGCAAAGAATGCTGGGGTCAAATGACCCTGGCAAGGTGTCTGTCTAGCCTCCTTTTAAAGACCCTTAGGGTAGGAGTGAGTACCACTTCCCTTGGAAGTTGGTTCCAGATCCTAGCTGCCAAGTCCCATGCTTGCATAGCCTCTGTCAGTTCTTGAGAGAACTACCAGATCAAGTTCCTCCCCTTGGTTTGGTTCAGTGGCTTGTGGTAAACACCCACAGTTAAGTTTCTTTCACCTCGCTCCCCCCTTCCCCTCCCCCCACAAAAGTTGATCCAGAGCATTTCAAGCCGCTTATCTTTGGAGCCAATGTCAGCTTCCAGAGAGGTGTACTGCTCCCTCACATAGAGAGCTACCCCTCCATCTTTTCTCCCTGCTTGGTCCCTTCTGTGCAAGGTGTTGCCCTCTATGGCTACATTCCAGTCATGCAAGGAGTCCCACAAAATCTCCATGATCCCTACCAGGTTATAGTCCTCCTGCTCTCTAGTGAGCGATAGCTGCTTCTGCTTGTTCCCCATGCTCCTGACATTGATGTTTATAGTTTCATAGTTTCTAGGGTCGGAAGGGACCTGAGCAGATCATCTAGTCCGGCCCCCTGCCATGGCGGGAACACCAGCAAGGTGTTCATGTAACCTTCTCTTAAACCTCCCCTTAAACCTCCTCTTAAAAACCCTCAGGGTATCATTTGAGGCATCTAGTACTGGCTACTGTCAGAGACAAGAACTTGAAGTAAATAATAGAACTGATCCAGTATGTCACTATCTTCCTTTCCCATTCTTGGGAAAGCAGAAAAGCATCTGGTAGTGATTTCAAGACTGCTTATTGGACTTGTATAGTATTTTGTTCTTGCATCCGTTCCTTGGTAAACAGGGGATTAATTAGTATAAACTATACCTCTTGCTCTACTAATTAGTTTCTTTAGAGGGTGACACTGTCAGCTGAACGACAAGACCAACCCATTAAAATAGTCTTTGATACATAAAGTCTGTGGACTTAGTAGTGGGCAAAAATGTTTACTTGTTTTTTTTTTTGTGGTATGAATGTAACAAGAAGTTTAATTGCATTATATATTGTAATGAAGGCTAAAACAAGAACTTGAAATTTATTTTCTACTTTTTTTTCCTTTTTGAAACTCTAGTGAATAAATGAGTCAATCAACCCAATAAACTATTTAGGAGAAGCCTTTCCTGAAAAATGTTGGTCCAGTAGAGGTTGTGTCTTATGATGGACATTGCAGTATGGCCTACATACCTTCTCGAGTTCTGTCCCCTTTTTTCTCAGCTTTTTACCAATTCTATTCATTAACCTAAATTCAGTCACTTATCAGGATTGCATTCCTCAGAGAGAGAGAGATTTATATTATATTTATTTGTAACCTCGTCTTTTGGATTTGTTTATATTTGTAAATGAAAACATATTTCCTATTGACGCTTGTCATTTGGGAGTGTATAGGTTTAAAAGCAAGCCATTGAAACTTCTTGTAGATGACTATTGTAGTGATAACTTATTAACACTGGAAATACTGTATAGTGAATATATTTATTGCTCTATAATTAAAAACGACTGGGTTGAGTTGTCTTCTGTGTGATTTGTATATATTACTGTTAACATTTTAAAATAAAAGAATAGATTGTGAAAAGTAAGCAAGGCTTGTATGCATAACTATTTATGCATTCTTTCTTTCATGTTTGCTAAGTGATCCTGTGAAAAGTTGGTAAGGACTGTATCTGAGTTGTTACAGAGTATTTAATTTTAGATACTTCAGCAATCACTGCAGGTACTGTAAAACTAAATTTCCCACTGGAAAATTTAACAAGTGTATAATTAACTTTTTCTTTGACAGACCTCTTTTTTTTAAATATAACTGTTTTAATCTGCATGTACTAAATATGCAATAAACCATTCTAACTTCAGTTGAGAGACTTCTTTATTCAGTTAGTATCATCAACCATAATTGATCCATAGAATCATAGAGAAGTAGTGCTATAAATGACCTCTAGATTAGAGGCTATCTAGTTCAACCTCCTGTCTGAGGCAGGATCATTCCTATCAATCATTCTATGCAAACCAGAATCTAAACTCTACATAAGACTAATGTCAACCCTGACGCAACAAAGATGTAACACCCTAACCCATCGCAGGTAAAGCAGGGGAAGCCAATTTTCTGCTTTATGAAATATTGTCAATGTATGCTCAAGAGATCCCAAGTAGAGTGCGTGCCATGTCCCCCGCTACAGCAGAAGGCAGAAACCCCCCAGTCTGTACCAATCTTACCAGGGGTAAAATTCCCCCAAATATGGCAGTTGGTTTGATCCTGAGCAGAGGAGCAAGACATTCCAGCCAGCAACTCCAGCTTTGATTCTAGGAGTAGCAGTGGCAGACCCCAGTCAAAGTCCCTAGCCTTGGCTGTAGCCAGTATCTGGCACCTCTGAGGAAGGCGTAAAAACACCCTGACACATATGTAGCAGAAAGGTGGGGAGGGGACAACCATTAAAACCCAGAAGCATGGGAAATACTCAGAGAAGAACGTAGGCATAGTTATGCCTAGATCAGGGGTTTTTAACATTTTTTTTGAGTCGGTGTACCCCCACAGGGTGGGGTGTGAGGAGTGGCGTGCAGCTTCCCTTAGCCCCTGTGTCTGGCTGGGTGGGTGGTGCCTGCATGACGGATCATGTGTGGCGGTGCTCTGTCCCCACCTGCCCATGTGTACCCCCTAGGGCCTTCTCGAGTACGTACCCTTGGTTGACAACCCCTGGCCGAGATCATCCCTGCCCCATAGCTGCCCAACCTCTTCTTGAACACCTCCAGCGATGGAGAGTCCACAGCTTCCCACTGGAGGTGTTCAAGAAAAGGTTGGGCAGCTATGGGGTAGGGATGATCTAGGGATGATGCATCAACAGAAGCATTTTCTGTAAGACACAGGAGGTGATAGTACGAGGCTCCAGTGAGGCTTAAGGTTGGACCTCATTTGGGAGTACTGTGTGCAGTTCCGGGTTCCAAATTTTAAACAGGATATGGAAAAGTTAGAGAGGGTCCAGAGGTGGGCATCAAAGATGGTAAAAGGCTTGGAAAGCAAGTCATATGAGGAGAAGTTAAAGGAACTAGGCATGTTCAGCTGGTGGAAAAGATGCTTGAGAAGGGACATGATAGCAGTCTTCAAATCCTTGAAGGGCTGCCATAAAGAAGAGGGAAAGCACCTTTCCTCTCTTGCTGCAGAGGAGGATGTGGACCAATGGCTTGAAGATGCAACAAAGAAAGTTTAGGTTGGGTAGCCAGAAAAACTTCTTCACTATGAGAATAGTGAGGCATCACAAAACTATATTTGTGTTTTGTGTGGCTACATCATGCTGCAGACTCGTACTGAGTCTGTAATCTACCAAGACTCCCAAGTCCTTTTCCATAGTGCTGCCTTTCAGGCAGATGTTCCCCATTTTATATTTGCGTTTTTGATTATTCCACCGTGCATTTGTCTGCAGTGAACTTCATCCTGTTAGCTCCAGCCCAGCTCTCCAATCTGTTGAGATCCTTTAGAGTTGCACTCTCATCCACCAACATATTGGAAATCCTTCCCAGTTTTGTGTCATCCACACAGATTTGCTCAGGAACTATTCTGTGTCAGCATCCAAATTGCTAGTAAACGATGTTGAATAGCCCTGGGCTTAGGACCTTGTCAAGTATTGAGGTAAGGCAAACTGGTCTGTAGTTCCTCGGGTACTCCTACTCCTTTTAACCTTTTTCAAAGAGGGGCACTATGGGGCACTACTCTCTTCCAATCCTCTGGTACCTGACTGGTCTCCCATGACTTCATGAAGATCATTGCCAAAGGCTCCGAGATATCTTCTGCCAGTTTTGGATGTAACTTTTTCCGGGATTTGCGTATGAGATGTCATTATTTATTTTATTTTTTATTAATAGTGTGTTTCTTTTTTGGCCTTTGTTAGACAAGGATTTTCTTTGTCTTGCTGTCTGGATCTCAAGACCATGAACTGGTTTTAGCTTGATACTGGAAAGCAGGTCTTTAAGGCATACTTTTCTTTTCTCTTTTCTCTTCCAGAAAATCTTAATCAAATGTTAAGTAGTAGTAATAGTTTTTTCCTGTGCCTTTTTTAATTTAAAGACTTCTACAGAGATACAAAAAATAAGTATCAGTTTGAACACAGCTATCTTTTTTCCCCCTTGAAACAACATCACTGATAATGAGGTTTATGCCATGTTAAATGAGAAATCTTCAAAAAGACTTCTGCTGGACTCTGTAACCCTTTCTCTTAAGGACCATAAGTCTCCAGAATTTCCTGTAAAACTTTTTCTTTTGAGCCTTAAAGAGCATATTGAGGCACAAAATAACAGGCTTCCATCTCAGACTGTTTTTATTTGCACCTCCAGTAAAACTTCATTAACTCAATCTTTACTGGTCAGCACACTTTAAAGACTGGTAGTATCTGGAGTAATTTAGTATAGTGCTCTGAATGCTATAGTTTTTCAGGGTCATGAAGAATCCTTTTCTTTTAACAGCAGGTGACCTATAAGCGTATTGTATGCTTTAAATACAATTCACTTTATGACTGTATTTGTCATATAACTGAGCAGAGTTCATGATTGTGTACTTTGGCTTTTTTACTTGTTTGCTTACTAGTTAATTTGCAAAAGAACGAAGTGTATCTTTTGGTTTGGATTGATTATGCTGAGGGTGGAGAGGGGGAGGGAAATCATCCTTTTCATGCTTTCCTATTTTGGAGAAATAAGTCTGTTTTGCAGGATTGGGGAAGAGGGAGGGATCAGGCCTGGTGTGTAGATTCTTACCATGTTGTCTTACTTGTGTTTGTACATTTAGCAATATCATTATATGTTTTTTAAATAGAAACCTGAATGAACTGCATTCTCTGTAATGCTCTGATATGATTTGGGTTTCTGTAGGAAAGCTGTTGAACCGACTTGAGGTTTAACTAAATATATTAGAGATTTAACTTTTTGTAAATAAGTACATAATAGTTTCTGTGGGGAAAAAGATCTTTTTTTCCCCTTCCCTGTAGCTGTAAGGAAACTTGTAAGGCTGATGTAGCCTAGGACTTGATAAGCCTGTAGTGGAGATCCGTAAACTTTGCCAGCTGTGGAGGGCAGTCTCTTCATGTGCCACACTCTTTTTGGAAGATTTCTATACCTACCCATTCAAAGTAATTTAGAGTGTGGCCAGTGCAAACATGGAGAAAAGTTGGTATTACTATCCAACGCTATTGGTGTTTCTGGAAAGATCTGAGGGATGATGCTTCAGTACTTAAGGTGACTATGTGAGAGAATATGTTTCAACAGATTTGTCCTTATACATCATGAATAGAAGATGATGGCCTATGCAAGTACCTAAGTAAGTTGATCTTGGTTGTCAGGGTAGCATGTAGTTTAAGGCTCTCTTTTGGCTGTTCTGAAGAGAAATGAAGTTCTGCTAAGTTAACTGTCACTCATTTATATGTTGCCATAAGTATGGCACTGACTTTCTGTTGTTCAAATTGAAGATGTTTGTGTTCTAAATGGTATCAAAATGTTTCTTGGGGGGTGGGCAAGAAACAGCTTGAGAAAGAGAGTACTAAACTAGACATCTTCTTTAAATGTACATATTTAATGGACATTTTGTTGAAGTGGTGAAGATGAGTAGAACTAGATTCCTATTACTTTGAAAGTTTAATCATGATCTGGAGGTACTGCTTTTGCAATAAACATTTTTTTTTATTCTTCAGGAAGCACTTAATTTGGAAAGAAGACGGCCTGATTTAATGTTGATGTTGGGTGCTTGGGACTTGGCTAAGTGGAATACAAAAGCACATGATTTGCTATATTTATTTTTGTGTTTTGGAGTTAAAATTTCTTTGTGGAAGTTCTAATACATACAAAACAAAACCAACTGTAGCTCATGGCACTTCTTAAGCCATTGCACTCCAAAGACTAAACTGCCACAGCTGTAAATCACACCTCTTCTGCTACATCCTGAGAGCTATGCATACTATATTTCTGTGGGCCCACCTTTGCTGATCTAAAGATATTAACTGCTGTTCTTCCTCTGCTCCAGTCATATTGTCTCCAGCCTTCACTGTCCTGCCAAACCTGCTTACATCTCTGAAGAACATAGCAGTCTTTGAGCCATTTCTCACTTTTTCTCCTGTCCTTTATCATTGCTTTACGCTCTCTACAGTTAATCTTTAAAGCATAACCTCCTGAAGATCACTGGGGGAAGTGTTTTCATTACTGACAAGTGTTTCATTCTTGGTCGCTGGGAGGGCCATCTACTTTTGTACTTTCATCTTTTGGTTTTTAATATTTTCATAATAAAGGTTTAAAAAGTCAAAGGTCCCTCCTCCCCCAGCCCCTCGTCGGCAGGCCCTATTCCTTTGGTCATAGAAAGAGATGAGTGACACACCCCATATCCTACTGTCCCTCCCTGTGCCCAGTGCGAACATTGATGGGAACTGCTTTTGAGTTCATGTCAGGGAAGGTAGTATACATGTGACAGTACAAAGTGAATCATGCCTGTGTTCTTATCACCTGCCCTGACACTTCCTGGAGGTGGTGGCTCATGGCAGCAACACAAGAACAATCCTGCTCTGCCTGGCACAGTTACAAGCTACTAGTTTCCAAGAGAATTGAAGACCTCCAGTGCTGCACAGGGCCTTGGCCGCATGCACCTTTCCCCTCCAGTTAGACCTGCCATTATATGACTTCCCCTTTCTATGAGGAGGAGGTAGAGGAGATGCTCAGTGCCTTCCTGGACTTCCCTTGATTATAGCCACTCTTTGTGTGTGCCTTCAACTCCCTCTTTCGTGTGCTAGACTTGGACTTCTCCAAGACTTCAGAGATAGAGAAAACCTGTCTGCCTGGCCAATTTGTACTATCTCCTTCTGGGCTAGGCCAAGATGACAATCCTGAAAAGCCAAAGAAACAAGCTCAGAGGGACTAGTTCTGGTTCCCTCCAAGTATTGCATTGCTTGGTTTGGGTGCACATCTCATTTGAGTTTAGATACTTCACCTTATACTAAAATGTGGAATAGATTGTGTCATGCTACGCCACTGAGGGGGCATTTTGCAAGGTGAAAGACGGACAACTAATCTTAAATGCATAACCCCATGAAGTGCTAGGAGGGGTGGGCTTTCAGTGTCTGGTGATGCTGTTGCTTTGTCACTGGTGAGTACTTCATGTGTGGCCCTTTAAGGGCTTTTGCACTTTCACCTTTTTTATTCTTAATATTTTTATAATACAGATAGTCAAGTCTCTCGCTCGCCCTGCTGGAGCTTTAGGGTTCTGTTGCTTTTGTTACTGTTGCTTTTTTAAAGATGGCTATATATAACTCTTCAACTCTAGCTTTGCCACCCAAAAAACCCCCTCTTTTTTTATTAATCTGGCATTCTTTCACTGCATATACAGTTTTTTTTCTTTTTTATTTGGGGGTAGAAGGCAGTGCAAGAGATTTTTAGATGTGTGGCTTAATTTTTAGAAAAATTTAGTATTAATGAATATACTTACCACTCGTGTTTTTCAAAGACACTCACAAATATCAGTAGCTATTGGCTAATGCCTACTCTTTAGCTTAAATGTTTTGTAAAAATCATTAAATTATATTCCACCTACACTCTTGGCAGAGTCGTGGTAGCTGAAATTGCCTTGCATCTATTTTGCTTGTTGTTTAGGCTCAGGCAAAATATGTCACAGAGAATGAAAATGTAAATTTGGAGCCTTCGATTTGTTGATCTTGAATCACTACAGACAAGAGTTTAGTATGGAAAAACATGGTTAGACGTTTCATGGGGGGGTTTTTTCTACATTATAGAATCATAGAATCAATGAGTCGGAAGGGACCTAGACAGATCATCTAGTCCGACCCCCTGCCACGGGCAGGAAGGAGCACTGGAGGTGGGAGGGATCATAAGACCCTAGCCAGGTGCCTATCCAATCTCCTCTTGCAGATCTCCTGGGAAGGTGAGAGCACCACCTCCCTGAGAAGCCTATTCCAGGCTCTGGCCACCCTTACAGTGAAGTAGTTCTTCCTAATATCCAACCTAAACCTCTCCTCCCTCGGCTTGTGGCCATTGTTCCTGGTGACTCCAAGGGGGGCCCTGGTGAACAGACTTCCCCCGAGTCCCTGCTGCTGGCCCCTGATAAGGTTGTAGGCAGCCACAAGATCCCCCCTCAGTCTCCTCTTGCGGAGACTGAAGAGATTCTGGTCCCTCAGCCTCTCCTCATAGGGCTGGCCACGGAGGCCCCCAACCATATGAGTGGCCTCCTCTGGACCCTCTCCAGGCTCTCCATGTCCTTCTTGAAGTGCGGTGCCCAGAACTGGACACAGTACTCCAGCTGCGGCCTGACCAGTGCTGCATAGAGGGGGAGCAAAACCTCTCTGGACCTGTCAGTGATGCCCCTGTTGATTCAGGACAGGGTGCGGTTGGCTCTGCCTATTGCTTCGTCGCATTGGCAACTCGTATTCATCCTGGAGTTGATCCTGACTCCAAGATCCCTCTCTGCCTCTGTGCTGCTGAGAGGGTCAGCCCCTAACCTGTGACCATAATGCTGGTTCCCTCTCCCCAGGTGCGGCACTCTGCACTTGTCCTTGTTGAACCGCATCCTGTTCAGATGCGCTCAATTCTCTAACCTATCCAGGTCTGCCTGGATGCGGTCCCTGCCTGCCGGTGTATTCACTTTACCCCACAGCTGGTAAGTTTGTGCTCCTCCCCTTCCACCACACTAGACTTACCAGCTGCACTCAGCTGCTGGCTGTGCTCCTCACTGCCTGTGTGCTGTGCTGCAGCTGCGTGCATGCACGGGCCATTGGTTGGCTACATCAGGCTGGCTTTCCAATATAGGCAGTTTTCTTTATATTGGACCAATGTATCAATGCACTTCTACTGGGAGGAGATGCTCCCCATCCCACTCACGCATCCTTTACACATCCTCACTGGGTGCTGGGTCCTCTGAGCCTCGGTCCTTGGTGCTCTCTCCTTGCCTTGCATCACCCTGTTGTACTTTGCAGTCCTGGGCTTGGCTGGGCTGTCTGCTCCAGCGGAGTAGGGTTGGCCCCACCTGTCTCCTCCCTAGCTGGAGCACCAGCACTGCTCTGGATTTCTGAGAAGGGGGTGGGTGTGGGGAAACCCTGCCCCAATGCCACCCTTCAGAGGAGTGGGGGGCATGGCCAAATGCCAGTAGCCTGAGAGGAAGGGGAGGCATTAATAATCCCTTCTCCCTCTCATCTCCCACCAGCGTGGGACCCCAGCTGGGGTCTGCCTGTCTTGCTGTCTTGCCCCACCGCCAATCGCTGCTTGAACATCGAGAGTGGGGCCAGACCCCGAACCCAGGCCTGAGGTTAAGTGGGGGATGGAGTGGTGGTGGGGGAATCGCAGAGAAGCGGGGCTGGCAGGGACCTAATAAATATGGAGGTTTGTCTCCATAAGCAAAAACAGGGTGGACAGCTAATGAGGGGCACACAAGCACTCGCACTGATCTCATATAAAAGCAAGCTTTTTTCCAACCTTCTTACTTAATACTTTCATATTATTATTGTTTAATATAACCAAGAACTCACTTGCTGTAAAGAATATTTGGATTTGGACTGAAAGTTGGAAAAAGCCAAGATGTGATGCAATGCGCATTAGAAAAAGAGCGCTGCTGTTGTACTCTACATGTTCTTGAATTGGAATTGTATTTTAGGCCCAAAGCTGTTGGACTAGTCCTATGATAGACTTGGCTTTGTACTGGAAAATATGGGGTAACTTTTTCAGCTTTTTAACTTTTTTTACCTCACTTTTCAAACACAAAAATGTCAACTAAACATAATACTGAATTTCGCTATTCTTCATTGTGCTGAGCCACATAGATACAGTATTTTCTTTAGCTTGCTTGCAGGAAGGATCAGGACTAGACTTGTTAGTCCCATTAAGAATATTGCTTTCCCTTGAAGTTCCCAGGCAGGTTCAAACAGACTTTCTTCCTGAAGAGCTTTTTCTGAGGAAAATTACATACTTGATTTCACATTTTTGATGAGTGTTTTGGCTCATTAAGATATCCACCTAATTCCCAGCTGTACCCAGGGCTGCATTTGTTCTTTGGAGAGATCGTACCCTTATTTCCCCTTCTGATATGTTTATAGCAGATCAATTTATCTATCCTTACTTACCCTCACTCTCCCATTGGGCCACTTTTGTACACAGAAAGAGGTGTCCCCTTTCTACCTCCATGAGGGGAGCACTACTAGAATGGCCATATGCCAGCAGGTAGATTGCATCTAAATCCATAGCGCCTCTACCAGCAGTCATACTGCTGACTGAAATTTTCATCTGCTAGCTTCTTTGCCTTTTCCTCAGGCCAGGGTTGGGAGGGTCCTGGACATAGCTCAGTTTGTCATGCCTTTTTAGCACCATTTCCACCTTCCTCCTCTACCACATTGCCATGGAATGAAAAGAAGAACAGTCTAAATGTGAAGCAAGCAATGAGTAGGGGAGTTGCTTGGTCCCCTATTTATTTCTCTCTAGCTACCTTAGCCTTTGTCTTACAAGGCCAGAATTTTCCACAGAATACAGCTCCAGATTTAAACTGGTACGTTTACTGAAGGTAAATGTCTACCTGTTCTGGTAATTAAGAACTGGATGAGTCTAATTGGGGAAGGTTTTATGTCTGACAAAAAATGTCAATTTTGCTATCCAGGCTCTTTGCCTGGCTCAGTTTGGTTGTCTCTCTTTATCTTGGCTGCCTCTGAGCATAAAAATGGCCTAAGTGTCATCAGGTCAACTTCCTCCCTCATCCCTCCTTTTCCCCCACCCTTGCCATCTGATGTCCTGAATGTCTGTAGACATTTACAAGTAAAACTAATGTAGGCCAATAGTATTTATAAATCTCCTTCAACTTGAACATTGCCAGAAAAAGGCATAGAGTTGTACAGGGATTTAGTCTTTGAAATCAGATGCTCAGACAAATCCATTTTGAGCTCTTATGGCAATATAGCAGACAACCTTGGGGAGAACTAAAGTAATTTCAGAATTGCTGGAACTATCAATTTATCATGGCTTCTGCCAGATATTACCCACATTAATTTCTACAATATGGTGGGTTGAAACTGTGGGTAACTGTGTCTCATCACTATTTGCATGGCTACCAATCAGCTCCAGCTGGTATTAGTATATCCTCTGTTCTAAACTTTCACTTTTGGACTAAATACTTCATTGAGGGCTAAAAACATTATTAACCCTTGAAGAAACAGACTTGTTTTAGTCATTGAAAAAGCAAGTCAGGTTTAATAAATTAGGAAGAACATGATCATTCTAGTCTTAGAATGATAAAACTTATACTTTAGCAAAAAGCCATGGTATACATTTACCCCTTGATGGACAGATGTGCCAGAAGTTGCATTAAAGAAGGTGGAACCTGCATCAGAATTCCTTCTAAGTTCATTAGCTGGGCTGGCAATTCAGCTCTTTGCATCTAAACATGACAAGTTTAAGTATTCCATGGCTTTCCTTTGTATAAGGAATCCAGAAGTGAAGTGCAAACAGTCTTCCAAAACCATATAATTTCTCTGATCTATGCCTTTAGCCTTTTCTGCTGCTACCCAGGACTGTATAAAAGATAAGGAGGAAGAAAGAATGGTGGTAATACTGTTTGTCCTCCTGGCTGAAAGCCTGAGCTTTCAGGTCTGATTTAACATAACACAGGGCCTTTTAATTTCTCTACTTTTCAGAGGTGATCCATTGCAAAAAATGATCAACCCCAGACTATATAGTTCACATGTATTATATAACAGAAGTGGTGAGGGTTGTCGTGGGCCTTAAAGTCACTGAATAGAATTTCCTTGTTGGCTAATGCGAAGTCAGTAGTTTACCTGCCATGTTGGAAAAGTAAAGTAGCCTTGAGTTTTTCCAGGAGGGTCTGTATAAAGGTATATAAGGAAAAAGGTAAATGTCTATAGCAGTGTCTTTTGACCTTTTTTCATTTGTGAACCCCTAAAAAATGTTTTGGAGGGAACTTCATGGGACAGGTCATTATTCCCCTGCTGCTATTCCCTGATAGGTCTGGTCTGCTTCAAAACTGCAAACGGGGTGAAATAGCCATTTATGATTTGTGGACCTTTTATTATTCAAAGAAAGAAAAAGTTCAGTTAAGCACAGACCCATTTTTCTATCTTTTCGGAGGAATATTGCTTAAGTGTTTGTTTTTAATATAATGGTAAACCTTACAGTGAGTTTACTAATGAACTACTACTTGCTGCAGTAAAGTTGCTGTGAACACTTGGCAATAGCTCTAGAAAGGCCACTTGGAACACTTACTATTTTCCATTGCAGCTGATGGGTTTTGCTGATTCTGAAAGCTTAAATGTTTTGTCACCTCACACATTACAAACCTATTTTTTGCATACTTCTATTTTTTAATATATATTATTATGATTTTTCACTTTTCATTTTCCTTGCTTTATAGTGAACACTTTCTCTTAAAAGTATGTATTTTTTAACGTATTATTAAATAAATTTTAGATGAAAGCCATAAATGTTAACAGATAGAAGAATTTCAATAACCTCTGTGCTGATGGGAGCATGGCTTGCTTGATATGTCAGAATTGTGTGTCCTTCACATCCATCCATCCATCCAGTTTTGTAAATTTCATTTGGTTATGTATCATCCTCTTCCTATTACAGCTGTGATAGCTCAAAAAGTACCTTTCTCTAGATAAAGAAATGAATAACAGTGTACAGTACATTAACCAGGCTTAAAATTATTTTTGAAATTTTGTGAGGGACTACCTCACTAATTTAGTTTTTGAAACTATTGAAAATGAATTCTGTCATGCTTTCAGTATGTAAAGGTATCCATTTTCTTTTAAAAACGATGTTAAATACTAGAGGTGGACCAATATGTCAGACATATATCAAATTGGCACCAATTAAAGGAAAATTAACATTATTGGCAATTGACTTTTTTTGGCTGGTGTAACCAATAATGCCACTAATAAATGCCATGGGTATGCGTGCAGCCTGGAATGCAGCCTAGCAGCTTAGAGAGCAGCATCTATCCAGTAAATCTGTGTGGGGGCAGATTGAGACACCCATGGTAAGGGAGAGGGGCAGGGGGAGGTGTTGCCCAGCTAAGGTGGTGAATGTGACCTTGTGGGTGGTTTGTCTGGGTGTGGGGAGGGAAGGTGGCTCCCTGCTGCTGTGTGCATCCCTGGGGGAGGCATGGGGGGGGTATGTGCCCCCTGGATTTGTGTGCAGGGTGAGGGAGGGCTGCCTGCTGCGGGCTTGTGGGTGGGGGCACAGCAGGTGGTGGTGGCGCTAGGAGGGGTGGCTATGGGGTGGGCTATAGCCACCCAAAAATTCTCCATAGATACTCCTCCCAGCGCCGCTGCTGCCTGTCCCGAATGCAGCTCTGGTGCAGCCCCTTGACCACAAGTCCCCAGCAGGCAGCCTGGCCTTGCCGTCCCCAAATCCGGGGGACCTGTGCCCCTTGCCTCGCCTGGGGGTGCACACAGCAGCATGGAGCCGCTGCCTCTCCTCGCCCCCTGCACCCCTAGATAACCTGCCCGTGGAGTCGCATTCACTAGGGCAGTGCATACCCCTGTCCCTGCCTCTGCCCCTCTCCCTCTGTGTCACTGTGGGGTTTACATGGCAAGTCTTTAATTCCGCTTGGAAATTAGGTATCCACAAATCTACTAGGAAAAAGAGGGGAGCCTGAAAATGATGTGCATCCTTCATGAAGAGCTTTACAAAAGTCTGGGCGGGGGGGAGTATTGGTTCTGAATATTGGGGTGAATTGTTTCCTTTCAGTTCAGTATAGTTTTAGGAGTAGTTCTTGAAAGTGCTTAAGTGGTTGACTGTCAGTGGGACTTGCATTCGTAAGGTGCATTTGAAAATTTTAAAATCTTATCATCCCCATTAAACACATTACTAATAAGATGTGAACATTAGACAGTTGAAATATTAGATGGGAGGTTTTCATAGGCCCAACAGACAGATACTTAACACCCACATGGTATAAAATACCCAGCTGCCCTTTGGGCCTTTAGAAATGTTCTCTTTACTCGGGGAAAACAGGTAACCACTAAGCAAGCTTACTGCCCATAAAATGTTCTAATATAAAGAGGAAAAATAGGCCTTATGAAAGTTGCAACAAATTTGACATTAGCTAGAGGGTACAAAACTGAGTCTTAAAATGGCAGGCATAACTGCAGTGTATCAAACAAAACTGTTTCAGTAAAATGTTTCAGACCAATATTTATGTTTATGGTTTTTTTTCTGCATTCAAATGTTATACCTCTCATGCCTCTTTATGATGTTTGCATTCATATGTCCTATCAGTGACTTTCAAATTTTGCAGTTGCACAATATTGTTGAATTTACCTTCAAGAACATTTTTCATAATCCCAATGCATATTCATTTTAAACTAAAGTTTTACTATCTTGGCTTTCATTAATTTAAGTTACCAACTTACACAGTGAGACACATCTGAATAACAGCTCACTGAATAAGGTTTGCAGTCTTGTTCTGTATTAATAATATGAAAACAGCAAAGGTTAATTACCTTTTGTGTTTCATTTTTCCCAGGGTGACTACATTTGGTACTGTATTTTTCCATTATTTATCAGGAATATTGAAATATTGTTCAGTGATAAGAATGGTATGAAGCAGTAACTCAGTAAACAGTTAACTTTGAGTGTGAAGGTTAAGATTACAAGAAACCAGTTTTCAGATGGAAACCCCTGTCTTCACAACTGTCTCAAAATGTCCTTCCTGGAGATTCCATGTCAGTAGGCTAGGTCTAAGGGGGCAAGTATGGTTGACTTGGTTTTTTGTGTCACTCCTAACCCTTCATCTGTTTAAATGTTGTCCCTGGTTTTCCTCTGTCTTGTTTTCTCTTCTTTCTTGTACTATAAGAGCTGTGTTTTTCAGAATGACTTGGGTCAACCAGTTGCATGTTTTCTATCCAGAAGTAATTTTTTTTCTGTTGGGCCAAGGTCTGGTGGGCTGTTTGTCTTTCACGGGGCATGAAGGAGGTGCAGTTCAGTTGAAAGGATTAGGACTTGGAAGTATAATATTGGGAAAGATGAGGTTTCTTAACTTCTTATATCTTGTGATAGCATGCAGTATAGGTTAAAACTTACTGGGTGCTGCTTCTCTGTGAGACACCCACTGTGCAGTTGTTACTGTGCAGTCATTTAGTACTTCCATAACCAGGTTGTACTACATGACAATGCAGTAGCATCCCAGCATGGTTGCCTGGTGACACTTGCTGCATAGTAGCTTGTTACTATTGTGCAGTAGTGTCGTGTCATGGTTTGTGCATGGCAACGCTACTGCACAGTAAACATCTCATCTAGAAATACCCACTGTGTCAGTGTATAGAGATAAGTGAAACCTGTGACTTTGAGGGAGGAGAAAAGGGGGCATGAGAATTTTGTGGGCAGACTTTCCTGCCTTTGTACTTGGTATGTTACCCTCCTCCAGTGGGAGAGCAAAAGGCTTTGCAAATGAACAGAGACCTTGTGGCAGACCAAGCAAGGTGTTTTCCAGGATGCTCCTTTTATGGTAGGAACCCTTGAACCTCTTGCAGTGGCCTAGTCTGAGAGAACAGGGGATGGAATATATGAGGGAGGAGAACTATATTGCATTTAACAAATTTGCTGCCTGCCTCTTAAATCTGTGACTGTGGCTAGCATTCATTCAGCTGTGTGTCCTGATCAAACAGTAGCAGAGAGAGATTTAGGGCTGCTTAGAAAAAGAGGCAGTAGTCTTACTATTTTCTTGGTCTTCAATTTATTGTAGTTTAATTGAGGGGGAGGGGTTTTAGCAAACCATCCGTAAAGCTTTGTATATTGAGAAGCACCACTTGGCAACTGAAAACTGTGAATGTTATATTTTTAAAACAAAGTTGTTGTTCTTTTTAAAATTTAAAACAGGCATTTCTATGAGGCTGCTGAAAAGTGACTTCATTTCTGACACCAGCCATATGACAAATCTTATGAGAGCTCTTTTGAGCTACTGATTTTTCTCTGAGCCTAAATTTCCTATGTGGAAGATTAATTGCTACCAAAAATAATCTTGTGCATGTTGTATGTGTTCTTAATGCAGGATTAAGGGCAACATAAGGTATTTGCATTTTTATGTATGCCAATAGCTTTAACTAAATGATTGCTAGCTTCACTAATGAAACATCCTAGTCCTTTAGTAAATCTATGAATACAAAATTTAATTTGCAAAGCAGGGTGGATTGCCCGGATTTTAAATCACTTTGATTTATGAAGATTTAAATAATCAATTTAAACCTCCATTGTTCCCTTCCAAAAATATATTTGATTCTTTTTTTGTTGTTGGTTGTTTAATGATTAAAGGCATATTGGTTTACAGCTCAATATTTATATTTGGTCCTTCTTTCCTTAACCAGTAACATAATCTTTTCACTTGTATAAACTATTGTGGGTGCTTACATCTTGGAAAAAACCCAAAACAGCGCTTTAACTTTCAGCTCAGTGCTCCCCCATGCCAAGCGCAGCGCATGCTCAAAGAAAGAATTGCATCAGTTTGACCCAGCTTGTCCAGCTTCTTTATAGCTCAACCCTTCAGCAGGGCTTTCTGGCACGTTTATCTAATAGCTGGTTAATTTTTACAGTGATTGAATCAGCTATTAGATAAGTGCCAGAAAGCCCCACTGAAATGTATGTGTTATACAGATGTTGAGAGCTGGGTTAAACCGATGCGATTCCTTTTCCGGTAAAGCAGTGGGTTTTTTTGGGGTTTCAGGGTTTTTCCCCCCCCCCATGTCTGTCAGCACCCTGTGCATCTTAAATATATATTATTCATAGTCTTAATTTTTACAGTGTTTATATTACTTTAGAATATGGCAAATTTTATATTTTTTTTTCCTCCCTTAATTTTTTTTGCTTAACTAAGAGACAGGACATTAGACATTTTATGAAAAAACATAAAAACATCTAAAATACATGTTAAATAAAATGGATTCTAATGTATAACAAATAAGCAAATGTATCAAAATGTGTTGCTTTTAACAGATATATTAAGGGAAGCTTTATCTTTAGTGAACTGAACTGAAGGTTTAAGAATAAGACGGCCAAAAACAAATGATCTTATCCTTTCATACATAGATTTTATTCTTAAATTGGGAGGGAAACTTCCATTTGTAAACCTTTTGAGCAAGGTGGTCGTTAAGAGGATGCAGAAGAGGATACTTCTCAAAAATTAGATAATTAGCCTGGTAACTTCTGCCAGTTCAGTGGTTTGACTTTTTTCAAAATTTAAGCAGCAAACATGTACTAGTAAATATATTATTGTACTACTTAATATATTATTATTGCAATATACTATCCGAAACACCTTAAGTATTTCGGATAGTATATTGCAAAATTCTTTTATGATATGCAGAGCAGCTTTGAATGATAACTTTGAGAGAGATAAATCAATCCCTTTCAGAGACCTGTTGATTCTGAAACTTGATGATAATATTTAGCCAGTGTTCCAAAATGTTGTCACTTGCAATCATTTCTACAGTTGGGAACTGTAGAAGCTGCTAAATTACTTCTCAAGGAGCTAGGGAAAAATTCTTTCAACATATATCTATAAATATCTTTGAGAAATGTTTAAATTTCCAAATGCTCAAATTTTGTAGCAGATTTTTTTTCCTTGGGAAAACTTTTATAGTCCAGCAGCACTGACTATTAGATTTTTAAAAATTTTCCTACCCTTACCATCCTGATCTAAATCGTCCTTTGGTTTCATCTTGTACTTATTTGAGATCACAAGTAATGGGGACACAGGAAAAAGGAAGACCTAGTCATGACTTGAACTGTGGAAATAGGTAGTGTCTGAGTACAATTATATACAAGTTCATTCTCACCCAAGTATGGTCTGTAAAGGTGACATTTTCCTATAACTGCATATATTTATCTCATCATTGTTTAAAACAGAGTAAAGTCCCTGGTGAAATTTAGTGTAAGTTTCCATATGGAAAGTATGCTAAATGTAATCAAGAGTAGACATGTTAAATGTTAATGCTTATATTTAACAAATCCTTAAAATGCTTGTCCTCACAAAATATTTTAGGGGGGAGGTTTTTTTAAAGTCTTATTAATATTATTATCTGAACAGATGTTTTAATTATTTTATTGTCAAGTTTCAAGGTTAATACTGAATCACAATAAGTATAAAGGTCCTTATGTATACTGTTTAATACTACTATGCCTACATTGACTTAAGTGAATTACTGTGATTTACATCAGCAAAAAAGAGGTATCAGACTTAGTTTCACTCTATTTGGTTTCCTTTAAATGGAACCAAATTGTATTATGTTTGTCAAGCTTTTGCTCCTGCCCATGTTGCACAGCAGTGAGCAGCGTAGGTGCTAATTATTAAATTATTACCTATTACTCTCTTTTTACTAAATTACTTTTACAACCTTGAACTGAAGATATAGTGTGTTTTAATATATTGCTAATATACGTTTGGTTGCACACTTCTAACATATATACTTCGGAAAGCATACAACCTCCAAGCAAGCAGAGTAGGAAAGCACAGCAAATAAGTATGGTGGTTATTTTAGTGGATGAACTATGTCATATAACTGATCTTGAATTTCTTTTAAAATCTAAAGGTATTACTACATTGCAAGTATTCAGTAATAGTAGATATTTTCTTGGGATCAATCAAGTTATATATCTGCAGATATATATTTTACTGTGTGTGTATTTTTCCCATGCTCCTTCAAAATGTTAGCTTAAATGGGTACTCAAATTTTTGTTTTTGGTATTTGGATACATAATACTGAATGTCCGCATGGATTGAACATGAACATTAGAGACAGTTTGCAATAGTATTAAACACTCGGGGAATGCTACTTGCCTATCCCCTACTGTCTCGGGTGTACTTGGGTCCAGTGTAAATTAATGAGGCTCATAACACTAAACCATTCTTTGTCTTACCCCTGTAGCTTTTCAGCCCTGACCAGAAGGAATCACAGACTCCTAGAAATTTAAGGGCTTAGGTAACAGAGCTGACTAAAGATGAGGGACCTGAGTCCACAAACATTTGAGGCCTTCCTTTCTTGTTGGGAACAACATCCCAGTGAAATCCCAGGTTTCATTTACCACCTTTTCGGACCACCTCAATCTCAAGCAGATCAGGACAAACTAACTGGAGCAGCCGGCTTTCAAAAAGCTTAGGTGTGCTTTAATATGCACCAGAAGAAGGCACATTAGTGCCGGTCAACCAATTCCTTCCCCCTACCTTCTTCATCCCAACTAATTAACAGTCTTAGTCACCACCTGTTAAGCAACACATGCTTTCTTTCAGTTAACACCACCCAGCGCTTTTGTACTTGTTGCCTTTCACTCAGAATGGTCCATTAGTGGAGAGGCTATTGGTCCAAAATGAAATTTTCACACATGACAGTTTCTCTTCTCTCAAACTTGGAGGCTTCGGTTCACTTCTATGGGTTAACTTCAGTTCTAAAAATTAAGTCCTAGCGATCTTTTATTCCTTCAGTTCTGTTGTGCAGTTGGGGAGGAGGGTGGTACTTTAGCATCTCTTCTTTTGCTAAAGTTGTAATTTATGCTGGAGTGGGGAAACTTTTATATCAAACTCCAACAAATCATCTGTTCAGCTTCTGAGCAGTCTGCTTCTGAGGAAGATGTTTGTACTCCTGACATCCACTGCATCCACAGTTTGACAAGAGGCTACAGTTTTAGGCTGGGGCCACACATTACACAAACTGGTTTAAATGATCAGAAACTGGTTTAAACCTATAACAGAACAGATGTTCAGTGCACATAAACCAGTTTGAAAATGGCTGAAACCATTTTGAGATGAACCTGGTTGAATGTAGTATCAGACTTAACTGACTTGGGTCAAACTGGTTTATACAATGTCTGTCCCAGACCCCTTCCTGGTTCAAGTTAAATCATAGTCCCCCAGCATCTTGGCATTAGGGCTGTGCAAAATTTTGGCAACTGTTTTGTTTCAGCGCCTGAAACACCGAATCTGAAATGAAACTGATGGTTCCAAAACATCTTCAAAATGAAACGGAACCATCTAGAACGTTGCAGAAATTTGTGGGATGTTTGGGATGTTTCGCAGGCACCCCTGGGGAGTCCGGTGCAGCCCTCCAGCCCTCCTTTTAAAGTGCTGGGAGGCTGGGGCCAGGCAGGACAGCTGTGGGGTTTTCTCCCATGGCTTCGGCTGTGCCTTCCTCTCTCCGGGTGGGGGAAGCCATGGGAGAAGCCCCCATGGCTTCCCTGCCTGGCCCCAGCCTCCTGGCTTTTCACAACAAAACAGCCCCCCCCCCCCCCCCAACTCACTGGCTGCAGCAGCAGTGATCAGGGCCCCTGGGGGCTCATGGCAGAGCCCTCCCACACAGTGCAGGGCGTGGCAGGCAGTTGGGGATTGCCCTCCCCCCACTTGGCACCCATGTTTGGACTAGCTTTAGTAACTATGGCTGCTTACACATGTGGGGGGAAACCCCCCCAGTACTTTACTTCTAAACTTGGTGCAGGCCTGCGCCCAGAAGATGCATTGCATTAGTTTGACCTGGCTCGCCTAACCTCTGTATAGATCAGGCGCTTCAGGAGGGCAATCTTTACTAACCTGCTTCCTGTATAGTACTTTTTTCCCCTCCCCACCCCCCATATCTGTTGCCAGTCTTTATTCCTTCAGTTTATTAACTCCTTTTTATCTTCAACCCACCTTATCCTCTGTCATCAATGCTCCCTGCTTCCCTCTTCTTTTCTTTTCCCTATTCTTTGTATTTAAATGACTTTTTTTATTTAGTATACTTGCTCTCTGGAAGTCCATTCATAGAATCTGAAAAAGTAGGCTGTAACCTAGAAAAGCTCATACCTTTCTGAGTGAGTTATTCTGTAACAGTGGCCATGTGATGATGTTTCTGGAACCCAATCTACAGTTATGTAGCTTTAAGCCCTGTGAGTATAGATTAGGTTCCACTGGTGCACGTTTGCTGGTACTGGGAGGTGCACTGGGAACACTATCTAAGTTGGGGTGGGGGGAGGGTAGTGGGTCTGCTGGGGGAGTGGAGAGCTGTCTCTTTAGGGATGGGGGAAGAAGTTAGGTGAGGGGGTTGCTGAAAATAGGCTGGTCAGGGTTTGAGGGAAAAGGGTGGTAGTGGAGGATTAGGAAAAATGCAGCTCCAGGGCTGGGGCAAGTGGCTGGGCTTTTCCAGCCTCAGGGAATCATTCCAAACATGTACTGATATTTGGTAGACATTTAGATCTCTCAAGCGACGTAAGTTTTATATCAGGTTGGTCATTTTTTTGCCCAATCTTACCTTCCCAGATGTATACATAGATCAGCACTTGGAATGACCCTAGTTAAGTTGATCTGAGTGTAACATCTGCACGTACCTGGTGATTCTCAGCCAAAGTACCTTTTTAAGGGTGCTGTGCAATGTTAGCATTGCTAGTTGTAGAAACACCCACGCATGATTCATGAGATAACCCAGAGATTTAAAATAGGATTCCAATGTGTCAGAAACATTCTGACTTGTAGTCTGAGTTGTTTGCAGTATAATTGCTGTATTTTTTTCATAGTCAAAAATGATTGAAAGCTAAGAGCTGGCATTTTCTGAGGGATGCATTGAGTCCAAAAGAGGTGCAACACTGCCCTACCTTCTACTTCTTAGTGAAATTCTGGAAAAGAAGGCTCCATACAGAAATTTCAGTGTTAGATATGCAAAGTCTGCTTTCAAGGCATAGGACTTGTAGAGTGTTTTTGGATAAGCAGAAAGTTAGTTTTTACTTGTCTTGCTGCCTTGTACAGATTGAAAATGAGTCAACACCCACTGCCTCACACCTCTTTACTCCCAGAAACAAAAAGTAAATTTTAAGCATTTATTTCCAAATATGAACCCCAGCTGCAAATGGCAGCTTCTTTCTTCTCCTGTTAGTTAAAAGTAAATATTGACAAAACTTGTTTGACTAGATATGCAGGGTGTAGCTAGACAAATAGTTTTCAGATACTGAAGCCAAGATTTTAAAAGCAAGAGTCTAGACTTACAGTCCTAAGGCTGTACTTAGTTACATAATTAATTTGTAAAATTTCTGAAAAGTGCTGAGCATCCATGATTTTTCTACAAAGTGAATGAGAATCTCTGGGTGCACAAACTCTGAAAATTATTACACTTTTTTAGATACCTAAAGCTAGAACTAAGAGTCTTGATTTTAGACTCTTGGGGCGTGGCCAGATGAGCACGGCCATGCACAATGTGGTGCCGCAGACACATCTGTGGTGCCACATGCTGCATGTTCCGCTGCTCTCTGCACTGCAAGGGGATATTCAGGGGTCAGAAAACCCATGGAAAGAAATGGAGTGGCATATGCAGCAGCAATGTGTGCTGCCCAAAGCCGAAACCTGGACAGCCAGAGCTGCTCTCCTCTGCTAGTCAGGCTCTGTGTGGAAGGATTGCTGCTGATGCAACTCCAGAAGGCCCCCAGACCGCTAGGTGCAGCCCAGTGCGGACCTCAGCCTCCCCTACCCCACCTGTGGTTACTTACTGCATGCCAGAGCATTCGGGGCACAGGTATTCCCCAGGGACAACTAGCAGCAGGACAAGGTGAACCACTGCTAGTCCCTAGGGAGCCAAACATTCATACATGTCTGAATATGGCCCTGCAGGTGGCTGCTTGGTATTTTGGTTGGGGTGGGGGAGTTGTTACTGTTGTTTTATTTTGTTTTAAATCTTGTCCAATAAATATGTTCCTTATTTAGTATAAATTTTTTTTCTTCAAATTTGTGTGTGTGCATGCATGCTCATTATCAGTAGCTGCTGAGGGCCTTGGGTAAATTTACATTGGTCTAACTGAGATCAGGCCCCCTTGATTTAGCTTATCAAGTTGAAGATTGAGAGTCAACTTCATTGTAATAAATATACCTTAATGCAAAGATAGATAGTGAAGGGGTGGCTATTTTATGTATTTATATTTTTTCAGTCTTGCTGACAATGCAGGGGATAGAATAGGCCAATACACTCAAATACCACAGTAGAACCTGTATAATTCCTTAGCATGTGCAAGGATGGGGTATATACGGCCACAGCAGATTGTAAAGGGTATATAGTTTGATAGAGATGAAATCCTAAATAACTGAAACAAGAACTAGGAAAGAGTAACCTCTGGTAAATCTAACCACGTTTGGTTGCATGCTGCTTACCTTTTTTGTAGTAAGTTTTTGTGATTACCATAGATAAAGAAAATATTCTCTCCTAGTACATGCAGCTTTGTAAATTGAGAGATTTGAATTAAAATCTTGTTATTGTTGTTGTTTTACCTGTAGAAAACTTGCCTGAGCAAAAGCCTTTTGAAGTCTCTTCACTAACTTCAGTTTGTTTTTAAATTGGTACTGTACAGAGAAACAAGGGCTGTTCTTTTACTGAACCTAAGCCAGCACCAGCTCTTTCCTAAATTAAGGGAGAGGAAGAGAAAGGAGAACACAGCTCGCTACATCCATAGAGTTGACTGTTAGGGCCACACTTTTTTATTATTATTGTTATTATTTATTATGGTAATAAAACAGACTGGTCAGGTATTCCAGCAGTTTAATAAAAAAAGTTAATAAACCACCCACAAAATATTAGAAGACTTTTGAGGAGAAATCTTTGGGTTTTGAAATGTGTTATAGTTTCTTCTTTCAGCAGCATTGTGTTGCTCATTTTTCTTCTTTATTATAGACGCATTGTTTGAAATCTGCTATCAAGAAGGCTTTTTTTGTAAGATGCCTCAAGTAGTCAATCAATTATGTTTGGTTTGTTTGTTTTTTTTGGTGGCCCTTTTATGCAGTGATGCTCATTTATTTTTCTAGAATTTGTCATTATAAATGCTCTGTCTAGGCGTGTGCATAAATATATTTATACACACACAGAAAATGAAATGTAATATTGGAAATATGCCCAAGTTTAATAAGATGGGGCAATTCCTTCTCACTGTGTCAAAACCAGACCCAAGTAAATTTTTCCATTTGAGCTTTGGATGTCTAGTTCTCAAGGTCAGTCCTATAACACACAAGTTCCTGAGTGGGGCTCATGGGGGCAGAAGGAAGGTTAACATACTTTAGAAAGAATATAATCTCTTGTACTCTTTCTGAATCTAGTCACCTCTGGAAATGTATTGGCATTACCACTGGCTTTGGAAAGCTTAATTAAATAGCTATAGATTTATTGAATAATTGACTTGTTTCTTGGATTATATGACCTAAAAACAAGGGCAGTATTAATTTATTTGTTCTGCAGTTGCATGTAAGTGTTTATGACTTTCAGGCATCTTGCAGACTTCTAGTTTACTGAAACAGTTGTCTTCACGTGCGGTAACATCAACAGCATTCTGCAGTACCTATGTTCAACGGATCAAATGAGGACTAGAAGATCAACTTGCTTAAAACAGCCTTGAGGTTTTCTGGGTATCTTGTCTATTTTGTGAATTGATTAAATGTTTAGCTTTCCAATTTTTTTTCACAAAAGGGTCAAAAATACTGTTTTCTCAATTGTCAGTTGATTGAGTTACTGTGAATTGTAAAAACGGCCCACTTAAAACCTGATTCTTTGGTCTTGCGTTCATTATTTTAAGAAAGAAAATAAACATCAGTAATTGCTGTGTGTAGAAATGATGCTTTTAATATTTAACAATTTTATTTTATTTGTTTTTATATATAGACCTTAGCAAAGATGTTTTAAAGAAATCAAACGCAAGTTAAATCTAGTCTTCAGTTATATGCAAAGATAATAAATTAAGGGATAAATCCTGATGATATTTTGTATTTTGACATGGAACGTCACTGTTTCATTTATAGGGTTCTTTTCAAGTGTGCATTTTCTAAAAGATGTCAAACTTTTTGCTGTTTTTAGCTATTGTATTGCTTAGGTTTATACGTGGAAACGTCAGAAACCATTTAACCATAAGCCGGTGTCCTCAAGGTTCACATAGTTGCAAAGCCATTCTCATATGTGAATAACATAGAGTACAACGTTGTCTAAATTTTGAACTAGAATTCTAAATATGGTCATTATTAAAATATATTGCCCAGGACAATTTATGCCTGTGCTCTTTCTGAAGAGTTCAGTGAGAGACACTATATTATATTCTTATAAAGTAAATAAAGCATGTCTAAATTGAATTTACAGTGACAATGATCTAATAAAACAGGCTAAGTTTGGACAGGATGAAACCTTTGGCAAGGAAATGTTTTTGTTACAGTTAGAACAGTAACAGTAAGATCTGATAATGTCTCTGTTGAGTGTGCTCTGCTGTACTCTACCTTCTGTATGGGCTGTTTTGATTAATTTTTCATCTCCCCCCGCCTCTCATAGGTATTCAAATCCAAGATGAGGGGCTTCCTTTATGCCCCATCTTAGTTGGAGGGGAAAATGTTATTTTCTGTAGTAGGTATGAGAGTTGGTTCTGGTATGTCTGGATAAACGCATATACAGTATATAATGTTTCTCAAAAATTTATAATATACTTATGTGTGCATGGCAAGAGGTGCGATTATGCGGTCCGGGATGAGGTTCTAATAGCACTATATTGCTGGTGCTCCCATGACTTGGAGCCCTGGTCAGCTGGCTAGGGCTCCCAGATGCGGGAGTGCAGCTGAGCCAAACGCTTCATGCACTCTTAGCTGGGACCTGTGATCAGCGATTTTGGAGCTCCCAATCAAAGGAGCTCCAAATGCCAGTTAAAGGAGCCCCACCAGGTGCCCAGCTGTGGGAGTGCATCCAAACTCCTGGGGCTGGCTACATGTTCAGTCTGTCATGGTAGGAACCAACCATAAAGTTATTACACCTTTTTTGCATAATAACTTTGTGGCTTATTCTCTGTTTTATTTCACTACTAATTGAATGCACCTGTGGCTGGGCTTATTTAAGACATGATTAACTGGTTAATCACATCTGAAATAACCTCTGCCAGGGGCCTAAGGTTGCAAAGTGAAACAGTTGCACTTGAAAATGATACATCTAGGGCTGTCTATAGCCTTACATTCTGTTTTGTTTTGCACCTTTTTTTTTTTTTTACATTTCCATTTTGTATTTGAGTAACAGTAAAATATCAGAATTGTACTACTGTTACACTATCTTTATTGCATGTGTAGTATTGTATATATGTACCACACACATGCACACTTCCAAATTGTAGATATGTTTTATGTGCTTTTATCTAGATTTTGTTTTGGATGTTCCTGTACCTCTCCTTTAAAAAAGGTATTGATATGCGTACCCTTTAAAAATGTTTGATTTATTCAGATTGCATTTGCCTCGCTAGTAGTAATTCTGGAAACGCATTTAATATTCAGTTGAGTCTCTGTTCTTTCCATTTTGCTTTCAAATATTACCACACAAAATGTTTCCCTAACAGGGAAACCAGTTACAATTGATATGGACATAGAAGCAATGAGGTACGCATGCCAAAGTATAGCTACATGCGGAGGCTGCATCTTTACTGAACTATTAATCACTGGAGAACAACTATCTTTACAGTGTCAGATTTAACTGGGGAGCAAGCTCTGCAAACTTGAGGATAGGAAGCAGTGACCTTTTGCCATGCTCCTTGTGGTATAACTTTTCTTTTATTTATTTTGTGATTTGGAAGCAGTCTGACGACATCTTTACTTTCTAGGTTCTAGTTTGTGTTTCTTATAAACAGAATAGAAACAAAATTGCACTGGCATTTTGGTTGTATTTAATTCCCTTGAAAAGAGCTGGAATGAAGCTACCAAAGTCACAAAAAGATGTTGGAAATGTAGACTTCTTTGGGATGAAATGTATAGTCATATGGAGAAACCTGTATTTCAGTTTTGACGTCTTTTTAAACATAGTATTTGCTGTCAGCAAAGGGGCCTAACTGTGGTAGTATATGACGGCGACAAGAAAAAAAGATTGAAATTTAAGTTACGCATGATATTGCAATAGTTTTAAGCAAAAGTATGTGCTCTTGATTTTGTGTATGTATGTGTGGTTTTGTGGTCTTTTGGAATTTTGTTGTGTTTATGTTTGTTTTTTAATTTAAATTGTAAATCCTTCTGTGGAGATGCTTAAATTACAGCTTATATAAAATATCTGCTTAAATTAAATTGATATCAACCAAACCAAGTTGCAAATAAGAGTGACCACAGCAAGTAAATCTAAATGTCAAAACTCTTGGCGAACATTTAATTACACATGCAACATCTCTGTGAAGTAAGCATGTATTATTGAGAAATAGTGGTACTTAGGCTAAGATTGAATCTATTCTAACATTTTTATTTTCCTGCTAGCAAATTGCCCATCAAGAATGAAGGGTTGGGGGGGAGGGAAGGCGGGTGGGGTCAGAGCCTTGCATGCCCCCCCACCGCTCTGCATCCAGCCCCACTACACCCCTGCTGCTCCACATCCAGCCCTGCTCTACCCACCCCTACTCTGTTCACCTGGCTCACGCCTACCTGCCTCCCCTCCCTGCCCTGCCTCCCCCTCCCTGCTGGCTGTTCTGGGAGGCATTGGGGCCGGGGGGCAGGGGGTGCCGTCACTGTCATCCCCCCCTTCACCCTCAGGCAGGGAGGTGGGAGGTAGCCCCTCTGGTTGGGGGAGGAGTCAGAGGTGGACAGGGGAAGGGAGGGAGGGAGCTACTGCCACCTCTGGCAGGGGGGCATGGGGAATCCCTGCTGCTCAGGCAGCTGGGGCACGTTCACTGTTGCTGCAAACTTGGGCCTGTGCAGCCCAGGCCCGCACAGCCAATTGCTGCCCACCCTCCCAGTAGTGCATGCGCAATTGGCCAAAAGCATTATGGACAGACGGACACACAGATAGAGTAAGCCTCTCTCTCTCTCTCTCGTATATATAGTCTCATATTAATTAGGCTATCCATTTCTCTATTTGTTACTGTGTGTTCTGTCTTGCTTTTAATGTACAGTAACGCCTTTAAAAGTACTACAGCAACTTGGGTGCCTAAGTAACCTTGATATTTTTTTCTCAAACTTCACTTCTGTGTATGTGCCTTATTTCTTGCCTCTACAAAAGGGGAATGAAAATGTGCTTACCTCACAGAAGTGTAGGAAGCATGTAATTAAATGTTTGCAAAATGTTCTGAAGTCTTCAGATAAAATGTGCCAAATACTTGCTGCTGCTTAATTTTCTTCAGCTAACCTGGACAGAATGGTGGTATCTTCCTCATTTTCCCAAGAATGGGAGCTATTCTCTGACATGTTTTTCATTTAGAGATTGCTAGGTATTTCAAACTACCATGTGTATAATATTATCTAAATATTGGAGATAAATTGTGTTACTTTCCCTTTTTTTTGGCTTGCAGTGAAGTACTGGAGCATATCTAATATTGTGCCAAGTGCTTAAATGTTGTTCAGTTTTATGGGCGTGAGCTGAAAAGAAACACTAGCCTATTATTCTTAAAGTACCTAAATTATGTGAAGTAAACTAAGAGAAAATATTTATGTAATAAGCGTGCACTCTAAATAAAAAATAAATCATAGAGCTAGCAACTTTACTAAGTAAGTAGCAGAATTCTGTAGTATGTACCTTAGGCCAATGGCAGACATATTTATTGTGCAATAGATGGCAACATGCCATACATGCAGTCAGTTTATTGTTCCATAAAATGGCAAACCAGCTACAAAGGTTTTTCCACATTAAATATGAAGCATCTCTTGTAGACTGTTTTGTATGGTGCTTCAAGTGAAAATGTTCCCTGGCACCTGTAAAGCTGTACAATTGTGAATAAAAAAAAATAAAATTAGAATCCACAGTTCTTTACTTTCATATATTTAACTAGTTTTGACTCCCTTCTGCCTCCATACATAATCACTTAACAATCAACTTCATATCTACTGGAATATATTGTTTTGTTTTTAAATATATTTTAAAAAGCGTTTACATCAATAGTATTATTTTTCTAGTTAATTTTATAAAGTCCTTTGATACTTGAACAGAGGAAGCTAAAACATACTGACTTTATTACTAAATATAAATATAACTTTTTAAGCAAATGAAAGAGGAAGTTAAAAGTTTGTGTTTATTATATTATCTTATATTATATTATAACTGGGCGGGAAACCACAGTAATTAAATGTGTTATGCTATAAGGGCATCCTTAACTGAACCGTTTAATTTCTAGAAGTACTGTAGTTTATCTTGCAGTAATAACAAGAAGCTTCATCCAGAGTTCTGCCAGACCTGTAACTACTCTCAAGAATTTTTCTCTCTGGAGCTTACTTATTGGCTGGAGTGCTGCTTGTCAGGTTTTTTTGGTTTTTTGTTTGGTTTCTTGTTTTTGTATAACAAATTGATTCTGCAAACTGTAATCAAAATCCAGACTGGATTTAAGGCAAATCCAGCTGGAATCTGTTTTCCTGAAAGCAGCATTAATTGTATGCCTGATGTGAATTCTTAACATAACATTTACATTTGTTACTTCTCTTCTACTTGACCTTCAGGTGTGTATATTGTCATCTTCATTGAGTACCTGTTGGTAAAGATGTTCTCTGTACATATTCAACTTGCACAACTTCATCAGAATGAGGCAAGAAATTACTGTCGGTTTTCATGGTTCCCAAGAAAGCATAAAGTAAAAGGATATTGGTTAAGAATTCATACTGTTGTCTTGTGACAACTGGGATAAGTCTTTCAGTGCTCTGTGGAAGGAACTGTATTTCAGATTTTCAGCTTCTCACTCCAGCAGTGCTTCTATTTGGAATTTTGTAGAGTAATTTTCCCCTTTCTTTCCCCCACAAATCTTAGAGAACCTAGAAAGACTGGGCTGTTAGCTACCTACATAATCTCAGTTTCTTTGGGTCCAGTCATTTAAGATTGGACTATTACAAATATTGTTCTGACCAAAGGTCAAATTTAGTCATTCTGACAAACCTGAGCTAAGCTTTTCCTTTGTATGCTTTGTTTTGATCTTTAGGCATTTACTGATTGAACCTACATTTCAAAGGACACAGCCAGAGTTTTCTGTCAAGCTTGTGTCAGTTTGGTCGTCCGGTTACTTTTGGAGGTGGATGCTGGTATATTTAAATCTGAACCTCCAGGAGCATAGTTCTGGTATTGGTTTGCTCTACAGAATAAATTACCCACTATTGGTTACAGCGGGAATGTTTAGTTTTTAATTTACACCATAAATATTACAGCTGAGAAATAAAAGTTCCATTTAAATTGCACTTATACATTTCCTTATACATAAATTATAAGTATGTAGGGTTTTATTCTGTATCAAGAACATTGTTCTAAAATATGCTAACTAGCATGTTAACTGCCATGATGCTTAACACTGGGGGGCCAGATCTGGGGTTTTAAGTAAGATCATTTTTACTTTTAGTTCACATAGGCCATGTAGCTGCCCTGAAGATGCTCCCTGGTCTTTCGGGCTGACTTTGTCAGCTGCTCACAACAAGTTTCTTCTTTTATCCACCTGTTTGAAGGGAAAGGCAGGGCAGAGCTGTTTTGGCTCTGCTGATTCTGGGCTGTTGAAAGGTGCAGAAGTAGCTGATAAGTGGGTTTACATTTTAATCTTAAGAAAAATATTAAGCAAAATATGGGGTGTAGCTTTAGAAACACACTGCACAGTTTAAGTTCAGAGTGATAAGTACTGATACAATTTTTTTTTCCTTTTTCCCTGATAATTCACTGTTCACTAGAAGCTTGTATATAGCTGCTTGCTATTTTTAGAAATGGAGGATAAAAATGCATGTCATCAAATCTCCTTCTTATTTTTAAAAATATTTTCCCAAGGATAGAAGTTTGGGGAAATCATTGTCATCTTTTATTCATTTAACATTGTGTGTATAATTCATATTGGTTTATTTAATACCATTAAGTTCAAAAGCTTTATAATAATATTCTCAGGACTATAGTTAATTTAACAATTTAGGGACCATAAAAATATCAGTGACACTTAAGACAGATCTATTTGCAGGAGCAGATTGTAGCTTATTAATTAATTTCTATTTATACTGTAAATAATTCTGCCATTAACTTGAATTACAGGACTGGACTTTGTTTTTGTTTCTTGAGTTTTTGTGCACTACAGTGGTTTGCTTTTAAATATTATTTACTATTTGGATAATATAATCTTAGTAGGACTTACTACTTGATTAGGAAACAGTAAAATATGTAGTCAAAAGAAATATGTTATATTTATACAATAGATGCACAAATGCTAACTTTTTTTTTTTGTGGAAGCTTTGTACATTTGCTGTGACTTCCTTGTGTATTTCCTTGAGAAAGATAGATAGAATCCTACAGTTGGATTAAAAAAAACCTGTAGCAGATTCTATTAAATTTATGTGGTTAAAAATATTATTAAATAGATGTCTACCTGCTTAAGTGTATTTATGTCTCATTTTATACAAAGTGAGACTACAAACCTATTCCAATTTTGTTTTGTTTTTTGTCACATTGTTATGGGATGGGCTGGCTGGCAGTGACCTGGCTCAGGGGTTTTGAAAGGGCAAAAGATGATTGGAGGACTTGGGATTCCCTTTCCGCACCAATCAGGCCCCAGAGACTCGCCCCCCATGTCCTCTGATTGGCCCCTTGGGTCACTTGGAGGGGGATAAAAGGGGCAGCGTGGGCTGACTCAGGAGAGACCAGTGAGGGCCAGCAAGGAAGGAGCTTCACAGACCTGGCAAGAGCTGAGCCAGTGGGGTAGGAGCAGTGCCCCAGAACAGCTTGAAAGAGCAAGACATGCAGGCAGCAGTGGGACCCTCAGCAGCGTGGCGTGTGGCCAGCAGGAGGGGCTCCCCACTGGGCTCCAGGGTCCCCTGGGAGAGGCTGCAGCCAGCAGGAGAGGCTCCCCTGCTCCAGCAAGGATCTGAGCAGTGACCTGAGAGGTTGCCAGCTCTGCTTCCAGCTCCTCCAATCAGAGGCCGGGCAGCTCCAACATGAGGCCGGGGTTCCAGGAAGGTCAAGACCCCTAGCAGGCTGGAGCAGTGCCACCAGTGGTGCCTGTGTGGCAGTGTTCCTGCCTACCCCATGGGAGATCTGGGTTCCAGCTGACGTGACTTGGGGTGAAGGAGCTAACAAGAAGCAAGTCTTCTTGCAGTGGAAAGGGGCCATTGTGTTTTTACCCCCTCTCTCCCCCTCCAGGTACCTAGGCCCTATATTTCCTTGTCATTTGACATTTTGCATTTTGTGCCTTTTTTATTTAACCAACCCGTATTGTTTGTTATGCTGTTTGTGTTTTATATTTTGTTAACCCTGTTTTTTGTCAGTGATTGTAAGTGTCTAACCTTTGTTAAATCCTGCCCCCTTGGCATTGTAGTGTCCACTATACCCCCTGATTTATGCCTGTTATGTTCCCAGCATTAAAAGGTATATGGTTAAGTCCCCATGGGTGGTCTGGCTCTGCTCTATAGGGGGAGGAGAGTCCCTAGACCTCCCACAGTGCTTGTGTACCTGCTTTGATCCCTTCAGTTGGAGAGGGGGTACCTCTTGGAGTATCGCGTGGGTTATAGTTATATTGAGTTAAAATAACTGAGGTATAATTTTTCCTCAGCCAGGCTATAGATGACTGATGCTTCTTTCAATACACATGTTAAAATGTTTGTGATCTTAAGCAGTTTATGGAAAACTGTTATGAAACTTAATATACACAAAATCACTTAAGTGTCTTAAAATCTAAAAACTTAGATATTATTTATTTGTTTTCCATGTTAAATAAGGTAAAAAATTCCCAATTTTTTGTAAACTCATTTTTGGGGGGAATTGTGTGTATATGCACACATGTTTCCCAACATCTCCTCTCTTCCTCTCCCCCCCACTATTTCTGCATGAATGCTATGCCTGTAATTAACTGAGGCTATGTGTATCATTCATGACACCTCTAATTTATTTGGTTTCAGGAGCAAACAAAGTATCTAAGTACATGAGTGCTCTACCTTCCAGCTAACTTTTGGCATGGCAATTTTAGGCCTGTTAAAAAAATTTACTCTTAAATGTGTACTTAAGACTGTGCACTTAGTTTTGTTACCTACCACTAATTAAATGCTTGAGACCTGAAATGTATTTAGTTTTTTGTAAACTAAGTTGTGAGAAAACTAGTAAGCTATTAGATACCCATAGAAAGAGGTATTCTATGATTGTAGCAGTACCAGAAAGTAGGAAATTTAAATCACCCCCCTCTCCTCTGGCTTACACAGACACCTCTCAGCATTAGCTATGTATAACATACTGACTGCCATCTGTGCTGTGGCAGACTGGACAAAGGCAGGCAGCACACTGTGGGCTTAGGGCTTTTTAAAGCTAATCAGCAAGTAACTAGTAATGTCTCTCTATTCCTTCCTTGGGAAAAGCTGTTTAAGAAGAGCTTGAACTAATGAGAAAAGGTTTTGTTTTCTTAATGGGGTGATAAACACTGAGTTGGAGTGATTTAAACACTGTGTTATCATTTCTTTGCTGGGGGTGGGTGGGAACCCCTCCCTAATCAGAGCATCTGGCTGTGGGCCTGGCCTTGCCTCTCCGCCTCAGCAGAGCACTGTAGAAGGTAAGTGAGGCTACTCTAGTGCCCCCCAGTCTTTATCCTGAGGCACTGCAGGCAAGTTTCGGACTGAAAATGGAATGTCTAACCACATCCAAACCGGTTCATGTTTTGCAGGTTAGACTAAACTGCAAAGATTGAATCAATTCAGGCTCAGGCTTCTTGAATGTCTGTCCCTAGCCTTAAAGACTAAAAAAGGACTTGCTCAGCTGCAATTTGAGAATAGTTTTATAGCTGGGTGGCTACTTTTATCTAATGGAGAAAAGGCAAGGTAATCTACTTGGGCTCTCTTCCTATGCATAATACTAGGCTGCCTTTTATCTTAGTGCATGTGGAAATAATGATTTACCCTTGTTGGAATTCCTGATCTGCTTAAAATGTCTGAGCAACAGACATTCATTTGAATGATGACTAGTTATAAAAACATTTCAAAACTCAGAGGGAAATGCTAATACTAGTGAAGATAATAGGTATTTTGTCATTAACTTCAGTGAGACAGGAATGTCATTATTAGAGTTCAGTTGACTAGTTCAGTGACTTGTCTTTTTGTCTCTGTCATGGGTAATTGGGAAAGGGTAGCAAACAATTTGAAAAGGCAAATCAGGAAAGACTCCAACACAAAATAGTCTGAGGTTAATCGTAGGGACATGTGAAAGAATCAGAACCCTGTTTAATATATGCCTTTTTTCAAGCCAATGGGCACATCTACATGAAATGCTAACTGCGCAGTAACCTAATGATACTGCACAGTAGCACGTCTCAGCAGACACAATGCTAATATGCTAGTGCACAGTAGCATCACTACAAAGGCGTACAACGGTGCTACTGAGAAGTAATGCTGGTTATGGTGCATTAATTTAGTACTTGCATATACTTGCTGCTGCTTAATTTTCTTGAGCTAACCACCGGTGTTAGGACAATTTGGCCAGCCAGGTAAGGACCCTAGAAAAAAACAACTTTTTAAATTTAAAGTTTTGTTGAAGCCTTTTTTTAAAAAAAAAAAAAGCGAGAGAGAGAGTTCAATTTTTAGATGGTCTGATGGTCTCTGAGATTAGTCAAAGGACCATATATAAATGACGCAGCATGCAAAAAAACCTTTTATTACTTTTATTACTATTTTTGACTATTTAAAATGTGTGTTCTATTATGATTATTTATCTTGTATGCTAGCTATGACTTTCAAATCTAGTTTAAAGTCTAATGCAAGTATTTTTAGTTCTGCCAACTCTTGATTTGCATTTAAGATTTAAAGGTTGTCTAACTGGGCATGTCTACATGTGCATTAATTTGCTTTTCCTAATGCACATTAAATTTAGGACTTCCAGTGTGAGGTACTAAATTAATACACATTAGGCTGCACTAATGTGCCGTACTACAAGTGCACACTTTAGGCAACTGTGCATTGTCACCTAAATGTTACCACGCATTGGTGCAATAGCACTTTTTTATGCACCGCTTTAATGAACATTAAAAGAGGCTACTGCACATTAATATGTACACATAAACATACCCTCGCATTTTCTTATAAATCAAGTTAGGAAAGAAAAATATGCAAGTACCATTTGAGCATTGAAGGGGGAGGGAAGAATTTAAAGTTAAATTTCCATGTGCTCAGGCCCTTGTAAAAATTAAAGCAGTACAGTAAATCAGTATTTGAAAAAAGAAAATAGGTGAATACAGGCAGTCCTCAGACTTAGTACACAATTGGTTCCTGAAAACCTCATCTTAAGTTGAAATGTTGTAACTCCGGACCAATTTTCTCATAAGAAACAATGTTATAAATGGGGGGGATTAGTTCCTGAACCAATGCTTGATACCCTATTTTCACCAAAAATACCCCAGAATTTTGTACTCAATTACTTTTACGGATGAGTAATATAGCTACATTAATGTATTTATACTGTAAAATCATGTTTCATAGTTGGAGTCTTGGCTGCAGGTTTTTCTGGAGCCTTGTCTGCTTTCTTAAAGTGTCCAAGGAAGTTTGGACAGATGTTCTCCAGGGAGATAAGCGACGCAGTGAATTTGTTCAGTGGTGTGGCCTGGCGTCGGATGAAGCATTGTAAAGTCAAAAGTGATGTCATGAAGTTGAAACAGTGTCAATTTATAAACATTGTAAGTGTGAAATGTTGTAACTCTAAACATTGTAATCGAGGACTGCTTGTAGAGTATGTCTTGTGAAATTTTATCTCTTTTTTACTCGAGCTAGAAAGTTACCATTTGACTATTAAGTTAATGCAATAAAGTTTTCAGGTATCTTTAACAGCTGCTTAAGACTGCAAATTCTTACTTACAGGAGTGAGTGATGCATGGTTTACCAAAGATTGAAAAATGTGTGGTTGCTTTTGGCATGTGTGTTGAAGAAATTGGCAGCCTTACATTGAGTCTCCTAAAGTTATTTCTGCTGTGGGTGTATTTATGAAATGTCAACTGTTTGGCCTCTTTGAGAATTATTTAAATTGGTTAGAGATCAAGTTTAATATGTTGCACTCTCTATGAAAAAATGAAATGTTTCAAGGATAGAAATGTATTTCAGTTTTAGCCATTGTGCAAGATAGGTTAATATGATTGTTAGTAATTTGCCATAATATTTGACAGTTTACATCAAACTCTTTTCCTCTGGAATGTATATTGTATTTTCCTTTGCCACTAAGATTTTGTAATTGCTATAACTTGATCAATTTATAAGTTGACATCAGGGAATGGCCTTCAGTGCATACATTAAAAAATTGTTTGCTAGGTGTAACTGAAAGTAAGGGAATGATTTGCATGTTTGTTTTATTTCTATACAGTTCATCTTTTGCTATAATGTTTACAGGCAAAGAACTCTATAGAAAAAATATTGTATGTTTAGCTGGAAAAAGTTTTCTGTAAAACAAAAAAAAAAGATACAAACTAAGAACTCTGGTCTTGCAATGACTTAGTTATACCTTTTGAGTAATTTGATTGGCTTCAGTGGCAACTTGGACTGCTTGGTGTATAAACATATACTTGTGGTTTTCACTAAAAAAAAAAAAAAAAAAATCTATCACAGCGATTTATAAATCTCTGCCCGAGTGTCATGGATCTGTGGTTATCCTATGTTTTTTGGATCAGCCATCTTTATAACTTTAGTATATTAAATTAGAGTTAAACACTGAATGTCAGTGAAGCTAACATTAGTCTGTCAGCAACCCCTTTACTTAATGTAATAATTTTGGATTTGGAGGCTACTGATGTTGTTTGGAAATAAATTTTCCAAGATTTTGAGAATTTAACTTTGAGATGTGTAGCATTTTTTTTCAAAATGTTAACTGGAATGAAGTTTAATAATGTAAAGTTACTTTTGTTTATTTGCTAATGTATATATCATTTTGATTTTTTTCTGAGTTTCTAGTGTGCAAAATATTTTGACCTGGTGAAGAGTGTGAAGCTGTTCAGCTATCAGAGGTGATCAAAAGTAGCTGTGAATTTATGTCTCTAACATGGCGACAAGTAGTATTTTTTTTTTTAAAGATATTTTTTGGATTTTGAATCTCTCTATATTGCTTGCTTTTAGAATGAGCACAATCAGGAGACTGCAGCAGCTAGGACCCAAGGTACCTGGGTTAATTTTCAGGCTTTAGCCTCTGTGACTGTGGGGAAGGGAAATTTATGGCTGCTGACACATGGAAGAAAAACAAACAAAACAGTGCATTACTGGAAGAGGAAGCGTATCAGTTTGACCCGGCTCCCCAGTGTCTGTATCATTCGAGTGCTTCTTCAGGGCTTTTTGGCACTTTTTTTATCCAAGAGCTGAATCAGCTCTTGGATAAAAGCACCAAAAAACCCCACTGAAGCATGTGATCTATACAGATATCGGGTGGGCTGGGTCAAACTAACACCCTGTCTCTGGGCACGCTGAACTGAAAGGGAAGTGCTATATTTTGGGGTTTTTTCCACATCTGTAAGTAGCCTGTGTGAGTTGAATCCCTAATTTCTTTGATTCCAGTGAAAAAATTCAGTTTATACATCTCTCTTTTTTTTTCCAATTTATAAATGGGGAAAATATCCATTACATATCTTAAACATGTATTCCTGTATACAACAATGGACATTTGATTGATAGACTGTATTTTGTGCATACCCAATTAAAATGTGACCCTAAATAAGACATGCACCTTGTTTTTGGATGGCAGAATGCTAGAAAAATGATTTTTCCAGAGTTGGGGCTGACCATATAACATAGAGCGAGGGTGGACAATTATTTTGCGTGGAGGGCAGCTTACTGAGTTTTGGCAAGCCATCGAGGGCCACATGACAGGCACCCAGGGGCAGATAAATATTCATTTTCTAAATTTTTTAAGGGTCCAGCGGGCCAGATAGAATGGCCTGGCAGGCTGCATCTGGCCCACGGGCTGCATTTTGCCCACCCCTGACAGAGTAAGTCCTCCTTTTGAAATGCAGCATATCTAGGAAGTATGGTATGCCAAGATACTGCCTGGGTGAGGCAGCAGAAACTTCCTGGTAGTGGGACAGCTCAGATTCTTGCAAGGACAGTAGCAAGACTGTCACTTCTTAACTTAAAATAGCTCTTTAAATAAGTTTGTGTAAATAAACAATAAAGTGCTGTTTCCACATCACAAGCCTCATCAAGGTGCCACAACATCTTATATGCCCTAAGCCAGCTCAGTTACTGCTTCGGGCACAAGCTGTAGTGCTCAGCCAATGGCTATCCCAAATTGCATAGTGGCTGTAAGAGGGTTAATACTGGACTCTGGCCTTTCTGCTTGTTAGGCCATAGAAAAGTGGGGGCTGTTATGCCAGCCCTTAGAGTCCAGTATCTCTTCAGCTTTCCTGCTTAAGATGTGCACCCCACACATTAATTTTGGAGAATTAATTTTTTGGGGGAAAGATGTGTGTGATTTGTGGGTAAATGTGATATATTGCTAGTACTGTTTGACAGAGTATTTTACAGTTGTTATGATAACTCAAGTAAGTTATCAAGTCATAACATTTGACATCTGGATTTTAATTTACCCCACTTGCATTTCTCTCCATCTGAATGATCAGGACAGGATCAATATTATATACAAAAACCTCAAGTTGGTTGAGGCCACTTAAAGGGGAAAAAGCAATAAAAATAGTTTAGAATTAACTGCAGTGCAGAAAATAATGTTTTACTGTGGGTTGGAAACATGTTTTTCCTAAACAGGAAAAGAACAATTCCAGTACAGTTTAGAAATGTTGATACTATGTGAAGTGCACTTCCTCATGGGAGAGAGAAATAGGTGTTACCTCACTGCAAACAGGATATCTCTTAATAGTTAGGTTTAAATATACAGAGTTTTCCATGGTGGCTTTTGAATTTGTAGAGCCAGAAGCAGAAGAATAAATTTAGACCAAGTTGCATTATTACTGACTGGTTATGATGAGGCTTGGATTGGCATGGCAGCGGTATTGTTAGTTCAGGCTTCAATGAAGGGCCTAAATGTAAATACTTCAGTCACTTCATAGAATCTGTTTGCAAACTAGTGTGTGTATATTGTTATATTGTGTGCATTGTTGTCATACTAGTTGTACATACTTTTAAATATTAATTTCTGGTTTTGAACCAAACTTGTAAACCATATATTCTGTGAATGTTAAGTCTCCTGGTTGTTGGAGTTGCCATACCTGATGGACCCAGCTGTAAATAAATGATTTGCTATTTCTCTTAATATTGTATAGTAAAAGAAGGTCCTCTTTTCGGTTTGATTTTAGGGATCTGATTGGATGTATGCTTAGAAATGCTTTTAGTGTATCCCTGAAAGTGGGGAGAAATACAGAAAATAGTCATATCTCTGTTCTTTTGGAATTATTTTTGACTTTCAGAAAAAGATTTAAAAAATGGAAATGTCTTGGGTCTCTATATTAAGAGTAATGAAAGTCAGAATTGGAGGTAATGCTCCAGAAAATTTTAAGTAGGCTTATTCCATGTTGTCTTAATTCTTCTTTTCAGTCTGTTACTTTTTGCTTGTGAGCTGCATGTTTATAAATATACTTGTCTGAGAGAGACTGGGGATTGATTCTCCTCTCTCAAAAAAGCAAATTCAGGACAGAGAATGCAGTTCATAGAAAACTTCAGATGCTGCTTAAGGGAAGTTAAGTTCATATCCATGAACCTCCAGGACTAATCACATAGGAAAGGTTTACCAGTTAATGCAGCACAGCTGCTGCTGCTTTAGAGTTTGAAACCAGGAAGGTGGCTATCATGGCTCTGTGTAAATTTACAGTAGATCTTGTGGTGACTTGTTTAAGTAGCTATAAGGTATTTATAAAAGTAGTAGGCATAGTTTTCAAGGTAGGCTTGTTGTCATTTTTAAGCTTATGCCTTTTTAAAATAACATAGTTTTCTCTGTCCTTGTCAACATTGGAAACCAATCAACTATAAAAGTAGCCTGCAGGTCAAGGAGTATTGTTAAGTATGAAGGGGTGTGTGTGTGTGTCTTTTTTTTTTTTTTTTTTTTTTTTTTAATTATTATTATTTTGAAGATGGGCAGGCTCCCAGGAATACATTTTGCTTTCAGTATTTCAAATAGTCTTCTGAAAATGTCAAGTATGTATTTATTTTTGTCTTGTGTGCCAAACTATTGTTTTACTATGGGTCACAAGGAGTTCAATGATTTTGAAAAACTATTAGGTTGCTTTCTAACATGAATATAGTTAGTACAGCCATATCAAAAAGAGAGAACTGTATATAACAAGGGAATGCCATGATAATCATGGTTACTTAAAAAAGATAATTCTCTGCTGCTTGTCAGAGAACTGGCTGTTACAAATACTTGGTCAAGTGTAAAAATACCCAAACAATTAGGGTCTATAGGAAAGTAAATATTTGTCTAATAAACTAAGTTGAATAGAAAGACCTGGGGTTTTGGAGGGGTTTGTTTCCCCCTCATTTATATCAGCTACACTGTTATTTGGATAAACTTTATTTTTCTGTCATTAAGAAAAATATTCTCCATTTTAACCCTCACTTTTCGGCCTCTGATTATAGGGCAAGAAAGTGAGTAGTGGTAGAGTAGTTTTTACCTGCATTTAGGAAATGTTACTGACTGATAAGAGTAGTAGTATAACTAGCGGGTAGTAGCTGACTCTGTTCCTTTTGACTGGGGACAGAAATAACACATTGGTTATGGACAGACATTTAAAAGGCCTGAGCCTGAATTGATTCAATCTTTGCAGGTTAGTCCAACCTGGCTAGGCTAAATCAGTTTTGTAACTGGACAGACATCCCAGAAATGCAGGCACATGCCTGCAGTGGCTCAGGCTAGAAGCTGAGGGCCTGGCTCTGGCCAGGCCCTGCAGGACGCTCTGAGTACTCCCTGCCCTCAAGCAGCCCATTAGGGAACGTCTGTCACCCCCAACTCAGTGTTTATCCACCCATTAAGAAAACAAAGCCTTTCCATTAACTAATGGAGCTCTTCTTAAACAGCTCTTCCAAGGAAGGACATTAAACTGTCTGTTGAGTAGCTCCAAAAATCCCGTCTGCCTGTCATCTCCCACAGCATGGACTGTAGCCAGCATGTAGTCTGCCAGCTAATTTCATTGATTTCATAGACATTAGGGCTGGAAGGGACCTCGGGAGATCATCAAGTCCAGCCCCCTGCCCAAGGGGCAGGAAGTCACCTGGGGTCATAGGATCCCAGCAAGATAAGCATCCAGTTTACTCTTGAAGGTGTTCAATGTAGGTGCTTGAACCACCTCCGCTGGCAGACTGTTCCAGACCTTGGGGGCTCGGACAATAAAGAAATTCTTCCTTATGTCCAGCCTGAAAAGGTCTTGCAGGAGTTTGTGACCGTTCGACCTCATCATCCCTTGGGGCGCTCTGGTGAACAAACGTTCCCCCAGATCCTGGTGGTCACCCCTGATAAAATTATAGGTGGCCATCAGATCACCCCTGAGCCTGTGCTTTTCCAGGCTAGAGAGTCCCATGGCTCTCAGCCTGTCATCGTAAGATCTGTTTTCCTGACCTCTGATCATGCGCGTGGCTCTCCTCTGGACTCTCTCAAGCTTCTCCACATCCTTTTTGAATTGTGGAGCCCAAAACTGGACGCAGTACTCCAGCTGCGGCCTCACCAAGGCCGAGTACAAGGGGAGAATGACATCCCGGGATTTGCTCGAGGAAGCATCTATGGCTGCAAGCCAGCATTTTGGTCGCTTTACTAGCCGCAGCATCGCATTGCAGGCTCATGTTCATCTTGTGGTCAATGATGACCCCCAAGTCTCTTTCTTCTCTAGTGCTATCCAACGTAGCACTGCCAAGCCTATAAGGGTGCTGCAGGTTTTTCCTCCCAAGGTGGAGAACCTTGCATTTTTCGGTGTTAAACACCATCAGGTTCTCGTCTGCTCATTTGCTGAGGTTGTCCAGGTCAGCCTGGATCACCCGCCTATCTTCTGGTGTGGATGCTTTGCCCCAAAGGTTGGTGTCTTCGGCGAACTTGGCCAGTCCACTCCTGACTCCAATGTCCACATAGTTAATGAAGATGTTGAACAGTATGCGTCCCAGGACAGTGCCTTGAGGGACCCCACTGGTCACAGGGCACCACGATGAGTGATTGCCATCAATTACAACCCTCTGGGTCCGACCACAGAGCTAGTTTCCCAGCCAGTGGATCGTGGTGGAGCCAAGGCCACAACTGGGCAGTTTGGCCAAGAGGTGATCATGGGATACCAGATCAAAAGCTTTTTTGAAGTCAAGATATATGACATCAATCTCTTCTCCCTTGTCCAGGTGATTAGGTCACCTGGTCATAGAAGGAAATGAGATTGGTCAAACAAGACCTACCCGCAACAAACCCGTGCTGGCTATCCCTTAGAATGTTAGCCTGGGCCAGTCCCTCAAGGATGGCCGCCTTAATAAACTTTTCTAAGATCTTCCCCAGGATAGAAGTCAGGCTAATGGGCCTGTAATTAGCCGGATCCACTCTCCTCCCTTTCTTGAAGATCGGCACCACATTGGCCTTCTTCCAATCTTCGGGCACTACACCAGAGCGCCAGGAGTTTTCAAAGATCCGTGCCAGGGGCTGGGCTATGACGCTCGCCAGCTCCTTGAGTACCCTGGGGTGCAGATTGTCAGGGCCGGCTGACTTGAAGGTATCTAGCTTCTCAAGGTGTTCCTTCACAAGGTCAGCATTGATGGAGGGTAGGGGATCCCCATCACCCGGATCTCCCTGTCCCATAGCAGGCATGGACGTCCCATAGGACTGATGAAAGATTGATGCAAAGTACCTATTTAATAGGCTGGCTTTTTCCTGGGCGTCAGTTGTCAGTTGCCCCATCTGGTTTAGCAGGGGTCCAACATTGCCCTTGCTTTTCCTCCGGCTCCCCACATATCTGAAAAAGGACTTTTTGTTGTCCTTGATGCTTGAAGCTAGTTGGAGTTCAGTTGCAGCCTTGGCTTTCCTAGTTTGCTCCCTGCAGGACCAGACCAGCGCAGAATAATCCTCCTTGGAGGTGAATCCTGTCCTCCATCCTTTGTAGGCTTTCCTTTTTAGCCACAGGAGGTCCGCTAGGTCCCTGGAGAGCCAGGAGGGCTGCTGTGCCTTCTTGCTGCCTTTCCCCCATGTTGGAATAGATTTAGCTTGTGCATTGAGGATCGCTTCCTTGAGAAGCAGCCACTCTTCTTGAACTCCCATCTCCCTGGGGTCACGGTCCCTGAGGGCCTGACCGACAAGCCTCTTGAGCTTGTCAAAGTCAGCTTTTCTGAAGTTAAGGACTTCTGTGTTGCTGACTGACTTGCTACCTTTACGGCGGATGGTGAAGGTGATCAGCTCGTGGTCACTGTCACCCAGCTTCCCATCGATCAAGGTCGCCGATTAGGTCGTCCCCCATAGCCAGTACCAGGTCGAGCAGCGCTATGCCTCTCGTTGGCCCATAGACCTCTTGAGTCAGGTAGACGTCATCCACGCACGAGAGAAAGCTTTGCGCCTGCTTGGATTTTGCTGAGTGATCTTCCCACGAGATGTCCGGGTAATTGAAGTCACCCAAGACAACCAAGGTCCTGGAGCAAGCGGCGTCAGTCAGTTCCCAGACCAACTCCTGGTCAAACTCAGGACTTTGAGTAGGAGGTCTGTAGTAGACTCCCACCGTTGTGTTCCTGTGCTGTATTCCCCATGAATTTTTACCCAGAGGGTCTCTAGCTGTCCATGCCGGTCGCCAACATCAGCTTGCAGGGACATGTAGCTTTCCTTCACATAGAGAGCTACACCCCCGCCCTTTTTGTCAACACGATCTCTCCTGTACAGGGTATAGCCCTCTATACCAGTGGTCCAGTCATGGGTGGAGTCCCACCAGGTCTCCGTTATCCCAATGACGTCATAATTCTTTGCACTGAGCAGGAGGACGAGCTCATCCTGCTTGTTACCCAGGCCCCTGGCATTAGTGTACAGGCAGGCAAGTGTCCTCTTGGGGGCTCTTGCCTTGCCCACAGATTGGGGCAGGGGTGGGCTCCCTGAAGTGCCTTGGTCTGCTGGCTTTGCAAGGGCCGCTCAGTGGGCCAGCAGTGGCAGTAGTCCCCCCCCCCCATCTCCCAGCGGGCTTAGTTTAAAGCCCGGTGGAGCAGGTCAGCCAGCCTGGCTGAGAAGAGCCTCCTCCCCAGGGGAGAGAGGTGGAGGCCATCTCTTCCCAGCAGCTCGCTGCCTCTCTCGCCAAAGAGCGGGCTGTGGTCATGGAAGCCAAAGCCTTCCCGATGACACCAGCTCCGCAGTCTTTGGTTCACTGCGTGGATCCTCCTCTCCCTCCTCAGCCCAAAGCCCGAGACTGGGAGGATCGACGAAAACACCACCTGAGCTCCCAGACCCCTAAGCCCCGCTCCCAAATCCCTGTAGCACCTCATGACCTGGCTGGGGGTGCTCCGAGCCGTGTCATTGGTGCCTACGTGAATAAGGAGCATGGGGTAGTGGTCTGTGGGCCGGAGGAGCTGTGGGATCCTCTCCGCAATGTCTTGAATGCAGGCCCCCGGGAAGCAGCAGACTTCCCGGGCTAAGGGGTCGGGGCGGCAGATTGTCCCCTCAGTGCCCCGCAGGATGGAGTCTCCCACAACAAACACCATTCGCTTTGACTTGGAGAGAGCGGGGGCAGTAGCTGCGGTAGAGCCTGGGTTGCCTGCAGGAGCTGAGGTGTCTGTGTAAGGCAGAGGGGAGTGTGGAACAAACCTTGCTTACCAGGGAGAAACCAGGTGGATGCTCTGTGCCTGCAAGTCTCTGCCGGAGCTGCAGCCAAGGAGCAGAGGGGAAGGGCCTGCCCTGCTGTGGAGCAGAGAGCCCTGCCCATCCCAGAGAGCATGCTTGGATAGGGGAGGTGTCTAGTTTATCTTAAATCAGCAAGGGGTCTGGGACAGACATTGCATACATGGGTTTGACCCAAATTGATTAAGTCTGATACTACATTCAACCAGGTTTATCTCAAACCGGTTTCAGCCATTGTCAAATTGGTTTATATGCAATGAACATCTGTTCTGTTACAGGTTTAAACCACTTTCTGATGACTTAAACCAGTTTGTGTAATGTCTGTCCCTAGCCATAAACCGGTATAAGCGATTGGAAGCCAGTTCAAATTTATAACACAACAGAAGTTCAGTGCACAAAAACTGCTTTCACAATGGCTAAAAATAGTTTAAGATAACCAGACTGGATGGATGTAGTCTCAGACTTAACTGATTTAGGTTAAAGCAGTTTCTTGAACTTCTGTTCTAGATCCCCTCCAGATTCATGGTGACTTAGTTCCCCAGCACCCCAGGATACTTTGCACTTCCCCAGCAAAAACCCCCATTACAGGGTGCGTGAGCTTGCTTTGGCCACAGGTGTCTGCTTCAGCTGAGCAGGGAGGCATACTCTAGCACCCCCCAGCTTCTGGCCTGGGCCACTGCAGGCATGGCTGCATTTCTGTATCAAAGGTGAGTATCTGTTCCCTTGCTTATTGGTTCAGTCTATACAGCTTAGACCAACCTGCAAAGATTGAATCAATTCAGCCTCAGACTTTTTGAGTCTCTCTACTTAGTCTTTAAGACACCTGGCCAAATAATGTGAATGATCAGGAATGTGATATCGTAATATAGTGCATCTGCAGATTGCTCACTTGGGCAAAATTTATGATGCAGTGCTTCTCAGATTCAGGATTCTGGTCATATCCCCTGTGCTTCTGTAGTCATAATTCCTGTTTTGAGAGAGCTTGTGTAGACACTTTGACTCAGTTAAGTCAAAGTGAGGGAACGTACTACTACTCTTTGAGTGACTTGTTGAAATTTTGCTTCATGATTACCAATGGTTTAATTATTGAAAGTTAAGAGGACAGTATGCATTACTCTAAGTGTAAATTCTTTCTCCATTTAATGGTTGGTACCTTCCACACTAAAATATGACATTTTTGTTTTTCTGTGTTTTTTTGTTTTTTTTTAAGTTCTTAAGTAAACTTCCTTTCATTGCAAAATATCTTGCTGACCTCATTTGACAAACTTCGCACTAAAGAGTTCTAATATTCAGTTCATGATGTCACTGAGATACAAAACTCTCTAGGGATCTGATAAATAACTTCAACATTTCTTGGATGCACGTTAAAAAAGCTGCTTTTTGTGTACAGAAAATATTTCTCACCATTTTTCTCCCTGCCTTTCTTTGACTTGACTTCTAGCAAAAGTCTTTACCCAAGGAACATAATAAATCAACTTTTTTGAACACTTTTTTTCAAAACTGTACAATGTAGAATCTTTCTTACTCTTTCTGCAGATAGTATTAGTTTGTGTCAGTGTAAGTCGTATTTTACGATGTCACATTCTGATGTCCAGTAGGAACTGTATAACAAAACTTGAATGTTCAACACTCATGTTGTAAGAGGCTCTTAAGTGTGTGTGCAGGAAAATAGCAGCTATATGTTAAGTTACTACCCAAACCTGTGTTTTCTGGGTCAGTGCTGGGAACTGAAAAAAAGGTATGATAGGTGAAAAGGACATAGGACAGCCATTTGTAGCACCCAAGCCTCCTCAAAATTCATTCATTTATTTATTTTTTTAATAATTTGAAAAAAAAGACTAGGCGAATTGTTGTTACACGGAACATTTGTATTTCCTGTGGAAATCTATTATCTCATTAGTAAGGATTTGAGTTTTCCATTTGCCATGGAAAAATGTGGTAAAACCCAAGGTTTTCTCCTTCAAAGGAGAGAAACACAGGAAACACTGGGTTTCCCCTTGCAGGCTGGTAGAGGTTCAGTCTGCAAAGGGTTGTGGGGAGCAGGAAAAGGGCAGTCAGTATGTGTGCATTAGTGGTGTTTCATTTTAATCATGGAAAAACACAGACTTTGGGGGTTTTAATCAGAGAATTTGTGGGGTGTTTTGATCAGAATTGGATATTTTTAAACAGAGAAAACCAGGATCCCTGCTTATTAGATTCATATTTTGCTACCCCTGATAAAAACTTAAGGAGATTCTGTATGTTTTTGTATACATATCATAAGCACCTCCATTTTTCTGTGTGATACTTTACTGTTTGATTAAAATTAAATTAATTTAATTAAAGTTAAATTAAGAGGAACTGTAAGGGGGAGATAGTAGAACATATTTGCTATTGTTTTGTCTTCTGCGATCGAGAATATCAGCGGGTGCTAATGGGCAAGGTATTAGTTGGTCTGGTCTGGTTTCAGTTACTTTGGTACATTTACATTTCCCAGAATAAACTCCAGTTAAAGAGAGTACTAAAATCTTAATGCTAGGCTAGGTAGGAAAACTGTGCTGGAGTGGTTTCTGCGCGGTGGCTAGGAGTAAATCTTTAATAGAGGAAGTGAGTGAATGATCAAGCTGTAGGAGCCAACCCAGAGATGTAATTAATGGTAGAGGTGCACTGATGCATCGGTCCATATCGTATCAGCACTGATGAAAGGAAAATTGACATTATTGGCAATCAGCTTTTTTTGGCTGATGTGGCTTTTATAATGTCACATGCGCAGCCGCAGTCTGCACGTGGCCATCTTGGAGAGTGTCTGGCTGCTAATACTGCTGGGGGGAAAGGGGTGGGGGGAGGGAAAGGTGCGGTGGGAAAGGGGACAGATCGAAGCCCCAGCCCCACTTCCTCCCTCATGGTAGGGGCCAAGTGCAGGAAGAAGCTGTGAGCGGCTCATCTGGGGACATGGGGTGGGCAATGACAGTGTCCACCACTGCATGCATCCCTGGGGGAGCCATGGGGGGCTTGTGCCCCCCTGGATCTGTGTGGGGAAAGGGCAGGGTGCTGCTGTGGGCTGGGGACAGGGGTAGCACCAAGGTCTTCCTGGTGGGGGGAGTGGGCTGGGGCTATGTTTTGGGTGGGCAGCGGCACACTGTAGCCCCCCCTCCCCCAGGATCACCACCACCACCCAGCCTGAATGCAGTCCCAGCCCAGCCCCCTCCCCCTCCCCCTCCAGGAAAAGCCTGATACTACCTCTGGCCCCAAACCACAACAGCAATCCAGTACTGCTTTGCACACAGATCTGAGGGGCACTTGCCCCCCATGTTTTCCCCAGGGGTGCGTGCAGTGGTGGGAACCTCCCCCCCACCACACCCTTGGACAAATTGCTCGTGGCTCTATCCCACTCCCAGCCCCAGCCTCACTTCCTCTTTCACTGCAGGGGTTGCAGACTATCCCCACCCTGCCCCATTCCCCCCTTCAACAGATTTACCAGGCATATGCAGCTCTGCAAGCTGCCAGGCTGCATATCAGCAATCAGGTTGGTATTGGCCAATATGGCTTGTTAATAATCGGCCATCACTATCAACTCAAAAAATATTGATGCACCCCTAATTAATGGGATTGAATGGAACCTACCAAAGGTCACAGAGAAAGGATACAAGTCTAAATAGGGAGAAGTATGTCTTTAGGTTTTGTTGTTTTATCCTTTATTCTGTGTGCTCTATATTTTAGGATGAATCAATAAGGGGTTGTGTTTGTTTTGTTTGTTTGCTTTTTCCAGAAGCTGAATTTGAATCACTTTAAGCAGTCATTGGTCATAGGTGCCTGAAACAAAAGGAGTTACTGGTGCCAAATACAGTAAGGCCCATCATGTTAACGTTTCTCCTGTCTAGAAATGGTTATTGTCAGGATCTCTCCTTTTGAAAGGTATGGGAAACCAAGTATGTCATAAGTGGTGGATACTTAAGGAGTGGAAGGTGTCTACAGGGCCATCTACCCAGTAACCACCATACTTTGCTTCTCTTACTAATTTGAGCATGTGGCTATGAATAGGTAGGACTAGTATTTAGGCTGGATCCTTTTGCAGGAATGGCCAGAACCTGTGGAGTTGGGAACTGATTTTGTACAGATCCTGGACTCTGTGAAGCAGATGTCAGGCTCCCTTCTTCTGTGTCACCATCAAGCACTCTATACTGAAGATGCATCGTGTCAGTGTCATGAGGGTTATAAATAGGGCCCTGAGAAAATCACGGATTTCTTGCCAAAAATTTGCTGCACGTATGCAGGTAAAGCATCAGTTTTCATGGACTATTCATGGAACTACCATTGATCTTGGCAAATGCGTTCCGCTAGATCAATGGATATTCCGTGAAAAATGATACTTTACCTGCACATGTGTGGCAGGCAGGCACACAGCCATAGGCAGTGGAAGCCTGGGGCTAACAGGGATTAGCCTCCTCAAACGTGGGGCAATCCAGAGGGCTGCAGGGCAGCCCACGCGTGGGCTCCAGATGGCTGCAGTGAAGGAGGGAGGGGCATGCACAGACAGACATGGAGCCTGCAGGCAGCCAGGATTGCAGCCAGATGACATGTGGAGCACTGCCCACCACAGTAGGTAAGACGGGGAAGAGGCATGGGGGGTGTAGATTGAGGCCCCCAGAGTGGGGGAGGGAGTGTGGCAGGGGCTGGGGTGTATAGGGCTCCTGGGCAAGTGCTGGGATGCTGAGAGCCTAGGAGGTTCGGGGGGGGGGGGGTTCCTGCCCCTGTGCACATCTTGAAGCCTGGGGGTCACGTGCCTCCCAGATTTGTGTGATGGACTGCCTGCTGCAGTCTTGGCTGGGCTGTGCTCCCTGCTGCTGCTGCTTGGAGCTGGGTGCCACTCATGATGACATGTGCTTGCCATTGCTGACTCCTGGGGTGCGGGCAGTGGCAGGAGCTTCCTGGGCTCTGAGCATGCCATGACCTGCCTTGAGGTCCCATTCACCCCAGTCCCTGCCCCTGCCCCACTCCCTCACTATAGGGGCCTCTGTCTGCCCTCCCCCTCCCCCTCCCCCTCCTTCCCCTTCCCTGACTTACTTGCAGTGGTGGGCAGTGCTCCTCACACCATCTAGCTGCAGTCCTAGCTGTGTGCTGGTTCCACGTCTGTCTGTGCATGCCCCTCCCCCACACTGCAGCTGCCTAGAGCTCGCGCTCGAGCTGCCCTGCGGCCCTCTGTGCTGCCCCGCGTTCAAGGGGGGTTAAGCCCTGGCCTTCTACCACGTATGCTTGCAACCCTTAAAAATCGTGGTGTGGGGTAAATGTCATGGTTTCCATGCAGTCTGGAAAATCGTGATTTTTTCTCAGGGACCTAGTTATAAAACTTCACAAAATATTTTTAACCCAGAGCAGGAAAAAAAAATTCTAATGGTGTTGCAAACACTTTCACTTCTAGTTTAAAAAAAAAATCTTTTTGTAATATATCTGTAGTGCAATTACCTCAAGCTGTACAAATATTGTCTCACTGACATTTTTGTCTCTTCTTCTGTGAAGCTGTCCATCAACTGCATGCTGTATCTACAATTTGTACATCTTCAGTTGGGGGGCCCTAAACTCTCTTGCTTTATTTATTTTACTGTAAGTTAGAGTCTAATAACAAATTCTCTTTTCCAGTAACTCATTTTCTTTCTCCTTGATGAAACCTCTTCCTTGCCTTCCCACTCTCTTCCAACTGAGTTTACAACAAACTGTTTATATTTTGTTTGTTTGTTTTCTTAGGATTATTCAAGACTGAAAAGCTGTTAACAGCTCCCATAACCCCTCATATCTCCTCCCCCTTGCACTGGCTTTAGTTATCTTTGAAAAGCACTCAGCTAAAGTTCATCTGCTCCCTGTTTTAGACAGCTTAGATTCCTGCTTAAGCCCCTGTTCATTTGATTGTCTTTGTTTGATTATAAAAGATGCCAGGGTTTGAGAAATGTTTTGAGAAGTGGAGGGCAGAAGCACAGTCTTTGTGTGGTGAATACAAGTACAGAAATTTACCATCAGTATGATAAAAATATACTGCTCTGCCTCATGAAAGCAGTTCGGTAAGGGGGAAGAGTTGAGGCTTGGTTTTGACTAGCAGACTTTGCCCAGGGAAAGAAGTGAAGACAAGATATGAAAGGAGTAGCTGTATGTGGAGCTCCCAATTTCTTTTCTGAATTTCTTCTCCCTACAGTTTCACACAGATGGCATCTATCACAGTCACATATCCAGGGCATCATCTTGGACTCAGACCTGTCTCTAAATTCTTGCATCTAGGCTGTATCTAAATCTAATTAATTCTTTGTACATAGTGTATTAAAGATCTGGCCTTTCTTGTGCATTTACACAGTTAGGCTAGGGACATACTTTACAAATAAACTGGTATAATTGATTGGAAGCCAGTTCAGACCTGTTACACAACAGAAGTTCAGCGCACATAAACTGTTTTATAACAGCTGAAACCTTTTTTAAGATAAACTGGGATGGATGTAGTATGAGAACTAACTGCTTTATGTTAAATCAGTTTATTGAACTTCCAGATGAAAGTTAACTTGCAGTCCTCTAGCATCCCAGGATGCTTTGTACCTCTGTTGTAGAGTGGGTAGGCTAGCCTTGGCCCAAGTGGTGTATTGCAGCTGAACAGCTAGGCATGCTCTAGCACCCCTTGGCTGCTGGCCTGGGTTGCTACAGGCACATGGCTGCATTTTTGGACTCAAAAGTGAATGTCTGTTCACTTGCTTATTAATTCAATCTACACAGCTTAGACTAACCAGTGAAAATGTAATTGATTCAGTCTCCGGCTTTTTGACTGTCTGTATTTAGCCTTAAAGTTCTCATCTCATTTCTAGGTTACTGCAAGATCTGTTTCTGTGTCCTACATAAATGTAGTCTTGCCCCATTTGTAGCCATTCAGAACGTTACTGAAAAGATCTTTTTCCTAACCTGATGCTTTGACCATGTCAACCCTTTTTGTGCCCTTCCAATGACTTGTATCTACTCTCTGCTAGTAAACCTTAACAAAGAAAAGCAGTTTTCAAAGTCTTTTACTGCTTATCTTCAACTTGCCTAGCCTCAGTGCCATTCCCAGTTGCCCACTTAGGCTTTCAGAAAGGTATCTTTGTTTGTGCTTTCTTCTATGCTGGCTGTCGTGGGGGTGAGGCTGGGAAGATAAGCAGCTAAGGTTTCAGAAAGAACTTCTGTGTGGAAATTGAAGTCATCAGGTTGAGAGTGAAGAACTGTGATGTAAGAAAGAGCTGAGAGTCAAAGTTGGAATAAAATTGGATTGGAGAGGGGAATCTGATGAGGTAGACCAGAGCAACATAAGGCATTTATACATGTACTTTTTAATTCTTGGATATGCCAGAGATCCGCCACTTTAGAGCAGACTTGATTAATTGAGTCTGCTCCACACAGGAGCTGACACATTGTGCTGCACCACTTGCAGTTGTATAAGTGGTGAAGTGTGTCAGTGTGGAGAAAATGGGTGCGGTGCACTTTTTTTTTTTTTTTTTTTTTTTTTTTTTTTTTTTTTTACAAGTCCTGCATGTGTGTGTGTGGGTTTTTTTTTTGTTTTTTTTTTACAAGTCCTGCATGTGTGTGTGTGTGTGTGGGTTTTTTTTTTTGGTTTTTTTTTAATGCCCATAGAGAGGAGAGAAGTGAGCTGGAATAGCAAAACAGGAAACAGAACCTGTTCAGCTTCTGTTTCGGCCACTATGTTCTGCTCCATACAGAGCTTTCTGCCTCCTTAGCTATCTTTATATTGCCTTTGTATCAATACTTGATTGCTTGTTCACCATGCTGAATTACTGTATTTAAGGGTACAGTAATGCATGAAATGCTCAATGGTGAATTAGCATAGTTTACTGTGAAGTAAGCATGCTGGTCTACTCGTGCACATGCTTACTTCCCAGTAAATCTCCCTAATCCCGAGTAAATTTTCTAGCTGCAAATATAAGTAGCAAATTTACTTGTTATTAGTAACAGTGCCATAGTGCTTGTGTAGATGCCTGGCTGGGAGCCAAATTGGCTACTGGTCAGCCATCCACAAGGGGGTGGGAGATAGACCCCACCCAGGCTCCCGTGGCAGAGCTCACTCTGGCAGCAGGAAGTACCCTGTCCCTAGGAGGTATGTCCCTGTGCCCCAGCAGTAGGGAGCTCCAAGCCCCCTGCTCCCAGATCATGATTTTGGAGCAGGGGCTGAGACATCCTCAGGCTGGGGGATAAGCATCTCCCAGCAGTGGCCCTGCAGTCACAGAGCCTCTCCTGGGAGATAAGGGTTTCCCAGCCTAAGCCCAGTAACTGCGGGGCTTGGGCTGGGAAATAAGGGTCTTCCAGCTGAAGCCCCAGTACTGCAGGGGTCAGGCTGGAAGATAAACATCTCCCAGCAGCAGCTCTGCCGTCCCGAATCTGGCATTGATCACTCCCTGCGGGCAAGGGCCGGGGAGCTTGTTCCCTGGCCAGCTCCACAAGTGTGGAGCTGGAGGGGAGGGAACAGCCTGGGGAGCTTGTTCCCCCCTTCCTGTATTGCTCCATGAATGCAGAGCTGGAGGGGAAACAAGCTCCTCAGCCTGTTCCTTCCCCAGCTTTGCACTCGCTGGACCTGGACAGGGAACAAGCTCCCCAGCCACCACTCCATGATTGCAGTTGCTATAAACTCACCGCTAGCTGTCCCACCAGCAGATCAGGGCAGGGGGCTGGGGCCTGTCCTTCCCCTGCAGCTCTTTCCAAGCTCTGTGCCTCTGACTGGAGAGGGAGCCTGGCCCAGGAGCTTCCTGCTGCTGGGGTAGGGGGACATTGTCCCCAACCCACCAGCAGCAGGCAGCCCCCTGGGGCAGGAGACGGCTGTCTCCTGGCCTGGTGCTCTCTGCCCACCCTCTGGGGGAGCGTGCCACTATGGCGAAGTGGCTGCTGGTTACGTGTAGACACCCATGGACACTATATTGCTGTAACGTTCTGTGTAGATGTGTCCACTGTCAAATAGCTTACTGCACAGTAAATCTAGGCTGGAGTTAATGCATGTGTAGATGTGCCCTAAGTGTGGCATTTAAATGTGAATTTCCTAAGATCTGCTTGAAATTAATGTTTCTGAGCCTTAAGCTTACACTGTGTAAGATTGTTTAATAAAGCATGGATGTTCTTTAAATTTTTTTGTCCTAGAATATGGTGAATACCAAATAGCATAATTAGTGGTGGGTGATGTGTGCTGATTAAGGGGGTTGTTGGAATACACACAGCTACGTTGCTACCCCCGTCAGCTACAGGCTCTGGCTATGTGGATTTGTGGAAGGAGGCAGGGGGTGACAGCAGGGGACAGTCTCTCTCTTCTCTCCCCCCCCTGCCCCCCCACTGAGTTATGGCTTTAATATCTTTGCTCAGTAAGGCATTTGGCACCTGCAAGAGGGTTGCAAGAGGCTTAGCTCCTTGGCTAGAGGACACCTTGCCCCATAACTGCTGGGATCCTCAAGTCCTTCCTGGCTTTTCCCTTTCTCCACACATATGGAACCTGCAGCTATTTACTTAAGGCTACTTTGCCTCCATCCCCTGACCTCTAGAAGTTGTGTGGGGTGTAAAACCTACCAGATACATGTCTGTGAATGTGTATAAGGACAGAAGCACTAACTTTATTTTTGAAGCAGTAACATTTCCTGTCAGCCAATGGTGATCTGAGTGATTTGAAGATTACTTATATTAGGTTTCATAACTGTGTTGTAAACATCAAATTCTTTTTGTGATTTCTAGATACAGACTCCATATGGATGTTTCACTGTATACTACACACAGTAAAATAATCTGGACAGAAAACATCATGTCCTAGAAGTATTTGTAGAGAATGAAAGCAAATTCTTCTAATGTTAAATGTCTTTTTTGATATTTGTGTTCTGGAAGCAAAATTGTTTCTCATCGTCTTAGCTTCACGTTGCATAAATGTTCTTTTTTTCTTATTGCAACAGAGTTTTAAGTTATTCAGGTAAAAAAAGTTATTGTTGGAAACACAATGGTATTTTGGCAGTTAAGGAAAAGAAGGGACACAGAAGGTACTTCCTCAGAGACAGAGATAGAAGCCAAGATCAATAAATTACCATTTAAGGCATTATCCTATTCCCATTTGAAGTCACTGTAGGTTGTATGAGACCCTCAGTGAGAGACTGCAGATGAGAAAAATATTTTCACCCATAAAAGATCTTCATTCTGTTCTTCCACAGCTGAAAACCAGGGGAGAGGGGGAAATCTAGTTTATGGCTATTTTGCTTTTGTTTTGCTTTTAAGCTACAATATTGCCAAAGCAAAACCTTCTAAAGGTATGCAGTTGGTTTTAAAATTGTTACCTGGAGGGATTCTGTTTTGTTGTGTTTGTTAATTTTAGGGTACACTTGAATTGTGATTTTGAAACTTTTTCCCCACACCCATGTAGGCTAGAAATTTCAATTTTTATTTACCCAAATGGTAGCTGTGATTTTCTTATTCAGTTGTTCTATTCCAGGAGTTTGGATTTATGAATAAATACCAAACATAGCAAGAAATTCAGTAAAACTGAGAACAGATAGTACTGAAACGAATATTTTGCTTTAATAAAGACCTTTGGTCATCACTAAAGTTTTGTATGTGTCAAATGGGAGTACCTTTAGTGTCTCAAACTTACTTTTTTTGAAAGCTTGTATAAAACACTTATTTGAACGTACTCTTATTCACTAACTAGTGTGATCCTTCTCCCTTAGACCTGATTCTATGAAGATGTAAGCAAAAGTTAAATCTTGAACATGTTAGTAGACCATTGAACTGTTGTGTAAATCTTTGCTGAATTGGACCTTATATTGTCAATATAGATTATTTCAATCCATTACTTTGCTATATATTATATTAAATTATATTGTTCTCCAAGAAATTGCCATTTGATTTAATCTTCATAGATATTCCTTTTATTATTGAGAAGGCTGGATGCGCCATTAGAAAATAAGTTGAAAGACCAAAGAAGAGATGATACAAAAACAAATGTCTGTACAATAAAATATTAAAACAAACTTATTCAGAAGTTGAAATTATAGTCTGTGTGCGTATGCAAGGAAAGCTTCCATACCCCCTCTGCTGGCCATCCTAATAATCCAATAATCTGATTATTTGATCTATAGAGATAAGAATGGACAATTCAGCTCTTTTTCTAATGCACCGTATTACTCAAAATTGTGTATTTCTAGAAATTAAATAGCTGTCCATAGTTTCTGTCTGATGCATAGAATCTTTTCCATTTCTAATATGATGATGTTTCTGGGAACTGCCGCCTATGTGTTTCTATATAAATTGTTTACCAGTCAGTAAATGACTCTGCGCAAATAAAGATTATTGGACTAGGTCTTTTGTTACAGTAATTAATTAATTTATTACCTCTTTCTTTTCTTTTCTTTTCTTTTTTTTTGCTGTGAATGTTGATTGTTTACTTTGTACACTGACTTATCTTGGACTATGGAATATAAATAAATTGGCCTGATATTTATGAAAATAGCTCCAGTTATGGAACTAGCAACAGCTACTAGCACAGAAATCTTTGCCTGTATGTAAACTGCCAATGATACAAATATTACAGATGCTAACATTGTCATTTAGAACCAAGGATGATCTCGGCAAGAGTGGTGGAAGCATTAGATCCCAAATACAACTCCTGCTTTTCTTTCTTTCTTTCTTTTTTTTTTTTTTTAATTCATTTTTCTTGGATGAGGTGTCCAGGTGGATATAGATTTTTGAATACAGGAGGTGTTTTGGAGGTGGCTGAATTTTTATGTTGGGGGATGACTAGTAGAAATCATCCCTTGACTTCTTACTCTGGTCAGAGGAAGGAGTAATTTGAGGAAAACAGAAGAACAGTGTGGGGAATGTGGCCAGAAGATCACTGCTGAAGTCTAATTAAACACATGTAATACTGCCATACTAGCTAACTAAATTGCAAATCTGCAATGATGTAGCGCAGGGGTCAGCAACTCTTAGAGCAATCAGCTGCCTGTGATACTGACCTCCAACCCCTCTGCACTGAGGATGAGTGCAGACATGGCACGCTGGCAGGCTCCACAGTGGAGGGAAGAATAAGTAAAATAAGAGGGCAAAGTACCCACCACAAAAATACGAGTAGGTGGGTGGCACAGTGGCTCCATGTCTCTGATTTCCACTTGCCAGACAGGATTTTCCTGGGCTGAATCAGACTTTGAGGGCTAGATCCAGCCCATGAGCCATACATTGCTGACATGTGCTGTAATGTGTTCACTTGTGAGTGCACAGGGGAATGATTAAGTTAAAAATTACTACTATGTCTATTAATTTAGATAGTAGTACAAAAGTTGTAACCATCTGAATACTGAACCCAATTCATATGTTCTTTTTATTGGTTAATCAAACTATCCAGTTTAAAACTGGTTAAATTATGTTTCAGTGTTTGGTAGTATTTGTTATATGTTCAACCCTCTTTGTGCTTTCATTTTCAACAGTGAAACTCCACTGACTTTTTAGCTTTTGGTATACAGTAGTACAGCAAACATCAAATCAGGAATAAGATGAGGATTGTGTAGAAGAGTGACATTAATTATCTTATCACAGATTTGTTTTTACATATTGTGTGGGAGTTCCATACTCAAAAATATAACAGGCACAAGTAGCTCATTCAAAGACTGTTTAATAAGCTATACTAGGCAATTATTCTCTGTAAGGTTTGGTTGGCAAATTATTTTATATTGACTAGGGGAGGAAGCATGCTTCTTTAATGCCATTGTATGAGATGTACTGTGAACTGGCTGTAGAGGTAAAGTCAGAATTTTAAAATAATTTTGGACTACACATAAAATATGTGAAATAGCCCTGAAGGATCTATGCTATATTAAATGAAGGCAGAAGGAATATATAACCCACTAAACTTGAGGGTTGGCTGTTCACACAGGAAGACAAAAATAAGCCTATTGTGTGTGTTTGGTGGGGGGAAGGAATAGTTTTTTAAACGCAGCAAGTTCATGCACTAAGCTGTGTTTCCATTACTGGGAGAAGACAGGATACAAATCTGTTTCTGTATTGGATTTTTTTTACATCAACTAATTTAATCAAGCACTCTACAGTGAGAAAAGTCTGTATTATCTCCACTAGAGTTCTTTAACTGCAGTTCCTTTTTTCTTAGCATAGCATTTGTGTTTTAATTTACGGCAGTTTTCCAGAGAGTATGAATCATCTGACATAGTGCTTAATAATGTTTCTAGCTTTTGTCTGCCTAATGATTCCTTTCTTGAGGATCTATATTTAGTGTTTAAATGTTCACTGCTGCCTAGGACCAAACAGTTGCTTTCAAATGAAAGGAAATGGCTCTCTGTAGGGATAAGAGTGAACGAAGGACAGGATTTCCTGCAGAGATATGTATGCATGAAAGCAGTCTTTTACTTTGAACTTCATGGAAAAAATATTCAATTAAAATGTGAAAAAATTACATTAAGGGACGGAGTTTCTTCCTACAAAGGGACCTTACTCATTATGTTATGCTTTTGGTATGTTTACTATAGCTGGAATGAAATATTTTTGAAAAGGATGAAATAAAGTCAGTTACTTGTCAGGCTTGGACCTACCTATAGCTTCACAAAACTGACACACTATTTTCATGTCCAGATGTTCTGTGCCACTAACCATTCCTGTGACTGATCACTGGTTACAGTGATGTGCAGTACACTGGCTGTATGAAGTGTAGTCGCTGTTTTTTAAAATCTGGCCTTTAAACCCCCTATGCTTTCAAATGGATATTTAAATCTTATTAGTATTTTTGCTTGGATGACTGGGAGGTGGAAGTGGGAAAGATTGGAAGATAGGTATGTGGCATACTTTTGTGAAAACTAAGTATCTTGTTAAATTTCTTTGGGAAATGTATGTATACTAAAAGTTTTATTTTAGGTCCCAGGATGTGACATGGACAATGAGGGAGCCACCAGTCCCATGTGGACTAGTGAGGAAAATTACTGTACTCTGATATTGGGGACAGTCTTTCCTACAACCTCCATCAGGGGTTAAAAAGAGAGAGCCAAGGTAGCTGCATTGGGGGAGGAGGGTTGTATAAAAATGAGCAGTGCTTCCTATTTGAATGATTATATTTTCACTCTAAGATAAGTTAGTTTTTCAAGTTGCTTTAGACCTCTGAAAACTTGCTTTAATTTCAGCAAAATATTGGCAGCTCAGGCCGTGAAGACATTTGGAAAACCTGAAGAAATCCCTTTCCTGGCAAACTAGGATCAAATTTATTAATTACTGCTTTAGTAGACCTAATCTTTGACTTAATGCTAGAGAAATGTTTTTGTGTTTTTTAAGAAGTGCCTTTAAAAATATAAAGCCACTGACTTTTAGCACCAATATTAAAAGAAGAAGATTTGTTAAATTAAGATGGTGGTAAAACAGTATGTATCTCATTTAAAACAAATAAGTTGTCTGTCTTCCCTTCTTCCTGTTTATAAAAAAAGAGTGGTTTACTGATGAAAATAAAACTGCACAGAAATTTCATAATATATTTGTGTGTGTGTAGGAGTAAGAACAAAAAGGGAGCTGTCACAATAATAAGATATGCCCGGCTTAGGATACAGACTTTATTTGTTTTCTATAGATGTCCCAGCAGATAAAACTTTGCCCGTTTCTTATCTCAGTTTTAACTAGGAAATGTCTCTTTAACCACACAGTCTGACTGATGTACTTTAGGTCCAGTCCTGGAGCTTTGGAAAGTTTTGCATACACATTCTTATCTTTCTAGTAGCTCTGTTGCATAGTTTGCTTATGCCCGCTGCCTTAGGGGGAAGTTCTACTCATCCTTTTGTCATCCGTCATCAGGGATCATAGGGAATAACTGGAATGAATATTGAAATGAGTGACTTACTCCCAAACAACAAAATGTACTAGTCAGTGCAATGACGTCTAAAGAGGAAGTCTCCATGGCTCCATTTCAGTTTTGAAATGGAGCTCAGTGAGAAGTTGAGAAACTCATGCAGCCAAAAGTTTCTTCTTTTATCTGTAAGAGAAAGGGATGATCTCTTTTACAGTAGCAATTAAGTTGGGGACCTTTTATGTTCTTGAGTAATAAAGGTCAGAGCTGTCCCCTCAGTTGATAGGGCTAGACATAAGAGAGCCTGTATGCCTTTTTAATACATATGGCACTTAAAACTCCAAAACCATTGCACTAGATTCTATTTAGTGGTGGTGCCTTGGGTAGTTGATATCGACTTTAAGATATCTTGTGGCCTGTGAAAGGAAAAAAATGTAAATGGAGTAGGCAGTTGGTTCTGGAACTTCATGGGGTGGACTAGTAGTGTGTTGCCTTACTTGTACTCACCTGCCATTTCAGATGATTGTGCTTGGTATTCAGGCCCTCATCAGCCATATGCCTGAATATTGTGGCTATTGTTTTAGCCACTTCATAGGCCCACCCCATCATGTGCCAGCTAGGGTGCTGTATGTTTAAAATAACAAGTGCCAAAGAAGATCACATGATATGGTATGCTTGTTTCCTTACTTTACACACAGCTCTTTGCTGTTCGTTGCTTACACTCGAACAAGCATTCTAGGGGCAGTGCAAATACTTCCTTGTATCTTGTTGTTATCCATTTTTTGTGGTTTTGTATTGGAAACACAATTCACTTTTTACATGCATTCAGTAGATATGAAGTGAGCCCTAAAATGAAAATAGTATGCACAGGGCAAACAGGGTGTCTGACAAGAATTTGCAATGATCATTAGACGAAGTAAAAAGAATTTGGGACAAGGAAGAAAACAATGAAATACTGTATTCCTTCCCTTTTAGTAGAATTTTGGCAATGACCCTGGTAACAGATGCATCATAGCAGTATTTGATGGAGTGTTCTTATTATTGATGCTAATTTAAAAAGAGCCCACTAACTGCTCTCTGAAGTAGGATAGTGAATTAATATTGGATTAAAATTGTTTTATATTTTGAGGCTTCAGTGACACTGCACTGGGAGATGAGCTGAATTTAGAGCTGTCCTCATTTAACACTGAGATACTAAGAAACTGAAGTACTAAAGGTTCTTTGGAATGAAATGAGGCCACAGTTACCATATGGTCTTGTTTAGCACCCCTTTATTTGAAATGTCAAATAAAAATGTGTTGTTGTTTATCTTCTGAGAATCTTTGACTGGTCCCAGAGTTCATTCTGTGGCCTACAGACCCTAACTCCTGGGTAACTTTCTGTAGGCCAAGCAGTTCTAAGTGGAGGGATGCATAAAGGTGCTGCTGATGTCTTGAATAATGTCTGCTGTGGTTAGTTTAATTGCATAGTGAAAAGAATAAAAGTGTTTTCTCTGTGGTGGATCTTGATCAGCATTGTAGCAGATTTCTGAATTCCTGATGCTGTGTTTCGAGAGCTGTGTGGGAAAATGTTTATGTGCACTGCCTCGATTAGAGAACATGAATTCTTGCTTCATATTATCTTTTGTTCAAAAGTGGACTTTTGTTCAAAAGTGGAATTTTGTTAAATTAACAGCTGTGGATAGCACACAGAAATAAGCTAAAAGTACATGGATTTTATAGCGATTTGTCCCTTCTACACACTCTTTTTAGAGTGAAAGTTGGGCCAACATCATTATTCCACTGCTGCTTATTTTTGTAGCAGCTGCTTAATTTGAAGAAATTCAAAAACAATGCAATATCAAACTTTTAAATTTCTATACAAAATGTTCCTATTCAGTTGGTGGAAATTTTGTTCTAAGTGAATGGAAATGATATATTATGTTAAAAAATCTGTAGTATTACACTACATTTTGATCCACTTGAACTTTCCCAGATTGTAAAGAATGTTTTTGTTTTGTTCCAGTTTGTAGTTCACGTGTTTGTATTTTCTTGTCTAAGAATGTTTGTATACAGTGCTAAGTTTTTGCACAAGCAGAACCCATATGTGGTAATCCTTCAGCATTGTGTTTTCAACAGCATTCAGCATTGGCCTAACACTGACGTGGAGAGCCCTTTTATGGCTGACAGGAATCCTCAGATAGCTGGAGATTCTTTGCTACCATTGCTTTGATTGACCAGACCCTTTGCCTTCTCAGCCCTTCAGTCAGTACTGAAATTGGAGGGAAGAATGAGAGAAATCAGTACTCCACAAGTACTGGTTTTGTTTTTCTTCCTACTTTAATTTTTGGTCACTCTGGGAGCCTGTTATGTGGACCTAAATCCTTATTAAGACAAAGCTCCCATTAGTGCCTTGTGTTACCAAAAAGAACTGAAGGACTTGGCTTTCTTTTTCTGTCCAGCTGAGGAGGAGGATAGGTTCTGGAATATTATTATTATTATTATTATTATTATTATTACTACTACTATTATGATCATCATTATTATTAATGATGGTGATAATGTTTGAACTATTTGGGTCTTAACATTTTCTGGACAGTACTAGGTATTATCAGTACCAGCTGTGTGTGCAGCTTTGGTGATAGCTTGCTCTCTACACATTCATTAATGCACAGTAGTTACTGAGCATTTAGTATAGTACTTGCTTAATGAAGTAGTAACCAAATGCGCAATAACTACAGTTTCTGCACAGTAGCATAGGTGCACTATTTTTTTTTTGTGACGGTTACTGTGCAGTAGCCTAACAACACTGCACAGTAGCTTATTAGCATGGTTTTTTGCCCAGAAAGCTACTGCACAGTGTTGTTAGGCAACCGTGCAGGAAACGTATCATGTAGATGTGCCTGTGAGTAGGTAAGTTACCTCTTTTAAAACTGGTTAGTATTATAAAGAGGCCACTAAACGTCTTCAGAATTTTATGGCAGATCTTGAACAAATAGTGAAGATGGTGTGCTAGATTATCATGCTTCAATCTGTAGCAGGTTACAGAAAGAACACAGAGCAGCAATAAAAGCTTGTTTAGTTAGCCATCTTCAAAACCAAACAGGAAATGGAGAGAGGTGACAAATGTCACCTTTTACTCATTCAAATCATCGGTTCCCTGGTGCGTGTGCGTTTTTTGGGGGGGGGTTGTTTGTTTTTTGTTTTTTTTTAAGCTTTTGCTGTATCTCAGCACAGGGGAATGGGGGAAGGGAGGGAAGGGACTTAAATCTCCCTAGTAGCAGTCTATTTCCCTCCTTTCCCTGGAAAATGTTTGAACAAATGGTTCTCAATATAAAACCAATTTATTTAAACTTAATATTTTATCTTAATATTAATATCTTAATATTTTACATTCTTGTTTTTAGAACATTAAACCTAAATATTGGGTTGGAAAGGTTGAAAAATTGCTGAAAGTAACAGCTGCTTGTGAAACTGACTGTGGAGTAACAATCAAATGTTGTTGTGTTTTGATCAGGTTATCAAATCCACCAGTATTGATGGTAGAGTTCAAGCTGTTGCAGTTAATGCACTTCTTTGTGGGTATTTTGATGCTATTACAAATATGAATGCTGCCTCCTGTGGACATATTTACATGTAATCAAGGATTATGCAAGCTACAGCCAATAATTAAACATCTTGTTGTCTTTTAGTTATGACATTCTCCACAAATGTCATTTAGAAGTTTTTTGCACAGCACTTTTTCTTCTACAGAAACAAAAAAAATCTTTAAACTTTTTGCATGCAAAAGATTTTTCCTCATACAGGGTTTAAGTGTTATAAATTGAATCCACATGTTTATAAACATATGCATGTTGCTAGCAACACACAATCTGAGGCTCTGATTCTACAAAGTATCCATTGGAGGCAGACCTCCCACCACTCTCAGAATCCTCAGGTAGTACTGATTGCATGTACTGATATACTAATATCAGTATATGCAAATAGGATTCATAGATTGTAAGGCTGGAAGGGACCTAGGAAAATCAGTGGGTCCAGCCCCCTGCACCAAGCATGAAAGATAACTGGGGGTCAGATGATCTCAGCAAGGTGACTGTCTAGTCTTGAAGATTTCCATGGTAGGTGATTGCACCACCTCTGGAGGGAGCTTATTCCACAGTCTGGACACCCTGACTGTGAACAAGTTTTTCCTAATGTTGAGCCTGAATTGATCTTCCAGGAGTTAGTGGCCATTACTCCTACTTTTTTGCCTCAGGTGCTCTGGTGAATAGTTGTTCACCGAGCCCTTGATGTACTCCCCTACTGTAGTGGTAAGCTGTTACCAGGTCCCCTCTCAGCCTTTTTTTCCTCAGGCTAAACAGTCCCAGACCCCTCAGGCTTTCCTCATATGGCTTGCCTTTTAAGACTCTGATTATACAGGTGGCTCTTCTTTGGACTCTCTCTCTCAAGCTTGTCCATGTCCTTGTTAAAGTGTGGTGCCCAGACTTGGACACAGTACTCCAGCTGCGGTCTCATCAGTGCCGAGTAAAGCGGAAGAATCACCTCCTTGGTTTTGGTGGAGATGCATTGATTGATGCATGCCAGAGTATTATTTGCCCTACTGGCTACAGCATCACACAACTGGCCCATATTCATACTGTGATCTATTATTACCCCTAGGTCCCTTTCACTTGTGGTGCTAATCAGTTTGGTGCTGCCAAGCCTGTAGATGTGTTGGGGGTTGCTCGTCCTGAGGTGGAGCACTTTGTTTCTCAATGTTGAACTTCATCGGATTCCGATCCGCCCAACTTGCTAGCCTGTCTAGGTCTGCGTGTAACTGTAGCCTATCTTCAAGCATGATTACGCTTCTCCATAACTTGGTGTCGTCTGAGAACTTGGCCAGTGAGCTTTTCACCCCCATATCCAAATAGTTAATAAAGATGTTGAAAAGTACTGGACTGAGCACCACCCCTGTGGGACACCACTGCCCACTTCTTGCCAGGATGACACAGATCCATTCACTATGACTCTCTGGGTCCTGTCCTGCAGCCAGTTTCTCACCCCCCTGACTGTCTCAGAGTTAAGCCCACAATCCTCCAATTTTCTTGCGAGGACATCGTGGGATACTAGATCAAAGGCCTTTTGGAAGTCCAAGATATACCTGCTCTCTCCTGTCCAGGTGGCGAGTTGCCTGATCATAGAAGGAGATGAGGTTAGTAAGGCAAGACCTGCCCGCAATGAAGCTGTGCTGGCTGTCATTCAAAATCTTACCTTCTGGAAGCTTATGGCAGATAGACTCCTTGATGAACTAGGATTTTTCCTAAGATGGAAGTTAGGCTGATTGACCTATAGTTACCTGGATCCCCCCTCCTGTCCTTCTTGCAGATGGGAGCAACACTGGCCCTCTTCTAGTCCTCAGGGACTTCTCCAGAGTGCCACGAGTTGTGGAAGAGTTTTGCCAGTGGTTCCGCAATGACTTCAGCCAGCTCCTTCAGCACTTTTGGATGAAGATCATCTGATTCCACTGACTTGTATATGTCTAATTTTTTTAATGGGTGTAATTTATAAATTGGTGTTTTAAATTTACCACCAATTCTATGGAAATAGTAGGAAGGCAATTTATTCCTACCGTGCTCATCCTGTACTCTACCTAGCATTGCTTTCCCCTTGGTCTGGTGAAAGACCAAGGTGAAGTAGTCATTCAGGAGTTCAGCTTTCTCCTGGGTGCCAGTAACCAGGTCTCCTGAGTTGCTGAGCTGTGGCCCCACACTCCCATTTGTTTTCCTCCTGTTCCCTATGCACCTAAAGAAGGACTTCTTATTAGTTCTTAGAAGTGATTCCTGTTGCTAATCTAAATATGGTCACCACTTTAGCCTGTTTTATATGTTCCCCGCAAATGCGGGCCATCATGGAATAGTCCTCCTCGGGGGCCCTCCCCAAGCTTCCATTGTTTATAAGACTCTTTCTTTTTTCTTAAGAGGACTGTGATTTCCCTGTTTAGCCAAGAGGGCTTCCCAACCCTTCTGTTACCTTTTCTATTTGCAAAACTGGGTTTTGGGGATTTGGGGAACTAGTAGTTTTAGAACACTGCTTTTAGGTGTGTAGTTTTGGTTTATGCCAGGGCCTCAGATAAAATGTTCGTGCCAGATCAGACTGCATTTGTATTTTAAAAAGACAAAATGTTTACATATTTTAGAGACAAGAAATGGAATGGTTGAGATGAATCTTATTCCCTTGAAAGCTTCAGCATATCCCTACTTGAAGTTGAACCAGAAAAAAACACTTGCAGATGTAATGTTCTTGCTCTTTGAGTAAAGACGTAACAACTTGTCTCTGTCAGGCTAGGCTTTTGCCTATTGTCACTGTATCTGAAAGGCGCCTTTGAAAAATAAACCTAAAAATAGCAAGGCTGTGTTTGTCCCCAATTATATTAATCAGCTTCACTAAGTTAATTAAAATAATGGTCATCACATTCATTCTAGTACATTATTTGACTAAATGATTTTCATGTGGGTTAGTAAAGCTGATAGTGATTTATAGGATTAATTTCTCCCAATATATGTTATTTATAGAATCATCTATGTATGGCAGTATGTTTTAATGAAACCATGAATCGACAAAAGCTGATTTATTATTAATGTTGACTAGAGCAAAAGGTCTGAATTTGAAGCAGGTAGTTGCATTTGAAATGCTTAACACTAACACACGCGCTCTTCCACTCCCCCTACCCCTCCTCCCCGTAAAAACAGAACCTCTCAACTTCTTCACCTTCTATACCATATTCATTTTAAGGATGCTATTTCTTAATCTTTTAGGATCTTCACTTTAAGTTTGAACAGATATGAACTTGTTTAATCTTACCCTCCAACTCTCTTCTGTCACACCACCAGCCCCTTTCCTTTTAGTTACTCAGTATTGGAAATGGATGGTTCATTTTTGATTAAAATGACATTTTCTTGAAAGGCATAGATTCCCTATAATATTGACCTCAACAGAGTTATAGTCAGGAAGTTTAGAACGAGACTTGGAGCTTGGATGTTAGGGTACTGGCCTGTGATGTGAAACACCTCAGTCCAAACTCCTTCTCTAGTATGACAGTTTCTGTTAGAAATCAAACTGAACAAGATTTTGCTGTAGCCATTAGGCTATAGGTGCAGAGTGGAATGAAAAGAAATTTCATATGCTATAGCAAAATGGAATTGTTGTCCAGAAGGCTTTATTCCTCTAAAGAACAGAAACCAAGAAGAATTCTAGAATGCAGCAAAAAGGAAAGTTAAAGGTGGGTCAGGGGAAAGTTAGAGGTGTCTGTTCCACTCCATTGCATAGTAACAGCGAAGAAAAGGACAGAAGAAATATTGTTGTTCTTGAAGACTGCAGAACCAGAATAAGTCTAGTGGTTCTTCTGACTTCCTACAGGAACAGGCAAAACGGCTGCTTAGCTTGATGTTCAAATCCCACTGGTTTTCTGTTTATAGTAACGTGAACATCCATGTGTAGAATTAAAATACCACAGCATCAGATGCATGTTTTCTCCATAGTAAACAGCATCTTTTTAAGTGTAAGAAAGTTGCTTTAGAATCGTTTCATACAAATATGATTTTTTTCAATTCCTGTATTTCAGGGGTAATGTTTTAAACTGAGCTTTCTTGATTTGTAGTTTTTAAAATCTCTCTCTCTCATTCTCATAGCATTAAATCAGTGAATTTAAAATAAGATCATTTTAATGTTTCACAACTTCAAGGCGACAGCATTTTTGCCTGTGTAGATTAATAGGCAAAAATTTTAAAGACTTCTTTGAAGCATTCTAGTCATAGATGATCTTAGTGAACCCCATTATTTCTTCTGACGCATAGTACAGTAGAATTGTATTTTATAAATCATGTCCCAAAACTGTAAATGTAAATAATGCTCTTATGTCCACCACTATGACAAGTACCTGGATGTCAGTGGTGAATGCTTTTTCAATAACTGCAGTAGTATATGTTGTAAGTTATACTTTGTACTTTCTTAAGAAATGGGAATCAGCACTATCTATTGATGTCTGTGTATTCCTTTGTCTGAAGTATGAATGTGCAGTTTTTTGAGACACACCCTATATGTGTTAAATTCCAAACCTCTGCCACATAGCCCTTTGAGGTAGAGAAGAGTGCTTTCTCGATCACCCCATCGTAACAAGTAGCTTAACAGGTAGCCTGGCTACCATAGTTTTTTTGTTGTCTTCTCCAACAGCAGGTGGCAGCTGACATGCGTAGGCTCCTTTTGAAAACCCCAGGCAAGCTTTAGGAGGGCCTTCTCCAGGCGATTCTTTACAGGTGCTTTGTCTTTGCTTATCCCATCACTCATTGTGCCAATGACAAACTTATAAGGCATTTTTTCTTATACAATATTGCATATTTAGGACCCTGATTTGTGCAAGGAACAGAGCCTCTGCATATCTCAGTGAATTAACTTTTTACCATATACTGTTTTACCCTGACACATCAGTTTGTGTGCACTGCAGTAAAATACAATCAGGGATCTGTATGATATAAGTTCCTATTCATTACCCACACTTGATTTCAAAGTTATGTCTATTCCACTCTGAATAATACCACAGATGAGAAATTGTTGGAATGTCAGTCAGGAGTTGCATTTATTTGTGCAGTTATGAAGATTTATGCCAAGTACTCCTAAGACTGGGGTTTTCTGAGGCTCCGAGCCTTGCTGAGTATAGCCCTTTAAGACCAAAAATACAGTAGATTGATGAATTGCCCACAATGTGAACCTGAAATTTGTGACTTCAGTGTTGAGCAGGGATTTCTGTATCTTGTGTGGCTGTCTTCATTGCACTGCCCTGTATAATGCCTCCTTTTGGGCTAGGGACAGAAGTTGCACATAAACCATTTTAAGTGATCAGAAACAGATTCAAATCTGTAACACAACAGAAGTTCAGTACACACAAACTGCTTTCAAAATAGCTGAAACTGGTTTAAGATAAACCTAGTTGAATGCAGGAACAGACTTAACTAATTTAGGTCAAACTGGTTGATGGAACTTCTGTCCCAGACCCCTTGCTAGTTCAAGTTAACTCATCTCCCAGCATCCCTGATTGCTTTGTAGTCATGGGCTGGGTCGTGTTGTCTGCTTTATAGAGCAGGGTTAGCCCCACCTCTCTTCTCTAGCCAGAGAACTATCAATGCTCTGACTGGCTGAGAACAGGGCAGGGGAGGAAACCTGGGTCTGGGCCCCAGCTGGTGTCTTCCTGTGGGAGGGGGCAGCCCCTAACAGGCTTTCCCTGCTCCGCACTTGAGCAGAGAGCAGGGGTTGTGGCCAGGTCCCAACCCAGGCTTGGCACACTGAGGCAGAGGGAAGGGGTGTTTTAAACACCCCTCTCTGGCCCTCACGGGACCTCAGCTGAGATCTGCTGGGGGGGGGGGGGTTAGGGCAAGACTTCTGCCAAGCTGAGGTCTCATGAAGACCAGGGAGGGGGTTTAAACCCTCCTTCCCCCTGCCTCAGCATGCCAGCCCCACCTTGGCGTGCCAACCCTGAGCTGGCGCCTACCAACACCCCTTGCTTTCTGCTCGAGTGGGGAGCAGGGGAAAAGCCTGGCCAGGACTGCTGTCCCAGGCAGATCCCAGCTGGGGTCCTGTGCAAGCCAGGGAGGGCATTTAAACCCCCACTACAGCATGCTACCCCTTGTCTGTGCTTAAGCTGGCGGGGGAGAGGAATCTGCCTCAGAGGGCTTCTCTCCCAGCTCCCTTCCTTTCTGCCAGCAGGCTGGGAGGTGTGCTTTAGTGCCACTTGGCTTCTGCCCTGAATCACTGCAGGCATTTGGCTGCATTTCCAGAATCAAAAGTGAATGTCTGTTCTGTTCACTTGGTTCTTGGTTCAATCTATGCAGCTTAGACTACCCTGCAAAGACTGAACTGATTCAGTCTTGGGTTTTTGACTGTACATAGGGTAAACGTTGCTGCATCATTTCATAGTAAAATGGGGTGGAGTAAAGACTGCTGTGAAACCTAATTTGGTTGACTATAATGAAACCTGAAGATTATGAGGACATTACAGGCTTATGCTTGAGTTTCTTTTAAATATGAGGTTTGCCATCTTAATACGTGAGGTTGTAGCTGTTGCTGGGGAAAGTACTTCAAACAAGGAAAAATTAGTTTTATACTTTAAATTCATCCCCAGTACCTTCTCGGAGCATTCAGAATATCTCTTCTGGATGCAAGAGTTTGAAATGCAAGTAAAAATATGAAATCCCTAAACAATTCATAGACTAATACTAAGGCAATAATTCTCAACATTTTTAGACTGCAGGCAACCCTGGATAGACTCAAGACATGCCTTGGAAACTACCAGCTCTTAGTTTTCACTCTCTTTTTTTTTTTTTTTTGACTGCAGAAATATAACAGCAGTTTTTCTGTTGCAAAGAACTTGGAAAGATGACAACTGTGGATTTCTATTTGAAATTTCTGGATTTATCTTATATGTCATGTTTGTAAACCTAACAGTGCTAACGTGTGATACTCCATGGCACTTTTAAAAGGATCTCAAGGTACCCCAGAGTGCTGTGGCATCCTGTTTCAGAATCACTCTACTAAAGAAATGTAAAGCATAATGCATGTCATTTAAGCAGTGAAAATCCTGTAAGAATTGGATATATAGATGCAAATTAAGTTATTTCAGCTCCAAGAAGCATTAGATCAACACTATACTTACTGGCTTACCTAGTGAATAACCTCTGGAACTGCTGAGGAACAACATTATCCTACTTACCTGGGCAAAGCTAAGCACGGTCACATATGACCATATATTGATTTTTAAAGTGTGGTAGTTCTGCAACTTCAGGACAGTTGAGATATAGAATAGTGTGTAAATGTGTTCAACTACAGTTGCATCAATTAGTAGTAAATTTCTCATGTATTGGTGTCCCCACATTTCAGAATGGCGGCAGGGGTGCTCATACTAAAGCTTGTTGAACGAGCTTTAGTTCAAGTGCCCCTGCTGCCATTTTGAAGTGCAGGGATGCTGATACAGGAGACACTGCGGCCTTTTAATTAGAGCAGCTCTCAGAGCCACTCTAAATTACCACCCCTCCCCACTACCACCCCTGGAGCATGTGTAATAGTGGAACCTAGGGGCACTTTTAGTATCAGTACTTCCTTTGGAAGATAGGCTTTAAAAAGTTTTCCTGGGGCCTGCTGAACTAGGTCACTGCATGTTTCTCCTTTATATGTATACTTGCCCAAACTTAGACATCCCTTATAAGGAGTCCAGCCCAGCTGAGGCTGATCCTGCTCCAGACCCCAGCTGGAAGTAATTAGGGCACTGACTGAGGAAGGGGGCCTACCCACACAGGCCTTTATAAGCTCAGGCCAAATAGCAGAGAGCTGTCTGAGGGAGTAGACTGCTTAGCTAGAATCTTGACAACCTGTCTGCTTGCTTGCCCACTCCTGCCTAGATCCCATCTGAACTTTGCCTAGCTTAACCCTTTCCTTGATCCTTGCCTCAGTCCTGTCTGTGTGCATGCCTAACCTAAACCTGTGCCTTGCTTCTGCCTCATTCTTTCCTGCACCTTGCCTAGTTCAAACCAGTGCTTCACTCCTGCCTGCAGTGTTGTCTAATATCTGCCTGTTTCTGCTCCTGCTACTCTGACTGCCTGTTTCCATCCTGGTTTCCCCAAGGAAAAAATAAAATAATAATAAAATAATAATAAAAAAAAAAAAATCTGGGATTTTTGGTGCTCCATTTCCACCTGGAAGCAACCTATGTTGTCTCTAACCAGAAATGGTTCTCTTCAGTCCACTATGCCAAGTTCACCACCTACTTTGCAGACAAAGGTGCTTAGATCTGGCATAGCTTGGGAGCCACCAGCTTAGCTACAGAATCAAAATTTGGTGGTGGGGGAGCATAGTCTATATAGACTAGTTGCATCACTGATGCAGAGGATGTGGCTGGTAGGCAGTGTGGGTGATCACTCAGCTGTGAACTGGATTGATTGCCATGGGGAGCAGTTGTCCTCCCTTAAGGAGGACATGATGTCAGATGTTTTTAAGTGTTATGGTTGTCCGGCTGCTATCCAAAAAAGCTTCTTCTGGGGCTGACTCCCAGACAGCTGTTGCCCTGTTTCCAGCTTCATCTTCTTGGGGAAGGTCATTTAACAGATGGCCATCTAGGTCTACTAGGCACATCTAGATGTTTTTGGATTCCTAGACCCCTGGCAGCCTGGCTTTTGTCCTGGATATAATATGCAGATGACACTTGTGAAGTGCCATCAGTATAGCTTCCCCCCCACCCCATCTGACTTGGGCCTTGTAGGGTTCAGCTGTACTCAGTGCCTGACTGCAGTTGGGGATTGGATGTAGGTGAACCAGCTGAAACTGAATCCAGACAGGACAGACTATGGTCACTGCAGACCTCATGATTTGGTGGGGCAGAGGGGAAGACATTTATAACTGATGGGCTTTATCCTCTTTCTGCTCTTCTACTCAGTTTCATAGCCCTTGGGTGCTCCTATTCCTGTACCTGAATCTTCAGGTTACACTGGTGGCTAAAACCCTTTTCATGAACTTTTGTCTGGTGAGAAGGCTGCAGACTTTAATTGCAAATTCAGATCTGGGCACCATCATCCATGCCTTCATAAACTCGAGGCTAGACTACTGCAATGCACTCTAAATGGGATTGCCCTTGAGAACCATCTGGAAGCTGTATCTGATGCACAGTGCAGCAGCCCACCTTCTGATGGGGGAAGTTTCACTAGGAGCACATAACTTCAGTGGCCCAGAGCCTGTGCCAACTTCCTGTAGCTTTCTAGGGAAAACTCAAGGTCATCTGAAAGGAACCCCTGGCCAGCAGCTACAGGTTCATTTGATGAAAACATGGGAGGTTATTGTTGGTAGTTTCTCTTCATTTCTGGAATTTTCTCTCTCTCTCTCTCCTTTTTTGTTAAGGCCATCAGAGTGTTGGAAGAGCTTTTATTTGGACAGGACTTCATTAGGCGGATTCAAGCTTTGGGGCATTGTCTGACAATGGCAATTCAGGTTAACCTGGACAGGCTCGCAAGGTGGGCAGATCAAAACCTGATGACATTCAACATGGAAAATTGCAAGGTGCTCCACCTCAGGAGAAAAAACCCACATTATACTTATAGGCTCGGCAGTGCTACACTCAATAGCACTATGACCGAAAGAAACTTGGGGGTTGTGATTGACCACAAGATGAATATGAACTGTCAATGCAATGCTGCAGCCAGCAAAGCAAATAGAACTCTGGCTTGCATCTACCGATACACCTCAAGCAATACCTAAGAAGTCATCTTCCCACTTTACTCGGCCTTGGTGAGGCCGCAGGTGGAGTAGTACATCCAATTCTGGGCTCCACGCTTTAGAAAGGATGTGAAGAAGCTTGAGAGAGTCCAGAGGAGAGCCACACACATGATTAGAGGTCAAGAGAGTAGGCCTTATGAGGAGAGGCTGAGAGGCAGGCAACTCTTCAGCCTGGAGAAGCGAAGGCTCAGGGATGAGTTGGTGGCAACCTATAAGTATTTAAGGGGTGTGCATCAGGAACTGAGAGAATGTCTGTCTGTTCACCAGGGCACCCTGTGGGAAGACGAGGTCTAACAGTTGCAAACAGCTGGAAGATCATTTTAGACTGGACATAAGGAAAAATTTCTTTTATAGTCCAAATCTAGTCTGGAACAGACTTTCCCCAGATGTGGTGCAAGCACTTACTCTGGATACCTTTAAGAAATGCTTGGGTGCTTTTCTTGCTCAGGTGATCTGACCCTGCTGACTTCCTACCCCTTGGGCAGGGGGCTGGACCCTATTAATCTTGCTCTGTCTCTTCCAGCCTTAATGTCTATAAAATCTATGAAATATTGTTCTATTGCATCTTATTTTATTTTAATATTTTTATTTGTCTTTATCTTGTACCAATTTTTTATTATAAGTTGCCATGAGGCTCTTTCAGGGGGAGCAGCATATAAACCCTAATACATAAATAAGCCTCTGTTTTACTACTTGATTCTATTCTATGGTAGTGCAAGGATACACAGACTTTTGTCTCCAGATAGTGAATGTAACCAGTGGGATTGCACTTCATCAAAATTCCTAAATTTACAGAACTTGAGAATGCAGGGCAAGGTAGCACCCTAGAGGCCAACTTGCTTAGAGAGGTATGAGTTTCTATGGGCAACAACTCCTAGCTAGTCCAGAGAGGCATATGTTTTCATAGCTGTTGCCTGTGGAAGCTTATGCCTCTGAACCAGTTAGTCTTTCAGGTGCCATGCTGTCTTACCTTCTCTCTACTCCCTAATAATACTGCTATCTCTTTTGCTCTACTTGTGGATAGAACATCATCAGTTTGAATTGTTGTATAGTCCTATTCCTTAACCCATAATGCATGAAACTTGCTATCTACCTAAGGCTGCATACAGAAGTTCATTTCTACTGTAAGAAATTTCTTCTGGTAGAAAAATAGCCCAGGAGCTGGGCTATGTAGGTCTTCCTCCACCCCTGTAGCTCTGGTCCCCAGGAGGAATTAAGATGAGGGAAATGGTATAGAAGTAGTCTACCGGAAGAAACTCTTGAAGAGTGATTTGACCCTGGTTGTTGTCAGGCTATTTTTCTCTTGGAGCAGCCATTTTTGTTCTGGGGGGAAAAAGCTCGAACCTCTGCACGTTGTTGGGTTCTACCAGGAGAATGGCAATTCTCCCAGTAGAAAATGAACATCTATACCTTGTCTGAGGTGAAATCTGCATTGTATCACTTTTGTTTACAGAGGTCAAAACTCAGCTGTGTTGTGTTTAATCCAGCTCCCCTCAAATATTCATAATACCATTTTTTTTAAGTTGAAGATTTTATTCTATTTTTAAAGACTTACTTGTTTTTACGCTCATGATTTCCTCTCCTCATCTGTCTCATTTTATGTTATTTTTTACATGCATGTCCACGGACAGATACCTAAAAGTACCTTCTTTATCAGCATGTAAGACTGAATAAAATATAGCATCCCTTTGTAATGCTAACACTTGAGCCACTTATGTTTCAAGACAGTCACAATTCAAAGGGGAAGGAGGTTAATTTATTTTTGCATTTTCTTTTGCACTTTATCTCACCCCACCACCCTTAAATATAGAACCAAAAGCAGCAATTTTATTTCATTCTGGCCTTATCAGAGAGAGAGAGTTGATATTATTGATATGATAGCCACAGTTTAAGCTTTTTGGCAGTTTTTCAGGTCGCCTGTACTCAAAGCTCTTCTGCTTGCTGTGGTCAGGGATAGTACTGATGGCTAATATGAATAGGCAGCGGTCACTCAAAGAAGAATGGGCAGTTCCCAGTAATCAAAGAACAGTTACCTAATAACCCTGTTTTTGAGACTGTTGCTTAGCCATGTTTGGGGTCTCTGACCGCCTTTCGTAATGCTTTGGTGATTTGGGGTGAGAGAGGACCCCAATACATACTGCTCACTAAAGTTTCTGCAGGTCAGCCCTATGAGGTACCAACAACAACAACAAATGTGAGTATGCAGAAGCAGCATTCTTAAAGAACCACAGCTTCTGGGTTTTTTTCATTTTTTTTTTTTTCTTTTGAAATTTCACTTTTCAAAGTTCAGTGACTCAGCCATTTCACTTGTGGTATTTGGAGAGAAAAAATGCACTTGATCATGTAGACTGTTTGCTAAATTTAACTTTCCAAACTATATCCCCAAAGCCAATTTTTTGGATCATTTCAACTTTTAAAGAAGTTGTTTTTGGCTTAAGACTCTTCATTCCAGTTTTCATCCTGGATGGAATCTTTACAGATGTATCATATACACTTGAAGATAGACTTTCATTGTCATCAGAGATGTTATCAGAACTCTCTCTGTCCCCATAGAAAGAAGAGATGAATTTTATTGACAGTGTTTCTCAACATCACAGTTGCACAATTCCATAGTTTTTAAAGAATGAAACAAAATATTTAATCTTTAGCAATTCATATCCATGCCTGACAGGGATCATCGTTTATTCTTCCCCTTTGCCACTTATGGGGGTGTATGTGTGCGCGTGTGTGTGTGTGTGTGCGTGTGCGCCCGCGCTGCTAATACAGGTTCCTGTGTTAGATACTGTTACTAATGTAGTTAACACATCGGTTATTCAGATGTGCCAAGGCTCTTTGATCTGTCAGTAAGATTTTGGTAAAGTGGAAGTTAAATTAAAAACACATTGGGTATTCACTAGGGTCAGGATAAAATTAAGATTTATGAGACTGTTGCTGTATTCAAATTTTGTAGCTTTTCAGTCTAAGTGGAGTTGTGGGAAATATATATTGACAATTATTGTACTAGAATTACATTGGCTACGGTCCTTACAGACTTGAATTGTGGACAAAGATCAGAATTACTAAGTTCCCTGTTTTATATGACAAGAAATGCTCAAGGGAAGATGACTTGCATAGCACTTGTGTACATGTATCTATGTGTTGTTGTGGATATTGCAAATGTGTTTGTATGTTATACAGGAAACTGTTACGAGGTGTGCAGTAGCTTTACAAAAGAGAACTTGCCCTTTTAAAACATTACTTATCACTTAGAGATAAATTAATGCTCTCTAATACATAGTTGTAATTATATAAAACCCACTCCCTTGATTCTAGAGTAATCACAAAAAAATACAGTATTTTTGCTCTGAAGGACACACTGGCTTGGTGCTATAATTAAGATATATTGTATATTATCATTCTGAATAATCTTCACACACCAAAAAGAGTTTCTAAAATTTTACACACAATCTGTTGTCTTATGTCCGTGTGACCTGAAATTCAGTTATTTCTAGCCAAGCCAAATAATTATCTACAGTATTTGGGCATTTTGCTAAAGGTAGTGTTGATGTTTAACAATAACATTTTAGTTCAACCAGGTTGTGAAAAAACTTACATTTATTAGCTTAAAATTCCCAACAATGGCTGACTAGAGAAGGAACATCCTTACAAAAGGTGTATATAATTTATGTTTTTAGCATTTATATGAAAAAATAGTCCAGATAGTCTTAAGAAAGAGAAGATTGCTATTAATATGACAGGAAATGCATTGTTTTACTTATTTTTCTTTATGGAACATTATTAGAAACAATCTTGCTGATATCATCATAGTTGTGTATCAATTTTGATTTAGTGTTGAGTGCACACCACACAGGTTAAGCTAGTAGCGGCGAGTATGAGAAGTGGTATTTACACTGGACTTCTTGTTGAAAAGACATGCACAGTTATGATGATTGCCCAATACTGTTTTTATTTTTAACGGTTTGGATTCTAATAGTCAAGTAAGAGAAAGTTAATGGAGCATCTGAATATTTTTATAACTGTAAATACAAATAAACGGCTGCATTTACAGTACAGATGGTTAGGGTTTTTTTTTTTTTTTAAACTGTCAGTAGTAGGCTGTAAATAACTGTGATTTGAAAGACACTTAGAAAACACTGGCTTTCTAAATGCTGTAGTGTTGCATAGAAGGGAAGTCCAGTTTCGGATCCTAAGGTTATGTTGAAAGCATGCTAATTAAAGAGACTTTCCATGATGTGTTATAACACTAAATACATGATGATGCACTGAGCCAGGCCTTGGCAGTGCCGTGTTTGTTTAACATGGGTCTGAGTCTGTAATAATCCCAGTGACCAGGGGTGTATAGAAACTGGCTAACTGGATTGAAATCAGCAGCTTTTTATGTACATTAAATTGTCATTAGAATATTTGCTTCCAGCAGTTAGACCTGGTGGTCAGCTATGCCACTGTGGTTGCAAGTTACATTGAGACTATACTAAGGATACTTTAAGTGCGAGTGTCTATACATTAAAGCTTGCTAACTCACTAAGCGCCCCCTGAGCATCTTAAAGTTACACCACTTAAGGAAAGTTAATTTTGGGCTGTGCTTTCTAGCTCGTGTTAAGGTAACCTAAATCTGCTCCACAGAGATGAAACAAACAATTTTGTCTTCTTGCATCCCGAGATGCACTTCCCTCCAGCCCCTCCTAGAGCAGTGTTATAGCCTAGGTGTCCTAGCCACACCCTGCTTGCCAGCCATCTAGTGGCAAGTTAGAGCTGTGCAGGCAAAAAATAGTATTAACATTTAACATCTGACTGCTCATAGCACATTTTAACTTCAACGCTGCTTAACATTCCACAGATGTAGTGTGGTCCAAGTGTAATATGTAACTTCCCTCTGAGACTTTCCAAGTCGTGGTTGCTCATCTTTGTGGTCTGCTTTACTGCCATGAAATGCTGTGCTACTCCAGAGCTATTCCAAAGCTTATTTAAGCCGGCAGGAGGAAAGATATTACAGTATAAATGCTGTAAGAAGACAATAAGTCTAAAGACATTTTGACTGTGGTAAGTCCTGAGTTTGAATGTCTTTGTCACTGATTCAGTAATCTACCCGTTTAAATGCAGGTTTAGCTTTGGGTATGTAATGAAGCCCCAATGTCTTCAGTATGGGCAGACACATTTGGAAATGATTTGCTGAATTGGGGTGTTGTTAAATAGTATAGCTCTAAGAAGCTACAAAATTAATTTTAACAAGTGGCACAAGGAGGAAGCAGAATAACAACTTGATCAAGGGTTGAATTATTAATTGGCATCTTTGCAAGTGTAGAGATCATTATACAGACATTTTTTAACTTCCAGGGCTCTGGTATTGGCTGTAGTGTTGATTTTATTAATATCTTTTGTTTTTTTCCTCTGAGTGCAGTTTTTATACTCATGCGATTTTTTTTTTTTTTTCATTAGCATAAGAATTATATGGCAAATGTATTTCTCTTAGTGTGTAATTCGCAACATTTTTCAAAGTACTAGTTAATTGATTTCTTTTAGTGCCTGTTTCTGGATTATGCCTGATTAAGTACATGTACATAGAGATTGTTGAGGTAGTTTGTCCCACTGAATGTAGTATTTTATTTGCTAATGTACGGATTGAATTTTTTATATGGATAACATTCTTAGCTAGACTCTTTGGTCTTTCAAGTGCCTGGGGAATTTGGGAGCGTTCTTCTGAATATTCTAACCTAGAAGCTAGGATGGAGTGAAAATTCTTAGCATTGTTAGAAAGTACAGTACTTTATTATTACCTCATTTTAAAATCACCGTATTTGTAGTCTTCCTGTTAGAAGTTACTTGTCCTTACACTTGATCTTAGCCACAAGGTCAAGAAGTGATTACACAAATGTCACTCACATTCACGGAGTTCATCTGACTTATTATGAAGGCTTTGGGGTAATTGGTAGCAATTAGCCACCAGTCATTAACCAACTTTTCGTAGCTTGTAACAAAATGCAACCTAATAGCTCTCTCATTTGTCTGTACTTTATTTTGATCAGAATAGTCAAATGACTCAACACCCAGATGCAAGACAGGTTCAGTTTTACTGACAACACACATGGTGGGGGGTTTTTGTGGGTTTTTTTGGTTTAAATTGGGGTGGGCAAAATATGGCCTGTGGGCTGGATCTGGCCCACCAGGCTATTCTATCTGGCCAGCAGGGTCCATACAAATTTAGAACATTAATATTTATCTGCCCCTGGCTGCCTGTCAAAGATAGCAGGAGCCAGAGGTAGTAGGACCAAAGGGAAGTCACAGCAGGATCCTGCAGTAGCATGGCCTGCCTGGCCCTGACCCCCCAACTGGAAGCCCCTTCCTAGCAGAGGCTTCTGGTGTGGGACCAGTGAGCTGTTCATGTTTCCTTGAGTGGAAATTTCAGGTAGGAATGGGGGTGGGAAGGCAGGTGAAGTCTGGGCCAGCTGCTGCTGAGTCACGAGGTCCAGCCATGCAGCTGGGAGCCATGTGGTGCAGAGTGGCTGGCAGGCAGGCTGGAAAGTGGGGAAAGCGGTGGTGGGGGCAGGGGGAAGTGGAAGCAAGCAGGTATGTGGGAACGTGGAGCCCTCGCTGGTGCCCCGAGGCCAGGAGCATGGAGCCTGGGTTAGCAAGCGTCTATGGAGCGGAGCGGAGCTGAGCTGGGCTGGCATGCGCCAGAGGGGAGGTGGCCCAGCTGCATAGAGCCCCTGCTGGCCAAGATCCTGCACTCCTGTGGCCCTGTTTTGGGCCCTGTCAGCGTGGGCCCCATGTTCCCTTCCAACTGCTGCTGGCTCTCATACACCTGCTTACACCTGGGGCTCCCTGCCCCAGCCCCATGCTACAGGCAGGGGCCAACATGTGCAGCCCCAACCCTGCATATCCCTCACTCGCCTGTCTGGGCTGAGCAGCAGCAGTGCAGGACAAACTACTTCTTAGTGCAGGAGGGAAAGTAGCTTCTGCCCCTCCCACTGCTGCCACTTCCTGGTGCATCCGCTTGGAGCTTCTGTGGGGCTGTCCTGGGTCTCTGCTGCATCACTGCTGCCTCTGGGCTGCCCACGAGGCAGCAGTGGTAGTACATAGCAAACAAGGGGCAGCCCCATGTGGGCTCCAAGTGGCTGCACCAGAAAGGACTGGGGGCGAGAGGGGGAGAGGCTGCTTTTCCCCTGCTCTGAGTGGCAGTTTGTCACGTGCTGCTGCTGAGCATGGGCCCCAGACCGGCTCCAGGCTTGTCCATTGGGGCTGAGCAGCGGCGGCAGCAGTAGCTGGGCAGAAACTACTGCTTGGCACAGGGAAAGCAGCCTCTCCCCCTCACTGCTGCTAGGCATTTTCTGTTGTGGCCAAAAAATGTGCTGGTGGTGTGTGGCTCCTTCACCGCTGCCTCCAAGTTGCACAGTGTGGCAGCAGTGATGTGTGGAGCAGCCGCAGGGCAGCTCACAGGTGGCGGTGAAGTAACCACGCTGCAGCATAGTGCTGGTTCTGTGTGGCTGCAGCAAAAACCACCTGGCGGCAGCAGCAAGGTGGAGGATCCACTTTCCCTGTTCCAAGTTTCTGCCCAGCTGCTGTTGCTGCTGCTGCTCAGCCCCAACAGGTGAGCCCAGGTTCAGCATGGGGAGCACAGCGTCGCAGCTGTACATGCTGGTCCCCGCCACTACCACTGCATGTGGCCAGGCGGTGCAGAGTGAGCACAGGGAGTGCTGGGGCTGTGTGCTGCTGCTGGTGATGGGGAGGTGCCACAGGGTGCTTGGGCTCTAGGCTTTTGCAGGGCAGGTATTGACTGGCTCAGGTGGGTGTGCGTGCTCCTGTGCACACCCCACTTACCCTCAAACCCTTCCTGCAAACCCCACGGCCACACCCTCCCCCACACAGAATCACACACCCCACAAATACCATGCGCGTACACACACACGCCCCCCCATACCCACTCACCCACCCACAGCTCCCTACAAACCCCACACCCCCCACACTATACAAGAGTAAGACTGCATTTTCATAGTTTCATAGTTTCTAGGGTCGGAAGGGACCTGAGCAGATCATCTAGTCCGACCCCCTGCCATGGCAGGAAAGAATACTGGGGTCAAATGACCCCAGCAAGATGTGCATCTAACCTCCTCTTAAACACCCCCAGGGTAGAAGCCTGCACCACTTCTCTTGGAAGTTGGTTCCAGGCCCTAGCCGCCCTGACCGTGAAGTAGCACCTCCTGATATCTAACCTAAACCTACCCTCTGCCAGCTTGTGACCGTTGTTCCTGGTCACTCCTGGCGGTGCTCGGGGGAACAGGGACTCCCCCAATGCCTGCTGATCCCCCCCAACTAGTTTATAACAGGCCACAAGATCCCCCCTCAGCCTTCTCTTTTGGAGGCTGAACAGGTTCAGGTCTCGTAGCCTCTCCTCATAAAGCCTTCCCTGTTGTCCCCTGATCATACGAGTGGCCCTCCTCTGGACCCTCTCCATGCTGTCCACATCCCTCTTGGGGTGTGGCGCCCAGAACTGGACGCAATACTCCAGCTGCGGCCTGACCAGTGCTGCATAGAGGGGGGGGATCACCTCTTTGGACCTGCTCGAGATGCATCTGTTGATGCATGCCAAGGTGTGGTTGGCCTTCCTAACGGCCTCTCCACACTGCCGGCCCATGTTCATCTTGGAGTCGATGATGACCCCCAGATCCTTTTCCGCCTCCGTGCTGACAAGAGGGGAGTACCCTAACCTGTAGGTATGGTGCCGGTTGTTCCTCCCGAGGTGCATCACCTTGCACTTGTCTGTGTTGAAACCCATCCTATTCTCGTCCGCCCACCGTTGTAACCTGTCTAGGTCTGATTGTAGCCTGTTGCATCCTTCCAATGTGCCCACGTCCCCCCACATCTTAGTGTCATCAGCAAATTTGAACAGGGTGCTTTTTACCCCCTCGTCCAAATCGCTGATGAAGATGTTGAACAGTGCGGGCCCGAGGACCGAGCCCTGTGGAACCCCACTGCCCACGTCATTCCAGGTTAGAAGGACCCATCCACTACCACCCTCTGGGTGCGGCCCTTCAGCCAGTTGGTGACCCGTTTGACTGTGTGTCTACATCACAGCTCCCCAGTTTCTTAATGAGAACAGGGTGAGAGACAGTGTCAAAAGCCTTCCGGAAGTCCAGGAAGACGATGTCCACTGCTACCCCTGCATCTAATGATCTGGTGATCTGATCGTAAAAGGCCACCAGGTTGGTCTGACAGGACCTGCCACTGGTGAACCCATGTTGGTTGCCCCTAAGCATGCAGTCCCCTGCTAGCCCCTCCTGGATGTGTGCTAGCATAATTTTCTCGAACAGCTTGCCTAGGATCAAGGTAGAACGGCCTATAGTTTCCCGGGTCCTCCTTCCTGCCTTTTTTGAAGATGGGGACCACATTGACCCTCTTCCAGTCCTCCGGTACCTCACCAGAGCACCACGAGTGCTCGTAAAGTTGTGCCAGGGGACTTGCAATGACCTGGGCCAGTTCCTTTAGAACTCTAGGGTGGAGATCATCCGGACCGGCTGACTTGAATATGTCCAACCCCTCCAGAAACTCCCTAACTAAATACTCACTAACCTGTGGCCCAGGTGTGCCTCCCCTGAGGGGGGCCCAGCAGGGAGGTGGCTGTTCTGGTCCCTACTTAGGAAGACGGAGGCAAAGAAATCGTTAAACATGTTAGCTTTGCCATCTGGTCTGACGACCAAGTTTCCCATTGCGTCCTGCAAGGGCCCCACATTACCCGGGACCTTCTTTTTACCCCCTACTTATTTAAAAAAGGACTTCTTATTGTCCTTAATCTGGGAAGCTAGACCCAGTTCCATCTCTGCCTTGGCCTTCCTAACTACCCCCCTACATCCCTGAGCAACTACAGAATAGTCCTCCCTTGTGATGACCCCTTCTTTCCATTGGGTGTAAGCCTCCTTTTTAGCAAGGAGACATTCCCAGATGCTTTTGGTGAGCCACAGAGGCTTGTGTGCTCTCCTGCTCCCTTTGATCCTCGTTGGGATTACCTTCCTTTGGGCTTGGAGGATCATCTCCTTAAGGAGCGACCACTCTCCTTGGACACCTGGCTCCCCTCCCCTCTGGGACCTCAGTGCTTCTCCAACTATCCTCCTTAGCTTGTTGAAGTCTGCCCTCGTAAAATCTAGGGCCGCTGCCTTACTGCATGCCTTTGCCACCTTGCGCTGGATGGTGAATTCCAGCAGGCGATGATCGCTGTCACCCAGGTAGTCGAGCACCCGCAGCCCCCTCACCAGGTCATCACCCGTGGCCAGCACTAGGTCCAACAAGGCGTCTCCCCTGGTGGGCCTGTGCACCTCCTGGGTTAGATGGAGGTCCCGCACTCTGGCCAAGAACCTACATGAGCGTTCAGACCTGGCTGACTGCTCTTCCCAGCAGATGTCCGGGAAGTTCAGATCCCCCATGACTACCACATCCTTAGCCTTCACTACCTCTGTGAACTGACCCAAGAATTCCTGGTCAAGCTCTTCTCCCTGGTTGGGAGGTCTGTAGTAGACTTCCACCGTTAAGTCCATTTCCCCTCGACTGCCTTGTACTCTAACTGAAAACACTTCAGAGTGCCCCTCCCCTCGCTCCTTGCTAATTAACGAGGATTTGTATTCCTCCTTAATATAGAGCGCCACGCCCCCACCTCTCTTTTCCTATCCTGTCCCTCCTGTACAGCCTATAGCCCTTGACATTCACCGTCCAATCATGCGTTGTGTCCCACCACGTTTCTGTAATCCCCGCTATGTCCGGGCTGGTGGGCTATTATGCAATGACTTCTACGTATGCAGCACAAATGCATACGAATCAGGACAAAAATATATATTTTTAATTGAATTAAAATATAATAGTATGGATGTTTGATTCCCCCCCCGTTATATGGTGGCATACCCTCTTCCCCAAAGGAATACTTTCAGGGGCAAAGGAAGGGACTTTTGGTGGCAGAGGTTAGGGGCAGGACTTCTGGTCCCAAGATGCCAACCGGGGCGGGGCAGCTGTCAAGGGACAGGGCTGTCCCTGCGGCGCTTGACAGCTTGCCAAACCTCAGTAAGTAGCCTTCTGCCCAAAATAATTTTGCGCCCCCGGTTTAAATACCTCAGAGTAAAGGATGCTGTTTCAAGATGGAATAAACAATTTTATTAACAAGGATTTTGCTCTAAACAGGTCAGGCAATCCTGCGTACGTGTGGGTGCATGTGTGCACGAGCGCACGCGCACACACGCACTGTGATCAAGAAGGAGAAGATTAGTCGCTTCCAATAACTCCCTTGAAGCAACAACACAATAGTTACTTAACTATGAAAGATTATGTTTGACCTCCCCCCCGCCCATAAAGAAACCAGAAAAAAATGGGGCTGTCATTACTAAATGATCTCTTCTCCTGTTCGCCCTTCTAATTTTTCATACACTTTTTTTTTTCTTTCTCGCATACCTCACAGTCTTTTGAAGCAGCATCTTCCAGCTAGATCGCTGAAAGTGATTAATTTGTTTCTCTGTCTGTACAGTCTGATATACCAGTATCCAGATTAAGTATTTAGTACAATCAATATACTTGCTACAGAGAACTTGTTAACAATATCTCTTCCTGTAAAATATCTGATACTGCTGCTGTTGAAGACAGGCCTGTTTGTTATGCTCAGCAAATGTGGGCCTAACAGGCTAAGTACAGACAGTCAAAAAGCCTAAGGCTGAATTGATTCAGTCTTTGCAGGTTAGCCTAAACTGCAGAGATTAAATTGAAACCGATGTGAATAGACATTTATCTTTGATTCAGAAAGTGCAGCCACATGACTGCAGTGGCTCAGGCCAGAATGGGATGTTAGAGCACAGCAATCTGGGACAGCCATCATGGGCTGTATGTTCACTTTTTCCTGCTGTCCCCAAGGTCTATGGGATTTGCAGTTCAGAATCACAGTACCAGGACTCTGCAGGGTTGCTCATCACTTCCTTTTTCTACTTTTAGGTGCTTTTGGGATTTGTATTCCATAGTCACAGCCAGCAGTAAGCTTGAGCGGGGGAAGGGGTGTTTAACTCCCCTCCCTAGCCCCAGATGGGGTTTGCCTGGTGGGGGCGCAGTTCCCTCTCCTCTTGTCAGCCAGCCCTCGCCGTTCCAACTAGGAAGCGGGGCCAGCCCTGCTCTCTGGAGCAGATGGCACAGCCCAGCCCAGAACTGCAAAGCATTCTGGGAGACTGTTATTTAACTTGAACTGGGAAGGAAGGGGTCTGGGACAGAATTTTTATGAAGTGGTTTGACCCAAATCAGTTAAGTCTGTTACTTCATTCAACCAGGTTTATCTTAAATCAGTTTCAGCCATTCTGAAACTGGTTTATGTGCACTGAGCTTCTGTTCTGTTACAGGTTTAAACCAGTTTCTGCTTACTGAAACCAGTTGGTTTATGTGTAACTTCTGTCCCTAGCCTTGGAGACAGGATACTGGGTTAGATGGACCTTTGGTCACTCTAACATGGAAATTCTTAAACATTGCAGCTGGGTACCCACTGCTTATTTTGCCTAGATGGATCCCTGATTTCTCTCAAATGGTTTCTTTGTTTTTATAGTACAGGTATTTTTCTTTGTCAAATCAGTAGCTTCAAACAGTTCAAGTATCCTGTTTGCATTTTTCTTATGAGTACAATGAGGTTTGCGATTTGGTCCATACTTTGAAAATATCCTGTTGCTTTTCTCCAAACATATCAAAAATGAATAGACTCTAGGCTGTAGACCACACATTTGTTTTGTACCCCACAAAAAATCCACCTGCCTCAACTCTCTGGAAATATTCTTGGTTTCATAGTCAATTGATAGTATATATCTTGCATTATTGTACATGAAAGTCGTAGCTAGTTTTCTTGTGTTGCTTTATATTGATTTAGTTTAAGCTACTCACAAGAAAGGCTGTTCACATGGTGTTGCAATTTAAATGGGATGCTTGGTGCTTGGGAAGACTGACACAATACTTGCATCAATAGTCAGCAGAAAGGCTTTAATTAAATATAGGAAAATGACAGGTAGGCTATTGCAATCTACAAATAAAGTAAGCTATAATCAAGTCTGGTATATTTCTAGTCATAATAGTGGTTTTCTCATAAACACAGGCATGGATCTGTTGCCGAGGGTGGTTCGCTGGATGCAGGTTATGATGAGTCAGAGTGGTGCTTCTCTTCTGGGATGAGTACCCTTTGCTGGCAGCTTAATTTTTTTTTTTTTTAATATTCATTCTTCAAAGAATATTTTCTTGATGGGTTGAAGATCAGTGTCTGGACAAAGTTGACAGAGTGAAGGGTCATTGTCCTTTGGTTGTGTTTGCAAATGTTAGCCTTTTGGGTCCATCTCTGGTTCTTATGGGTGAAACTAATGTACAAAACCCCTTGATCTTGGAGGTTTATCATTTGCTTAACTGTGCCTTGATTCCTGGAGCCCAACCACTTAAACCAGATGTTTACTACTTGATTAATTACTTGAATTGAGCATTTTAGACCATGAATTGTAAGGCACTGTATAGGTCATTGTTATAACAGGGCAGATCCCAAAATATTTTCCAAATCGCACCCACACCTAGATTGGCAAGGAATGTGATAACAAGGGAGGGGCAATCACTTTGAAGGGGGAACTTATTTATAATCAATTTAGAGTAGTTGGGCATGGGGTGGACTTGATACCAAAGCCAGAGATGGGATTAACTGTATTGTTTATGTTTCAGGTGGTCTCAGTCACGCTTATACAAAAAGCACTAATATTATAATTTAGTCATTTAAATTTTGCACGTGGGTTCGGACAAGCTCTGTGCCCAGAACATGGGATAAGGTAAACAAAACAGGTTTTCTATTTCAACATGCTTAAAACATGCTCTGTTTTCAGCAAGTGAACTCAGCACAGACAAAAAGTGACCACCAGCAAAAATGCAAGCCTCCTTTACTTTGGAAAGGTTTTGCTCATTACGAGAATTTATCACAATCCTCAACTTGTGATAAATTAAGCATTCCTACAAACTACTTAATATTCACATCTAAGTGCTATTATTGTTAACCTAATTATGCCTCTATGATGCTGAAGCCTTTGCTTAAACTAATGTTTGAAGAACAGAGAGGCCAATAAGTTTCCATTTTCCTTGGCTGGAAGAAAGAGAAACCTTCAGTCTTTTTTTTAAGTTTCCTACCCAATGAGACAAGTGGGTGACTTGGCAGCTTTGTCTGCATGTTTGTCTTTCGTGTAGTGTAGATATGTATGTTGGTCTGTGGGTTTCTTGTATATGGTGGTTTGTATTTTACCATTGTGGATATTGATCATGGTGTCCACAAAGGAAATGCTGGTGTTAAGAGTATTCAAGCAATGGTCTAATGCAGGGATGATGATTGATTGTTGAAATTTTGCTGGAAATCAGTCAGAGACTGAAGAGTTTCAGTACAAATGATGAAGATATCATCTATATATCTCAGGTATAGCATGGGTTTGATGATGCAGTTCTTGAGGAATTCTTCTTGCAGGTGGGCCAAAAGAGATTGGTTTATTGTGGGGCCGTTTTGGTGCCTATAGCTGTGGCCGTGGTCTGGAGGTGTTGGTTGTTGAAACTGAAGTTGTTGCATGTCAGGATCAAGTATATGAGTTCAGGGATACCCTGAGGTCTGTATTCCAAGTTGTAATCTTGCTCTGGTAAATCTGTGAGGGAGGCTTGGATGCCATCTGGGTGTGTGATGTCAGTGTATAAGCTAGTGATAATCCTGGTGGCTAGGAAGGTATTTCTGGGAAGGTGGTCTATGTTTTTTGGTTTTTGCAGGAAATCTGTTATGTCGCGGATAAAACTTGGTCTTTGGGTTACAAACAGTTTTAGGATGGATTCCATGAAACCTGACATTTCTTCTTTGGAGAACAGCAGAGACTCCCTATACCTGGGAGAAGGGTGATTGCACCTGAACACTTGCAAAGAACTTTTTTTTCCAACTACTTAGTTCATCTAATAAAAGATATCACATCTACCCAAAGAACCTGGCCTGCCTGTGTCCTTAGACCAACATGGCTACAACCAAAAACCCCCTTAAAATGGAAGCATTCACTCATCAAAGGGGTTAACCTGTGCGAAGTACCCTTGAAAAATTTTATAAAGTTGTGCCAATTTGAGCGAGAGTGCTCTTTGATCTGTTTTACTTGGGTCTTTCCAGGGTGCTTGTTAGTCTGATCTGAGGAGAGAAACTCTTTTCATTCCTCCAACATTCCAGGATGTACCATTCTTGCTCTTCCCACTCTTTTGCTCCATAGGCAGACTTTCAACCATCCTCAACTCTACTGCCCAGGGGGGATGATGCTGGCCCCAAGCCAACATCCACTCCTCCCCTAGTGCATGCTACTGCAGCACACCCTGATCACTTTGAGCACCCTGACACAGGTCCCCAGTCTGCTGCTTATTCTAGCACCTCTGTGCATTGAACTGGCAGTCCATTTGTGCAAGGGGAGTTCTTGTAGCTCCTCATCCAGCTTAGCCTGATGATCATCATTAGTCACTCAAACTTCTGTTTGACTCCATCTATTATTAGTGGAATGTGTTATAGGTACAAAGAGGAGTCCAGGGTTACATGCCACTGCGTTCTTTTTATGAAAGATGCCCATTGTTAAATATATGAATTTTGTGATCAGGAAAATATGAAATAATAGATCTAACTTATTTTTCTGCTTGCTTTTAAGGAGCAAATTTTGTGATAGTGATTATGATTCATATGACGTTTCTTCCCCAGAAAGTATTAACGAAAGAACTGGCAGCTAGCTTTTAGTGCTGGGCAACCATCTCCCTTCCCACTACTTGGTCTCAGCTCTGCCCCAGTGTAGCATGCATGCAGGGAGTCTGCCACATGTTAGCTCTGCCCTGGTGCGAGTGCTAACCCAACTCCTGCTCCTGTGTGGCATGCAGTGAGTTTACTGTTTCAGTTTTTCCCCATGTGAGTACTGGGGAACCCAGCTTTCCCCTGGCCCAACCCCAATTCATTTAAATATGTGCAAGATGTTGGTCCTTTTCCCCCCACTCCTTTCTATTTACTTCTCCTCCTTGCCCATTCACTTAAAACATTTTTTTTCAAGGCTTCTCCCCTCTCACCCACAGCTCTGACTGGCTCCTGCAAGCTGCTGAGTAGGAAAATCACAGTTCCCATGGTGGTTTCTCCACCTCCAAGCTTATGTGCCATCCTCCCCACTTCTCCTACCGCAGAGGAGAGAGAGAATCCACACCCTTGCTTATTAGGCCTTCCAGTGGCAAGTAGCAGTTGTGTAGGTCTGAGATGGCATTAAGCCTACACCTGTGACTGCTCTGAAACTGTTCTAACTTTATGATGGCATAACGTTCTGCAGATTTAAAATGTTTTAAAGGTAACCTGTAACATCACCCTGAGTAAAACTATCTTATGCTTACTTGTGGACAGCAGGGAAACCCAATAACAACGGTGAAGACTCTTTTTCCATTTCTCTTCTGCTGCGTTTTGGGAAAGCTCTGAGTAGTGCAGTGTCACTGGATTAATATATCATTTACCTATGAAAATTGTATTTAAAAACTGAAAGACAAGAAACCTAGCATTTAAGTGAATGCTCAGATTTGACAGAAGTTGATGAACATTTCTAGGAAATCCTTCTGTATTCTTACAAGTGTGGTTTTTTCTTCTTTTAACCCCGCTATTTTGTCTCAGTTGACTTTGAAATCTGGTACGTCTATAGACCTGAACATAATGTGCAGGTTATCGTCATTTTATTTGTCAACTGTTAGTGACAGTTAGTACAAAATACCATGTTAATATGAGTTATTTGATGTGGGCTTTCTGTTAGCATGATCTTTGTAATTTAATATTTAGTGTGTGGAAATAGGAGCAGTTACAAGGTCATCAGGAGGTAAGCCTGACATTTATATCAAATAAATCTTGCAGTACAAATGTTAAGGGGTTGCCAGCAAAACTTTAAAGCTATTATATGGCATTAAAAATCTTAGATGTTATTAGTACAACTAGTAAAATCCTAATTAGAATGTTCACATTTATATACTAGATAACTGATTTTTTGTAAAATAGGTAACTGTAGTAAGACAAGTTGAGAAAATGATTCTTTCCTTTCAATATAAATAATGTAAAATGAGCAAATATAACAAAATAATGCCATAATTTACTGTTCTTGGTATGCTGAAAATAGGTTATGGAGGGGAGAGAGAGGAATGTTTAAAGATGAACCTTTCCAACTGGGAGTGCAACCCTTGAATCTCAGGTCTTATAAGGGCTAATTTTGTTGTTGTTGTTGTTGTTGTTGTTGTTGTTGTTGCTATTTAACATTGAGGATCAGTGGGAGTTAACCTTACTATGGCAGCTTTTAACAAATCTTTTAATCCACACTGGATATTTAGGAATTTCTTAAGAAGCCACTGCACATGCATTCTTTCTTTCTCTTCCCATCTGCACATTTTCAGACTAGCTCTCAATAAGTTTTCAAACATTTCAAAAATGTAAAAAAGATTTAGCTAAAAATAAACTGTAAGAATACTTTATATATGTATATATCATTCACTGTAAGAAATACTTCGCGCGCGCGTGTGTGTGTGTGTACACGCACCCACATACATATATACACATAAGGTATTTCTTTCTTGGGGGGGGGGGGGTGTGTGTAAAATTCATTCTCTATCCCTTTGGATAAAACTGAATATATTTTATTCCATTTTATTTTATTTTGGACCTATAACCTGTATTTTATTTTTGGTTCTTTCTCCAGTATTTTAAAACCTTTTAAAAACAAATTAGCCAACTGATGCTTTGATTGCATGCTTTTGAAGAATAGTTTTTCACTGTCTTTTCAATATTGCTTTAAGAAATGGAAATATTGGGAAGAGGAGGCTGACTATATGCTCTAGTGAAGGGCAGCTTGTTTTCGAGACCTTACCAACTCATGTGGTATCCATATAGTTCCCTTGCTAGTTTTTTTTTTTTTTTTTTTTTTTTTAATACTCCTGACCAGCATGATATAAATAGACTTTTTTCAAGTGGAAACTCAGCATAAAAAGAACCAGTTTTTGATGGGACTCAGAATTCCAGGAAAAAATCAAAATGGGATTTGTTTCAAGGGAGTTATGCTGCACTGTGTACACAACCTTTTTTTTTTTTTTACCATGGATTCTGTATGATTTTACCATCTTAAAAAAAAAAGCTGTTGAATGTGGAGTAAGCTATGCCTACTTGTGTGGTTTTCCTGGTCAAAATGTGTACAGTGTTAGTGGAAAGTGTAAGATGAAAATGAGGATTTAACCCAAGAGTGCCTGTTCAGGTTATATTTTAGATATTCAGGGTTCAGTTATGATATTTATGTGGAAACCATAGTAAATGCAGATTTTCACTGTTGATGTGTAAGCTTGAGGATGCTTGTTGGGAGAAAGCTTTTTACTTAGTTCATCAAAATGTTTGGGTTGGATTATATACACTTTTTATAAAAGACTTTTTGCAGAAACAGTGCTTCACAAACATAATCTAAATACAACATGCTCAGTAGGGATGTTAGAGGTTAAATGCTTAATCATTTAACTGATAAGCCCAGTGATTACTGGTTAGCATGGGGTGGGACACAGTCTGGCAGGGAAGGAAGGGAACTTGCATGATACCTCAGCAGGAACTAGAAGGCTGCAGGGCAGGCAAGAGGAGGAGAGGGAGGGTGAGTGGTGAGGGGAACTAGTACCTATAGCCTATGAGGTAAAAGAGGAAAACAGCAGGAGGCCTAATTAAGCAATTAACTGCTGGTTCACAAGTGTTCCCTTACTTTCAGTGCAGGGCTTCACATGGGCTGTGTTGTCTGGCTGGGCTTGCCACCCTCTTCTCCCCACCTCCCCCCTCTTCCACCATAAAAGAGGCCTGGGAGGGGCTCCCAGCAGCAGCTGTCTCTGAGCTGCTGTGTTATCGGTTAACCATTTAACTGGTATAATTAGAGGAGGTTAAATGAATATTTTTAAACGGTATTTAAATCCATAATGCTTGGTGCCCTGAAGAAATTACAGTCTAGGAAGAGAAAACCCAAAGTAAGATATGGATCAATAATTCTGTGCTTATAAAAGTGTGAGTGCATGTGTGTTATCGGGGGGTGTACTTGATAGCCGTGTTGGTCTGAGACAAAAAGACATACAGAAAACTAGAACTCTTGGTTCCAAAATGATACCTTTTATTAGACCAACTGGAAAATGGCAAGAAAATTGTCCTTTTCTGTGAGCTTCTGGGGTCAAAGTCCCTTCGTCAGACTCTGGAAAAAAAGTAGATAGTACAAGATGGTAAAAAGTCCCCATAAGTAGGAAATAAACTTCATTTTTGCACAGAGGGAGCTAGAGATGGAAGTCTGTCCCTCTGGGTCCATGAGAGTGTCTTTGTTAGCTGTGTTGACCTATGGGGACTTTTTACCATCTTGTACCAGCTACACTTTTTCCAGAGCCTGACGAAGGGACTTTGATCCCAAAAGCGTGCAGAAAAGGACAGTTTTCTTGCCATTTTCCAGTTGGTCTAATAAAAGGTATAATTTTGGAACCAAGAGTTCTAGGTTTCTGTATGTTATTGAGAATGGTAAATTTTATCTTCTTTGTCCTTACTAGTAAGCATTCCTGGAGAAAGCAGGTTTTAATATATGGATGCACAGAAGTAGGGGTGCACTGATAAAGAATTTTTGGGGCCGATATTGATGGCCGATTTATTAGTGAGCCATATCGGCTGATACTGATCCGAATGCTGGGGCATAGGGGGTGCAGATTGATGCCTCTGTGGTGAGTGAGGGAGTGGGGCTGGGGCAGGCCTGGGTGGGGGAACATGGAACAGAGCCTCAAGTGGCTTGTCCAGGGGATGGATCCCACCATTTCATGCACCCTTGTGGGGGACATGTGCCCCCCCTGATCTGTGTGCAGGGTGAGGGCAGGCTGCTGCTGCGGGTTGGGGTGGAGGTTGGGCCAGAGCTGTGCTTGAGGTGAGCAGTGGCAGCACTGGGGGTGGGGGCCTATGGGATGGGCTATAGCTACCCTAGAATTGCCCTAGTGCCCCCTTACAGCATCACTGCAGCATGGCCCAAGTGTAGCCCTGACCCAGCCAACCCCCCCTTGCTGAGAAGAACCCGGTGACTCCACGGCCCAGCCTACAGCAGCAGCCCACCCCCACCCTATGCACAGATCCGGGGGGTACATGCCCTCCCATAACCCCCCTGGCGTGCGTGCAGTGGCAGGAGCCACACCCCCATGCACCCTGGATAAGCTACTCATGGCTCCATCCCAGTCCCAGCTCCAGCCCCACTCCCTCCCTCACTGCATGGGCCTAAATCTGCATCTCCCCCACCCTACGATATGGACCAATGTAGCTGTGCACTTCTGCATAGAAGAGAAGGTGTTTAACAAGAATAATATTCTATGCATGAGGTATAGCATAATAATACCTCATGAAACGGGAAGTAGAGCCTAGGAAGTATTAGAGGGTGTGGGGAACGTGGTTGAGGCAAGATGATATTGGGCTTTGAAGGTGGGGACAAGGAAATTATTCAACCATGGAAAATTTCAGGAAGCCAGTCAAGTAGGTTGATCTGGGTTTTTGTGATTAATGAGCAGGGAACTGAAGAGGACTGTAGCAATAGCATTTTGGAGAGATTGGAAAGGCAACAAATTGAGAGACCAAACTTTAGAAGGTCACACAAGTGAGTGGTGAGAAATGACCATACTTGGAAAAAAAGATTTTAGCAGTGAAGATAGTATGAAAAGAACAATTCTTTATTTTATTAAGAAAAATGAAGTAAGAAGATTTAATAAGAGATGGTACATGGAGAGGCTAGTTAAGAAAGTGAGGGAGAACAGGCAAAAGGTCCATATTATATTCTATTTCCTTTCTGCCAGAAGTCATTAAAAAAAATATATATAGATAAGGGAGGAAGAAGAGTTTGGAAGAAAGATCATTCACTATCTCAGGTCTTTCAAAAACTTAATATTGAAGTCTGAGAGAAATTTGAAGTGGAGAAATCTATTAGGGTATTTGCCACCTGAAGATGGAGAAATGAAAAATGGCTGGGGGCATCCAGAATACATATAGAGAAGAGAGAGGACAGATTGCATTGCTACTAGCAAGAAGGGAAGATAAAGAATCAGTATAGGCAATACTAAAGCAATGGTTGACCAGGTAGGAAGAAGGGCAAAAGAACATAGTTACAGGAGCTGAGAAGACAGAAGACAAGGCGAGGATTTATGAACAACAAAAATGGGTGCAAACATAAAATAAAGACCAATAACCCCCTTGGCTGTAGTTGGGGTATTTGTGAATATGGTCAGAGTAGATTCAGTGTCAAGATACCTTGAGCAGACAAGATGCTAGCAGCCTCCATTGTTGATGGAGTTGATTTTACCATGACTTGTTCTCATTCCCATCAGCCTTCATCATTTTCCTTGGGAACGCTGAAGGGAATTTAATCTGGAAGCTCTAAAGCAATACCAAAAGCTTCTCGGGAATGTTCTGGAAGATTTCTCACCTATGACCATCTGTTCCAATGAATTAAAGATGGAGCAAGGTTCAAATGAAAATTAATTATCCAGCTCTCACTTCTAACATGTCTCAAAATCATTTCAAATTCCCTTTTAAATAGGTTTAATCCATCAGTTAGGCCTTTGGTTGGCTCAGTGCTCAGCTGTGGTTCAACTTCTAACTCTTCTTCCCTGCTTAAGTATATGGTCTTCCTGCTGCCCTCTGCTGAAAAAATTTTGGGATGACGGCTGGTAAATTTTTTCTTGAATTTGTACACGGGTAATGGAAGACCCAGGCTACTTCCACCTTTCAGAATGGCAGTAGGAGCCCTGATTTGAGCATTGGAGCATACCTGAAGTAACAGTGCTATAGGAAAGAGTTGATCTGGCATTCTTGCCTCATGTACAGTTAGAATAGCAGCTTCTAGAAAGCAGTGCTTAAAACAAAGTGGTAGGAGTTAGTTAGGGAGAAGGCCTAAAGCATGGTAACAAAGTGGCCTATGAGAACAGTATACTTGTTCCTTCCTGTTTATTTCATTACTAGTTTACTAAGAATTGTGCTGGATTCTTCGACATTGAAAATTTTTAAACCAATGTTGGAGTGTATTATGTTTTAATCAGTGAGTATTATTACATTAATGTGTACCTTGTGATCTGTTATGTAAGAAAGTAGACCAGATGATCACAGTGTTTTGTTTTAGTTGTTTACTCTTTAAATCATTAATTGCATCTTTAAAATGCATTCATCCTCAAGGGCATGGATTTGAAAAGTTGTTCTTATTGGCTGAGAATGAGTATATGAAAATATGTGGTAAAACTGGAGAGAGAGTAATTTGACTTGAAAATAAATTCAATTTTGATTTGTGGTGTTACTAATATAGTGGTTCTTGACCTTCTGGGGATTTGAGGAGCCCCTCCATACCTTTTGTGAATTGGGTGGTTCCCAATTTAAAAATAAATAATTTCTATATTACAGTGCTTACCTCCTTGCATATGGGCTGGGCAGTGGGGGTGTGGGATTGCTCAGTCAGGGGCAAGCCTAAACCTGGCTTATCTGCTTACCTCCTCACACCTTGAGGCTCCTGGCACTTTTCAGCGGATCTGGTGGTACACCAAGGTTCCCTGGCACCCTGGTTGAGAATCGCTACTAATAAAACGCCTACAGGTTTTTTCTTTTTATAAAAGGAGGCTGATATATGATGACTATCACATGTGGTATATAGTTGTAGGAGCAACTTGAAGCAGTTTTGTCAGCTTCTCTTTGCTCCTGAAGTATAATATAGCTTTTTGTTTTAGTATTTGATTTTACTAGAAATTTATATTGAAAATATAACGTTATTCTTTAGTCAATTGCAAATGAAAGAATTTTATATCACTTCCAAGTTTAAGTGGACAAACAAAATAAGCGTTTTTTATTTTCCCTTTTTTGAGATAAGGGTTTGAGATCAGTGGTTTTCATTTAACTACTGCAAGCTGCTTGTAGTTAGTATCTTGCATAGAATTGCATGCATTTAACATCAAAAAGGCATGACTAATCTGAATGAGGGTGTGATTAATCTTTGGCGTTGGTATTTGCAGCTTTTGACCCTTATCTTTCTAAGACTGCAAAACAAGATGCTAAATTGAAAGCGTATATAACTGCTGAAGGAAGGGTCTATATCTGAGGCTGAGGTCTCAGTGCAGTGTCATTTTTTCTGGAATTCATTTACATCTTTTGTCTAAGTCAAGATAATCTAAGTTTGATCACCTAAGTATGTTTTAAGAACTGTATGCTTGTTCAGGTTCTTTTACTTTTAGACTTCAGCTGTATGAGGGAAGGAGTTTGGAATTTGATTTGGGTTTAATCTAACATCATTTGGAAAAGAAGGATGTCCTAATTCAGTTTCTGGTCTAGATCTCACTTTACAAGGTACTGGAAATCCATGAGTGTTTATGGCGTATGACTTTTCACCTACCCTGAAATGTGATCTACATGCCATGCCTGGGTTTAAAACTCCCTCTTTCCTTCCTGGGGTGTGATTTTATTAAAGCATTGATTTTATTTATTTCCCCCCCCCATACACACACACACACTATTTTTAAATGTAAATAAGAGATTAAAAGTATACCCATGTATATGTATAAAAGTCCGTAAGACAAAGAAAAATATTCTAACCATTTGGAGGGGAAAAAAGCAACATATGAAAATAAAGTTGAGGTGTTCATCATGGTCCCTTTAACCACTCAGCTGCCAGTCTGTAGTGTGGAAATCCCCGTTGGAGGTTTTTGTGATGAGAACAGCCTTCCATTGAGCCAAATCCTACTCTACCAGTTATGCATTTAAGTGAGATTGTATTCTACTTTGCTTAGTCCCTGGGTCCTTCTTCTTGCTGCTCTTTTGTGACTTAATCTGAAGGCTAAGATGGCAGCACTTTTATATAAGTAAATGTATTGATGGATGTTAAGGGACTTGAGAAGGGTAGAGTAGGTTCCAGCTTAGAAGCCTAAATACATTTAGGCTTCTAGGCTAGGGAGTGACATTCAAAAAGCCTGAGCCTGAATTGATTCAATTCTTGCAGGTTAATTTAACCTGCCTAGGATGAATCAGTTTGTAACTGCACAGACATCGCCTCTGGACTGAAAAAATGCAGGCACATACCTGCAGTGGCTCAAGCTAGAAGCTAGGGAGTGCTAGTACGGCCCTGCCTTCCCTTCCACAGTGCTGAGCTGAGGCAGAAGTGGCTAGACCTCAGCAGTATGCTCTGATTTAGGGAGGGGTCTGTCCCCCCCCACTTGCTTGTCAGCAAAGGAACCAGCCAGCATTTACATGCATAGCATTTAGTAAGGGTGAACCCACAGAGAGTTTGGGGGCCCGATATCGATAGCTGATTTTTAAGGAGGCATATTGGCCAATACCAAGCCAATACAGCCCCACTCCCTCCCTTACCACAGGGGCCTTGATCTGCCCCCCCCCACGCCCCTTCCTTTCCCTCTCCCCTTCCACCACAACAGACCAGCTGCACGCAGCTTTCCACGCTGCCAGGCTGTGCTCCTTGCTGCGTATGTGCTGTGCTGCAGCTGAGTGCATGCATGGGCATTTATCGGCCAAATTATCAGCCACATCAGGCTGATTTCTGGTGCAGTAAATTTTCTTTATGTTTGTGCTGATCCAATATGGGATCAATGTATCAATGCACATCTAGCATTTGGTTACAAAGCAGGGAGCATTTATCACCACATCAGCAAAACAAAAGGATCTCTCATTAGTTCAAGCTGTTCTTAACTCCTTCCAAAGAAGGATGGAGGGACATTACCTGTTGATTAGTTCCAAAGAGCCCTGAGTGGTGCAGTCCTGTCTGCCTTTGTCCTGTCTGCTACAGCACTGACTGTAGCCAGTATGTAGTATGCTAGCAAATGCTGAGAGGCCTGTGTAAGCTAGAGGGAAGGGGAATCTCTGATCAGCAGGGAGTTGTGAAGTGGGGGAGGAGCAGGAGAAAGCCAGGCAGATGCTTGAAGTCTCTGCCAGAGCTCCAGCCAGGGAGCAGAGGAGAGGGACCAGCTCTGCTGTGAAGCAGAGAGCCCCACCCAGCCTAGAGAACATGCTGAGATGCTAGGGGAGTCTGGTTTAACTTGAACCAGGAAGGGGTGTTTGAGACAGGCATTGCATAAACCGGTTTGAACGAAATCAGTTGAGTCTAATATTAAATTCACCCAGGTTTATCTCAAACCAATTTCAGCCATTTTCCAACTGGCTTATGTTCAGTGAACATCTATTCTGTTACAGGTTTAAACCAATTTCTGATCACCTAAACCAGTTTGTGTAATGTCTGTCTCTAGCCATAATGATAGAATAGGATCAGGTTTTATGTTCCTTTTATCTTCAGTACTACATCAGGCAGGTAGTGGTCTGGCTCTTGGTCCCTAGGACTGGCCCTTTCTAGAACATCACAATATTCTGCAATAATATTGTTAAACTACATGATGGCATTGCACTTGTGCCCCCTAGCAGTTCCTGGTTTTTTTGGTTTTTTTAATATTGTTAAAGTTGTCTTTGTAGTTGAGACGGCAGCTGAGAGCGATCCCAAATAAAACCAGTGTTTAGCTTAAAAATCAGTCTTTCTACTTAAAAACTCGTAAGCTCCTACAAAGTTTATTCCTTCAGTATACCTAGGCAGGAAACACAATACTGTCTTAATTGTGATGATCTTGCACTTTCAGGGACTTGCAGAGCACATTGAATCTCCATGCTGACGTTGTAGGAGCTACTCATTCATTTATGCTAGGGATTTAAATAGTCACCACATTATGTTTAAAATGGCTGAAAAATTACTCTGATCTATATTTAAATATACAAGAGCTTTCAAATGGGTCTTCTGCTTCCTTAAGATGGGCTTTTTTATAGACCTGTTTGTTCAGGGTTTCATTTCAATTTACCTCTCGAATAGGAAAATCCAACTTCTATATGTAGATATATATAGATGCATAGATATCAATCTATAAACAGATAGATTTTTATTTTATAATCAATGGGCTTGGTACATAATTTAGTACTACCATATTTACTCACATACCACATGTACCTTTTCCCCCCAAACATAGCTGTCCAAAATTGGTGCTCATGTCTTAAGTAGAGAAGCATGGAGATGTGGTGCAATGGCTGTTGTGATTCTCTTCCTGCAGGTCATGGGGAGGGAGGGGCAGAGTTCACTATTCAGGATTAGAGCTACAGCATTAACCCTTTCACAGCCACTGCTGAATTGGTAGCAGCTTAGTACTGTGAGAAACTTGACATTAGCTTTTGTTGACAGTACAGAATGTACTCTGCCTGTGGTCAGGACTAGACCATGACTCTGGAAAAATCTTTTTTCCATCATTCTCCCTTCCCAAACAGGTGTGTTTTTTTTGTTTTTGTTTTTTTTTTAATTTGGAGATGTGTGGTATGCAAAAAAATATGGGATGTGCTTGCCTGATCCACTGTGATGGCTGTTAGTAGGCAATATGCACTAATATCAATATGTCATTTATAGAGTAATCATACTTAGCTTCTGATTTTGGAGTTCTCAAGTTTTTACTTTTCAGCTTAACAAAAGCCCACAAAAAGGGTCAGTAAACATTTATGACTGCTGGCTGAAGTTTTTCCAGATTCTGGAAATGTTTTTCCCCCATTTTTTTAAAATAAAAAATGTTATTAACAATCATCTGAAAGAGTATGCAAGGGTTTTTTTTTCCATACAACTACTAAAAATAATCCTAGCTTTAGACCAGCTATAAAGTATTTGTTCATGCTTTAAAAATACCTAGTCAGAACATTTTCAGTGCAGTTTTAAAAAATATTTTAGTGCTTTTAAAGCCTGTGGGCCTTCTCCTTACTGATTTTTCTTTGTAGTGGGATTTTATAAGAGGAATGGCAGGCTAGGATCTTTATCTGTGGTTGTCAACTTAGTCAGGAAAAGGCTGTATTTTCCCTAAAGTTGAACTTGAAAGTATGACATTGTTTTTGTGTGCAGGCTTGACTTATAATTGGAACAATACGATAACTTTATTTAGCTGTTTGAAAACCTGTTTTGTGATCGAACGTAGCAGGACTTAAATATAGTGCCTTTTTATTTAAAAAAAAACAACACTGTAATGTTTGTATTATTCCTCTCAAAGCATAAAGCACATACTGTAGTCTTGGGTTTTCATTTCACTAATCTGTATGCTGCATGCCATATGTTGTCACTTGTTACTAATAAAATGATCAGGGATCATTTGCTTTGTTTGCCAGAATGTAGAGTAGTGCAAGAAATATCCCTGGTCAAAGCCAGTCTGGATACAGGACACAGGTAGCTGTACATCTGTGAGGATTGGTTAACTGTATACATAGTCATGTCTAGAGACTACATGTTTCTGAAAGTGATTAGATTTAAAGGATGATCTAGAAATTCTCATTTCCTTTTTTTCTTTCTGTTTCTAGCAGTATCTTACTGTTTCTTAGATCTTTGTAGTTCTTAAAATAAGAAGCAAAATTAACAAAAAAAAAAAAAAAAAAAGAAAAGCTTTCAATCTGAAAACCGGTCACAGTCTACAAATCTTTTTACTTTTTGAGACTGTTTACCTTCTACAAGTTTATCCTTGGCAGGAGTTCCAATAAACTTTAACACAAAGTCAGTACTTATTTTGTGGGGCACGTGTGAGAGTTCCTAAAAAATAACTCCTCAGCTTGTCAAGCTCTTGAATTTGAAGCTATGATAACACATGTTTAGATTTTAGGTTATGACAATTCATGTGAAGTTTTTTGAAACATACAAATTTAGGAAGTATATTAGTGCAGATTGAATTTTCTCAATATTTCCAGTTTCTATGTCTGCTTTATGGTGTCATACATGAAATAGTTGACTGACTGTAGTCAACCAGTTAACTTTTTTATGTATGACAACAGAAAGCAGACATAGAAACTGGAAATACCAATGAGAGAACTCAATCTGCACTAATATAATTTATAAACTTCTATGTTTCAACCCCTCCATCCCCAACAAACTTCACATAAATTGTCATAACCTAAACTCTAAATATTTGTGATCATGGCTTCTAATTCAAGAGACTGACATGCTGAGTTCCGTTTTTAGCACTGACACACATGCGCACACATGCAAAGTCAACCAGTCTTGTCAGTCAGTCAGTCAACCAGGATGTAACTGGCCATGCCATTATTGGGCAGTTTTCAACCATTTTCAGACTGGACAGGGTCACTTCACCTCAAACCTATATAAGATGGCTGAAACAACAGGCTAAAACTTCATACGCTAAATAAAATGAAATGGCTTTTGGGTATTTTTATTGTATTGACACAGAACGGCCAATGTTTCTTTCACCTTGTCTATTTTATGGGTGTGAATTTGACAAGGCAGGGTATGAAACTGAAAGGGTAGTTCTGAGTGAGAGGATAATTTGTTTTCTCTTTTAGTATGAAAGGAAACTCTCTGTTTGAATATATTAAAGGAAACGATGAGAACCTGATTTTTTTTTTTTTTTTTTTTTCTTTTCAATTGCACTATACCTCACTGATTTACTTTTCATATTTTGTTTTTCAGCCCGAAAATTTACAGAAGAACTGGCTTCGGGAATTTTACCAGGTATGGTAAGAAAATACTCCATAAAATTCTAAAATGTGTATTTCTTTAGTTCATCATTTTTAGGCAAAGATTGCTTGTTTTGCCAAATTGATAGCTAAACTGATCTTAGCTATTTTGTGATGAGTGTAGGGAGGCATGTTTTTGCTGAGGCAAATCCCAAGCTCAGGTGTTTATCTCTGCTAACATGCATAAAATAATTTTGAATCTTCCTAAGTTTCCAACAAATGTGTACAAAAGTCTGGAGTATTTACTCTTATCAAGGCTCAGTTACCACACTCTAAATAAACATTACAACGTATTACAACAGGGGTTGTCAACTGCGGGTATGCGGAAAGGGGCTAGGAGATATGCATGGGCAGGCGGGGATGGAGTGCCACCACCCAGTGCCGCCGCCACCTCCCAGGAGCTAGGGGAGGTGGTGGGGGAAGGCAGCAACCCCCCTCTGTGGGCTGCACGGGCACCACCTGGCTAGCTGGATGTGGTGGGGAGGGGGAGTTTGCACATAGCAGCGGTGGCTGTCATCCACCACCCCATGCTGCCACCGCCGCTGCCCACAACTCTCCCCCACTCTGCATCTGGCTGCCGCCCCTCCCCCACTCTGCCAGAAGGGGTACACTCCTTAAAAAAGGTTGAAAAACCCTGTATTACAAAATAATTTCTTTTGGCATTAGCTCAGTGCAAAAATATTGTCTTCAAGCTTTGCGAGGGGGGATTTTATTAGCATGGAAAGAAAAAAATCTCTAAAATATTGGATACAGGTGTAGGTTTACACTTCTTTGGCCAATGAAGACTTATAATTTTAGCATGAAAGAACAGATTGTCTACAGGTTGTCTGACTTTTTAGCTTCTCTCCCCTTTGAAGTTTAACAGATTTTGTGAGGGCCAAAATTTCAAAGCTATCTTTCCTTAACAATAGAAAAAAGGTCCCACCCCAGGTGGAGATGACCATTCTTGCTGGCAGGAGCATGAAGCAGAGCTTCACAGCTGGCTTAGTTATGAAAGAAGATTGAAGGAGCTGAGATAAGATTATGGAGGAGATGCAGAAAGGGGAGTTCAGGCTGTCCACTAAGAGGGTGTGATATGTGGAGTTATGCTTACTATCCCTAACTGCAGACCTAAATGGCAAGTGTTTAGTATTTTCCATGTTTACTGGTTGCTTGCAGCTAGGAAGGGTTTTTTCCCCCTTTCCTGTTGTCACAGGTGGAAAGGTTTGGTTTTTTGGGGGTTTTTTTCCCCAACTTCCTCGGAAACACTAAGTGTTGGTTGCAGTCAGTGCTTGGGATTTTGACTGGGTTGTGCCAGTGTTCCTGCTGGGACCACAGTCCAGAGGTTTCTGGCTAAATGGTCTTTCCCCTCTGCTCAGGTTCAGACAGATCACCACATTAGGAATTAGGAAAGAATTTTACCAAATGGTCAGATTGGAATGGACTATGGGGGGTTTTTTTGCCTTCCTCTGTCGAGGGGGATGTGGCTCTCTCTGTTTTATTTCTTGACCATATTTTAACAAACCCTTCTAGCAGTAGGATACTAACCACCCTTGTCCCCTTGCTTTACCTGTGGCAAGTTAAAGTGCTAAACCTTGTAGTTGTCTTTGGAAATGTACTTTCTATGAGTTGGATTCACTGGACTAGGAAAGCTTCCCATATTATGATTATTTGAGTTGGAGTAGAGTTATAGGAAAGTAGGGGAGGAAGAGATGTCACAAGGTCATCTAGTCCAGGCTCCTGCTCAAGGCATGATCATTTCTGACTAAACCATTCTAGCTTGTCCAGCCTGTTCTTGGGATGGCGATTCCACAGCTTCTTGAGTCTGTTCCAGTACTTGACTACCCTCATGGGTAGAAAGTTCCTCCTAATCTCCAACCTAAATTTCTTTTTCTCCTAGTGAGAAAATTCTTTCTAATATCTAACCTAAACTTCCCTTGCTGCAACTTGAGACCATTGCTCCTTGTTTTGTCATCTGCCACCATTGAGAACATTTTATCTCCATTCTCTTTCAAACCCCCCTTTAGGTTGTTGAAGGCTGCTATTGAATCTCCCCTCAGTTTCCTCTTCTCTAAACTAAATAAGCCCACTTCCCCCAGTCTTTCTTTATAAGTCATGTCCTCCAGCCCCCTCATCATTTTTTGTCATCCTCTGCTGGACTTTCTCCAATTTGTCCACATCCTTTCTGTAGTGGTAGTGGGGAGGGAGGGGAGAGTAAAAGCTGAACACAGTACTCCAGATGTGGCCTTACAAGTGCTGACTAGAGAGGAATAATCACTTCCCTTGACCTGCTGGCAGCACATCTGCCAGTGCAGCCCAGTATGCTGTTTAGCCTTCTTGGCATCAAGGGTGCACTGTTGGCTAATAGTCATATGATTCTCCACTGTAACCCCCAGGTCCTTTTCTGCAGAGCTGCTGCCCGGTCAGTCAGCCCCCAGCCTGTACTGTTGCATGGGATCGTTCCATCCTAGATCCGGGGCGGGCAATTATTTTGGATGGAGGGCCACATACTGAACTTTGGCAAGCCATCGAGGGCCACATGACAGGCAGCCCTGGGCAGACAAATATTAATTTTCTAAATTTTTTTAGGGGCCCCATAGGCCGGATAGAATGGCCTGGTGGACCACATCTGGCCCGTGGGCTGCATTTTGCCCGCCGCATCTTAGATTGTTCTGAAGACTGTTATGAACCCCCTCCCCGCCCACCCAGTCTTCTGTTCTCTTGGCTGAATAACCCTAGTTCTTTCAGCCTTTTCTTATAAGTCTTGCCTTCCAGGACTGTAATAGTTTTTGTTGCTCTGTGCTGGACTCTCTCCAAACAAGAGCATGCTATTGGCTCATGTTTAGCTTTATGTTGTACTGTAACCCCCGGGTCCTTCTCTGCTGTACTGCAGCCTAGCCAATCATTCTCCAGTCTTTATTTTTGCATGTAATTATTCCATCCCGAGGGCAGAACTTTGTTCTTGTTGAATCTCATCTGATTGATTGTAAACCAGTTCTCCAGTCTATCCAGATCATTCTGATTTATTTACCCTGCCCTCCAGCTAACTACAGTTTCACCCAACGTGGATGTAATCCTCAACTTTGCTAAGCACGAACTCAGTCTCATTGTCCAATCATTAATAAAGATATTGAACAGTATCAGACTAGTTATGCATCCATGTTACAGTACTTTCATCTAGTCCATATTTCCTTAGCTTGTTAATGAGGGTGTCATGGGAGACAGAGTCAAGGCTTGCTAAAGTTAAGGTATATCACATCCACTGCTCTCCCGCCATCCATAGTGCATATTTGTCCCAGAGCACTGCAGAAACAATTTTTAAAATGCAGGAAACTTACCATGTATTTATTTCCTATGACAAATTATTTTAGCATAGATCTAATGTAATTTAATATAGTACTCATTAATTTGCATATGCTTAAATAACTCCCAAAGGCTTCTATTTTTCCTCTCTCCCTTATGCAAGGGTACAGAGAACAATCATCGGGTAGGGGAGCAGGTCAGAAGGGAATAGGAATGTGGCCTTACAGTTAACTAACATCTAGATGTTACCTGAACCCAATATACCATTTACCTGAACCCAGGATGACTTTGAATTTAAAACAACCACCACTAATTAGATTCTATAAATGGAAAATTATAAATGTTATAGTATTCCATGTATCAAATCTAATTAGTGAAAGGTCATCTTAAATTTCTCCCCCACGCTTCTGTGGCAGGGAAAGCAGCAGTGGGAGGTCATGGACCAGATCCCTGTCCTTGCTCCCCTATTCCTTGACCTCCTTGCTTTCCTCCTACCACATACCCCCTGCTGCCTGTTCCCCCTTCTGTTTGCCCCCCAAGTGCTTGCCCTCTGCCATGTACCTGCTTGTTTCCTTTTCCTGCCATGCCTGTACCAGCTTCTCTAGTCCCTGCTCCCTCCCTTGTAGCCTTCACCTTTCCCTCTTGCCCCCATGTGTCTATACCTGATCCCTGCCACCTGTCTTCCCCTTCCCCCCCAACCCCTTACTAGGGATGTAAATATTGTTTTAAAATTATCTGTTTAACCTCCTCTAATTATACCAGTTAAACAGTTAACCGATAACATGCCAGCTTGGACCTGGCTGCTTCTGAGAACCCTTCCTCAGGGCCTTTGGGGGCGCGGGGAGGAGGGATGGGGCAAGCCCGGCCAGACAACACTGCTCATTTGAAGCCACAGCAGCAGCAGGCGAGGAGATTTCCCAGCCTGGTGCAGCTGCCGGGAGGGAGGGAGCACCTGTGAACAAACAGCTATTGCTTAACTGATGAATCATTAGGCTACCTGCTGTTTTCCTTAACCTCACAGGCTATGGGTACTAGTCCCCCTCCTTGACTCTCCTCCTCAGCCTCCCTCCCTCCTTCCTGCCTGCCCTGCTGCCTTTCTGTTCCTGAGGCACTACACCACTTCCCTTCCCTGCTGCATTGCACCCTGAGCTAAACGTTAACCAGTGATGCATTACTGATATAAATCTACTCATTTAAACGTTTAACCTTTCACATCCCTACTGCTTACCTTCAGCTGCAGTTCTGCTCCGGTTCTGTGACTGTCAGAGATGGCCCCAAACCATCCTGGCCAGGAGGAAGCGACAGCAGATCCCAGACAAGCTGGTTGAGGGCTGCAGGGACTGGAGCCAGAGCAGAATGTAGGGTTAGGGGGAGGTGCAGCTGGTGGGGCAGGCTGCATGGTTTCCCCTGCACTCCCCTTGAGCCACATGTACAAGTCCGCCTGTTTTCCCCCGTTCCTCCCTAGAGTCTCCCCCATGTTCCCCCAGTTGTGTCCCCCCTCCCCCTCCTACACCAAATGAGACAGCCTGGCCTAGGGCAGGCAGCGGCTCAACACCGGCTTCAGCCCCGAGCCTGAGGCCAAAGATTAGTTTAGCTGCCTCTTGCCCTAGGCTGGTACACAAGTCCAAAATAAGGTACTTGCTTTGTCCTTCCCCCCCATGTGATCACATCTTGGATTCAGGTAAATACAGTAGTTTTATATGATAGTCCCACTATACTATTCAAATTCTACAATAAGGTGGTGATGGTTGTCAAAAGTGATGGAACTGTTTTGTCATGGGGAGGCTCCGGAGGTGGCTTGGAGCACACATCCTCTCAATGGGATAGCCTCAATTTTCAGCCAATTCCATGTGATTTGCAGGATTTAGAAGGCAAATCCACTGGTTTTTTTTCTCTTGTGTGATTATGGAAGACTGAAATAGAGCCCAGCATTAAAAAACTGAGTCATTTTAGCAAGCAGTTTCTTCAGCACCTTGCTCCATAGAAGGGAGTAATCTGGTCTGTGGTTAGCAGCAGTGGCTGTCACGTAAAGATCTTGGCCAATCCACAAGTTTTGTTTGAAAACAGAAATCAGAAGTCCTTAATATCTGGCGGTAGGTATGTTCTATGCCTATGTGACCAGGCCAGCCATGTGGGTACTTCAAAATATAGTGTTTTCAATCACAATTTTTTTGGAAAGAGTCAGTGTTGTAATTTGTATCTGGTTAAATTCTTTTCCTATTTAAAAAAAAAAAAAAACAACAAAATTATTGCATTAATGACTACTTGCTCAATTCAGAATATTTGCATTAAAGATGGCTCATTTCCATATTGACTTGAAAGGAAGAAAAAGCAATCCATATACTTCCTCTAAGAAGACTCTTAATAAGGCCACATTTTGCTTGTCATTTTCATAAGAGCGAATGAGCAAGACAAAGAATGCCATCTGATACAACACACAGGTGTCATCTTTTTAATATGCTGATGGTATTTCAAACAGCCTGCTTATTATCTCAAACTTTCCTTCTGAAGTGCTGGCAAAATGCGGAAAGCTGAATAATTTAATCAAGGCCTCAGTTTGATCATTTTTAAAGATTTAATGATCTGTGGCCTTAAAACATGCTAGTGGGGAAACTAGGGGCCACAGGCATAATTTAGGAGCTATTCAGAGAAAAATAAATAGGAAATTCAACATGATGATGGATTTTCTGTTGCATAACAATCTGTTGTATTAATCTCATTGTGAACCTTCAGTAGCTTTCGGGGGATCAACATTTTTTGTTCATCTTGCAGCTGAAAGAGAGTTAAACAGGTAGTGAGTCTACTAATGTAACAGAAGAGTTGTTACTGTAATACTTGATGTTTCTAGCATTCTTTTTTCACGTTAGATACTTTAAAATAATATAAAGTGAAAAATAGCCAGGTCTTCAATCCTGGAGCAGTATACTAGGCTCCTAAAAGGTTGGATTTGCTTGCTGTGCCATTTGGGATTTAGTATTACAATAATTATTTGCATAAAACACCACATGGCTGTTTAAACAAAATAAACCTTATGAAAAATGCCCTCAAATCCTTCTAATAATGGATTTTTTTTGCTCTCAGAAAATCTGGGTCTGAAGTGTTGCTATAGAGACACAAATATAAGCATGATATGTTTGTTTATTTATTTTACAAGTTATTTATTTGTGTATATTTGTCTAAAATTCTCAACATTCATTTACTTATCTCTAAAACTGCATGGGAAATAATCTTCCCATCGCAAAAATGGTTCTCATCCTGTACTGAGACAAAACAGATTTCTATTTTTGCTTCCGCCCGCCTCCCCCCCCCCCGGAAAAGCAAGTGTGATCCTAGAATAGACCATACTCTACAGCAGCAGCTTGAACCTAGCTCTCCCACATCCCACAAGGGTGTCCTAACCCCTGGCTTTTAGCCAGTCTCATTCGCTTTCTGGTCAAATTAATGTTTGTTTATACAAAATAGAACATCTTTAACAAGTGAAAGAATTGGGGGTGGGGGGAACAGAGTGATTTTATAGCTGCGTGCTTAAGCAACTCACTGTTGGAAATCCCAAGTTCAAGATTGTTTTATCTGATTAGGAGCCAGGACTTTTATGCTGGGCTTCCTACATCCAAAATGATTCTCTTAACGACTGGGTCTTTGGGTGGATCTTCCTCTTCTTCTCTTCCCAGCAAAAACAAAAAAGAAAGGAAAAAAGAAAAGAAAAAAAGTTGCATAAAAATGTTTTATCTCTTCTTATCACTGATATAGCAGTGAACCAGCAAGACAGCTGACAGCATTCTCAAAAATAGTGCAGTTTAGTAGTTTGAACTTTTGCACCTTTCTTTGTTTACTGGGATTTGTTGTTTAGAGTGTATTGCAATTGTAATGAGATGTAGTATGAAAATTTATAAAAGCTCTTAGGGATGGGATGTGTCATTTTACTATGGGATTATTTAGCGCCTAACAAATTGGGTCCTTACCTAATTGAGATATTTAGGCACTGCCCCTTCTAATTCAAGATGCACAGTATTTTTTTTGTTTTTAGTCTTAAATGTTTAGTTGCTTTGGAATACATAGCCAGATTAATTTAATCAACGGTACTGGAAAATGTCTTTAGAATGCATTTTTAACACTTCTTCTTAAACTTGAAACCCAGAGAAACCACAAAACCACAATTTTTTCCACCCTTCTGAGGAATTCAATTTGCATATATGGTTGTGTCAACACATTGCTTAATCTTTGGCAGCTAAAGTTCTTCTGCAAGCAGTGAAAATATTATCTACAGAAAAATAGGAATAATTGGTAGTCTCGTTATCTTGTATTTCTAGAAAGTATTGCCCATTGAGACCAAATGTTATTTTGATAGGTTTTTATAATATATTCTAATGTTTCTTTTCACTCCATCTTTCCGGTTTTCACAAAAAACACCATAATGAAATCACATTTCATTTTGGTTTTGTAGGAAAAAAACAGTTTTAAATTCCAGTAAATAAAAATTTATTAACTTTAATGTCAAACTGTCTAACTTATTAAGTACTTACAATATGCAATTGTCCTGAAAATATGGTAGGCACAGGAGTACTAAAAAATTAATGGGAACATTTCAGTTTTGTGATCACATATTTAATTATTAAATACTTTTGCCTATCTTACAAATAAAGTACTAAAAATGAAATGCCTGGAAAGATCTGATCTATATTTCACTATACTGCTTGTCCAAGTGCAAAAAGCTACAAAATAATATAGCTTTCACTTTTCTCTTTAGTGATATTCTTGACAATATAATTTTTCGGTTGACATGCTATAGGGTTGAGTGGTTTGAGAGTTGCACAGAAATCTTATTTTGTCTAATCTGTTTCTATTTAAACTAAAAATAAAGAAAAATGCATTGATTTATCTTAATTTTTATAAAATACAAACAATATAATAACATTTCAAACATAAAATACGTATTTAATTTTAATGTTAATCTAAATTGTAGCTACAGATACTATGTAATTTGTCTACCAGTGGGCTAGCTACTAATATATCATTTCCAGGACAATAAGAAGATACAATGAAACAAAACCTAACTGTACAATATCAACAAATACTTAATGTTGAATAGACTCAAGAATATATCTCGGAGAAAGTAATGCACCTTATCTGTGTTGTTTAGAACTGAAATAAACAAAACACAGTATAAGGAATAATCTTGTATAAGGACAGACTTGATGACTAGGGACAGTGTATTGGTTTTCCTTACATGGATTTTTTTTAGAGGTATTTTAATAGTTGATATTCATGTCCAAATATTGTTGGAGACATGCCATTTTAAACAAGTTTTAGTATTATCACTCAAAAATCTGTAGTTAGGTACCACAAATAACATAATAATTCAAGTATTTATTAACCAGCAGGTTACTTATAATTTCAAGCTTATTCTGCAAATATAAGAGGGAGAAAGTTTTGTATTTCTTGAATGAAAGTTGCAATTCTTATGAAGTTATTAGGCTTCAGAAGAGAAGGTTCATCAAGAAAAATGTGAATTGTAAGACTTTCTATGAAATCATGAGAGATGGCACAGCTGCATTATTTTTCTCTGAAGTTACATTCCTCTTCGTGTATCTCACTGACCCTTAGTTTTTGTAATGAAGCTATCTATGGCTCTCCCTGTGCCATGCTATAGCCTTGGGCTCCCCAGTGTGGGGGAGGGGGTCAAGGCAGGGAGGAGTCTGTGACTACACTTAAATCATGTGGCAGGGACTACAGCAGAAGGCGACTTCTGCCTATGTTGTGTCAGAGTTGGGTAGCAGGGGATCTGCCAGAGAGGGGGCTTTTGCCACACTGCGTTGCGCTACAGGTAAGCAGCAGGGAGAAGTAGAGGTGGTGGCTGGGTCCCATTGTCCACCTGCCTATGGCCTCCTGCCAGAAAATGCTTCCAACCCCTGTGTTTAGGCTTTTGTGCATTCAGGGGCAGCAGTAACGCTCCTGGCTATTCCTTATTATTGTACGAGGTTAAAGGCTGTCTTAAAATGTTCCAACCATCATTTTTTGCACTATGATAATTTCCCCCCTCCCCGTTCCACTGGCACAGACCTGAGCCCAGGTCTGCCTGCTGCTCCCCCTCCCCCATTGCTGCTGCAGCATTTCCCCACTTGATGCTCCAGCAGCAGGGGCATGGCCAGCTCTGGCACTAGCCTCAAGTGGGAAGGGGTTTAATGCCCCCCTCCCTGTCCCACCAGCATAGACTCAAGCCAGAGTTTTCCTGGTGCACCCCACTCACTGTTGCAGTGCCAGGGGTGGGGGCATGGTCAGACACTAGCCAGTATGCCCCCCTGAGGCAGAGAGGACAGGGAAGGGGGTTATTCCCCCTCCCCCTGCCTCCAAAGAGCCACAGCTGGAGTCTGGCAGCTCTGGTTGCCACTGCCTATTGCTCCCTGTGCAGGACAAGTGATGGAAAAGCTCCCTCCCTGCCCCTTCCACAAGACACCGGAAGGATGGGCGAAATAACCCCCCTCCCTGCCCCTCACCTAAGGGGGCCATGCCGGCTGGCCTCTGACCATGCCCCTGCTGTTGGAATGGCGAGGGGGCAGGAACCACAATGGGGGCAGCAGCCCCTGTCAGTTTCCCAGGAGTACAAACCACAAGCCCAAGCAGAGAACACAGCCCAACCCGGGCTGCCGAACATACTGGGATGCTGTGGGACTCTAGTTTATCTTAAACCAGGAAGGGGTCTGGCACAGACATTGCATAAACCAGCTTGAGCCAAATCAGTTAAGTCTGGTACTACATTCAACTAGGTTTATCTCAACCTGGTTTCAGCCATTTTGAAATGAGATTATGTGCACTGAACTTATGTTCTGTTACAGGTTTAAATCAGTTTCCACTCACTTAACCCTGTTCATGTGTAACTTCTGTCCCTAGTCAGCAATTTTCTCTTTGTGCTAGCATTCTTTACCAAGTAGTGTTCCACTTCATGTGTGTACTTTGGTACCTGCACTCTCCTGCACGTGCGCTCTTCACAATGAAAATTATCTGATTTTAGATCCATTAATGTCAAAGTTCTTCTGCATGCTTTGGCACTAGCACTCAAAATCTGCCCCAGTGCTCTGGTACTCTAGCACAGTTTTCAGCATTAACCCTTTGTCTTCTGAGCATCTACTTTCTTTGGTACTCTGGCCTTGCCTTTCTTTTGTTTGTAGGGAGAAAGAAGTATACTGAATGACTTTATGTACTGTGAGTGCAGTAAAATGTGTTCAGAGAAGATGATGTTTGGTTGTATTGTCTTTCCTTCAAGACTAAAACAAAATGCTGGGGTGCCAGATTGATTGATTTTTGAAGTGTTACTTCAGAGGCTGTGATAGGATCATAGGAAAGTAGGCTGGAAGGGACCTCACAAGGTCAGATAGTCTGACTTCCTGCCCAAAGCAGAATCATCCTTGACTCAACCAACCATCCTAGCCAAGTGTCTGCCAAACCGGCTTGTGAAAATTTACAAGGATGGAGATTGTGACTTCCCTAGGTAGCCCGTTACAACACTTGACGCAGCATTGCAGCATAAGGACATTGCTTCTAGTCCTGTCCTTTATGGCCAAGAGAAAAGCCCACCTCCATCCTCTTTGATACATGGAATAGTTTTTCAAGGACATGATGGAGACTTCTCTAAAGGCTGGTACCAAGCTAACCTGCATTGTTTTTAAAAGTAACCCCCCTAGAGAAAAAACAATGGACACTAAAAAATTATTAAGCAACAAGGCACACGGCTTTTATGACCCTTTAATCATAAATCCTTTTCGTTTTTGGGAAGTTCTGTAGTTGCATCGCTCAAATGCCTTATGGCTGCATACAGTCAAAAAAAAAAAAAAAGCGGGGGGGGGAAAGATGCTTTACCAGAAGAAGCAGTGTGTTTATTAGACCTGGTTCTGCAACATCTGTATTGATCAGGTGCTTCACTGGGGCTTCATCTAAAAGTGATTCAATAAGCTATTAGATAAAAGCCCCACTAAAGCACCTGATCTATACAGATATGGGCCAAGCCTGGTCCAGCTAACACTCTGCCTCTTCTAGGCATGTGCTGGGCCTGACACAGGATCTCACCAAGTTTAAAGTAAAGTGCCATTTTAGGGGGCTTTTTAACATCTGTAAGCAGTCTGTTTTCACTCTCTAAACCAAAGGATTCAGGAAGCATTGAATGTGTGATGTGAGGATGGCCCCACGTCTGAAAGCATTCATTATGACATCTGAAGCAGAGCCTCATTTCTGAGTTTAAATCAGGCAGTGAGAGAAGGTTAGTAGTGTTTCAGTCAACAGCTGGACTCTCAACTAGCGTGAGTAGTTTCTCGGAGATTTTGACATTTTCTTGGAGGCATGTGTTGATACAGAAAGATGAGCGGAAGTGATGATTTTTAGATAACAATGAATACAACTACATGTCCAACTTATTTTCAGTCCTCTGAAGTCATGAAGGTTGCAAAATTAACTTTTGTGTCTCTTGCCTTGTGTTAAAAGTTGTTGCACTATTTACAGTGAGACATGCTTTCTTAGAATGAATACAGTCGATACCAAGCAACAAGTGATTTCTTGACATCAGTGCACCAACTCTGTTGAGAAACCAGCCTTCCCCCTTATTCCCTGAAACTGCAGACAGTTCCCACTGTGACTCTTGGAGAAATGTGCAAATGCGGGAGATTGGGAGCTACTGTTGGGACTGAAGACTGGGAGCTAAACTTTAATATGAATTTACACTTAGTACAATCAAGGAACACCAACATCCATGTACTTTAGTCCAGCTGATGAAGATATGGAGGATCCTCTACATTACTACCTTGGCTTTAAAGGGGATTTCAGAACAGTATAACCTCCTGAATATGCTGTTAGTTAACACCAGATTTTAGAGGTGGCCAGGGCTATTGGAAAAGTAGGCTGCAAGTATGATGCTCTATCCTGGAATTCTGAGCTTTTGTTCTAGGATCATTTGATTGGTGGCTGCATCCTGTTGTCCAGGGCTTTTGGAAAAGTCCTCCGTTTGGTTAATATTCTTCTCCAGTTAAAACACCAGAACCTTTTAAAAATAACAGAATTAAAAAAAAAAGACAACCCCACGAACAACAAAATTCACCCTGTTGGAAATCTGTCCTGGTACCCTATTTATTACTCTTCCATGCAAGAGAAGCAATAGTGACATCTTCTGTTCTGGACACAAATGACCATAGGCCTTGGGGATTCCACAAAAAGATTTGGATTTGCAAGCTCTAGGGCTTCTCTCACCAAAGATAATTTTTTGCAGGGAAGCAGATGAAGGCTTTTAACTGAGCTGGGAGGAAAAAACAAGAAGCACAGCCTTTTTTGATGACTGTATCTTACCCTTTGTCCCTCCTTAAAGGCAGGGAAGTGACAGGCTGCGGTTTGTCAGCCAGCTTTTATGTTGTTGAAGTTGAATAGCCTAATAAACAAGCCAAGAATGGAGTTGACCTATCACAGCTCTGTTTGTATATAGAGATGTTTTTGCACTAAGTCTGCAGATTGATGGTGAAGAGAAAACAGAGTACAAAAAGTAGCTTTGTAGTTTCCCTGCTAAGTTTAAAATTGGAAGGCACACAGTTCTGTAGCTGTTCTTTACTTACTATTTTAAGCGTGCCCTGATTTATTTTCTTTGTAGGTCTTAGAACTACCAAAATAGATCTAATTATCTCTATAATGCTATGTTCCCTTTCCCCTTCCCTTTTTCCCCCACCCTTCTTTTTAGTAAAGGAAGCCACCAAGATTAGGGAGATAATTGAACAACTATTAATAGCAATGGGAAACTGGAATTTTGTGCATGTGTGGAGACTGTTGCTGTTGTAATTGGCATGTTTCCATTTCTACAACCTCTTTGCAGTCAGTTACAGTGTAGATGAGGAAATATACAGGCAAACGTTTTTCCATCGATGACTTTGGGATGGTGGATTGATTATAGCATAGTTCATATAATTACTTCTGTTTTATGGTTACTGTAAGGAAATGATATACATTAAGAACATAATGAGATGTGTTGAATAGTCTGAAACTTTGTCAGACTTGACTGAAAATGTTTTGCATGCCACGGTAAAATAAGTTAAGGTTTTGTTTTGGATACCATGTTTCTTTGGGAATTTCATCTGATATTTGATTTCCTGTTTGTCTGGCCTGTATAGTCTGAAGCACTGACTTAAGTGAAAAACTTGTTTGCAATAGCCAGTAATTAGGTAGCAAAGTGACTAGCTCTTTATTCAAGTAGAAGATAAAAACTTTCTTCTGTATTTTGAAATTAATGTTAATTACTTATGAAGTCATATTATACATGATGTTTCCTTTGTGGTTGCTTTAGCTATATTTTTTCTCCTTTCTACTTATTATATAGTTCCTTTAAAGGTTGTGGTTATGATGGGTATCCTGGTAAAGTTAAGATCTATATCTGTGTATGTTCCATTAACTGATTATATTTTGCTTTTAACATTAAAATAATCTTTCTGGTAAAGTTGTATGAATTCTCCTGATTCTGATTACCAGAACTTCCCTTCTAATCCTTTTTGGATTGTGAATCACAGTTCATACACTACTATGCATATTGTATTTACTCAAATCAAAGATGAAATATTTTTCCCTATTCAATGTGGGGAGGTAGGAGAGATGGAAGCCTTGGATTCAAGTATGACTTGAAGTATGAGGGACAGGCGGCTGCTGCAGGTCCAACTCTGTCCCCTGCTTGGGGTTAACACTTGCTTTCCTCACTTCCAGCCATACCCTCAAGCTCCAGCCTGGGCCATGTAGCCCGTACTCTCTCTAGCCCCTGCCTGGCCTCTGCCTGTCCACCGAGCAGTGACAGTGGCGGCTCTGGCCCCAACCAGGGGCTAGGGCCAGGGCTGCTGCAACTGTGAGTGACCATATGATCTGTTCCCTGGGCTTAAATGGAACTGGAGCTAGAGCCAGAGCCCAGACAGAGGGTAAATGGCAGGTGGGGAAATAGGTGACAGAGTGGGGGGAAGGTAGAAAAGTAGGTGTTAGAGTGTGCAGGTACCATGGGAGGAGGCAGGTGCCAGAAAGCATAGACATTTTCAGGGGGGAGGTACCATAGTGGTGGGAAATGGTGGTGGTGAAAGTCAAGGGGCAGGAATCAAACCATTTGACTTCCTTGCTACCTGTCCTCCTGTTTCTGCTTGCACTGCTGCAGCTGTTGAGGGGATGTGTTTAAGACAACCCTCCAATAACCCAGTTGATTGCATCACTGCTGTGAGTAACAGTAATCTGTGCCTACTACAAAAGTAATGAGCTGCCTCCTTGAACTTTTTGTTCTAGATGCGATTGGTTGGCTTTAATAATTACAGTGATGATTTAAATCAATATTGTAGATAACTTTTAAAATGACATAAGTGTGAGCCTAGTCTAATAGATATTTTGTTAATGCTTTAACTGCTGTGATAAGAGTTCAGTGATAATGACATCAGGATTCAAACAAAGCTGCTACTATATAAGGCTGCAATAATCCCAACTCTTCTCTATGATTGTGAATGTTGGGTGACCTAAACAGACCACCTGAAAAGTCTGGAACACCATAACTGGCACTCCCTCTGGAAAGTGGTTGCACAAATATCAGTGGGAGGATCATTGCACAAATATCAGTGTCCCCACTGACACCAACACCACCAGTATGGAAGCATTGATTACTTAACATCAGCTGCGGTGGGCAGGGCACTGTGTGTGTGTCCGATGTACGTTTACCTGCTATACTTCCAACTCAGCCAAGTACAAAGGGCATGCAGGGGCCAGAGGAAACGCTTCAAGGACACCCTCAAGGCAAACATTAAGAAATGTGGCATTGGCACCCCAAGTTGGGAAAAACTAGAATGGGAGAGGGTTGCATGGCAACACCTTGTGAGAGAAGGTACAACTTACTTTGAGGAAATCTGTCTTGCCCTAAAGGCAGAAAAACAACGGAAACAGAAGAAAAGGAAACAAGACTGAGAAATCCATGGTCCGATTTTCCCTTTAACCATCACCTGTGGTGTTTGCTAGAGAGTGTCTGGCTCTCGGATCGGCCTTCTTAGCCATCAGCGGACTCATTTACAACCCTTTACTTGATCTGTGGGAGGAATCATTCTCGATCATGAGAGATCGCTGACTATGAGAGTTCATAATAATTATGCCTTAGTGATGACCTCTGTTTTGCTTTTACTTTTTTATATTTATAATTTTTAATAAAGTTTCATAAACATATACTTTTTTTTTCAATAGGCAACTTGGGTTTCTGCTGTTAGGAGCTTAAATGAATGAGCTGATCCACCTTGAACCCAGAGATACCTTCCTGAGTTAAACCTTGGATTCTCAATGTATTTGCTTTGTAAATATGCCAGGAGTGTTTAATATTACTTCTGATGGAACGTTGTATTAAATGTCTCATTGCGTCTGTAATCCTGCACTACTTAATGAAAACACCATTAGTTCAGTTTAATGATAATGTGATGTGGCTTAGAAAAAGCAGAATTTATGTAATAAAGTGATAGCTTTCTAAAGCAGTATACTACAGCAATATCACAAAAAGCAAACTGGTATAAACCTATATAGCTCACAAATCCTGTTTTGAGGGGCAGTTCTGATTGGGCAGACTTCTTGTCAGCTGGAGAGAGTTGCTTGGTCATATCTTATTTCCAATTGCTTTAGCAGATGGTCCATCTCCTTATAGCAGATGGTCCATCTCCTTATTGCAAAGAAAGAATTATAGGTCTCCATGAGAATCAGGAAATATGAGCAGTAAGCATAGATATTTGTTTTTTCACAAGGAGAAGAGAAGAGGGAACAGGAGCTGCCAGTGGTAGAGAAATGTCCAAGAATGAAGAAACCCAAGGAAAAGGGAAGTGGGGAGAAGGGACCCAAGCAACAAGAACGGTCGTGCAGGGAACAAAAATGACTCCCTGACTGAGCATCCATGAAGTGTCTGCAAGCAGATAATGGGAGCATAAGAAAGAGATGTGAGCAGTGAGAGAAGTAAAAGCAGAAATAGAAGTGGTTTAGTTCGGTCATCTAAGTACCTTCACTTAGTTGTTGCAAGGTCTAAAATTGGATGACTTTCCCCAGAAGGGTAAACAGGGTTAGACTCCTAGAATCCCTGTGCAATTTAACAAGGGGAAGTAGGCACTTTGAAAAGATAATTCAGGGAACTTGGAGAAAATTAGGGAACAAGGTAAAAAGGGGAGGGGAGGGGTGAGAGGGGGAAGATGTGTAAAAAAGCTCAAGGGTAGGCCAGATTGCGAGAATTCTAGGGAAATGGGCACAGTAGGGAAAAGCTTAGTGCTTGACAGGAAAAATGAACAAATGGGTATATAAATGAGGTGATGGGTATTCATTGGACATTCTTATACTTTTTTACAAATAGTATAACAGTCTAACTTCTCCAGTATCAAAGCCTTTACAAGCATGAGTAGGAGAGAAATAAGGACATCCATTAAACCCCAGAAATACAGCTGAGACCACCTGAAACTTGGCAGGTTGCATGGAACTGGAAGAGATACTTTTTGCTGTTGTTTTTCATCATCTTTGTAAACTTTCTTCATCTAAACGATACCTGTATTTGAATATCTTTAGTAATCACAGGAAGTATTTTTGTAGCATCTTGGCTAGGGACGGACATTACACACAAACTGGTTTAAGTGATCAGAAACTAGTTTAAACCTGTAATAGAACAGATGTTCAGTGGACATAAACCAGTTTCAAAATGACCGAAACTAGCTTGAGATAAACCTGGTTGTATGTAGTATCAGACTTAACTGATTGAGCTCAAACCAGTTTATGCAATGTCTGTCCCTGACTGCAGAGTGGAAGTAGTAGTCTACATGGAAGAAACCAAATATTCGGAGTAGAATTTTTTTTCTAATTCATTTACTAGGTAGAAATATTGCTTTATGTTTGAGATAAATTAGAGCTTTCATTTATACTAGTAAGAAAAAGGGAGAAAAATACCCAAAAGTGAGAGGCCAAGCCAATATAGTTGCATTTAAAATCAGTTTTTTGTACTATGAAGCATAGCATCAACAGTGTCTTTTCTGAAAAGATAAAAAGTGTTCAAGTTTTTACTTTTAAATAACTGCTGTAGATCTAATCCTATTTGCTAACTATGAAAGGAAGCCTATCACTGAAGGGTTTTGCTTAACACTGACAAGACTTATGGCCAGATACAGACAATGTACTATAGGGGTACAGACGGTAGTGACAGTTTTTGCCTGATCTACCTCCAGAAAGTAGTTTACAGCTGTGACCAAACAAAAGTACATGGCTGCAGACTGTTTTTAAAGGGCGTGATCCTGTAAACAGCTGAACCCTCATTGCATGAGTCTTCAGATAAATGTGCTTCAAAACAGGGTGCATTCTGTAATTTGGGCCTGCAGAGCTCCCAGCCTGTAGCTGTTTTCAGAATGAGGGGGGCGGGGGGGAAGTGAGCAGGGGGAGTTTGGTCTGGGTTTTTTTCAGCTGGCACTGGAAGGTGAAGTAGGTGGGTTGGAGCCCCCCTGAGGTGGAGCGGGGGGGGGACCTCCAATCCACCCACCCCATCCTCCAGTGCCAGCTGGGGAATCCCAAGAATGAGCTTCCTCCACTCCCTTTCCCCCCCTCCCATTCTGAAAACAGTGTCTGGCCTGGGAGGGGGGAGTGGCATTGCTGTGGAGACTGGGCTGCAGGCTCCTATCAAGTGTGTGAAATCCCCAACTCCCAGACCCAAAAGCGAACTTCTGTTGGGACCGGAGGATCATTGCAACTCCTAACGCTTCCTCTGCCAAGTGCCATGAGTGGCAATGGGGAACTGCTTTTCTGTCTGCATCCTAAGTGGTTGGAAACCACTCATAATAAAACAGAAATTTGGTGAACACAGACTGGTTTAAAAAAGGTGGAACCTGGTCTAAGATTTGCACCCTCCCCCAAGGGCAAATGTGTGTTCTGTTCACTACCAATCTAACCTACACCACTTACAGAAACTTGGTAACTTGGATCGATTCTGCCTCCAGGTTTTTGAATGCCTGTACCTAGCCTGTGTGGTTAAATTAGTGACTTTTTCAAGCAGATCTTTGACTAGAGCTCTGAGATTTCAAAGCCAGAGAAATAGCTACCCACTACGTAATTTAGCAAAACTTATATGTTCTTGGACATTTAAGTCAATGTTTCTCTATACTTTCAGTAAAGATTTATTTGGTTCAATGACTTCAGGTCAAGTGCAAAAGACTTAAATGCAGCCTGACTAGCTGAATAGAGAAAGGGGAAAAAAAATGCTCTTTTATTGTAGTTGGGCCTGCAGCCAGCCCTGTTTGTGACATCATGGAAACTTGTGGTATCCTGTGTGCATAGTAGTAAGAAACTGTTGTGCACATACTCTTTTTTTCTTTTCTGTTATGCTACAGCAACCAGCTTTGACTTGACATGTCATTTCTAACAGTGTAAATAGCTTGTCATTATCCTTTCTAAATAAAGAGCTTTGCTTTCTTTTAAACACTTACTTATTTATGAATGAGTTCACTGAAGTGGAGGTGTCAGAGAAGCACATTTTTCCTCCAAACCAATATCTTCACTTCCCCTTGAAATTTTGTGACTACTCACAGTGAGTTGCAAGTAAGCCAGCTGAATTTGCTGAGTTATTGCTTCAGTGAGTTAGGTCTGTCCTTTGATCTGAAAGTGCCCTGGAGCAGAGGCAAGGAATCCTGGGGCCAAATCCTGTTCACTTGACTCGCATGAGAGGTCAGAGAGAGTATTTCCTCAAATGAAATTTGTTGCAGTATTATGTCAACTTTTTCATATTTTGGAAACTGAGACTGTTGCAACTAACTCCTCCTTTCTTTTTATATTATAGTTTCTACCTGTTTATTAATTTTTGACTCTGTGAATATTTTATACATTTTAGAGCAAACTAATCTCAGCATATTTATTATAGAATCTGGTAGCAGTGCCACTGAGTAAGACTGCCAGACATCTTGAAAAAATATTGAAAAAAATCCTTCCAAATGTCATCAAGATGCAAGCTGTTAAACAAACAAACAAACAGTTCATCATACATGCTTAGTATAAACTTGCTAATTTAACCATTAGAATCGCTAGAGTCCATTCTCACGGAGTGTCCTCACTGGCCTTTCTGTGCTGACCAGTTTCTGCACTGAGTCATCCAAAGGGTACAACTGAGCACGCTACTTCCCTCACAGCTACTCTGCAACCAGGCTGCATATATGAGCAATCCCCGCCACCTCCACTCCTTCATTTAACTGGACTTCATATAAATGGCACTCCCACAGAGAAACTTGAGCAGCTTTTATCTCCATGCAGTTCTTGCATTTGCCAAGGTTGTAAATAGGTGGAGTGAGGAGGAGATGGTGAAGGAGAGGGGAGTGAACTGGGACTGTCTGGGCAAAGAGGCTGGAAAAAATCTGGAGGAGCAAGACTAGGACTTGCTTGGCATGGAGAGTGTGACTGGAATCAAATGTGTCCTTTGCAGAGTCTGGGCCCAATGAGGTCCGAAGAACAGGACTGAGGGGAACAAGCAAAGCTTGTGTAGAGACAGGCTTTGTACAGGAAGAGTTTGTAGGGTTAGGGCAAAAGGTTCAAGCTTGGGAAGAGTCTTTGCTGTCATAATACATTGCTATTTGGAGCCTAGTAGGGGATCCAAAATACCTGCTGATTTGACGGTTCCTCTGCTGTCACAGGAACTTTGCCATTGGCAAAGTATCCATCCCCCTCTAGTGGTGATCTACATAAAGAATGGCTCTAATAATCCTGACATACAAAAAACTAGAAGTCTTTGGTTCCAAAATGATACCTTTTATTAGACCAACTGGAAAATGGCAAGAAAATTTGTCCTTTTCTGCAAACTTTCGGGATCGAAGTCCCTTCGTCAGGGTCTGGGAACAGTGTAGATGGTACAAGGTAGTAAGAAGTCCCCATAGGTAGGAAACAAAGTACACCTCTAATAATCCTGTCACTTAGGCTCAACACAGATCTCTGCCAGTATCTAACCATACTGGTGACCTGTGTGCTAGTATGATGACTTTTTTTTTTAAACAGATAGGAAATTATTCAAAGCAACAACATATACAGGCTTTAGATAAAGCACCCCCACCACCGTTTTGAAGCACGGAGATGCTGATGCACAAGATGCTCCGGGAGCTTTAATTAAAGTGCCTTCAACCCCCACCTCTGGAGCACTTGTAAAAACATGCCAAGATATAGAATGGACAGTTCCTTCTCCATGAACTGAGCTAATATTTTGTTTTCTCATTCTTTAAGGTGTGGCCTCATGAGTTACTGCACACTATACAAGCTCTGTTCTGAAGAAAGAAATATTAATTTCTTCATGGGTTCTTAGGTGGTACTATGATATAATGCTATATGTCAGTAACATAAATGAATTAGGCAATAGGTGATGCAGGGTGACACTGGGAAAAACTGGATGCATGTGCGTGTATGTGTTCACACAGATTTCATAGACATTAGGGCTGGAATGGACCTTGTGGCATCATTGGGTCCAGCCCCCTGCCCAAAGAACAGGAAGTCAGCTGGGGTCATCAAAACACTTCTTGAACATGTCAGAGTAGGTGCTTGCACCACTTCTGGGAGGAGTCTATTCCATTTTCTGGAGACTTGGACAGTAGAGAAGTTTTTCCTTATGTCCAGTCTAAAACAGTTTTCCAGCAGTTTGTGACCATTGGACCTTATCTTCCCTTGGGGTGCCCTGGTGAACAGATGTTCTCCCAGATCCTTATGCACACCCTATATATATGTATGTGGATTAGGCCTGTGCAAAGCGGCTAGTATTTGCTTCAGATTCGGATTTGGCCAATTCAGAATCACTGAGTCGAATCACTGTCCCAAATCGACTCGGCCGAGTCTGATTCAGAGATTTGGCTGCTGCTGAATCTCCAAATCGCCCACACCAGGCCCATCCCCCACCCACTCTCCCAGCCTGGCAGTGGCTGCGCCTCCCACCCCAGCTCCTGGCTCTTTGTAAAAAGAAAAAAAAAAAAAAAATTATGCCCTGGATCACCAGGTACTGCAAGGTGCGGGGGGGGGGGGGGGGGGGGGCAGATCCTCACTGCCCCCACTTCCTCCCCACACTGTGGGGGGGGGGCTGTGCACAAGCCCTCAGACCTCCCCACACTGTCCCAGCCCCCCCTATAGCTGCCCTACCCATCCTAGCTCCAGGCCTTTAAGGGAAAAAAAAACCTGAGGAAAAACCCCTCACTCACCATTTCTGCTGGTGGGGGAGGGGAACGGTTCCCTGCTGCCCCCCCCCTACTGCCCTGCACTGCATGGGGGGGGCTGTGCTACAAGCCAGAGTTGGGGCAAGCAGGGCAGCCGTTGGGGGGGGGGGAGGGGGGCTCGTGCAGAGCTTCCCATGCAGCATGGGGCAGTGGCGGGCAGCAGGGCAGTACCCAGGGCAGTACTCCACCTGGCAGTACCCAGTGAGTCGGGGTCTTTTTTGTTTTTTGTTTTTTTTTAAGTGCAAGAAGCCAGGCAGGTGGGGCAGCCATGGGGGGCATGAGCTAGGGGAGCAAATGGGGGTTAGGGGGGCTGGGGGAGCTGGCAGGCAATGGGGCCTGGCAGGGGTCTCCCTGTGGTCCCTTCCCTACCCCCACCCCTGCTTGCCAGCTCCAAGTCCAGCTGCAGCTCCCTGCTGCAGCGGGCAGGGACGGTCCGCATTATCAAGCGTTGAATTGATTTTAATTGGTCCCCTGATTCAATTTATATTTGGAGATTCAGCCACTGAATCGGGCCAGATATCGTCCGAATCAAATTGCCACCTGAAGCTTTGCACAGCCCTAATGTGCATGTGTGTGTATGTATGTATGTATACATGAATATAATATATATATGTATGGGTGTATACATACGTTTATGCACGCACACACATATTGCATGATGGTATGCCAGTTTTTCTCACAAAGAAAACAGGATAGGCCCACCCTGGAAATAAATCTAGGTTGTGCAGGAGAGGAATCAATAGCAGTTGGATGCCTATTTGTTGATGAAGTTAACAGAGAATAAGACAAGTGAGATAGGGATTACAGAAAGAAAAAGGCTGAAGTGACATTATTCAGGCAACATCATTTTGACATTTCATAACTTTGGAGTCCTTGACATTACAACCTTAATAATTCTCCTTTAAAGTAGCTTGAGAAAAATTTTACTACTTAACCTTGCCTATTAATTAGTGAAGATTGAGGGTAATATCAAGCATTTATACTTTTTTTTTCTCCCAGAAACAAGTATTTGAAAACATTGGAACAATAATGACCATCTCCTATCCCAAAATTATTTTTCTTTTCTTCACATTACATTTCTTTATGTTTAAAAATAGCTGGAAAATAGAACCCAGAAAGCGGTGACAGTGCCACTTTCTGACTCTTAGCTCGCAAATGTGAAAATACTGCAACTTTTTGGAAGCAGTTGAACCTAAGTATTTTGACTACTTTAAGACCATATGTGATAAATCAGGAATGTTATATAAAGCACATATGATTTATTTTACAAGTTAAAGGATATAGTAGAACTAATGTCTCAATATTTCTAATGTTTTTTAAAAGAATCTCAATGTATTTTGTGAACAGTTGTGCGTGTATTAGTACAATATGATAAACCAAAGATTCATGTTTGTATATTGTATAGCTGTGTGTGTGTCCAATTCCTGATGAGTCTGAGCCATTTGATGCATTAGTGTAAAGAAGCAGGGCAGCAGCTGGGGCAGTAGCTCCAGGAGCCTTCTGGAGAAACGAGGGGAAGAGGGCACACAAATATAGCAGCAGCTGTGCTGCTGGCCCAACAGTTACTGTACTGCCAGCAGTGTAGCCCCTGACACTGCCCCATGCACAGCTGCTGCATGCAGAACCCAGAAGTTCCCAGTCATGGCTCTGGCTTGATTCCTAAACCCCAGGAGAAATCATGAGCAAAACATTCTGCTTATCTTACCAGGAGGGCTTGATCTGGTAGGCCATTTCAGATCATGTTCACTAGATTGGGCCTTGTGCAAAACAGATGGGAAGCAGGTGATGATAGTTGTGTCCATATGCCCAGTAGTTGAGTTGGAAATGATATTGCCTACTTGGCAGTATCAGACTATTTTGTCAAATGGGTATGTTCCTACAGTGAATTTCACTGAAACCCATTTTCCAATGGGAAAATATTTTAATTCAAAAGATCATCTATTTTAGCTAGGTGGAGTATTGAATTCAGTTATATCTTTTGTAAAAACTGGGATTCTGACTTTGACGTCCTTTAGTCATTGTATGTCACTATAGTTCTACTGGTTTCAAGGAAGAAATGTATAATGTTGACTAATATGAGTTTAAAACAAAGTCTTGCTGTCTTTGTGAAAATACCAAACTGATACAAATACAGATGTAGTTTTGAGCATTGTATATTGCTAAATGACCATTAGCCTCTGGCTACTGTGAATTTTAAATCCGTACTTATTCATTATAACAAACAGCGTATGGCAATGAATAATGGAAAACTAATTAAAGGTAATGAGGCAAAGTCAGTTTGCTCTTAGTTGAGGGTTTCTCATTATATCAGAAGATGTAACTTTTAATATTTAAATACCTTTTTGTACCTTAGTTTGGAAGGAATTTCAGTAACTCCTTTCAATAATGTTCAGTCAACATGACTCACACATTTAAAGAAATAACTTATTTTAAACGTTAAAATTTATATTTGCTATTATTTTGGATCCCAAAAGATTTGAATATGACCTGGAAGGATATTTTCCAGGTCTCATTCTAGTATGTAATAAATATCAGATCTTCAGTCTTTTGTACTCAGTGGGTGCATCTACACGAGGCACTTAACTGTGCAGTAGTATAATTTACTGCACAGTAAGTGTGCATGCCTACATGTGCATGCTTTCTACACAGTAAAAACTCCTAATCGAGAGCAAATTTTGTACCTGCAAATGCAGGTATCAGATTCATTTGTGATTAGTTACTGTGCAGTAATGCATATGTAGATGCAGCCCAGGAGCAAATCTGCTCCCAAGTCACCCCTGCCACTAGGAGGGCTGGGAGCCTCTTCTGCCCCAGAGCTGAGCTGCCTCTATGGCAGCTTCTGTCTCAAGCCTTTAAAAGTCTGCAGGCATTTTGAGACCTGGGGCACACAAGCAGGGAGCCTGAGGCAACTGCGGGCCCCTGTGTTCCCCTGGGTAGGCCGCAGGCCAGCTACTCCAGCCTGCCAGCACCTCAGTGCCGTGCAGCTCCCAGGCCTATGCTGTCAAGGCCTGTAGGCTGCTTCTGCCCCCAGGCCCAGCTGCAGTCAACTTCTGCCCACAGCCCACCCCCTGAGCCTTAAAGTGCTGTGGGGCATTGCCTCTGCCATGCAGCTACTGGTCCTGAGCTGTGCCCCTGCACTGGGTGCTGCAAGCAGCTGCCCAGGCCAGGCAGCATAGGGGCAGCTGTGTGGAAGTCCAGAGAGCTGGAATGGGACCCACAATGGCCTCATCATCACCAACTCCCATGCCTGTGCTTGCCACCTGGGGACCCAACTGGTCTGTGGAAGAGAATGGTGACCTCCATGGCACTGTGGGGTGAGGCAGAGGTGCATTGCCAACTGCAGTGCAGGTGCATGGAACCTGTCTGAAATGACTGAGTCAAATCTTGAATTAATTAGTAAGATGAAAATGGTGTTTAATTGCTAGATAAGTAGAGGGCAACTACAATAAAGCAGACAGATATGCCAATGAATAGAGAAAAATGCTTTCTAAGTCTATTCCAACTATGTAGTTGGTCCTAAGATGCATCACCCACAAAAATCCTTGCCTCAATGAATCAAGTGACATTTTTGTAACTTTTTACTCTTAGTTCAACACATTTCTTTTCAGGTATACAGCTTATGTTTTGCTTTGCAAGCTTAAGTTGTAGTTGTTTATTTTATACAACTATCGAAATCGATAAGATCAGTATTGTCATGCCGAAACTGATCTAGAACAGACAATGTGTAAAAATGACACACTATTGTTATAGAGCATAAATTAGGTCTATTATAATGCTGAGATTATTAGAAGATTTTTGTGTTCGATTAAGAATCATCTCCAAGCTATGGAGGAAAACAGCCAATCTGTCAAGCTTACTTAAAAACCAAAGAACTCAATGTATCCCTCTGTTAACAAAATCTCTTACTGTATCCATAAATTAATTGGTACAGCAGGGGTAGGCAATGTTTTTTGGCAGGAGTGCTGAAAAAACCACAATGTCTACCTTGTAAGGTGCTAGAGTGCCAGCACGGCCCAAAAACAAAACTGGGGTGGAGGGGGTACTTGGAAGGATGCATTGCATATTTAATACTATTAATAATCATCAATATTGCTTTAATTTTTTTTTTTTTTTTTTTACAATAGAGAGCTGGTGTCAGGTAGGGAGCAGGGCTGCCCCAGGGCTGTACTACTCAGGCTACAGTGAGGGCCCAGGAGCACCAGAGGTGGGACCCAGCCGGCCTGCACAGCTCCGCAGGGATGGGGTGCTGCCACCCTGCCCACAAAGGGATGCTGCCTGGCTGAAGCAGGACGCTGGGCCCAGAGAGCTCCCTGTTTGGTCTCTGTGTATGCAGGGTACAGTGGGAGTGGGAGCTGCAACCATGGGCTGTTCCCTGGGCTCTGGGAACAGCCGCCACAGCTGGTGCTCAGGGCTGAGCCAGCTGGGAGCCTGCAGCACAGCGGCTTTGTGCAGTGCCTGCCCCAGCCCTGGCCCCTTGAAGGGGATCTGTGGGTGGTCAAGACCAGGACCTGGGCAGGCTGAGGCAGCCATGGTAGCTGTTCCCAGGCTCCAGGGGGCTCTTGCAGCCAGGCCCCTGCACCGGGGATGGCTCTGCCCTGCCTGCACTGTGCCCAGCATGCGGGGAGTCCAATCCTGGAGAGGGAAACCCCCTGAGCCCAATGTCCTGCCCCAACCAGGCAGCATCCCCACATGTGCAGGGTGGCTGCGGCCCATCCCTGAGCTGCACGGGCTGCCCAGGCTCCACCACAGGTGCCGCTGAGCACCCCCACTTGCCCGCCTGCAACAGCTCAAGCCCACAGCCCCAGGGCAGCCCCCACTTCCTGCCCAGCCCCCGCCTTGCTAAGGGCCTGACTGGGCTGGCTTGCCCACGGCGCCTCCCCCCACACCACCCGGACAGTGTCCTGACCGCCCAGCCCCAGCACTCAGCACCTCAGTGGTGCCCCGGGTGGGACAGAGCATCTGTCTGTCTGGGCAGCTCCCTCCAGGGGCCAGCTGGGCTGGAGGATGCAGCCTGGGAGCAAAGGGCGGGGGCAGTAGAGCACAGACAGCTTCCCTACCTGTGTTTTTCTGGCTCCGCCCAGTGCCTGCTGTGGCGCTGGGACTTGTGGCTGCACAGGAGAGCCTGGAGCAGCAACTTTAAAAAAAGCCTCAAACCCCCCCAATTTCTTTGCATGCCTCCCGGCCTGCTGGGAACAATATCTCCACCTGCCACTAATGGCATGTGTGCTGATGGCTGCTGACCCCTGTAGTACAGCCTCATGCTGTTGTCTATCATGGACCCAGAAAATGAGGAGTCTAAAGGCTTGACTCCCTATTCTACCTCTTCCAGATCATTGAAGCTTGAAGGATGGATTGAAGGATGCTTCATAGATTCTGGTTCCCAGTCCAGCCCTGTCTAAAGCATACCCTAACATTTCTTCTTTAAATATAAAATAGGTGTTCAAACTTACTTTTACATAAAAGCTTTTTTAAAGGCAATCAAACTCATGTAAAAAAAATAGCTGGAATTCAATTCTGAATCTGCCTATTACAAAGTTCTTCTTTGGCCTGAAGTTTTACTTTGAATTAGTCACCTTTTCTCTCTTTCTCTGAAAAAACAATGTCTTATTACAGTGGCGCTTCACCTGTTGGCCCTGTAGGCTGGGTGAGTGGCATGGGACTGGTCTCCAGCTGGATTGGGCCCAGCACTGCCTCTGCCCACAATGCATACCTGGTTCAGCTCCTGCACAGTCTTGGCTAGCTCCCACAAATTGGGTTCTGTGCTGCCATGGGCTGATCTAGGATTTTGAAATGCAGATAATGTGGATCATCACATATAACACAACATACATTTTTCTCCAGGTTAAGAAGAACTTTGAAGCTTTACTAATATACTAGGGGCCTAAGGATATATTATTCAGTTAAAGACTGAAGAAAAAACTAAATATAACTCTATTGGAATATGCATTAATTTACTATATCATATATTATGTATCAAAACACAAGAAGCTAGGTAAAAATAACAATAGATTTTGTTTCTTTAGTCATGTGAGGGCTAGAATTAAATATATATCTCTTTCAAACTAATAAAACACAAGCTAGCCTTCTCAATAATCTTGGCAAAGCATTTAGGGCTTCTATGAAAATTATTTCCATGCCTGAGTTGGTGTTCACGTGAGTTAATGTTTTCACACTTGAATTAATGTTTTTAGCTAGAGTTAAAAGCAGTCTGCAAGGCTATGAATTAGGAACTACGTTAAGAGGAGCAGCTAACAGCAGAATTGCAGAAGAAAGGATAGCTTAAATTGTGGAACATCAAGACCTTTAAAAAAGGGAAGAGGGTTGTTAACACTTGGGGAATGAAGAGTTTAGAAGGAATCGGATATTTTATAATGAACTATCAAGTCAAGTGACTCCCTCACTTCTGCCTGAATAGAAATGCTGCTTCCACTGCCAGGAAATTGGTTTTAAACTTTGGGTGGACCAATAATCAAAGGGGACTGTGACTGTCCCACTAAACACCTCCCCACCCCCCCGAATCCACCACATCGTGCTTCCTTACACGGAGTGCAGGGCCATGCTCTCTGGCCCATGGTACTACTCCCCACAGATCCAGAAATTTGGCAGCAGGGGAGCAGTGCCACCATTCCCCTGCTGTTAATTTTTTGGACCCATAGGGAGCCTTGCAGGTAAGATGACATGGTGCAGGGAGTCAGACCTGGCCCTTGGTCTGGGGGTTTGAACACCCCTGTTCTGTGAGGGGGTTTTAAATGCAAGTTTGTTACATAGTTTATTATCTAGTACTAATTTGTAGTGTAAATAAAATGGACTGAAGTCTCTATAAGGCTATTTTGTGTGGAGAGGCTCTTTTTCTTGTAACTACCTGTGATATAGCACTTTTTGTTAATAGTACTTCATAGAGGTCAACATATGAGGAAATAGAGGCCTTGAAAGTAAAGACACTAACCCAGTGCACCTAAGAAGCCAGTGGTAATTATCTTCCCTTGCTGTTGTAATTCTGATACAAATTGAAAAGTTTTGAGATTCTACTGTTGTGATCAAGAGACAATAATATGAAGAATTCATGTAGACTGGTGTTTCAAAACTGCTTGGCTTGTTCTTTGGGTGTTGCTGAGCCCATGGTTTCTGTTCATGTTTATTCTGCTCTTACTGCTGGACCTAGTTTGGAAGATACTGGTTGCATATTGAATTTGCTGATTACCCTCAGCATTTTGATAAACAATGAATGGATCTTGATTTGCTGCTGATGGTTTGGGGTCAAAGTAAACCACAAAATTAATTTTATCATTTGGAAATGACTGTGTTAGTCTGTTGCTGATAAAATCCCCTGTATTGATTAGCTCACTAGTATCCAATAAGCACTTTGTCTTAATGAATTCTCTAAAGAGGTAGATGATGCCACCTGACAGCTTTCCCAGGATGACTGACTTGTTCAGTTGTTGTAGAACTGATTTTAGTGCCGTACCTTCTGTACTGGAGTGCCATTCATTCTATTTAGTTGCCCAGTATTGGTATAATGGAAAGCAGGGAACTGAACATAAGTTGATATTACAATTTGTTTTTCTGTCACAAAAGTTCTCTTATGATTCACCAGACATTATTTTAATACCATTGATTATATTTAATTTGAACAAAAGCCATAAAAGAACCTGTAAGCTGTATTTTAATAGGATGCTTTTCAAATGTAGGGTAAATTTCTATGTGCTGCGTATTTGATGTGGTGCATTAACTTTATTACTTCGCTTAAATAATATTAATGCGACTTTATGCTTCCTATTTAGTTTCTAATTTAGTCTGTGCATAGGGTGACCATATGTTGCCCTATGCATAGACTATCAGGGACAGTCCCAGGTTTCAAAGTCCAGTCCTGATCAGCTGTTGGGAATTTATAATGTGTGTCCTGGAAATTCAGGGGCAATGGGTGTACTTTGGCCAGGAGTTGGAGTGGCATGGAGTGCCTTTGTCAGGCAGGCTGCCCGCCCAGCATGCAGCCCTGCCCCAGCCAACTTGTGCGGGGTAAAGGGACACAGTGTCCTAGAGTACCGGGATTTCCATATGGTCAGCCTGTCTATGTATTAAATATATGGCAAATGAAACAACAACAGTAAATCTATGGATACTTTTTTAGGTAAGATAAATGACATTCAGCTTAGTCCCAGCACTTTAAAAAAAAAAAAATCCCCACACTCACCAGCTGCAAGAATGGCGATTGCCATAGAACAGCTGCTGCGTGGGTGCCAAATGAACCCCACTGCCCTGTGCTATGCAAGGGGGCTCTGCCATGAGCCCTCAGAGGACCCAAATCCCCACTACAAGATCTGGTGAGTGCGGGGTTTTTTGCTTTTTTAACCCATGGGAAGCTGGACTGGGTGGGGGATGGGACCGGGCAGGGCAGCCATGGGGGCTTCTCCTGCAGCTCCTCCAGCTGCCTCTGCCCCTGCGAGGGGAGCCATAGGTGCTCTGCCTTGCTGCCGCTTGCCCAGCTGCTGGTGGGGGATGGGGGAGTGCGATGCATCTGCGATGCATCTGGGCAGCAGCAGGGCATAGCCCCCATTGCCAGCGCTGCTGCACCTGCGTCAGTGCTAGGAGCGGGGATTCTGCCCTGCCACTGCTTGGGATGTTGGGCCATGGGATGTGGGTGCGGCAGTACTGGGAGGAGGGCTGTGCCCTACTACTGTTTGCCCCCTTCCGCCTGGAGTGAGCCGCGCCTGCATCCTGTCCCTCCCCCCCACCCCGGCTAGGCAAGTGGCAGCAGGGCAGAGCCCCCACTCCTAGCACTGCCACAGCTGCATCCCACATCCTCCCAACCCCCCTCCCTGAGTATTGCACCACCCCTGCCCCAGCTGGGCAGCTTGTCCCAGCCCCAATCCCCCCTTCCTTAATGCCCCTTCCCTCCTCCCTCCCCCAACCCCAGCAGACTTACCAGTTGGAGGCAGCTGTCACCTGCTTGTTTAATCTATGGACAAATCTCTGAATCAGCTGAATCTTTTCCAAAGATTTCCATGTTGATTTGGATGCTTTGAATTGATTTGGAGCTTTTATTTGGTCTCCTGATTCGATTCAGATTCTTTTTTAAACTAAATTTGACTATGCTAAATTTAACTTTATGCTACCTTAATTACAGTTTGTAGTGCAATCGCCAGCAAAAGTGCTGGAGAAACAGCAATACATATAATTGCAATCTAGGCACAGGGCATTTATGTTCCTTCTGCATGTGCAAGTAAAGGCATGCTGGGATCTAATGTGTGATCTACTACACAGTTGTGCCTGCTTCCATGCCACATCGCAGGCACAGTTAAGTTTTTTTTTATAAATACTTTGCACGTGTAGCTGGCCTTAAGGTTATTGTGCAGTTAATGAGTTTATTGTTGTTTCTCATGTGCTGTATAATATTATTTCTAAATGCTGTGCTGTGATTTTAAAACATGCCCCAAGTTGCATACTCCCCCTCTGCTAAAGTAGATCTTAATAAGGTGCATACTCCCCCTCTGCTAAAGTGGATCTTAATAAGCTTCTTTCCCCATCAAAAAGTTTGTAGTTCCTTTGCTGGATTTAGTTTTCATTAAAAATCACCCCTATTTTAACCTTCATAATCTGGAAGGAGATGCTCCACTTCATGTAACTAAAAAATGAGGAGTCATTTCTGACTGAGAGCTTACATACAGACTAAAACCTGTTCACATCACTACAGCATCTTCCTTTAACAAGTTATTTTTCCGTGTGCTTTATCATGTATCATGCTTATAATGTTGTGAATTAGAAGCAGTTTCTTTGAAATTGGTGAGGTTTCACTGGGGTTAAGGTACTTCAAAAATTTTTGTGCTTTACCTATAGATCATAACAGTTTGCTTGTTTTTATTTCTTACCTTTTTCTCTGTTACTGGCTCTTTTTTTAAATTGTATTCATAAATCTACACTATAGATTTTTTTTGGTGGTGATCAAAGTATAAAAAAACATTTAAAAGATTAATCCCTTTTCAGTGTAATGTTATGTACTCAACATGATGTGAAAGAACTTGACTAGTTAAAAACAACTCTGTTTAAGATCACTGTAAACTTAAGTGGATCAATTTCAAGGCCCACAGCAGTGATGAGAAGAATTGAGACTGGTCATATTTTATATTTTAATGATAAATTATAGTATGGTGCTTTAAAAATGCTGAGAGCCAAGGCTATTTACAAAAGATTTTTAATCTATTTGTCTTCTTGCCATTTCATTGCTATGTGAAACAATAAATTCAGTTGGGAGGAAACCTTATACATCTTACAGTAATACCTTTCTAGTGCAATGAATCAAGTTTCCCATTCAATTCGGAACTGACCTAGAACATCATTTTTGTTGCTCAAAGGAACAGTTCTACATAGAAGCTTCTAGATTAAGTGAGATGCAATTGAGATCTAGGGCATTAGTCTAAAGCAGTTGAAATCTGTTACTAAACTATCACAACTAATTTCTTTGGCTTCACTGCACCTCAGTTGTGTGAAATCACACATGATTAACAAATTAATATCTGAAATTTGGGAACTTGCAGATTTTACTCTTTGTTCTAGGGAGTTGGCAGATTGTTTGGAGAGCTGTATATGACTCTGTATGTACATGAGAGAGAGAAAGTGGGTCAAGAATTTAAAGGTCGTCTCAGCACCCAAATCCTTTTGAACTCCGGCGACTGTATTAAATTGAATCACCAAGTTTTTTATGAGTAGAGACAAGGCTCCTCTAAAATTCAGTAGTAAAATAATGGATTAAGTCGTGGGTTTTTGTTAGTGAGAAGGCTGACTGGAGAAGAAATACATATGTTTTGCTTGAAAATTATTTTGTTTGTAGATGTGAAAAGTAACCCTATAGCCCCAGATTGGAACTGGCACATGGAAGAGATGGGTTCTGCTGTCCCTGCTGTAATCTCCTCTCTACTCTTACCCTGTGGAGGTTACTTCATGTCCCAGGGCTTGCATTTGACCAGGAGGTGAAGACTGGACAGCTTAGAAGGTTAAGCAGATATGCCAAAAGGACGGTAGAACCAGCACATGGTGTTTGGGGTGCTTTTAAATGTCAGTGGTGATCTACTATTGAGAAAAGTTGGAGATCACTGCCTTACACCCAAGTAACATGGTCTGGGTCCCTTGTTATACTCCTCAAGTACAAGAGGAATATAGTCAGTGTGTTCTGTTCCTACACTCCTACGAGGTACAGTTTACCCAGGTTCCCAGATCTTGGAATTCTCAAGTGGGAGGGCTAGAAACAATCAAGCAGGAGCACAGTAAGGTTATTCTGGATGGTCCTTTCATGGTTGTGCAGTTGCATCAAAAAAAAGTTGTCAGAAATGTTTTAACAAAATATTTTTTGTTGGAAAAGACCAGCACACCAAAATCATATGCAGCTTTTCAGGGGCTGGTATACATTTGGTCAAACTTGCACCTGAATGTCATTCATCCCAAGTGAATGCCCTTGCTTCTGGGCTATAGAGTCGTTCTGGCTCTTCCTGACATTGTGACTATCTAATTGTGTATATATAATATAGAACAGTACCAGGAGGATAGATGACCTATACCAGGGGTTCCCAAAGTTTTTTTTACACCGTGGCCTGGAAGTGGCAACGGCCTTGCGAACTGCAGCCCAGCAGTCACAGCCGACCGCATCTGGAATTTCCAGCTAGAAGATAAGTAAGGATACCTCCATCCTCGGGGGGGAGGGGGGGGCAAACCCTGTGTTGCCACGGGCCCTGCAGAAGAAGCTATGGCCTCTCCACCTGGCTGTGGGGGGCCTGTGGTTTGCTGGTCCACGGCCACTTACAGTCCGGCAGCTTGCTGTGCTGCAGACTGGCAGCTGACCTGCTGTGGCCCGGCACGGCCATGGCCCAGAGATTGAGAACCCCTGACCTATACATAATAGCTGACAGGTGAGTGATTTGGGCACTTACCCAGAATGCTGGAGACCAACACTCAGATTCTTGTTTTCCCTGAACTTTGGTCTCTCATATTCAATATAAGTGCTCCAACCACTAGTCTGCCACCTATTCTATTTACCTTCTTGGTTACTGTTTTTTGTGTGTGAGAGAATTTATAGAGGTCATGGATTTATCCCAATGCAAAACAGGAAAATCTGAATTTTCAGAGAGAGCATACAAAAAATCTTATGTGAAAAATGGTGGCCTGAACAGTTAAAGTTTGGGAAAATTAAGTATAGTTTGAATTTTAAGTATAGTTTTGAAATGAAAACTGTCAGACTTAACTATAGACATTGATATGTGTGCTACCTATAATACTAACATAGTCACAAAGCTAACATAGCAACTATTTTCCCTGTTCAATTGGAAGGGGGTGATCAAGCTCCACTTCGGAGGTGATCCAGGGGAGAGAGGCTGCATGTCTGCAGTCACTCTCCCCTAGCCCTGATATCCCCTTCTCAGCTCTGGTGCCGTATTCAGGATGGGAGGGGCAGGTAGGGACAGGAGGGAGCTCCATCTTTGCCCAGCTAGTGCTGGAGGGTGGGGCAAATGGATTGGAGCTGCTCTGAGCTCCCAGCCCATTCCTGCTCCCAGGCAGAGACAAACAAAAGTTAATGAAGGTGCTGTGCTTTGGAGCACCTTCATCTGAACCCTCATTAAATGACAGTTAGTTTCTCCTGCCATTGGACTTATCTGACTGATCACACTAGAAACGTAACTTCTGTCTCCATCCTGGGAGCTATTGCTGTGGCCTTTTCCATTGTGGTAAGCAACCTACCCTAATCCTAGTGACATGATCACGGACAATCTGTGGATAAAGTATCATGGAGATTTCCTTTTAAAGTTAGTCCTTTTGCCACAGATTTTCCCATGGAGAAAGGTAGATAATGCCAATAAAAACTAATATATCAGTATTCCACACTAAAATCACTTGTTTTTTGAGTAGGTTGACTGTAGTCTCGTATCTCCTAGAATACTTAGGTTTCAGTTCTGTGCAATTATGTTAGCATAGTGATGGATTTCTCTGCCTTGTCCTATAATGTAGAAGCTAAAGCGAACGAAATACACTTGCAACAGAACTCCATGGAAACATTTTTACTATATAGTTACTGAGAACTTTTTGGAATTTCAAAAAATGATGGCATTTTTAAAACATTCAGAAGTAATTAAGGACTTTGGACTCTTTAAAAAAATCTTGTTTAGCCCTTTTACACCACAAGCAAAGCCAGAATTTGTTTTTGTTTATTTACCAACATATGCCGTTGGTGAGATTAGGTAGATAATGTGGTGCATTTTACTTAAGTGACTAGGAACAACCAGCAAGAAATCATATATTTAATAATAACAATGAAGTATTTTAGATGTGTAAATTAATATCTTCTATTCTGAGTGCATTAAAGAACCCAAGAACTCCTTCCCACATTTATGATTCTGACAATTATCTTATTTTCATATATAATAGAATTTCTGTCATGTAATGACTTGCCTAAATGACTTGTATCTAAATTTTCATTTTTTGCGCAATATTGTAATAGCTGTTGATATAATTTAACTACTTTATATATATAACATAACATATGTATGTTTGTATGTTTCAGGTTGTTCATGCACACAGGCCACACTTCATGGCTTTACACTGTCAAGAGTTTGGTGGAAAAAACTATGAAGCTTCCATGTCTCATGTGGACAAGTTTGTGAAGTAAGTAATTGGAAAGGAGCCTGTTCATTTTAGCATATGTTTGGAAGATGTAACAAATATTCTGGATAAATTCTTAAATAAACTCTAGTTTAGCCACAAGGTTGGATGAAAGAATTACTGGTAAAATTCTGTGTCATTCCAGAAGACAGATTAGACTTTCATGGTAGTCCTCTCTAGCTTTAAAAATCTTTTGAATCTGTGATTCATAGAATCATAGAAAATTAAAGTTGGAAAAGACCTCAGGCCATCAAGTCCAACTCTTTCTCAAAGCAGCACCATCCCCAAATAGATCATTTCAGCCAAGGCTTTGTCTAACTCTGGTCTTAAAAATCTCCAAGGATGGAGAACCCACAACCTCTCTGGGTAACCTGTTCTGTTTTACTGCCCTCCTAGCAAGAACATTTTTCCTAATGTCTGACCTAAACTTCCCTTGCTGCTACTTAAGACCGTTGCTCCTTGTTCTGTTATCTGCCACCAGTGAGAACAGCCTCGTTCCATCCTCTTTGGAACCACCCTTCAGGTAGCGGAAGGCTGCTCTCAGTCCCCTCTCGGTCTTTTCTTCTCTGGATTAAATAAGCCCAGTTCCCCCAGCCTCTCATAAATCATGTCCCCCAGCTCCCTCACCAGTTTTGTTGCCCGCCACTGGTCTGTCTCCAAGTTGTCCACATCGTTTCTGTAGTGGGGGACCAAAAACTGAACACAGTACTCCAGATGTGGCCTCACCAGTGCTGAATAGAGGGCAATAATCACTTCCCTTCATCTGTTAGCAACACACCTACCAATACAGCTCAGTATGCCATTAACCTTCTTGGCAACAAGGGCACACTGCTGGCTTATATTCAGCTTATGATCTGCTGTAACCCCCAGGTCCTTTTCTGCAGAGCTGCTGCCCAGCCAGTCAGCCCCCAGCCTGTACTGGGTGGCCTGTACTGGTGCATGGGATTCTTACAAGGTATTAAATACATTGCTCCCATTGACTTAATCTCATGGACCTGCTGCAAATTTTTATAAGACTTCTATGAATAAAGTAAGCCTATTGTGCTTAGAAGTAAGAGAGCATACATGGTTACAACAGCACACTACTGAATTTTGAAGTAAATGAAGTATTAAAATTTGGTCATTAGATAATATTGTTTTTGCACAGCAAATTCATTGATGACAGTATAATTTTACTGTACCACTGTCTAGACTGGAGCAGGCAGTTATTTTGGGCAGAAGGCCGCTTAGTGAGTTTTGGCAAGCCATCGAGGGCTGCATGACAGGCAGCCAGGGGCAGATAACTATTAATTTTCTAAATTTTTTAGGGGCCTCGCGGGCCAGATAGAATGGCCTGGTGGGCCGCATCTGGCCCACGGGCTGTGTTTTGCCCACCCTTGGTCTAGACAGACATAGCAATTATAATATCAAACAATATGTATGTGTAACTATGTTTGCATGATTATTTCACACCACATTTGCAGCAACATTGCTAGTTTTAACCTTGTTTTTCATTCAGGGTTAAAGGTACAGGAATTTAATTAATATTCATCTGTATGATCCTGTGGCATTAAGACAGATAGTAACAGCTGCGGTACAATCCTGAGCAGCAGCGGTTCCCAACTTTACTTATTAAAATAAGTAAAAGGTACATTTTTCCACACTTTCAGTTGGCAAACAAGGTACTACATGTAAAATATCTGACATCTGAAAATGTAGTCCCTCCAGAATTTACATGACTACTTGTCTTAAGTTGAAAAATACCTGTTTCTATATTGTCGTTAGTTCCTACATTTACAAAAAAGGAAGTAATAGAGACTATTTCAAGATGACAGCAAAAGATAATTTAGTCATCTTGGGCAATTGTTAAATTTTTAAAAGGTGATCACTCTAAAAATTAAGCAGTTCTTTTACCTGTTTTCATATGGTCCTAAATTGTTTGGAGTAAACAATATGAACTCTTGGGGATAAAGTTAACTTGAGTGGCTTGTGGCCTTGGAAAGCCAGTAGATATGAAACGATGCAAAAAGAAGGATGTAAGAAGCGAGAAAATTGGAGACTGTGAATTAAACTATAAATATTGTACTGCAATATTGTAAACTATAAGTATAAGTACTGCAAGGTAAAAAGTTAAGGTTTTCAAATTGCTGAGCAGTTTAACAGCAGATGTAATTCTTTTTCATCTCATAATCTTTAGATAATTTGTTAGGTTGAAGTATTAATTGTAACAAGCATTATCTCTAACAGGAGATCTTACCCTCATTTTAGGCATTAGTGTTTAGCCAGTTTTTATTGGTGCACTAGCTTTAAAAAGTTTTCTGTGAATTAGATAATTTATTATAAAAATGATTCTGTGATTAGTTCTTTTAAATACAGGCCTGAAAATTGAACTTATGTTGTGAAGGCTCTGTGTGCTCATTTAGGTCCCAATCTCACCTGAAGAAATTAAGGATGGTTTAAACCAATAAGACGGATATTTGATTATTTGTGTTTTCTGGCATTTTAATTTCCTTTGCAGTGATGTAGTGCACCAGAGGGTGAAATGAGCTGGCTAAAAAATTTCAGAAACCTTAATATTTGAGTACCCTGAGTCATAGAAATGAACACCTGGTTAAGCCAGAGGTGTCAAACAGGGCCCGCGGACTGGATTTTGGCTCTCGGAGCCATTCCATTTGGCCCATTGGGCAACTAGTGGGCCATGGAGTTGAGGCATGGCCAGTGGGATGCTGTTGCTAGTATCTTGGGTCCCGTGGCCCTGGTGGACACAGGTCTTAGTAGACATAGCCCTTTGTCACCCTGTTGGCAAGTTGTCTGGCCTGTGGCTGCTGCTGCTGCCTGGCCTATTGCTGCCACTGCTGCCACAGTCTGGATCCGCAGCCTGGATCTGCTTTGCAAGGAGGTCCCGTTGTCCAGATCCAGCCTGGGGCCCAGGGTGAGTTTGACAGTCCTGGGTTAAGCCCTTTTCCTAAGTGTAGAAAGAAAACATATCATACATTTATTTAGAAATTTTTTTTTTACAGACCAATACTTGTATTTACACTTATTGGAGTAATTTTGCTTAGTAGCCTTGTTTGCAAATATTATTTTTCTCTCTTTACACTTAATGCAGTTTTTGTGGTAACTTGTCAGTATGCTGAAACAAAATTAATACATCACCTAATTTACTGTTGAAATATTTCTCTTCCAAGAAAGGACCATAAATTCCAGTTCTTTAAATATAGCCATAGCGAATTATTTTAAGAAACAAGTGACTTTTGTAACCACAGTGTTCAATACTTGATTTGCTAATAAAACCTGAGCCAGCTGATGTAAATATTCAAATTGCATCAATGTGCCAAATTTTAAGTGAATAATAGCTTATGCTGTTTTAAAATAGAATATGGCCACTGTTCCTTGTAAGTAGTCAAACAGTGCCCTCTGCTGTTGTTGCTCATCAGTGGTTAACTTAAAATGCTATTAAAATGTCTACCTTGTTCTTGGGAAACTGAATGCTTATTCTGTTGTGGAAAACCTGTATTCCTTTCCTTTTTCTGTTGAGGCCAATATTATACTTTGGGGCATTTGCAATAAGAAATGTAATTGGAACCAGCAATCGCTTTAGGACTATAAATCATCAAAATGCGAATTTGTGCCTATGGATTTTGAGACCTGTGACATATTTTCCCACCCCTTGACTATTTAGAGTTATGTAGCCTGCAAGAGCTACTTTAATCATAAGCAGAGTAGATTCCATTCTTTGTCCTAGTTTGACAAATATATAGACCACATTCTAGACCATGGGCTAGGTTTTAAAATGACAATCATGAAAGTGGAGATCTTCTATCCCTTTTATTCGGAGTAATTTTTCAGAACCCTGTCTTTTGATTGTTATGGAGGGCAAGGGGCTGCCTGCTTTGTCACTCTTTGAGTGTGTATGACCTGAAGTTTTACTACCTGAAGCAAGCAAGGGGCTAGGGTGAAGTTAATTGTCAGGTGACACAGTTTTGGCTTTATTTCACTGACTAGCACTTTACTACTTGGTGCTTTGAAAATTATTTCCAACTATTACTTGAAAGTACACCTCCCCTGCTAGACTTAAGGGAAATGGGTAGGCAAAGGTTATAGCTGCTAAATGGGAATAGACTTTCATCTGCAGAGCTCTGATGGAATAGCAGTTCGTACTCTCCTCTTGCTAGATCAGAATTCTTCAAAGTACTCTTGACTGGTGCCTTCTCCTTTAAAAGTCTCCTCACAGAGCACTTTAAGATCACCATTTACAGGGCTACCAAGTCATACCTGCTAAGTTTTATTCAGCTCCATGCATGACATGTCTTGACAAAGAAAAATAATCTGTGATCATTGTAGGATAAACCTGTTCCTTATGCACCTAATTTCTTGAGGTAGTTGATTAGAACAGGGCAGTAGAGAATGTTGGAAGAGTGACTGGGAGCAAGAGTTTACAAGGAGTCGGAGACTGCCAGGACTTGTTAGAGGAGGGAGTCTAAAATGAAAGATTGCTGCAAGCATGAAATGATCTGTTGGGACAGTAATAGAATCTAGAGCAACTCACAGGCCTCACTGGGTATGCTGAGCTCTACTGAAGATTTGCCCACTAGTATAGTTACAAATCAGCGTTAAAACCATTTGGTACATCTTCACTACTCTGAGTTTTACCTTATGAGCCAGTCAGCCTTTACCCAAGCCATCCAAGTATTTTTACTCTGCAGTCAGATGTACTGGTCGGGATCTTTGCAGACAGTGTCTTCCAGAGACTGGGAACCTGGAACTCAGAGTTTAAAGTCCACTAGGCGGGCATATCAAGTTCTCAAAAAACTTTGATTTTTTGAAGTTACTTTTCACTCCTGATCTCCAGACAATTTGGAAATCACTTTAAAATAGTGTGGCTTATGTGTTTGATGATATCGATCCAGAACATATTTTGGTGGCAACACCATTAAATTGCCAGTTGTCACTCCTTTTTTGACAATTTTGACAGGAAAACCAAGGACTGAATTAGTATGGAGATTGAAGTACCCTCTCTTCCTTCTGATTAGAATTAAAGCATGTTGATATAGCGGTGTGATAGAGTTTGAACTGCAGCTATTTGTGCTGTACCAGTTCTGTTCTTCAGTCTCTGAGGCTTTCAGTCTGACATCTTTCATAAGCCTTGAAAGCCTTTAAAATGTTCATCAAAATGGGAAGCAGCTTAGTTCTTTCTTTAAGGGGTATTAGGAACATGTTGAATATAGTGACTAAGGTAGAAATATAAACATTTTCATTCCATTTATATTGTCGTTCTTTTATTTATGTCTTTCAGAGAATTATTATCAAGTGATGCAATGAAAGACTATAACAGAGCCCGGGTTTACCTGGATGAGAACTACAAATCGCAAGAACATTTTACGGTAAATTTCCCTCTTTCAGGAGACTGATACTCCCTTGAATGTGAACTTGATTATTTATTTATTTTTAATCCTGGTTATTGGATTGGTCTGAGTGTCTATAGTGATCAGGAGGATTATATCTTTACTAAACGTACCGTATGTGGTGGGAGAAGTACACATTAATAGATGCAGTTCCTGTAAATGATCAAAGTGTTAGTAGCATGCCAGAATTGGTGAAAGGTAAGTTTCTGCATTTTTTGTGCTCGTCGTTCTCATTAGCAATTATCTCTCCATTCAAGAGAATGCCAGCAGGCTACATGCTGGGATGGCGCCAGATTTGGAACTTGATTAACTTTGAAGAAATGTTGGCAATCTTTAGATATTTTTGTCATGATCTTTTAAAGTCTGACTCGGTCTCACTGAAGTTATAAATGTGAAGGGAAAAATCAGTGTACAGATGTCCACTGATATGCAGGTGACATTTAGGTCAATATGAAAATGTGACTCAGCCTTAGGAGAACTTACCTTTCTACTTGTGAACAAAGTGATAATATTGTTACAGCCTAAAGTTATACACTAAATAAACCGTTTGCTGCCATGTTACATTATGATGTACTGCTAAACTGTTTTACTGTATGGAGCAGAACTACTGCATTAATTTACCCCAGGGCTATCCAAATCTTGGCCTGCAAGGGGCTAACATGCAGCCTGGGAGCTCCTGCAGCTGCTGCTCTGGCAGCTGAAATCTCTGGGTTCCTCCTCTCTCTTCCGGCTTTTGCTTGCTTCCCCATCATTCCTGGGGATAAGGCAGCATGGTGGGAGGGGGCCAGAGAGGGGTTTGTGTTATCTGTACTGTGAATGAAGCCTGTAAGAAGGGACGTGGGCTGCGCACGTGGCCAGGAGAGGAACTGGGCTGCTCAAACTGGATGCTTTGGGGGGTGAGGGGCTACCTGCAAAGGATGCCAGAAGGACTGCCTCAGGGTTGCGCAGCCCATGCTTTATGTAGCCTCAGGGCCTGAGGGCATGTGGCCTCTGCCACCCGGAAGTTGGACTACCTTCATTTACAGGTTTAATTGATGACACAGATGAGAATTTCCCAACTGTCAAGGCTTTGTTTTTCCATGTTTCCCTTTTTACCCGATAATAACAATAATATTTTGCCAACAATAATATCTTGTTCTTACGTTATTTTGAAAGATCTTGGGTGCATAAGATTTGCAAACTGTTTGTCGGTAAATAATGAATTCTATGTGCATTTCTACAGAACAAGTCATATTAGAGTCTCTTCTGTTATAGTTGAAATAACTTAGGAAAGGATTTGTCTATCAAGATGCTTATGTGCCAGAATCTCAATATTAGAGCATGTAATTAGGAGCTGGATCCCCCAACATTTTTTCCTTTTCACCCAAACTCATATGTCCAGTAGATGCTAATTCTTCTCTGCTAGGCCTGTAGCTGTTTTGCTCCTTCCCAATGCAGCAGTAATGTTTCCTCTCACATATTGTGTCTGCTGTTGCCATCCAGCAGTAGCCCCAAAGATTCTTCTTCTCTAGTGTACTTGTTCCCTAACTTCTTCCCATACAAGTAGCCTAGTTTTACAGGGTAGAAAGAGATGCCGTCCTTTATGCCACCATAAAAAGTTTCTCTAGCACCACAGAGTGACAGCAAAAAGACATCCATCCATACCTTTTTATTGTATAATGGTGTGGCCACAACCAAAAGTAATAAGAAATTGCACCAACTAATTGCAGTGGATATCTGTCTGCTTAGGGTGGGAGAGCAAAGGCAGCCTAGAGATGTCTGCACTCTCCTGCCACTCTAGACAGGCACTCGCTGGACTTGAGGAGCCCAGGCCTACACGCTCTGGAATTCCTCCTGTACAGGATCGGGCCCCTTGGTCTTGGAACTCCTGTCCAGCTTTCCCCACTTCCAGAGACACGCCACCCAGGACATCTCCAGGGCATGTTTCTGCAAGCAGGGAAAGTTGAGCTTCTCCATTATCCAGAGATATGACCCTTAGGTTTCTGGGCTGCATCTCCACAAGTGACAAAAGCCAAGCTGACTGGTAGCCACAGTGCCAGGACTGTGTACTGCACTGGAGTGTCCTGGCTTTCTCTGATCCCAGAAACACATTCCTGCAAGTAGAGAGCCCCAACTTTCCTGCTTTCACAGACACGTCCCCAGCAACCTTTTGGATCCTAGAAATTGCTGGGGATACATCTCTGAAAGTAGGGAATACACCACTTGGCCTGCAAGATCAGTGGGCAAGACCATGGTTAATGTGCCAAGACATATCCCAGCACCACTGATCCACTTCATTTGGCAATTCTTGTTTCTAGCTCTAGAAACTGTTCTATCCTTGATGGACATATCCTTCTTCTTTATGGTTTCTCCAGAGGGCAGTCTCAAGGAAATCCTCCTCTTTTTCAGCAAGCTATCTAGCATTAAGCTAAATTGTGTCTTGCTTTTCTCTGGGCTGTTGAAGTGTGTTATACTTTCCTTTGTACTTCTGTGTTGATAGTTGAGAAGTACATGCTGTTTTATCCTTTCAGTGGATAATGTCAGTGTATTCAGTAGACTTATGGAGTTAAATGATTTAATCCCATTCTTTCTTGCACAAAAACTGTCCTGCTGAATAGCAACTTTTATAACCAGTGGTTGCTTGCAACCCAATCTCTGCTTCAGGCCATTGAAACCTACTGTGGGTCACATATCTTCTCTTGAGCCACCTGCTGCTGTGTCTACCACCCACCTCCCATCTCTACCACCTGCGCCATGCACCACTGGTTCTGGTCCTCAATGGCACAGAGGGAAGGCAAAGTCAGTTTGGAGAGAGTAAGCAGTGTCTGTTGTACAGGGTGAGAGAGGGAAGCAGAGAAGGCTGCAAAAGAGCTTGCTAGCATGACACAGGGCAGAGAAGGAGGCACACTGAGGTGAACTGCATTTCACTACTCCCCCATGCTACCACATCGGAGCTATGCTGACCACTGGCATAGAGTGTTCTCCTAATATGGAAACCAGCCACAAAAATATTCCACAAATAGTTGTAATGTTTTTTGGCCATTTTCCATCATATCTTACATTGAACATGTGACAGGGTGTCCCCACCATGCAATGCCCAATGCCAGCTGCTTGGAGGGGCTTGATTGATAGCTCCCTCCATGTCAGCAGACTGATAGGCATATGTGGAGCCCTCAATGAACCTGCACACTGCTGTTTGTAGGGTGCCAGTCAAGAGGAGTTCATTAGTTTTCATATACAGGCTATACACTGGGCCAGCGTGCCAGGTCTCAGAGAGCTTTGCCCCCCCCCCCCCCCCCATGATCTAACTTGGCGCTTCCCTTGCACTATAGCTCCGATGGTGTTTAAAGGAGCGATGCATGCTTTGGTGCTGGGTTATGGGAAGCTGGAGCTCACTATAACCCAGCACCAGAATCTGCTTTGCCAGCCCCTGCTGGAGCTTCAGGGCAAGTAAAGCAACCAGGGTGGATTTTGGGGAGCTGCAGGGCTCACTAAAATCTGCCAGGCTCCCTTGGAGTTGAAGAGCAAGACACTTGACATACCTAGGCCATGGAGTTTCCATGATCCTGTCATTTCTATGCACTGGGACCTTTAAAAACTATATCATTGTACAGGTAGATCCTGGAATAGGGGAACCTCTCCTCAATCTTGGGGTCCTGGTGTACTAGGACCTTAACCCCCAAGAAAACAACTGTGCAATTGAGCTGTACATAAGGTTTTTTGCCATCCTGGGAGAAGGGGCTCTAGGACCAGACCCAGTTTTGAGATCACACCAGTCTTAGAATGACCCCCATGTGTTCCAGGGCTGAGGACAATGATGCAGGGGGAGCTAAGAATCATGATCCTGGTTCAGGCTGCATTAGTAAGTAATAATGGTGGGACTGGGATCTGATCCCTGATCCCAAAATTGCACGTTCTGCCATTCAGTTCCATTGTGCCATTAAATAACTATGTACCAGGGGCCCTGGGCTTTTTTCTTGCAGAAAGTGGCAAATCCATTTAATCACAGCAGTAGGTTCTCTTGCATTTTCCAGACATCAAAAGTGCAGTGTCCTGCCATCAGGCAAAAGATTAAACCCTCTCTTTAGATTGGTTAATGTTTGCTGTTTGGGTCATGTGAATGCTGGACCTATACCTCGTAGATTCACTATCTGCCATGTAACTCAGTCAGGGGTTGTAGAACATATAAACTTTAGACCAGTGGTCTCCAAAGTGGGGTGCATGCACCCCAGGGGGTGCACAAGACGATCCATTGGGGTGCGGGAAGAAAATATTAGAACTTCTATTTATATTCATTTTTTAACTAAAAAAAATAAGAAAGAAATTAAGCTTTACTAATATTTAATGTATGGATTGACACTGGCGCCCTCACTCGGTCCGTATGTCAGATGGTCATGTGTCACATACGGTACACGAGGTATCCTGAGGGAAGAGTGGGAGTTCCATACCGTGGAGGGGTTGACAGTGGCGCCCTCACTCGTTCGTTCACTTTCAGCTTATTGCGACATATATTGGGGGTGCGTGTTCAAAAATTTTTTACTGATGGGGTGCGCGATCAAAAAAGTCTGGAGACCACTGCTTTAGATGGCAAAGAATGTGAAGAGAGGCTTTTTTTTTTAATAAAAGCCTTATAAACCAGTGCTAGAAGTCTGGGTAATAGCCAGAGGTATTGGAAATTCGCATTGAAGAGAAGAAATATGGTATTATTAGCATCACTGAGACCCCTCTGTACCGTGAGTAAAAAACAAAAGAATACTTAATCAGGAATTACTTCAGTCTGGAAAATGTCTACTTGAAGTCTTATGTACATAGTAATAAAACATAATTTGCAAATTTTAGAAATTCAAATGATCATTTTCTGGCACAAAAGTTAATGTATCCAGTATGATGTAACTTTTTATTATAACTCATTAACAGTGGGCTGGAAATTGGTATTTGTTTAGGGACCAGGGATTATAGCTTATCTAAGTGCAAAATTTTCAAAGAGCAATCAGTTAAATACCATATCTAGTGAGTCAAAGATTAGTAAATTGAAGATTCTGTATATGGACAATTTATGGAAATATGAATGCTGGAATATGGAAAATGTATTATAATTGTCCATGTACAGAATATCTCATTAAGGGAAAGCTGTCTTAAATTAATCATCCTCATATTTATCCCCTCCACCCATCACAGGAGTGGGGAAAGCAGTGGCAGGGGGCAAATGGTAGAGTAGATGGTGGGAGGCAGTCGGGGTGGGGTGCAGGCAGTGGGGGAGTCAGTTGCCTTTGCCCCCACCACACCTTGCTCTCTGCCTCCTGTCCCTCCTACCACTTGCCATCCCCTTGCCCCACCCGGTGTGTGCCCCAGCACCTGCTTCCCTAATGCTTTCCACCCCCATGCCTGCTCCCCAGCCCTGCCTGCCCCCTCTGCTGCCTGCCCCCCCCCACCTACCCTCCAGCACCAGCAGGGCTCCAGCCCTGTTGCAACCTGGGGCACACAGCAGTTGGCTGCTCTGGCCCTAGCCTGTCTATGTGCCAGCAGCTCTGGCCTTGCCCCCTGATCCAGAGCCAGGACTGGAGCTGCTGGCACTGCTAATACTGCTATGGGGTGAGGGTGGGACCCAAACACCCATGTGTTCCATGTCCTGGGCTGCAGTGAGGCTGGAGCCCTGCTGGAACAGCAGGCAAGTGGCAGGGAGGCAGAGGTAGCTGGGGGAAGCAGGGGGGAGATGGGCACGGGCTATGGCTCTGACCCTAACCCCAGGTTGGGGTTGGAGTCAGAGCCATAGTAGCCACCTGCTACTTGTATTTGATTCCAAGACGGGGGGGGGCTCCCCCCCACCATGTTAAACAGAAAAAATATTTTGTCTTGAATTTGAGTAACTGGTGATATGTATATTTGATGCTTTAGAAGGGCTAGTTTCCCAAAGGAGAGATAAATTTTGAATTAAATTATTAACAAGAAAAATTTGGACAGAACAGTGAGATATAAAATGCAAAGCATATTTAAGAATGGTTTACTAGAGGGCTAGAAAGCCACCATTCCATAATTGTGAATGTGGACAAATGTTCAAGATGTATTTCTGTTCTCTGTTTTGGGGGAAGAAAATAGGATGCTCACTTTGCATCAAACTGGGTATATATACACATGTGCTTTACTGCAGTTGACTAATTGGCTCCAGAGTAAAACCTCACTGTCTACACGTGTGCAACTTGCTTCCATTCAGCCCAGGCAGCAGGGGTGGGAGAACAATCCCTGACCCCAGGAGCTGGTTGCTGCCAGAGCCAGCTCCAATTGGGGAGCCAGAGCAGGGACAGACAATATCCCCTTGCCACTGCAGCAGGTAGTTCCAGTCCCTGGGGGAGACTGGAGCCAGGGGCTGGGACATTGCCCTCTGCCCCTGGCAGCTCCATTCACAGAGCCAGGGCAGGAACAGGGGGGCCTCCAGCTCCAACCAGGAGCTGCCTTCTTCAGCGGCAAGGGGACATTGTCCTTGTCTGGGGTCCATGATTGGAAACGGCCCTGGCAGCAGACAACTGCCAGGAGCAATGTGACAGCCCCCTGGCTCCAATTTTGGCTCCAACATTGTCCCTGACCAGCTCTGCAATCAGAGCAGGAGCTGGGCAGCAGACAGCTCCCAGGAGATGGGACAGCTGCCCCCAACCCCCAGATCCCCAGCCTGACACTAGTGCCCACTGCCTGCCCAGGACTGGTACCCAGGAGAGCCTAGATCTGGCTGCCATGTAGTAGCAGAAATATCCGTGCCCTGAACTGCTCCTGTCAGAAGCAAATTTGTTTTCAATGGGTGCATGTGTAGACGTGCATTCAGAGCAAGCTGAGGTGCATCTACATGTGTAAGCTTTCTGCACATTAATTGCATATATAGATGTTCCCAGCTTTTACTGTAGTGTTTAAATACTTTCAGTTTCTGCACTGAACACATTTGGGAAGTGAGATTTCAACTACTAAGTTGTGTCCATTTAGGGTAAAGTTTTAGTCTCATCTTCAGTGCAGTTTGGAAGAACTTGCAAGACATTATGCATCTTCACAATTCCTTTTTAATTCTTTTTCTAATTGCAGAGGTCTTTAGTGTGTGTGTGTGTGTGTGTGTTACATTCCTTCTAAATCATAGAATTAGCAATAAATGTGGTCATTACTAAGTATACATGTGACCTCTTTTCATATTTTTACTTTAAAAATTCATTATGTAGGTTTACAATGAATAAACAAAACAAAATTAAACAACCCTGCTTTTTCAGAACTACAAAAGCCTGAATGCTAACCGTTCTCCTGACCTTTACTTTTATTGTTGTAATATCCCCTTTCCTACAGTTTTGGCAGTATAGCCTCTATGATGCTTTCTTTGGCCTGGTTCCTGCAAAGCTAATCCTGATTTTGATGCATGCTGTTGTACAGCCAGGCTGCCTTGGGACAATGATAAAGTGGTTGACAACATTTTTTGGATAATGAGGACTCTCAAAATATTCCTCTTTCGTTGCCAGTTATATGAAATGTACCTTGCTTGCAGACGTTGGATATCCACACAGTAATGTTTAGAGTAGGGGTGGCACGCAGCAGATCAGGGAAGGGGCAAAGTGTAGATAGAGTGTAGAGGGAGTAGAAAACAGAGCAGCAGACTGAGTAATTGAAAGGGATCAGACAGGGAGGGTGTGACTTAATGGCTTAACTTGTGGCATGCCTGCCAGAAAAATTGGCCCCCACCAGTTTAAAGTAGGGTGTCAAACTTATCCAGCTGCATGGGCCTGTCTGGGGTGTGCTGAAGCCAGCAAGCCTGTGCTGGCCCCCTCTGCTGATGTACCCCACTCTGAGGCTCGCTCTGCATGTGATGTGGGGGACCAGCATAATATATGCACTGCACAGGGCGCCCTGCCAGACCAGCCCTCTGCGCTGACTCATGGGGCAGTCCAGGTTGGGCCCAGGCCACCCATGTGCTTCTGGGTCTGGTGAAGCATCTCATGCTGGTCCCCTGTACCACATGCAGTGTGAGCCCCAGAGTGAGGCTTGGCTCATGCTGCATGCAGCACACGAGGCTGGCCAAGCTGAGCACCTGGCCAGACTGGCCCTGTGTGTTGGCTCTGGGGCAGGCCAATCTGGACCAGCCCTGGAGCCATCACTCGGGGTCAGTCTGGTATGGGTGCCACATGTAGTGCGCACCTCAGAGTGACACCCTGTCCTGTGTGTGGCGTCCATGCCATTGGGTCCAGTCTGCGTGCTGGATCAGTTCCATATGCTGCATGTACTCCACAGGTTCATAGGAAACCCCCCATGCCAGATTATGGGGCTCCACAAGCCAGATCCAGCTCATGGGCTGCACATATGACACCCCTGGTTTAGACTAGACAGTGTTCTGAAAGTGATATCAAAGAAGCTCTTGGGAATGACAGAATAAGGATCTATAATAATTATATGGTAAACAGTCAATATTGTTCATCTTAGATGCAAACAGTTTAAGTGTAGGCATTATGTCATCTATGCCCACACTTGCCAGAATGGTGAGGGCTTTTTGTTTGTATCAGCCAATGATATCCACATTGTGCTGAAATTAATTCAGCTCAAAATATGTTTTACAGTATCACAGTGTTCTAAGAGGTTACAGACCCATTATTTAGCCTGGAAGAATCTGATGAATGGGGCTATCATTTCTGCAACTCAGAAATGGCCTCTTACTACTTTCAGTCAGCAGATGCAGCAAGTGGTCCCCAGAAACAAAAATGTAAAGAGATGAGAGACAGCTTTTGGTAATGGTTACTTATTGAGATGTAGGGAACTGCTGTGCAGCTTTTCATTCCCTGCTAGAATAGAGCCTTTTGACTAAAATTTCACAAGACACTGCAACAATAGTATAAAGTTGAAAGCAGCTGTGTCACATTTCAAAGATGCACAGTTTTATAAAATTAAAAAATGATTTGAAGATTAATCTCTTGGCAAAAGGCAGCATACAAGCTGCTACATTAGGGCTAATGCGTGTCATATTTGAGAAGATGATAGTGTCAGAGTTAAGAGCACCCACCAATTATGAATGAGGTTTGTAGGTGACAACTACTGCAGTTGTAAAGATGGCTTTCCAGAAGTTTCAAATAAGATAAACAGTCTGCATCAATATTAATGCACTTTTTACAATAATGACATCATATAAAATATTATGGCATTCTTGATTCTAAGGCCCTTATTATTTGTACTCCTCATGGGATAACTATGCAATTTAAAATGTACTTTGTGGAATACACTTCTGGATTATACTTTTTATGTACTGAGGATTCACCTAGTCCCTGCTGATAATAACTGATTGCATTTTAATTGGTCTGTTCCAGTGCAGGCAGGCCTCTTTCCCTCTCCACACTGCAGAGGAAGTAATTTTTGGAAACTCTTCTTGTTTCTTGTTTTATGCTGAAATAAATAAATCAGACTCCTTAAATACAGGGAAAGTACATTAGCAAAAAGTAAGGTAAATACATTGAAAAGAATAATACTTTCTACTTCTATGTCTCTTTCTTTCAAGGTTCAGGCTTTTTATGAAGATGAAGAATTATTGCAGTGAAACATGTCTTAATCAACCACTCATGAAACTGACAAAAATGGATTATTTATTACAGAGGTGGCTTCCTAACGGAGGAGGGAGAAGATCGTATTTAACACTTTCTGGGCTACTTGAAGACATAGGCTTTTTTAAAGCAGTTTTTACTATCTTCATTTTACAGATGAGGAAGCCAAGACTGTGAAGTTGTGACTGGCTGAAGGCCACCAGAACTTTAGTGGCAGAATCAGGGCACAAGCCAAGGTCTCTTGATTTCTAGGTCACTGGCAGCACAAAGGGAGAAAGAAAAGTCCTGTGGTTAAGACTCTTGACTGGTATTTGTGCCCCTTGGTTGAGGTCCATGCTCAGCAGTAGGAGAATGAATTAGAACTCCACAACTGGCTCGGTTTTGAAGATAAGGGCTGGAACAAGTTTATGGAGGAGATGGGATTGGTCTGGACTATAGGGATATTTCCTTTGTTTTTCCAGGGTATGGTCCTCTTCCTTGGCTCTCTCCAATGTGGTTTAGTGCACTACTATTTGTCCTTGTAGGGCAGCAGATTGATAGTGCTCTCTGCTTTACCTGTGGCAAGTTAAGAGTGTTCTTGATGTTTTCAGGCACTAGGCCTAGAGGTGCACCGATACATCAGTCCAATACCGGATTGGCTTCAATATAAACCAGATGGGACAACTGACAATTGACGCCCAGGAAAAAGCCAACCTATTAAATAGGTACTTTGCGTTGGTCTTTCATCAGTCCCATGGGACACCCATGCCGGCTATGGGACATGCAGATCCGGGTGAGGGAGATCCCCTGCCCTCCAGCAATGCTGACCTCATAAAGGAACACTTCGAGAGGCTGGATACCTTCAAGTCAGCTGCCCCTGACAATCTACAACCCGGGGTACTCAAGGAGCTGGTGAGTATCATAGCCCAGCCTCTGGCATAGAATTTTGAGACCTCCTGGCGCTCTGGTGAAGTGCCCGAAGACTGGAAGAAGGTCAATATGGTGCCTGTCTTCAAAAAAGGGAGGAGAGTGGATCTGGCAAACTATAGGCCCATCAGCCTGACTTCTATCCCAGGGCAGATCTTAGAAAAGTTTATTAAAGAGGCCATCCTTAATGCAGGTAGGTCTTGCTTGACCAATCTCATTTCCTTCTACAACCAAGTGACCTATGACCTGGACAAGGGAGAAAAGATTGTCATATATCTTGACTTCAAAAAAGGCTTTGATCTGGTATCCCATGATCAACTCTTGGCAAAACTGGCAACTGTGGCCTTGGGTCCACCACATTCCACTGGCTGGGGAATTGGCTCCATGGTCTGACCCAGAGGTTAGTAATTGTCGGAAGTCAATCATTGTGTCCTGTGACCGGTGGGGTCCCCCAAGGTTCCCACAGGTCACAGGGCCCCTATTGTTCAACATCTTCACTAATGATGTGGACATTGGAGTCAGAAGCGGACTGGCCAAGTTCACCGATGACACCAAACTATGGGGCAAAGGATCCACACCAGAAGATGGGGGCAATCCAGGATGATCTGGACAGGCTCAGAAAATGGGCAGACGAGAACCTGATGGTGCTTAACACTGAAAAATGCAAGGTTCTCCACCTTGGGAGGAAAAACCTGCTGCATCCTTATAGGCTTGGCAGAGATACAGTGGCTAGCACTATGGAAGAAAGAGACTTGGGGGTCATCATTGATCACAAGATGAACATGAGCCTTCAATGCAATGCTGCGGCTAGTAAAGTGACTGAAATGCTGGCTTGCATCCATAGATGCTTCTCAAGCAAATCCTGGGACGTCATTCTCCTCTTGTACTCGGCCTTGGTGAGGCCGCAGCTGGAGTACTGCGTCCAGGTTTGGGCTCCGCAATTCAAAAAGGATGTGGAGAAGCTTGAGAGAGTCCATAGAAGATCCACGCACATAATCAGAGGTCAGGAAAGCAGACCTTACGACGACAGGCTGAAAGCCATGGGGCTCTAGCCTGGAAAAGCACAGGCTCAGGGGTGATCTGATGGCCACCTGTAAGTTTATCAGGGGTGACCACCAGTATCTGGGGAAATGTTTGTTCACCAGAGCGCCCAAAGGGATGATGAGGTCAAACAGTTATAAACTACTGCAAGACCATTTCAGGCTGGACATAAGGAAGAATTTCTTAACTGTCCAAGCCCCCAAGGTCTAGGATAGCCTGCCATCGGAGGTGGTTCAAGCACCTACATTGAACACCTTCAAGAGCAAATTGGATGCTTATCTTGCTGGGATCCTATGACCCCAGCTGACTTCCTGCCCCAAAGAAAATTGACTATATTGGAAATTGGTCTGATGTGGCCGATAAATGTCCGTGTATGCACACAGCCACAGCACAGCACTTGGGCAGTGAGGAGCGGAGCCCAGCAGCATGCAGCTGCTAAATCTGTTGTGGTGAAAAGGGAGGGGGGAAGGAAGGGGCATGGGGGGGCAGATCAGTGCTCCCCGCAGTGAGGGAGGGAGTGAGGATGGGGCTGGGGTAGGTACTGCCCAACTCGGGTGGGGGCAAGATAGAGGTGTGGCATGTCTGGGGGATGTGCAGCTTTCGCTGCTGTGCACTGCTCAGCTGGTGGCTTCTGCCACTCCTGCTGTTTGTTCGGGAGGGCTTGTGCCCCCAGATCTGTGTGGGGCAGGTAGGTGGGCTGCAGCTGTGTGCTGGGACCAGGAGCTGCGCTGAGATGCAGGCGGCAGTGGTGCTAGGAGGTGGCTACAGTGAAATTTGGGGTGGCTGTAGCCCCCCCCATAGGCCCCTCCCAGTGCTGCTGCCATCCTCCCTACGGGCAGGGCTGTTATCTGCCTGGCCTGCCCAGCGCAGATCTGGGGGCACCCCCCCCCCCCCCAAGCCCTCCTGAACGAGCAGCAGAAGCAGCAGCAGGAGCCCACACCTCCCGGGCAAGCAGCAGCTCCATCCCACGACTGCCCCACCCTGCCTTAGCTGGGCAGCACCTACCCTAGCTCCACTGCACTCCTTCCCTCACCGCAAGGGCCTTGATCTGCCTCCCACACCCCTCTGCCCCCCTCCCCTTTCACTACAATAGACTTACCAGCTGCACCCACCTGTATCGGAAATTGGATTGGTATTGGCTAATATGCCTCCTTAATAATCAGCTACTGGTATTGGGACCCCAAAATCTCTGTTGGTGCACCCCTAACTATGCCTGGTAGTTGTATGAGAGCGTTGTTCATGCAGTTTCAAGAACAGGGTAGATAAATACTTACATAGGATGGAAAGGGATAACCATGGGGTTAGACTTCCAGCACTACTTTTCTATGATTCTAGGTCCCTGCACTACCACAACTTTTTTGTATAAGACTTCGGGTGAGTCATTTAGTTACTTTGGCTGTTTACAGATCTGGACAAAAAAAAACAAAACAGTGCTTTATTTTCAGCTTGCTGTATCTCCACACCGAGCACAGCACATGCTCTGAAGAGGCATCGTGCTAGTTTGACCCAGCTTGTCCAATGTCTGTATAGATCATGCACTTCAGCAGGGCTTTTTGGCACTTTTATCTAATAACTGATTGAATCAACTTTAGATAAAAGCACCAAAAAGCCTCGCTGTAGTGCATGATCTATACAGACGCTGGGGAGCTGGGTCAAATTAACATACTTCCTCTTCCAGTAAAGTTCTGGCTTTCTTTCTTTCTCATGTCTGTCAGCAGCCTTTGTGCCTCAATTCCTCATCTGTAAAATGCAGTCTTAGTGTTTCTCTACCTTTCACGGGTGTTGGGTGGATAAATATGCTAACGGTTGTGAATCTTTATGGTAACAGGGGTATATGAGTACTTTGCATACATAAATGTATGCATTTCAGTGCCCCACTAGTGGATGATAAAAGATGAAAATACCTTTACCTGATGTCTTCCTCTGCAACCGTCAATTATTTTAGATAATAAAATGTAAATGAAGTTAGATAAAGCATTGAGTGCCTTTGGAAGGGAAAAGTGAGGGTGTGTATGTATGTTTTAATGATGATCCATTCATATGCACTGAGCCAACATAACTGTTTCACAGGAAGACTGCAATGACGTATAAGTGTCCTAAAAATAAAGGAGGGTAACATATATTTAATAAAGTACTTTATTTTACCTTAAAATTATGTCCTCATTACTAAGAGAATATAAAGTTAATTTTTGTTAGATTAATGATATTTGAGTAATATTTCCAGTAGAGTCTGGTTCGAATAATTGGCCATTAATTGGAAAAGGAAATTGAATTGAATTTATCTTGTACATAAATCCTGTCATAGTTATTAATGTGTCTCAGAAAATATCGGCCTGTTCCCAGAAATGAATGGAGCACGCTGATTCTTCTGAGCTTATTAGCTGTGGCAGTTTTGAGTTTTGTTAAATAAAAAAGATGATTTAAGAAGAGAGACATAATTGAATTGAATACAGAAGGAATCCAAATGTCTGATTAGTTCTGAGACCATTTTTTCTATTACACAGTTTAAGAATTTTTTTTTAAGAATGCAGATTTTTACCAGGAGGTGGAGCTAAAGCATTAGCTTGCACTGCAAATGGAGATCTCGGTGTTTATCCACATTTGAACTGACTTGTTCATTAACAAGGCCTGTAATAAATACACTATTATTGTTGGCAGGCATTTTGCAAAAACATATACTTAGACAAAAAGAAAGAAAATGAATTTTACTTGGCAGGTATGAGCAGTATGAACACAGTTCCTCTTAGTCATGGAAAGATGCCCAGAAGGAAATGCATCGGGAATCGGCTCACGCAAAAGTGTATAAAGTTTGTAATGTCTGTCTGTCTAGAGAGAGAGATAAGGCTGTGTGTGTAAGGTGTGACCCTTTTGCTTAACTGGGGCCTTAGGAATAAGTTCTATAGCCACAATGTGCATGTTATTGCGGTTTGTGTTGAATTTTCTTTTACTCATTTCCCCCATGTGTTTTTTTCCGTGTTTTTTCATGCTCTTCCATGAAATATGTGTATGTGCTTGTAGAATAATAACTATGCAAAATTTAAAATAAATGCTATAAAATATCCAGATCTGTCCTAGCTAAGTCATTGTACTGTGATTTTTTGTTTGTTTGTTTTTAGTCTGGTGAATATAAATAAAAAACTTTTCTGATACTTTGATATAAAGGTACTTCAGGTCCAGTTTGGCATGATCAGATATCCATACCAATTTCATTTTCTTTTAGTGTGAGGATCTCTTCAGGCCTAGTTTAAAGGAGATCAGAGTCTGCCCTGTCTTTATGAGTTAGGAGGCAACAGTTGAATAACTGGACCCACTACCCTCTTGTCTGCATCTAATTCTTCAGATCGTTAAGCATTTCCCTACCTTTTTGCCTTGCCACTGTGAGCCACTTGCATTCATTTCCTGCTCCTAGCTAAGAGCCGTTGCTCACCATCTCCAGTTGTCTTCCATTTTTGCAGATGGAAATCGGTGAGGTTGAAGTCTGCCTGCATGTATACTCTTGCATAGAGTGGTAAGACAAACTAGTACAGAGAGGTAAATGAAGCTCCATGCAACAAGATGTCCTGACTGTAAACACAAGGCATATATGTGTTAATAAGGGACTACTCCTGGCTGTCTGAGTTCTGGGAAGGGTTGAGGAATCTTTGAAAGGGGATCCTGGATGTAGTGGAATAGGGCATCAGAAAGCAATGAGAGTGGCTTTTGTATGTGGAAGGAGGCAGATGGAAGGAGAGTTAATTTTGCTCCTTATCTGAACCTCAGAAATAGCATCTCTCCTCTTCAATATGGAAGAGATCATGCATTTATTGGTAGTAGTAATGTTGGATTGTAATGTTTTTTTTCATTTACTTGATGTTTATTACCAAGAGCTGCTCATTTCTCTTTAGTTGCGGGGGTGAATTGTGTCTATCCTTTGTTGTCTAGGAGATTGAAACTTTTTCTCTCTTTATGCATTTTATGGTTCTATACCTCCAGATCTTAATTCTAGAATGGATATTCTGTGGTGCCAAGTCAACTGCATACTTACATGTCCAGTACTTCTAAGTGGACAAGATATCTTTTATTCTTCCTGGACTACTTAGTAGCTTCCAGTTCAGTACCAAGGCGCAATTCAAGGTGCTCTCTATATTCTGCATTATTGAGCCTTAATTGTTAGTCATACCTGTTTTGGAAATTAGTTCCTTTTCTCTCACTGTACCATCAGAACAGCTGAGATCAGCCCATATTTTTCATTTACAGTGCCTAAAAGCAAGTGTTTCTTTGTAGAAAGGTTGTGGTCAGAATTTTCTTTTTCTTTTCCATCCAACACAGAAGCTGATGGCATGGTGCTGTTTTTGGTGTGTGTTAGCATAATCATGGGTATTGTCTCTGTAAATGCTAGAAATAGAACTATTTACATTGAGATAAGTTTAAATGCTAGTGGGCTCAGTGTCTTTGATACTCTATCAAAGATGGTGTTGCATCTGCTTACCTTTGGCTCTGAGTTCACTTGTGAAAGCCAGTCTTGGTTAGTTGTGGTAGAGGTTAAAGTAGATGGAGTTCTTTGCAGAGAAGCAATCATTTATTCATACATGCAAGGTTTTGATTGTTCTTTTTTAGAAAGTCTCCAGGAAAAAAAATAAATTTCCTGTAGATTAATAAAATATTCCAGAAAACTATTAACGTGTTTTTATCACCAGACTTCATGCATCATTTTCAATCAGATGTTCCCACTTATTTTTTCATTGTTTTGGGGGCTTTTTCCCCAAAAGTGAATTAGTACAAATTCATAATAATTTGTTTTTCTCCATAGCTAGCAAGATTTTGAATTAATGTTAGAGTACTTGTAGACATAAGACACTGTATCTGTGTTTCCTTCCATTTAAAAACAAAGTTATTGAGGCATAGGGACCTACCATATTTATGGTAGAAGTGAGGTGTATGGCAGCTACTTCAATTTTCAGCTTCCCCCGCACCTCTCCCCTTCTCCCCCCACAATTGCTGATCAGCTGAGGGGCCCTGGTGGCCCTGCTGTGTGGCCGGGAGGCAAAAAAGCACCATATTTAAAACCCTGGTATTTGCCCCCCTGCCAATTGGGAGTGAACAGCAGGACCCCTCCACCAAATGGCTGGTGGGGGGCATGCAGGGAGGAATTTGCAAGATTAAAAGAGCTGCTGCACTGCCCACTTTTGCAATGAATTCAGTAGGTCCCTGGTTATTGACTTTAGTAAAGCTGTTTGAGATCTTAGGATAAAAATCACTTCATAAATGCTAGACAATAATACTGTAACATCCATTAGAAAATATTCCTTGAACTTGCTGATGCCACATTTAACATAAATATATAAACTGACTGACCATTCAGTTCATTTATTTAAATAAACTCTTATATACAGGTGGCTGTATGTAGAAATATATCGGTAGAATCATGTCTCCATAAAGTTAAACTAATCCATTGAAGTTCTATTGCTTTAAAAGATAGAGTACCTTAGTATCTGTCGTAGTGTAGATAAACTTGCTCTTGAGAATTGTTTTAGGTATTTCAGTGCAGGACATGGAGATGGATAGCCCCTTAGTTGAACTAAACTATTGTTTATTAGGACTGTGTGAAATTTTGGCAGCTGGTTCGTTTAGGAGGTGTCTTGGCCTGTTTTAGCACCTGAAACACCAAATCAGAAATGAGACAGAAGGCTCCAAAACATCTCTGAAGTGAAACAAAACTATCCAAAATGTTTTGGAGGCACCCCCCAGGAATAGTTCTTTTAGAGTGGCAGGAGGCTGGGGCTGGGTGGGGGATGAGTGATCACTCCCTCCCACCTTCCCCCTCCCCCCCTCTACCCCCCACTTGGCACCTGTCACATCATACAGATGTGCAGTGTGGCTTGGCAGGGCACTGCGTGCTGTCTGGGAGCTGGGCCTGCTGGGGCTGAGTGGTGCCAAGCCACACTGCACCTGCATGATGCTCTGATCACCACTGCTACAGCTGGTGAATGCAGGGCTTTTTTTTTCTTTTCTTTTTTTTTTTTTCCTTTAAGTGCTGGGAGGCTGGGGCTGGGCGGGGAAGCCATGGGGGCTCCCCCTGCCCAAAGAGGAAGAGCCATGGGAAACCCTGCAGCCTCTGGGCTGTATCTGCCTCTCCCTGCCTGATCCGAATCTCTGAATCAGTGCTGAAACAACGTCGAAACTCCAAAACAGATTTCGCCGAATCGAAATGAAACAGTGATCCGAAATACTGAAACAAATCACTGTCCCTCCAAAATGGCCAAATCAGAAATGGAAATGAAACATAGCCATTTTGCACAGCCCTACTATTTATTGTAGAAGATTGTAGTAGAGATCATTCCCTAGTTGATTAGCTGATTAGAACAAGCGGTTTTAGTGAACAGGCATAGTACAGCTAAACCAAAGATGTCTTTTAAGAAGGCCTTGTTCTCTAAAATAAGATTTAAAGTAATCTTTTTAAACATTTCAGACTTCATTTCCCTCTATTCACTATTCTCGTCATTTTGAGAACATTAGAAAAAATGTAAGAGCATGAGGAAAAGGTTTTACATGTTTTCTCAATATAATTTGTGGTTTTGTGTTTTGTTTTTTAATTCCATAGGTAAAACTTTTTCCATTTGTATTAGAAAGCTGAATATATATGATACTAACAAAATCACAAGATTTGTGAAAAAGCTCATTTACATCCCAAACAAAGGAACTAGTGAAAACTTTGGGAACTTGTGACAGCACAGAACAGCAAATTGCTGTTGACGCCTCGTGTATCAAGCAGTAGGCAAATGTCCTCAGCCTAATAAGTGATAATTTAAACTTACTTGTAGCAATTAAGTTAGACTTAAGAAATGTTTGATTCCATAAATTTTGAATGATAAAAAAGACATATATAGCCTTTATTTTCCATAGGGGATAAATAAGTACTTTGTCTTAATGAAATCTGCTGTATATATTTAACAAAACTATTTATTTAATTTCAGGAATAAAATGTTTTTAGAATGCACAAGAAAGGATACAAATTTGCAAATGTTATTAAAGAATACTTAAGAATTATTTCATTATCTAAAATATTATTAATCCTTCTAAAATGAAATTGTCATTATTTAATCTAGAACCCTTGTAATTTATTTTAAGTATAACTGTTCTTCTTATCATTGGTGCTACAGAAAAGTGAGGAACACTTGAGAGAAAAAATAACTATGCATGAAGCGAATGACATTACTTTGTGGAGTAGTAAAGAGGGTTAAGTGAAATGAAGGGTTTTGTATTACAGATATTAATTTGGTAGACATTTAAATTATCCAACCAGCAGTCATTTATATGGAAACATTATTTGGCTTTGAGTAAGTATGCATAATGGTCACAAAATTCAAGTTATGCACTCTCTCCTGATACTGTTTGTATTGTTTCATAAATGGTTGGTGTGAATTGAAGTATTTTCCTCCTTTTTTTAAAAAGGATTGTAAATGTGGAATCTCTAGCAGTTCCACATTATAGATATTAATAACAATAGACTTGAATATATGTTTATTTTATTTTTTTCCCTGTCAGTATACTTAACACCAAAAAGAAATCAACAGGAGTACATCAAGGTCTATTCCTTTGGGGTATATATAGTGAGGAAGGCATGTATTTTTTAATTCAGTTTCCCCCTGTACAAGAGATATTCAAATTGAGTGAAGTATTAAAAAAGTAAAAGGGGGATAGCTCAGACTGAGAGGAAAATTAAGTTTTTAATTTAAATTTATTATGAAAGCTTGCATGATGCAAAACCGAGGAAACCCTCATGGTGGCACTGTTTTTCAGTGGTTAGATTTGTTTAATTCAGTTTTTAGAATACTCTCCACTACTTTGTGGTATTTTGCCACATTTACTGACTGTCTTTGTTCATTCTAATATATTATGCTTCCATTAGACACTCCTGTTTTTTGTTAATTCTAGATAAAATCGTGTTTTACAATTTAAGCATTTTTCTAATTTTAATACTTTTATAATGAAATTCTGCTTATGAAAAGAGTTCTCTTAACAACTTTAAATCTCTCTGTAAAAACACAGAATTGGCCCTAATGGAAGTTACCCCACTGGGTGATTGTGAAAAGTGCTGTAAGTGTTTTAGTTTTTGTGACATGCATGGGTATGCACAAGAAACTGAAATGAGGCGATCAGTTTACTCCATAGTGGTAACAAACAGCTGTTGCATAGTCATTTCTGGCCTGCTTTGGACTTGAATAAATATCTGACGGGAATCTTAAAGGATGTTCCTTTCCTTACCTCCATCTTTCTCTTGAATCAGTCACTTTTTTAAACAAACCTAAGGTAAATCTGTTTATTTCCCGTTTCCTCAACAAATCTATAGCTCAAAATGTTTTGTTACAAAAGGGGATATAGAGAAAAGTCACAGAATTGCAGTCCCCAATGTTGACATGTTTTTCTTTTTTCCATTTGCTGTTTTAATTTATGACTATTTACTGGTGTTTAGAAGATTTGTGGTTGTGCGTAAAATTAACTTTTCATTTTGTATAATTATTCTATTGTGTCTACATCCTATGGATTTAAATTCCAGTGAATTCCATGCTATAGGCTTTAACAATGAGCTGTAAATGTTCTGAAGGAAAGTAAATTGATTAATAATAAAGTGGATTTTCATCATACGTTTGAGCTAACTGATTCATAGCCTAAAAGTTCTCTGAGCATATACCTCTATGAAAATTACATATGCTTAATTAGAATTATTAATTCAAATGGAAATATGAATTGATGTGACTTTTTATCAGAAGTATATGAAATCTGCTCATAGCATTGGTATCTATGAGAATAAGAAAAGAGGTTGGCCACTACTAATTAAAGTAAAGAAAACAGGTATGACTAATGTGCATCATTCCTGATTCCATTATTAAACTCTTATGTAGACTTACTCTAAGAGACAAGGGGTTTTTCTAACTGTCCTTTATTCTGAGCCTTTAAAGAGCCCACAATGTTGTAATGTTTTCCTAGTTAGTATGACTAGTGCATCCAAAGTATGCATAGTTCTCAAAGTTTCTTGCGGAAGTGGGCAAGTATCTTCAGGGTAGAGGCTGTGTCTGACTGTGGCACTAATCCTGCATTGAAATATGCTCTAATCTTTACAGTTCTTAGTGAAATTTTCTTATAATTTATTATCACCTAAGATTGTATTCAGTGCATGGATGTTAGAAATATTATAAAATGTTTATTTTCTGAAAAATAGGTGTATCATAAGGGTTGGACATAGAAAAACTGTCAAAAGGTAATTCCACTAAATAGAAAAGTATGTATTTATCTGTAGTGTAAGGGATTCTGATCTGAACTCCACATTTCTAGTTGCATAAATAATTCAATATTTAGTATAGGAACCCATTAGTTTCACAGAAATGATTAATTAATCTAAAAATCTACATTGAGGTACGTAGTTCTACATTCATGTTCCATTAAGGGGTTAAACTGGGAACTACAGCATTCTTATGGGGAGTAGTACCCTCAGCCTGGAAAATCCCTAGTACAGCATGTACCCAACTAGATAACTCCTGTGGCAACATATGACCTGCAGGCTGGATCTGGCCTGCACAAGGGGAGGAGACTGGTCGCATGCAGCAACAGGGGCAAGTTTAGTATCCTGTGCTTTACATTCCTTTGCCATCTGTCATTGATCCTGTCTGCAGCATCTAGCACAGGGGTGGGCAAAATATGGCCTTTGGGCAGTCATGCCACAAATTAAGCCTGCATCTTCACTGGAAAGCCACTCTGATCCTCTTCCTCCGCTATGCTCCCCATCCAATCTACCATGTGCCACTTGTGACATACATGGTACAGGTTGGCTGTGCTTAGATTAGAAGAAACTAGGAACTTTAAAACATGCTGGAAGACAGAGAAGTTGAGATGCTACTACATTCAAAAGAATTACTATCATACCTTTTCTTTAGGTCTTATCTGAGATTCAACCTATCTAATGTCTTGGCCATGTGGAGAAGGTTACTGCACAGTTACTGTGGTGTATATTTACAGCACCCTTACTGTTCTACCCTCCTGTGTGGATGCTCTTGGCCAAACCCAGGACCACCTCCAGCAGTCAGGTCTTGCCCATTTGTTCCCACTCTGAGAGCATATGCAATACAACTATCAGGCCCTCCGTCTTGGGAGAACTGAGAGCTGTGCTGGGGTGTGTGTTTGTGACCTCTCTAACAACCTACTTTGCCTAATTGCTTGGCTTGGTCATGCAAATAGCAATTGGCTAGGGGCTGATTCTCACCCCTGGGTCTTGGCTTGGCAACGATTCGCACCAGTGGCCCTCAATATTGTGTCCGCTCTAACAGAGTAATTGCCACTCTGTTAGGTCTCCTGGTATATAGGCACTGCAGACAGAAGTATTTTTCTGCTGTCACAGTTACACCACGTCTCCTCTTAAATGGTAGGAGCTCTGCCAGCAGAAACCACCTTCTTCTAGCAGAGCTGTATCTGCACTGGGGGTATAGGTGACTGAGCTACTGTTTCTATGGAGTTAACTTTTCACAAGGGCTTAATGCAGAATACTTAGTAACTCTTGAGAGCCAATATCAAGTGTAGTTGCTGCACTGATCTGATGCCCAAGTCAACATGGATTTAAAATAGCACTGTGTAATGGAGGGTGCACCCCAGCCCAGATGTGGACAGGACTCCCTATGAGAACCTCATTGTTGGCTTCCCGCTGGCCAGCTTCCAGTGAGAGGATCTTGGCTACATGCCGGCTTTATGGAAATGGGGGACTCCTCCCTAACTTGCTCCTATGACTGTTGGCTGAGGGCAAGTGAAACTCAAGGGCATCTGAACCCCAAGCCTCAGGATTTGGGCCTGCATATAAGATAATTCCAAATCCATTGGCAGGCATCTGAAGCCCAAGGCTGAAAATCTGGGGTGGAGGATACTTGCCAGTAGTAGGAGCACATGTGGTTTTTCAAGCATTTGGAACTGATTTCGCTAATTTGACCTGCAACATGAAAAAATGTTGTATGTCTGTCTGTCTAAGGCCTGTGCACAACAGCAAGTATTTGCTTTAGATTTGGCTGATTCGAAGGACAGTGATTCGATTAGGAGATTTGAATCGCTGTTCTGATTCTTTTTGACCAAATCAGATCCGAAAGATTTGGCGCTGCTTTGCAGATTCAGCTATAGACTAAATAGGCAGCTGCCTCAGCTGCCTCCAGCTGGTAAGTCTGGGTTGGGGGAGGGAGGGATTGGGGCTGGGACTGAGCCCTAATATAAACACACACACTCACACTCACACTCTTCTGTATATGCTGTAATTTCACACTCTAGCTTACTAAACAGTGACTTCTGCCTTTTACATAAGTTCTTAGCATTGCATTTTTCTTTGCATAGTGTTTTGACTTAGTTTAGGTGGGATGTTTCCACTGGATTTGAGTTAAAATATATCTGAATACCCTTACTAGAGTGTTAACTCTAGTTTGTGTTTACCCTTCTTGTCCAGACTTAGAGTGCGATGTCTTCTGCTGCAAAAGAGCATTACTGTTTTGCGGTCTCTTTTGTGCAGGTGGCTGTAGAGATTAAGGGATTTTAGTTAATTTTAAGAGAACCTCCTATTTTCTTTTGACTGTGGTGTATATTTGATTATCTGTTTTTAAAGTTGCATGTAATCTTAGTTATCCAAAATAAAAATCTTACTTTTCAATCATCACTTTTTCATACATGATGACTTCCTGACAGTTCAGCAATTCTCTAAAATTGATGTCGAAGGTTTTATTCTGTCCTTTGCTATTTGATATGCAAGTTCCTTTTTGCATGTGTTTTTCTGCCATAGCTATGTGTACGATACTTAAAATTAAAAGAAAAGCCAGACACACTGAAATAAGGTTGAGACTACAACAGAAAAGAACATTTGGTGGAATATTTTTTGTTGCCACCTCATCCACAGTGTAAACCATAACCAAAGATTAATAATTTTCAAAGCAGCTGTTCATTTTAAATGTTTCAGCACATAATGGTTTCTGTACATCTGGTGAGCATATGCTAGTAAATATTTAAATGCTGCAAAACATCACATTTACTCTGAAATAACAATATTATGGCTAAATCCAACACTCTGATGTAAAGCTAAGCTATGGTCTAAGCATAGCAGGAGGGTGGCCAGGGTTGGAAAGAGAATCTTTCTCTTACTCTGCCCATTGGGCCACAAAGTCCCAGACGGTCCAATACAGTTCTGGACAATCCAGTACACAGTAAGACATGAAGAAAAGACAGAAAAGTCAACCTACCAATATCCCCCACTTTCATCTGGTCACACTTCCATCTTGTGCATGCTGAAGCTTTGAGAGCTTCTGAGGGAGGTGATCTTTGGGTACAACAGTGACTGATACTTCCTGTGTCTCCAGCGCATGTGGGTCCACTGCCAGGGATATCTTTTGCATATAAAGAGGTAGAATTCACCTCCAGAAACTGAAGCATGGACACCTTCATAGAGATTTAATTATTTTGTAATCTTGGACTAAAGGCTGGCCTAGAGTTTTGAGAAAATATAGTAGTCACCCATAATGGATAAGCAGGGTAATAATGAGGGAAAATATTTTTATAATGAAATAAATAAAAAGATTTAAAAAGTCATTTGGCAGATGTTTTAATATGACTTTTCAGAGTCCTCAAAATAGCACAAAATCATACCGTGTCATCTTGGGAAAGATGCTGTTAGGCTAGACTAGGTTAGAATGCTGTCTTACAAGTTTCTATCATGTTTATATTTATTTACCAGATTTTCTTTTTTGTTGGTTAGTGGAAGAAACTGTTACTCGTTTTTATTTTTAGTAGTAGCAAAGTGTTGTGTATCTTCTAAGCAGTAGAACTTTGGGTAGTGTTAACTTTTCTATAGCATAGCAACAATTTTGTTAGCCATTCTTTTCAAAGTGTAACATGTAAAGAGTTTGCTTTTATGGATAAAATGTTTGACTTGGAACAGTTTGGGGCTTTAAGAAAAAATACAAGATTGGAAAATGTGAAAATAATTGCCTAAGAAATAATGAAATGCTATTTAAGGAACTTGCTAATGTGTTTGCCTGAGGGTTTTAATTAATTCTTAAATAATAGCAGCATGACTCGCTAGAGAAATATTATGAACACTATTTACTGATATAAACTAATGGGCTTAATAGTGTTTGGAATAGTGTTATAATGGAGTTTTCATAGTAGAAAAGGCAATACATCATTCTGTTTGTTCTTTTTTATACCAAGATGAAAGATGGTTTTACTGCACTGTTGTTTCTCTTGATTTTGTACATCAAATATGCTTTAAAAATGTTGAATATTTTTGCAGTGAAAAAGAGGAGAGGGGGAGTTTGCAAAACCTTGGTAGTATATTATACTACTTAACCATCATCTCAGACTACCATTACAAATGTCAAATGGGCCAGGTACATGCATTATACTTTTACAAGTATAAGTGATTGGAAACTGTTCTATACCTGTAACAGAACAGAAGTTCAACACACATAGACTGTTTTGAAAATGGCAGAACCTGGTCTGAGATTTGCTCCCTACACCCTCAACCAAAGGGCAAATGTATTATGTTCACTACTGATCTAAACTACACAGCTTACAGAAAACCACATAACTTAAATCGATTCCAGCTCAGGCTTTATGAGTATTTGTCCCTAGCCACAATGACAAAGCAACTCAATTTCCAGAGGGAGGGGAGATGAAAAAGAAAAACATTCGATTAAAGATCCTGATTGTTTTTTATGTCAGTGCACAGCTTTCGGTGTATTCAAATAGCCCATATCCATGGTTGTGCTGTCTGTGTGCTTGGGAGTGGGAAGTGACCATAAGCCTGGTTAAACCATGCTGTGAAGCACTTTTCTTATATATGAAAAAGGAGTTTAAAAAAAATGCAGTTGTCTAACACTGGGCACATCTATACGTTCATTAATGTGCTTTAGGTAATGCACATGAAATCTAGTACCTCCATTGTGATGTACTTGAAAAATGAGTATTGGCTAAAGAGCACAGGTTTTCAGTAATCCTTTAAAGTGCATTAAAATAGACTAATGAGCATTACACTGCACATGTAGACGCATACTGACGGAGTGATAATGGTGTCTCCTTCAATATTACTATTATCAAAATTTTAAAAATATGAAAATGGGTCACGCAATGTTTTCAAGAGGTTAACTTTCTGCAATTTGATGCTAGCATTAAAATGCCGTAGTAACATACTTACTTGGTTAAATTTAACAATGGTTGCAAAGTACAAACCCAAACTAGAACCTTTTGACACTGAGAAAGTGTTTCCACTTAGTGTTAGAGGGCTTTCCGAATATCTATTGATCAGTGTTCTCTAACAGCACAGAAATAATGTGTCTAATTTAACTGGCCACATGGAGGAGTATAGAAAAAACATTACTTATCCCTTGAAAGGCTTGGAACATCAATAGGAGGACATAACATTAATGACTTTCCTATACACCAGCTTCAAAAATGGCTAAATGAGGAAGAAATTACAAATTTATTTTCCTATAATTTCAACAGTTGTCTTGTTATATTGCAGCAGTAAAGCATTAAGCAGTGAAATGTCACACAAGGACTGTTTTAATGATAATTTGTCTGACATGCAAAGTATATAATACAAAAGGAAAAGAGATGAAAGCATGAACTTTATTTATTTAGGCAAATTTAGTGAATTTTACTGCTCATGAAATTGGGCTAAGAACTACTGTGCAACTGTCCTACTCTAGATGTACTATATCTGCTGTGCAAACACCTTCAAATATTGCTTTTCCATAAATGACTCACTGGAACTTCAAAACCTTTGCTACCTCAAAACTGACCTTTGCCTATCCACTGCTGATTTTTATGCTTGCCTGTAAAGGTAGATAAATAGCCATTAAGGACTAATATAGAATGCCAATGTTGTGTCACTTTTCACAAAAATAAGTACCACGGTCTCTGGAGATGAATCGCTGAAGCTAGAGATGGAAAAAGTCCTATGGTTATCCAGTCTACATCTCTTCTATTGCAGGATTAAAACATGAGGAGTTGAGTTTTAAGTTGCTTTTGTTTTATTCACTTTTTTTAAAGACAAAAACATCAAAGAAACATTATATAATCTATTATGAATTAGTAATGAAAGTAAGTTTTATGGTAAATTAAAATAATAGTGAACATTTATGTTGGAATTGATTATTTATCATATGCAGCTTTATCATAAGAAATATTTTGCCTCTTGCACTAGTAATGAATGGTTCTCTTTCTTGGCTTTATTGACTATTGATAGTGTCCTCCAGATGAGTTGTACTTTTTTCACTGTACAAACATGTGAAGTGAGAGAAACATATGAGAGAAACAGTCAAGATGATTTATGTGTAAGAGCTCCGTGTATTTTACAATATAAAATTCAAGGTTCCTAAAAATAAGTCAGAATATGTATATATGGTTACTTCCATTACAAATGCTTTACTTATACGAATATCTTTTTAAAAGCTATTAAAATAATATGAAGTTAGCAAATAAATATTCTGAGTTCATGAATCAGAATAAATTTGCATCTGCTAATTGCATCCTGCATATGTAGTAACGATCTGATTGACTAACCTCTAACAAACTCCTCTTTCCCATCAGTAGGTGTTTAGGTCTGTATTCATTAAGGGGAAGAGGGTGGTCCAACACATTATGTCCAAATAATTATGAGCCTGGACTGAATTATGGATGTGTTAGGAATGAGGTGAAAGAAGATGAAATTTGCAGAATTCACAGATGTGTACTGTTCCTGAGGAACCTAAGTGGGACAATTAAAAATATGGGGGGTGTATCTCATTTCTCAAGTTGCAACCTGTCCAGAGGGAAGCACTATTAGTGGTGCATTATAAACTTTTTTTTCCCCCCTGTCATGGTATTGCAGTATGATGTAAGAATGTTTTAGAAATTTTAGAATACTTTATGAACAGAATTGTCATTTTTCAGATCTAATCAGTGCAATTAGAAATGGAATAGCAGTTTGTGTTGTTAAGTATAGGACAGCTAGAAGATGCAGGTCTTTTAGATAGGATTTGAAAAATTAGGAAGATGTATAGGAGTACAAACTCCATCCCAGTTCACAGACAGTGAGAGAGAGCATCATCTGTTTGGGATCATAAGGAAGAATATGCTGGATCAGAAGACTGAAGAACAGGCAGGAACAAAAAAATGATGGAAAGCTGGGGAAGAAGTTCATGCAAGGAACCTCATAAAAAAAAGAAAAGAAAAGAGGCTTGGTACTGGACTCAAATCCAGTACTAGGTTTATCACCCCCAATTAACACAGGACAAAACAGCCCCATGTTTTGAATTTACGTATAAGGTGACAGGGGGGCATATGACTGCTATGGCACGGGGGCTGGAGCTGGAGCTGCTACTTACCCCCCTCCCCCCCATGTTCTGGTTACCTTCCATCTTTTGCATGACTTTGGCCCTACAGAAAACACGTGGTTGTTCTGGCTACAGCTTTTACATGGTGGCAGCTCCAGCCAGGCCCAGAGCCTAGGCCAGAGCTACCGCCACATCCATCATTGCAACCACGTGCTCCATGCCCTAGGCTGGAGCTAGAGTCGGAGCAAGAGGTGGGGGAGTAGATGCATCATGGGGGAGGGCATATATGCTAGGAGTGCAGGCATGAGGGAGCAAGTAGTGGGGGCAGGGGCAAAGGTAGCAGGTGCCAGGAGGCAGGCAGCAGGGTGGGACAAGTGGCACGGGGGGCAGGGGACAAGGTGTGGGGGAGCAAAGAGTGGCGGTCAGGCTGCTTGACTCCCCTATAACCTCCCCCAGTGCCTGCCCTATACTGCTTGCCTGTGGTCTCCCCTACCAGCTGCTCCCCTGTCACTGCTTTCCTTGCTGAAGCAGCGGAGGCAGGGAGAACATGAATCTACCCTCCAGTAAGTAGAATCTGTAGATGGAAAATGATAAAAAAAAAAAATTATACATTTTCTCTGTATAGAATCTAATTATTGGAGGGGGTCATCTTAAATTCAACTTAACTTGTAATCAGGTAAATATGATAAATAAAACAGTGAAGATTTGACTATCTTTTGACTATTTGACACATGACTATCTCTGAGTAATGTAAATAAGTTGAGCTACTACATTCTGAACGAAGCTTTCAGTTCCCAAATTTGGGATTAAAAAATTAAGTATAAAGCTATTACTAATCATCAGATATCAGCAAAATGATTTTTCTGAGATAATGTCTACCCAGCAGGGCCATTAATTTCAATAGGATTGATGGGAGGTTAGTTCTTCCAAATATTCGGATATATATTTAAGTGTCTAATAGACACTCAAGTTAGAAAATTTTGTCCATTATGTTATGATGGTTTGATTTAGAGAGGATAGTAAAAGAGGGAAATATTTGAGGAAAAGGTAAGGCCATGAATAGGAGCTTTGATATGGTTGAAAACATTACTGATGTCAAAAATAATGTGATCATAGGCAGATTTACAGACCATAATGATGGTGGAGGAAAAAGTAAATTATAAATTTAATCGGACTGTTCCATAAATTCATGTGTAAAATCTCAGTAAAATTTGAACTATTTGAGACTTATCATTGTCCACTCATTCTAGAGGAGGAATCAGCTTTAGTTATAAGTGCTGTGTTTAAAAATAATTTATTTCTAATCTCTTCTAATACTAACTTTCTGTTAAAGTTCAAAGCCAATCTGTCTAGTACTGTATGTATTTAGGATGTCTGTCTCCTTGATCTCCGCTTCCTGTGCGGGAACTTGAAAAACAGTTGCTTCCTAAATGGAACAAAAGGACTCGCAACGACTGTTCAGGCAGTAATAATACCAGCTTCTGATTTCTAATATCATTAGATTTATATCTCTTACAAAAGGGAGAAAAATTATCTCCAGTGCATGCTAACCTTATATTCATCAGGCACTCTGATGTTTTTTAATTTTGATACTAGAAGATATCAGCACATCCAAATCCCATACTGAGATACACATGCACGGATGTTGCAGCTACCAGATTATATAAATGTCTTCTTTTGACACTTCACTTTTCAAAGAAAGCTGCAATCTAATCCCTTAGTTAATATGGTGCATGAAAAAGGATAATACACTGATGGGTTTTGTGTATGTTTGAGGGTTTTTAAGGTGTGATGGAAACAAAACATGCAACTAAGAATTACAAAGTGTCATGGTGCTAAGGAAGCTATTTAATATGATTTTTTTTAAATGAATGCAACTTAAACAGTTTTTTTAGTTTAACAACTAACATTTCTTTAAATAGGAAAATAAATAACATTGGATCCTTTTATTGTAGTGTAGAAATAAAGGCCAATTTTTCAAAAGTAAAGGGTTATTTTTTTAGGTACTTGAATTTGTGACTGCTCAGATTGAGCTACACTTGAAAGAGGCCTGATTTGAAGAGGGATATGCAAATCCTTTCTTACAACTTGGTGATCCTAGAAGTATCTCCAGCTGGGCACCAAAAAAAAAGAGATTTATCCAATTACTAGTACTCTTTAAAACTGATTAACATGACTTGCCATTACTGTCATTTTTAGCAGTCTTTTTGCTTCCTTAGGAACATAGAAATGGAAGGGAGGGACTTCCCTGGTCACTGAGCACACCAGCCCTCATCATTACATTCACCATATCAAATAGTATAATTCGTAAATTTATACTTGAAATAATATATTTAGTTTGTGGAACAAACATCTTGAAAATAACTATTAATTTGCTAAATTTTCTGTATTTCTTTAGTTGCCTCACTTCCATCTTTGCTTCACTTCCATCCAACTGTTTCTAAAGCATGATGTCTACTCAGAAAAGCAAACTATTGCATGTATTTAAAATGAAAAAGGTGCTTAAATGAGTAGGGTCTGAATTAATATTTTGATCCTACTTCAATAGTTAGATGCCAAAGTACCAAGTAGGTAACCAACAGGTGGTAAAAAGTTAGTGCACTGTAGATAAACACTCTAGCTTTCAAGTGAATATCTCTCCTGTGTAGCTAAACCCAAAGGTTCTGTATTTCATATTCAGAACTCATCTTTTCAAGGACAAGAAAACTGTACTCTAACAGATTTGGAGGATCTTAACTTGATATCCTCATATTAAAATAAAAAAAACTGAGGGTTTTGGGGGGATTGTTTTTTTTGGAAAGTGATCTTGAAAACAGCTGTGTTCCAAGGATCAATTGTGCTATCTGCAATTGTCTTTCCAGCTTTTTTTTTTTTTTTTAAAGCTGTTTTTGAGATCTCTAACTCAGGCCCATGGATATTTACTTCAGTCCCTTTCAGATTTGGACTGTAGTCTTCAGTGCTGCTAGGTTGGTACTGGTCATAATATACTGATCCTGCAAGCTCCTTACACCGGGGTGCAGAGGCAGTATGCTGTTTTTTTTCAAATGAGGATTTAATAACAGAGGCCTGGGGAAGGGTACTGCGTTACCTGAAAGCTCATCTGTGTATATACAATGCATACAGTTGATCCAATAAAAGATAGCAGCCACAGGAATTCTTGCCTAAGCCATCATGGCAACAACATCACCTCCATGCCTTTAAATCAAAGTTGTTCTCATCAGTGCAAATGGACTCTGGGGCTAGGGACAGACATTACGCATAAACTGGTTTAAGTGATCATAAACTGGTTTAAACCTATAACAGAACAGAAGTTCAGTGCACGCTAACCACTTTGAAAATGGCTAAAACCAGACTGAGATAAACCTGGTTGAATGTAGTATCAGACTTAACTGATTTGGTTCAAACTGGTTTATGCAATGTCTGTCCCAGACCCCTTGCTGGTTTAAACTAAATCAGACTCCCCCAGCATCCTGGCATGCTCCCTGGGCTGGGCAGGGCTCTCTGCTCAACAGCAGGGCTGGCCCCTCCCCTCTGTTCCCTGGCTGCAGCTCTGGCAGCCTCTGCAGACATCTGCTCCCCCCACCCCCATTCTCCCCTAAGCGGGCATTTCCCCATCCCTCACAGACACCTCTCACCATTACTAGCAGACCACATGCACATCTATGTCCAAGCTGTAATGCACAGAACAACGGCAGCATCAATAGGTAGCTGATAATGTCTGTTGTTTTCTTAATGGGGTGATAAACACTGAGTTAGGGATGAAGAACATTCCTGGCTGGGCTGGTGTTGGGGGGACCCCTCCCTAATCACATGATGGCCTGGCCATGCCCCCCCTCAGTTCACCTCTGTGGAAGGAAAGGGAGGGCTGCTCTAATACCCCCTGGCTTCTAGCCTGAGCCACTGCAGGCATGTGCCTGCATTTCTGGGATGTCTGTCCGGTTACAAAACTGATTTAGCCTAGCCAGGTTAGATTAACAAGCAAAGTTTGAATCAATTCAGGCTCAGGCTTTTCGAATGTTGGTCCCTAGCCCGGAGGAACAAGTCTTTCGTTAGCTGTATTGCAAATGGCGTAAGCACTGAAGTGTATTGGCGACTAACAGAAATGCAAGGCTTATCCCAGGGGTGGGTAAAATATGGGCAAAACTTTTTTAGGAGCCATTCTATGTAGCCCATGGGGCCGCTAAAACTTTTTATAAAAATTAATATGTATATTCCCTTGGCTCGTGTAAAAAAAAAAAATAACAGGAACCAGGGGCAGTAGGACCCAGGGGAAGCCACAGCAGGCCACTGGAACAGCAGAGTCCCCCCAGCCTTCCTCTTGGAGGACCGGGGTGATTGCCTGCAATCCTCCCTTGCCCCCCCACACCTGAATTTCCCACTCCAGTGCAGGCATGAGCAGCCCCACAGACCCAGGCCCTGGGCGTGAAGGGAGTGCAGCAGCTTCCTGAGCAGAAAAGTGGCTCTGGCTCCTGGGGCAGCCTCCCTGCACATCCCGGGGTCAGGGGGCAAGCTGCTAGTGGGCTGCAAGGCTCCTGCAGGGCAGGGAGGGTCTGGGCCTTCCCACTGAAGAGCAGCCAAGCCATTGCTGCCCCAAGCCTCAGGCACGTGATGTAACTTCTGCACTGCTTCCTTGCGCTTCCTGCACCCCAGGCTGTGTCCCTGCCAGCCCATGCCACCCCCAGTGGCTCTGGGCACCCCCTGCACTGCCCCCCAGTCCTTACAGGCCCTTCCCTGGCAGCCCCCAGCCTCCTGGTGGCAGCTGGAACCACCAGAGTGCAAATGTGTCTGCAAGGCTTGGAGCAGCAAGGGTCCACCTGACTCCCTACATGGCTGACCCCGGGGTGCAGTGCCACGTCGGGAGGAAGGCCCAGGCTCCCCCGCACACCAGGGACCTGGCGGCCCACCAGCAGCTTGCCCCCTGGACCCAGGATGGGTGAGGAAGCTCTGCCAGGAGCAGGATTAGTCCTGTGCTTTTGCATTCCGGGGGCTCCTGAGGCTGCCAGAAACCCAAAGGCCATCCAGGAGTGTCCTGGCTGGCCCAGGGAACAGTGCGGGGGTGTGGCCAAGGCTGCTGGGGTGGCACAAGCTGCTGGGGATCCTGGACAGGTCACTGGAAGCCCAGGGAGGGTCCCCCAAAGTTGCATCTGAGCAGCTGCACCAGTGCGCTCAGGCTCTGAGTTATTTCAGAGTGGGGGTGGGGGTGGGGGTGGGGGTGGGTGCAGATCAGCTCAGTGGGATGTGCACAGGGCACTCTCATGCACACCCCACATAGCCTAAAGCCTTTCCCACAAACCCCACAACCACACTGTCCTCAACACACTATCACACACACACACACACACACACACAGAGCTCTCAACAAACCCCATACCCCCTGACAACACTGCATGCCCCAGACTCTATACAAGAATAAGACTGCATTTTGAGCTATTATGCAATCACTTCTACATATACAGCACAAACAACACACAAATCAGGACAAAACTATTTTGTCTAAATTGAATTAAAATATATTATTATGGGTATTTGACTTTTAGTACATAATTTGGTTTATTTCTGGTTCGAAGATGGCAAGCCCCCTCCCCCAAAGGAGTACTTCCAGGGGAAGGGGAGGGACTTCCGGTGACAAAGGTCAAAGGTTAGGGGATGGGACTTCTGATCTCAGGATGGCAACCAGGGGGTGGAGCACCTGTCAAGGTGTGGGGCTACCATGCGGCCCTCAACGGCTTGCCAAAACTCAATAAGCAACCCTCCGCCCAAAATAATTGCCTGCCCCTGGCTCATCCTGTCTCTCTCAGGTTCTTCTGTGACAAATACCTGTCTTCTGCCTATGCCATGCATTCCTGTAGGTGGTTTTGAAAGTATGGTGGAACAGAGCCAAGATACTGGGTGCATCTACAGCAATATGTATAAACAAGTACCGAATAAAAGCATGGTAAGCAGAGTTATTGCGCATTAAAGTTGATGAACACCCTTTAAGTGACACTACTGTGCAATTGCCTAATATTACTGTGCGGTAGTGTCTTGGCATGGTTTTTGCCATGTGACACTACTGCACAGTAGTATCAGGCTACTGCACAGTAAGTGTCTCAGGTAGATGCACCCACTGTTGCTAGTCCCAAATTGGGCTTAAATTGTTGATCCTGTGATTTTCTGGTACTGTTGTGAGAACTGCAGGTCCTGTTTTTGGAGTTAGATCCAATGTTTTTCAAGGCTCACACTTCAGTTTCTGAATTTCTGTGGCTTCTTGATAATATTTTCCTAGATTCTAAAACAAAACGTAATCAGAAGGAAGGAAGCCTGTAAGCCTTTTTTTTCCCCCTTACTAGGAAAACTTGTTTTATATAAATTGAAATGAAACTAACCTGTGCAGCTCAAGAGAGAGATAGACATGAATCACTTTTCTATACCTTTAAGTGTGGACCTTTTTACTGCATATGGTACACATCAGTCATAATTGTGTGGGTTCTGTGCAAGACTGGCTACAATTTATGCCTCATATTTTGGTACCTGCCAGCTTAAGTTTTTTCCAATTCTGTGGGTTCAAACTAGGATGGAGGGAATATCCTTAGTCTACTAAGAAATTATCCAAATGACTCCTTTTCTGCTTTCCCATCCTGGAGAAGAGGAGTGAATTGGAGTTGCTGTACATAGATGGACAACTTCATCTATCGGTTTGCCAAGAAGACAGGAATACTGCCTTGCTCCGTTTGCTAGCTGTCTGGTGTATACAGAACAGTTGCTTGTCCATCAGCACTCCACCCATAGATTATTAAGGCTAGCTGGAGCCACCGTACAATGGAGAGCAGTGCAGATTTTTAGAATCCTCTGTTCCTGAGGTAGCTGTTGTCCCCAGTTTCCTTTGACTTCTCCTCTCAGTGTTTCTTCCCATTTGCTGCTGCCCCTATATGTTGCTGTTCTCCCAGTTTGCCCATGAGGTAACTGCTGTTCCTTATTTTACCAATCCCCAAATGTAAATCAGGATTTACCTCCTCATTTACTGCAGGATCATAAGGATAGGAGGCAGCATTATCTCCATTTCCCCTGCTGGCTTAGCAGCTGGCCCACGTGTGTGTGTGTGGCATATAAAATCAGCAGTAAATCCATCTTAATACAGATTATCTAAATTGATCAGATTACATATGATTGATTACTGTAGATACTTGTATGGATTACATCCCATCCCACTAAGTTTATGGCAGGCTACATGCATGACTGCAGTGTCTTATCATTAAAATATTGAAGAATGCTACTTAGCATTCTGTAAAGATAATGTGATGGCTATTAACATGGCTTTTAGCACTAATACCAAATTTGAGGTAGTATTTATTGTTCAATTAACATACTTCAACATACCCCTGAAGATCACTACTGTTTGCTACTGTCCCAAATGTGGGGTGACATGTAAGAGATTCATGATGGACAAGAAAGTTACCCATGGTAAAATAGTGTGCTTCTTTGGAAATGATCTGTCATGTGGCTATTCCACTACTTTGGAGTCTCTTATCAGGAAAAAGAACTAAAGGACAATTGGTTCAGCATCCATCTCATGTCCTGGAAGCACTGAGAGAGCAATGAGACTTCCAATGAATGCTGTTTGTTTGAAACTACTCTCCAACCCCTTCCTCCCATCCCGTGTTTAACAGTTATACATGGGCTAACATCTCAAGGAATTGGGTACTGTAGTGTGACCAGTGTAATTGGTGATGAAGCTTTACTTCATCTGCATTGATAATCTTACAGGACATAGTTGGAACAGAGATTAAGCCCTATCTGTTCCTGCTGGTTGGGCTACAAGCCTCCTATACTGCTGTATTTGTCTGTCACTGGTGCCCATGCATTAACCTATGTATACATGCTCCTTAAGTGAGGTCCATAATACTGATTTCTGACTTTTTGAAAGTGTAACTAGACATGTTTCTTCTCTCTGAGTATTTTAAAAATGGGCCCCTTTCAGTTCCGGTGTGTTGTCATAGGTTTGCATTCTGTAGCACATTGACAGATTCCTGGAGCCATAAAATTCCTCCTGGAAGGGTGAATTCCACTGAGAAGGAATATTAAGGTTCCAGGACTGTACATGTAAAAGATGCCTTATAAATCAGTACATGATAATGAAGTAGAGGTAGCTAAATTTGGGTTAGACTTAAGATAGCTATGACAGTGCATGAGGCAGTACATCCCATTTTCTTTGGCTGTTGGAAAGCACACACTTAAACCATTGCAATGAAAGAGATGTCAGGGCAGTGATCCACTGACTGGGTCCATAATTCTCCCTGCCTGCCTCCATCAGCTCCAGCAACAACGATCAATAGAGCCACCAGAGTCCATGAATGATGCTTTTTGCTGCAGGAGATTCGTTCCCTCCCCTCGCCCCCCTCCTGCTCTGCCCCTTTCAGCTTTCTGAATAATATTTTGAGAAATTTATGGAAAAATAATTATAGTTTACAGATGTTCCCTAGTTCGAGGAAGGTAAAAAAGAATGGATGCATTTATGATGAGGGACGTAATCTGGTTTATGAAACTGATCGCCTCTCTTACCCAGTACCTTCCCTCCCTCCCTCTCCTTCTGTGTCCCCCTCCCCCTTCTCTTATGCTGGGTAAAAGACAGGCCTGATAAAGTGAGAGAAACAAGATTGGTTTTCTAAGGGCACCAGGCCCTTCATGATCAGCTAAATCATGGGCTGTCTGGCTCCCTGGCTGGGTAATGACCTGCTCCCCGCACCATGGCACTTGCACCCCCCTGTGGGACGTTATGATGTGCACCCAGGCAACTGCAGGGGGCTGCAGTGAAGGTGAAACTGTCATATCGATCTTTTTAGCACTAAAATATGAGCCACTTTACTCCGCTCCCCAATGCTGTGATGTGAAAAATAATAACTCGGATCCAAATTAAAAATATTGATCTCTGGAAGGTGTTGAAAGTAAATAAACACCTTACGAAGTTTTCGGGTCAGCCAAGAAATGGTATTCAGCAATAAATGTGTCGGCATGTCAGAATCCAGGGTTCTTGATCTGTTTTTCCTTTTGAATTGATTTTTCATTATTTACTTCCTAAAAGTGTTGGAATTTGGTCTTCTACCATTAAATCCCGGTGTTTGGGCAAATTATTTCTTTGGGGCTTATGAGGTGCTCCTAATCCACTCGCCCATTGATTGATTGATTTTTGACTCAATAAACTTGCATTACCCTTGCTTTATTTAAGGCTTCCATCATAATTTTTTGTACATTTAGGCTTGACTTTTTTATTTCCCTCTAACAGATGAGCTGACATTGGTCTATCAAACATGTGGGAAAACAATTGCCACAAGGTTAATTTTATTGCTAGCTCCATGCATTTTAAGTAGGTGCCAGGTATTTTCTACTACAGGCTGATAAATTGCAGTTGGACCACTAAAGCATAAGAATGAATAGAAGCACTGTAACAACAACAAAAACCCCTACATAAATGCATCACAGAGCAGAAGTATTAAATGGATCATTTTTGCTTCAGTGGTTTAACTTTGTTTTACATCCAACAAAAAATAGACATGTCATAATATAGTGAGCTCTTTAACTGCTATGATGTTAATGCAGTAGTGTTTTAGTGTTATGAATTGTGATATTTCTGATTAGTGATGGTAGTAAAATATAGAAACTTGCACTTGAACCAAGTATTTTTCTTTTGCTAACTAGTAGGTTTATTTTTTAGGTGGTGAATAAGGAACTTTTCCTCTATCTGATTACTTACAAGGATGCATTTTAACACTGGAATAAAAATATCTTTGTGCTTATTATCCTATTAAAGAAGGTAAAAAGAGAGAAGTTCCAATCAAAATATACGTAGCTTCCTCCTCAGATTAAAAGAATATTTTGCATAGTCTTAAAAACATGTTCTTAAAACCCCTCTTAATGCTTATTTATATGATAAACCCTTCTGTCTGATAAAAAAAAAAAAATGTTGGTCTTAGCCCATTATTTTAAAAGCTGCATTTATCATTTTTTTCTTGTAGATTTAGCAACTAGTGCCTGAAGGGACACAATAACTTTGCATTTGTTTTTGTCTGAGAATATGTATATATTGTGAATTGCACCTGAGATTGCTGCAGCTGAAAGAAACCAAAATTGTTTTTTCACCATTACTTTGTGGATTTGATAATACTTTAGCATTAGTTTGTTTTATACTATAACTAAGCTAATCAAACAGTTTCTCTTTTTGTTCATGTTTCTCTTTTTATTCACAGCAGTACTGTGGCAGATGTAGCCCCAGATACCTTTTAACAATCATTATTTTAACCTTTTCCTAGTTTTTATGTCTGTAAAATCACAAAATTATGACCCCCAAGAACTAATCTAGGGGATTTTAAAGAATGGTCATAATCTGTCGCAGTTTTCAGATATGCCGTATCACAGTGATACATAATCACCTCCCAAGACGGTAATGGGTGCACTTAATAAAAGATACATTTCTTTCTTTCTTTTCCCTCTAGTCAGCAAGCAGAGTTTAGAGAATTTTGTGTGGGTTTTAGCTTGTTGGAGAGTGTGTGCATGTTGTATGTGTTCGAATATGTTATGCTTGGACATAGGTTACATTAAGAAAGTGGATCATAGGCATTTTGCTCTAAGGCCATTTAGGCCCTACTCTTTCTAATCTTTTTTGGGGGAGTAAGTTTCAGGGTTCTGGAACAATCCTAGAGAAATCTCTGTCCTACATGTGTGCCTTCTACTAAGGCTGACAATTCCATTGTTTCTGGAACATAGTTGTCATGGGAGGGATAATTACTTGGGGTGAGATGGGGCATCAGTTAAGTTGAACAAATCTCAAATAAGACTTTAAAGATGAAGAATGAGACCTTGAATTTGACAGAGTATTCCACAAGGAATTTCAGACCAGATAGTGATATTCTGCATAGATATGTTCCCAGTGGCTTCTGTTGCTAGGAAACTTGGGACGATTCTCATCTCAGCCTGGATAGCATGGTGTTCAGGCCAGGAAAGGGTGTTATTTAAAGGGTGTTATTTTTTTGTCTTTCCTGTATCCATGGTAAATTGTAAAATCAGGTGCAGGGTTTGGGTGTAGATCCAGGGGACCAAAAAACCAAAGGAAAAAATGTAGAAAAGATTTTAGGTTATGGGATTTTCTGTAGGGATGCTGAATATTTCCATGACAACAGTTATTGACCATTTATATTATGATAGCACCTGGAAGCCTGTCTATTGTTTCCATCTGGACTGGACATCACTTCTATAGGTCCAGATCTGTGATGTAATGAGTAGCCTGGATAGATGGGGTGGAGGGTAAAATTAGCTGGCATTAGCCTTCTGCTTCATCCATCCAGAGCACGGTCCCCTTTTTTCTATAATGATAAAAGCCTCCTGACTTCTCACCTTTTAACAGTCAGCAGGCACCTAAAACCCAAATATTCTCCTTCTCTTTTGGTAATCGTCTTTGAAGAGGCTGTTTTTGGATTTTGTGTGGCTGGCAGTGGGCTTGTCTACATGTGAATTTAAGTGCGCTTAAATTTAATGTGCATTAAGCTAACGTGCATTAAACATTTTTGGCAGGTGTCTATACATGGTGGGATTTGGGACTAACTTTAGTCCCAAGTTGCTTCAGCCCTTCCATTTGCCTCTGTGGCCACCCGGGGGGGACTCCAGCCTTTGATAGCTACCAGGACTTAGCAGCCATTCTGAAGGCAGAGCCAGCTGCCAGTGCTTGGTAGCCATCTTGAAAATAAACCTTCCACACTGCGACCTCTGGGCTGATGCTTCCTGTGTCAGGGCAGCAGCATGGCAGAGACACAGGAAGCACATGCCTGCTCTGCTCCTGTCACAGTTGCACTTCTCAGCCCTGCTTGCCCTAGCTCCTGGTAGCTCCTGGTAGTATAGTCAGCTACTCCTCATGGGTATGGGGCTGGGCTGAGCGCAAGGCAGTCTGGGCAGGGCTCTCTGACCAGCCAGTGGATGCAGCAGGTGAGTGGGGTGGGGTGGGATGGGGTGCCGAAGGCCTGAGGTCCTCTCTGGTGACATATCAGAAGGGGACAGGACAGGCAGAGGCTGCCTGGGTTTGTTGAGGGGGACACACAAGGCCTGGTGGGCTCCTGTAAGAAGCACTGGCTCCTTCAGGCTCCTTGTGCTCTGTGCCCCAAGGCACAAAATGGCTAGAGGCTTTTACAGCCTGCAGCTAGGAGCTACCAGAGAGTAGCACAGCCCTGGAGGAGGAGAGGTGGCCAGCCAGGAGGAAGACCCAGCACTGATGTCCCTGAATTATGCGCCATAATTCATCTATAAGTGCATTCATGCACTTTAACTAATCACACCTAAATTTGATACTTGCTTTAGGCAGGTATCAAATTAAGATGGGATTAACCTAAATTCATAATTTCTAAGGTGCATTAAGGGTGTACACATATGGATGCATACCCTTAGTGTACCTTAAAAATCAGGCTAGTGTGCATTAAATGCCCGTGTGTAGACACACCCAGTGAATATCTACTGATTGGCATACTGGGCCTTAATTTTCAGTAGAAATTTCAGGTAAGATTGGATTACAGGAAAGAACTGATTGGTTGTTATGGTTTTTAATGAAAATATTAGGATGTGAGAATTTCACTTAAACTCTCAATATTAAATAGTCCCAGTTCTCCAGCTGTATATATTCTTAGAAGTTGCTATTACCTAATGCTGGAGCAGAGGCTGTCTTCTTTCTGGAAGTAAAAAGTAGTGAAAGAGTGATGTTGTAGCAACAGTGGTCCAGAAATTATGGAAAAAGCAAGGAGTTCTTATGGTGATATCTTTCATTGGACCAACTATGTAGTTGTGATAAAGTTAGACAAGCTTTTGAATGTAAGGCATTGGGATCACTGGAAGCCAGGCACAGGATTTCACCCTAAAAAATCCTTAGGGTTCTGGCGGATACTGATGGCCAATTATTAACCAGCCATATCAGTCAATACTGATCTGATAGCCAATTTACAGGAATGCAGACCGGCAGCTTGGAGAGCAGTGTCTGGTCAGTAAGTCTGGGGGGGATAAGAGGCGGGGGGGGCAGATCAAGGCCCCCACGGTGAGGGAGGGAGCGGCACAGGGGCAGGTACTACCCAGCCAGGGTGATAAATGCAACCTTAGGGCCAGAAGCAGGATGGAGCCATGGGTGGCTTGTCTGGGGGGGTGCTAGGTGGGTGTGTATCCCTGCTACTACGCACACCCCCCAGGGGAGGCATGGGGGGGTATGTGACTCCTGGATTAATGCTCAGGACAAGGGCTCGGAGCCAGGGGCTGTGGTGGTCTCTTCCCGGGGGGGGCTGGGCTAGGGATGGGCAGTGGCAGCATTGGGCAGGGTGGCTACAGGAAACTTTGGGGTGGCAGTAGCCCACTTTGTAGCCACCCCTCCCAGCGCTGCTCCTCCCACCATACCCCACCCCACCCCCACCTTCTTGGAGCCCAGCCCCCACACTGGGAAGAGGCTGACACAACCTCTCCCCTGAGGTTACAGTGGGCTGCCTGCTCTCGTCCCGCGCACAAGTCCAGGGGGCACATGCCCTGCCTGCCTACCCTAGGGTTGCATGCAACAAAGAGCCACCCCCCTGCAGCGCCAGACAAGCAACCCACTGCTCCATCCCACTTCTGGCCCCAGGGTTGCATTCATTGCCCTGGCAAGGCAGCTTCTGCCCCTGCTTCTGCCCCACTCCCTTTCTCACCATGGGGGCTTCGATCTGGACCCACCCTACCATGCCCCTTCCCTCCCACAAACTTACCAGCCAGACACTACTCTCCACACTGCCAGGCTGCAGTCCTGGCCCATGCATGCTGCAGATGCATGCAGTATTTATGAGTGACATTATTGGTTACACTGGCCGAAAAAAGCCAACTGTCAATAATATTAATTTTCCTTTTATCGGTGCCAATCCAATATGCAACCAATTTATTGGTGCACTTCTAGAAATCTTTGCCTCTGGAACTAAAACTGCAAGAGCAGATTTGTTCCCTCACAGAAGGGGAAAACAGGCAGTGCCTTTTTTGGACTGCAATATTGGACCTGAGTATTAATCATTGATGGTAGGAGGTATCATTTTTTCAGCGGTAACTTTTTTGATCTTGCTTATTTATGGCAGCCACTTTGGTTCTATGTCTGGTGCTCTAAGAGAAGAACAGAAAAACAAAATTGAAGAGGTTTGAGAGGAGACTTCTCATCTGTCATTCAACGTCTCTGCTGGGTGTTCCCAGTGCTCTGGCAATGACTTTGCAAAAGTAAGGGCATGCGGTTACATATAGGGTGAAGCAAATATGAGGGTGCTTACAATCCAAGCAAAAATGCAGGTAAAATTGCATGCCTTTTAGAAAAGGCAATTACAAACTATAGGTAAAATCTTGGCCTTCTAAAGTAGATGGGGAATTTTGCCACTGATTTCAGTGGGGCCAGAATTTCAAGGTGGAGTACTACGGATCCAGAAAAATTTGAATCTTGCTCCAGATTCATGCTCAGTGGCACCCACAGACCATCCAGATACAAATGAGCAACTTGATCCTTCAATCTGGGGAGTCATAGAAGGCCAGATGCATACTGACTCGTACCCCTTAACCATGTTAACCTGATAGGTCATTTGACTTGAGCAAATCTTTGACTTGCTTTGATGAGTTTGTATAGTCATTAAAATATAAGGCATTCAGCAGAGTCTATATTAAAGTATTCAGTTACCTTAATTATCCTCTTTGATATCATACTTTGTCAACTTTTGCTAATGATAATGGTATGCAAAATAATAACTATATTTTCTGCTGGTATAGCAGCAATGTTAATTTTGTCTTTTTAAGTTAGAAGGAGAGTGTTGGGCAATTTTTGTTTTTTATTCAATCACTTGTCACTAATCTTTCTCAAACAGTGAGAAATACATAACTGACATGTTGGCAAAGGTTTGGCCAAGCTGTGTTGGAGTTAGCCTATATATCAAGGGAAAAGACAAACGTGATTGAATGCTATGTCATAACACTACATGTGGAAAACAAATATTCTGTAAGAAAGGTATTGTTGAACAAACTGAAAAATTGTAAAGCTCTTAAAGAGTTTCAGGCTTGTTAGTATGTTTTGACAGAAAACCACTGAAGCAATGAATATAAAAGAAAGTAATAGCTGGTTCAGAATTTCAGTTTCTTGTTCTATTTATTTAACTCTAAATGATGTTAGTTTCCTTGTAAGAACATTTGTGACTTCATACTGAAATCTTACTAATGCAGTGCATGTTTGTTACCCTTATAAAAATACTTTCGAACTCTGCAAGAACCAACTGGATGGGCTGTCTGAAGGGAGCAGAGTCAAACTGCTGGAATCCAAAACAGAGTTTCTCAACTAAGGGGGTGCAAGGTAGGAATGATCCTGCCCCAGGCAGGGGGTTGGACTCACTAGATGACCTGTGGAGGTCCCTTCTAGCCCTACCTCTCTATGAATCTCTAATTCTACAATGATAAGATTTTTTTTAAGAAACCTGCAGCCTGCCATGTTTTAGCAGTGTTAGGTGTGCAAAGATGTGCACACAATTCACAAGATACACCCAGAGATTTCAAATAGGAGTCCAGTGTTGAAAATATTCTGACCTGTTGTGATCTTTTTAAGTCCTTTACAACAGATGAATTGCTCTATTATTTTTTTGTAGTCAAAAAACAAGTGAGAAGTAAGAGCTGTCATTTTCCCAGGGGTACTTTGAGTCTAAAAAGCTTGAGAAACACTAATAACATGACCTTCTACTGCTTGAACTAAAACAGGGGTGTTGAACATATGGCCCATGGGCTCGATTTAGCCTGCAGAGCTAGGTCATCTGGCCTGCAGACTTTTGCCCTGACTCGGCCTCCAATGAGTGGATCTTCTTAGAGAAGCAGCCAAGTGCCTGGCTGAGACCCACAGTGCTGGAGCTCAAGCAGCACCACGGCTTGTTCTACAGCTGCAACCAGCCACCCAGGTGAGAGTCATGTTACTAGAGCCCCTGCAGCATCACGGGATAAAGTCCAGCACTGCAACTTGTTCTCACGGTGGTAGCCAAGCACCTCCTGTGTTGGGCTTCTTCCTATGGTGTTGCTGTAGCTCCAGCACTGCAGCTCTCACTAAGGAGCTATAGCTCTCACCTGGGCATTCAGCTGTCACCACAGGAAGAATCCATGGTGCTGCTAGGTCTCCAGCACTGTGGCTATCAGGTACCCAGGTGACGACAGCAGCATTGAGCCCCAGAAATAATGTGGGAAGAAGGCTGACACTGCAGCTTCTTCCCATAGTGACAGCCAGGTGCATAGGATGCCAGGCCTTGTACTGTGTCCTACTGGCTCCTGAACCAGCTGGAGTGGGCACTATGTAGCTGGATCCTGCATGAGGGCAAGGAGGCATGGGCCTGATCTGGCCTGTGGGACTGGCTTCCTTCCACTCATCCAGCCTGTGGACAGGTCCACATCCCCCAGCCCATGAGGCGAGATGAGTTTGACACCTCTGAACTAAAATTTTAAGTTCATCTAATGATCTGCAGCTGATCCATAAACCTGTTTGTTGTTGTCCTGGTTTACTTGAGGCTGCCTGCCTAGCCCAGAGAGCAGTAGTGGTGGCAGCAGCCTGACAGGCAGGTCCCCTTCCCTGCCTGCTCCCCCAGGACAGTGCTAAGTGAGCTGGGCCTGTGGGGAGAGGGGTTTAGCAGGGATTTGAGGTGCTGAGGGATACAGGGAAGGGCAGGGCCAATCCAGTAGTTAGGAGGGCAGCGGGCCGATGGGGGTAGGGGGAAAAGAGGGCCTAATCCGGGCCGGAAGTAAAGGTTGGGGGGCTGGCATGTTCACAGTAACATGTACCTTAGACTGTAACATGTAACATGAGCTGGGTAACACAGATAAATGTAGGCTGGAATGCCATAACTAAGCCCCCTAAATTACATGTCTACATGAGATACTTAACTGTGCAGTAGTATAGTTTACTATGCTGTAAGCATGTGCATCTACACATGCACATGCTTACTACACAGTAAACCTTGCTAATCACAAGGAAGTTTACTATCTGCAAATGCAAGTAGCAAATTTACTTTCGATTGGTAATGGCACAGCAGCACTCATATAGACGCCTGACTGGGAGCAAATCTGCTCTCAGTGAGCTGCCCACTGGGGGTGGGAGATTCCTCCCTGCCCCCGGGAGCTGCCTGCTGCTGGGGTGGACTCCACCATCAGATCCCGGGTGAGGAATCTGCCCCCATGCCTGAGAAGCAGGGAGCTTCAAGCCCCCTGCTCCAAGATCGCTCCCCAGACTGTTTCCTACTCTGCTTTGCACTCGCAGAACTGAGTGGGAACCAGCTCCCCAGCCTCCATCCTGCATGTGGGTTTGGGGCTGCGAACTGCCCTGGTCAGAGGGTAGTTGCTAGCTGCCCCAACTGCAGATTGGGAAAGGGGGCTGGGACCTGCCCCTTCTCTGCAGCTATTTCCAAGCCCCCTGCCCCTGATCAGGGAGCCAGGGCCAGGAGCTCCAGGCTGCCAGGGCACGGGGAACATTGCCTCCACCCCAGCAGCAGGCAGCACTCAGGGGCAGGGTGTAATGCCCCAGCCAACAGACAGCTGTCTTCTGGCCTGGTGCGCCTTGCCAGCCCCTGGACTTGCACCCAGGGAAGCCTAGAGCTCCCCCTAGAGGTAGCAGCAGCCCATTGCAGGGCCCCAGAAAGCAGGAGCGGTTTGCTGCCATTAGCAGGAAATCTCCTGCTGCCCTGCATGTATCGATGCCTGCCCAGGAGCGTTTACTCATGAGTAAACTGATCCTGGATTAAATGTGTGTGTAAATGCACCCAAAGAGTGCTTGAAACTAGTTTCATGTATTAATGTGTAGATAATCCAGGGGTTAAGAGCTCTGGGAGCCACCGAAAATTAATGTGTAATAAGGCCCTTAACCTGTTCACGTTAAAATACATTAAACGATAAAGAATAATATCCAATTAACTTGCAGCCAAACTCTGAGTTCTATTTTTCTTGTCAGCAAGCACCACTCTCTCTTTAAAACTTTACCAAAAAACATTTTTAAAAAATCAAGTTGAACACTTATTCCATCTTTAAGGACAAAGATATATTTTTGAAAATCCTGAATCAATCTGTCAGTCAAGTTAAATTTTAGTGGTGGCTTCTTCATTCTAAAAGACCAAGATCACTGATAATTAATAAGCTTTGTTAAGCAAACACAGGCCAACATGCACATGATGAATAGGGCCATTGTACACTGAGAAACAATTAGTTTGCTGTTCCATATGGCCTGATGTTCATTAACATGCCCTATTAATAATGCAAAACAGAAAAGGCTATAATTAAATTTATCTGAAAAGGAAAGTATTCTAATAATTTATTTGGACACACATTTGAAAGTTTGGTGTTACATAATACTAAAATAATTGAGCACTTATTTTATCTTAGAGCAGTTTGGGTATTACAGCTGTTGCAAAGATCAAAACTTTTAGCAGTCTCAACTCTCTTAACACTGTTCCTTGAAAGAGGGAGCATCCTTTTCCCTCTTTTTTATATTACAAAAATCAAGTATATTTGAGGAAAAACTTCTTTTTTGTGCTTCTTATATTAATGTTTTGTCTTGGCGCATTGTACACACCAAGACATGCACTATTAAATAACATTAGAATTAGAATATGACTAATATTAATAGGAGGAGTTCTGTACCTATTACCTGACTTCTTCAGCGCTACTTCAGCATGTAGAAATGTTTAATAAAAGCTACTGTAGGCAGTTACTCAAGGTAATTATATTCTATATTCACAAAAATTGCTTGGGAATATCTGCCTGTGAATAAACCCTCATTATAACTCCTTGAATTAAATTAAAGTAATACCTGATCAACATATATAATCATTATAATGCAGTATAATAAGAATCCATAAAAACAGTAATAATGTCTAAGCTTAACAACAAAAGAGGGAAAATATAAGAATAAAGTGCACAAATTCCTCAGTACAATCAGGTTCTCTAATCAAATGCTCAATCTGTTCATTTTATGAAGTTAGAGATGTTCAGCTATATTTGTTTTTAATTTATTGAAAATGTGAATATCAAATGCTTTATAATTGAACCTGAGGACAATGATAATAGGAAAATGCAATTAGTATGTAATGAACATTGTCTGTTCCTGTATATTTAAAAAAATATCCTTCTGACTGAGTACAATCATCCATTAGTGAACATTGTTTTATATGTTCTAAAGCAGCTGCTGTGTTTTCAGGAGGAAGGTATTTTAATTAAAGCAGGGAAGTGAGTGCCACTATGATTTGCCCACATCTTACCATCACTTCTAATATCTCAGAATTTGGCCAGGAAATGACCATCCTACTACAAATGAATGTTAGCCTTTTTTATATATGTTATACAAAGTTTTCAAGTTTATTTGATGTCAAAACAGAATTTTCATTTCAATTTTCACTGTCACTTTTTGGTAATGATTTCATTAAACATGCATGTAGTTATACTTGACTCTTTCTCTTGACTGTGTATGCAGGAGAATCTGCTTTCACAGCTCTCATGTTAAAATATCTGGGGAAAAATAGGGATTTTATTTTAGTTGCTGTGAAAAAATATTTCTGCTGAGAGCTTATGGCAATACTGAATCTGATTCCTAGAAACAGAGCTTGATAACATTTGCTATAATTTAAATGATTAAAATAAAAGTTAATAAGAATAGGAGAAGCCAGTATTCATCCCAAGTAAGTTACTGAAGTCCTACGATACTTCATTTATAATTTAAAAATATGCACAACATACATGTTAAAATATTCTAAATACGCTAATACATTCAGTATCATTATTTTAAAGAAAAGCAGGAGAGGTAAGGGTTAGGTATTAATGATTCCTCACTCACTGCTGGATGACCTTCCTATTCTTACCTTTCAACCTAAGCACTTCACTACTACCCTGTTTCTGTATCCTTCAGTAGCAACCTCATATGTTGTCTTCGTTTTCGAAGTAGTTTTTCATTGTCATTTTTATGAAGTTAAATCTGGCATTTAAATCTTCACGTTTGCTTGTAGTACTTTTGTTTTTAAATTATCAAACATTGTTTCAATATCTTATCTAAATGCCTTAGTGGAGTTATAGTTCTTTTGTATTTTACAATCTTATTTTTAATATGTGGACTCAAGTGAAAAAGATAATTTTCTGGCCAAGTTTTCAACTAGTCGGATTTGAAATATGTACTGGATCCTATGCTTTTTCATAAAATGTAAGGGTTGTTTTTTTTTGGTTTTGGTTTTTTTTTTGTTGGGTGTTTTATTTTTAAAATCTCCCCCTGAAGAAATAAATAACTACAGGCTGTCATGGCTGGATCTAGAAAAGCCATCGCACAGAACTGGCTGAGATTTTGTCTGAGCATAGTTGAGTTTTATAGATCTATTTATGAGATCCAATAATGTAATGATGTAATTTTACTTGTCCAATAAATGTAGCTGTAGAAGCAAAGGATAGCAAACATTTCTATTGTGTCCAAAATCTTTTAAACTGCAGCCACTTTGAACTTAGAGCTGGTGCTATTTAATAAATGTTGGCTATTCTTCTAACAATCACAATTATTTAAGGGGTTTTCAAAAGGGATAGAGCAAATCAAATAAAACAATTACTGTTGTATCTTATTCTGAAGTTAAGTGTATTTTTTATGTGGGTCTTGTTTAGTGTCTCCTCCCAGTTTTCATCCATTATCACAATAATTGAGTTTGTAGCTGGAATTAAATTTATCAAATTGTGTTATCCTCTTTTGAAATTGGATAGGTATCTTGGCAGTGGGAGCTAGAAGTTAATCTGCTTTGCTAAAGCCTCCAGTGGCACAGCGGCAACAGGATTGAGAAGGCTCAAACATTTTCCTGTCACCCTGGACACGATGTAATTTCTCCTCAATCCCTTGTGCAAATAATGACATTTGAATCGAGCATTAACAGGCTTAATTACTTTAAAATTGTCATTTTAATTTACACTGATATAGTATTGATCATACAAGCAGAGATTAAGCTGTTCACTGGAGCAGATGATGGGGAATTAAACATTAAAGGGTCCTCGTGGGGCTGAGAGGGCCGTCCAGAGAGTGCCAGAAGAGGAATGATATTTCTCTGTAATGAACTGGCGGCATGCAGGGACATGAATCTTTGGCCTACTGGAAAAAAGGGAAATAATGGGGTTTGGGAGGCATTTGCAGGTTCTTCATTCGCTGCCATGCACCAATTCTCCAGTGATTCATCCACCTCGCCAACATTTATTTATCTAGCAAATTCAGGAGTTCTGACCTTTTTGCTAAGTACATTTAGCATAAGACTCAGTGAAATTTTTCAGGTGCAACTTTTTACAAATATTAGGTATTGTTTCTTATTTCTGAGTAATATTAAACAAAGTGATTTAATCTTCCATATGTATTTATGCCCACTTGCTGTACTTACAATTATCATTTAGACTTCATAAAAAGAAGTAAGTATTCTGCAATTAAACAAAGTCTTTGCAAATCCTTGACCTCATTTAGGTCAGTTATGCTTTTTTCTTTTGATACAGTCTAATTTATAGCCGTAAGTAAAGGAAGGTGGTGCAGGTATACGTGGAAGATTACAGAATTATTGAATAGTATGCAGAAATGAAACACATTAACAAACATTTATAAAAAACCTACACCTAAAATATTACATATGCTTTAAAAGTGAAGCAAACTATTCTGAATATCTTAAGAGTGATTTCTCTTCCTTTTCTTTTTTTAAACATGTTGGTTATAACATTAAACATTTATGCCTAATAAACTATATCTTGTTTTGAATATTAGTGAAATTAATAATTTTTCATGGCAAACAGAAAAATGTTGACATTTAATGTATTTAGAGTACAACCCCCAATGTTACCATGGAGGAATAACTATCACTTTGATAATATCTGATGTGCCCTTTAAGTTTTAAATTGTTTATTAGAATAAAACAGTGAAAACATGTTGCACCCCAAATCAATAATGTACCTCAAAAAAGGACCAGGTCTAAGTTATGCTGTAGAACTTTCAAATCTTGTTATCTGCACATGTGTAAAATCCAGAGGTATTTCACTGAATTCAGTAGTTCTTTGAATTTACACTGTAAATTTTGATCCAAGAACTGGAAAATGATATAGTTTTTTTGTAATTCATAAAGATAATATTGCATTTGACTGCTAGTAATTCTTTTACATTTAAACTAGGAAATGTTTTATTGTGTGTGTATTTGAAAAAAATGGGATTTGCTGATACAGACAGAAGCCTAGGAATGCATCATTATAGGATTTTAAAATGTAGTCATTATTTTATATAATGATGACAGATCTTACGTTTCTTTCAAAAACAAAAATACAGTGGTAAGGAATTGCTACTTTGTTTAACAGAACAGTTACTTTTTCTCGTTTTTTCCTGTAGAGGGGATGGGACTGTGTAATAAAAATATAGCAGAAGGGTTATAGTCAGACTGATCATCTACTTCAATGAAGGCTTCTTAAAAATTGATGTAATACTTCCCACTACCATAATAATATAGCAGATTATAGCTAGTATATAATATAGTCTTATATCCCAAATCCTCTACTTCTTGATACAACTGATAGATAATACTTGCTGTACAGGAAAATTATATTCTAGGGTTTGTGTACGTTACAGTAACACAGTGACATACTGTTGGCAGTGTGTGTCATATTCACGTAGCTGAACTGGTACTCAGTTTGATTTAACTGGAGCTGTATTACCCAAAACAAACCTTATTCCGCACTGTTTCAGTAACCATAATTAAAACCACATGTATAGGACTGAACCCAATTTAGAGCACACATTTTTTTTCAGTGGTATTCTTTAGGACTAGAAGTTAGGCAATTTTGGATTGAAAGAAAATGTCATGGTACAGCCAGCGAGAAAGAGGTGGGGTCAAGGAGACAAAGAGCTAGGAGGATATGTGTGGTGGAAAAACACCCAGGAAAAAATGCTGGAACCTCCCACCCAAACCATCAGGATTAATTTAGGCCACAGTGTCCTTGCATTGAGCTCATGGACAAGCACAGTGCTTCTGTTAGGCCTGGTATTCACAGCATAGAAGAAACACACTGTAAGAATAGTTTGAAAACATATGAAAAATATACTTTCAAGCTGTGTAATCTGTCTTGAGAATCATAAAAGTGTCACCACAGGAGAAAAATGCAATATATTGAATATATTGAAATTGAATCATATTTCCAACTGGATATTTTGTCAGTAGCACTGTAAAATATACAAATATGAACCTGATGTCACCCATATCAATTTTATATACTTTCCATTATCTAATATGAAGAAGAAACTGCATTAATAATTGAGCATAAATTATAAAATGACATCCATTATATATTTCTTACATCAAGTTTATATGTGCTTGGGATAGACAAGCACTTGACAAATCCCTTGTCTGTTAGAGCTCTGTGTCAGGACCTTGGTTTTCTTAGGAGCATTGGTTTCTTTTCTTTTTTTCCTTCATCCTTCCCTCCCTACACACTTTTTTTTGACTTATTATCTATACTGTGCTTCCTCAGATGCATTCATCTTTATATTAATGTATGTATATGTATTTATATTTTGAGTAATGCATGCTAAACAGTAGAGAAAAACAGATAATGCACTAAAATCTTAAACATGGTTTATTGTAGTGGGTTGATTTCTGTCCTTTTTAAACAAATATTTGCTAAATTTGTATTTTCTTGTACGTAAACTAGTAACACCCAACTCCATAAGGTGTTAAGAAATGGGATACATTCAGATGGAGTCCCTCACTTATGCAGCTATACTGTTTCTAGTGTCCAATCTGTTTGGAGCTAGCCCAGGTATAGCTGCACAGCACTGCATTTTTCCAATAGAGTCATTCCCATATGTCTTTGGACTTCAATATGTAAAACATAATTAGAAACGTTTAGTAGTAATCTAGAATGATTTTAGTCTAGTAGGTACTTGATTATAGCTAGGCTATTTTTTTTCCTCTTGGAATGGATATTCATATACTTCTTTATTTTTCTATAAGTGCTTCTAACAAAAGATAGCCAACTGCGTAGACTGTAAATTTGTATTATAACAAGGAAGGCAGTGCATCTCTGATAACTTTTAATACTCTACTATATCAGTACAGGCACAGATATAGACCTATGAAATATAATTAAATGACAGGAATGTTTTAATTTGTCCAAACAAGGCAAAGCATGGAATTGGTTCATTTGATTTGAAACATGTAATTAGCATAACCCTTGCGGATTGCTTGTTTTATTATTTACAATATAGTAAAAGATTTATTGTAGCAATGTACTTTTGAATTTGATTAATAGAATTGTTTTTGTCCACTTGATTAATATGTTGCTTCAACCCCAGAATAATCAGATTAAACTAGCTTGTCTTGTCCCCTTTGACTTGTAACATTCTTATTTCCATACTCTGACTTACCACTAAGACCCTATATAAATTGGTCTTTTGTATATTGTGTTGTCCTTAATGAATTACGGCATGCGTTTAACTTGTAATCCTTCCTGATGTTATAAAATGTGATGATGTTAATTGTACATACTATATAAACTAATTCACTATTGCCTGTTTAGTTGGACATTTCTTTTCTAACAACATTTCACTTTACAAATCAAACTTTTCTGTATCCAGTTTTATGTACCAAAAATAATTTGTATAACAGTAAGACTATTTTGAGTATTTTATTTAATGCATGTAGGAAATTGTGTACAATATCATGAATGTTCATTTTAAGTGCAATCACAAGATACTGAAATAAAGCAGTTTGGTTTTAAGTTTGGTCTTTCATATTTTATGATTCATTTCAGTTCATAAGACCCAACAAAGCTTAGTTCTTGTAATGTAGTTAAAAAGATCAAAAGATTTTAATTGTATGATAATATTTGGTGGTCATATGCTTACTGTCTGCCAACAGCATCTAAACAGACTTTGTTGAATTTAAAGGCCCCTTTTGATTTTTCTTTTAAATAAATGAGATTTTAAGTGTTTAAAATGTATATTTAAATGCATTAGGTAGCAAATACTGTGTAATTAATCTCTATCTCTTAATGGGAGAACAAAACCCCAAATGGAGAAAAAGTAGAGCATTTATTAAAAAATCTACTTGTGAAACCAACTTTTTTGGGACTTGGGAGGGCATGTTGGGAAATTAAGACACTGCTGGGATCCATGGAATGCAATAAAAGTCCTGCTGCCTCCAGGGATGGTTCTTTTTCACAGGTGTTTGCAGTCTTCTTTCTTGACTTTACTGAGGGAGGACAACTTGCCTCTTAATGCATTTAGTTGGCTGTAGAAGAAGAGGGACATGACGTATAATTTATAACAAGGGGCCCTGTATATTCTATGGTGCTGTGACTGTTACTATATATCACAAAATTCACCCTTTGCTGCAGAATTTTTTAATTAACAAAAGAAATTAAATCTCCAGCTCCTAAAGTTCCAGAATTAGCCTTGAAAACATGAAGCATATGGAAGCTGCTTCAGTGATGCCTCCCTCAGTCTGCCAAGAGCTAGAGACAATAGTTCTGAGAGGTGCAAACTGCTTTATTCATTACAGTCAGCACCCTATGAACTTTGCAGTTCTACAGCTGTGGAATTTGGCATTCTCCCAACGTAACAAAGAATTTAACATTTTCACTGGTCAGTAGTCACTTGGCTGGTACATGTTGTTTTTACTCCTTCTGATATGCTGTGGCCCATCTGCAGCTGCATCCTGTTATCCAGTTTTCCATGTAGGAGGGAGTTAATTGGATTAGTATATGCTCCCCACAGTAATAACAAGGAAGAAACCAGGGAGCAGTGGGTTTGAGCACTAGACCCCAAGACCATTTTTTAGCCAGGAAACTAAAATAATAGGCAGACAAGGTGAGTTACTTGAGAGAACAGTGCAGCAGCTGAGATTATAAGGACTAGAAAGACAAGCTGCTGAAACTGGCTACTGAAAGTCCTTCCTGCTTTAAAATATACAAGGGCTAGAATATTTGTCAGGGGATAAATAAGAACATCCTAGAGAGTAGCATTGCAAGCTTAGAAAAATGGTTAGGCTTCTGGCCAGGCCTTTGATACAAAAAAATATAGGACATGGAGAAAGGTAAAATACAGATAATTATATAATTGTAAAGATAGCAGAAAATGTAAGCCTTGATAGATTAAAAAATTATGTTCCCTCCCCCAAAATTACAGAAGAGACGTGTGATTCACAGGATCACCATGCCTACCCTGTTAGAATCACAGGGCAAAGTTCCATGTTACACTTGGACTATACTAAATCTGTTAAATGTTAAGCGGTGTTAAAGTTAGTGTGTGCTGTGAGCAGTTGCTTATTAAGTGTTAATATTGTTTCTTGCCTGCACAGCTGTGACTTGCCACTAGAGGGCTGGCCACTAGGGGCATGGTTAGAAGTCAGGACACCTGGGGCACATCCAGACAAGCATGCACGTGTGTCTTGGAACATCTCAAACCCCTTTGAGACATTGCAGGAAGCACATATGGGACCAAAAAAAATTCCCTGCACTACATATTTGCCTGTTTGGGCTGCCGCCTCTGCCGCTGCATCCAGAGCATTGCTGCCCCTCCCGCTGCATTGCCATCCATCCCGTGGGACAGGGAGACGGGCCCCGCGCAGGCTGCTATGCCCTGGGCCATGGGGGTCGGCAGGTGCAGGCTGCTTTGCCCCGGGCCGTGGGGGCTCGACAAAACTGGAAGTACCACAGTGCGCACTTCCAATTTCACTTTTACCTTGCAAGCCAATGTGGCAGTTAATAGAGCATTCCAACTTGTAAGGTGCCGGATAATGCAGCTTTTACTGTATCTTTATCTTTTTTACTTAGTCTGTAAAGTGGCTTTTTATCCTGCCTAAAATATTTTAACTGGGCGCATCTACACAAGATGTTTACTGCTGAGTAGACTAATTAGCTCCCCAGTAAATGTCTCTGCGTCTGGGCTATTAGGCTGCAGTAAACTAATAGACTCCACAGCAGGGTAGTACTTGTAAATACAAGAGCTGTCCTGCTGTGGAGTTATTTACTTCACACCAGGGCACGTGTAGGTGCTGACCTGGATGGATAAGGCATGAGGGTGCTTCAGTGCAGGGGCTGCCTGCTGGCTAGCCCCACACTGGAGTGCCCCTGAGCAACATGTTGAGCCAGGTCGGAGCAGCTCTGGACTGGCAAGCTCATCTCCCAGGTCCCCTGCCAGCTGAGGCTGCTCTGACCCCACTCAATGTGCTGTAGTTCCAAGTGCGTGTGTGAAGGTGGCACCCAGGAACAATAAATTCTGGTACAATAATTAATGCATTACCTTAATATGCATGTGTAGCCACACCCACTGGGGAGGAAACCAAGATGTAGAAGTCAAAAGATCATATCGTTTTGACTGTTTGTGTATCTTTTATTGATTTTTTTTTTTTTTTTTAAAAGGTCCATAAACAAATTGTACTGACCATCAGATAATTATCTCTTTTAATTGGTGTTCTGTGACACAGCATGATTCAAGGGAGGGCACTGCTGTCAGCAATTAAACCTAAATCTTCAGTGAGTATAAATCAGCTACACAGCTGAAATTGCAGCCCCAAATATTTTCCTATTTGTATTATGATTTAAAATATTCTTTAATATACTTCATCCTATATTACAATAAAAATATAAATTTAGATTGATTTGCTAGTAGTGTTGATATGTAGATATGTGAAACAGGTTTTATCACAATTTTGTTACTAATTAAAAAAGATTAAATTTTAAAAGACTACAAATGCAGAAAAAGAAATTTCAGAAATCTCTTACTGTAATTTTTCGTTCTGGAATTTTAAGAGCAGATATAGTATGAACAAAAGGTAGTAGTACATCAGCCTTCCTTGTAAACAGCTATATAAAAATTGTATGAAATGTATTTGTTTTTCAGTTACAAAGCAAGAATCTTCTGATTTAAGTTTCTGCCCAGCTAGGTCAAAGTTGTGGCTGCTAGAGTGTTTGAATTGTTGAACTTTAAGACTGAATTCATCACAGCTTTTAGACAAATATAAATTTCTTCCCATTAAGTCAGTAAGTCTTATTATATCAGACAGGAGTTCTGTCTAGAAATGAGGATTAATGTCTGTCATAAAAGTGACATTAAATAGACAACTTGTTTGATTTACATATACTATTTTGTCCTTTCAGTATTTTAATAAAATTCAAGTAATTAATTTTGTCATTATCTAAGTTTTCTTAGTACTTCATATTTTACCATTATCATGTGTTAGAACCTCTAAAACTTCAAGTCAAATATTGAATATTGGAACTTTAAAAAATTTTTTACACTGAATCTATGGGTTATAGTAAAATTCATTCTTGTGGATTTTTTCACTTTCTTATCTTGTTACATTTATGTATTTTCTTTAATCTGTGGACAAATCGTCCTTCCTTAGGTTCATTCTCATTTAGGGATAGAAGTTAGGCCAGATTGCATAGTATATTTAACTTGCCATGAGCATAGACAGAAAGAAATAGACTTCTTGAGGTTTGCCAGATCTCTAGCCCACCCACCCTAGATGGATGGATGTCTTGCTTCTGAGCTGTCTTTCATACCTTCCCCTAATCCATTGTAGTTCTACTCATCCATGGTGTCCATGGGCATTTATACACATGCTGCAATGCCAAGCACTTTGAAAAGCTGTAACACTTACAGTTGTATAAGTGGCAAAATGCGCACGAGCACTGAGAAAGTGGTGGTGGCATAATTTTGAGCTAAAACACCTTGGAGATGCCTTAGTTCAGAAGCACACCCCTGCCATTTTCTGCATGCTGACATGCATTTTGTCACTTATACAATTGCATGCAGTGCAGTGCAGGTTGCCTCGGCTCACGTGGGGAGCAGACTCGATTAATCAAGTTTACTCTGAAGTGGTGGACCTCTAGCGTGTCACAAGGGGAAAAAGTATGTGTATAAATGTCTCCTAATTCCCTATTTTGAAGGTTTCTCTGGAGCTTGGGCAGTCAAGTTACTAATGCATATTATGGCAACCACATCTTTTACTTACAGCTGTTATATTTAGTTATTTCCAGATTGTGAGCTGCTTTCATGTATGGAAGGCATACGGACTCCTTAGTTGTCAACTGTTTTAGTAAAGGAAATGATTTTTTCTCTCCACATTCCTTCAGGCAGGAAACTAGAGTGCATTTGGTAGATCTGCAGTTCCTTAATTTAATGCTTTAACCATTCAGCTCTCTCTTCCCCATTGTAGATGATGCTGGTCTGGACCAGACTGAGTTCTTGTGTAATGTTTCCCTGTTATTTACAAGTAACCTTAGGGCTAGGGGCAGAAGTTGCGCCTAAACCAGTTTAAGTGATCAGAGTCTGGTTCAAATATATAACACAACAGGGGCACTTTTACACTTGCTCTGGGAGTTGGGGAGGGGGGTGCTTTAATTAGTCACTCTAATTAAAGTGCCACTGCATCTCAGCCCCCTGTAAGCCACAGTCCCCATAGCACCAAACCCAGACCTGGGTGGAAGCCTCAATGGAGAGCAGTCCTGCCTGGACAGAAACCTCACAGGTGCAAGCAGAGGAGTAGCAGTAGCTTTGGCAATAAGACATCCTCCAGCCATTTCTCTGGGTCTCTTGGTCTACCCTGTCTTTTATTGCCCTTCTTCCAAGTGCACCTTTCCTAGCAAACTTGCCTGGAAGATGGCCTGTTTACTGCTCATCAGCCCGAAAGGTTCCTTTTTTTCCTGCTTCCTCACACCAAGATGATAAACTCTCCCCTCAAAAGGGGTAGGAAGGAGGGGGCAAACTGCCTGAAAACTGCTTACCCTGTTAGCAGCCCCTGGTCACTGGCTCCATTGGCACGCAGGGAGTTTCCTTTTACACCCTTCTGGGCCTGAACTGGCTCTCTCCCCTTGTTAGGGTTTCTCTCAGGCCCAGGCAGCAGTCACTTAGCCAGTAACACTCGCAGCTTGTCAGAGCACATGCCTCAAATGCACACCGCTCACCAAACAAACATTCAGCAAAGCAAAGGCACAGTTAGCTCTGGATCGCTTACCTTGCGTGGGATCTGGTGCCTGGCTTCTCTTCCTCTTTCTCTTCCTCCTCTTGATGCCAGAAAACTGCTTGCAAATTGCTTACCGTGTTTGCAGCCTCTGGTCACTAGTCCTTGATACATGAGGTGCAGGAGGCTACTAGAGCTCGCTAATTGCCATGTTCTTGCGGACTTGATTAAGCAAGCCTACTCCAACACGCTGGAATTCCACCGTGCCTGAGCAGCCTCCATGTTCGTGTATAGGCACCCTTGAAGTTCAGTGAGTTCAGTGCTTTTAAACCACTTTCAAAAGGGCTAGAACTGGTTTAAGATAAACCTGGTTGGATGTAGTATTAGACTGAACTGATTTAGGTCAAGCCAGTTTATGGAACTTCTGTCCCAGACCCCTTCCTGGTTCAAGTTAACTCAGAGTTCCCTAACATCCCAGGATGCTTTGCAGCCCTGGGGTGTGCTGTCTGCTTCAGTAGGGCAGGGTTGGCCCCTGCCCTCTGCTTCTCATTGGAGCACTCTCATTGCTTTGGCTGGCTGAAAAAGAGGGGAAAGGGATGCAGGGAGTGCAGTAAGGCATGGCAGAGGCTTCTCTGCACCCTCTGCCCCACTGCCCCAGCAGACTCCAGGTGGGGTCCCATGTGGGCCAGAGGATGAGGTTTAAACCCTCCTCAGCAAGCCAGCTGTGGCCAGGTCCCCACTCTCCACTCAAGCAGGAAGCAGGGTAAAGCCTGGCAGGAGCTGCTTGCCCACCCGGCAGATCCTGGTTGGGGTCCTGTATGGGCCAGGGAGGAGTCTTGAACTCCCCTCCCCCACTGTCTCAGTGAGCTGGCCAGAGCCGGGCCTAGCCACACCCTCCCCACATACGCTTGGGTGAGGAATGGGGAAAAGCCTGCCAGAAGCTTCCCTCTCCCAGGTACATCCTGGCTGGGGTTGGTGAGGGCCAGGGTGCAGGTGTAAAGGCCTTCCTCCCGATCATACTCAGTGGGCTGGCCTCGAGCAGGGAGGGTGGGGAAGCTTCAGAGGGCTTGTCTCTCAGCTTCCCTCCCTTCCGGCAGTGGCCAACAGGCTGAGAGGCATGCCCTAGCACCCGTCTCCACCCCACCCCAGCCCAACCCAGACTCCCCAGCTTATGGCGTGGGCCACTGCAGGCATGTGGCTGCATTTCCAGAACCAAAAGTGAATGTGCATTCACTTGCTTCTCATTTCAATCTATGCAATTTAGACTAACCTGCAAAGATTGAATTAATTTAGCCTTACTCTTTATGACTGTTTGTACAGGTTTCCCTCGCTTTGTGAGGATTTTGTATGTGCAAATATGCTCTTATGTGATGACCCTTTTTATACCAAGAATTCGATCTGTGTGAGGTAAATTCATTCTTATGCGATGGTGTGGTGGCAGCCTGCAGTTGGCTGCTTTGTGCGGTGCGTTGTGGGAGTGACATGCACCAAAATATAGTCTCCTGCATGGACTGTGCTCTGTGCTCCTATGTGTTTCTGTAGTTGCCATCTCCATTATGGTAACATTCGCCACTACCCTGTGCTTGTGTGTACTGTCTGCTGTTGGTGAGTAACAAAATTGCCTTGTAAAAGTGGTAGAAATGGGTTTGGGGGTCAGGACAGTTGAGGTCTTGGAATGTATCCCTATTTATTACATTGTAAAGCAAATTCCGTTTTCCAGGCATGTGAGGGAAACCTGTACTTAGCCTAGAAGAAGGTTATTGGTTAAGGCTAGCCCCATCATGGACATCTCATTTTCATTGTTCTCCTTTCCACTTCCCCTAAATTTGTCTCTAAATTCTAAGCAAAGTAGAAAGTAACACAATCTTCTAGGCTTCAAATCTTTCTTAAACAGCTGAAGTAAGAAAGCTTTACAGAGGTATACTATCTGCTGTCTGAGTTGCCAGACAAATCAGGCTATTTGACTTGTAGCTCAAGCCCCCTCTCCCTTTATGACCTACAAGAAGAAAATATTCTGGTCTATCATAGCAACAATGGAACCAGGAGACTTCATCAAGCCCCTAGAAGAAGCTTCATTGTACCCGTAAGAAAAAAATTCTCCAGAAAAATCAAACTAAATATGTAAATGAATTGTGACATAGTAACTAGGAACATATTCTTCTTAAAAAAACAAAAAAAAAACCAACAAAAAACCAAAAAACCCAACAACTGAGTAGCTTAAAACCTATGTGCTGTAGAAAGAAAGAAATTTGTATGAATCAGGATTGTTCTCTGAGGCTAAACTTTAAAAATTAAATAACAAAAATCATCATTATGAATTATATTTGAAACTACCTGTAATATTTTTAAGAGAGTATTTTTTTCTTCATCTTTTATGAAAACATATCAGTGACTTCTATTCTGTATTGTAGATTTTGGAAAACTTGCCAATCAATTTTTTTTTTTTTTAAATTTCAAAACTGGGTAAGTCAGATTTTTGTAAATTTACATTGTATAACTAATCAAGTAGGTCAAATGACATAATAGAGGGAAGGACTGGAAAATGAAAACTTAAAACATAAAGAAGGATTTTTTATTTAAAACAAAGTTTGAAGAAAACCTTTTTTTTTTGATGAGGGAGAAGGGAGTCATTTTAAAAGACCATTTTTGTTACTTTTTATAGTCATTGTTTTAAGCCAAAGGGACCATGTTTAGTCTGACATCCTTAAATTTTACTCTCTTACCCAATATATTGAGCTAAATAACTTATCGAAGCAGTTAGGGCTTTCTGTTTTGTTTTCTTTTCCAACTATCCATAAGTTAAAACATTTCAGGAAAACAGTGTGACCTTTGCTTAATGTCATATGGCATTAACGTACCCTGCACTTGAAATTTGGGTGTAAGGTAATGGTGGCAGTTTTTTTCCTAATCAAGAAGTATACACATATTCCGCTGCAAGGAAATAGTTTTGGCAAAATAATAGCTAACTGTAGCCTGCTTTCATGAAAAATATAATGTTGAAGGCTGATATCTGAGTTGTTTGAGTATGTTCATGAAGATGCTCTTCTTTGCAAAAGGGGCTTCTCCAAACGTGCAGAATGTTTTGTCATTTCATGTAAGGTAGTTCTACACATAAGAGTGTGTCTGAACTGCATTTAGACATAAGTGGTCGCTGAGGCTAGGAACAGACATTGCATTTGTCTCTGAACAAGCTGTACCTGAGTTTGTCCTAGGACTGGCTCAAAAATGTATTGCCCTTCTAATCAGTGTTTAGTGAGCAGCTGAATACACTGTTGCTTTTCTGCTATCAATTCAGCAATGCAGTCCTTGGATAACTGTTCAGATACATTTTACAATATCCTAGGACAAACTGTTAATGCTTCTTGTCCTGCGAACCATTTTAGGATTTATCCTGGGACAGTAGATAACTGAATGATTGTGCTTTGTCCAGGCATATTCTGGGGCAAAAGCTAGATCTGTTTGTAGCCTAAAAGCAATATAGATGCATTAGTACAGATGTCTTCATGGACTAGTAAGTCCAGTTGGAGCTCCATGCTACCAGAGCTATACTGCTTTAAGGATCAAGCTAACCTGGATACAGTGCAAGGCACTTTGAATTTTGTGGTGTCATGAGAACATACCCTGACATACCTAATATACATTCATATAAGCAATTAAAGAAGTGTTCTCCAGAAATGAGCAGAAAGGATAAATGGTGGAGAAGAGTAGGAGTTTTGTCCACACTGTGAAGGAGAGGACAATGGGAGGTGGAAGGGGCTGGAGGGCCAGTGTCCATAGTTGGTTTGGTTGTGATACATTCTTTGTAGTCCACAATAAAGTTTATGGTTTTGGCTGGGTTAGGTAAGATGGCATGCTTTTACTTTTCATGTCCTTGTTTTTGAGGTGTTATGTTAATTATGTGTAAACTGCTAGAATATGTAAACCGGGGTGCATTAGTATAAGTGTTGCCACAGACTGAAGGAAGTGATTCTATTCAGCACTGGTGAGGCCACATCTGGAGTACTGTGTTGTTTTGGACACCCCCCCCCCACACACACACAAAAAGGATGTGGACAAATTGGAGGGTCCAGCAGAGGGCAACAGAAATGGCTAGGGGCCTGGATGGCTTTGGAAGGGAGCTCAGGATGTGGCTTATGAGGAAGGACTGAGAGAACTGGGCTTATTTAGTTTGGAGGAGAGAAAGGGGGGCGGGGGAGACTTAATAGCATCTGAAGGGTGGTTCCAAAGAGCTAGATTGTTCCCAGTGGTGACAGATGATGGAACAAGGAACAATGTTTTCAAGTTGCAGCAAGGGAAGCTTAGGTTAGATATTAGGAAGAATTTTCTCACTAGGAGGGTAGTAAAGCACCAGAAAAGGTTACCCAGAGGGGTTGTGGACTCTCCATCTTTGGAGGTTTTTTAAGACCTGACTAAACAAAGCCTTGTCTTGCATGGTCTGGTTGAGGATGATCCTGCTCTGAGCAGGGGATTAAACTAGATATCCTTCTGAAGTCCCTTCCAACCTTAAATTTATATGATTCTGTGTCTAAACAGTACAGTTTAGTATACTGTAGAGAGATGAGAGCTAGATACTGATAGCAGCAGGGCCATGTTGGCATGGTGCTACATCTGTGATAAGTCCTATATCTTAGCAAGGAAAATTACCTTAAGCCGTAGATTGGGCTACCACAGCTGTACTATTTCCAATACCCAAACTAGTTGATTCACAGCTAACTTGGGTATCTCTGCACAACATGGCATGATGGTGTGATGATGATTGTCTTTGCATGTTCATAAACAAGATTCATTTGTTTCAGTCTGCATGATAAGTTTGGACATGAAGATTAGTGGATGTGAAATACCTGTGTTTTGCTTTCACGGGCAGGGTAATAAAAGTGTTGCTCAGATAAAATTTACTAAAATGAATTTTGGCATTTGGATAGCTTCTTATCTTTATGCCAGAAGATTTGTTCCCACAACTTTTTAGAATCCCACAACTTGTTTAGAATATGTTGTTTTTGTAGTATTTAATGACTATTCTGAAATAGTTCTGATAGTATAATGATAGTTTTAAATTTTTGATGGCTCAATGAATTAAACTTTCACCTTTTGGTAGCTTGGTTTGAATCCAGAAGCCCTGATCAGAGAGAGATGATTTTGATTAGATGGTTTGAAAGGATAGCCAAAAAATGGACATGATGGGTTATGCTCAGAACTCATTAAACTAAAACTCACATTACACCTAATTTATAGAACAATTCATAATATTTGATCCTTGTGAGGACTCTTGAAATACAAAGAGGCATTAGGACCAAAGTATTTTTTAATGCCAAAAGAAAAAAAAATAAGTACATTTGGCAGAGCAGTTGGGAAAGATGCTGTGAGTGTGGATTTAAAAAGCAGAGGTATGCCTTCAATCATGATCTGGGTATTTTATGACAAATAATTTGTTTTGATTTTCCTTTACCCAATGATTGAAGTTTGATCTCTCCTAAAATATGTCAGTGTCTGCACAAGCCATTATAATCAGTGGTTTCCTTGTTTCCCCTTTTTGCTTTTTTCTGTATGGTGTAATGAGGTTTCTGCAATAGTGTAATAAACAGATCACCTTGCATGTAGATGGCTCTTAAACAGTAACCTGCTACAAAAATACATTCCTATGCCAGTTCAGCATCATATATATTTTTATTTAATAAGTTATCTACTCACAGATTCACAGAAGTTTAGGGCTGGAAGGGACCTCATGAAATCATTGGGTCCAGTCCCCCTGCTCTGGGCAGGAAAGACTACTCCTCTTTTCCATATTAGTTTCAAATGAATCTTATCTACATTTATTTAATAAATGTTACATTTATACATGCTGAATAAATAGTATCAGTGAATCTGTAAATCACTGTTCAGGTTCCAGTTTGAAAAAAACAAATTGGGGGATATTTTCATGTGAAATGGAAATGGCTAATGAGTCTTTTGAGCTTTTTCAATTTTTGCAAAGTAAAATCAATACTCATTCACTTTTAAATTTGTATTCCTCTGTGTCATCAGTGGATATTTTTTCAGTCGACTATTTGTATATATTATCATAGGTGTTAAATTACTAGTTAACCTGTGGTTTTGTTGGGTTTTTTAAAAAACAAAGCATTAATGTTATGTTCCAGATCTTTCTATTGATATTCAACTGTATAATGGATGGGAATGTACTACAGTCCTAAATGTTTTATGGAGTAGTTAGCGAGTATGATATTAGAGAGTTGATGACAATGAGTTTGACATCTTTAATGCTTTCAGTCTCTACAAGGCCATAATTTAAGGTGTTTTTCTTGCTTTCCTTAAAAATGAGTGCCTGCCTATTTCAACTCAGTTGTACTGCTGAATAGATTATACTTGGATCTTGTTAGATCAAGACTTCCTATTATAACCCTGCTTTTTATGAAAGACACCTCTGATACTAAATCTGTTCTTGATGGCTGAAATGTAATTTCTTCTGTTTCTTCTTCCCAAATTATCACTCTAAGACCCAGTAGAACAATAGCTGAGGGTAAAAGGACAATATCTGCTGTAGAACTTGTGAAGCAGTATTTGCTTGCATAGTGTTTCCAAGGTTATTGACATAAGTTCATGCAGAAGGAATGTACAAAAAAAAAATCCAGTGCATGTGATCAGCTTGTGTAGCTATTCTTGCATTAGCTGATGCACAGAAGTGAGGAACATAATTACACCCTAAAAATAAATGCCATGGCTAGGGAAAGAAGTTAAACATAAACCAGTATAAGCGATTGGAAACTAGTTCAAAACTGTAACATGATCGGGCTAGGGGCAGACATTACATATAAACTGGTTTAGGTGATCAGAAATTGTTTTAAGCCTGTAACAGAACAGATGTTCAGTGCACATAAACCAGTTTGAAAATGGGTGAAGACAGTTTGAGATAAATCTGGTTTAATGTAGTATCACATTTACCTGATTTGGGTCAAATCAGTGTATTCAAAGTCTGTCCCAGGCCCCTTACTGGTTTAAGATAAACCAGGCTCCCCCAAGATCCAAGCATGCTGTCTGGGTGGGGCTCTGCTCTGCTCCAGAGCTGGGCTAACCCATCCTCTCTGCTCTCTATCCAGAGCAGGAATGGGACATGGCAAGACACCGAAGAGCGTGGCCCCATTAAGGCAAAGTGGGCAGTGGTGGAAGTGTGGGGAAGAGTTTCCCTCTGGGGCTGAGCAGCCCTGTGCACTAGGATTGCTCCCAACTGTCAGGGAGCTGCTGGGGTGGGCAGAGCTCTCCTCTTCCCCACCCCTGCAGACCAAGGTGGGGGTTTAAACCCCTTCTCAGTCTAACTCAGGCCACCGGGGCCTGGCTATGTCCCCCTCAGCTGAGCTTCCCTGTTGGAAGTAAGGTCTGCTCTAGCACCCGTTGGCTTCTGTCCTGGGCCAGTACAGACATGTGCCAAATGTCTGTCCACTTGCAAACCAGTTCATTCTCTACAGGTTAGACTAACCTGCAAAGATTAAATCAATACAGGCTTGGGCTTTTTGAATGTCTGTCCCTAGCCCAGAAGTTCAGTGCACATAAACTGCTTTCAAATTGGCCAAAACTGGCTTACACTAAACCTGGATGGATGTAGTATCAGACTTCACTGATTTAGGTTAAATTGGTTTATTGAACTTCTGTGCCAGATCCCCTCCAGATTCACATCAATTCAAAGTCCCCCACAAACTCGGGATGCTTTGTGCCTCCCCCCATAAACTCCTCCCTCACAAGTTGGGAGGGCTAGCCTTGCCCCTAGCTGTCTGCTCTAGCTGAGCTCAGAGGCATGCTCTAGTGCCCCCTCCCCCGACTTCTGTCCTGAGCCACTGCAGGCAAGTAGCTGCATTTCCAGAATCAAAAGTGAATGTTCACTTGCTTATCAGTTCAATCTGTGTAGCTTAGACTAACCTGCAAAGATTGAATTGATTCAGCCGTGGGTTTTTTGACTGTGTGTACTTATCCATGTAATACTAATAGTAAAGCATCTAGAGAAGTCTCCATATACTTGGAAAGTCCAAGCAGTTGCACTAAAAGTAGGCAGTAGTTTCACCATGTTAAAATTCTTATAAAAATCAATTAAAGCTTTTCAATTACAGTACACAGGCATTGAGCATTCGTAATGAATGACATTAGGTAATTTGTAAACAGTTTAGGTTCATTATTGGCCATCTCTTCCAAATGCATTTTGCTTTAATTAACTTACCTCTAATGCATGTGATACGATTCTCAATAAAAATTGTAAGTATGAAATTATGATGGAAAACCTCTGAAAGATTAAAGAATATATATTGAAGGGCTTTTAGTTATCATGCAGATTTCCCACGTGATTTACTTAACATGAAATTTCATTGAGTATTTTAGACAAAAAGTATAACCATACATTTTCATAATTAAAAGGACAATTGTGATTGCAGTACTAAATCCTTATTTATTGGTAGAACAGTTCACTCAGTTTCAATTAGCAAAAGTTACATCAATGACTATATATGTAAATTTAACTAGTTTTAAATATGAAAATGTAGCCTGTTCAAGAGCAAGACGGTTGAAATACTAACCCATTTTTAAAAATCAGTTTGCACAAAAAATAACTATATCTCTCTTTTTAAAAAAATATATACATCAGGAAAACAAATAGTAAAACACACTCTACCTTACCACACCCCAGGGAAAATTTCAGGAAAAAAATTTCATTTTGCAGCTTTCTAACATCTGGTATGTTTTGTAGACCCAAGTATTCTCTAGCTGCTTGTTTTCAGTTTGCACACCTTCTGTTTTTCTAGGAATCTTCCCAACTCTATTGATGAACTTTGATTAAACTCAGTGTTACATTCCTCTTTACAGCACCCATCCTATGTGTCTAAAATGGTATGTGGATTCATATAATGTCTAGACACATTGATGATGCAGATCTCCACCCTCTTGGACCTGCAGCCCCATGACTGCATGCCTGCCAGACCTGGATGGGGATCACAAGGCCACCTGAGCTGTAGTATATGTGTGGCAGCAAAACCTCCTGTACCTCTGGGCCAGCTGCCAGTGGGCCATGACTGCATAGTTGGCCTTTAGGCAGCACTGCTGTCATGTCTTCTGGTGCACCCACTCTGCCATCTGGGCAGCTATTGCCCAGATGTGTTCCTTGGGGTGGCCCACTTTGCACTGTCAAAGCATGTCCTTTTGGTCCCAAATGGCCAGGCCAACCATCTCATCTGCCCTCCAGCTCAGCCCTGGGCAGGCTCCTCTGCCTGGGTCTCACCACTTGCCTCACCAGCAGACATCCTTGTGTTCCCTGTTTAAAAATTGCAAATTCTCTAATAAGAAGCCTAGATTTTCTCATTAAAATACCCCAAATCCGTGTTCTTCTGCTATTAAAATGAAACACCACTATATATAGAAAGAAATCAGTTGGGCAATGTTTTATTGATATATTTACAATTTTTAAGCAGTTTGGAAGCCTACCAGTCTGTCTGCCATCATAATAAAATGAATTCTAAATACCTATACACTTTGGTGTTTGCTTTTGGTTTTTTTATTGTAGAAAAATCAGCGCTACCCCTGCCCCTTTTGCTCACCAGATGCGGAGCACTGAGCAGTACTGATATGCCAGTGCCCTACCCCTGCCCTTGCCCCTCGCTCCTGACCTGCAGCCCCTGCCTGCCCTTCACTCGCTCCCTCCCAGCAGCAGCTCTGTCCCAGCACCGGGATATGAGTCCAGCTGCAGCTTTTCCACCCACTGCTTTGTGGCTCTGAGCAGTGCCAGCCCTTGCCGTTGTGCTCCCTGCACTGTGCCCAAACCCCAGCACTCCCCATGCTGTTCCTCAGAAGCCCTCAACTGGGGCTCAAGGACTAGGCTGGGCAAGCCCCTTCCTTTCCAGGCTGGCCTCCCCCTGCACAGGCTGCTTTAGGGGGGCCGGGGGACTCTAAGCTTGACTCTGGCCTCTCCTACTTAGAGTGCTCCCCCATCCCTGACCACTATTTCTCTCTCTCCCTCACACAGACCCCTGATGCCACCTCCACCCCTTCCCCACACCCTTCACACACCCAAGTGGTTTCATAGATTTCATACATTTCATAGACATTAGGGCTGGAAGGGACCTTGGGAGATCATCAAGTCCAGCTCCCTGCCCCAAAGGCAGGAAGTCAGCTAAGGTTAAAGGATCCCACCAAGATAAGTGTCCAAACGCTTCTTAAAAGAGTCCAGAGTAGGTGCTTGCACCACCTCGGGAGGGAGCCTATTCTAGGCCTTGCAGGCTCAGACAGTAAAGAAGTTTTTCCTTACGTCCACCCTAAATTGGTTTTGGAAGGGGTTTGTGACCGTTGGACCTTGTCCTCCCTTGGGATGCTCTGGTAATGACGCTAGTCCCAGCACTAGTGTGGGCATGGGGCAGGGCTGCAGTGTGCCAGCAGGTCCTATCCCTTCCTGTTTCACCACTGGGCATGTAGGGTGTAAGATGTGTGGGAGGATGTGGGGTTTGGGGGAGAAGGGGTGTGTGGGGCAGTTTGTGGGTGGGTATAGGGTTTGTGGGTATGGGGCTTGTGGGTGAATTGGGGGGTTCTAGGTGTGGGGGGGAGTGTGGAGGCAGGGGGGATTCTGTGTGGGTTTGGGGGGTGGCTATGGGTTGGGGGGACTGCTCAGGAGGGTTGGGTCCCCTGCCTGCCCCCCCCCCACATGGTGCATAGCCTCTCCCTCCCTCCCTCAGCAGCAGCAGTGGCAGCCATCCCAGTTCTCATAGCCTACTACTGTCAGAGTCCCCGACCACCTGGAAACTGGCATCGTCTGTGCCACATGGAGCCAGCCTGGATCAGCCTGCTAGCATGTACCCTCAAACAGAACTGGGCCACTCTTGCTGTCACCTAGGGTCCTGGCACCACACACAAGTGCTCCCAAGCTGGCTCTATGGAGGCAGGACCCACCCCAGCCTGAGGAGGCATGGCCCTTGCATGTGGTAACAGCAGAAGCTGGCCCAGTCCTGCATGAGAGCAGTTACTAGCGGGCCAAGCCAGTGCTGCACCATGTGGTGCAGGGTCCCAGACAGCTGGAGCTGCGCCATGTTGCCACAGGGGCTCTGCCAGTCACTAGCGGGCTATGAGCACTGGGACTACTGCTGCTGTGGAGAGGCTGTGCGCTGGGTGGGGCAAGTGGGAGGTGGGGATCAACTCCTCCCGAGCAGTCCACTCCACACCCACATACACAATCCTCCCAACCCCCCTCCTCCCACAACCCTAGTCCTTCCCCCAGCCCCATGTCCTTGCTTACCTGGGACAGTGCCTGGGTCCGGGTCACTGAGGCAGTGTGCTGGGACAGAAGGGACATAGGGCAGCCATGGAGATGCTCTGGCTGGGTGCTGAAGCATTTCTTTGAAGGACTCAGCCTCCAGTTGCCTCAGGGCATGCTCTAGGAACATACCCTGCAGCACATTTTTTCAGCTGGTTCTTTTTTTGATACCTGGAGTCCATGCTGCAAATATGCAGTGCAAGGAACATTTTTAAATTTCCAGTGTGCTTCTTGCAGCATCTCAAACTGCTTTGAGATGCCACAACAAGCACATGCTCACTCATCTGGATGTGCCTGTTAAGTCCATAGCATCTCATTCCTCTCCCCAGTTCTTTTACTCTTCTTTTTTTGCCTTGCCCCCACCCCTCCCAGCATCCCTGCAGTAGTACATATTGGGTGGTCATCTCTTTCCAGATAGGCACTAGGCTATTTCTGTCTTGAGATCATCAGTCTCCACTACATTGATGTGTTCAAAATAATGACTGAAATATAAGAAGAAACACAGTCATCTTCTGGTTCCCAGTGGGTATCTATGGCACTTTTCCAGCATCAGGGAGGTATGTGATAGGCTTTGCTCCTTGATTCTATCACCTGATACTTGTAAAGATTTAATTTCATAGACATCATAGACATTAGGGCTGGAAGGGACCTTGGAAGATCAAGTCCAGCCCCCCGCCCAAAGGGCAGGAAGTCAGCTGGGGTCATAGGATCCCAGCAAGATAAGCATCCAATTTGCTCTTGAAGGTGTTCAATGTAGGTGCTTGAACCACCTCCGCTGGCAGGCTGTTGCAGACCTTGGGGGCTCGGACAATTAAGAAATTCTTCCTTATGTCCAGCCTGAAATGGTCTTGCAGGAGTTTATGACCGTTCGACCTTGTCATCCCTTGGGCGCTCTGGTGAACAAATGTTTCCCCAGATCCTGGTGGTCACCCCTGGTAAACTTATAGGTGGCCATCAGATCACCCCTGAGCCTGCACTTTTCCAGGTTAAAGAGCCCCATGGCTCTCAGCCTGTCATCGTAAGGTCTGTTTTCCTGACCTCTGATCATGCGTGTGGCTCTCTTCTGCGCCCTCTCAAGCTTCTCCACATCCTTTTTGAATTGTGAATCCAAAACTGGACGCAGTACTCCAACTGCGGCCTCACCAAGGCTGAGTACAGGGGGAGAAGGACATCCTGGGATTTGCTTGAGAAGCATCTATGGATGCAAGCCAGCATTTTGGTCACTTTACTAGCTGCAGCATCACATTGCAGGCTCATGTTCATCGTGTGGTCAATGATGACCCCCAAGTCTCTTTCTTCCATAGTGCTAGCCAGCGTAGCACTGCCGAGCCTATAAGGATGCTGCACGTTTTTTTTCCCAAGGTAGAGAACCTTGCATTTTTCAGTGTTAGACACCATTAGGTTCTCATCCGCCCATTTGCTGAGCCTGTCCCGGTCAGCCTGGGTCACCCGCCTGTCTTCTGGTGTGGATGCTTTGCCCCAAAGTTTGGTGTCATCGGCGAACTTGGCCAGTCCACTCCTGACTCCAATGTCCACATCATTAATGAAGATGTTGAACAATATGAGTCCAAGGACAGAGCTTTGGGGGACCCCACTGGTCACAGGACAACATGAGGAGTGACTTCCATCAGTTACTACCCTCTGGGTCTGCCCATGGAGCCAATTTCCCAGCCAGCAGATCATAGTAGACCCAAGGCCACAATTGGCCAGTTTTGCCAAGAGGTGATAATGGGATACCAATTCGAAAGCTTTTTTGAAGTCAAGATATATGACATCAATCTCTTCTCCCTTGTCCAGGTGATAGGTCACCTGGTTGTAGAAGGAAATGAGATTGGTCAAGCAAGACCTACCCACAACAAACCCGTGCTGGCTATCCCTTAGGATATTAGCATCGGCCAGTCCATTAAGGATGGCCTCTTTAATAAACTTTTCTAAGATCTTCCCCAGGATAGAAGTCAGGCTGATGGAACTATAGTTAGTCGGATCCACTTTCCTCTCTTTCTTGAAGATAGGCACCATATTGGCCTTCCAGTCTTCAGGCACTACACCAGAGCGCCAGGAGTTTTCAGAGATCCGTGCCAGGGGCTGGGCTATGATGCTTGCCAGCTTCTTGAGTGCCTGGGGGTGTAGATTGTCAGGGCTGGCTGACCTTGAAGGTGTCCAGCTTCTCAAGATGTTCCTTCATGAGGTCAGCATTAATGGAGGACAGGGGATCTCCCTCGACCTGGACCTGCCTGTCCTGTAGTGGGTATGGGCATCCCATGGGGCTGATGAAAGACCGACGCAAAGTCCCCATTTAATAGGTTGGCCTTTTCCTGGGCGTCAGTTGTCAGTTGTCCCATCTGGTTCAGCAGGGCCCCAGTGTTGCCCTTGCTTTTCCTCCGGCTCCCCCATATCTGAAAAAGGACTTTTTGTTGTCCTTGATGCTCGAAGCTAGTTGGAGTTCAGTTGCAGCCTTTGCTTTCCCGGTTTGCTTCCTGCAGGACCGGACCAGTGCAGAATAATCCTCTTTGGAGGTGAATCCTATCCTCCATCCTTTGTAGGCCTTTCTTTTTAGTCTCAGGAGGTCTGCTAGGTCCCTGGAGAGCCTGGGGGGCTGCTGTGCCCTCTTGCTGCCTTTCCTCCGAAATGGAATAGACGTAGCTTGTACATTGAGGATTGCTTCCTTAAGGAGCAACCACTCTTCTTGAACTCCCCTCTCCCTGGGGTCATGGTCCCTTAGGGCCTGACTGACAAGCCTCCTGAGCTTCTCAAAGTTGGCTTTACTGAAGTCGAGGATTAATGTCACTTACCAAAATGTCTTCTGAGTTCTTGAAGTTGTTATAGGTATCATCTGATTTGAAACTGATACAGATTGAATCAAAATTTTGGATTGTAAGAACTTTAGGAATGAATGCCCCTCCTATCTATGAGGCCAGTAGTATAACCATGGGGAGGAGACCAGAGCACCAACCACAGGCATGGGCTTGGGAGGGAAGTACAAAAAGAGCAGCCCATGCTGCTGACCTAGCTGCTGCTGGTAGCCTAGCAGTAGCTATGTTCTCCATGAGAGCTGCCACCCAGGGTGTGGGACCATATAACTACTCCTCTGGGCAAAGCTGTGCCAAGCCATAAAAAGCAAATGTTGGTTCAAATTTTCATTTTTTTTAGCTGGTCTTAGTACAGATACTGCCTTCTTTCTGAGATTTAAAAGTTCTTGAACCTTCTCATCTCAACATAGCCAAAAATACTTAATTCTTAAGTTTGGGGGCTAATGTCCTTGCAAGAAGCCATTTCTTTTTCTCAAACCTTTGTCCTTTTTAAGGCTGTCTTGTTACACTACAGTTCATCTTTGTTATGGTAATTTTAAAATTTAACAGGTTTATTAATCCTGCAGAATTTATTATAGTCAAACATGAGATATTATTAAGTTGCTGTTGTACAAAGCATTTAGCCTCACTGTTGGAATGACTTGTCCTCTGCATTGGCAGACACAGAAACATTCATTTTGTTTCCTAATTAGAAGAGCTGCAATCAGGAGCTATGACAGAGTTCAGCTCCTCAATGTACAGCACGCCAGGTTCCATAGTGCAGGCTTTATAAAATTCTCTTTAATTCAGGAACAGAATATCATTAACTTTGTAAGTGGATGAATACAATGGACAAGCAATTTAATTAACTTCTAACATTGGATGTTGGACGGGAGACAAAATGAAATTATGCACATATTTCTCATGCAGGCAGTCAACCTTGAAAGGGACTTGATTGTAGTGGGTCAGACAGGGGGACAGCTTTGTCCAATTATTTCATGTTTAGCCCTAGAATATGAAATTTGAAATTTGGTACTTTGTAAATCAATCATCTCTTATTTTGAGGCGGTTACAAAGATTCTTGGAGATACAAAACAACCTCTAGTGACTGTGACATGCTAAATACAACCTTTTACCACATGATACCCTTCCTATTTGGAGTTGACCTGGATAATACTAAATGAAATGAGCAATAATGCCTTCTCATCAAATTGAATTTGCCATCCCTCAGTATATTATGTAAGAAGAGTTCTATGAAATATTAAATCAATTTAAAGCTAAGTTTTGTTTGAATTATAATTGCTTAAGATCAAATGAACGTGATTAGTTCAGCCTTAAGTTTCTTATGAAACAAAGGTGTAAGGTGTTTTTAACATAAAACTACTACTAATTTATTTCCAGTAGAATCTCTCATTTGATCAAAATATATTGTTGCTGCAATGTCACTGAAGTTGCAAGCTGTCTCGTATAGGGCTCATAGCCATTGGATACAAACTTATAGATTCACAAGTCAATCTCTGTGTGGACACGCAACAGCAGTAGTTGCAGACCACTGACAGACATTGATTTAAATGCACAATGGAATCTGATCCCCAGTCCCAACAATTGTACCTCCTGTCATGCCATGGAAATTACAGGCCAGTTAGTCTTACCTCAATCCCGGGTAAGCTCTTTGAAAAAATTATCCTGGCACACATCCAGGAGGGCCTTGCAGGGGAATGCATGCTCAGGGGCAACCAACATGGGTTCATCAGTGGCAGGTCTTGTCAGACCAACCTGGTGGCCTTTTACGATCAGGTCACCAAATCATTAGACACAGGGGTTGCTGTGGATGTAGTCTTTCTGGACTTCCGGAAGGCTTTCGACACTGTCTCTCACCCTGTCCTCATCAAAAAGCTGGGAGACTGTGGTGTCGATGCCCACACAGTCAAATGGGTCGCCAACTGGTTGGAGGGCCGCACCCAGAGGGTGGTAGTGGATGGGTTCTTCTCGACCTGGAAGGACGTGGGCAGTGGGGTTCCGCAGGGCTCGGTCCTCAGGCCCGCACTGTTGAACATCTTCATCAGTGACTTGGATGAGGGGGTAGAAAGCACCCTGTTCAAGTTTGCTGATGACACTAAGATGTGGGGGGATGTGGGTGCACTAGAAGGGTGCAATAGGCTACAAGCTGACCTTGACAGGTTGCAACGGTGGGCGGATGAGAATAGGATGGGGTTTAACACTGATAAGTGCAAGGTGTTGCACATGGGGAGGAAGAACCGGCACCACACTTACAGGTTGGGGAACTCCCCTCTTGCCAGCACGGAGACGGAAAAGGATCTTGGAGTCGTCATTGACTCCACGATGAACATGGGCCAGCAGTGTGGGGAGGCAGTCAAGAAGGCCAACCGTACCCTGTCATGCATCCACAGATGCATCTCGAGCAGGTCCAGGGAGGTGATCCTCCCCCTCTATGCGGCACTGGTCAGGCCGCAGCTGGAGTACTGCGTCCAGTTCTGGGCGCCACACTTCAAGAGGGACGTGGACGATATGGAAAGAGTCCAGAGGAGGGCCACTCGTATGATCAGGGGTCAGCAGGGCAGGCCTTATGAGGAGAGGCTACGGGACCTGAACCTGTTTAGTCTCCACAAGAGAAGGTTAAGGGGGGACCTTGTGGCCTGCTACAAACTGGTCAGGGGGGATCAGCAGGTATTGGGGGAGTCCCTGTTCCCCCGTGCGCTGCCAGGAGTGACCAGGAATAACGGTCACAAGCTGGCGGAGGGTAAGTTTAGATTGGATATTAGGAGGCGCTACTTCACAGTCAGGGCGGCTAGGGCCTGGAACCGGCTTCCAGGGGAAGTGGTGCAGGCTCCTAGCCTGGGGATTTTTAAAAGGAAGTTAGATGAGCACCTTGCCGGGGTCATCTGACCCCGGTGCTCTTTCCTGCCAAGGCAGGGGGTCGGACTAGATGATCTACCTAGGTCCCTTCCGACTCTAGCTACTATGATACTATGATACCTGCGTGACAGAATGTGAGAATGTAGTATCAGGGATCAGATCCAAGTAACACCCTACTTGCCTGTGCAAAGGGAGCATGATCCTGGGATCCTTCTGAACAGGTGAATTGAAAACTGGGTGCCCTACAATCAGCCGATTGTTAACTGGCAAGAACTGCACAAGGGCTCCATCTGACCGTGGCTTGGTCTTGGATTTGGCCAATGATCAACCGATCATTGACCAGTAGGAACTGCACCAGGGCATGTTGAAGCACCAGTGTGGTCCTAGAGTCAGCCGATTGTCAGCTGGCAGAGACCACACTGGGGCCAGTTGAAGCTCCTATGCAGTTCCAGATCTGTCTGATAATCAGCTGGTCATCAGCCAGCAGGAACTGCATGGGGGCTTGTTTAAGCCCCAGTAAGGTCCATATACAGGAGACAGTCAGCTTACTGTCAGCAAGTGGGGACTGCACCAGGAGCCGGCTGGAGACCCTGGCACACCTTCAGTTTAAAATATAATGGAAACCAGTGACAAAAATATTACATATTTTTTGTGTAATATTTTTATGGCTGGTTTCCGTTTTTGTGGTACTATTAATTGCCTGAGCATGTGGCTGGGTTTTGGGATGTGATTAACTGTTTATGAAGTGATTTAACAGACTAATAACATCTTAAGTGTAATGACTACCAGGTGCCTTAGTTTCTAATGTGAAGTAGCTCTCTTGCTGTTCCATGGCTGGAGGAGGCACTTGTTTTCTGCAGAAATTCCTGGTGTACAGCTTATGTATTTGACCTGCCTAGTGAGGCTAGTGTTTCATCCAAGCTAGATAGCAATTGTTTTATAGGAACATAGGACCTAAAAGATTTTTTTGTCACAGACAATCGTGCTGTATGTTCTCATTCATACTTGTTCATTAAAGTTTTGTTTCCACAACTGCAAGTTGGAAACCTTTGGTTAATTTTTAGCTGATCTTTGTTCATGTCCACTGTATACCTGTTTGTTCTTGTATCAACATTGTTGTTTAGTTTTCAAACCCCCCTCTCCCTCCTTGTTGTTTACACTGTGAGCAATCCTATCCCTGCTCAGCCTTTGTTTTGCTAAGCTAAACAAGCCAAGCTGTATTAGTTTCTTTTCATAAGACAGAGTAATCAAGTCATCCTAGTAGCTGTTTTCTGCACTTGTTCTCATTTGATTTCATCTCATTTGACTGTGACTGAACAGGCTTGTACAATGTATTCTAAATGAGGTGTCAATAGTGTCTTTCATACAGTGGTATTTAATAGTCTCCTAAATATCATGCATGATATATACTAGAATCCCATTTACCTTTTCCACAGCTGTACCATACTGGTCATTTGTCATCATCTTGTGATTAACTAATACATGTAGGCAACTGTCAATCCTCTGGATCATGGTGTACATGTAAGAGGTCTAGTCAGATGCCTGATTAATCCATTTGTGGCTGACAAGCCCAATTCAAAAGTGACACAGTTTGTTACAAGTTTCACAGAAGCATATGTTGTCTCAATTGACGTCCAGGTTTATAGCATGTTTCTTTCTTCTTTTCCACTTTGCTTCCATCTTCTGGATCAAAGCCGCTTCATGTTGAGCTGCACCCAGTGTCAGATGTTCCCTCCAGATCTGATGAGATTCTGTGCACTCCTCCCAGCTTGCTATGTTGATCATTTTTCTCAACTTTGGATCATTTTTGCACATACCACGGTACCACTAGAGAAGGAGACCCTGCTTTCTAGAGCTGTCTAGAATCTTGCTCTACAAAATATTCTTGCGGATACAGTCTCCTCCCATCCTCCTGACATGGCCAGTCCATTGCAACCTTCTCTTCTTGATAGTGGTTTCTAAGTGTGTCAGTCCTGCCTGCTGTAGTACCTCTGTGTTTGGTATTCTGTCTTCCCACTTTATTTTCAGGATTGTATGCAGACATCTCACGTGAAAGCTGTTTAGTCTCTTGATGTGCCTAGGATATGTCCACATTTCTGAACCACAAAGCAGAAATGACAGTACACAAGTCTTGTAGATTCACATCTTCACCTTAACTGATAATTTACTGTTATTCCATGCAGACTTCTGTAATAGCCCAAAATTCTTAGCTTCTTTTCTAATTCTGTTAGTTCAGTATTAAGGTCAAGATTCCTGTTGATCATAGAGCCCAAGTAGAAAAAACTGTCAATGACAGGAAGAGATTTATCCTCCAGAGTGATGTAAGGTATTGGTTTTTCTACCCCTTGGTACATGATCAGTCTTCTTGAGACTAACTGCCATCCAGAAGTTCTTGCACGACTCAGAAAATCTGCCCAAGAGGTTTTGCCAGGAAGATTCACTGTAGGCAACCAAGGCCATGTCATCTGGACACAGGAAATCTCTCAGAACCAGTTATTTCACCTTGGTTTTCTCTCTAAATCTTGCAGTGTTGAACAAGCCTCCATCTAGTACAGTTCAAAGATAAGTGCCATCATTACTGTCCTTGAATGCATTAAGAAGCAGGAATGAAAAGTAGATGTTAAAGAACACAGGGGTTAAGACACACCCGTTTCATTCTATTGTTGGTGTCCAAGGCATTTGACTAATTCAGTACTTAAACAATTGAAATAGATGTTAGGATCCATGTAAGTTCCATAAGAGATGAAGCTACTGGTACTCTAATCACTGTGACCTTCAGTTACGCTCTTAAACTTGTTGAAAAATGAAACATGGGGGAGCAAGAAGGGCTTTAGTTGCATTTATATTCTGGAAAATGACCAATAAAATGGCATTATGTTCTTCCATATTTATGGTATCTTACAAATGCAGCCTGGAATCTGAGTCAGGCTTGATTTGTTCAGGTTCATGAGTCATCACCAGCATCTGCAGGTTACATTTTGCTCTGTGTTTTGTTTGTTCATGAAATTTTCAGAGTTCTGTTTTTTCAAGGGCCTGTGACTATTCAATTTTTCATCCATTTTTTGGTTCATGGTGAAGTATTGTAGAGACAAGTGACCTATAAAAATAGGATATATTTACTCATAGATCTGTTTCCTAGGTGTGTTTCAAGTCAAATCCGGTGCATTTGTTGCAAAAATACATTTTTGCTGCATTTTCCCCCCATTTTGGTTTGTGCCCATCACGCTCGCACTAATTAAGATAATGGCAGGGATATAAATTCAAAATTTAGTTTTAATACCTGTTTTTAAACTCCCACTCCACTTAATCTTATGTAATGCAATTATTTTGTAATATAATATGTGTAGTGCTAAGTACTGTCTCACTCTGATTGGGGCAGAATTCTAATATTATAAAAGTCTTAATCTTTCTGCCTGTAACACTTTATTCACACTCTAATTGGCTGACAAACAGCCAATCAATCGCAAAGAAGTGTTCTGACAGAAGGCAGATGGTAGGGGCACAGGGGCAGAGCACAGCTGGCCTCGCCATCTCCTCCCCCCTGTCCTGCTCCCTGGAGGCGGTAGCAACAGAGTGGACAGAAGGGCAGGGTGAGGCCAGCAGGGCTGACCTTACCTACCCTGTGCCCTGCTCCTTCTAGGTAATGCAGGGGGGAAGGGCCAGGCCCAGGCCCAATAGGGGAAGGAGGGAAGCGGGCCCAGGCCCAACGCAGGGGAGAGAATGGGCCTGGACCCAAAGCGAGGGAGGGGGGGAGTGAGTCCAGACCCCAAGCAGCAGGAGGATAGGGGGAGCAGTCCCACATGGGACCCCCTCATTATTCTTGACAGACAGTTGACTAGTAGTACATAAAAGACGAGCTAACTTTTTGAAGTTTCCGCTGTCAGGCTAATGACTTAGCCTGACAGTGGAATTTAGGAATTTAAGAGCAGAATTTAGGAGTCCTGTTCACATCAATTAGGAGTCCTGTTTGCATCATTAGGGAGCATTTCCTTCTTACATAGTTATAATTTTCTATTTATTAATTTTTTCCATTCCTTTATCATAACCTAATTATAAAAAATCTGAACATTTAGTGAAAGCCTGCTTTTTCTACTCTGAAATTGTAAAGAAAGACTAGAAGGAAGGTAATGAAGAGGTTTCAATTCACACTAAGTTATCCATTTTGTTAGTTTCTTTAAATACACTAAAATTGAACTGAAAGGGATGTGAGTGCTTTTGTAAACAAATTAATGTCAGTTGTATTCAGTAGTGATACTTGAAGTAGATCACTCTCAAAGAGGCACAGAGCATTTTTATTAAAGCCTTAGAACTAAGCATTTAAGATCTAGATAGGAAAAAGAACTGGGAGGTCAGAAGTGCAACTTAGTCAGAATTTAGGCATTTGAGTTCAAGATAACAATCAACAACAACCATGTCTACCAATGTAGGTACCGAAGTTTTGGCCAGTAACATTATACATGCCCAGAGGTGCAGCCATCATTACATGATTAAGCAATTCGGAACCAAAGCAGAACCCATTAGGATTTCATAAACTAGGCATCACTTTTACCTAAGTCCTCTGAAGGGATGTTTATATAATACAGTGCTGTCCTGCGACGTATCACACTGGCCCTGTGTGCACCATTGCCTGAGCACCCTCTCCAAGTTCGCAGATGATACCGAATTATGGGGCAGAGTTAATACACCAGAGGGTGGGAAGCAGTTACGGCCGACCTGGACAGCTTAGATCAATGGGCGGAACATAATAGGATGCAATTCAACAAAGATAAATGTAAGGTACTCCACCTAGGAAGGAGGAATCCCCAGCACACCTACAGGTTGGGGGACATCCTCCTCAGCAGCTCAGAGGCGAGCGAGATCTTATAGTCGTAGCTGACTCCCAAAATGACCATGAGCCAGCAGTGCAACAAGGCCATCAACAAAGCCAATCGCACCTTGTCGTGTATTAGCAGATGCATGACCAACAGATTGAGGGAGGTGATGTTCCCCCTCTATGTAGCACTAATCAGGCTGCAGTTGGAGTACTGTGTCCAGTTCTGGGTGCCGTACTTGAACAGGGACATGGAGGATCTGGAAAGGGTTCAGAGGAGGGCCACCCACATGATTAGTGGTCTCTGGGAAAGACCCTACAAGGAGAGGTTGAGAGATCTGGATCTCTTCAGTCTATACAAAAAATGGCTGAGGGGTGACCTTATGGCCCCCTATAAATTTATCAGGGGAGGACAGCAGGGAATTGGGATGCGCTGTTTTCCAGAGCACCTCAGGGAGTAACTAGAAATAATGGTGCAAACTAGTGGAGAGTAGATTTAGGTTAGACATTAGGAAGAAATTTTTTACAATAAGGGTGGCCAGAGTCTGGAATGAGCTTCCAAGAGAGGTGGTACTGTCACCTAACTTGGAGGTCTTCAAGAGGAGGCTTGACAATCACTTGGCTGGGGTTGTCTGACCTTGGTCCTCTTTCCTGCCAGGGGCAGGGGGTCGGACACAATGATCCACTGGGACCTTTCCAACTCTATAATCTATGAATCTATGAATTAAGAGCAGTACAGCTGTGTCATATAGCCAAACTCTCCCTATTCACTGTAGATATAATTTCAGTGCCTCATTTGGTTTTATTAATTCACAGAATCATAGAAAATTAAGGTTGGAAGGGACCTCAGAAGGTCACCTAGTCCAACCGCCTGCTCAAAGCAGGACCTTCCCCAACTAGATCACTGCATCCAAGCCTTTGTCTGTCCGGGTCTTAAAAACCTCCAAGGATGGAGAGTCCACTGCCTTTCTGGGTAACTTGTTCCAGTGTTTTACTACCCTCCTAGTGCGAAAATTCTTCCTCATATCTAACCTAAACTTCCCTTGCTGCAACTTGAGACCATTGCTCCTTGTTCTGTCTTCTGCCATCACTGAAAACAGTCTAGCTCCCTCTTCTTTCAAACCCCCATTCAGGTAGTTGAAGGCTATTACTAAATCTCCTTTTCTCTAGACTAAATAAGCCCAGTTTTCTCAGTCTGGCCTAATAAGTCATGTGCCTCAGCCCCCAAAACATTATTGTTGCCCTCCACTGGACTCTGTCCATTTTGTCCACGTCCTTTATGTAGTAGGGGACCTGAAACTGGACACTACTCCAAATGTGGCTTCACTAGTGCTGAATAGGGTAAAATAATCACTTCCCTTGACCTGATGGGAATATTCCTACTAATGCAGCCCAGTTTGCCATTAGCCTTCTTCATAACAAGGGCACACAGTTGGCTCATATTCTGCTTATTGTCTGCTGTAACCCCCTTGGTCCTTTTTTGCAGAGCTTCTTCTTAGCCAGCTAGCCCCCAGCCTGTACTGGTGCATGGGATTGTTCAGTCCGAAGTACAGGACTTTACACATGTCCTTGTTGAACCTCATGAGATTTCTGTTGCCCCAATCCTCCAATTTCTCTGGGTCATACTGAATTCCACACACTCATCTAGGAGCATAAAAATTAGGTGCGGCAGTTCTCAGCATCACCAATCTTTTTGTGGATTTGGATCTTACTGAATTGAAACTTGATATTTTAAGTTGCATAGACATTTTTGAAAATGTTACTTGGTATAGCATGCTTAAAGAAGTACCCTTTCAGGGAGGCAGACAAATAGCATTTAGAAATGTATAAATTTAAGATAATACCTCAAATTTCACCAATTTCGATACAGGGAAGAGAGGTTTTCAGTAAATAGGGAAGTCACTGTTAAGTCTGTGGATGACTGAGGAAGCTAATCCAAGATCCACATGTTCATTTGTAGATGTGGCAAATAGTTCTGGGAGGTGATGTTGCTATTTGCTTGATTGGAGCACAGATAGTGTGATCCCACTGGATGTGGATTTCCAATAAGGTAAAATGAAACAGACTGTTCAGGCACTTTTTTCTAGTCTGTTTCCCATACGGGTCAGTAGAGAGGATCCTCAGTAGGCCCGCTCAGTTCTGATTGCAACTGCTGAATTATGTATCTGAGTTCCAAGTACAAAAGAGCCCGCATAGAGTCACTGCTTCTGTGTAAATCTGTGACTAAGGGCTCACAGTAATCACTAGCACCTGTCCCCACTGCCACTCACCCACTGCCATAGGACTTGCTTTTGAGGGAGGACACCTGTGTGTGCCCTCTTTTAATATGGCCATTTCATATCAGCAACCGTATAGTATTTTGCAAGGAGAAAACCTTGATCTGATGGCAAGGGAAACCCAGAACATCAGAGGTTTCTGTTCTGCTGCAGCCTTCATCTGTCTTTGCAGCCATTGTGAAATACTCTTGCTTCACCTGTCTGCTACACCGTTGAGGACTTTTTTATTTTTGCATCACTATTAATATGGAAACCTTGCTCTCGCCATTGCTGCCATGAGTGACCCTACCAAGAGTACCAAACTCCAAATGGCATCACTTTTGAGGTGATTAGTAGCACACAAATGCCTCCACTATGGCAAGGTTGTGATCCATGGGAGGAAAGCTACAGCCTAAGCATAGAAAATTAATTGTAGACCTGGAAAAAAAATTCCGAAGTGAATATAAACCAGAAGTTAAAATAATTTGTGGTAAAAGTCAACAAGTGCTTAGTAACAAATATGTTGGTAGAAATGAGAATGGTTTTATGAGTGATTCAGACACAAAATTCTGGCTATATTTGTAATGATTATTGTCTTTAATACTTCAATTAGCACTGGTCATAGATTTGTAAGAAATATACTAGAGAAATAAAAAGCAAAAAAAGCGAAGGTGTGTTGTTACTTGCTAATGGTATTTATTGTGCCAGCAAACTACAACTCAGTAAGAAAGACTGCCAGTAAAATATTACAAAGTGACTGAAATGATTCTGGTTAATCAGAAATTACTCTCCAAGATTGGAAACCTGGGATTTTTGGACCAACTACATTTTTGGACCAGTCTGAGATAGTTAAAACTACAGTCCATTTTGCATGGAAGATTCCAGCTACCCCAGGTAAATGCTCAGCAACAAATGTAGCCCAAAGTCGCATCAGAAAGGTTAATGGCTTATAAAATGTCTTTATTATTAAAAAAACTAGGAATTGTCCTGAACCTACTTTATAGTATTGTATTTATTTGCTTACAGCGTACACTTTTTTCTCCATGTTAGCTGCTGGAAATTGCCTGGTACCCCTTCTGTAGATGTGCTGGCCATTAGCATTGCCTGCCAAGTCAGCTGAGGGCCCATCCAGCTCTGGAAGTGGGACTGGGCAGTGTACCAGCTGACTTGGACCCTCAGCTGACTTAACTGGTGCTGCTGGCTGTTTTAGAGGTTTAAGGGAAAGGGTTTTGTTTTTTTCATTCTGCTTTATAAAAACAAATTGTATGTTGTATGTGGGGGGTATATCGTGTCTGAAAAAATATGGTAATAGAGCGGATGTGATAAAGAATATGGAAATAACAAAGATATTTGGACAATGAGCTACATGAGTTCAATATACAGAGGAGTAGATTTTACAGAATATTGAATCTTCATAATAAATGACACTATAATGAACTCTTTTCACTATTTGCCTTGCAGTAGTGAAATTCCATTGGTGACAGTAATAATAAAAGAGGACGTATAAAATATGGAAAGCAGTGATTAGCACAGTGTGATCAAGATTACATCTTGTCATGGTTAAAAAGCCTGTATACCATCTACACTCTCAAATTACCATTCCTCTGAAACAGAAGAATACAAAGTATTCTTGAAGAGTAGCTAATATTTCTTCATAAGGAACTACTTAAAGATGTAAGGAGAAAGTCTAAGTGGGGTGAAGAAAGAAAATCAGAAAGAAAGTCTACTGAGAAGAATGAGAGACTGGGGAAAGAAAGCAAGTTGGTGAAAATGGGTGACTATTGGGAGAGTTGTGAATCTGACACAATTGACATTTTAACATACCTGGTGTCCTAAAAAGGGGGTTATGCTATAGAAACCAATTAAGGCATAACTTAAAGATAAATCCAAAATGCACAGTTTAAGATAAGTCACCACTACTGAGCTAGGCAAAAAGATTATTTGAATTGGTTTGATCCATTTAAGTTCCAGATATCTACATGTCAGGTAGATGAGGCCCGAGGCGAAAAAAAACACAATAGCAGTTTAATTATATGTACCTTGACTGATAAGTCTAATTCAGGAAATGATAAATAGCTGGACACCTAATTTGTTTGCAAATAAAAAGTGATAGATTCTTTTTTAATAAGTTGATCTGTGTACCCAATCTTTTATTTTCCACCTTGAATGAGTAATATGTATTTAGTGTTAATTTAGGCAGACTAGATCAAGTGGACTATGAACAGAGTTAACAAATATATACTTTCACATTGCTCACTGTTTGCACTCACTTTGTCATTTTCTATTTAGATACATTAGAACTAACCTGTTATTGCGTCATATCTCTCATTCACTTCTGTTCACATCTTTTGTTCTGAGGAGGTGAAAATGATATCAAAATTATTTTGCAAGGGCAAGTTTCAACAATTACCATAGGTGTTTCCATGTGATTTGTTACCACTATTGTGCAAAAGTATAGTTTTAATAGAAATGCAGAACTACTCTCGTCTTGATTAGATATATATATATATATACACACAACATAGTTGTAATGAATGAAAATACTGACTAGTTAAAGTACCCATACAGGTGTTTGATCTCCTAAGAAAGATTCTCCCAGGAGCCATTTCACTCCAGTTGCTCCTAAGTTGTTGTTCTCCCAGAGTGGCTCAGGGAGAAAAATAATGAACAGCTGTACTCGTGTGGTTTCTGAATGTCTGTATATAGCCAAGGTGAAGCATGTGAAGGATGTACCTTAATTAGCGGAGTGGCCTCATAAGTTTGCACTAAAAATTTGCCCTGAGATATAGAGACTTTTTTTCAAAGTACAACTTATACATAAGGTGTAGGAGGAGTTGCAGTTTGGATATTACCAGTAATTTAAATAATTTAGGATTTTCAATGTATTGAATTGATAATTAAAGACAGTTAAAGTAACATATAAGCATTAATTACTATCAAATATATTTAAGTGCCTGTTAGAAAACCTAGCTGCAGAAGTCAGTGGCTGTGTCTACATGAGAAGCTGACTGCACAGTAGCCCAAGACTGCTACGCAGTAGCGTCACATGGCAGAACCCGTGACACAATGCTACTGCACAGTAGTCTCGGTGCTACTGTACACTTGTAGCATCACAGAACAGCCATTCGGCAGTACTGCACAGTAACTCATGTTACAGCACAGTCATTTAGTACTTATTTATACAACTGTAGTCAGCGTCTCATGTAGACGTGGCCACTATGTAGCAAAAGTTTCCAGTTAAAGCTGGCTCCCTCAGAGTCCACAGGCCTGTAAAAGCAAAAAAACCAACCGTGGAGGGTGTTCCAAAGCAAAGTGTATAGTTTACATTGTTTTGCACGCCCATGCACTTGAATTATTTCCTATGGGATACCATTAGGTTCCTAAATAAAAATGAAGGTTTCCTGATATTTCATAGGATCCATTTATATGTGAGGCCACTAATGACCAGAACATATGTACATGTTAATTTTGTTTTTACAGAACACAAATAGAATCTTATTTTACTTTCCACACATAACTGTAACTTTTGGTACTTAAATAGTCTTCAATTTGGCTCACAACATAAAAGTATATATACAGCCACTAAACACGTTCATAGCCGGACACCATATGCTCACGCAGGTTGCTGTGTAAGATGAGGTTAATTACAAATTAGTAAGCAGTCAACAATCCATTATTAGCGGGTGTTAGACGCTAGCAGGAAGAGGGCAACCCTTCCATTTTTTAGCCCTACAGCATAGTGTTCAGGGCATTTGCTTAGGAAGCTGGAGACTCAAGGTCAAGCACCCTACACACAGAGGGGTGTTGAACCTCCATCTCCTGCTTCCCAGCCTCGTGCTCTTACCAATAGGCCACAAGTTAGGTTATTATCCAGACCTGTCTCCCAGGCAAGTGTCCTGACTCGGCACGTGGATGAGAAGACCAGGAGGCCTTTCTCCAGCTTGCAGCAGATGCATCCAAATCTGTGCATAAATGCCAAAAACTGCAGTTATGCAGCAGACTTCTACCCTTTATATGCACTGGTATAGGAAATATTGTTGCACTGGGCCAGAATTTGGCAAGAGACATGTACCAGAGTTGTACCGAATCCTTTCAATGCAGAAGTTGAGTTTTACTCTTCATAGTACTTATGAAAAAGCATAGTGCTGTTACTTGTACCTAAGTATAATTTTCAGTTATGACTAAAAATTAAGTAATTATATTCAAAGGAACTGTTGAAACTCTGAAGAAAACCAAGAGAATTTGTATTTATAAAAAGGACCATACCTAATATCTGAATCCTTCCTTATTTCATTGCTACATAAATTAATTCAGTAAATTATCCCCTTTTCTATCCAATAAGAATGCTTTTATGTAAAATTATTGTCCTCTTGTCTAGAGTTATTGCAATTGCTCATTTACTGTGTTCCCTCTGACTGAAATATGGCAGCTAATAGACTACATTTTACTAATGGAAAATTAATAAGTGTTCTTGACAGTCAGGTTTATAAATATGTAAAATATTTTTAATTGTAGTTAGCAAAATAGGCAGGTAATCAATAATATCAGACGTGACAAACATACTGTTGACATGCACTATAGTCAGAAGGATTGGTTAGAGATAAGGACTTCCTGTCAGCAGTGGCCTATGCTAATTAATATTCAGACGTTGTCATGTTCAATGATGAATGGATTCCTTGAACTATATTGATATAGTAGGTTAAACATTGAAAAAGTTGGATTGAACTTTGACTTTAAGTATTCATTAAAGCTAATTATGGATTTTATGACTACATGAATTACAGTTTCTGTGTCATCATTGGCAATTTATTTTAAATTTATTTAAAGCAATCTTCATAATATAATATTAGCTTTATCACAGTTTGTGAGGTAATGCAGTAAATATTTACTCTGAACATTAATTAAATTGTATTCAGAGTATATCCTTTGTGAATCTTACACAATTGATTTTAAAAAGCTCTACATCAATACCTATATAAAAAAAACCCCACGTATGAATGTATAACTGTAGAGATTTTTACATCAGGATTTTCATCTAGTTTCTATTCACTGCACTCCTAAAAAGTGGTGCTTCTTCAATGCCAGATGTGTAATGCAACAACTCTCCTTTTGTTTTTGCTGTTAACAGCACTCTCTTCAAACTAGCTTTTTGGCATGAGAATATGAAAAACACATAATATTATATTGACTATCTATTGAGAACCTAATTAAGGACTAAAATAAACCTGTTGGCACCAAATTATTGGCAAAATAAAATTTTTATATATAAAACATTGTTAATATAAATAAAATTATCTTAATTTTAATTTTGCCCTCAGGAATATATGTGCGGGAGGGAAAATATATATAGATGTATTAATATCACCCACTAACATACTTTAGTTTGCAGTTAGGTTGTTGTAGTCAGTAATATAATTTCAGTACAAAAACTTTTACTGATGGAAACGTTATATATAAGTATTTTCTATTAATGGTCATTTCCATTCCTTTTTATGTTGAAGTTTTCTTAAAACACTCTCTAAAGCAGTGGTTCTCAGCCTTTTTAGACTCAAGGTACCCCTTGAAAAATGGCAGTTCTTCGTTTTCACTTGTTTCTTGACCACAGAAAAATAACAGAAATTCTTCTGCACAGTACCGCAACACCCTGGTTGAGAATCATAGCTTTAAAAGCAAATATTTGATAGAAACAGTACTACTGTGCAGGAATTACCTTCCACATTTGAATGACAGCTTGAGTCTTAACAGACTAGCCAAAGTTAAAAAAAAAAAAATCAAAATCTTTGATAGTATCTTAGAATGTGTAAACTAGCATTGATGATGGACATTTGCTAATTTCTAGGAGTTCACAAAAAATGTTTTTTGTCCCAGGCACATACTACTTTCTTATATGGCCATGCTCTGTCCTTTCTTGTTCACCTGCAAACATTGACCTCCTTTTGCTATACATCTACAAGTAGCTTCCTTGCTGTAGACTTTAGTTAATTGGTGACAGTGGGGCTTCTTACAAACACATCCATAGATATGCATGTCTAGCAAAGATCCCTGTCATGGAATACCTTTGAAAGAAATGGAGAAAGATCCAGTTCAGCTTCTTCCATCTAAGCTTTTTCTTCTGTATTCAAAAGATCTGTCAATTAGAAGGGAGTCAGGTTAGATTAAACCTTAAAAAGTCCTCTTTGAATTCCTTTGAACTTCTAAACTGTTTCCTAGATTTGCACATAACTTCCCAGAAAATACCTTTTTTACTATGAAAGCAAGTTGGGTAATTGTTTAGTGATTCCATGCCTAAATGAGAGATTTACACTTCTTTAGATGAAATTTTGAGTAACCTATAACAATGGGAATATTAATGATACCTACGTATTATCTGTGAACGGTCATGGTCATAACTTGTAAAATAGTTTTTACATGCTAGCTCAAATATAATCAGTGTGTGTCTGTGTGCATATACACATACATATCTATATACACCAACACACACGTTAAGCCAAATAAATACAGTGAAAATGTATATGTATGTAGTTATATATGCGTACACACACACCCCTACATACACACATACATATATACATATAGATATGCATAAATACAGTGATATGTGTGTGTATATATATGTGTCTATAGATATGTATGTATAATATGAGGGTGGGGTTGGATGACTAAGGTGATTGGAATGATGTTTTCAGTTTCTAGTTCATAAATTCAGTGTTTGCTCTTGCTAGTGGAGAATTGACTTAGTTTATCACAGTTAATTTGTAGTAGGCAGAGATTTGGGTACCTTTGCTGGTTTTTTTCTTAGATCTTTTAACCCCTTTACCACTATTGAACACAAGATATTTTGATACAGTTGCAGAACTCAGATGAATAGAGGAATTGGCACTTCAGTGGTTGTCTCTTTATTTCGCTAGAATATACCAAGAGGGAAGTGACATGCGCTCACTTGTCAGCCCCAAGGAATTGCCATGCATGGTTGCATGGTTTCGTAGCTTCACAGTTAGTAGGGTCGGAAGGGACCAGAGCAGATCATCAAGTCCAACCCCCTGCCATGGCAGGAAAGAGTACTGGGGTCAAACGACCCCGGCAAGGTGTTCACCCAGACTCCCTTTAAAGACCCCAGGGTGGGAGCCAGCACCACTTCTCTTGGAAGTTGGTTCTAGATCCTAGCCACCCTGACAGTGAAGTAGCGCCTCCTGATATCTAGCCTGAATCTACCCCCTGCCAGCTTGTGACCGTTATTTCTAGTCATTCCTGGTAGTGTTCGGGGGAGCAGGGACCCTCCCAATGCCTGCTGGTCCCCCCTGACTAGTTTGTAAACAGCCACTAGATCCCCCTTAGCCTTCTCTTGTGGAGGCTGAACTGGTTCAGGTCCTTTATCCTCTAAGTTGTTTTGTTTTGTTCCTTTAACTTAATGAATTTCTGGGACTGCTGTGAAAGAGATACCAATTGGGTTCCTTTACACTGATGGTGCTTGATTTTTATAGCTTTGTTTCCTCAAATATCAGCAGTATAGTTTTAATATTTTCTTCATGTGTATCTTAGGCACGCGTGAAAACTAGTTGGTTAAAGTTAAGTCCAGAGAAAGTTAGGGTAATACTGATGGTTAGATCAGAATAAATTGTGGAGAAAACAGCTGTCCATTCAACTGAAGATGGTGGGGTGACGGTGTCTATACCAATCATATGGTTGGTCCATTAAAAGACAGCACCCCCAAAAATTCTTGCCTTTCACGTATCTCCTAGACCATCACGGCAACAGCATCTCCTTAACACTGTGAAAACTTTTGTTGTGCTTACTGAAAATGGTAGTTGCATAATGTAAACTGAATAAACATGTCCGATAGATCAACCTTCCTTCAAAAATATAAAATAATTAATCATGCATCATAGTAAAAGTACCTGTCCACTTTTTTTATAGAATCTGTACAACAGTACAAGTTATACTTTTTTTAGCTTTCTAATAATTGCTAGAATGATCAATTTAAATAGCTACTAAGATGCAATAAAATATATTTCTTCTTGTGTCCATTTTCAAGAGTTTTTCAAAGAATAAGTTATAATTGGGGTTTCACATTATTTATTATAGATTTACATTTTAAAATGTATTATAGATAGTATGTATAATAGCCAAAGGTAAAAAATGGGTCTCTTTTTAAAAAGTATGGCGAGGAGATACTCAACTATATGAATTGGAGTGCTGGAGTTCTAATGCAAATAATTTATTTGTGTTGTTGATCTATTCTTATCATGTAATAAGAAACAAAGTGGGATTAATATAGAATCATAGAAAATTAGGGTTGTAAGGGACTGCAGGAGGTCATCTAGTCCAACCCCCTGCTCAAAGCAGGACCAGCCCCAACTATATCATCCAGCTAGACAAAGCTTTGGCTGGGGTCTTTAAAACCTCCAAGAATGGAGAGTCCATTGTCTCTGGGTAACCTGTTTCCACTGTTTTACTACCCTCCTAGTGCAAAAATATCTTCCTAATATCTAACCTAAACTTCCCTTCCCTTGAAACCACTGCTCCTTGTTCTGTCATCTGCCACCATTGAAAACAGGCTAGCTCCATCGTCTTTCGAACCCCCCTTCCAGTAGTTGAAAACTGCTATTAAATCCCCTCTCAGTCTTCTCTTTTCTAGACAAAATAAGCAAATAGTTCGAGGGGGTGATGTTGGATCACAGCCCTTTCCCTCTGATTTGGATCACAGATGGAATGATCCCACTGGATGAGGTTTTCCAGTCAGATGAAATGAGACAGACTGTTTAGGGCACTTTCTTCTAGTCTACTCCCCATATGGAGTGAACAGAAAAGATCCTAAATAGGTCTGCTCAGTTCTGATTCCAGCTGCTGAATTTTATACAATTGTCTTAGTTCCAAGTACAAAACAGCCATCATAGTCACTGCTTCTGTGCAACTCTGTGACTGAGGGCTCACAGTAGCACTAGCCCCTGCCCCCATTGCCACTTGCCCACTGCCATAGGACTTGCTTTTGAAGGAAGCCACCTGTGTGTGCCTTCTTTTAATGTGGCCATTTCATATCAGCAACCACACAATATTTTGCAAGGAGAAAACCTTGATCTGATGGCAAGGAAAACCCAGAACATCAGAGGTTTCTGTTCTGCTGCAGCCTTCATCTGTCTTTGCAGCCATTGTGAAATACTCTTGCTTCACCTGTCTGCTACACCGTTGAGGACTTTTTTATTTTTGCATCACTATTAATCTGGAAACCTTGCTGTCACCATGAGTGACCCTACCAAGAGTACCAAACTCCAAATGGCATTACTTTTGAGGTCATTGGTAGCATGCAAGTGCCTCCACTATGCCAAGGTTGTGATCCATGGGAGTAAAGCTGTATCCTACCATAGAAAATTAATTGTAGAACAGACAAAAATTCCAAAGTGAATATGAACCGGAAGTTAAAATAATTTGTGGGAAAAGTCAACAAGTGCTTAATAACAAATATATTGGTGGAAATCAGAATGGTTTTGTAAGTGAGTCAGACATAGAAGTCTGGCTATATTTGTAATGATTATTGTCCTTAATAGTTCAGTTAGCACAGACCATAGATTTGCAAGAAATATACTAGTGAAATAAAAATATGATGAAGATATTGAGCAAAACTGGCTTCGGGACTGACCCCTGGGGCACTCTACTTGATAACAGCTGCCAACTAGATATCGAGCCATTGATTACTATCTTTTGAGCCCAGTGCCCCTGCCAGTTTCTTATCCCCCTTACAGTCCATTCATCCAACCCATACTTCCTTAGCTGACCTGCAAGAATGATCCAGGAGACTGTATCAAAGCCTTGTTAAAATCAAGGTACACCACATCTACTGGTCTCTTCTCATCCACAAAGCCAGTCATCTCAGCATAGAAAGCAGTCAGGTTTGTCAGGTATGACTTGCCCTTGGTGAATCCATGCTGACTGTTCATAAATCACCTTCTTTCCTTGACGATCTGCTCCGTGATTTTTCCAGTGACTGAGATGAGGCTGACTGGTCTGTAGTTCCCTGGAGCCTCTTTATTCCCCTTTCTTAAATATGGGCACTGTTTGCCCTTTTCCAATCACCCAGGACCTTTCCTGATTGCCATGAGTTTTCAAAAATGATGGCCAGTGGCATCTCATCAGCTAACTCCCTCAGCACCGTCAGGTGCATCCTATCCACTCCCCTTGGACATGCATGTGTCCAGTTTTTTCTAAATAGTCTCTCTAACCTGTTCTTTCACCACTGAGGCCTGCTCACTACCTCCTCCCCAAACTGTGTAGTAGTCTGGGAGCTGACCTTGCCTGTGAAGATCAAGGCAAAAAAGGCATTGAGCACTTCAGCCTTTTCTGCATCCTCTGTCACAAGGTTGCCTCCCCCATTCAGTAAGCGACCCACACTTTCCCTGTTCCTCATCTTGTTACTGACATACTTGTAGAAACCCATCTTGTTACCCTTCACATCCCTTCCTAGCTACAACTCCAGTTGTGCTTTGGAATTGCTGACTTCATTCCTGCGTGCCCTAGTTATTTGTCCAAGTTTCCACTTCTTATAAGCTTCCTTTTTGTGATTTAGTTTACTGAAGAGTTCCCTGCTAAGCCAGGCTGGTTTTCTGCCATACTTGCTAGTCTTCCTGCATATTGGGATGCTGTGTATTTGTTCCTGTACTCTCAGCAAGGTTTCTTTGAAGTACAGCCAGCTCTCCTGGACTCCTCTCTCCCTCAGCCTGGCTTCCCATGAATTCCCTGAGTGAGTCAGTCTGCTTTTCTGAAGTCCAGGGTCATTACTCTGCTGCTCTCCATCCTTTCTTTCCTCAGGATCCTGAACATAACCTGATCTAGAAAAGAATTTATCTGTGAATGAGGCCCTGGAAGAAAGCTTTTTGCTTATTTTCCCTATAACCATAGTAGTGGATAACATCTCTACTCTTCATCATGTTTATAGGTTGCCACTTATATATGTGAACCTAATTAAATCTGTTGGAATGCAGAAGGCAATGATAGCCATAATTTCCATTCCATTAAAGTTTTACCTTAGGTAAGCATTGTGTTTAGGATTAATATACTAGTATCTACTGAATCCAGACTCAAAGCACATCTTTAATATTGCCAGCATCAAAATCTGACAGAGGATGTGTAAGATATTATTTACTCATTACTAGTAAACCTCTATGTGCATTACTAATACAGCTAAAACTGTTTTAATGCTTTAAACATTGATTATCAAACCAAACAATATGCTACACTATTCTACATAACAGCCATGGAGTCCTTTTGAGAGGATGGAATCGGCTCTGTAGAAGTAGAGCAATGCACGAAATTAAATTCAGAGAGTAAACCTGTAATCTGAATGCTAATAGCAATGGTTTTATACTATAGAACCATTGTATCTACAACTAGAAAGCAGTGTTCTGATAATGGCTGGACAATGGGTCTCCTAAATCCCAATAACCTGCTACATCAATTACTCCATCAGCTCAAGTGGAAGACAGCTGTGGTAGAAATGAAGGTTCCAGCTCTGCTGAGAAATGATGCGATTCTATACAACTTTCCAGATGTTTTCGTTTTCTGTCCTAAAACCGAGGGAAACATGCACACAATACTTAAGTAAAAGAACATTATTCAGGTTAAAAAGTGAAGCACGTAATAGCTTGTGAACCCTGATTTCAGTCCCTTAGTGCACATGTGGATTATTTTCATGATCATATGCTAATCCAAATCTGTTCCAATAAAGTAAAACTGAAGTAAATCTAGGACTTCAATTTCAGCCCCAGTCAAAGCTAAATTCTAGTTTTTGTCTGTTTCTAAAGGAGTTGAAATAGCGTTAATTCCTCCAATAAAGTATTTTTTTAAGGTTTAAAAATGTAATTAGTATCAGATCTATCTGAAATATACTGTACAAATAGATGTCTGAAATTCCATATCAGTCTTCACTAGCTTAGATAATTCAGAGTTGATCCATTTGATACTTTATATAGCCTCTCTGTGTACCATAGATCAGATTCCAGTTATTGTCATTTGAATCAATATTTGTTTTGTAAACTTTACATTACAGTTAGTCCCTCTAAATAAATAACAAAATTAAAGGTTGGACCATGATAGTCTTACATTTGGAAGTACTTAGTGATTACAAGAGAATGGAGACATTCATGTTGTGAAGCACTATTCAGTTTAAGAATATTACAATCTGACATTATTATTAAATAATTCAAGGCTATAGATTACTCATACTGGGCACATCTACATGTTCATTAATGCACTTCTGCTAATGCGCATTATATTTAGTAGTTCTGTTGTGAGGTACTAGGAGAAGGTGTATTAGCCTATTTTAATGTGCATTAACAAAAGAGTGCTTTTTTGTGATGCTTTAGTGCACGTTAAAATAGGCTAATACACATTAAAGCTCATGTGCAGACACAACTGCTGGGTAGTACTTTTATTTCAAAGTCTGATCCACTTCAGTAGAATTACTTCTGAAGTAAAATTTATCATGTTTTGGCCTGCAGTTTTGAAATATAATGTCACATTGTTGTACTCTTTGTTTGGTCATCCTCACTGTAACTTAATTTTAGCAAAAAAAGGGTATTCTTCAAACAAATTTCTCAAAACTGAGCTCCTTCTTTGCTGTTTTTTTATAAGAGTTATCAGTGTATACTGTAAAAGATAGGCATTTTTAACACCAAACTTTCTGTATTTAAGATTAATCAAGAGGTTTTTCATGTGTGACTTAGTTATATTCCAAAAATAGCTTGGAAATGTTTCGTGTAATATTGGTTAGTGATTTTAATCTGTATGAATGGAGTGAAGTAAGAAAAACCTTTTCTATAAGGACAATCTCTACTACCATGTTATTTACTCTTGAAGAGTAATCTCCTGGGTTTGCAAAAAGCAAAGAGCTTGAATATAATCAAAATTAAACCATGAGGTAGCATTTTCTTTTATTATTAATGAAACTATATTAAGAAATTAAATAACTGATCTTGATTTCTTTTCTTTTTCTGTTTCTTTTCTTTTACTTTGTCTTTTTGTATAATTTTCCCCCTGGCAATCTGTCCTTGTTGCAGAATAGTTAACCTTGAGTCCTATACAAGAATATGTCCTGCTTTTTCTTATTTGCCACCTCCATATAAAAAAATGGAGCAGGCTGCCTGGGTCACAAGGAAGTGTACTCATCAATTAAATGTGTGACAGTGTTTTCCGTTGGATGAACTAATATGTCAAGGAGATGGGCAGGACCTCATGTTTGTGCTTTTGACAAATCAGCAAATGTTTAATCTCTAGATGTGCAGCTTCTCATAAATAATGCAGCAATCACTGAGCCAAAACACAACTCTGCCAGGAGGGTCTCTCTGTCACTAGAGAGGCAAAAAGACGAAACAAAACTAAATCATCCTTTTTGTTTAATGTGTTGGTTCTTTTACACTTGCCAGTGAGACTCTGTGTGGCCTGCTGTTGTTTCCTCGGATTCCTCTTAACTTGGTAGATGATTAAAAAGTTATCAGTCATGAAAAATGTAAAGATTTAGGTTTTCAACTATAAAATCTATTAGAGGAAGTTGTATGTTTCTTTCTTTCTTTCTTGGTATTCTATAGACCTGTTCTAACATGTCTTAAATCCCCATTTACTAACTAGAAGAAAACAAGAAACACAGTGTACACTTGGAAAGACATTAAAACAATGGTGATGATGATAACTGTTATGGATGAAAACTTATCCCCACTTAAGGCAGTGGTAACACTCCCATTGATGTAAATGGGACTGGAATTTCACTGTACCTTTCACATTCCATGCCCCAAAATAAAATAGAAGAATTAGAATATTTAGGTGGTGAAGTCAAGCACCCCAAGCAGTTAGAAGGTGCCAGAACTGAGCTTGCCTAAACAATTTTAATTTGGCCCCCTTATGCATGTCATTGTGAATGCTCCAGTATCGGGGAAGGGGGTTCATTTCTCAAGCTTTGGTTAACTTTTTTTAAACGCCATTGATACTCCATGGAACTATAAGAATATTGCAATCTTAGATTGATTACAAGATTTTTCTGCCACTTCAACATACATAACAGATTGTGGTAGGTGGTTGTTAACTTCTTTACAGATCTCTTTGTAGGTGTGTATGGAGAGAGACAGGTGTCCTGGGCATTTTGCAGCTATTTTTGGACAGCAAAAGAATTGAGACTCAAGAGTAATAGATTCAATTCCAGATTCTTTAGGGAAGTATACTGTGGTGCCCAGACTAGGAGGTACAACCCAGTTGGAGGTCACAGCATTTAAAGGTGTAGTCATTCTTGCCACAGCAATTCTATAACTACATATTAGCTTGAATCAGAAATGTGGTTATAAGTGCTGCAGTTGGTCCCCAAGCCTGGAAGTGGCATTGGACCACTCAAAAGATTGGGAACAGCCATTCTTGTGTTTATAGGACTTTTGTCCTTCTCTTTTCTGCCATTCTAATCATATCTCTACTTCCTCAGTTCTTGGTCCCTTCCCCAAGAAATCCCACCTACCTTTCAGAGTTCCTCAGCCTTACACATTTAAATCATAGTGGTTTTTCTTTTTTCATCCACTGTGGGCAGTATTGCCAACTCCTGAAAACAAATTCACTAGACAAACCTCAAAAAGCTACTAGATGTCACTAGAGATATTGTCTGAAGTCCTCAAAAATGTCACTTAATTGTTTATCATGTATTCTACGTAGTAAACTGTTACAGCATGCATAATACATGCATGCAGACATACATTTTGTAACTAAAACCAGTGACAAAATCACTAATGGCATCTTTACACGTGCTCAAGAGTTTTGTGGGGCAGGAGAATACTTAACTTGGAGTGGGTCCCTGGAGCCACATTAAAGCACCCACAGAATCTCATGTATTCAATGTCCCGCATTTCAATACGGCAGCAGGGTTGTTCAATGAGCTTTAGTTAAAGTACCCTCACTGCCATTTTGAAGCGTGGGGATGCTGAATACACATGACGATGAAGCTGCCAGAGCATGCTAATTAGCTTGATTAATTGAGTCTGCTCCAGTGCATGCTGATTAGCAAGCATTGGGGAGGTGTCAGGCATGTATGCAGGTGCCCTTAGTTGGCAACAATGTGCCTGGCCACCAGGAACAGAAGGAATGATTTAAAGGAAAGAGTGTCTTCCTGTTCTCAGTTCCAGTGCCTAAGAGAAGCAATTATAGGTAAAGCCCTGCTTACCTCCTATAGTCTTGCTCAGTGAATATTGTAAATGCTGCTGTTTTCCATATAAAATGGGATATTGAGAATACAATGATTATTGTTTCCTTTACTGTCAGTGAAGAACCAGTAGAGGCAATGACCGACCTCAGATGGTCCCTTTTACAAGCTGCATCAGTTTAGTATAGCTGGTTATGGCTGACAAACTATCATTCTTAGTGAATATTTTTGCAGCCACAATAATACATATGCAGTAGTTACTTAAGAGGATTGGAAACCTAGAATTTTGAATGTAGTGCAGTTACAGTACAGTACAATTATAGTATTTCACAGTTTTAGCAAGCAACATATATTTTCAAATACAAGAAAAAATAAGTTTAATCAATGGGCAAATGATGGTTATTTTAAATTATTTAATGGAATTACGTGCAGGCACCTAATGCATTATTTAATGAGACCGATGCATTTAAAAATAGGAAAGAGCATTAGACACATATATTAATCTTCACAGCACTCCTGTTGGATAGGTAAATATTACTTTTCCGGTTTTGTAACATTACTGTAAGAGAGGTATATCCACTCTATAGCTGAGAAATACAGCTAAAATATTTTGCTCAGCGTTATACAGTAAGCAAGTGGCAAATCTAGCCCACACTGCCTCCAAAAACATTTGTTTCACCAGGAACATGAGGCAGAAATTGTCTGCCAGATTCATAAAACATTGAATACGTTGTTGGACCTTTAACCCAAAAGATTCATGAGCTCGTGATGCTTCCCTTGATTATAAAACTATAGCAATGGCAGTTGTATGTATTTAGGATATTGAAAAGAAGCTTTTTAATGTGTTTCTGAGTATGATTTTAACTTACGAAGTTTTTTTAAGTCAGTAAACCTGTTCATTTAGTATGTTTAAAGTATATATTACATATCCATGTCCTTAACAAGCTTCTTCATAACTCTATGAAAAATAGGTGAAACAAAACCTTTTAAAAAGTATTAAGTGCACTTTATTTTAAAATTAAGGTTTGTATTTATTGGTATTTAGTTTATTCTTTTTTTTGCATTTGAAAAACAGGATCCAAAACTTAGATAAAACCAAAGTAATATCTTAACGCTGATTTATTTTTGTTTTTCAACAGGCTCTAGGAAGCTTTTACTTTCTTCATGAATCTTTGAAAAACATCTACCAGTTTGATTTTAAAGGTAAGCAGAGAAATTAAAAAGTAGGGATTGTCAAAGGTATCTCAGTATTTATCGTGTTAAAGCAAACAGCTGATATTATCTAACTCGATCTGTCCAGGTAACATTTGGAGCCAAAAGGAACTCCGGTGTCTTCACAGGAACGTTACATCAGTGCATGGGGCAGTCTGGGGCAGTTGTAAGATCAAAATTTCGAATGTCGGGCAGCAGTCATCCCTTTGCAAAATAGCTGTATCAGAAATGCATTGGTCAGTGAGGAGGGCATCATTGTTTTAAACAGACTGAGCCTTCATACTGTGGGTTCTACTAAACCTTATAAAATTTTCTAATGTTGTTTTATCATTTAACATTAGAGGTGTTTTATTTACTGCATCACAGAAATTACCTCTAAACTTTTTTGAGGGTGGGGGCACACGTGTATGCACACACATACACACACATGCAGACGCACTGAAAAATGTTATGAAATTTTTAGTTCTAAACTGTCAGTACAAGTTATAATATAAAAATCTTATGGGCTCCATTTATGTTATTGAGATGGATTACATTAATACTACATCTTGCATCACATTAATTTGAAACATCATTGAAACTGTGATAACTAGGAGTGAACTAATTGTCTTAATTGTACAGATTCATTATTTTTGTTCTCAATAAAGACAGATTGCCTCTGTTCATGTAATTGAGGGTATAGGGTCTTTCTTCAGTAAAATATTTGAATAGCAGTTCTACAGATACAGCAATTTGAGATGTAGCCAACATAAATCCTCTTATTCATTGTCCTTTTGGATGCTTGAAGAAAATTTCAGAGACTCCTCATGGCATATTTTATTTTGAAAGGGAACATTATAAAATGCAGTAGTGATGTAGGAACTTTTAATGAGAGGTCAGCCTGTACATCCAGTCATTCTACCCACCTAGAATACTTTAATAGACACTGAGCTACAATATGGGATGTTCTTAATCAAATGAAATGTAAGCAGGACTGATATTATGGAAGAAATTCTCAGCACACTGCAAAAGAAGCTGTGTACACAACTTTTGTTGAAGATACTACCCAAGTTGCCATGTTGAACATTTAGCCTAATGGTCTACTGTATATGTAAGATCAAGGGGTTAATGAATAAAGCTATGAAACATACATCTATATTTTGAGATGACAGCATTCACAACTATTTATTCATTTTTCCATATGATTGGGCTTTGTGCATCAGTAATAAGTGAACTGCATCTACACAGCTGATTCATGAGCCTAGAGTTTTGTCATACCGGTGCTACCAAACTAGGGTTTTGCTCTCAATTCCATTTAAACCTCCCTCCCTCTGTGTGGTCATATATCAGAGATGTCCAACTCTAATGACATCTGGCAGAGTCAACTGATATCTGTAGGAGGAAAGGGGGTTTTCTGGTTTATTCACAGTTGATTAATGGCTTATTTGCTGTTATAGACCCTTTGAAAGAAAAGATGTAAAAGGGGTAGAGGAGGGAGACTTGGAAAACAGAAGAAAGAAAGAAAGAGTTAGCCATGTAAAAGTAAATAGATAACACTTTGTCAGGTAAAGAACATCAGTAATTTAGGCAAATCTGATTAATGAAATTGTGCTTAAGATGATCAGTATTTAGGAAGGAATTCTAGTAGAAAAATCCAGGTGTTACAAATAGTGCTGCAACTGATACAGTAGTGTTAGTAGCTTTTCTCAGTCGTAACTGAGAACTAAATCAGTCTTCTAGCATGGCAGTTATATCTCTTAGCATGGGAGTAATATGTTGAAGAAGGTGTCACCTTTAGGTGAGATGGAACTGAGAACTCATTTTCTCTCAAGTTTATTACAGTGTCCATGACACACAGGACTGTTGAATCATCTGGGAATCCAAACAGTAGTGAAAAACAGTATCTTTTTTTTAAATGAACAAAATTGGAGATGGTTTTAAACAGGGCTGCAAAGAAAACCAGATGTTTATGTAATATTCAGTGAGCCTTTTTTACAGGTCAGTGCAGTTTTTAAAATTCCCTGCATGGGTGGGTGGCACTGAATAGTTGCTCTGAGGAGAAAGACATTTACATGGTTGTCTCTGTTTTCTTCTGCTCTCATTAGCCATGCAACCTGAGAGAAAAAATTCTTTCAATTTTAGAATAAAAATGTTGATGCCCAAAGCTTGATTCATGATTTTCCACTGCACAGAAAGTTTTGGATCTTTCATGAGGAACAGAGCCCTGAAAAACTGACTTATATTTTACACTAATAACAAGATACACGTTCTAATAAGCTCTGCATCCAGAAGTAGATTTCCTGACGGACATGTAAGGCCAATTTTGGTCTCAGGCACAGCAACGTTAAGTGTAGTAGCTTGTTTCTTCAGTGGAGGGACACCTTTTTACATTGATGCTAGATCTGAATCAGAACCTTAACCTTATTCTTACCCATGAAAAGGCTGCAGAAGACATGTTCCTCTTGTCTTAAGACCACTTCTCTCAATGTCCATCTAAATGACAACTTGCCAGTTTATATTTGGTCTTCACATTAGAGTAGTCTGATAATAAAGCCAACCCTTTCTGACAAAATGCTTCAACTTGCCTGTTAACATTCACTTAGGTTCTCTCGGTAATAGCTTTCAGTTCTCAGATAACAGAAATTCCTCCTGGCTGTGCCTTATGTATGCTGCCAAAAATGTTTTCTGTCTCTTGAATGACATCAGGATCTTTTTGCTGAGATTGCCATACTCACTAAAAGAAGCACATCCATCCATGATCTACTTAAAATGATGCCACATGCGTTTTTCAGTATATTTGTTTAGTCCTCCAGTGGGAGCCAGATCTCAAAGTGATTGGCACATAAAGAATGATATTTGATTCCCCCTCCCCCTCAGATGTATTGGTAGCTTACAGTAAGTGCTTCTAGTGATTACACATAATACCTTATCTAGACAACTTACAGTGACAAATTTTTGTGTTGCTTGGAGTTTAACCAAATGTTTGTTGGGAATGGACAGCTCAGACTGTTTGGTAAAAGTATATCTAGTGCTTTTCTCTTCTCCTTGGCTAGTTGGAAATCCAGTCCAGTTCGGTAACTATCAAAACTTGATACAGTACTGTCTCATGTTGTTTATATGACTCCTACCCTATGTCCTCTATGAAATGAGTTTGGTGGACTCAGTCCACTTCTCTCCTGAAGCTGGTAATAATGGGCGTACATAAGTAGAGAGGTCAAGAACTAAATGGACATAGAAGTACTATTATGAGTATTACACTGCTGCTATTGGTTCCATACATGTTTTTTAAATACTTGGAGAACGGTGTGCTTTATATATAGCCTTGGTACCTTTCAAATAGTTTTCTCTGTCACATTCCTCATATGTTAGCGTCATCTACAGATGGCATGAAGTAGAAATGTGAAGGAGAAGGCTTAATTAGTCAGAGATCCAGCAACGGCCAACCCAGCTAGAATACAATGACTATCAAATACTATGAGAAGGGGGAAGAGTATAGAGTATGCCCCTCCTACATATGATAATGTATATTGTTTGCTATATCTAATCAGTGGACTTGTTCCAAATGCTGAACAGCCTGTGTGAATCTAAGATGTAGCTATTCAGTAACAGAATTGATTGATTCTTAATATGAGGAGTTTAGTTTTGCAGAGTTGGACTGCCTGTTCGTTAATAACAGAGTTCTCACATGGAAGGAAAGAAGGAACAAATGAAGAGTGTTCTCCGTTAGCTCCCACCATTGTTAACTGACTGAAACGAGAGAACTCCAAGCGACAGCCTATGACTTGGATCACTGACCCTCTGGGCTCATGAAAGCTGGCTTGCAGGCAATGGGAGTGTTAGCAGAGTTGTCAATGTCATCCTAGGAATGTAGGGGTTGACATACTACATTACACTGTGATCCATCTAGTCCAGTATCCTGCTTCTGACCACAACAACAATCAGATCAGAGGAAGGTGCAGGGTACTTCCTACCTCAGGAGGGTCTGCTCCTAACCTGTTACAGTAGGAGGATTAAGCTTTGAATCGTGAGAGGGTGGATGCAAAATATGATTACTGCTTAGTGATTTACCCTAGAATTTACTCCATCATAAATTTACTCTATAGTATGAAATGGACATGTGACCAGCTCCCCCAAGCTGGCTGCCTGGTCACCTAGGGACTGAAAATCAATATGCATAGAACAAAAAAAGTTACCCCTGGATGAAGTTGACTTAGTAGGGAGTGGAGCCATGACTGGTAACTTACACCAGAGCATAACTGTCCCTTGCTTTTTGAGGGCTAACTTTACCACAGGGTAGAATGATTTATACCAGTAAAGTAAATTTACTCCATAATAAATGTGTTATGGATATGCCCCCTAAGACTTTTCATGTGTTTTCTGTTACAACTTTGTGTATTCTGATTAGTTTAAATATTCCAGCTCTCCCTGAATTCTGACACCATCTCACATTACCTTGCACGGTTTAATTATGTGTTGTGTTACCAGGTATTTCCTTTTTTAATCAGTTTTGAGGTTGCTACCTTTTGTATTTCATTAAATGTTCCTTATTTATGATATAGATTAGTCAAAGTGTCCGATTTACCTTTTCTCTACCATTCAGTATCTTGCATATATTTACTGTTTCCTCTCTCTGTACCTTAAGTAAAGCAAACCACAGTTTGTATTAACTTCATTTTAGAGTTTTTCCATAGATCTAATCATTATTGGCACTTGTTTTCAAACTTCCCCAAGTTTCAATTTATCATAAGGAGCCCAAGATGCCATCTTGTTGTGAAGAAACAGCTGTTCAAATATTACTTAAATTATCATAAGGTGCCACAAAAATCTGTTTAATTGTTTTTCTGTCCTGAATATTCCTTTTGTGGGAGAATCCTCAGACAGCTGTGATGAGGTAATGCCAGTACAGTCATCTGGATTTCGTTGGCCCCAATCATTTAGATTTTAGATCTGACTTAGACCACAGAAACTGGTGATTACATTAGGTGACGGTAACCTCCCAACAACCTACAAAAATGAGAGGGTTGTGTTTAATATTTAAATATGTCAGTGTGCTTTTTATACTATTGACCATGAAATGTTATTGCTCTATGAATTGTAGAAGGATGGCTCAGCTTCTTTTTGAGAGACCCCAGAGAGTAGTACTGAGCAATTATACACCTGTTCTTTAAAGTCTGAGGACTCATCTGCTTAAGAGTTTGCTGCCACAGGTATTCTACTATGGTTATATCTGGAAACCCACCTGGTGGTTATGCAGCACATACAAGGAGATTTTTGTACACTATTATAGCTTACTCCAGTTCTGCAAATGGGATGGGCTGTTTCACCAAAAGTCATGCAGCAGATCACGGAGAAAACAGGCAGCCCAGCAACAGATAGGGCAGGGAGCAGAAAGCAGAGCGGCAGATCAGGCAGGATGCACAAGGCAGGGAGGCAGAAAGCAGAGCATCAGATCAAGCAAAGGGAAGGAATCAGAGGGTGTGGGGCTAATTTGTGGCAAGCCTCTCAAAAAGACTCGCCCCACCATACTGGAGCTCTTGTGAAGATAAGTAACCTCTGTTACTTATGCGAGAAAAAAATGACTCCCTTAGCCGGGCAGGTCTTTTAAAATTTGAGCCAAGCCCATATGGATTAAGGGGATTACAATTTACTGTTGAATAAAAGGTACGTGGCACAAAGATGAAGCAAAATTGTAACTGGTATTGGTTTGCTTAATAAATTATGTAGTTATTTATATCATATCTAGGGTAAAGAATAGGCATAACTTTTTAAAAATAAATAGATTGATAGTTAAATCATAGAACCATTTGACATTTTTAAACTGCAGCATTTTTAACTGATTTGTTTTATTTATATAACATGTTCAGTACCATGTGGTGTATATTTCTTGATATTAGTAGTGACCTGATCAAACATATCAGAGACCATGATTTTGACAGGTATTTCTATCAAATGTTCTATAAGATCATGATCTACATGTATGTGAAGTATCATGAAGCTAATAATAGTACTTAAAAAGTTAAAGTTTCCCATTGCCTTTAAACCAGCACAGTACCCAGCACAACTAGGATATTTCCTAATTTATGTTCCAACTTTGCCTTTTCCTACCATAAAGAAAAGCTCAGCTTTTGCATGGCAAATGACTCTGCCAAGACTGCGTCTCTTTTGGAATTTCTGTTGCTTTTTTGCTGTTTGACTGTATAAAGCTAGTTGCTGCAATATAGATGCGCATTAATTGTGTTTTGTATTTCTTCCCAGCTAAGAAGTATAAGAAAGTTACTGGGAAAGAAATCTATTCAGATACATTAGAAAGCACGCCCATGCTGGAAAAAGAGAAGTTTCCGCAGGATTATTTCCCTGAGGTATGTATATTCCAGTAAAACATTTCAACAGTTCAAAATTTTCTTCACAGTCAGGGTGTCCAGACTGTGGAATAAGCTCCCTTCAGAGGTGGTGCAACCATCTACCCTGGGAATATCTTCAAGAGGAGACTGGACGGCCACCTCGCTGGGGTCGCCTGACCTCAGCTGTCTTTCCTGCCTAGTGCAGGGGGGCTGAACCCAATGACCTTGCAAGGTCCCTTCCAGCCCTTTACAATCTGTGAATCTATAAGGTGTGAAAATCTGATTTGAATTGTACTGATGACTTCCTTACTCCTACTTAAATACATAAGATCAGAATCTAGTCTTAAATCTCTGGGGAATTTGCTTTTTATTTCCTAAAACCTATAATATAGATAGAATGCATTTATCAAACTCAGATGAAGATTAGTGTATAAATAATGTAATCTTTAAAAAAAAATCATACTTTAGAGGTGACTTCAACAAAAAATCTTCCTTTTAGGATTTTGTTTGGGTTTTTTTATATTCTTACTTATTATTTTATATATTCTACACCTACATCGCCATATCGATATGGAGATATATCAATATAGCTATATCAATATGTTGATATAGATATATATACTACATGCTGCTGATGGTGAAGGATGCAGCAATGTGTGAAAAATTTGATATTATATTTAAGTTTGCAGAAATGGCATACAATCAAAAGTATGAATCTATTCAGCTGTTCAGGTAAGTTTAAATGCTTTTTAGTAGTATTTTAATTTATACTGACCGTGTCTACATGAGATGCTGACTGAGCAGTAGCCTGATACTACTGTGCGGTAGCATCATGCGGCAACAACCGTGATGCAACACTGCTGTGTAGTAGTCTGACAAAAAAGACATTTGTCAGCACTGCTGCATAGTAACTTGGGTTACAGCACAGCTACTTAGTACTTGTTTATAAAAGTAATAAATGACTATGCAGTAACAACTGCGCAATCAATGTCTCGTGTAGACATGGCCACTGAGATTTTGAAAAATAAATAGGTTAAATAATATTTGAGTTTAGTTTTGGCTTACAATAACTTATTAACAGAATAACTTATTAATAGAATAATGTATAAAATAGGGGAGTGGCAAGAAAACAAAATAACTTAAAAGGGAGCTAAAATATCATTGTAAATCAGAGATCCCGTCCCTTCCAAACACTGTCCTAGCCTAACTTTGTTTGCTAAAAGCCTGCCCAAAAAGGAAGGTCTTAGTCTTACAGCACTACTGAAAGATGTCCAGACTTGCGTGCTGGCAAGCCTCCAGAGGGCGGTCTAGAGCTGAGGAGCAACTACTGAAAATGATTTTCCATGACTTTTTGCCAAGAAGACTTGGCATACTGATGTACTTGCAGGAGGTTGCTATTGGCTGACCTTAGGGATTGCTGTGGGCAGGAAGGGAGGAGGTGGTCCCTTAGGTGTGTAGGGCCTAGACTATTTAGGGCCTTTTAGGTAAAAAAATAAAAAAAAATAAAAAAAAATGACACTTTGAATTGTTCCCAAAAATGCAACTTGGAGCCAGTTTGGAGTCTGGACCATTGAAGTTATTTTCTCCTGACAGTCCCCCACACCTGCCAGAAGGTGAGCAGCTGTGTTTTGCAGCAGCTGCTAGTGGTGAACAGGTACTTGCATCTGTAGTTCCATTGGCTTCAACATTCTCTCACCCTTGGGAGTAAGGGGTTCAGCAGTGGCACAACAGGACTTATGAGTTGTATATTAACCTTCATACTAAATTTCCATGCTTTTGTATGTTTCTAGCCAGACCTTTATCAAGGCATTTACATTTTTTGCGTGTGTGAACTGGTTTAAGACTGATTTCTTTTCTTTTTATTACTGCCACTTAAGGATGATCTAAAAGTAATTACAATGATTAAGGCATAATGCAATTCAAAATAATTACAGCCCACTGCATATAAAACTAACAAAACTTTCTGCCTTGATTTATGGGTCCTTTTGGTTGGGCAGGAGTCTCAAATGATGCCTCTGGGAGCAACACTCCAGATAATGTTAGGCCATTTTAAAAAAGGAGATTTGTGTAGTCTATCAGGGCTGAGTAATTTTTTTTCCCCATAGTGAGAAATTGGTTGTTATCATAGATCACAGATACTGCTCAAAGCTCTTATGAAAGATGAATTAATTTCACTAATGCTTTAATGCAAACCTTTCATGGAGAAGGCTGTATGGTGATAACCTTACTGCAGTCTCTCCTTTCTCAATGATGATTTATGTTGTCTTTTAGTAGATGAAACTGCCTGTATTCACAATCCATCTGCTGGCTAAAGGAATCCTATTAACAGGGGATCTGAGGAGAGACTTAATATTGTAAGGTGAAAGATGTGGTATCCCCTTTCTGGGGCATGAAGTTGGATTCTTTCTCTGTTCTAAAATTTGGAAACCTCTCCCAAAGAGCACATAACTGATATGTGTCATTTAGACCTGATTCTCTGCCTGTCCTGACAGGGGATCAACCAATGAATGGATCTCTTAAAATGAAAGCCAAGTTAATGGTTTTAAAGACTGCAATAATTCCCTTCCTGGTTATAATTTCTATTTGTCTGTGTTATAGAATTCCCTTTTATTCCAGCATCAGTAACTCAGTGTTTGGGTCTGTTAATATCCAACTGGTAGCCAAAAATAAGGAAAATACCTCGGTTGCAGTTTACACTTAAGATTGATGAGCCCATTCAGAACCTCACTATTTTTGTTTAGTTGTTTACTGGTTGTAAAAGTAGTTTATCAAGCAATCGCCATCTAGCAAGCAGTAGCAACTATTCTTAACTTTAAGCAAGTGATTTTTTTCCACAAATGTAAGGTGATTACTTGTATTTTGCAAGCTAAGCACATCAGTAAGTGAATGCGTGTAGCCTTACATAGCCTAGAAACAAAAAGCAAAGGTTTTGATTGTAGAACGTGTAAGGGGACAGTTGTAGCCTCATTCTCACTATTTCAGGTAGCAGTAGTAGGGAAGACAGCAGCATGATCCTTAGCATGGGCAAATCCTCTGAGTAGGTACATACTATCCTCAATAAACTTATCCTGTCGTTGCTATACCAGGCTGAAGCCTGTGTTGTCAGATTTTCACAACTTTTTTTATTGTGCTGGCTAAACTTAAAGCAAGCACTGGCCTCCACATACATGCTGTAATCCCACCTTCATTTTGCTGTGTATATGCTGTGTATAAACTCTTAAGGATTGTTTTATTAGGAAAAAGGATAAAGTACAACTAATTGCAAGCACTAAGTTCTAGTTCTGTCTTATCTCTTCCACTAACTTGCTATGTGATTATGGGCATTTAACTGTATTATGTATTATACTTTAATTATCCCCTATATGTATACAGGGGATAATAAGATCTACTTACAGCACATCAGAGCACCCTCCTAGCTCATTTACAGGCAAATGGCACTTAATGTGTATTAGCCTATTTTAATGCACATTAACAATATAGCATGGGGCACCTATACACGTGCATTGAGGCTGCTCTAAGCATGTCTGCTGGAGCCTGGTAATTGCCACGTTCTTCTCTCATTTCAGTCAGTTAACAATGGTGGGAGCCAAAGGAAAAAACTCTTCATTTTGTTCCTTCTTTCCTTCCATGTGAGAATTCTGTTATTAAAGAACAGGTAGTTCAACTCTGCAAAACTAAACTGCTCACATTAAGAATCAATCAAATCTGTTACTGAATGGCTACATCTCAGATTCACATAGGCTGTTCAGCATTTGGAACAAGTCCACTGATTATATATAGTGAACAATACGCATCACATATATAAGCGTCCCCCACACTGAAAAATGATGGCAGGTACGTTTTAACTAAAGCTTGTTTGACGAACGATAGGTAAATTGCTGCCGCCGCCATTTTTTAGCGCGGGGACACATGTGATGCACATGACACTCCAGGCACTTTTATTAGAGTAGCTCTCAGAGCTGCTCTAACAAAAGCGACCCCCACAAGCCCTGCTGCCTCACCAAGTACATGTTTTAATGATACTTTAATGCACATTAAAGCACAGGTTTTAGCAATGCTTTAATACACATTAAAATATGCTAATGTATATTAAAGCTCACTTGTAGAGGATCCCCATGAGTACCTATGCTCTTTAGTTTATGTGCATTAAGGCAAGCAAATGCATATTTTCTTAGTACCTCACAATGGGAAGGCATTTTTACGTGTGCTTTCAGAGGTGGTACTGGGCAAGCCAATTAGAAGTGCCTGTGCATTATGTGTATCAGTGTTGCCAGGAATCCCCATGCTGAAAAAATGTCAGCAGGGCACTTTGAAATAAAACACGTCCAATAAGCTTTAGTTCAAAGTGCACTCCCATGGAGACTTCCGGCCTAGAGACATGTGGCGATGCTGATGCACATGATGCACAAGGCTGCTGCAGCACATCAATTTCTGTGCTCCAGCAGACTTCCAGCGTATTGAAGCAGGCTCCCCACATGTGTGTAGGAGCCCAGGGGCACTAGATTTAATGTACATTAGCTAAAGCATGTGAATGCACATATAGACACACCCATGGCCTCCCACCCACCCAAACAGTTAAGTTCATGTTTGTGTCTAATTTTGGAGGGGAGGGGAGGGGAGAAGAGGGCTGGACAGACAAAATTACTAACACAGAAGTTTGGTAGCAGCTGTAATACACCTGCTAGCAGGATCAGCCACCTCGTATTTTCCCATCTCTTCTTCTGCATCTTTCAGCCCACTACTAGATTACCTAACATTCAGAAAGGCCTTTTGACCTTCACCCAGTCCATGTTTATGACTGCTTTCTGGCACTGACTAAACATAGACCACTTTTATCAATTTAAAGCACTTTACTGAAAACATCCCATTAAACATACTTGCCTACCTCACATTTCCTTTTATAAACTACATTTGCCAGCACCACTGGAAGAATATAAAGACACCCTGGAAAGGCCTCTGGGGGTGCAGAGCATGAGGTAGGAAAGGATCTCCATAGCTATAAACTGTCTGTGCTAGCAAAAAGAGAACTCTGCACAAAGGACTCACATTTCTGCTGTTTCAGTTTCTGTCCAAGTGATATTGAACTACAAAGAAACTTTTTAGAGTGAAATTAAAGGTTTAAGTAACACAGATTAATTTAAGTGTCATTTGATTAGAAGTGAGAGGAAACAAGAATATTAAATTTTCCAAGCCCATCCTAAACTTTACCCTAAGAAAATTTTCTGCTACTCTCAATGAGGTTTTTATTTTTTTGCCCATGGAATTGGGCCACCAGTTTGTACACCTATGTTTTTGCAGTCCAGGTTATGTATTTTCTACTAAGTTATAGCTGTAAGTTAAGAATGAAATATTAAACTGACACATTTGTTTATAGTTTTTCTGCCATTATACCTTTTAACTTCTAGGGATTGAGTTTATGGATTTCTGAACATTTTAATTATCAAGAAAAGTATTGTGTTACAGAAATAAAGAGTTGTAGATCATAAATTTGAATGTAATAACTTAGGTTGAGGAAACTAATCCATCATGGTCTAAATAATTTGAAAATCGAATATTTAAAGAATAAAGTATCCCTAAGTGGAAATTTCTCTGAAGTTTTGAGAATTAGATAGTGACTTTTAAAAATCCCAAATTAGCAAGTGCTTTATAGTCACTCAGTAGAGTTTTGTTATTCAGTCTTATGTGTACTGTAGGATTATCTAAAGGCTTAATTAGGTTTGGGACCTCATGTTTTGTGCTATATTAATATGTATAATGTTGGAGAGACTCTCAAGAAAGTTTATAATAAATTTGCATCTACACAATGGAATAAATATTTAGACTACTTTAATGTGAATAAGAAAAAGATAACGATAGCCATCAAGAATTTCATCCAATTTTTTTTCTGTTAAAAATGAGTATGCACATGCATGTGTGTCTCTCTCTCTGTATGATATGATTACCAGCTACTGTAAGCACTAAGCAGACTATGACATGCATGGATTAAGGTTTAATGGAAGTCCCCACTTGAGACTTTGAGGGGGAATTCCTTTATTCGGGTAATACAGCATAGGAGGAATTCATGCTGAATGGCAGTTACTGCATCAGTTGCACTTGCCGTTTGTTAGACCAGGTTTCTTTTTTGTTATTCAGTTGTTTCATCTACAAATTTCCCCTTCTTCCTCTTTGAACCATGCTGTTCCTTTAAGAAGCTGCAATTACACTGCAGTCATTGCCACTTTAATCTGTCTTTCCTTCATGCCCCTGCTTTGTATGGTTGAATAAACCCTTGCTGGGTCACTATTTAATTTGATATGGTCCCTCTCAGTAAAATGATGGAGAAAAGATGAATTAAGGCTCTGTGCTAGTCATTATCAATCATGGTTTGTGTGCATTACTTATTGCTCACAGTGCATTTTGACATTAGCCCTCTATAACCTCTCTCTTCATGTTAATGTTGTCTGGAGGTCCTTTTACCCCATGTAGCTGAGGTTATTTATGTAGGTGGTGTTTCTAGAGGGTTTTAAAAGGTCAGCGTGATGTCCCTGGGGACCCTACTCACAAAGAAAAGGCTAACACAATGAAACTGCAAATTTTACAATTGTGAGATTTTTTTAAAAATGAAAAAAAAGACTTGAAGTAAAGATTCTTCAGGTTTCAGCCGCATGTATTATAATGAAAACTCAGTGAAGTAGGATTCAGTACTTAATGGTGTTCATAAAACCAGCATTCACTGCACAAATGTACACATTGGGAAACGCCCATGCTACTGTAAAAGATTTCTGTATTTGCACCCTATAATGGAAAATAAACTAAATTCCTTCTAATCAGCTTGTGTCAATGTAAAATGGCATGAAAGAGAACAAGCCAGTAGAGCAGTTAGCAGACTCGATACTAACATTGTATGCATTTGCACAGCAGCCAGTATAAGAATCTGAAAAGAGGCCTTCAGAGATGTCTGCAAAGAAGTGGATAATGATGCAAAACAGGGCACTCCATATCTTGGGATCTGGGTGTCCCAGCTGGCAAGTGTTTCCCTGACAGTAGTAGGTTTCTATAGCTCTAGCAGTAAAACTATTATGCACATTCACATGTCTGCTGAGGGTGTAATTATTTTATTGGCACTGTCTGCTTCAGGTTAATGATGCTATGTTTTGAAATAGAGGTGCAAATTGTTTTGAAACTAATTTTTAGCTACATTCTGGTTACAGGACACTTTAAGTAATTATACATATTTAAATACTTATTTGGAGTGAATGATTTCATTTTTTAAAATTTGTTTCCAGCTTTTATTTGTAGAGGTACATAATACTTTGCCAAAAAGAAAAGATAGCAACCTGGAGATGATAGCTTAGATGAGGTCATCAGATGTATCACAGACTTTTGACCTCTTCATTTTAAATTATATTTTGCTTTTTAAAATAAATCTTGATGGATCAAAAGCTTAGTAATGCAACATTTTAAGCATACATAAAAATACAAAAGGTACATATGAGAATCAGTACACATTTTCCTTATTTTCTCCACTGAGATCAAATTGAGGCCAACATGGCTGACTGTTACAATTGTTAAATGTTATGGTAAATGTCTAGTAAAAAAACCTTGAAATTTGCTTGTTTTTATTTACCTTCCGATAGTATTTTATGTCATATGCTTACAGCATTTTCTAGAATATCTAATCTAATACAAAATGCTAGTTCACAGCAATAAAATGCATTGCTAAAATACTGCGTTTAGCCCAGGAAGCTTAAAAGGTGGTGATGGACCATATTAGAAACTATTTTTTTTAAATAATTTTAAAATAATCCTCTGATTTGTTTTATTTCTAAGATGGAGCATATGGCAATACCACCCCCAACTGTTGATAACTTAAATATATTTTTGTATAATTTATGGTGCCCATATTTTCTGCATTTTTGATGTTTCTTCAAATCCATGGGAATTTGTCTGGGTGCTCATCCCCCTCATTTAGATAGTGTTGGATTCTTTCAGCCAGCAAGGCCTCGTATTTCCCAAAGGCATAAAGGACTGTTGCTTCTTACCTCCCACACAACAAGATAGAGCTTTATATTATACACCAATTCTCTGCACACTGTGCTAACATTACTTAGAAAAGTAGTTACCTGATTAATTGGTTACTGTATAGAACTGATCATCCCATTGTCCACATATGTATGCGCTCTTTTCATTGAATATGTTTGTTGGCTTAGATGATCATGACCACACTCCAAACAGGGTACCAGTATAGAGGGTGAGGAGGAGAGATCTGTACCTTGTGTAACAGTCCAATGCCTGTTGGCAAGGGGCATTACCAATGCCTGTTCTATCTGGGAGGTATTCTGTCTGTTACTTTTTCTCTAAGCTTTCTGAGAGTGATGGAAGCTCACCTACAATTGTTCTTTCTTGAGACATTAATTCACACTTTTCTGGTCAGCAAGAAGAAGGCTACATCCAGCCTCCAGTACAGACTACCACTGCACTTCCAACTACCATCCCATCATCTCTTTCAGCACCTATATTATACACAATGCTAGGTAAATAGCTGGTGAGCCCAGTACCAGATAAAATACTTCAGATTTATAGTACAAACATCTCAGTTATCATTTGATCACTTGCCCTTTGATCTTTCTGCAACACTGAAGATGCTCACGAAAATGGGTAGTAGTTGGGGCAGCACATTCAAAATTACAAGGTATCAGTATCTGTAATTATCTGGATAACAGACTGATTATATCAATCAGATGACAAACTTGATTCAGTAATTCTGAAGTTCGTTGCCAGAAATCCACACTTTCTCCCATTTTCCTATAGATTTCATAGGGGCACTATTAGATGCCAAATTAGTGTAAAAGCTCATCTTCCATTAAAGAGAAACTAAACAATAATTGGCCTCTTGAACCAGTTTCAGGATCTCTGAAGAGCATTGGTGTGATGCCTCTGAGCTCTAAGACTGATGGCCTTTTGTGCCTTTGTGAGATACTATACCACATTTTAAGTATGCTTTATGCAAGGATGTTTAACATCATGATATCAGCCTAGCATCATATCAGTGTGTAGACATGAAGGTCACACCTCATTCAGCTGATGGAAAGACTCTTGAGGTGTGCAACGGGACACTCTGATCAGCTTCTCTGCCCACACCAAGATTCTGGTGACAGACAAATACACTTAGATCCAGGTTATTTGAAGTTATCTAGATAACCATCAGACACAGGACCTAACCTATATCACACCAGCTAAGGCTTTGTCTGTCTGGGTCTTAAAAACCTGTAAGGATGGAGATTCTGCAACTTCTCTAGGTAACTTGTTCCAGTGCTTACTATCCTCCTTTGAGAGACTTTTTCCTACTGTCTAACCTAAATTTCCTTTGGTGCAACTTGAAACTGTTGCTCCTTGTTTTGTCATCTGCCACCCCTGAAAACAGTCTAACTCCATCCTCTTTGTAACCACCCTTCAGGTAGCTGAAGGTTGTTATTAAATCCTTCCTCAGTCTTCTCCAGAATAAATAAGCTTGGTTCCCTCAGCCTCTCCTCAGAAGTCATGTGCCCCAGCCTGCATTTTAGTTGTCCTCTGCTGGACTCTTCCCCAATTTTTCCACATCCTTTCTGTAATGGGAGGCTTAAAACCTGGATGTGGCACTCCAGATGTGGCCTCACCACTGCTGAGCAGAACAGAATAATCATTTTCCTCAGTCTGCTGGCAACACTCCTACCAATGCAGCCCAGTGTGGTGTTAGCTTTCTTTGCAACAAGGGTACACAGTTGGCTCATATTGAGCTTATTGTCCACAGCAGCCTCCAGGTTCTTTTGTGCTGGTTAGCCAGTCATTGCCCAGTCTATACAGATGCATGGGATTGTTTCATCCTAAGTGCAAGACTTTGCACTTTTCCTTATTGAACCTCATGAGATTTCTTTTGGTCCACTCCTCAATCTGTCAATGTCCCTCTGAATCCTAGCCCTACCCTGTAACATATCTACTGCTTCACCCAGCTTGGTGTCATCTGTAAACTTGCTGAAGGTGCGCTCCATCCTATCTCCCAGGTCATTGATGAAGATATTGAACAAAATCAGCCCCAGAACCAACCCCTGGGGCACTCCACATGATACCAGATGCCAATTAGACATCAGACCATTGAACCCAAGCTCACACTTGAGCCTATCCAGCCAATTTTCTATCCATCTTACAGTGCATTCATCCAACCCATACTTCCTTAGCTGGTTTGTGAGAACATTGTATCAAAAGCCTTGCTAAAGTCATGATATCCTCTGCTCTCCCCACATCCACAAAACCAATCATTTCATCACAGAAGGTAATCAGGTTGGTCAGGCTTGACTTGATCTTGGTGACTGACTGTTCCTACAACCACCTTTTCCAAGTAATTAGAAATGCACTTGGACCTGCTCCATGTGAGAAGGACTTGCTCCATGATTTTTCCAGGGACTGAAGTGAGGCTGACTGGGCTGTAGTTCCCCAGATCCTCCTCCTTCCCTTTCTTAATGATGGGAACTGTATTTGCCCTATTCCAGTCATCTGGGACCTCTCCCTATCACAATAAGTTTTCAAATACAATGGCCAGTGGCTCAGCAGTCACATCAGCGAACTTCTTCAGCACACTTGGGAGCATTGCATCCCATGGACTTATACACATTCAACTTTTATAAAAAGTCCCTAACGTGTTCTTTCACCACTGTCAGCTGTTCACCTCCTCCCCAAATTGTGTTGCCAGATGCAGTAGTCTAGTAGCTGACCTTGTCTGTGAAAACAAAGGTAAAAAAAGTATTGAGTACTTCAGCCTTTTCCACATCATCTGTCATTAGGTTTCCTCCCCCAGTCAGTAAGGGATCCACAGTTTCCCCAATCTTCTTATTTTTGACATACATGTAGAAACCTTTCTTTTTACCCTTCATGTTCCTTGGTAGCTGCAACTCCAGTTGCACTGAGGCCTTCCCAATTTCATCTCCACATGCCCGAGCAATACTCTTACACACTTCCCTAGTTGTTTGTCCAAACTTCTTGTAAGCTTCCTTTTTGTTTTTTAGCTCATTGAAGTGTTCCCTGCTAAGCCAAGCTAGTCTTCTGCCATGCTTGCTAATCTTCTGTGCATCAAGAAAGTTCATTCCTGCACCTTTAGTAAGGTTTCTTTAAAATATAACCAGCTGTCCTGGACACCTTTCTCCCTCAGACTGACCTCTCTGGGAGATCCTGCCCATGAATTCCCTGAGTGAGTCAGACTTGGATGGATCTCTGAAGCCTGTAACAAACAGTATCACTCTCAAATTGGGGTTGGCAGCCACAAACAGATTTGTCGGGAAACTGACTAGACCTGTTACATGTACACCATGATCCAGAGGATTGACAGTTGCCTACCAAGCTACCTTTAAAGCTCCAATAATACCAAATTCAGCCTACTTTGCTTTCTATATCAATGCAATTTGTGTAGATTTAAACTTCATACCGAAGTAAAAAAGCAATTGCTGTCCTTGCTGACTCAATAAATGCCTTGAAAGAAGTCTCCTTAATGACCTTAACATGAGGCCTTGAACATATTAATTGTTATCATCATCTTCCTTGCACTATAGTTTTAAAAATTAGATTCTTTATTGGTATCATTTCAGTATTACATTTCATCATGCAGAATATCTAAAGATGAAATCCAGGTCCTGAAGTACCTGGCAAGATTCCCTATATTTGCCATATTAAATTTCCTTATCTGCCATAGCCACCAGGTACTACTATTTTCCTTCAGGATATTCAGCCATGCTTGACTAAAAGTCTTGTTCAGTGCCTTGCCCCAACAACAGTGTTTCATAGTTACCTATATGACGAATGGAATGTGTCATCTCTCCATTTTAAAGATAGTTGGACAGTCTCAATCATTCATTTAAAAGTACTAATACTATCATTGCCGGCTCATCCTCTGCTTACACCCGTGAGGTGTCTATCCAAGCAGGACCACTCACCATCAAGGTTTCCACCAGGTCCTGGTTTGAAGTTGTGGGGACTTGCACATTCCTTTGAGTGACAGCTGGGTGTGGAGCACCTGCAAGGTGACCAGTGCCTCCTGGTGATGAATCTCAGGGAGCAGGTCAGAGAGCTAAGAAAGCGGGTAGTGAGGCTCCAAAGCATCCTCAGCCATGTGTTCATTGATTTGATGCTGGATGTGACCTCTAGGACAGCCAAGGAAGGACTGCCAGAGGTGGCACTGGAAATAGAAGAGAACATGGACTCCCAAGAAGGTGGAAGCTGGAAACTTCTGACCTCTGGCAGCATACAGAAGTCTTTATCCACACCTGCATCAGTTTGCCTGGAGAAGATATGTTGGGCCCTGACAACAGAGGAGAAGGAGCACATTCCACCAAATGTTGCTATCCTTGAATGCATGAAGAAGCAGAAATGAAAAGTAGATGTTAAAAAGCACAGGGGTTAAGACATTGGTATAACGAATATTTACCAAATTATCCAGAATACTCTTGGACCTTTTAAGTATATTAACTTATATACTGAGGCTTGAATCATCTTGTAAAAACAGTTCTTACAAATTCCAACTCAGGAAAATAATGTATATGACATGGATATTTCTTTTAGTAATATTTCCCACTTAAACTTGGCTTCATGGCTTCATACTGGAATATCAACAACATGCAACTATTTGAGATGGTCCTTCAACATAATTCAGGCTAAAAATATTGGGATAATGAGAAAAGCATTATATACTGACATGCAACAGTGACACAAACATAATCTGATTTTACAGAATGGGATTTTTTTTTACTTGGTAGCTGTTCTGATCAGAACTAATGTATATATATCTCCAAATAATTAAATCTTGAGGAATAAAGTAAAGGTATAATTTATCACCAGTCTTATTTGCAATACACTCCCTAGCCATTCTTCTTTAAAAAAAGAATCAAAGATCATCACAAGCATAAAATGTGCTACCAAATCTTGTTGTAGACTAATGGCCTGGTGAATCATCTTAGCCTCAAAAGAGAGATTTTTATAAATCCAACAAATGTTTGATCATTTCAGAATTCCATCAGGTTTGTATAAAAATATATTAGATAGGCAGCTACCATTAAATAGAATTTTTTTCTATATTTCTATCATAAATATTCTCTTACTCAATAATTCCCATATAAAATAAGATCTCTTAAATTAAAAACCTTGTAGATGAAGAACTATTTAAAGCTACTTTTATTAACTACTTACAGAGGCTAACCAAAGATTAGAAAGATGGGATGAATTACCACTATAGTCTCATTAAGTGGATTACTAGTATTAATATTATAAATCTCCCAAAAGTCAAGTGCGTCTCCTCAGATCTGCTTTTTGGATTCCCTGAACTCTTCTTTAAACAGAATGATACTATTCTCTCTCTAGCTGGGATAAAATCACAGATTGTAAAACTTTCTATTGAAAAGGCCTCAATGTAATTGTCAATTCACAATTCCATGTATAGTCAACACTCATTTGAAGCAGCATCAAGTATGAGTAGCAATCTCTTACCAGCAACATTTACCCTGAGAATACGTTCCATACCATGTATTCAGATGTTACTCTTTATATCTGCAACAGACACCTAGAAGCGATATAGCAGTGACAGTAGCAATCCCTTAATTTGAGGATGATCTCTGCCATGGCTTATTGATGGTCTGAGGTGCCAGAAGAATCCAGTCTTTCAGTCACAGACCCATCCACAGAAGCTGCAGGTCTTTCTGCAAGGAAGAGGAGGCCATAGGCAGGATTTCTCTCCTTTTCCCTCCTCCGCTGTCTCTTCTCTGCCTCAAGAGCAAGACGCTTTACCTCAAAATGGTTTGCCATTTAGTTGAGGTTGCGGTGCCGTGGGTTAACAAAGAGCTCCTCCTAGCTCCTGATGTCAGCATTTGTTTTTTTGAGATATGGTTTCAGCGTGTCATTGTAGCTTTTCCTCTGGCCACCATGAGGTCTCAGGCCACCGAGACCACTACTAACATAGCAACATAGAACAAGACACTGACATTGCTACTAATGGCCATTTACTTTACCCCATAAAGCCCTGGTGCCAGAAGGGCACAGAGCCTTATCAAGTAAAATGAGACTCGGAAAGTCCCCTCCTGAAAATACCTGATGCATGTATAGCAGTCAAGTGTAAATTACAGAGACATTGTTCAAATCACAAATAGAAAATGAAAGAAAGAATTCAGTGTGCAATTACTTGCATTACTAAATGTATATTTTGATTAATTGGATAAGTACTCTTGAAATTTTTACTATTCTGAGTGGAGCACTTCCTTGTTTTTCTAGTTGCTGAAATGATGCAGAGCAGTAAAACTACAAGAAGTATAAGAGAGTGCACTCTTTATTAGTATGCTTTTGCCAAAACTGTATCTCAGTTAAGTTGCTTATATGAAAGATACTTCATAGAGCTGCTGATAAAATTCATATTCTGTGTAGGTATAGAATTGAGATTGTAGAGGTATTTAAAGACTTTTCAATCTATAGATGAGAAAGTGGACGCATTTTTATTTTCTCTTCAGTTTGTAAACACTAAGTAATTTTATATAGCAGTCATTTCTCTTAACTTGAAAATAGATCAATGAAAGTAACTCAGTTTATGAATTCTGTTTATGGATTTGAATAGGGAAAAATCTATGTAAAGAAGCAGCTTTTATTTTTAAGCTTCTGAGTTGTTCAGTTCAGTGTGATAAATATTTTTAAATCTTTCTAAACTTATTTTTGAGTGGGGGCCACAGTAAAGAGTCCATATTAGGTTTGGTTGCTATTGATTTGTAGCTGTAAGAACAAGGGGAGGTTGCTTTCTGTCTTCCTAAATGATCTGGATGCAATGAAACTAGACATATTCTATAAAAAAGAAGTAAAAAAGAGGACGATAGTCATCTGAAGGATAAAAATAGTTTGCTTGCGCTTGGTTAGGCACTCATTTACTTATGAAGGGCTCTGGGGTGTGGCTAGAAAATTTCATCTACAGCATTGTATTTTTAGTAGGAGGATAGACTGCACCTTGGAGGGGGACATCTTTCAAAAGCTGTATTCTTCGCCTCATGAGAGGCCAGAAGAATGATGACTTCAATTCTGAAGGATGTTGTGTAATGGCTAATAGCTATTTTTTATAAATAGTTGCAGTATTTTGCCATAAAATCATTGGCCTCATCATTTAAGCTTGTCTGGGGCAATACTCATGATCAGGAAACAGTAGCCAGCATCACAGTTGCTGTAGCAGTGAATAAATAGGATTCAAAATCATGACTTTTGGGAGGAGGAATTTATTTATGACAACAACATTGTAAGAGCAAAGCTGATAGAATCCTTTTGCTCTGCTGGAAGTCCCATACTTTGGCAGTAGATTTTGTAGCTTAGGGACGTTGCGGTTATGAGACTTGTAACATTTTAGCATTATTTAAATTTTCTTCAACTTTTATAGAAATATTAGGTGACTTTTACAGACAAAAAATAGTTTTCCAGGCCATCTCATTCATTGTAATTCTGTATAGATGTTGATGCCGCTTCACAATTTTAGATAAATTTACAAACATTCCACCATATTTATTCATGATACTTAAGTTTTTTTCTTTTCCTTTGGGGACAAGCTATCCCAGTTTAATTTTCTTTCAAATACAAATTACCTTATTAGTTTCCTGTTGGTGCTCATGGAAAAAAGTAACATTTTTTTTCAAGTAGCATTTATTTTAAAATATGGTAGTGGAGGGGATAAAAATAGCTCAGTTTCAATCTGGATACTGAGCAACAGTAAACGTTTACAGGAAACGTTTACTGCATAGTTGACTAATTAACTGTGTAGTAAACATCTCAGTGTCTACACGTGCACCCCTATTAGGGTGCACAAAACTAATAAACTTTACAAGTACTACCCAGCTACAGAGTTTGTTGTGCAAATAGTGCATCGATAGACACTAACCAGTTGGCTGGGGGACAAGGATGCTTCAGTGTGGGGGCTGCCTGCTGGCTATCCCCACACTGAAGTACCCTTGTACCACAGCCAGCCCCTCTGCAGCACATTGAGTCCAGTTCCAGCAGTCCCAGTCTTTCAAGCTGACCCCCTGGTGCAACCTGGATCAATGTGATGTGGTCCGGGCGCACATGCAGATGCACACCTGGAGCAATAAACTGCAGAGCCCCCTAATGCCCAGTGTTTTCTTTCAGACCTGTTTGCATAGTTCATAGTAGTTACTGTATTTACCTGAATAGAAGAGGACCCTGATTATATGATGACCTCCGCCTCAATAATTAAATTTTATATTTGGAAAATTTGTTATAATTTTCCCAGGTGTAACATTGTAATTATTGAAGGTTGCCTTGAATTTGCTCATCCCCCTCTATTCCAGCGGGGAAAATAAATCTGGAGGACCAGATAGCCCCTTTGCTCTCTGCTTCCCCCTGGCAGTCCCTTTCCCTTCTCCTTACTGTCAGACCCTGCTCTCTCTAAGCACACAGAAGTGAGGAGCAGATTTGGAAGTAATAACCTTAAAATTAAACCTAGCTATAGAAATTTGCCTATAGTAGTCATGTATTTAGTTCCTTCAGAATTAATGCATGCTACCTTTTTTGAAACTGCAGCAAGTTTTAGCAGAGGTACTCCATAACCACACTTTTAAGCAGCACTTACACCTTTTTAGATGCATATGTAGTACAAATGTTTTAAACTATGCATAATATTAATCAAAAGCCAAAGGCTTATAAATTATCATGTAGTTCATTGGGCTGGGTGCCACCAAAGGTAATAGCATTTAATGTCATGGTGACCCCACAGCTCAGCACTGCTCAGTATTTGTGTATACTTCAGATAGCACCCACAAAAGAAGCCATGTGCTAATTAGCCCGTGCTCATGACTGAAACCAGGTGTTCTTGTCACAAAACCTGAAATGCTCCAAAAATTTATATGCAGATGAGGCACAGGGCAACGTATGTGCCAGGCTGAGAGGAAACAGAGGGATTCTGGGTGAACTGTTTTGGGCTGCATTTCATAACGTTTGCCAGGCATTTAATACTGGTGAGGAAACAGGAATCGTTGGAAGTGGGTAAGAAAGGCACAGTTCAGATGTGGGAGTAAAAAAGGAGCTCAAAATGTGTATAGTGTAGTGACTCACCATGACTTGAAAAAGAGTTGGCAGTGAGAGAGACTGCATTTAAAGAACACTACTATACGTCTTATTCAGCTGGGCTGCAATAACCTGTCTTTGTGTATAGGTTCTCAGCATATCAAATGTAGCAATTTTGGCACCACAGGGAGGGTGTCAGGGCTGGCTCTGGTCCACCTGGTGCTAGTGCCACTTTCCTGCAGAGGGAACACCCGCCTGTTTTTTTAAGAGCCACATACAAAAAAGGGTTCTCATCAGTATGTTTTCCCAATGTGAGCCACTTGTTTTATAGTCATGTTCAGCATTGGCTGCATTTAATCAGCTTCACAGTCAATCTCCATTGCTGAGCATGTGTTGTTCTGGCAACAATTTAATGATAGATAACCGTATTTAGTGAGATTTCCTTGTATACAATTATAAGATGAGGGGCTTTTTCCCCATGCCAGTGGGGGGCAGAAATTGTCTTGTATTTAACTAAATACAGTATGTTGTATAAAGCTTGCTTTACTTTCTTAATACAGTAATTTAAATGCACTCTTGGTATAAGTTGGTTTGATTGTACAAAGTAGTTAAATTATTTTCTTAAGGTGAGTGATTTAAATTGCTTATTTATTTTTCAGTGTAAGTGGTCCAGAAAAGGCTTCATTCGAACAAGATGGTGCATTACTGATTGGTATGTTGTATCTTACTGTTTTGTTTGTTATGTTATGTACATGTGCTGTTAGAAAATTTTTAGCAAATCAATTAGCTCACTCACAATAAAGAATAGAATGTTTATAAAACAAGTCATGCTTAGTTTTATTATGTGCACATAATGCTCAGTAAGTTGTAAATTGTGAGTAGTAAAACTCATTTTAATAAAATCTATTTAATAAATGTGATTTTAATATTTTCATGTGTCTGCCATTACAGTGATCAAGAAAATTAGATCTGTGAAACACAAGCATCCAAACAGTTGTATGTTTATGAAAAATATACCATTCTTCACATGCTCGTTGAAGCATGCTGGGGACTGCATGCTTAGGGACGACCAACCCGGTTTCATCAGTGGCAGGTCCTGTCAGACCAACCTGGTGTCCTTTTACGATCAGATCACCAAATCATTAGATGCAGGGGTAGCAATGGACATAGTCTTCCTGGACTTCCGGAAGGCTTTCGACACATGTCTCTCACCCCATTGTCATCAAGAAAATGGGGGACCGCAGTGTCGACACCCACACAGTCAAATGGGTCGCCAGCTGGCTGGAGGGCCGCACCCAGAGGGTGGTAGTGGATGGGTCCTTCTCAACCTGGAAGGATGTGGGGAGTGGGGTTCCGCAGGGCTCGATCCTCAAGCCTGCACTGTTCAACATCTTCATCAGTGACTTGGAGGAGGGGGTGAAAAGCACCCTGTTCAAATTTGCTGATGACATTAAGATGTGGCGGGATGTGGGCACGCTAGAAGGAAGCAACAGGCTACAATCAGACCTAGACAGGTTACAAGGGTGGGCAGACGAGACTAGGATGGGATTCAACACAGACAAGTGCAAAGTGAAGCACCTGGGGAAGAACAACCGGCACCATACCTACAGGTTGGGGAACTCCCCTATTGTCAGCACAGAGGCGGAAAAGGATCTGGGGGTCGTCATTGACTCCAAGATGAACATGTGTCGGCAGTGTGGAGAGGCAGTCAGGAAGGCCAACCGTACCTTGTCATGCATCCACAGATGCATCTCGAGCAGGTCCAAGGAGGTGATCCTCCCCCTCTATGCAGCACTGGTCAGGCCGCAGTTGGAGTACCGCATCCAGTTCTGGGTGCCACACTTCAAGAGGGATGTGGACAGCATGGAGAGGGTCCAGAGGAGGGCCACTCACATGATCAGGATGAGAGGCTGAGGAACCTGAACCTGTTCAGTCTCCAGAAGAGAAGGCTGAGGGGGGATCTAGTGGCCTGTTATAAACTAGTCAGGGGGGACCAGCAGGCATTGGGGGAGTCCCTGTTCCCCTGAGCACTGCCAGGAGTGACAAGGAATAATGGTCACAAGCTGGCAGAGGGTAGATTTAGGCTAGATATCAGGAGGCGCTACTTCACAGGGCGGCTAGCATCTGGAACCAACTTCAAAGAGAAGTTGGTGCAGGCTCCTATCCTGGGCGTTCTTAAGAGGAGGTTAGATGAACACCTTGCTGGGGTCGTTTGACCCAGTATTCTTTCCTGCCATGGCAGGGGGTTGGACTAGATGATCTACTCAGGTCCCTTCCGACCCTAGAAACTATGAAACTATGAAATAGTCATTATGAGCTTAATTAAATGTCCCCTGAAATCCGTGGAGAGATTTTTAGTGGACAGATTTTCACTGTGTATTAAGCCCAGACAGATTTCCATCAGTTTCTATTACATATTCATATAGATAAGTGTGCACATGCATTTCCACAGGGACAAATAGCAGCAACACATAGTTGTGACACTGCTGCTTGTCCCCCAGGAACACCCATACAGGTGTGCTCTGGCACCTGGCAAGTTGCCCTAGGTAGGGAAAGGAGGCTGGGGCCAACACCTTACCTGGGGTCCTGTGGGCCTCCTGGGGCTCCAGTGGCAGCAATCCAGTGTACAGAACCTGGCCAGCAGCTTCAGCCAACCTGGCTTTGGTTTCAGGCAGCATGCGCTGCCACCAGGTGCACCACCCTCCTTTTTTCTACCATTGTTTTTTTTGACACTCGGATCTCCTGGTGTCATAAACCCCACTGTGCTGCAATTTAGCAGCACAGTGAATCCCTGCATGTGCAGCACATGTGGTTTACAGTGCCACAGGTGGGTCTGCAGTACTGCATACTGCCTGTGTGCGCTTGTATGGATGTGCCCTGCAATACTTACATTAAACTGAGCCAGTCACCTTTATATGTAGTATTTAGACTTATTTCCCTACTTTAGGCCTATATCATTGCCTATCCAGTGCTGATAAAATATTTAAAAGCATAGATTCAAAGCTGTGCAGTTTGCTGTTATCTGTAGAATTAATTAGCATTTATATACAAGTTAGAAAAGATTCTTTCTACTTAAAAAAAATTAAAAAGAATGGAGAGGTTTAGCCTTCAGAGATGTCTCTCATTTTAAATAAATTATTATTAGTGCTATTCATTTAGAATGGTGAATATTTAAAATGTTTTGTGATGTTTCCTTTTCAGACTGTTTAGGAAAAAGTCAAAGGGCTCATCCACAAAGAGAGAGGCCTGTGAAATAAGATAGGGTGTGAATTTACGGTGGATTAGCTATTCTGCAGTTATCTCTGATTTAGGCATCCTTAATCCACAGTAAATGTGATGTAGTTTACTCAGCTGTCAGAGTGAATATATGCGTTCCACTCAAGGGTTTCTTCCAGAGTACTTTAAATTCACACCCTAGTTTATTTTGCAGTAACTTCCCCACATAGATAAACCCAAAGAGAGTTTATGGCTGTATAATCCAATAGGAATTAGTAACTTGTTCTGGAGTATTGCTGTTTAGAAAATAATGCAAACATTTAGAAACTTGTCAATATCTGTCTTTATGATAGTTCACAATGGGCAAATGAAGTTTAACCTAGTGTCAATTATGTGATCTGCTTGAAAAGTTTTAGGAAGCTGCCTCTGTTTGGCAATCAATAATATTAATTAATTACATCACAGCAATGGCATGATATCATGTGATGGGTGTTGTATAACAGGCCTGTGATAGATAAAGTGACATGGTTAAAGTATTTTTTCCATTATAACTTGATAATATTGCCTAGGTTAGCCATTCGTTGCAAAAGGGTCACACATCTAAAATAAACTTCAGGACAGGTTGAGTTTTGACCTCGTCAAAAAGTCAATGTTAACATTTTTTTCACCATTTTCTCGGGTTTTTTGGTGTCTTAGCTTGCTTCTCTCTAATACACTGCTTTGTATACTCAGAACTGTGTAAAGCAATAGTGTCAGAACAGAGCAACAATATGCCATATTTTCTTGCATACAACACACCCCCAAATATTATATGCACCTTATTTCTGAAAGGCAGAATGAACGAAAAAAAGATTTGTTCTTAGTTAAAATTTCATGAAGCAAGGACAGAGCCTAATCTTCAACTGATTTGCCCTCCCTTTCCTGTATAACTAGACCTGAATCCCTAGCTGTTGCTATCCATTGGTTTCTATGGTGGATATATGAAAAGAGCTAGAGTCTGAGCTAAAGAAGCTGTGAAATTAGGGAAACCAGGACTAACAAGCAGACAACAACATTCCCTAAGGAAAGTTAGCTTGAATAGTGGAACATCAAGACCATTAACACCTGTGAAGAACAGTAAGCCATTAAGTCAGTTGATTCCCTCAGCTGAACTAGAAATACCATAGCTGCTGCACTGTAGAGAGGGAATCCCAGGCAGAAGATCAACTTCCCTGCTTAGTAAATGCATCTCAATTTTGGGCATCTAATATTTGGGAGATGGTCATTTTGCATGTGAGAAAATACATTGTATACCAAATTCATATGTGCAAAAGAGGAACGTTGGTCTTTGCCTACAAATTTAATCTCTCCCACTTGCCACTGACTTAGAAGTCCTGGAATCTTATCACGTTATATATGCTGTGTGACCAAATAACTCTTCAAGTTAATGTTACAGTTATAAAAGTAGAAAACAAATTACTTTTTCTATTCTGTGGAGCTCTAGAATCTAATAATTTCAGATTCTAAAACAAGGAGAGTTTGATTTTAAATTGTGACAACATTTAAGTTAGTGCCTATCTACCCTACCTTTAAACCTTCATAGGATATGATCTTTAAGTGCTGAATATCATTCTTGCTTTTTCTGTTCAGCCAAATTAAAATGTTTAACATAAACACTTCCTGGAAAATGGAGACGATAACTTTTCTCTTTATGTAAACACTGGCCTGGCAAAATAAAACAGGCAACTGTTAAATAAGTCTGTTGCTTTTCAGTCGTTTAAATATACCTGGCATAATGTGTGATGTAGAGATCATCCAGGTGTAAGGAAATATGGCATCCAGATGTAGGGATATATTGCAGAAAATATTTAACACCAGTTGTTGATAACTAATGCAGTATTACTTTAAAGGCCTTTCTCTGAGTATTTTGGAGTCATGCTCAGAATAAGCATCATCCAAAGATGGATTCAAATTCAAAGACAGCCACTGAAAATAAATAATCATGGGAGAGAATAGACTATGTTGCTGATTTTGATTTGATTAGATATACAGTGTGTTAAATTTTGTAATGTTATATGTTACTTGCCTTTATGGCCACTTCCAAAGTAACAAGATCAAATTTGTGCTGCTGCAGCACACACCCCTGCACATGCCATTTGTTGCAGGCAGTGCCCAGCTACTCCTGGTTCCTGGCCAGGCTGCAGGAGAGGGCTAGCAGAGGCACAGAATGCATCAGCATGGGGATAGCTGATGGGCAGCCCCTGTGCTGAGACACCCTGCACCCCAGGCAGCCAGGGAGCAGCATGCAGAGACGCAGTCTCCCCCATCTCCATTCACTGCAGAGCCCCTGCACTGAGGTACATTTTGCCTCAAGACAGTTGAACAGGTAGCCCTAGGCTGGTGTTCCTCTGTTTCCACATGCCTCAGCTGAGGCACATGGAGATGGGGGAGGTCCTGCACCGAGGTACACTGCATCACAGCCAGCTGGGAAATCCCCCACGCTGCAAGTTAGCAGCACCATGCACAATTTAACGTGCAACGTGTGCAGCATGGGCGACTGGTGCCTCCTGAGTCATGGGGGGTACATGCCCCTCCCAGCAGTCAGTCAGCACCCGGGGAGGGGTGGGTCCCCCACAGCCAGTCTCGCTGACCTCGGGCTGGGGGGGGGGAGTGTTCCCTGCGGCCAATCACACCTACCGGGAAGCATAAGCGGCCCTCCTGGAAGTGCCAGCAGTGCTTCTCCAGGCACCTCCACTCCCTGGCCAGCATGCGCTCATGGTGGGGGCACCGGTGCTCCTGCCTGCCCCCCTGCCTGTCACCTAAGTGGGGACCGCTGGCTGTCAGGGGATGAACCAGCGCCCTCTGGGGGTGCACATGGAGCCCAATGCACACCTAACGCATCACCACTGATGCGCGGTTTGTGGCGGCACAAACAATAAGCGCCTGCGCAACTGGACGCACCCTGTATAGCCATTTGGTAATGGGGATGAGAGTGAGGAGGTCCCACTGCCCTTTGCATAATCTGCATAAGGACAAAACAGAATTGCAGTTACTAAGCTCAGACCAGTACCTGCCTATTCTTGAGAAGCTTTACCAAGGTTTCTAAAAGAGGCAGGGTATAGGGGAAAAATGCCTGTAATTAAATAGTTCTGAAGTCATAGTTATCTATTTAAGAATCTGCTCATTGTTTGCTAGGTGCTTAAATCTAGGGAATGTGATTTACTTAAAACTGTCTAATTTAATGATGGTTTATACAGTTAATTTTATCCAAGAGCATTTACAAGCTTTTTCCATTGTACATTCTGAAAAAAAATTCTACTTTTTACACACAAAAACTCTATGCTGGAGACTAACAGGTACTATACATACAAGTATAGTTTGTATATGCATGCAGCTGGTCCAGTAAGAGATCACGGACAAGAATCCTTGCCTCTAGGATTTTTCCTAGACCGTCACAGCAACAATATCACTTCAGTTTGTCAGTTAGTCAAAGTTCATCTGGTTTCCAGTTCATGGGAAATAAAAGCTTACTGAGGCCCAGCAGCATTCACAAGGGTTCTAGTCAGAATTTGTTGTTTTGCCACAATCGCCTTAAGACAAGTAATCATTAGCAGAATTTTAAAGGGGAATTAAGGAACTGGTTGAGAACTATATAGATCACAATGTATCTTTTCTGGACTAACCTATTTTCTCATCATCTGGTGTGCCTCCAATGAATCAAACCAAGTTTGGCTCCCTTGCCTGCAAAAAGAAAAGAAAATATCCACTCTGCTTCAGATATTAGGGAAAGATACCCTGGAGAATACAAACTGTCTCACTCAGTTTGTTTGAGCATCAGATGTACTTTGCTTTCCTCTCTTCAGCAGATTAGCTAGGAAGAACATGGTCAGGATACTTCTGATAGGGCTCCTCTACACATGCACATAAAGCCGTAATGGAGTGTAATGCGCAATACACACAATTGCGCTTCCTGCCATGCCATTCACGCAAGGTACTTCAGTTGGGAGCCCCCCCCCCACCTGAAAGGGCTCCCAGCTGCAGGGGAGACCCTGAAACACATGCAAATTAAAGCTGGATAGCAACCAGCCATAAGGTTAGTACACATTTTTTATGTTTAACTTTATAGCTAGTTGGACTTCAATGTTGTAACGTATGCATATGTAGCTGGTCTCAGTTAATTTCACAATACATGTAATGTGTAGAGGGAGCCATAAGGAGCTGATAGTCTCCTCTGCTAGATATATTTCTCAGTTGTATGAAGGATAAGTTTATAGAAGGCCTTATAATGAAGAATCTAGTGTAGTAACCACATTGAAATTAAAACTGAAAAATTTGAGCTTAACAGGAGAAACCTCCAGCTGTTTGCTTAATCAGGTAAACCATGTCCAGAGTCTGTTATCATATCTGGGAAATGTTGGGGAATTCAATACAAATTAAACTTTAAAAATCAGTCCTTTCCAAAGGTTGTCTCAGATTTTTGTTTGGCTTAATTGTGCGTCTTGGATTCCACATCATACAAATCCAAACCTTGGCAGCTCAAAGCTATCTTTTGATAAAAATAGTTTAGAGTCTCTTTCACACATCTCTAGATTTTTGAAGGCTGTGACTAATCAGTGTACTGTTTAAAGCAGATTTTTGCCAGCTGGGGTCTGCTGATCCAGCATATAATGAGCAGCCTTTTTTTTAAATCAGTGTCTACCTCATCTCTGTTTCCTTTCAGTTTAGGCCATTTGTTTTTTTATTTACAATCACTTTCACTGGACGGGTCAGGAAGTTAAATATATTTGTTTTTAAAAGCCTTTCCTTCAACTTTTTCCAGACAAAATTGTATTCAGAACAGCTGCTGATCTCTATTATTTCAACCCAGGTGTCAGTCTTATAAACCAACTCATTTTCAAGACCCCAGAAGGCTCGACCTGGATTGTTACTGGATGCAGTTACTTGTCCATATGCTCATCCTCACTGTGGGTGCTTATGTGCCTTAGCATTCAAGCTTTTTTTGCCTTAGCAGTACCTGCAAAGTACTTGCAATACCTGCAGACCCTGTCAGGTCTTCTATTCTGAGAAAGAAAAGAGCTTGAGACTCCGCTGAGTGACTCTTTATCTTCAGAGCAAGTCCATGGGGGATCGTGATGCAGTTTGACGTCATACATCCTCTGGCACCAGATATGTCAGGAAAACCATTCCTGGTGTGTGCTCAACTAGTTCCTTTGACAGGCCACAGTTCTTAAGTAGTTCCTACAGGAGATCCCTGCTCTGGGTCTCCAGATGATTGCTGGCCATCATGCAACAGAGAATTCTGGTTTTGTTAATGTCATTAAGGGATCCCAGAACTCTGCATCTAGTCCCAGACCCTGTCAACCAGGATGGAGGGAAACATATACCCTCTTGTTTCACAGCTTCAATTTTGGATGGCTCCTAGGATTAGAGGATGACCTGCCTCCATTGGAGACATCCTAATTCACAGACAAAAGGACTAAACTAAATGTGTTCATCTAACTCTGCTATTCCCATTCATAAGATGGTGCGTGCCACTCTGCTAGTGATTCAGAAGCCACTCTGCTGGTGATTCATGTAGTCCAACTCTTGAAATATTTGGTTGATCTTAAATATGCAGGTTTCTCATCAGCTGCTATCGCAGCCCATTATCATCTAATTACAGGTAAATGTGGTTTTTTCAGACAGCAGCCCTGAAATTCCTCTACGATTTTCCAAAATCTGTCTTCCAGTAAAGGAGGCTGTCCCACAGTGGGATCTCAGTATGTTTCTCATGCCTTTAAATCCATGGCAGTGTGCTCCTTCTTTGCCTTTCCATGAAAATGTCTTTTCTGAGCCTATTACTTCAGTGTGGATGGGAGGTAAAGTCCAGGCCCTTTTGTCAAATCATCTGTATCCTTCTGATCAGGTAATTTATCCTTTAAGACCCACCCCAAGTTTCTACCCAGAGTGGTCATAGATTTCCACCTTAGCCAGCTTGTCAGTATTCTTTCTTAACCCTCATACCTCTGGATGTGAAGAATTATTGCAAGTGTTCTGTATAAAAGGAGTTTTGTGATTCTCCCTTCACAGACAAAGTCTTTCAGAAGTTTCCACAGCTCTTTAGCCAAGAAATCCAAGTTGTAGTGCTATTAGCATAAACAGGTGAATATCACATTGTGTCAAGTTGTGTTACAAGACTGCCAAAACAAAACTGCCTTCTGTAGTCAGAGCTCATTCCACCAGAATCCATTTACAGCCTACCTACACAATTTATGAGCAGCTAGAAAGTAAGGTGATAACAAACACCACAAATTTGTCAAGACTGGATCATGTCAAACCAATCTAATTTTCTACACTGTCAGGATAAGGTCTACTGTACTTTCAGGAATCAGTAGATAAGATGTATTTTGACTTTAGAAAGCCTTTTGACAAGACCCCATATATGACATTCTCATAAGCAAACTATGGAAAGCAGTCAATGGAATCACTATCAAGTGGGTACATGACTAGTTAAAAATACATCCAAAGAGTAGTCTTTTCCGATTTACCACAGGGGTCTGTCCTGTTCAATATTTTCATTAATGACTTGGATGATGGAACAGAGAATACACTTACAAATTCTGGGTGACACCCTTCCCATCAAGTTGCAAGCACACCAACTGACAGGATCAGAGTTCAAAATAGTCCTGATAAATTGGAGAAAGGGCCTGAAATCAGATGAAATTCAGGCAAAGGCAAAAGCAAATACAAAACCTTATACTTGGGAAGGAGAAGTCAAATGCAGATACAAAATGGGGAAAACTGACTACAGAAAGGGTTCTGGGAGTTTAACCAGTTTACAAAATATCTGTGAGACACCACCACAATGCTATTTCATGACAGGCAAATTTCATCCTCGGACATACTAACAGAAATGTCATGTGTAAGATATATTAGCTGATAATTTCACTCATCTCTATGCTGGTGAGTGCCAAGCAATAAAATTTAGTTGGAGTACCGAGGCAATAAAGTTTACTTAATGTAGAAAAGAAAAAAAACTGAAGGATGCAATCATGAAAACTAGTATTCCGACATGTGGAAAGAAATAAAAAGTGTTAAAAAGAAAATGGTGTTCAATATGTCCACTGATAGAAAAATAAAAAATAAAATAACTCAATTTGATTTGTAGCAGTCAGTTAAATATTATGAGAGAGCTTCCTAACTCTTTGGGCAGTTAAGCATTGGAATAGGTTATCTAAGGAAGTTGTGAAGGTTTTTACAGATATGGTAGACAAACATCCATTAGAGTATAATTCATAGTTTCATAGTTTCTAGGGTCGGAAGGGACCTGAACAGATCATCTAGTCCGACCCCCTGCCATGGCAGGAAAGAATACTGGGGTCAAACAACCCCAGCAAGATGTGCATCTAACCTCCTCTTAAACACCCCCAGGGTAGAAGCCTGCACCACTTCTCTTGGAAGTTGGTTCCAGGCCCTAGCCGCCCTGACTGTGAAGTAGCGCCTCCTGATATCTAACCTAAACCTACCCTCTGCCAGCTTGTGACCGTTGTTCCTGGTCACTCCTGGCGGTGCTCGGAGGAACAGTGACTCCCCCAATGCCTGCTGATCCCCCCTGACTAGTTTATAACAGGCCACTAGATCCCCCCCTCAGCCTTCTCTTTTGGAGGCTGAACAGGTTCAGGTCCCGTAGCCTCTCCTCATAGAGCCTGCCCTGTTGTCCCCTGATCATACAAGTGGCCCTCCTCTGGACCCTCTCCATGCTGTTGACATCCCTCTTGAAGTGTGGCGCCCAGAACTGGACGCAATACTCCAGCTGCGGCCTGACCAGTGCCGCATAGAGGGGGAGGATCACCTCTTTGGACCTGCTCGAGATGCATCTGTGGATGCATGACAAGGTACAGTTGGCCTTCCTGACTGCTTCCCCACACTGCCAACCCGTGTTCATCTTGGAGTCAATGATGACCCCCAGATCCTTTTCTGCCTCCATGCTGACAAGAGGGGAGTTCCCTAACCTGTAGGTATGGTGCCGGTTGTTCCTCCTGAGGTGAATCACCTTGCACTTGTCTGTGTTGAAACCCATCCTATTCTCGTCTGCCCACCCTTGTAACCTGTCTAGGTCTGATTGTAGCCTGTTGCATCCTTCCAATGTGCCCACGTCCCCCCACATCTTAGTGTCATCAGCAAATTTGAACAGGGTGCTTTTTACCCCCTCCTCCAAATCACTGATGAAGATGTTGAACAGTGCGGGCCCGAGGACCGAGCCCTGTGGAACCCCACTGCCCACGTCCTTCCAGGTTGAGAAGGACCCATCCACTACCACCCTCTGGGTGCGGCCCTCCAGCCAGCTGGTGACCCATTTAAATGTCTGGGTGTCTACACCACAGCCCCCCAGTTTCTTAATGAGAATGGGGTGAGAGACAGTGTCAAAAGCCGTCCGGAAGTCCAGGAAGACGATGTCCACTGCTACCCCTGCATCTAATGATCTGGTGATCTTATCGTAAAAGGCCACCAGGTTGGTCTGACAGGACCTGCCACTGATGAACCCGTGTTAGTTGCCCCTAAGCATGCAGTCCCCTGCTGGCCCCTCCTGGATGTGTGCCAGCATAATTTTCTCGAACAGCTTGCCTGGGATCAAGGTAAGACTGACCGGCCTATAGTTTTCCGGGTCCTCCTTCCTGCCTTTTTTGAAGATGGGGACCACGTTGGCCCTCTTCCAGTCCTCTGGTACCTCACCAGAGCACCACAAGTGCTTGTAAAGTTGTGCCAGGGGACTTGCAATGACCTCTGCCAGTTCTTTTAGAACTCTAGGGAGGAGATCATCCGGACTGGCTGACTTGAATAAAGTTTACTTAATGTAAACCTGTGTGAAAGCAGGAGAGTGCTTCTAGTTTATGATTTCTTGAAGTCCCTACCAGCCCTATATTTATGGTTTTTGGATAAATCCTTCAGGAAGTCAATTTGTTCATTTCCTTTGTTGGCATGATTAAAGGCAGTTATCTTCAGATGTATTATATCTCCTATTCAGTTAGAAGTTTACATAAAAAATAATGAACAAATACCACTTTCAATTCTTAGATCACATTCAGCAAAATATACCTCTTTCTGACCAGAGAAAAATAAAGTGCCTTTTGACAAGGTCCGTCGGGCGGCCTCTCAATAGTCTGTATATTTTTGTCTCTATGTACAGTTTATGAATTCTGTTGGATGTTGAGGACACACTGCACATCTGTCAGAATGAAAGCTCCATTTTGAATGTGTAGCTTGCTTGCCTGCTTTGCTGTCTTTTCTTTCCATATTAAGCTAAAATGCACGGAAGCAGCACACAGAAGTACATGGCAAAGGAATTACAGTAGGGAGTCATTAAAGTTTGATGCTAGTCCGTTCAAATGGAATGTACTTTGGGAAAGAGATAGCTGCCATCCAGGGGAAACCAGTTTTCATGTCGGAACTCCATGGGATTAGTGAGTAATGCATTATCTGGTGGGGGACTTAAATCATCTGGTGGGGCTGGTCTGACATTCACTTGACAAACGGGACTGAAGGTTATTACAGGGTCTCTTACCAACCATAAAAGGGGAGAAAGAAAAGAAATCAGAGACATGCTGTGGTTAGAAGAGAAGAGAGGGTTAGTTAGTTCTGTTAGTCTGAAAGCAGGCAGAAGGCAGGGTAGATTTATACCTCTTCAATCAACTAAATCAGGTAAATATAGCATAAGCTTTCATAAGCATTGGGCTTACTTCATCAGAAGCCATGTGAAAGAGTGGGGGATCCTAAAATCCTTAGAAGACTCTGTTATAATCCCAAAGAGTATTCAGGAAAGATGATGAAGCAGAAAAATGAGAGTAGGCCTTTTATTGCTTTGTCTAGATCTTTATATCAAGTGCTAGTTAAAGTAAAGACCAGGTGGCCTTGGATCCCTTTGGTCTACTTCTGCTGTCACAGATCCCTGAAGGCGAAATACTTACAAAGTGGATCTCCTGGAAAGGTGTGCTTAATCAACTGGAATCTCTGTAGAGTCAGCACTTATCCCAGAGGTCTAGGGCAATTGGGCTAAAGGATCCCATCTCTCTGACGATCTGGCAGGGTATTAGAAGAATGCTAGAGAGCCCAAGGAAAGGGTCAGTGCTGTAGCCTGTTCAGAGTCAAGGATTTTAAACCACATGAATAGACCATAGCTTGGGGATATCCAGCAATTTTTTAGTGCTGCTACAGTTTCATTTTCTTACTCTTCATCATACGTTCCTTTCTTTGAGTGACAGCGTACTTTTTTGGTCACTCCTTAAATGAGGCTTTCTTTTGGATGTGAAAACAGACTGTTTAAACTTACCTCACATATACTTTCCCATAACAAAGGAGTCCTCTAATTTAGTAATTTATCTTCTCTATTACATAGTTTGCACTGGTTTATAGTGTTCCAGATTTTAAAGCTGTGAAAGTACCTCCACTGGGAAATAAGATGCTGTTACTTGGCTCCTGCATATGGACAAGTTTGTACACCAAATGAGTTTTGGATACTTCCTTTTCTGAACATAGCTAGTCAGAAATTTGCCTGTTGATTAGAGGATTGTTCCATTTCATCAGGATATTTAAATTTTCAGTTAATTATACCCATGTAATTCTTTGGCATCAGCAAGACTGCATACTTATGTTCATTAATATTACCAGTAATAAGAATATTTGTTTTGATAGCTACTAAGACTTAACAAAGAATGGGGATCACTCTGCACACTGTATGAATGGAGTAGATACAGTCACTGGTCCCAACAGTGTACAATCTAAATAGGTCAGAGACAGCTTTGAGGAAAGTATATAATAAACAATAAGAGTGAATGGTACGACAGCAGCAAATGACACCTCTTTCAGGGGAGGGTGCAAAAAGTGAAAGGAAAGGAAAGGAAAGTGATGCAGGGAGGTTGCAGATGTGCAGTGAAACTGAGTTAGATTTGATTTAAATAGCTATGGCAGAGAAAGTGTAATCAAGACCATAGAAATATCTCTGAATATCTAGAGCTCCTAGCTTGAGCTTTTTTGCAGCTGGAATCTCTGGCTTGCTCCTTTATGTAGTTGGTCCTCAAGGACACATAGCAAGTAAGAGAAAAGGAGCCATGTAGACTAAACAGGTTGGTCTCTTCCAGGTACAAGGAAGCACTGTAATTAAGATTCTGCCCACAAAGGCAAATGCACATAGTAACAGAGCAAGTAAAAAAATGAATATGTGGTACAGTTGAAAATACAAGGGAAGTCATGTAGGCAAAATGTACTAGCACAAGAGAAATATTGTCAGAGTATCTTTACTACTATTTATGCTACAGTGTTCTTCAAAGTGCCGAAGGTCCTGTACAGGCATGTAGCCAAATACAGTTAAAACTTCCAGCAGCTTAAGAATAGATTGGACTTAGATTATAACTGTAACAATCCATAAGGGTGGATTGTCAGGGAGGGGTTAACAAAAGCAAGATTATTCAGTCACTGTTCAGAGAGCTAGGCAGAAAAAGATCATTCTATTTCACAGTATTTCAGTACTGTAACAGGGGGCCTGCTCGGGGCTGCTTTCCTGGCGGCCTGCCCATTTGTTCCTGGGACAACCGCCCACATTCTCTCCCACCACGCCTTGATATTAATTAAAGGTGTAATTAAGCAGGAGGCCTCCCATTTTCTGCCCCGATGCCAGGGGACGCTATATGTGACTCCTTTCCTCCTCCACACCGCAGCCCAAGCCTTGCAGATGGCATCTCGATGTTCCTTTAATCTCCAGCCCCCACAGTGGGCCCCAGAATCCTCCTATTGAACCCCACTTGGATTCCTCTTGCTCAAGCGCCTCTTCCACCATCATACTGGGCAGCAAAGCTCCCTGACCTGGTTACCCTTTGGATGTGGTCCCCCCACTGAGACATTTGGCTCATCTAGCCCTGGCCCACCTCCAGGCCAGTCGGGACCCCAGACCCTCAGCTCTTGGGCATCCCTTGGGGTGGGCCCCTGGCCCTTCGACCCTTCCGGTCCTGCCCCCAGCATGGGCCACTCAGGGGAAGCTCAGACAGGCCTGAGTCTATAGCCCTTCTCTCATTTTTCGAGGGTCCATCCCCTGGGCCCTCCCTAACAAGGGGTAACCCACCCAGTAGTGAGGGCTAGGGGTTAAGGCACCCCAACCCCCCTTCCACCAGGGTGGTAACTAGCTTGGCATTTCCTGGGGGCTCCTGCACCACTGGGAGCCCCACCAGGCCACCCACTCCCGGCAGGGTGCAGTTTTAGTTCGTACCCAGGACCAGGAGCTTCTCCTTCCCCTACTGCTCCTCCCTTACCTCCAGATAATACTAGCAGCACCCCCAGCCAGGCAGTGTTGTTACATGGCTTCCAGCAGCAGAACTGCCCTTTTCATATGGGCAGCCCCAGATCCAAAATGGCTGCCCTCATCAGGCACCTGGCAGCTGCCAGCTCCAGGCCCTTGAAGTGGCAGGCACACATAGTGTCCTGCCACAAGTACTTTGAAGTTTGACTTTGTTCCAATTTGGAACAAAAACTAAACCTTCTGAAATTCTCAGTGAAAGAGAATGGACCCCTGGTTGTTGCATGGTAGCCTGCCTGAGAACCTGCCCTGAACTGCCCTGAAGATGTCAGGCAGGTTATGTGTCATAAATCCTATGTGTATATTTAGTCCACGATTTTTAGTATCTCATCCAATGCACCAAATGCCCAGATGGAAAATACGTAGGAGAGACCAAACAACAACTGCGCACCAGAATGAACGCACACCGGAAATCTATCAAAGACAGGAATACCCAATTACCTGTGGGGGCATGTTTCTCACGAGAAAACCACTCTCCAATCTCTCAGTCCTGATCCTCAAAGGAAATTTACAACGCACTTCCCAGAGACGAGCCTATGAACTCCACTTCATCAACCTCCTGGATACTAAAAATCATGGACTAAATATAGACATTGGATTTATGACACATTATAACCTGCCTGACATCTGACTTCCTAGGTATCTCTTCACTATTCATCCCCCTGTCTCTCACCCATTGACTTCTCAGTCCATACTCTCACTGACTACCTGTCTTGTATGCAGACCAGCCCAGCCTCTGGCTGCTTTACTTTTCATTCCATCCAGGAAGAGCACACACCAACTGCTGAAACTTCCTTAGCCTGACGAAGGGTTTTTGAACCCAAAAGCTTGCTTAATAATTGTTTTCCAACTATTTAATTTGGTCTAATAAAAGATATCAGATTCACGCAAAGAACCTTGTTTGCTCATGCACTGTTGGGAATTCTTTTGTCTGACTGATCCTTAAAGTTGCTGAAGCTTGAAGCTATCCAGGACCAAAACAGCAAAAGATGCTAATACGCCATTTGGAAGCGGGGAATACCCTGATATTGTAATGGCTGCAAGTAGCATTGATTTTATTTATCTAAGTTGTCAATCCATGAGCATAATAAAGAGTAAATGGTTCTTGTGTGTGAAACACAGAGGTTGGAGAACCCTATCCCCTGCCAAGCTTGAAAAAAAGGACGTGGGTTAGCAGCCGTAGTTTTATCCATCCTTCATGCAAGGACTGATGGAAAGTCATTATGGTTTGGTTTCAATATTTTAGTCTTAGGGGCTGTAAAATTCTTCTTTACTTGTTGGTTGTTTACTTTTTAACTGTAAGGTGGATTATTTGCTATATATTACTACTGCTTGTAAAATTATTATTGTTTATCCATATGTGCAAGTGTCCGCTTACTGTATTTGTTTGCTAGAGGGTAATGTTTTTATTTCTGTGAGCTATAATTGACCAAAATCGTTTCATTTTTGTATAATATAGAAGCTTTAAATAGAAGCCTACCTGCAATGCAAGGATAATTTGCACAGCTATCTGAGTAAACGCAAGATGACATAATAAAGAATATATTAAATGTTGTGCTAGAATGTTGAATGTTCCGCTGCTTGCTACTAATGTTTTTTCTTTTATCCTGAGTCATTTTATTTTTTTCCTTTTTTGTCATAGTGCCTTTGACTTGGTAAACATTCATCTTTTCCATGATGCTTCCAATTTAATTGCTTGGGAAACAAGCCCATCGGTTTACTCAGGAATACGACATAAGGCTCTTGGTTATGTACTTGATAGGTATGTATTAGATTCTACCAGCCTCTCTCATTCTCCTCTTCTCCTTAGTAATTTATAAAACCTATCCCAAAAGGTTACCCTCTGGGAACACTGAGATTTTGGTTCCATTGTTAGATACCATTCATGTATAGCATACTGATTATAGAGTTTTCTTCCACTTCAGATACAGCAGTAATACAAATTAAAATAATACACTTTGCAAAAAAGTTAATAATTTTTTTGTGGTTCACATTAAAGATCAGTTTGTGATGCATATTCTTTAAGAAATGTAAAAGACTGGGGAATGTCTCTGGAATCACTGAAGACTTGCATAGAATAGGAAAAAAGTGGATTTTTGAAACATGATAGCCACTCCATTTTAAAAGTAATCATTTTCGTTGGTCTAAACAAACTTAAATAAAAGGAATAGTGCTGACCTTCAGATGTATTTTTACCCCTGGTGTTTGAATCTCATAATAGGCACACCATACTGAACTACTAAGAGATAATATAATATTTATCCAGCAGTTGCCATAACTATTCGTAATGCCATGCTCTGTAACAGATTAACAATGTAGACTCATTTTGATGATCAATTCATTTTTCAGCATATATTGAACAATGTTAAGAATATTTGCAAGCAATTTACTTAGCAGTTATAAGTCTGTAACAGAGGCAGCTATTTTCAATCCCAAGAAAAGACAATTCATGCATACGTATTTTGTCAAAAATATACACAAAAGGGAAGCACTGGAATACAGTAGCAGTTTGAACTCTCAATATAATGATTCTTCTTCCAAGAGAAATAGAGCCTAGAAGTTTCTCTTTTTAAATAAGACTTTTTTGTAATGTTATCTTTGAAATAAAGGTTGTGCTGCAAATAGCTTTTTAGGAATCTCTCTGGCATCCTTTCATCTGCAAGAGACGGTAGATATTGCAGCCTATGGTATAGATGACTTGCAGTGTCTCATGTGACTGAATTGTCTAATCTGAGGTTTATATGATCTGTGGCAGTAGCGGTAAGTGTGTGCATCATGATTCAGTGGTTCGGGAGTTCCTTGCTTCCTGCAGACTCTTTTCAAGCTGTTGCAGGCAGTTCCTGTTGTGGACCATAATACTGCGGTGCAGACAGTGATGCCACTAGTTCTAATCGCTTGCCAAGGTTTCCTATTGGTCAAGATCAAATCCAGATACATTCATATCTCATTTGTATGCGTCTTTGGAGTGAAGTTTGAGATGTCCTGTTCTTATTCGCTCCAACATTTCCCCATATAATATGTCCTTGGGTATATGTCCATCTTCCAATCTGCTCAGATGGCTTAGCCAGTGCAGTCATCTCTGTTTGAGTAGGGCTGTCACACTTGGTAAATTTGACTTTGAAGAACCTCTCCGTAACTTTATCTTGCCTTTTGAAATTGAGTATGTGGCATAAACAGCATAGGTGGAAGCTCTTTAACCTTTTCTCTTGATGTGCATAAGTTGTCCATGTTTCCCCGCCATACATGAATGCTGAGTATGCAAGCTTTTTGGTCTTGGTGGTAAGCTTTGAGCTGTTCCATGCTCTTTTAGTTAGTCTGCTGAAGGCAGTGGCAGCCTTTCCAATGTGAACATTAAGTTCTTCATCCAGTGGGAGGTTGGTGATCACTGTGGAGCCTAGGTAGCTGAACTTCTGGACTACTTTTAGCTGGTTCTCATCAAAAGTAATTGATGGATCTTGTGGAACTCCTTGTCCTAGCACAAGAGTTTTCTTCATGCTGATGATGAGAGTAAATGCATGGCAAGCTCTTGAAAAGCAATCCATGAGTTCTTGTAGTAGGTCTTTGTCATAAGCTATAAGGGTAGCATCATCAGTGAATAGAAGCTCCCTGATAAGCACCTTTCTAACTTTAGTCTTTGCCTTAAGTTGTGACAGGTTGAAGAGTTTTCCTTCTGAATTTGTCTGCAGGTACACTCCACCGTTGTTGGTAATGCACAGTTGATTTTGGATTCAAAAGTCAAGAATTTGTTGACAATTTTCATTCATCTTACCAATGCCAGAATTCATAAACATGCAGTTCAGGAGTAGTGAGAAGAAGATTCTAAAGAGTGTAGGGGTAAGCACAGATATTTGCTTCACTCTACTTTTCATCTCAAAGCTATCTGAAGTAGACCCATCAAACTGGACAGTTCATTTCATGTTGTGGAAGGAATGTATAACACAACAGGATTGATGGGCATCCTGTCTTTTCTAGGACTGCAAATAAACCTGCTTTGTTGATGGTGTCAGATGCTTTAGTTAGATCCATGAAAGCGATGTACAGTGGTTGGTTTTGCTCTCTGGACTTTTCTTGAAGTTGCCATAGGGAAAATATCATGTCTGTAGTTGATCTTCCAGCCTTGAATCTGCACTGAAATTCAAGGTAGACATGACTTACCCACTGTTGTAGGCACACCAACATGACCCTTCTGAAACCTTTTCCTGCTGTACTTAGTAGCAAGATACCTCTATAGTTGTTGTGGTCGCCCACATCTGTATTTTTATACAGAGTGATGATGTTTGCATCACACATGTCTTGTGGTATCTCACCCTCTTTCCAGCATTTGAGTAGCAGGTGATGAAGATGTGGTAATAGGCTTTCTTTCCTGCACTTCAGAATTTCTGCTGGGATGCCATCTTTTCCAGGAGTCTTGCCACTTGATTATGAAGCAATAGCCTTGCTTAACTCTTGTACAGTATGCTCCATGTCTAACTCTGGCGTGACCTGTAGAGTTGATATTTGGTCCAGGGATTCATTGGTGACATTTCCTTCTTGTGAGTATAGCTCTGGGTATCTGCTAGCTTCCATCTGTAATGGCTTCACCACTGCATGACTTGAGAGGGGCAACCTTGTTGACAGTAGGGCCTAGAGTGTTCTTAAGACCATCATACATGACTTTAAGGTTTCCTGTGTCTGAGGTTGTCTGTCTCATCACAGAGCATAATCCAGTACTGATTTGCACAGCATCTGGTTGCTCTCTGTACCTCATTTTTTTGCTTGTCAAAATCTTGCTTTGGTGCTCTCAGTCAGTTCCTTGTTGTGTTCCAGATAGGCTGTGTTCTTGATGTTAATGAGAGGTAACAGTTCTGCATTCTACTCAAACCAGTCCCTATTGGATGGTCTCTTTTCCGCAAATGTAGCTTTAGCTGTTTCATGGATTGCAGTTGTTAAACCTTCCCAAATTTCCTCTGCCTTCTTTGATAGTGATTTTCCACACATGCTGAGCTTGAAAACCTTCACAAACTTTTGGCATTTCCTTTGGTTCTTGGTGTTAGTAGTATTGATTTTGGACTTGCTCCTAGATTTTGCTCTACGCAGTTTCTTTGCTTTAATTTTCCCTTTGTTAATGATCAGGGAGTGGTTGGTGTCACAATCAGCACCGTGGAACATGAGGGTCTTCTGCACTGAAAGTAGCTCTTTCCTCCTAACGATAACAAGGTGTATTTGGTGCTAGTGGCCTGATCATGGATGTTGCCATGACACTTTGTGGTGATCATTTCCAGCAAAATATAAATTGGTAATGCACAGTTGATTTTGGATTCAAAAGTCAAGAATTTGTTGACAATTTTCATTCATCTTACCAATGCCAGAATTCATAAATTCATAGATTCCTAGAAATTAGAGCTGGAAGGGACCTCAGAAGATCATTGAGTCCAGCCCCCCGCCCAAAGGGCAGGAAGTTAGCTGGGGTCATAGGATCCCAGCAAGATAAGCATCCAGTTTCCTCTTGAAGGTGTTCAGTGTAGGTGCTTGAACCACCTCCGCTGGCAGGCTGTTCCAGACCTTGGGGGCTCAGACAGTAAAGAAATTCTTCCTTATGTCCAGCCTGAAATGGTCTTGCACTAGTTTATAACTGTTCAACCTCATCATCCCTTGGGGCGCTCTGGTGAACAAATGTTCTCCCAAATACTGGTGGTCACCACTGATAAACTTATAGGTAGCCATCAGATCACCCTGGAGCCTGTGCTTTTCCAGGCTAAAGAGTCCCATGGCTCTCAGCCTGTCATCGTAAGATCTGTTTTCCTGACCTCTGATCATGCGCATGGCTCTCCTCTGGACTCTCTCAAGCTTCTCCACATCCTTTTTGAATTGTGAAGCCCAAAACTGGACTCAGTACTCCAGCTGCGGCCTCACCAAGGCCAAGTACAAGGGGAGAATGACATCCCAGGATTTGCTTGAGAAGCATCTATGGATGCAAGCCAGCGTTTTGGTCACTTTACTAGCTGCAGCATCGCATTGCAGGCTCATGTTCATCTTGTGGTCAATGATGACCCCCAAGTCTCTTTCTTCCATAGTACTACAGTATGGGTCCAAGGACAGAGCTTTGGGGGACCCCACTGGTCACAGGACACCATGACAAGTGACTTCCATCAATTACTACCCTCTGAGTCCGACCACAGAGCCAATTTCCTAGCCAGAGGATCATGGTGGACCCAAGGCCGCAATTGGCCAGTTTTGCCAAGAGGTGATCATGGGATACCAGATCGAAGGCTTTTTTGAAGTCAAGATATATGACATCAATCTCTTCTCCCTTGTCCAGGTGATAGGTCATCTGGTCATAGAAGGAAATGAGATTGGTCAAGCAAGACCTACCCACAACAAACCTGTGCTGGCTATCCCTTAGGATGTTAGCCTCAGCCAGTCCATTAAGGATGGCCTCTTTAATAAACTTTTCTAAGATCTTCCCCAGGATAGAAGTCAGGCTAATGGGCCTATAGTTAGCCAGATCCACTTTTCTCCCTTTCTTGAAGATAGGCACCACATTGGCCTTCTTCCAGTCTTCGGGCACTACACCAGAGTGCCAGGAGTTTTCAAAGATCCATGCCAGAGGCTGGGCTATGACGCTCGCCAGCTCCTTGAGTACCCTGGGGTGTAGATTGTCAGGGCCAGCTGACTTGATACTATCCAGCTTCTCAAGGTGTTCCTTCACAAGGTCAGCATTAATGGAGGGCAGGGGATCTCCCTCACCCAGACCTCCCTGTCCCGTAGCGGGCATGGACATCCCATTGGACTGATGAAAGACTGACGCAAAGTACCCATTTAATAGGTTGGCTTTTTCCTGAGCATCAGTTTTCAGTTGCCCCATCTGGTTCAGCAGAGGTCCAATGTTGCCCTTGCTTTTCCTCCGGCTCCCCACACAACTGAAAAAGGACTTTTTGTTGTCCTTGATGCTCGAAGCTAGTTGGAGTTCAGTTGCAGCCTTGGCTTTCCTGGTTTGATCCCTGCAGGACCAGAGCAGAGCAGAATAATCCTCCTTGGAGGTGAATCCCATCCTCCATCCTTTGTATGCCTTTCTTTTAGCCTCAGGAAGTCTGCTATGTCTCTGGAGAGCCAGTGGGGCTGCTGTGTCCTCTTGCTACCTTTCCTCCAAGATGGAATAGACTAAGCTTGTACATTGAGGATCGCTTCCTTGAGGAGCAACTATTCTTCTTGAACTCCCCTCTCCCTGGGGTCATGGTCCCTGACGGCCTGACTGACAAGCCTCCTTGAGCTTATCAAAGTCGGCTTTCCTGAAGTCAAGCACTTCAGTGTTGCTGACTGACTTGCCAGCTTTACGGCAGATGGTGAAGGTGATCAGCTTATGGTCGCTGTCACCCAGCTTCCCACCGATCACTAGGTTGCTGATTAGGTCATCCCCAGTACCAGGTTGAGCAGCGCTTTGCCTCTCATTGGCCCATAGACTTCTTTAGTGTAGTAGAGGTCATTCACACATGAGAGGAAGCTTTGCAACCGCTTGGATTTTGCTGAGTGATTGTACCACAAGATGTCCGGGTAATTGAAGTCACCCATGACAACCATGGTCCTGGAGCATGTGACCTCAGCCAATTCCCAGGTGAACTCCTGGTCAAGCTCAGGACTTTGGGCGGGAGGTCTGTAGTAGGCTCCCACCGTTGTGTCCCCTGTGCCATGTTCCCCACGGATTTTAACCCAGAGTCTCCAGGTGCCCACTCTGGTCGCCAGTATCAGCTTGCAGGGACACTTAGTTTTCCTTAACAGAGAGAGCTACACCCCCACCCCTTTTATCTACACGATCCCTCCTGTATGGGGTATAGCCATCTATACCCATGGTCCAGTCATGGGTGGAGTCCCACCAGATCTCCGTTAATCTTATGACATCATAATTATTTGCATTGAGCAGGAGGACAAGCTCCTCCTGCTTATTCCCCAAGCTCCTGGGATTTGTGTACAGGCAGGCAAGTGTCCCCTTGGGGGCTCTTGCCTTGCCCACAGATTGTACCAGGGCTGGGTCAGGGGTGGGATCCCTTAAGTGCCTTGGCCTGCTGGCTTTGCAAGGGTTGCTCAGTGGGCCAGCAGTGGCAGTAGCCCCCCCATCCCCCAGCGGGCTTAGTTTAAAGCCCAGTGGAGCAAGTCAACCAGTCTGGCTGAGAAGAGCCTCCTCCCCAGGGGAGAGAGGTGGAGGCCATCTCTTCCCAGCAGCTCGCTGCCTCTCTCGCCAAACAGCGGGGTGTGATCATGGAAGCCAAAGCCTTCCCGATGACACCAGTGCCGCAGTCATTGGTTAACTATGTGGATCCTCCTCTTCCTCCTCAGCCCATACCCCAAGACTGGGAGGATTGAAGAGAACACCACCTGTGCCCCCAGACCCTTTAGTCCCACTCCCAAATCCCTGTAGCTCCTTGTGACCCAGCGAGGAGTGCTCCGAGCCATGTTATTGGTGGCCACATGAATAAGGAGCATGGGATAGTGGTCTGTAGGAGCTTAGGGATCCTCTCCACAATGTCCTGGATGTGGGCCCCTGGGAAACAGCAGACTTCCCAGGTTAAGGGGTCGGGGCTGCAGATTGCCCCGTCAGTCCCCTTCAGGATGTAGTCTCCACAACAAACACTTTATGTTTTGTCTTGGGGAGAGCAGGGGCGGTAGCTGCAGTTGAGCCTGTGTTGTCTGCAGGAGCTGGCAACTCAGCAGGCTCTGCTGGAGCAGCAAGAGGTGCTTACCTGTTGCTAAGCTCTGGCGGGGCAGGGGCCTTGGTGCGGTGGGCCTTAGGTCCCTTGACCACCTTGGTCCATGCCCCTGTCTGCACAGAGTGGGAGATCCTGGAGTCCTCCTTTGTCCCGGAGGGAGACCATGGTCTACCCTCCGGCTCCCAGGGGAGAAGGTCCTGGCAGTAGGAATCTGTCTCCTGCTCATAGTCCCTGATGGCACGCAGTCTCTGGACTCTGGCCTGGAGCTCCTCCAGCTGGCATGCCAGAGACCCCAAAAGGAAGCAGACCCCACAAGGGGAGGTGGCCATGCTCCCGGGCCCCAGAGACTAAAAAAGGGACAGGCAGCCCCTGCAGCCAAGAGTCAGAGGCTCCATCTGTGTGAAGCCCGGAATCCTGGGCTCCACCTGGGTGACCATCTCTGAGGTGCCGGGGGGTGGAACCACAGAGCCTGAGGGGACCCTCAAGATATGGCGCGTGCCCATCTGTGTCATGCCTCTGGTGGGCTGGCTACGGCTGGGACTGTCTACCCTGGGGGGTTCGCAGGCAGGGTCTCAGGCCCTCCCACGCACCCTCCTGCGCGAACTCCACGCTAACCCACTTGCTGGCAGACAAGCATGCCTGTTTGTGCAGCCTGTTCGCGCGGCTCCAGTTGTGTGGTTCCCTGGGGGGCTGGGTGTAGTAGAGGCTTGTGCGGGGCTAGACCCAGTCCAGCTCCACTCAGCCACCTCCTCCCACTTACTAAGGAGTTAACCCCCTCCCACCACGGGTCCCACTTTCCTCTGGCTGTGCTGGGGGTCAGTGGGGGGCTCTGCGGCTGCTGGGAGGGCTCTGGGGGGCTTTGGGGAAGCAGGGGCACAGCGGGCTTTCACCTGCGCATCTCTCACTGCTCCGGAGCCTAACTGGGACTTTAAGAATGTCTTAAGCAATTTGGCCATGAATCATTGTCTGCTCTAACTCTTGCACTGAAGTCTCTCAGGAGAAATAGTCACTCATTTGATGGTAGTTCTTTGACAACTTGGTGCAGAGTGTCATAAAATTTATCCTTCTCCTTAGGAGTTAAGTGTTGGTGCATAAGCACTGATTATGTTTGCAAAGCTGATGGTCATCTAAACCCTAACTGAGATTTCATAGATTTCATGGACATTAGGGCTGGAAGGGACCTCGGGAGATCATCGAGTCCAGCCCCCTGCCCAAAGGGCAGGAAGTCAGCTGGGGTCATAGGATCCCAGCAAGATAAGCATCCAATTTGCTCTTGAAGGTGTTCAATGTAGGTGCTTGAACCACCTCCGCTGGCAGACTGTTCCAGACCTTGTGGGCTCGGACAGTAAAGAAATTCTTCCTTATGTCCAGCCTGAAACGGTCTTGCAGGAGTTTGTGACCGTTCGACCTCGTCATCCCTTGGGGTGCTCTGGTGAACAGATGTTCCCCCAGATCCTGGTGGTCACCCCTGAATAAACTTATAGGTGGCCATCAGATCACCCCTGAGCCTGTGCTTTTCCAGGCTAAAGAGTCCCATGGCTCTCAGCCTGTCATCGTAAGATCTGTTTTCCTGACCTCTGATCATGCGCGTGGCTCTCCTCTGGACTCTCTCAAGCTTCTCTACATCCTTTTTGAATTGTGGAGCCCAAAACTGGACTCAGTACTCCAGCTGCGACCTCACCAAGGCCAAGTACAAGGGGAGAATGACGTCCCGGGATTTGCTCGAGAAGCATCTATGGATGCAAGCCAGCATTTTGGTCACTTTACTAGCTGCAGCATCGCATTGCAGGCTCATGTTCATCTTGTGGTCAATGATGACCCCCAAGTCTTTTTCTTCTGTAGTGCTAACCAACATAGCACTGCCGAGCCTATAAGGATGCTGCAGGTTTTTCTCCCAAGGTGGAGAACCTTGCATTTATCGGTGTTAAACACCATGAGGTTCTTGTCTGCCCATTTGCTGAGCTTGTCCAGGTCAGCCTGGATCACCCGCCTATCTTCTGGCATGGATAATTTGCCCCAAAGTTTGGTGTCATTGGCGAACTTGGCCAGTCCACTCCTGACTCCAATGTCCACATAGTTAATGAAGATGTTGAACAGTATGGGTCCCAGGACAGAGCCTTGAGGGACCCCACTGGTCACAGGGCACCACGATGAGTGACTGCCATCAATCACAACCCTCTGGGTCCGACCACGAAGCCAATTTCCCAGCCAGTGGATCGTGGTGGAGCCAAGGCCACAACTGGGCAGTTTGGCCAAGAGGTGATCATGGGATACCAGATCAAAAGCTTTTTTGAAGTCAAGATATATGACATCAATCTCTTCTCCCTCATCCAGGTGATAGGTCACCTGGTCGTAGAAGGAAATGAGATTGGTCAAACAAGACCTACCCGCAACAAACCCGTGCTGGCTATCCCTTAGGATGTTAGCCTGGGCCAGTCCCTCAAGGATAGCCTCCTTAATAAACTTTTCTAAGATCTTCCCCAGGATAGAAGTCAGCCTAATGGGCCTGTAGTTAGCCGGATCCACTCTCCTCCCTTTCTTGAAGATCGGCACCACATTGGCCTTCTTCCAGTCTTCGGGCACTACACCAGAGTGCCAGGAGTTTTCAAAGATCCGTGCCAGGGGCTGGGCTATGACGCTCGCCAGCTCCTTGAGTACCCTGGGGTGCAGATTATCAGGGCCGGCTGACTTGAAGGTATCCAGCTTCTCAAGGTGTTCCTTCATGAGGTCAGCATTGATGGAGGGTAGGGGATCCCCCTCACCCAGATTTCCCTGTCCCATAGCAGGCATGGGCATCCCGTGTGACTGATGAAAGACTGACGCAAAGTACCTATTTAATAGGTCGGCTTTTTCCTGGGCGTCAGTTGTCAGTTGGCCCATCTGGTTTAGCAGGGGTCCAACATTGCCCTTGCTTTTCCTCCGGCTCCCCACATACCTGAAAAAGGACTTTTTGTTGTCCTTGATGCCTGAAGCTAGTTGGAGTTCAGTTGCAGCCTTGGCTTTCCTGGTTTGATCCCTGCAGGACCAGACCAGCGCGGAGTAATCCTCCTTGGAGGTGAATCCTGTCCTCCATCCTTTGTAGGCTTTCCTTTTTAGCCACAGTAGGTCCGCTAGGTCTCTGGAGAGCCAGGGGGGCTGCTGTGCCTTCTTGCTGCCTTTCCTCCGTGTTGGAATAGATTTAGCTTGTGCACTGAGGATCGCTTCCTTGAGAAGCAACCACTCTTCTTGAACTCCCATCTCCCTGGGGTCATGGTCCCTGAGGGCCTGACTGACTAGCCTCTTGAGCTTATCAAAGTCGGCTTTTCTGAAGTCAAGGACTTCTGTGTTGCTGACTGACTTGCCAGCTTTATGGCGGATGGTGAAGGTGATCAGCTCATGGTCGCTGTCACCCAACTTCCCATCAATCACTAGGTCGCCGATTAGGTCGTCCCCCGTAGCCAGTACCAGGTCAAGCAGCGCTTTGCCTCTCGTTGGCCCATAGACTTCTCGAGTCAGGTAGAGGTCATCCACGCATGAGAGAAAGCTTTGCGCCCCCTCAGATTTAGCTGAGTGATCTTCCCACGAGATGTCCGGGTAATTGAAGTCACCCATGACAACCAAGGTCCTGGAGCAGGCGGCCTCCGTCAGTTCCCGGGCGAACTCCTGGTCAAGCTCGGGACTTTGAGTGGGAGGTCTGTAGTAGACTCCCACCGTTGTGTCCCCTGTGCCGAATTCCCCACGAATTTTTACCCAGAGGGTCTCTAGCTGTCCATGCCGGTCGCCAACATCAGCTTGCAGGGACATGTAGCTTTCCTTCACATAGAGAGCTATACCCCCGCTCCTTTTGTCAACACGATCCCTCCTGTATAGGGTATAGCCCTCTATACCCATGGTCCAGTCATGGGTGGAGTCCTACCAGGTCTCCGTTATCCCAATGACATCATATTTCTTTGCACTGAGCAGGAGGACGAGCTCATCCTGCTTGTTGCCCAGGCTCCTGGCATTAGCGTACAGGCAGGCAAGTGTGCCCTTGGGGGCTCTTGCCTTGCCCACAGATTGTGCCAGGGCTGGGGCAGGGGTGGGCTCCCTTAAGTGTCCCCTTAAGTGGCTTGGTCCGCTGGCTTTGCAAGGGCTGTTCAGCGGGCCAGCAGTGGCAGTAGTCCCCCCATCCCCCAGCAGGCTTAGTTTAAAGCCCGGTGGAGCAGGTCAGCCAGCCTGGCTGAGAAGAGCCTCCTCCGCAGGGGAGAGAGGTGGAGGCCATCTCTTCCCAGCAGCTTGCTGCCTCTCTCTCCAAAGAGCGGGCTGTGGTCATGGAAGCCAAATCCTTCCCGATAACACCAGCACCTCAGTCTTTGGTTCACCGCGTTGATCCTCCTCTCCCTCCTCAGCCCATAGCCGGAGACTGGGAGGATCGACGAAAACACCACCTGAGCTCCCAGACCCCTAAGCTCCACTCCCAACTCCCTGTAGCGCCTCATGACCTGGCTGGGGGTGCTCCGAGCCGTGTCATTGGTGCCCACATGAATAAGGAGCATGGGGTAGTGGTCTGTGGGCCGGAGGAGCTGCGGGATCCTCTCCGCAATGTCTCGGATGCGGGCCCCCGGGAAGCAGCGGACAGATAATGTGGTGTGACTTCCCAGTGGGTGTTTTTATAAGTATTACCACTTTGTTGTTCATAATGAAACCGATGCCATGCAGACAGTTTTCTTCAGCACTTTTACCTTGGCAAAAGAAGGTATAATTGGCCTTGTGAATAGAACCAGCATCTTCATGTCTTGGGTCCTGGAGTGCTGCAATGTCAACGCTGATTTTGTACAGCTTGCGGTTAATCAAGACTGACTTCCATATGCTGTTTACGTACTGTAGGTCACCATAGTCTGTCAGGCCAGGACTCATGGTCCTGACATTCTAGCTTCCAAACCGGATAGTTCTTGGTTTCTCATTTTCGCTAAGTGCAAGGTTTCCATCTGCTTTTTGGCTCTTGGATTAGCCCCATGCACTCAATTAGGCAGACAGACTATGGCAGGTCAGCACCTAACTGTCCATGGGCTTCCCTGCATTATGGCAAGTAGTAGCTGACCAGTGGAATGCTATGATTCCTCCTGCTGTCAAAGGTGACCCATGCCACCCTCCTCTATGTTAGTCAAGTGAGTGCTTGTAACCCATAACTACCACCTTCTGTGTTGCGTCCATGCTGCCACCAAGGATGGGGTGTCCTGTCCATGTGATGTGACTGCAGTAGCCTGGGCAGTTGATATTGTGATGCTGCTTTGCTCATGTATCGGCATACCCCTCTTGGCTACACTGGTTTGGTCCAAAGGAAGGGTGGGAGTCAATATGTTTGAAACCAGCTACACTGCAGGAGTTGCCAGTGCAGAGGAAGTCTTCCATCTGTCTGCCTTTTGGGGCTCCACTTCTAGATTGGTTGTCAACCACAGCTGAAGATTCCAGTGTGCCCTGCGTGGGTGCCATTGACAAAATCACTGAGCGATTATGCTCCTATGCCTTTTGAGGGCATTTCCTCCATTAAGAGTTCCACTATTCTCCTCAGGCGCTCAGCTGCCTGACGCCATTGGTGCTTCCTGAGGTTGCCAGGTTAATTAACCACCACCCAGCACTTGGCGTTGACCAGTACAGGTTGTACTGCTTATGGTCATAGCAGTAACAGGTTAGAGAGATCCTGACCATAGATCTCTCTAAACAGTGATTAAGTCAAGAATAATTTGATGTTTTGAGTGATTAGTTTCATAAATAACTTGGTACTTCTCCCCATTATCTAATATTTTTTCTTTATTTTTTAAAAATGTATACATACTATGTGATACCCCTAATAGTTATGTCTTCCTTCTTCTTATGAGAAGAAAGTTTGTTTGATAATATCTTTTATTGGAGCAACTGTGTTATCCCCAAGACCATCACCACTACAACAAGACAAAGTGCCAGCTTCAGAGTGCCATCACTCTACATCCATTCATTTCTTACTGTGCAACAGAACCCCTTTCATCCTCTTAGATTTTCTCTCTCACCCAGATGTCCCCTGGTACCATAAATCCATCTTTTCCATGTCTGCGGTAGAAAAACAGGTGCATGTAAACACAGATTAACTAACGTGTTAAAAGCCCAATATAGATAAGGGAAGTTTGTATTTTTAACGTATACTAGTCAAATGGAAGTAAATTATGGACTTCATAAACAACGGGCAAGTAAAATTACAATTTGTGTCATCTGCATTAGAAGCTAGATTTTATTTTACTTTTTGGGATCATAAGTAGACTTAAGATGCATAAATATGTTCAAATGATCTAAAAGAATTCTCTCAGGCTTATTCTCAAAGACAGCTGAACAGATATTTGAATGCTGAGCCCCTAAAGAGCAGAGAGTTTGCAGTGCTGACACTGTGCAGCCAGGGGGTGTCCTAGTCACACATATTGTCCTGCTCTGCAGGCTCCCTCAGTCTGTCTGGATACAGAATGGCAGCAATGCAAAGGGCCCTCAAGAGCTGACCCAGACTACCAAGAAGTAGATTCTGTCTCCCAGAAGCATAATGTGTGACTGTAAAGGGGATGTGTTTTGCTCCCTGCTCAGCTGGAGTCTCTGTGTGTCTCTGTGTTTTGGGGAGGGTGGGGGGGAAGAGGAAAGCACTCTGGGATGCTCAAGGACTGTGATGTTGCTTCTCTAAGAAAAAAATGTTTACAGGCATTTGATCTCCCAGAAGAAACTCTCCCATGAATGATTTAACCCTTGTTCTTCCTAAATTATTTTCTCTTGGAGCATCCATTTTTCCTGTGGGAGAAACATTCTAAACATCTTGTGGTTTCTCCTGGGAGAGCAGTGGTGACTCTCCCAAGAGAAACTGAATGTCTGTGTATAGCCTTAAAGTGCCTGTGTGTATTCCTATTCCACCCTGATTGAGTTCCTGAAAAACTGCTAATACAAAAAATGTGTGGGCCTCCATCTTCTCATTGCTTCTTTGTGACTCAGTCTTAAGGACCAGATGATGACATATTAGAAAAAATAGATACATTAATGAACTTTCAGGGACTTGAATAGGAATGAATGGAATTGTACTTAAATGCCCAATAGGTAGAATGCAATCTAGTACCAGAATTTTTACATGAGTTAGCTAACATGTAAAAACAAACAAACAAACTTGTTTTCCTGTGAAAACAAGTCCTCTGTGAACATTTTGAGTTCATAGGTTCCCCAACTTTCTTTGCAGAGATCGGGATCTCACTTCCTCAGTCAGCTTCCTCCCCTAGGGCCTCTAGCAGATTTGTCTCTGGAAAGTCTTCTGCTGTATTTGATGCTATTGTAGACCTAGTAGCCATGAATCCCTCTTTCAGGAGTACTGAGTATGCAGTGTATGTCAGAAAGAATGATTCAACAACAGGAGAGAAACCACTGCAGCTTCAGATTTTTAAGAAAAGTTAAGTGAGGGTCACTTTACTTATCTCTCCGTTGGAAAGCAGCCTAATAGTGATCACATATGGAGAGTCCAAGTACAGGGTGGCAGCTACTGAAGAATGCATTATGTGTACCAACCACAGGCCATTACTTAGAACAGTATTGGTAGACACTGTAAGACTTCATAGTCTTGTGGATGGCAGGCTTGGTGAGGAAAGAAAAAGGGATAAGTAGGTAAAAATATGCAGAGTTTTAAAGGATCTTCATTCTTCTATCTTAACAAAAATTTGGTTGTGTTCAGGAATTGGGCCAAGATTAAGTGTATGTTCAGTGTATGTTCCTCTATTGCTAACAGTTCTCCCCTATACTGAGAATGCCTTGAGTTGGTAAGTGCAGTATCATTTTCCATAAAGAATTTCCTATAGAAAAGTAATAGTTTACTTTAAAGATTGCCACTTATCCTGAAGGTTAATATACTCTGGCACCAAATATAGGTATGGAGTGTTAAAATATCCATGTTTGTACATAGACAATGTTGTCCTTTTCCCTTATCTTAGGTTGTCAGTGAAAGACCTTTAGGGTGTGTCTGCACGTCCTCCTACGGCAGTGTAGCTGTATGGCATGCTATGGTAATGTAGCAATCACGTGGGTCTGCATGTGACCACAAACTACATTGCTGTAGCAATGTGCTTCCCCAATATAGCACACTGCTATGGTGACGTAGCAGCAAAATCTAACTGTGCGCCGTGAGCATGGCGCATTAACCACCTGTACTATACCGTGCTTTAGTACTTCCAAAAGGAAGTACAAAACCACAGCACTGTAGCAATGTCACCATATGGTGATGTATAGACATGCCTTTAGTGTAGAATGGGTATAACTATTTTGTCATTCAAATCTGTAGCATCCAAAGTTTGACTTCTGTACATACAACTCCAGGAAAGTTTTTGTTTAGCTAAGACCTAGCCTGTATTTTTTACTTAAATGTATAGCTTTTTCAACCATACATGCACAATAGATTAATTTTAAAGAAAAGTGTTTTAAGCAAAGCCCATTTGAGCATCCTTCACTGTGGCTGTATACTAACAAAGGAGTAGGAACTACTTTAACTTTTAATATTTCATTTGCACTTTGGGTGGGCCTTTTTTCTCTTACAACACTTCTAATAGAAACAATTTAAAACATCAAAAAAATCATGAACTCCCTTGATGTAATGTAGAAAGTGTGGATGTGTTGGCACAAGCGATACTTTGAATTGATTAATTGAAGGGCAGTGAGATCTGGGGGTTGGGGTCAACAAAATATTATGTGTGTTACAGTATATCAATAGGGGAAGGTTTATTTGACCTTTGCTTTCCCCCCTCATCCTTCCTCCCGCCCTCCCCCCATTTGTTTTTTGTTCTGCATTAAGGAACCTATGTAGACCTATATAATTTTGTATATTATTTATTGCTTGCTTGCTTTCAACATGTTGTGTGCTTTATTTAGCTAATTTTGGCTTTGGACCTCCCACGATGCCCCAGCAAGGGTAAGGAAATCAAACTGTAGTATTAGTGTTAGCTGTGGGTCAAAGCTGTCATGATGGTATATCATTAAAATTTGGCATGGCCAAAAATTGCCCCAACTCTCCTGTTCTTAGCAAAGAAAACCTTCAATTTTAGGTTGCACTACTACTGCATTTTGCATTCACATGAATTGGTCATTTTGAGAGAGCAGCCAGCCGCAGATCCGGACCTCCATAGTGAAATGATGGGCTGACTAGCACAAAAGGGGAGTTCTGTAAGAGCAGTGAATAATGGGAAACCCCTTTCATCAGCATTGCTAACCTTTTGGCAGCCACCAGCAAACTCTATTCTGATCTACTGATTGGGGAGGACAATACACTGAAACTCACTTTGAATGAATGCTACCACCAACAGTGTCCCCATTCAGAGGGTTTTGGGAACCATCTTTGACCATTGTCTGCCATCACTCCCTCAGACAGTAGGAAAAGGGAAAGTGAGAACATCTATAGGGGAAAAAGTACTTCTTTTCTTGGCTTTAATCTCTCTTTAAAGCTTCATAGATCTACATTTCCAGCTGAGCTACAGGAGCTATGCAGTGTCAGATAAACACAGAAGAGAGAGGCTTCAAGCCAGGCATTTAAATCCCCTTATCTGCATGCACTAATAATGCAGATTTAGTACTCTTAAAAACAGAGACTGATAAGTCTTTTCCGCTAAAGCCTTTAAACTGCTAAAGACCATTTAACAGCAATGCAGTTCAAACCCAATGAACAATGCTGAGAAGGAAAACAGTTTAATGAGCTAAACCTTCACTGAATGAAACAGAAACACCTTCTCACAGTTGATTTAAGTCACTCTGGGAGTAAGTGAAACCACAATTCTGTCTTATGTATGTATCTGTATTTCTATAACTACCTGCATAAACATTAATTATAACCTTTTTAATGTCAGGTTCAAATGACTCCAAGATTCTTTAATGCAAGCATAAAACAGTTAACAAGTTAGGCAAATTAATTTAACAGTATTACAGAAGTTCTTGTTTACCAAGATTATTATTTTATGTAAAGTTGTAATACATAGGCAGGAAGCTTCTGAAATACCTTGAAGTTAAAAACTTTTTAAAAAACAAGTGGAAGTTGATTCTAAAAGTATCTAGGAAGGTTTGGGAGTAAATTATAAAATATTTTTAATAAGCTTTCTGGAGTGCAGGTTTTTAATCTTGCAATGATTTTAGAGTATTATATAGATCAGTCTGTATGGTAAACAATGGGCCAATAACAGCTGGTGTGTGTATAAAATCAGATTATTTTTTTCATTTGTTTAGTGACTACATGGGTAACAGTATTTTATTACAGGCTCTTTGCTGTAGAACCATAATAATTGCTACAGGGATAAATCTTTTCTCAACACCAGTGCGAAGATCCAGACTAACGTATTGTAGGCCAGTAGTGTTACTCTGGATTTATGCTGATATATCAGTGTAAATTTATTTCATAAACTCCAAATAAACATCTGGCTGTACAGTTACATACTTCCGTACAACCCAGAAATGCCTGCAGTCCCATATAGGATCATTTGCTTGCCTGATTTGCCCCTATCTACATAGCAGTGTTATCTTTGTGCCTTTTAAACTTTAAGTATTAAGCTCATATATGAAATATGGCGAGGACCCATGCAGTTTCTTTTAGTTAAATATTTTTGTGCATATTCTGTAATTAATACCAACATAAGTGTTTTATTTACTAGGCTTTATGTCTGTATAGTGTTAGGTTACATTGGGCTAAATCCTACAGGTCTTGTTTGGGCAAAATTCCTCTTGACTTCAATAGAATTGCTGCTGAGTAAGGACTTAGTAAGACTGCAAGATGGAGTCTTTTATATGCATTATATCAGAGCTTAATAAGAATGAGGATGTGAGATATTAGCTTGATACTGTCATTGCTTATGTGCCAGCCATTGAAACTTCCTGAAATTATCCAGAGCATTCAGATCCGTGAAATGAGATTTTTTTTTAGAAAGTGACAGTGCTCTTCTGTTTTCGTTTTGAAATGTTGCCTGGCCTAGTTCAACAGAAACATTTTTACATTACAACTGTGAAATCTTGGCATAAAGCACCCCTTTGTGCCCTTCATTATTTTCTCACAAATATAGTCCATTGTCACATCGCTGAAGTTAATTTGATCAACATTGGGACATTTAACTTTTATGTCTGGTCAAAGGAGCTGTTTCATGCTCATTTTGGGTATTCAAAAGAAATGATTGCCAGAAAAATAATGTTACTATTAACAATTCAGAGCAATTAGTTTCCCAGGGAGAGGCGATGTGATGCACAGGCTCCACACAACTATTCTTTGTCATTTTATGGATGCTCATCAGTCAACTGTCACATCTTCTCAAAGACCCCTCCAATCTAAATGTTTCTCTTTGGGCTTTTCCCAGAACTAGCAGCTGAATGAGCAAAAGAAAAGCCACTTAGTTTCTAGGCAAAGGAAAACTTCATTCTAAAGATCTGGGTCATTTGAGAACATTCTAAGAGTAGCCTACATATTTTCTTTTCTATTTTATTCCTTCCATCTCATTTTTTGTGATAATTTAACTCCAAGTGCATTCTCTGACAGAAACCGTAGTTCTTCCAACTTTGTAATTAAATTTATTATGTTAAAGAGAATGAAATACTAGGCCAAATGAGCCCTTCCACCCAAGCATCTTCTAACCAGGATTTAAAATCCTGTATCACTTCAGAAAAGACAACATTTTCTGTTAGGCTGATCTCATAAATACTGTGTTTTGTCCCCTTCCCCTCTTCAAACTAGGGTTAAGGGCTCTCAAAATTATCATGTTTGTATAATACGTTCTTCAGAGCATAAAATGAGTAAAATTATCTTGTTTTTCTCAACCTGTCAGATAGTCACAGACCTTTTTTTTCCCTCCTTGTTTTCCCACTGGCTTAGTCTTTTACATGTCTGACACCAGTGGTCAAAAAAATTAAGGAGTATTCCATATACATGAAAACATATTTGGGTTTTGGAATATAAAATAGACTGTATTTTTAACCTCAGAGCAAGTTTTAAAATGTATATTTTTAATCAAAAATACATGTTTATATTTCTAAAGATCAGTAGAATGGGTTTATTTCAAATGAAGAACAAGATTTTAGAACTGCAGGAGGCATCCTTTTATTCCTCGATTACACAGATTAACTTCTTTTTATTTTTAATTATCAATGTTTTCTAGCTCTTTTATCTCCAACAGCTGCAGAACAATGTTTCCGGGTTCAAGTCATTAAAAAGGCTATAGTGTTAAACTTCTGTCACTATTCTGGATTTATATATGAAAAGACTTCTCAGTTTTCCATTTCTGCTCTAATTTCCTAGTGTTATTATAATTATACACACATTTAAAAACGAAAAAAAATTTCTCAGGTAATATGGGATCTTATTGCGGAATTGTCAGTAAATAATCAGAAGCTTTAACAGCTTTCAGTTCTTTTGAAAGGGGAATGTCTCTTTAAACTATAAACCTGAAGATACTGAGTTTGCTTTTGGTATATATAATTTGGTGTCAGAATAGCATTCCTGGATTCTTGGTGCTGTTAAAGGTTATATTTATAGGGCTGGGTTCCATCCTTCAACAAATAACTGCAAGAGGAAGGCTATGGATTAAAGAAAAAATGATCTGGGAGATTCCTTGGTGGTATTGAATTGTTTTCATATGGAATTGGATCTTTGAGATTGGCCAAAAGTTTGGGACAAGTCTGTGTACTGTCACACTAGCTGCATGTTCTGACTCTCCTGAAAAACTTACTCTTTTGAAACTAGATTGCCAGAGTTTCATCCAAGGCAGCTGCTCTAGAACACTCAGAATTGACTACAACAGGGGTCAGCAACCTGTGGCCCACAGAGCCTTTTGATTCAGCCTGCAGAGGCGTGGCTTTGGTGGTGAGGCTCTTCCTGCTGTGCACCACAAGCAGACATCAGAAGCTCTGGTGGAGTGGAGCACTCCCTACATTGTGCTTCAATTGGTCAATTAGCACTTGGCAGAGGGAAGTTCTCCATACACCACACCACTATCACATGCCCAGGGCTTCAGGCCCATGCTGGGACATTCTAGCCCCCTGGCAAAAAACATTACCAGTCCCTGGACTACAACATGATTCTAGCAGAATCTAATGTTCTAGATACTTAGTGAATTAGATGGTGTGGTATAAGGTACCCCTTCCACATGGTGTTAATTTAAAATTTCCATAACTAACCACTAATTGATCTGGGACAGGAGAGGGGAGGGAGGGTAGGAGCATTTTTAAATCAATAAAATAACAGCAGCAGTAATCTTTCAACTATTTGACTTGCTAAGAATGTATCTCTCGTATATGAATTATGAATAGGGTGACCATAAGGAATCTGGGACATCTGGGAAACTTCCTTGTACCTGATGGGTCTCAAGTAGCCACTCCCACGCAGCTCGGGACTGGTTGTTTCTGTCCTGTCCCCGATTTCCTTCGGGCATTACTGCTACTCATGTGCAGTCACCCCAGGAAGACCCCTGATACTTGCCTACCATGACTAGTTATTATTTTCAAAAGCGGGAGGCTCCCTCAGCATTGGAATATTGTCAGATGTCACCGGCGGATATTCCTGGGCCTCCACCTCCCCTACATCCCTTCCATGCACCAACCAGCAGTGTTTGGCCAGGTAGTAATCGGCCTGCATCCTTCAATCACCAGGCCTATTGGCATGGCCCCAACATGTGCTTCTAATATTATAGACTGAACTTAGCACATCTCTTTTGGTGCAAGGGTCATGTGCTTCAACCCCTTCCAAGATGGGCCTGGGATGAGTCCAATCAGCCCATCACAGTCTAGGGACTGGTTATCTATGGACCGCCATATGGCTTGTTTGGCTTCCTTAAGTCTGGGCCTGGAGTCTCTCCAAGGGCCCCTCTCTCCTCAGCCCCAGGGCATCCTGCATGTACTGAGAGGACCTGTCCCTCAGCATCCTTCGTGGTCCAGGCTTGGGCCGCCATCCAGTCTTGGGGCAAACCCCTCTTCAGGACTCTGTCCTGGGACCAAACGTTGGAATGCACTGCGGGGGGGAGCAGCCAGCAGCCGCTCAGCTGTGTGTCCCCCAACATTCTCCCTGCCGCCAGCTTTTATCAGAGCCAGACAGCATCTTTCTGTGACATCATCGCCATGCGCCAGTCCCAGCCACATAGAAAAGTGGCTGATGAACCGCACAGGCAGTTTGCTCAGCTACAGTGTGTTCCTATCCACTGCACCTGCTAAAGGAAAGTTTTGTCCCATTACAGGATTGTGGAGAGTTTCCCCACCACAATCCTGGCCGTGGGGAGAGGGCCTCCACTCCTTTCATCTTGTCCCCCTGGGACGTGCTTCCCCTCCCCACCCCTGCAGTCAGTGGCACTGCTGCAGGCAGTGGGAAAGGCCAGTAAGCAAAGGTCTGGGCACAGTCTAGTGGGGAGGCGGAGCTGCCTGGTGCACCATGCTGCTCCACCTCCCTCCCAGACTGTACCATGTGCCTCTGCAGTTCCAGGACATTCATTTTAATTTTCACCAACCAGCTGGGACCAGCTTTAGAAATCTGGACCATCCCAGGCAAACCAGGATGCATAGTCACCCTAATTATGAATATAAATTATGTAGGTTTTCTTTTTTTCATTTTAATTTGTTCCTTAGAAGGATTTTTTTTCTCGTTCAGATGAAGAATGTTCTATGCATGTCAGGCTAACAGTGACACTAACTTGCATCAGCATTCATTGTGGTTTGTGTCCTTTGATATGTTTTACTGCATGGCAGTACTATTTTCCAGGACAGCTATGATTGGATTAAAAGTAATCTATATGGGCTGCTGTTCCAATCTTTATTCATTTATACAGAAATGGAAATAAATTGCTGTTGTGATTCTATTTACAATCCACTAAATGCATCTCTGTTAAAATGATAAAATGAGCTGGAAGTTATAAAATGGAAAGATGGCTGTAAGAGCTCAATTCTGCTTCCATTTAAGTCCGTGGCTGCAGAATTGAACCTTTAAGTGAATGACTATCTTTCAACATTTTCAGCATTACAGAAAGATCAGTATTGCCATGTGAGTATGAACATGATCCATGTCTAACAGTATCCAATTATAGATGCTTCAAAAGAAGATGCAGATCCCACCTAATGGGTAATTATGCATGGCCTTGGTGTGAGAGAAATTTTCTTCTAATTCTAGGCAGTGATCTCACTCATATGTCCTGAAGAATAACAGTTTTGATATACACTATAAATTGTTGTTCTTGCTAGCATTATCATTTTTAGGTACTTATTTGATTGATACGTTTGTGTGTAAACCACTAATTCTCTGGAATGAACATCCATTAACCTTAGTAGATCTTTGAATGGGACAAAATTTTTAGACATTGTAGGGCCAGAGCAGTGTAAAGTAACTTTAAATCTGCCCAAATTAAACATTTTAGGATTCCTCATGATTATGAAGATCCTGGCCTCCTGGAAAAAAATAGCTGAAGTGTGTGTTCTAACTGCCAGCCAGCAAAGTGAGGGGCCCTTTTAGGTCAAGTAAGTTAGAGTAGTTCGATATGTTCATTTCCTCAGGTCCTTACATAGCCCTGATGATATCCGAGTGCCTTTTGAAAGTTCTTTAAACACATAATTAACTTCTGTAGCTTAAACTGTTCCAACTTCTTTCGAGGGCTAATTTGGATCTCTTACAGATACAAGAACCTGACATATATACATGTCTTACAGCCTGCTTCATCTCCCATCTGTGCTTACATATTTTTCTTTTTCCCCAATCCAGCAAAGTTTTTGCCACTGTCTCTTCGTCTGGCAGTCAATTCCAGTATTTACTTATGTGGAGAGCAAAACCAGGTTTTGCTCCTGCAATTTTAAATTTGGTATGTTTCATTTTTCATAAACAGTTCCTTCTGGGAGTATAAATACGGTTACAATAGCACTTTTCTATCCTTTTATTTTATTCACTTTATTTGTATCCTCTCTTAATTAAGTAATCCAATATGACCTGGCTTTCAAACTAAATGAGTGCACAAGCTGCCTGAACAAATTGTTGATTGTTGTAATATTAGACGCTGAATCATCTTAAGCTTTCCTTGGATGAAGCTCTTTTCAAGCCTCTGATTATTATATTTTATTTATTTTAAGTTTGCTGTGACTTGTTTTAATTTTCAGAATTATAACGAATAAGTAGGATGTTGTCATTTTAATTAATGTTTTTGGATCAAGTGGAAAATGAAGATTTTGTTCATAGTACAGTCATTTTTAAGCCAATTTTGTAAACTATATATATTTTATTCTAAAATGTTCTGTCTTCTGAAATTTTTCATAGAAAGGACCAGTGGTGACGCTAGGGAGTGCACTCCCTGAGAGTGCTGGCTCAGAAGTGAGGGCACTGAGGGAAGTGCCTTTGGCACTTCTGGGCATGCCGCCCTGGCATTTCTGGGCTCGATGATTGGCTATGGGGGACCACTCCCCCGCCATTGGGCATTGGCAATTGGCTGGTCACCACTGGTGCCCCCTTCCCCCCCGCCGACCTGGCAGGCTTCAAGCACTTGCTGGAAATGTGAAAACTCTGGATTTTTTTAAACCAAAGTAGCAGCCAGTCCCAGAGTGGTGTGGTGGGGGAGGGGGCGGTAGTGGTCGCTGGTTCCGGTGCAGCAGCTGCACATGGAGCAGTGGTGTAGGTTGGTGGATGGCGACAGCAGCCGTTGCATGCAAGTTTCCCTCTCTACTGTCTGGGACTGGCCGCCGCTACCAGTGATGGAGTGTAGTTTTAAAAAGGTGCCAGATTTTTGATAATTCTAGATTTTTGATATCCATATTTATGAGGTTATACTGTATTTTAAAATCTGTGTGGTACATTCAAATTGAATGGTTTTCAGATATAGTAGTGGTAACGCTATTTAATCTTTTTGTAGTGTTTGATGTACTGATACTTATCAATATACCTTTTGATATATTGTCTACTTCCTAGACATTTTCTGCATATTAAGACATACCAAGGATCTACTGTCTGTTGATGAATAAGTATACATATCATTAAAGGTAAATGTTACATGTTTATTTGATAGGCAAGAATTTTTGTGGGTGATATGCTTTACTGGGCAAATTGCATAGTTGCAATATACTCAGACAAGATTTTGAGTATCATAATACCCTTCCTCAGGTCTCTGAGAGAGAAGCACTCACTACACAGCTAAGTAGTAGGTGGAACAAAAACCTGTTTAAAATCCCTATGTAAGTAAAAACAAGGTATGACATAGTAGGCAGGTATCAAGTAGCCAATTAATCACATATTAGTTAGAAGTTATCAGGTAGCTAACAGACCAAAGAGATGCAGTAAAAATCTGATGGTGGAAGAACAAGATCATTCAGGAAGGTCATTATCACCTGCAAAGTACAGTGAATATCAGGTAGATTATAATGGGCCAAGAAGTCATTGTCTGTATCAGTGGTTCTTAACATTTTTAGCCTCAAGGCACCCCTCCTTTGAGTTGAGGAATCCCGCCACATATTTTGTAAATTGAGCAGTACCCCATTTCAAAAACTAATGTATTTATTCCAGTGCTTGCCTCCTTTCAGAGGGGCCAGGTGCTGGTGGGAGAGGAGGATGTGCAATGGCCAGGCATCCAGGAGCCTGAGCTTGCACTTATCTCCTTATACCTGCTTATCTCCTAACACCTTGAGGCTCTCTTCAAAAGATCATGTGGTGCTACAAGTGCTCCAGGCCCTGGCTGAGACTCATTGGTCTATGTTAGGTCTCTGGTTCTTAGGGTGCCTACAGACATTTAGGGCCCACACTGTAACTCATGGTGCTTTACACGAAGCACCTTGAATTAGAGCCCCCCCCCTCCCCAATCCCGCAGATGTTCACCTGTTGGATCAGGGGGGCTCAAGCCTGACTGCACCAGCCCTGGCCAGTGATGGGGAGGTGGTCCAGCAGCCTCCAAGGGGGTTGCTGAACCCCCCTGCCCTCTACAACCCTGCCTCCCTGCCACCCCAGCAGGCATTGCCAGCTGGGCTTTGCCTGGTCAGAACTGGGAGGGGTGGGAGTGGAATGTAGCCCCCTTGTCTTGCACACCTGGCCTGGCTCTCCCAAATACCACAGCCAGAGTAACTGGAGGAGACCACAAGGCAAGGGAGTTCTGTTCCACTCCGCTCTTCTTGCCCTCTCCCAGCTCTGTCCAGGCAAAGCCCAGCTGGCAGCTGCCTGCTGCTCCCTCCCTCTCCCCCTCCTTCCCCTGCTGACAGCCCTGTGAAGCACAAAAATTAACCCTGGAGGGAACAAAAGTTCCATAAGGCACTCTGCTTTAGAGCATCTTCATCTAATACCTCATTTGATCAGGATTAATTTTTTGGCCACTTTAAAAGCACTTTGCAGCTGAGCACGTGTTACATCATGGCTGTAGAGACTTTCAAAGGCTTGATCACGCAATCAAATGTTACTTGTGTAAGCGCCCGTCCTGTCCAAGAGGCTAATGACTTCTTGTTCCCAGGTTCGTTTCTTGACTATCTTTCAACATTTTGTAAATTTCCTTTGAGCACAAGAACTGTGAGGTCAGACTGGGTATGATTTTCTATAAAACAATGTTCTACCTATGTTCTAGTGTCTCTGCCCTTTATCTTTTTTGGACTAATCATTCATTCTTGTGCATAGTTTGTTTCTGTTTTCAGGTGCATAGTTTCCGTGAGGGCAGTTGGTGCACTAGATGAGGTATACTACATTCTGGGATAGACATGTGTATGGTCTGGGGATTCTGATGATTTTCTTATTGAGAGTGTTAATTATTGTGGCAGTAGACATGAGTTGACAGGTCTTGCATTTATTGTTAAGGAGGTCTGGGTCCCATTAGGTGCCTGTTGATCAGCAGGGAATTTACTTCTGATGATGAGGTGGTCAAGGTTAGGGGGTTGTTTAAAGGCCAGGAGCAGGGATGCTGGGAATATTTCTCTATGATCTGGTCTTTTTTAAGGGCAGGGTGTATACATATTTATTTGAAAGCTTTAGTCAAAGTAAACTGAAGAAAGACACAATTTTCCCAGTTTCTTGAAATCATAAATGTTTTATATCTCATGAAGAGCAAGAGAATTTCCTAACCCCACTGTAACAGAATTTTGTTCTTCTGTAGTAAAATTGACAAGTACTTACATCATTATACATGGCTGCTATTACATTAGGCGAATGTCAGTGTCAGGTAAGATCATGGTTTTGTCAATATAATGAAAATACCAGGCAAACTAGAAAAAGTCACAATTTTCTAGCTCTAAAATTGATTTTTATTGCTCTTCTTGTAATCCTTTCTTTGGATTAAGTATTTATTATTGATGTGGTCTTTCTTTTAATCTTAATAGCTACTGACATGGTAATTAATTAAAAAATACAGCTTTTTGGCCCAAATGGCACTATAGTGAAATTAAAAGTGAACATCACATATTAGTTAAACCATCCTGGCAAATGCCTTGAGTACTAAGATGATTGCCTAAGCTCCTTGACAACTCCTTTCATCTTGCTGTTTGCTGCTTGACCTTTTGAGATGTTTTGATATTATTAATAGGTTTTAGCTATTATATCAAAAAGAACAAGCATAGAGATATGATAAAGTTTAGCCTTTTAATGACAGTATTACAACATTTGGGACATGCCAGTAAAAGCACTTACATTAGGTCTTTTTAGGTACACTTAGACTGTCACCAGTTAACTTTTCTTAAAAATTAATCATTATTTCTGGATTCTGTCTCTAAATGTATACTGTAGAGAATATGAGATACATACATATCGACCCAGGCAGCTGTGAGCATCAAAGAAACTACACAGGAAGGAAGTAGTGATCCCTGTTTTTCAAAGAATTTTTTAAAAATTTCTTAAGCATTGAGAATCTTTGTAGTCAAAGTAAGATCAGTGAAGACCTTGAGGACTCCTGTCTTTGGTGATGTGTAAGCTGAACCTTAACTCTCCCCCTGATGCCGTGACCTTTAGGCTAAGTACAGACAGTCGAAAAGCCCAAGGCTGAATCGATTCAGTCTTTGCAAGTTAGTCTAAGATGCAGAGATTAAACTGAGAAACAACTGGACACATTTGCTTTTGATTCAGGAAATTCAGCCGCATGGGGGCTCTCTGGTGTTCGCTTCCTGCTGCCCCAAAGGTCTCTGGAATTTGCACTCCAGACTCACAGCAGCAGGACTCTTCTTGCTTCCAGGCACAGACAGGGGCTGCTTCCAAGCGCCTCTGGGAGTTGCAATCCATAGCCAGAGCCAGCAGTAAGTTTGAGTGGGGGCAATGGGGTTTGTCTGGGGGGGAAGTGGTGCAGTCCCTGCCTCCCCTCTTCCCCGCCTCCCCCAACCCTTCTCAGCAGAAGCAGACAGCCCAGCCCATAGCTGGAAAGCATACTGGGATGCTGGAGGACTGTGATTTAACTTGAACCAGGAAGGGGTCTGGGACAGAAGTTTCATAAACTGGTTTGACCCAAATCAGTTAAGTCTGATACTACATTCAACCAAGTTTATCTTAAACCAGTTTCAGCCATTTTGAAACTGGTTTATGTGCACTGAGCTTCTGTTCTGTTACAGGTTTAAACCGGTTTCTGATTATTTAAACCAGTTTATGTGTAACTTCTGCTCCTAGCCCCAGTGCCTTGATGTGGCTATGGTTGTATAAGAGAGATTTCACTGTAGTTGTTCCTTTGCTTTCCATCAGAAGTCACTGCAAGAGTTGTTATTAACGCTTTTTGGCTTTTAAGGATGCATTCAATTATAAAAATATAACCTTAGTGCTCCATACATAGTTCATTTGCAAATTTAATGGCATTACCTCTTGTAGCAGTCAACAGTATAGTCAAGTTAATTTTTTTTCCCCATATTTAGTATTTTGTTGGCTTTCTACTTCAAGAATTATGTCTTCTCTTGGCAGTAAAACAATCTCAAACACAGAATTATAATGTAAAACATTTTTGAGTTAGTCTGTATCTGATTGTTAAATACCTATTAGTTTTGTCTCCTGTCCAGTAACCTTTCTGTGACCTTCACTCTAAATACTACTGTGTGACTCCCTAGTTTTTGTGAACAGTGGGGCTTCAATGTCTTGCATTACACATAACAAGTAAGCAAACTTCCCTATTATTTCAGCCTCGCCAATGTTTTGTGAACACTTCATTGATCAGATGAAATGTGAAAAGATTTTGCCCAAGCATACAGAAACAGGTTTCAGTTTTATTTTTACCAGATTCCAATCAAAATTGAAAATATTCAATTCAGAGCTCTGCTTAAATTAACAGTGAAGAAGACAAATGGTTTAACTTCATAAATGAATACTGTCTTTAGTTAGGTTGTGCTGCTATTTGTCTGTCTCATGCTACTTATTTCTGGTTTGGTGAAGCCTTCCATTTAAGAAAGGACGTTATATAGATATATGGTGCTAGATATTCAGTACGTATCTCTGAACAGGCGCATGAATTTATAGATGCTGAGCTGTGTTTTTGTATCAGATATCCTTTCCTATAATTTAATGTGCAAGATAAACTTTTCAAAGCAGTAAAGTAACTATTTTTCCTGTGCCACATGGGAATCCAAGTTATTTTTGTAATTTTCTTAATTTTGTGTTTGTCACTGCCACTGACCTATTAGCACATCTGTATATGCAGACTAAATGCACTTTATTGCCACAAGTGCTATTCTATGATTATTCTGGAAATATTAATACTTTTTAAAATGTTGCTGTATTCCTTTTTGTGAATATTATAAAAGATATAACAGTTGTGGTGGGAGAGATCTCTGTCCCCCCAATGTAGTAAAAGATATGTAGAAGTGTAGATCTCATATAATATTTAACCTATCAACTTTTTATGATTTAAAAATATCACTGTATAAAATATTTGACCTTTGTTTCTTCCCAAGAACCATGACAATGCCCATCCTTCCCCACTGCATCCCCCATTCAGTGCATTTGGCAGAGCTGAGGAGTTTTTTTGTTTTGTTTTGTTATTACTATTTTTTTTTTAAAACAACCCCTCTTTTCAGTAGTGTCAAACTAGGATGAATTGGCCAGGGGAAGCATGTTTATAGACTGTGTAAAGAACTTTGTCTTTGTGTGGGAATGTTGGTGACACTGTTATGGTTTGCCTGAATGAACTGCGATGACGCGGCTAATAAGGTATCCTGCTGAGTGCCACAGCGGGCCTTTCTCAGACCTCCCACTTAATTCCATTCAGCTCCAGCTCAGTGTAGCTAATTTTTCCCATTCCTTCAATTCTTTAGGCCCCCTGACAAACAGAAAAGTCAACTTTCACACCGAAGGCAAGATAAGTGCTTTAGGAAATAATCATGTAAACAGAATGTTACCTTCTGACCTGCTGCTGATACCTTGACTTGGGACAAAACCCACCAGGCTATTGCATTAGACATGGCTATTAAAAGAATAATGCAGCTGATCCTCCTTACAGAGTGTCCCAAGAAATGGTTTAGCCAAATCACTGTGCCTCTTGTCACATTGAATCATGTGCAGCTGCTTCCCTCCATCACCAAATTGCTGATATTAAGCTGCTTTTTGTACTTTCCTTTCAGTGACTGTATGTGAGGGATAAGTGTAAAAGCAAGTGAAAGTCAATAATGCCTCTGCTTATCCTGTTATTTTCTGAACTAACCAGAGTGAACTAATACCATATGTACAGTAGGCCTTATACCTTTAAAGGAAAATGTATGTTAAATAAGTATAGTATATGTTGATTTTTTGTACTTTCCTTTCAGTGCCTGTATGTGAGGGATAAGTGTAAAAGCAAGTGAAAGTCAATAATGCCTCTGCTTATCCTGTTATTTTCTGAACTAACCAGAGTGAACTAATACCATATGTACAGTAGGCCTTATACCTATAAAGGAAATGTATGTTAAATAAGTATAGTATATGTTGATTTTTATTTTCAGTGGCAAAAATAAATTACTGAACAATTTTAACAACTTTTAGTAATTGCTGATTTAAACATTATTAATAGAGTGTTCCACTTGACACTCCATATTATCTCTGATCAATATATACTTGACACTTTGCCTAAGATTTTTAAAGATATCTGGGTTTTGATTGTCCTATTTGCATTCATTTGAATCTTTTTTATTCTTGATGGAAATATGTTCTTAAAACTTGTAGATGATTTAAAAATTTAAACCTTCATCGTCCTACTCATTGATAACACTAGCCCAACCTTGGTACTTGATTCTACAAATATGTCTACATTTCAGTATATTTACCTGGGCAAGTACGTACCAGCTTGACTTGTGAGGGTTCATCTATACTGCTAATTTGGGCTTTTGTTTAGATTCTTCCCTTATCTCGCTTCTGTCTTCACAAAAAGCCTAAGTTTTGCCATGCTTTCAGGTGAGGTTAATCAGACTCATCGGAGTCTAAAGGCAGAACCTGAGTGCTTTGTTCATTCACATGACTTTGCACTGTGCAATGAGTGTGCTGCCTAAATCACTTTGCTGCTGATGGTGCTTCCCATAGTTCCCCACAGCATGCCTTGAATGACAAACATTCCCCCTATCACAGCCCAGGAAAGAATCATAGGGTTTTGGCACAATTTACTTGTCTAATGTCAGAAATCTGTGGAACCTTGCGATGTCATAAAATTACGGCATTTTAAAGAGGTCTCAGGTGAAGGTTTCATGTTGTTTCAGCAAGTCGGTGCTGAGTGTGAATGTGCCCCCAGAATTCCTACCAATTCACACATGTCGGTGTTGCCTGAATGCCAGACATTAATTTGAGTCTAACGTTGCAGTGTGGTAAGGTAAGCCATCCACTCAGACTCAGGGATCAACCAACTTCAGTCTGCAGTGAAGATATGCCCTTTGTATTGTAACAAGCAGTGGGTGACCGAGGTATGAACCCCAGGATCTGAGTTAAAGGGGGCGGTACTCAGAGAGGGGGCAGAGCTCACAGCCAGGTGGAGGGTTTTGCTATGGGGGAAGTGCCACTGAATTCAGTATTGTGACATTCCCATGGCAACGGGATTCAGTAGCACTGGTTGACAGCAGTGGCGGTAGGGGGACAGAAAGGTTCTTGCATTAACCCTCTGCTGGCTGCATCAACACTTATCACTCCTGCCGCGTCAATCCCTCCCCGTTCCCCCCTGCCTCCACACAACCAGCATCTCCCAGAGGAGAGAAAAGGAGATGGGGCACAAGGCTGATGAGGGGACTGGGACTGCTGGGGTTTGCACCCAGGGTGCCAATCTGACCACTTACTTCTCTGCTTAGTAGTTTAACCTTACTTTGAATACTTGCCAGTGAGACTATTTCTAATGCTGTAGCCATGGCTCCAGTTCAGCAAAACACTCAAGCACATTGTGAACTTTTAAGCATGTGAATTAACTAAGCAAACATTTGGGCATATTTTTAACTTGAATAATGCTTAAAAGCCACTGACGACAATGGGACTGAACTACATGCTTAAGTGCCTTGTTCAGTTGGCACCCATATTGTGGCATATTTTGCTTAAGAAAAACATAAAATAAAAATGCCTACTGAGAGAAATAGGGTATTCTTAGAGGAGCTATTAAGATACTGGCCTGTAAAATTAAGGCTTCATAATACGATGCTAAGCCAAGCACTTGCCTGTCCCTAACTGAATTATGGTTTCCCATTTTGATTTATTTTTCTTCAAATGTGACAATGATTGTAAAGAACCAGAAAAGAACAGCATAGGTGGTTTGACATATGATTAACTTTCAATATAACCAGAGATGGGTAGAAAAAAAAGAATAATTTAGTCCAGAAGGAGAGTGAAAATAAAGTATTTAAACTCTGAAAAACTAGTATAAACTCATCGATCCTTTATTTTAAACTACCGTTAATATCAGAACCAAGGACTACTTATAAAATTGATAATTAAATAACAGTAGTATCTCATGGACTTCACTTCCTCATACAGTCAATGCTGTGAATGGATTCAGCAGAAGAGGGAATAATTGTATTCCCACTAAAACATTTACAGATATGAAGAAGTAAAGAACATCAGGATAACCAAATGTCAAGCATAAACCAATTGCCCATCTAATCCAGGAATTAATATTACATCCAACCTTATAGTCGTGTTCACCTTGAATTTGTATTTATAACTTTTCCTCTTTAAAATTTTAAATAAGCAATTACAACTCTTATCCTAGTATCCATTAATGTAGACATGTTTTGCAACTAAGAATTGCCTTCTAGAAATACTTTGTAATTATGGTAGTGAAAGTGTTATTCCCACCTACTTTGTAATCTTTTTGAAGATATTTACATTCAAGTACTGTTTCTTTTTCAATAGTTTATGTTCTAACCCAGTCGTTGCCCTCTCTGTATCACAACAAACCTACAATTTAAAACTTAATGGATTTTAGTTTGAACTTTTATGTAAAACTGTAAGAAAAAATAATTGTGTATGTGTAGCTTTAATTTTTATTCACTTATCTGCTAGTCATATTTACCACAAGCTGTCCAAAAAACCTTTTACAGGAAGGATTAAAACCTGAATATATGTTGTGGCCTTTTTGATAATCTGATACCAACAGCAAATAAAAGCTGCATGAAATAGCACTGGATCCTCCCACAAAGAAACATTAAATTAATGCTGGTGACATGGGTTGGTTGCTTTCTTTTTATATGATTCAGATTTATCACTCCATTGGGTGATTCACTGCAACCTTTTTAGAGGATTGTTTGATTCATGGCATGTTCAAAAGGAAATTGTGATAACAGTAAATACTCAAGTAAAATAAAGCAACTTTCAAAGCTCTCCCCTCTTGCTTGAAAACAAACTTTTTTACTTTTGCTGAGGGGATAGAGGTGTCATCATTTCTTTATTGACATTTGATGAGATATGGAGATTGACAGTTTAAATGACAAGGGCAAGAGAAGTAGAACACTTTTTCAGAGATCTCTCGCTCCTGCTGTAACTGGTTCAGTCTATGACCTCCCTCAGACATCATTATATAATGACTTATCATGGACCCTATTTCATACTGGTGCCTGGAATGCAACTGTTATTTCTTCCACTGACTGGTAGAAGAGGAACTACTTATACATTTTACTTTACTATCTCCTTGTCTGCCAACTTGGGAATGGGTTCTGCAACCTTAATCAAGATCTGATAAGACTTGTCTGATTGTTTTCACTGGGACAAGAGGCAGTAGTAAGGATTCAAGAGTTGGGCCATTGAGTCACCACATTATTGAAACTGCCCTAAGATTTAGGTATCCCTTGAATAAGAAACAGTTCTAGAAACCAGGGAACCAGATCACTTATATTGTTGACTGATTTCATTTTTTTAAAGTAAGTATTCTATTATTAAGCATTATAGGAATGTTTAACAATCACAAATGAATATATTCTGTTGTCTGGGGAATTTGTAAAAATGTTTAGTTGCATGGAAATCTTATAAAAACCTGACACGCATCTATGTCTTGCGGAGTGACCACAAAATTCAGAGTCATGACTCCTCTTTTCTCAATTCCTTGCTTCACCTCTCAATTGCTGTGTCATTTGGGAGGTTAGAAAAGAGTTTACTTCTGTGCCTTTGTCTTCCCATCTGTGAAATAGGATTCTGCCTCTTGCACAATTAACAATGACATTGTGAAAATAAATATCTCCATAATGCTTCAAACATGGAAGATAAAACTGTTTGTTGTCAGACAGAAATTTGTTGAAATATCAGATTGAGAATGAAAATTAAGAAAAATATCTTTGTAAGGTAGACCTTCGATGCTGATGTCATTTTGAGTAACTTGAGGACCTCAGTTAAGCTTAATTTAGCCTTCAAAACTGTACAGTAACAAAAAGTATGTGGACATCCAGAAGTTTTTAAAATTAACCATTTTCCAGCTTTAGGATTACTTTGATTTGTATTCAAAATGATTCCCAATTAAATCAGGTAATGTGCGAGTGTATGGAACAACTGGATTTTAATTGATTAGAGGCACAACTAATCTGCTGATTTGTTCTTCGTAACTGATTGAGCTTTTTCAAGTTAATCTAGGTAAGAGACAGTCTAAAAGGCTACTTATGGCACACTGTTTGTTTGAAAAATTCATCTTTGCATAGTACAATCCAAGATACCATCTTCATAATATCAATTTATTTTAAGATGTCTCCTTTAAACCTTGATGTAATTCTAGGGATCTCTTTCAGCTTTTGTCAGCAGTAAATGGCACTGAACAAAGTCAGAGCTGTGATATGAATTGGGGAAGTTGGCAATGCAAACAAATCTTTTCTTGTGTACAGATTGTATATCGGATTTTGCAATGGTAGCATTAGCAAATTGTGGGAATGTAAATGATTTAACTTTTAAGCTCTCATTTTCCTTGAAGTGCCATGAGGGGACTAATCAAACTAATGTTACAAATGGATCAGTACTGACAGGCTTTTCTTGTTGGTTGCAGTTGACAGTATATAGAATTTATTAATAGTAAGTACAATACTTTGTCAGCTGAATGGAGAATTTGGAGGTTTTATTACCAGGAAAGGATAGTTCTTTGCAGGAGACTGTTTCAAATAGTCACTGACTTAGGTTCAGTGTACATGATTTTTTCATTGGAATAATATTGTTTATGTAATAGATTGTCATTAAGTAAAAATGTGGATTTTTTTAAGAGCAACACAGTATCTCACTGTAAACTTTGAGATGTGTTCTTATTTTATAGCTTTGAAATGTCAGAATAGGTGTAATATATTTGAACTTTTACAGCCATTTAAAACAAATGTCTTCTAGCTGGATATTATTGTTCCAGAGGCTACTTAGTATGGCTTTCTATGTACTTCTTTAACTATCCATGTGGGTCTTTAGCTTCAGCTACACTGTGATTTTTTTGGCATCATGCTGCTTATATATATATTTACTGTCAGACTATGTCTAATTTATTGTCTCCGGCTTGTTATTTCTTTTTGTGTACTGTACACCTAATATGCTAGGCCTCCCTCCCCTCAAATTGTAGCTGTAACATTTTGGTTTGTTACTTTATGGTCTCATTGGTTAATAATAGGAAATTAATTAGTTGGTTCCTGTCTCAAGGTAATGAAGTGTTGATTCAGTGACTCTCATTTAATTATTTTATGTTGTTAATGTTGAAGGATTTGCCCAATACGAAGATCTCTAGAAGCATGTACAGTTGTTTAATAGCAGCAAATAATTAATATTTGACCTAAGATTTTTTTTTTAAATGAAACTCTCTGAAAAAATAAACAGTGATCCTTCCCACCTAAACAAAGGCCAGAAAAGAGAGTTTGGCTTTATTTCACACCCTGAAAGTTAATGGAATTGGTGTTAGTAGATACCAAAGTAAAAGACTCCTCTACTTATAGGCATACAAACATTTTTAGCATCTATTCCTCAACTGGTATGTCAGTATGCAAGGAAAGAGATGATTTCTCAGGAAGCCGTAATCTAGCCATGGGGGACATTATAGATCAATATTATCACTGATAGTAATAAACAGTGTATAGTACTTCTAAACCAGTTTTTCATCCCTGAATCTCAGAGTGCTGAATAAATACAGGTAAACATTGCAATCCCTATGTTACAGAGAGTAAACTTACAACATAAGCTTTAAGGCAGGCATTCCAATATAGAAGTATCCACTACTTCTGTATGATTCAGTTTTTAGGTCCCAAACTTGAAACACCAAGATCCCATTTTCAGAGGTGCAGAATAGGCAGGTACCATCATCTCAGAATGTGTTCCTTGTCCTTTGATCATCAATTTCCTCTTTTTCTGGACTGAACTGCAGTTTGCCTTTATCCAACTTCCCATTTTAACTGAGCATTGAGAAACAAATATACCATAACATCTGGGTTTGTGTAAATAGAGACAGACCTACAAGTCATCTTAAGTACATAAACCAGCACATCCAATTCAGTTGTTCATTTATAGTGAAGCTTTAATCCAGTAAAAAGAACTGCTTCTTGTATTACAAGAATAATATTGTTTGTGTTCAAATTTGAAACATAATTGTGAATACATGACTTGCATTAAAATATTTTAACATTTTGCAGTTGCAGTCCCTGGAGATTTTTTGTATAGTACAATAGGTACAGTCTTATATAAATTTAAAGCTCAGTGACAGCAGTTAATGTGTTTTTGTATGCCTTTTCAGAATAATAGATCAGCGGTTTGAGAAAGTTTCGTATTTTATCTTTGGAGATTTCAACTTTCGACTGGATTCCAAAGCTGTAGTAGAGGTAGGATTTTCTGTGTTCTTCAGTGCTGGGCACTTTTTAATGTCTTCACTTCTTGCGTTGTTTTTCTTTGGAGAGAAAATCATAAAGTGACTTAAAGCAAAGCATTTAATATTGATGTCAAACTTGCCAAAGAACATTTTTATCATGAACGCTGAACAAGTAACTGAAAATGACTAAGGAATTAGATTAAATAAAAAGTAGCTGGGCATACTACTAGTTTTCAGTTTATTTCCCAAGAATGTAATTGTGTACTATGCTAACCAAATGCTTTAGAATGAATAGACTGATTATGTATGCCTTGATTTGGAGAGAACCAGGTCTTCTGTGTTCAGAAAGGCAGCAACAGTTCAGAAAACTGTTGTGCGGGCTTAGCATTTCTGTGGATTAAGAGAACTCATTTTCTCCCTCATTTGCCCACCAATCATTCATTCAGGTCTAAGAAGTTCTAATATTCTAGATCTCAAATATGGTGCATTTATTATAATCCCTGTGGGCTAAGCCTTAACAGTTCCAACTTGCTCTTCTCCCCAGGGGCAAAATCCAAAATGCAGCTAAAATACTGGATCTCTGTAGGGTGGGGGAAACATGCTGTGAAGAGCACATACAGAGGGAGTTGCAGATTCCTGTCAGCCCCACAACATTGCTGTCTTATTGCTGTCTTCACTGGACAACAGGAATTGCCAGTGGACTTGAGGGGGGTCTCAGGTGTTTTTAAGAAAAGCCAGGGGTTGCAAGAGTGAAAGGGAAGATGCTGTCCCTTCAACTACTGTAGCATTCTTTGTGCAAAGTACTTAACACTTGTAGTTCTTGCATGACTCCAGAATTTCATTTTAAGCTTTTGCCTGTTGTCACGTGATATATCTCACAATGCTTTTTGTTTTTTAGAGATAAATGCATGTTTATGCATATAACAAGTGAGGAAATTTACATAAAACTAGAGATATTTCCTAAACTTCTAAGACAGGATGCCATAAAAATCACATGTTCTATAAATATATTCATGATTGGAATATATGCACATCTTTGTGGGGCTGGCATCTTAGTATGGGAAGATGAACAGAGGATCTGTATAAAAGCCAAACAGAATACGGTAAACCATTTTCATCACGAGTTGAGATTACCTTGAGTTTATTGCTAAAGCTCAGCTCCAAGTAACACAGGGTCAGAAATAATATCCAGGGTTGACAACCACTTTAATCTCATGGTTTTTCCTTTTTAATTCCCAGAGATATCATAGTGTCTTTTTGCTGTCCTTGAGGGCAAGCGTGTCTTCTTTTAAACCAAAAGCTAATACTGCTTTGTGGTTTACACAGCAAGAAATGTGTGCACCCAAAGATGGGGTTCCCTTCTCTTACCAGTGTGATGCATCCCCCATTCCACCTGGGATGTTCAGTCTCTGATCTGCTGAAAAGTAATAGTGTTTCATGTGGCAACTGGTGTACATAGCTTGATAGCCCTCCATATGGAAGCATTTATTTGTTGCAGTCCTTTTTCTAATGGACAAAACTGAGGGATAATTTAAATGAAATGCAAAACACTGATTTAGAATATTCAACTTTTTATTATGCTCCAAGCCAAAGAAAACTCTATTAGCCATTTACTCCCCAAAACTTCAATGTTTAGATAATAATGAAGAAGTTGGTTACAATAGTCATCTTTCTTGGAATGTCAGTGTTATTTTTTTACTTCATTCAGGTTGCAGTGATGTAGGTGAGAATATGAGAACATCAGTCAATCATGCTTCAGCAGAAATATTTCCTTTGTCCTGAGAGATTCTGAGCACCCTAAGCTACCAATGCCTGAATTACTCTTCAGGATTGGACCAGTAGAAAATGGTTTCCCAATTTGCTAATTTTTATTAAGTTTTTAGTTGAGGCTTCTATTACATTAAAAATTTTGCCACCAATTTTAAAATATTGTGTAAGCGTACATGTATTATATATGCTCATACTATATTACTTTGTATGGCACACAGTACGTGCAAGTTATGATAACTTATCCAAATGTAAAAGCTACGTGAGTGCTAAGTAAGCAATATATGACGGGTTACGGTCAAACAACTAAAAATGAGTCTGTATATTTAGTCAGGCCTCGGATAACATCATAAACCCTAACACTGAAGTGGTAGGTAAAATGATGGCTCTCTTTCTCATTTTGGGTCACTTTAGTAATTAAATCATATTCATGTTTGGTTATTCCATTAATTGTTGTTGACAAGTAAAGCATATTTTTTCAGTTCAAAATATTTCTTGGTTTTAAAGTGATTCTCTCCTAACAAAACAAATGATATTACCCATAAAGGACATGAATCACACAGCAGATTCAGTAATAGGAAATGCTAATAAAAAACATACTTAGTACATGTATAGCACGTCTCATCTTCAAAGTGCTTTTGACATTAATTAACATTTGTTACCTATCCAAACCTAAGGGTACAGAGAAGATTCAGGTCAACCATGAATCAAACTTATTTGCACATCTTTTCCTAGAATAGCTAATATAGAAAAAATGCAATTCTCTTCTCTTCCATTCTTTTTTTGACAATAAGCATATGACATTACTCTACGCTTTGTTATTACGTAATAGAAGGCCCTATTGCAATAACACATGCATACAGTTCAAGTCTAAAGTGTAACAATACATTTGTAGCAGTCTTTTGCATTTAGTACAAGTATTGCTATATCTGTGGCATCCTGAATATGTAAAACATGGCTGTGGCATGCATGGGCAATTTACTTCATAGATATGATAGTACTGGCAAGATTCCTCAGACTTCCAAGATTCCATAGTAGCATGTGGATTATGAATTAAACGTGGCAAGTGCATAACACTCTCTTTTGGTAAGGGCGTGGTGATAGGTGTAGATTCTTAGGGGACTAAGCAGAATCTGAAGCCTAATTTTAAATGGTTCACTTGCAAATAATGTCTAATAAAATGATTCTGCAATCGCACCTTAATTATTTGAGTTTATGTAGCACTTTTCATCCAGAAGGACCCTAAAACACTTTACAAACTGATTTACACTTGTTGCAGCTTAAGCCCTCGCTAACATAGCAATCACTGTAGTCAGTGGAAAGTGAAATGATTTTGGCCAAGGTCATACACCAAGTCAGTGACAGAATGGGAAACAGAACTGATTAAGCTCGAGTGGCCATCCACCACTTTTTGTAAAACCAGTCAAGGGTAGTGCCAGATTTAACAGATTGCAGTGCATTTTATGGGACAGTTTGAATTTGCAAATGTAAAATGAATAGGATATATGTTTGAATTTGAGCCTTCCAAAAGATCATCTGGTGCCCTTTTTGCATATGCACATGGAAATCTCTAATATTAGGTATTCATTTCACTATTTGGTTGTCTATTAAATGCCAGTATTCAAAGGGTCAGTCCTCTGAACTAGAATATTTGTTTGTATATGATACTAAATTTCTCTCTCCTTTTCCTACGTACCTCTTCCCCTCTGTCATAAAAACGCAGATTGCCAAGTATTTAATTACTGTAAAACGCTATAAGCAACAGGTAACCATTCACAGAATTATAGGATAAGCATATCTTATAGCAGCATAATGTAATATATTTCTAAAGACTTAGTCAATATATCTATTGAAAGAGGGAATAAGAAAGCTGTTTCCATACACCCAAGTGCAGTGTGCTACATCACATGCCAAAACGTTTTCCTTATTAATTTATAATTAATAGGCAATAAATCATTAGTGTATAATTTATTAAAGATGTTATAGGAACCTAAATCTAAAGTAGTATTGATTTCTTTGCTAGGAAATTCTGCTTTACTGTTGTTGGAGCAATCCAGGGAGGATCAATAAAACAGGCATAGGCTTCTAGTGATTTCAAGATCCATATGTGCATGAACAAGTATGTTGTCCAGAGGGATAAACTGGCAGACAAGAAATAGGATGTCAGCAGCATACCAAGCATAGCAAATATTGAAGAAATAGAGTTGTTCTACAATGGACTTGAATTATAGTTCGAGACTAATCTATAGCTTGGCACAATGGTGTACAGTAAAGTTTAGAAAAATAACTACTGCTCAGACATATTAGCCTCTTCTAAGCATTTTAAAATCTCTTTTGAAAATGGCTAATTGCAAGTTTCCATATTGTATTAAATCCAATTTTCTTTGGCCTACATATGACCAAAAAGAAAATGAATCTTTTCTCTAAAGAGTCTTTCCTGATGGTTCTGCTTGTGCCAACTCTCAAAATATAACATGACTACTCACAGACACAAGCAATTATAAGATATAAGGTACAAGGTACCCCTTCCTGTATACTAAGTACCCATCAGCACTTGCACAGAAAGTGAGAAAGCAGTCTGCATGGGAATGGTCTCATCTTGGGACATGTATGATGCCAGTTCTAAGTAACAGTCCCATGCTTAGGGCTCATAGCAAAGAGAAAATGCCATGGGGACCATTACTTTACTAAAAATTAGTAATATGTTAATCTTATAAACTGACATATGAGGTAAGTTATTTACATCAGTACAAGAGAGAAGGTAACCAGTTTTTGGGCCCAAGCAGAATAAGTTAAAAAAAAAAAAATATATATATATATATAAAAGGCCTCCTTGGAAATGAGGCAAATTTACTTTGTACAGCTTTTATACTTTGGATTATGCTGGAGCTTGAGTTACAGATCTCCTTAAAACTAGAATTTGATATATATATGCTACCAGATGTTAGTTTTTATGGCTCTGTGTTGCTGTTTAATAAGCCACCAAGTTCGTCATTCAGCTAAAACACTGTTAGGTCACCAGTCTTCCTTACTATATTAATGTACTAAAGAATAAACATCACTTTATTGCTTTGTTACCCTGCACACCTAATCAATTGCTGGAGCCACAAGACTACTGTTAATTGGTATCTACTTTGTCACAGTTTAGATAGTATAGATGTAGGTTTTAGCTCATTATTCTTTTAATCATAGCTCTTCCAGCTATGTTTACTTTAGACGGGCATAGTGACTTTCCTTGTTTATGTCAGTTTGGGGCTTAAATTACTATTGTGGTTTTAAAATCCCTGTAAAGCTTAGAGTGAAAGGTATGACATATGAATGTCATGAGAGAAGGACAAAGAGAACATTCTAGTATCCTAATCTATTTGAAATCTCTGGCTTACAAACATCTATTTTTGTTTTGTTTTGCATCCTTTGACCTATAGAAAACATCTTGTTATTCATAATGATATGTTACCATATTTATTTGAATAGAAGATGATCCCTTTCCCCAATAATTAGAATCTATATATGGAAAATGTATAGATGTGTTATAATTTTCCAGGTATGGAATCTAATTATTGAAAGTTTGCCTTGAATTTGAAACTGCTACAAGTTTTAGCACAGGTACTCCGTAACCACAGTGTTAAGCAGCACTTTTATAAGTACTTGTGTATAGTATAAACCAGGGACACGCAGTTATTTTGGGTGAAGGCTGCTTACTGAATTTTGGCAAGCCATCGAGGGCTGCATGACAGGCAGCCAGGGGCAGATAAATATTAAATTTCTAAATTTTTAGGGGCTCTGCGGGCTGGATACAATGACCTGGTGAGCCACATTTGGCCTGCGGGCCACATTTTTTGCCCGTCTGTGGCAAAAAATATATGTGATAAAAATCCAAAGCCAAAAGGTTCGTTATTTACCATATAGTTCATTCGGCTAGGCCTCAGCAGAGACAACAGTGTTTCAAGCCATAGTGACCCCAAAGCTCAGCATTGACTGCCCAGTATGTATGTGTACTCCAAATACCCTAAACAAAGAATCCATGTGTTAATTAGACGCCTACTCGTGACAGGAACCATTTACCCATATGGGCCATGGGTTTTATAGTTATGTTCAGTATTGGTTATATTTAATCACCTACATAGATGGTTTCTATTACTGAGCACATGCTGCTTTTGGCAGCAATTTAATGATAATGCAATTAATGAGGTTTGCTTGTATGCAAATGTAAGATGAGGGGCTTTTTTTCCCATTCTGACTGGAGAGAAAAAACCTCCTCATCTATTAGAGTAAATACAGTATATACTATACTTTCTTGTTCATGTTTGAATTTGTAGTGGGCAGATTGATAATACTAACATAATAAAAGCTTCTGCTCATGTCTAAGCTAGTGTACCATAACTCTTACTTGTACCCCTCTGTCTAATGGGGCTTTCAGGAATCTCTAGTGAAGACAGTTGCAAGCCACCAATTTCATTTCATTTGTACAATACAGCAAATGTGGTTCGTCTTTCTAATAGCATGCATCTTACAACCAGTATTTTGAAAGAATTCTTTTTATTCAAATACTTCACTGTGAAAGGTTCACTGACACAATGATCTCATTTACTATGGCCTCTGATTCATCTTCCTTTTTTCTTCTAAAAGTTTCCAACAAAGTTAAAAAAGTCAGAAACTTAAAATGTGAATTGATCATTATAACTGATCACTAGAATAGATGCAAGACCAACTCATTTCTATTAACAGATATTTAAATTTAATTAATATTTAATTTAAATTTATTTAAGCTTTTTCACCTGTAAAATGTAATGATTTTTTCTTGCATTCAAGTCTATTTTGCTTTATATTTGTTGTATTTTAAAGCTAGTTTTTAAAGCTTTTTGGTGGTTCTGCTTTGTTGTGCTTGCAGTAATTCCCCTCAATTACTTTACCTTCTCATACCAACCACCAAATGTGTTTTGGGACTTTTATCACCAACATGTTATCATATAGCTCTACTTATTGTATAGTGTCAACACTACCTTCCAAGTTAATTTTAATATCTAACTGCATAAGTTATTTTCTTCTAATGTCATCTTGCAATTTTTATGTTGGTTTTATGCAGACAGTGATCTTTTCCTAATTTTTTCTGATGTTTTCTTTTACTGTACTAAAGAAAGGTGGCAATACCTGTAGATATATAATCTCTATACTTACCAAAAATAGCATTGTGCTTTTATTGTAGTGTGTTATTACAAATGAAATAGGAATTCATTCTCTTTCACTGCAAAAATATGGAAAATTGTCTAGTAGAAATTAACCGATACCAGTTTTAATGCTGAAAAATCTGCTGCAAAGGTGGGGATCCTTTACCTTGAAGCTGGAGAATGCTAAAAAGTTAGAAACAATTAGCAAGGTCCATAGAAAAGTCCCATTCTTTCAACAATTTACAAGTCTCTTGAACATTTTTTTAAACATGTCTTGTGCTTAAACTCAAGTGTGTATATTTGCAGGAATTAAAGGGGAACTGGGTGACCACTGAGTCAGTAATAAATTAAAAGGAGCATAATAAAATCTTTAAAACAAGACATTTTGGGGCTAAGCAATGAACAAAAGTTTGCTTGGGAAGTGAATGAGGAATTGGATCACAAAGGGTAAAGAAGTCTAAGCTCTTTAATTTCTCATATGAAACAAAAACTTAGGATGAGTGAATGAAATGGAACCTGTCACTAGAAGCATAAAGTGAATTTTCTGTCAGTCACCGAGAGCAAGCAGCTTATCACTTCCTCCTTTCTGCCTGGTGTAGACCACACAGAGTTTGACTTTGTGATGGATCAAATGCCTTTTACTCTCAGAATTTAGCATTCTTCTGTACATATTTTATTAATCAAAACATCTAACCAGTGTCTGATGTTTTCCTTCAATTTTAAAAGTACATCCCTACAGTAAATGTGGGAGTAGAATTGGTCCCATAAATCTTTTCTTGCCCCCTAATTCACATGGATATATGGCAGTGTTAGTAGAAGGGTCATGACCCCTGTCTGTAAATTTGTAAGGCTGCCTACACATTGGTGTCCAGTCCTAGCTGTCATTTTGTGCTTTTAACATGCAGAGATGGCCTTTCCCCTTCATTTGTTAGAGCAGATGTTCTTGATTGATTTGCCTGGCATGAGGGAGAGTTCTGGCCTCCAGGGGGTTAGCTTTTTATCCTATAGTTCTTCAAGCACTGAAGCAGGAAACAAGGCACTTTCCGTAAAGTGGGTAGTGGGCAGTGCTTTTCTCTAAGGCATTGCTAATCAGACTTTTTGCATGATCCTCCACCACAGTATCTCTTCTCAGGTTAACTCCAGTCCTACAGACAGAGACAGTGCATTCCTTTGATAGGTTGTTTTGCCTCCAGAACAGCCTTACCATAGTCTCCTTTCTTAAAATGCCCCATAACTCTTATTAATCTCAAATTACTCAGGCCATGATACTAGACCACTTTTGTTGTACCTACAAATGGCTGTAACGTATCCAGGTACATCGCCTCGTTCTTTCTGGCAAACAGCAAGTAAACTCGGTATCCAATTGCATTGTTTCCCTTGGTCCTGTTTCCCCTACTTCACCTGATTTTGACGGTATATAGAAGACCCCTTTTATCTATTTAGCTTGTAGTGCACTGTCAGTACTATAAATACAGGATATTTTAAATAGATAATGCAGTCTGGGTTCAGTGTGGTTTTCCCATTTTGAATTAAGAAATTGATGGTTTCAGATAATAATGATATTTCATCACCTTAAAGGATCTACTAATGATATAGTCAATTCAGAAGACGAAGGAAGCAGTATAGACAGCTGATTTACTGCTATTACTCAAAATGTTCCAAAACTACATAAACTTATTTTTCATACCATAAAATCATAGAAATATAGAGTTGGAAGGGACTTCACCTCATCCAAACCTGTGCTGAAGGTAGGGTTATTTCTGACAAAGCCATCCCAGGGAAGTGTCTGTGTAACATGCTCTTGAAAACTTTCAAGGATGCTGATTTCACAGGTTAAGCTTACTCTCCACCCTTATTGTGAGAAATTTCTTCCTAATAGCCAACCTGAATTTCCCTTGCTGCTAAAAGTATTGCTCTCCATTGTGTCTCCTGCATCCCTGAAATAGTCTGTCTTCATCCTCCATATAACAGTTCTTCTGGGCTAGGGACAGACATTACACACAAACCGATTTAAGTGATCAAAAACTGATTTAAACCTGTAACAGAACACATGTTCAGTGCATATAAACCAGTTTGAAAATGGCTAGAACTGGTCTGAGATAAACCCAGTTGAACGTAGTATCAGATTTAAGCAATTTAGGTCAAACCGGTTTATGCAATATCTGTCCTGATCCCTTGTTAGTTTAAGGCTAACCAGACACCCCCAGCATCCCAGCATGCTCTCTGGCTGGGTGGGGCTCTCTGCTGCACAGCAGAGTTGGCCCCTCCCCTCTGCTCCCTGGCTGCAGCTCTGGCACAGACTGCAGGATACTTCCCTCCTCCCCCTCACCACTCCCTATTAAGCAGGAATTTGGTGTCTGCATATTAGCTAGCAGGCCGCGCGCTGGCTACCGTCCTTCTGAGTCAACAGGTAGCTGGTAATGTCCCTCTGTTGTTTGCTTAATAGGGTGATAAACACTGAGTTAGGGGTAATAAACACTGTGGTATCAATTCCCTGCTGGGCTAATCAGAGCGTTCTGCTAAGGTCTGGCCATGGCCTACCCTCAGCTCAGTGCTGTGGAAAGGACAGGAGGGCTACTCTAGTGCCCCCAGGCTTCTGGCCTGATCCACTGCAGGCACATGCCTGCATTTCTGGGATGTCTGTGCAGTTACTATCTGGTTCAACCTAGCCAAGTTAGCCTAACCTGTAAAGATTGAATTGATTCAGGCTCAGGCTTTTTGAATGTCTGTCCCTAGCCCTGGTGTTTGAAAGCTATTATCAAATCCACAGTAGGTCTCTTCTCTTCTCTAGAGTAAATAATCATAGTTCTTCCAGCCTTTCCTTATAAGTCACATTCCCCAAATGTGTGGTTATTTTGTCAGTCTCTACTGGATTCTTTAATTTTGCCACATCTTTCTTGAAGTGTGGGGCCCAAAACTGGACACAGTATTCCAGGTGTGACCTTTCCAGTGCCAAATAGAGCACAAGAATCACTACCATTGATTTGCAAGGAACACTCTTATTAATACTGCCCAGTATGCTGTTAGCCTTTCTTGCAACAAGCTCTTATTTAGCATATGATCCAGTGTAACCCCCCAAGTCATTATCTGCAGTATTGCAGTCTTTCTCCAGTCCATATTTGTGCATTCAATTATTCCATCACAAGTGCAGGTTTTTATACTCTTGTTATTAAATGGCAATCAATTGATTTTTGAACCATTTCTCCAGTTTTATCAAGATAATTCTAAATCCTAATCCTAGCCTCCCAAGTATCTGCAACTGTCCCCAACTTGGTGTCATCTGCAAATTTGTAAGCATGCACTTAATCCCACCCTCTAAATCCTTTATGAAGGTATTAAACAAAATCAGACCTGGGTCAGACCCCAGAGATTTCCACTGGATATTTCCTCCCACCTAGACATTGAGCCATTAATGATTAATCATTGAGCACAATGATCCAATTAGTTAGGTATACACCTTTCAGTACTTTCATCTTGTCTGTATTTCCTTAACTTATTAATGAGAATTTCATGACAAATAGTGTTTAAAGTCTTGATAAAGTCAAGGTATATCACATCCGCTTCTCTCCCCTCTTTCAAAAAGTCTGTCACCTTGTCATAGGAGGAAATCTAGTCAGTCAGGCATAACCTACTCTTGATACATCCATGCTGGCTTTTCCTAGTCAACATAATATTTCAGGATCCTATATCATTTAGAAGAGAGAGAACCTTTCTCAGATTCTATTTAATAGGCAGTTAGAAAATGGATGAGTTTGCTGCCTCTTCAGCTTCACAGGAGCAGGGATATTGGGCCTCCAGTAGAACTCATAACTGTCATCCTTTCATAGCCCCAAAATAAAAAAGAGAAAATTCAGGTCCCAGTAGAACCAGACTTCAGATGTGAGGTCACTGTTAACAGGTGGGTTTAGGGGCCTTTATTTAATCAGGTTGCTGACCAAATATGTTGGCATAATCAGCAAGGTCTGGTATTGTGTGGTCTCACTAGTTTCAAGACCCCTAGATTGTCTGAAAAGGATTTATTGAATTGCTTAGAGGTTTCTTTCCTTCTACACCTACCCAAGAGCAGTCTTGTTTTTTGGCCTTTAGTGGGCCTTTCTATATTTACACCAGCTTAAATGTACTGCACAGTAAGTGGGAATAGGCTGGCATTTACATGTGCAGACATTAAAGTGCATTAGCGCAGTGTGTGGAGTGACTTGGGACTAATGTTAGTCCCAAGTCAGTCTGCACACACAGTGTCACTGCACAGTAAGGCATCCACACATACATTAATGTATGGTAACTAATTGGGCAAATTGCATGATTCAGGTATCACATTTACACTCAAATTGGCATAAGTCACCACATTTACTGCACTGCACAGGCATGCACATGTATACATACGCCCATACTGCACAGTAATTTCAATTACTGTGCAGTATATGTGCACAAAAGATGTGCCCACTGTGTGGTTGAGTCACCTTATCTCCTTAAAGCAAATTTCTGTTGCCTGCTCGCTCATGATGCTCTACTTGTGGTTCAAAATTTGTGCTCTATAAACTTGTGTACAACCTTCACTGCAAACGCTGTTTCTTATTCTGTATTATGCATACCTTGAAGACGCACTGAAAGTAGATCTGACTGCAAGGAAAGAAAAGAGAAATCAACCTAGTTTAGCCCTTTTCAGGCACACTTCCTCCTACCTACCCCATTTCTCAAGTGAGCTTTATGCATGTCTTTGGAGTTAATAAATAAATTACATTGGATACATGAGTCATCTGTTTTTAGCCTCAGATGTCTATGTCCATTGTCCTCAGATACATCCTAAAAAGAATCATGGGATAAGAAGTACTAACAGTTTATCCCAGCACATGGCAAAGTACATCGGAACAGTTATCCCAGTTTTGCATCATTGAATCAATAGCAGAAAAGCAGCAGTGCTTTCAGCTGCTTACTAAACCCTGACTAGAAGGGTGATGTGTGTACAGGATAAACACAGACACAGCTTGTCCAGGGAGAAATGCAATGTCTATTCCTAATCTAAGTCCCTTTTTCTTTTTCTGCGTGTCCTTCTGGTACTCTGTCTGTGTGCCCATACAGCTATGCACTGGACACAGTATTTGTGTGTTTTTCATGTTTTTTTCTGTATGTTTTAGTGATGCCATGACTTCTTACCTCTTGCTACTCTGCAGTAACAAATTGTACATCCTTCTAGAAGGGGAAGCTGATGTGGAAATTGGCAGCTGCTAAAAAATGACATTTTTAAAATTCTTTTTTTCCCCTCAAACCAACACTTGACAGATTGTGGAGGGAGAGGTTAACAGTATAAATTCACACTGAGAGCTTTATTTGTGCACCTTTGAAGAGATCAGTACAGATTCTGTATAGCAAATAGAATACTACAGTCCTATCTCTAAATTGTCTGAGGCCCAGTACAGGTGCTAACAAAAGCCATTGTATTTTTCTGGATTGAAACTGATGTCTGGTAGTGGAAACTACCTTACAGGTTGGCATAGTATTTAATTGTGGTAAATGGAAAAATTGGGTTTCATTTGTGTAAAGAAAACAATCCACAGCTTCATGGATATTTAATAGTATCATTGAACTCTATAAAACAGCAAATTAATAAAAGCTTATTTAGGTCTTGTGATCAATTAGACCAGAATTACTCATGTCTTATTATCTACCCTTAACCTAGAATGAGTGCCTCTATTTTAAGTGCTGCAAGCTGTAGAAAAATGCTGTTATCACTCTCTGCCTCAGTAGGGGGGCATCAAGGGTGCCATGGGAGTTTCTGAAGAGTATTGCAAAGTGCAAGAAAATAAGCAGGTGTGAAGAGATGGTTATTTGACCCCAGCAGTCCTTCCTGCCCAGAGCTGGGGGACTGGACCCGATGATCTCACAAGGTCCCATCCAGCCCTAAACTTCTGTGAATCTTTGAGTTCAGGCTCATCTATGCCTGGCTGTTGCCCCACCCCTAGTACCTAGCCCCTCTGCAAGATGATAAGCATGGTAATAAATGCATTCTTTTTTGAAAATGGGGTGCTGTTCAGTTAACAAAAGCTACGGAGAAGTGCCTTGAATCCTAAAAGGCTGAGAACCACTGCACTGCTTCATGAGCCTTGTCATTTACTTTCATTTTCACTTTCTTATAATCTTTTCACAAGTAATGGATGTGGTGTTCCCTCTTTCATTTATTCTATCTTTGGTGTGCTCTGTGCACTGGAATTGTCGGCAGGTTCAAACTGTACCAGAAGTGTAACAAGAACTTTCTTCTTCCTTCAGCTAAGAGCAATGAAGCCAAAAAAGAAATGGCATTGTTTTTATTAAGATAAACATGCATTTCATGTGGAACATTTGTAATCTCATAGGCTTTAATATCATTTTACTATACTTCAGAACATGCTTTGGGGTCTAGACTGTGTTTGTATTGTAAATTATTTTGCCTCAGAAAGAGTTTAACTTCTTGTTACGAACTAAACTAACTCGAGGATTCATTGTTGAAAATGATTCTGTGTAAAATGAAAATGTAATAAAGGTTTATTAAAATGCATAAAACTTAAGGTCTAATAAAGACAGTTTTATTAATGAAGGCAGATTACAGGAGGCCATCTGAGGCACCTGCTAAATGTGCATTATAAATTACTATCATAAACATTCTGATGAGTTTCATATTGTAGCCAGACTTATAAAGGCAGGCAGATTGCTTCCCTAAGGGACTGTATATTTACTTAACAGTGTGGTTTTTGTAGTTATTTATTTTCTAGTAGTAGCAAAAAGCTTTTCCATTAAATAAATATGCAGATATTAGGAATTATTAAATTTCAGCTTTTTGCTAGCAATCTAAGTCAAATTTGATACCAGATCCCTAGGGATGGAGAAGTGTATTAACCCACTACACCCATTAGCTCCCTATTGGGGCCAAGAATTTTAATCACAAGTCCCCTCATTAGAGCTGGGTTCAGGAGCACTGATTACCCTTCTCGTCGGCTGATTTTTTGACATCTCCAATTCTATACTGATGCTGACATGCTTACTGGCAAGATTCATTGGAGGTTAATTAAATCCATCTTCAAAACAACGAGGGGCCAATGAGCCATATCCTCGTTGCAATAGTAAATTAAATGATGCAATTGTTTCTATCTCTATCATGGATGGGGGAGGGCTGAGCAAATGAATTGTTCTTGGACTGTATGCTTCAGGGCCCTAGAGGGGCTAGTAGCATGTGGTCATAAACCTGCTTTTAATTTGTGGCTACAGAAAAAGATTACACAGTTATCAGCAGGCGGAGGTCTCGCATCATGATGTGAACGATGACACTGTTTAAAAAATAAAAAGAAGGCTATTCCCAGCAGGAATTAGCAGCTCCTCCTATTTCAGATGCAAATTAATACAAACATGGTTACAGAGCAGAACAGAGAAGATGATACCTTGATCAAATTTGGCATTGCTTGAGCCATAATTAAAACGTACACAAATTAAATACAATTATCTTGTGCTTTCTAATAGGGCTGAGCGTCATTAAACTAATTAATAATGCAGTCTATAAGCTCAGCACTGCTGCTGTGATTGTTCAAAGTGTATGTTTTATGCCTTGCATGGTAGCAACTGGCAGCTGGAGGACTCAGCTGGCAGTGGATGACAAAGAGTGACAGCAGTACCAGTAGCGCTTGTCTCCATACAGTCCGGGATAGAGCTGGCTGCTGCCACACCTGCCATTCATCACCTAGCTGACAGTGATTGTGATAGATGGCTTTTTGGATGCTTGAAGCCCTTTCCTTTTTTTTTTTTTTCCTTTACTGGTTGCCAGTTACTGTCAGAGATATACTTATAGTCCCATCTGGGCCCATTTTGAGGGGCTTATAAAGACAAATTTAGTTTCCAAGAAGCTCCAACTTAATAGATTTATCATATTTCCTAAATAACCGGGGGGAGGGGGGCACATTTTCATTGGCTAATGTTCATTTTCCAGCAATGGAAATACAAATTATGTACATTACAAATTACCAACTTTTACAAAGGAATAATGTTTCATAGTAATAACACCCTAAATTAAGATTCATCTAAAAAGAATCCTTCAGCTAGTTTAACTTTAAGTCAGCCAGGAGTTGAGAATTTACAGTAGAACTGACTGAAAGCTGCTTCAGGGTAATAACGCATATATGGAGGGAAGATCAGTCCCTGTTCTCAGTTGCACTCAGGCAATTTACCTGAATACAGCAGTGCTTGTGTGTTCCAAAAAGGCTTCATGATAGTTCTTTGCTAAATTAGTAAAGGTCACTTGCTAATTAAGGAATCAATCTTGAGAAGTGATGGGATTAAGTTGTAGGGGCTTGATCCAGCAAAGTACTTACGCATAACTTTAAGCATGTGAGCATTCCCATTGACTGCAATATCACTCACTAAAAACTAGTCACATGTTGAAGTCCTTTGCTTGATCAGAGGCATCACATTGCTGGTTCAGACTCTGAAAAAGGTTGTGAAGAATCTCTTAAATGTGTGGACTGTTAATATAATAGTAATGTAGCCTGGCCAGTATCATATAGCAAATTCTCAAATAAATAATTTAGCAAAAATACAGGGTTTAATAACACATTTACTGGATTTATTAAAATTATAATTGATATTATATCTTTAATCAAGAAAAAGAAATATGTACTCAGTAATTATAAAGGAGCTTCCCAACTTCAGTCATTTTGAAAGAATTTTAACCTTTCTACCTGCAAATATAAGGATAATCATTTTTAAGACTATCTCATAAAATGAATATAATGAAGGTTAAAATATATTTGTGGTGCACTGTAACAAATATTACGCTAAATTCCTCAGATAAAATGTTGACCTTCTTGAAGCCAGTGATAAAATTTCTGTTTACTTTATGGGTCAAGATGTCACCCCAGATAAATATCATTATTGTGTCATCTCCTTCCACTGATCTTGTAATTTTGAGATAATGTGTATCTGGAAAATTCGTTGTTTAGGAATTTAAGACGTTTACTACATTGGTTGAAGAGGTGCAGATTTTAATGCTTGTTCAGTTTGACACCAAAAGTATTTAAAGGGAACCCATATAAATAAGTATGTTTTAATACTGGGGTTTTAAATTGCACAGCAAAGATTCGTGTGTGTGTACACCTTTACAAAGGAGAATGTGGAAGTAGTCTTGCAAAAAGGTATACTATAATATGGAGAACTGAAGTTATCCTTTTTATTAAACAATATACTGTAGTGGAAGAGGAGTTAGGTTTCTAACTGAAGAGCAAGGACTGGGATCATCTTTCACTAGGTGCCACCCATAATAACTTTTGTAGTGTTGGCAAAATTTATTCTTTGTCTGGGAATCAAAACTGAATGATATAAATTAACTAAAGACTTAAAATCTTTGATCATGTAAAATTGAAGATTAAGTGAACCCATAAAAATGAATGTAATGCTAGTCTTTCACACTATCAAAAATTTCGGGAAAAAGTGAATTTTTAGAATGAAAATATACATGCTCATAAAAAAAAACTGTGAACTTCACAAAGTTCTAGTCAAGAAGAAGTGTATTGGGTGTAGAGAACACAGTACTGTATAATGAGCAGAAGTTGAGTAATAAAGTATTACAATCAGATCTCTCTACCATGTGACACACTGAATGTGGACTGATTTAACACATGGGGAGGACAGCTAGATGGGGGTATTTTGAATACATTTTAAAATGTATGCATGGAGGGTTTCCCTGAATACAAGTACTAACTGTCAAGTATATCCTTGGAATAATTGTCTGAGTTTCCTTTACAGTATGGCCAATCGTCTAAGCTGTTTAGTTAGCTATGGATATAATTATTTTAGTATTTTGTATAGCTGATATTTTTGACACCGGTGCTAGAAAAGATTTCTGAATTAAGGACACTGTGCTTTGCCTCCTTTCATAGAGGTGTACAGTTAATGTTGCCATGTTCCCATAATGCAAATAGGTTGTGTCATGGTATATCATCACTCATGATTCAACTTCAAGGTGTTTCTCTTACTTGAAATAATTTAGAAGGCAACACTAGGAAATAATTTGTCTGGGTCAACTGGAGATTAACTTTAGGTTATTTTTCCTTATGACATTTCTGACATCTACTGACTCAACAGACTTACCTAAATATAATCAGACACGCTATTATCATTTGTGCTGGAGCAGTGCCTACCAGTCTCAGCCATGAATCAGGAGCCATTTTGCTATGCAGCATATGAACACAATCAAAAGATGGGGACTTGTTCCTATGTGTTTACAGTGTACTGCTGTCCATGTACCCAGTCGCTTGCCAGGCCTTCTGTAGTACTATTTCGTGATAAAGATTGAAACTCCTTTCAGTTTGGAACTCGTACTCAGGTGATTATTTGGCTTTCTTGAGTCAGTTTTTCTCCTCTAGGGGTCACATAAGGTACTTTGCTCACTATCACTATTCAAGATCCAGGGGCAGAGATTGTACTGATCAAGTTCGAAAATTATACAAAGCTGGAAGATGTTGCAGAAATTTTCAGGGATAGGGTTACAGCTTAGAAGATCTATGATGTATAAGGAAACTGGACTGACAACATAAAATTCATCAAAGACAATTTTATGATGCTACTCCAAAGAAAAAATAAATAAATGCACAAATTGAGAATAGTGGATAACTGGAACTGCCTAGAGGGATGTGAGGGTTATGGTGGATCACAAATTCAACATGATTCAGCCATGTCATGCTGTCACATAAAAAACATATGCAATTTTGACTGCTTTATCAAATCATTAATTAGTTCTCAGCTAAAGAATGGTGTCTGGTTCTGGGCACTGCATTTTAAGAGGGCAGGGAAAAAAAATAATGCCCCAGACCCAGGAGGCACCAGTCACTGAGTTGTGGGGGGAAGGGCACGGGAGGCGCCACGTGCTCTCGGGTAGACCTGGAAGTGGACCAAAACTGCTTCTAGTCCACTTCCAGGTGTGCTGCTAAGCATGTTGGGGAGCCCCCCATGCTTCTGTGAGACGCTCCATCTGCTCCAGCATGGCAGCATTCATGAGCTGCCTGCTACCTAGAGGTATATAGAAAAAACATTTAAAGCTGTGTCTATGTCCAAATCAGTGAATCTTTCCAAATCTCTCCAAATAGATTTGGAGGGTTCTGAATCAATTTGCAGAGATTAAAGAGTCTCCTGATTCAATTCAGATTTGGAGATTCAGCCACCAAATCAAGCTGAATCTCACCAAATAGAATCAGCAGCCGAAGCTTCGCACAGCCCTAATGCGTATGCTTTTGCATGTAATGCAATGAACAGCCTTTGTATTTGGCTACTCAGGAAATTATAGAATGTGCAATTGATAGGTTTTCCATGCCAATGCAAAAGAGCAAAGAGCAAAATTATATGTTACTCTTTTTTGGGCTCAGTGACCTGTATGTTCTTATGTTGGGATACATAAAACGTTATTATTAGTCCATAAATGCATGACCTCACACTTTGTGCTATTTCTGGTATATTTCTTCCAATTTTCTGTTATTCTCTTTCTGATTTTATGCTGGAATAATTTCTCCTAATGCAATTCTTGAAAACTCCATATTTATTGGTCAGGGAAAAGTTTGGAAATGGGTGTCAGACAAACAAGCAACTAATTCTAAAGAGTTCTTTCTGCCAAATGTGCCTTCATCTCAGGCCAATTTTCCACACATCTCATTCAACTGTATTGCAGTCATGGGAATTTAATGAATAAAGCATAAGTTTGAAGAACATATAACTGGAACAAAATGTGTTCGTGTTTGTTTTGTGGCACCAAATTCTATTTGGGCTTAATGTTAGCCTATAGACAGTCATTGTTTTGTAGTCTGAGTAGTTTCTCTTCTTCCAAGGCATAGAGGATGCACTATATGCGAGGTAAATTCACTCTTAGGCAATCGGTGTGGTGGAAGCCGGCAGTCAGCTGCTTTGTGTGGTGCATTGTGGGAGTGATGTGCACCAAAATATAGTCTCTGTAGGTTTGCACTCCTTGCTTGTTGTCTGCGACACGTGTTTCTGTAGTTGCCATCCCCATTATGATAGTGCCCTGTGCTTGTGTGTACTGTCTACTGTTGATGAGTACCAAAATTGTCTTGTAAAGTGGTAGAAATGTGTCTGGGGATCAGTACAGGCAAGGTTTTGGAATGTATCCCTATGTGTTACATTGTAAAGTGGGTTCCCTTTATGCGAATTTGAGTTATGCGCTCTTTTCCAGGAACATGTGTACAGCATAAAACGAAGGAAACCTGTGGTCATATCTGTGTGGAGTTTCATCCAAGCTAATTAGTTCTGAGAAATAGTTCATACTAACCTGGGCATTGTGCCATGTTAATATGGTTATACTGCTTCCAGCTTTAGTGCATGCAGAGCTAACTCAAGCATCCTTTCACAGCACTGCTTTGTACCATGTAGAATCCAAAACATGGGCTAGTGTGTTCACATCTAGCTTACAATAGCTCTACAGTAGCGTAACTGGGAGAAAGTGAGTTGGGGCACCAGCTCCAGGCACTTAGAAGTAGTCCTGTTCTGGTGCCCTCTTCCTGGCAGTCTTTGCCATGATGGGCATTGCACTATACTGCTCAGTCATGGGAGCTCGGCAGGCACACCCTCTCACCCCATAGTGTTTTGGGGGGGGGGGGGGGCAGGCAAAATGGCATTCCCTCCCGGGAGTCTTTTCAACAGTAGGTGTCACAGTAGGTACAGCCCTGCCTCCACTAAGCCGCATCAGCACAACACACTGACTGCACGGTAACCTGAATTACCGTGCAGTAGCACCAACTAATGCCTTTTTTGTGATGCTACTGCACAGTAGCTTAATACTACCACATGGTTTTTACCACACAACGCTACTGCACAGTAGTATTGGGCTCCTGCGCAGTCAGCATCTCGTGTAGACGTGGCCATAATGTATTTGGGGAGGGGGTGAACACGGAGCCTGTGCTGCAGGGCTGCTGCAGCCAGTGTGCAATGAGCCTGTCCCCCAGAGGCAGCTCCCCAAGCCCTTGCTGCTACAGTAGCAAACACAGCAGCAGTAGCTACCACCAGAATGTGAAGATCTGGGACAGGTAAGACTACTCTCCCTCCCTCCCTCCCACTCTCCTGTGGTCTGCATAATCCCCTCCACCTTCCTTTCCTCCCTGTCCCAGGTACTAAAGGAGCTTATTATACCTCTGTATCTCCATATGGCACTTCATTGTGTCCTATTCACTGTATAAGGAACTAGGACATCCAACTAGTTTATGAATACTATTCTGCACCCAGATTCAGATGCTTAAATCTTTTTGTGGGAACTTGGCATTAGTCTCTCTCTCCCTTAATTCTTCAACTGTAAAATGAGGATAACAGTTCTGTCTCACATATTAGAATTTTATATAAGGTGCTCAGATATGGTGCTGATGAGAGCATGTAAATACATTAAATAGGTAACTGTAGGGTTGTGGGGTTTTTTGTATTATTTAAATAATGGTGTTCTTGTAAGCTTGACAGGTGACAGTCTAGGATTTTTCCCAGCTTTCCAGTGCCACAACTGTGTATACTTCTTTGGTTATAATACACTTATGCATATGCCTTCAGTTTTACTCAAACAGATGCTTAAAGAATCTGATTTCACACGGGTAACATTGCTCCCCAAAATATGGTTTTAGTCCATAATGAAACCTAGTGTGCAATACAAGATGAACTGTTTGGTAAATTCCTTTTCTTGAAGCTTCACGCCTGCTAGAATTTTAGTGAAAGAGATAAATTGAGATGTTCATTGTTGTGGTTGGTCCTGTGTACAAAGCATAGGAGAGGACATGAGCTTTCTCCTTAGGTGTCCCCCTCCTTTCCAGCAAGGAGACAGCTATAATTGCATGTTTGACCTATCTTGATCACAAAGTCTGCTCCAGGCTGGTAGAGTTAGCTGCTGAAGGGGATTAGAAAGATGGAGTAAATGGGGGGGCATCCCCTTCCCCCTCTCTTCCTTCCTCCTGTCAGATGATCTACACTAGTGCAGTGAGAGAGGGTATGCTGCCATTCTCACAGTATGTCACGCTTGCTTCTGCATCATGCTGTCTCCTGCAACCCCAAGGGTTCTCAGTGCAGGAGATTGTTCTGCATTCCCCACTTTTGTAGGCTGTCTCTCAAACCAATCTGAAATTAGCTACTTGGTATACAAAGTCCAGGAGAGAGGTTTTCTCCATGAAATTCAATGGAGGCAGAGAAATGGAGTTCTAATACACTATTTCCTTTGGAAAATATACTACTTCATCTAAATAGTATTAAAAATCTAATTGTGATACCATTTGATTTAGTATGTGCACATGAGCTATGTTCAGGTTTGATGTACAATGTTTATAGACATTTATCAGGGCTCAGTAATAAAAAATAGCATAATTATTCAGCCCTTAAAGCTATTCCTGAGTTAAAAATGAATCTTATGAAAGGAGATTCTAGGATCTTTATCACATGTTGTTTATCTGATCAGCAGTTAACAATTTAGGACAGTATTATTCAGGGAAAAAGAAGATTTGTTTCAGATACTGACATAAACATCTCCTCATAATAGTGGCTTTTCATTTACTGCATTGCAATGTACCATAAGCTTAAAGGCACAACAGATTCTTTGTGTGTCTCAATAATGCTTGTCCAGAGTGATGTCAGTCAATTTTTGACCTATACAATCTGGTGTTATTCTCAACAATTAGTAATAGATTGTTTTTCCCCCTAGCAGTTCAGGAGTGTGCCAATGAAACCCTTGGGAATCATCATGTTATTTTATAGTGTCTTTCTCTAGGAAGCCCAAGGTAAATTACCATAGTAGAAATTTCTGTAGAGCCCATTAGGATCCTTCAGCTCAGTGGTGCTCAACCTTTTTCCTTGATAGGCTGAATGAGCAGTGCCTGGTCCATCCATGGGCTGGATGTGTTCAGTAGCCCTGGGGCAGGGGTGGCAGGGTCTCAACCAGCCATGCATCCTCGCCTGATTCATCCCCATGGGGAGAAGGGGGCATGGCCCAGCACTGATTCAGGCCCATGGGGGATAGGGGCACGGCTGGCTCCAATTCAGCCCTGTGGGGAGAGAGGATTGTGGCCTGGCTCCAACCCTGCCAAGTGGAGAAAAGGGAACGTAGCCCAGCCCTGATTAAGTGGGGGAACATGGCCTGGCCCCAAGCCGGTGACCCAGAAAGAAGGGGATATGGCCTGGCCTGGATCTGGCTGTGCTGGTGGAGGGGGCATGGACATTTAACAGCGGGGGAAGGTGGCCACTGTGTCACAGGGTATTTACATTTTTTTTAATTACTCTAAGGGCAGTTTGTTTTACAGGCGGTCTGCCCCGCTCTCTCCTGCCATGCCTGATGTTAATAGATACATATATGTTGTGGGAGGCTGCCCTAATCTTACTATAATGACTGCCTGACTTGCGGTCGTGGTCTTATGGGCCAATCACATAGCTCTGTACTTACTCCATACCATGTCTCATGCCTCGCAGATGGCATTCTTACAGATGTTCTACCTATTGCTGATACAGCTCCTCCATGAGCCATCCAACCCCTTGGCCTCTCTCAGCCCCACACTGGGCCTTCAGACCCCTTGTTCTCTCTCTTGGCCCCACTCAGGTTGCCAAACCCCTCAGTTTCTCTTCTGGCTCCTCTCTGGACCCTCGGTCTCACAGAATCCTTCCCTGCCTTGGTGACACATAAGGGGTGCACACAGGTGCACGTGCACCCCCTGACATTGGCAGTACACCTCCTACAACATTGTTGTCAGTGCCTGCAGGTGGTCATCACTCACTACCCCATCCACCCCACTGCCAACACCGCTGGCGGCATCTGTGGGCGGTCAGCGATCACCACTGGCTGCCACCACCGCTGCCAGCAGTGTCTGCGGGTGCTCACCGACATCTGGTCAGAGCTGTCCACTGACAGCACTGGTGGCATCTGTGGGAGCTCCCTGCTTACCACCACCATGCTCCTGCTGCCACCAGCACTCCCTAGCCACCAGGGGCACGTGTTGTTCATGCCTCCGTGGTCTACCAGACCCCTTAATCTTTCTCCCAGCCCCTCACTGGGTCTCACTCCATAGGCCCTTGGACCTATCTGGTCCTGCACTCCATTCCCAGCCCCTCACTGGTCCACTGGACCTCTCTGGTCCCACTATACTTGCTGGGCCTCACTATGACCCACAGACCCCTCAGACCCATCTAATATGCTGTCCCTTTCATACCACAATACTCTCTGGGCCTCACTTCATGGCTCAGTCCCCTCTTGCTGGGCTTCTGGGCCATACAGTCCTGGCCCTTCCTGGCCTCTCACTGGGCCTCTGGGCCCCCAAATCACCTTCCTTGCAGTGCTTTTCTGTCAGGGTGTGTTTCCCAGCCTTCCCCCTCCATGGGATAACCCACAAGCCAATGGGAACTAATGCTTTCTGGCACCCTATCCTCGTCTTTCCCTGGAGTGGCCCATGCATGACATTTCATGGAAGCTGCCCCACCATGCTAAACAGTAGTAGGGGGCAGTTTCAGGTCTTACACAGGACCAGCCTTCATGCCTGTCTGATCTTATTTGTCCCTCTCTAGGCTTCCCCTAGATGTTCTATGCCCGTCCTGGGTTGTTGACACTGGGCACCTGGACTTGGCTCCATCTCTCACCTGAGTCCTCCATTTCTCTTACTCTTACTCTTGGACCCTATCCTTGACCCCTCCCTCTCAGCTGTTCCCCCCTCGCCCTACCTCCAGGCTCCCGGGTCTGGCAGTTTCTCACAGTGGTCTTTTTCACCCTTCGGCCTTTCCTGGCCCCAGCTTGGACCAGTCAAGGTTCCCCGAGTCAGTCCCCAAGCAGCTAGCCCTCTCCTCTCTGTGGGTCGACCCTCTCGGGCCCCTCCATCAATCATTCCCCCTCTCTTTGGGCTCACTTGGAGCTCCCAATACATCTTTCTTACACAGCCCCCTTTCCTTCTCTGAGCTCATCCAAGCCCCACAATAGGCCCCCATGCTCTGCCATATTCACCAGGTTCCCCCAGGCCCTTCCCTAGGTCTCTCACCCATCCAACCCTTCTCTCAGGGCTTGCCTAGCTCCTCAACAGGCCCACTAACTCTCACCCCTCTTCCAGGGCTTGCCTGGCTTCTCACTAGGCCTCTGTGCACTCAACCCCTCACTCTGGGCTCCTCTGGCCTCTCACTAGGCCCCAGGCACTGAGCCCCCTTCCCAGGGCTCTGGGCCCCATGCTGGGTCCCCAGGAACCTCCTACATCTCCTTACTTCCTACCCAAGCCTCCAGATGTTTCAGATGATATTTTCCTTGCTGGCATTCAGGAGCTGCAGCCTTCCTACTGGGTGATGTTCCTATCCTAACTCCTAAGATGTTACTGCCAGCCCTGCTTGCAGGCTTTGGGCTTTATATCCTGTCTAAACCCAGCCCTCCTCCAGTCAGGTGTCTCCCTTGCAATCAGGCCACTCCCTTGTTCAGACGTAGCCTCATCTGCAGGTTGACTCTCCCGTTAGCCCTGACCCCACCCGCTAGTGTCTCAGCAGGCTGCCTGACCTCTTAAAGTGGCAGGCACATCAAGTGCCCTGCTACACTGCTCCCTCGCCACCAATTTCCCAACCTGTGGGGAGCCCCATGGACCAGATGAGTAGCTCCATGGCCTCATTTGACCCATGGGTCAGAGGTTGAGCACCCTTGCTTCAGCTGGTTTGTACTTGTTTATACTGTTAGCTTGGGTTCTGCAGACCAGTGTTTGTTTTAGTTAGAGGACCAGTAAGCTAAAAGATCTTTTTCTCTGTCTAAACCTAATTAGCCAATTGCTAGCTTTTTCCACTTCAGTTTCCAATAGGATATGTGGTAGTGTGGAAGTGATGTCATTGCTGTGATGATCCAGGAGACGCATGAAAGGCAAGAATTTCTGTGGGCGATATCTTTTATCAGACCAATTGTATGGTTGGTACAGAGTATAGACATAGGCAAACTTTTTGGTATTGCAGTACCCTTCCTCAGGCCTCATCAGAGGCTTGTCGTACCCGAAAGCCTGCCTGCATCTATACCAACCATAGGATTAGTCCAATAAAAGATATCGCCTACAGAAATTCCTGCCTCTCTCAATAGGATATGTGTATATTAACATCTGCCTAGTGATTCTTAGTACAAATTAAAAAATGCTACCTAAGTTGTTTTTTCGTACTAAATAATGGCTTGTTCTATTTCATCTTCTACCCTCTGGGTTCCAAAGACCCAATAAGTATCTGAACTGAAACAATGCTATTGGTTAGGACCAGGGAGAGGATACAGAGAAGCCCTACAAAAGATGGGCACCCCTATGCTGCAATGTCCCAGCACAGAGGGAGAAGATTTTGGCATAGGTCAGGTCTTGTACAAAGTAATGGCCAAATTATTGTCTTGGAGACTCTACTCATGCCTTTATAGAGCAGAGACACATTCTTAGTCCCTTTGCTTGACAAGAACACAAGGGATGCTCCTTTTGTGAGGCGGGTGAAAGAGGTGGGTATACAGCAAGTCTTTTTGTATAGCAGGGGCTCAACTATCCCACCATTGCAGTAGGAAACAGCTGGGGGCCTGGCTTCTTTTCTTGCTTTCCAGGAGCTAAGGTGCACAGTTGACAGCCCAGATGTCACAAGTTCAAGGCCATAACAGAAATGCTTATGGTGTGGCCATGTCAGATTCCAATTAATCTGTGATTTCTGCTAAGTACCTTGTCACAAGGACACAGGAAGAGAAGGAGGGCAGGAGGAAGGATCAGCTTTCTTTGGATGAAACCTTTTCTTGAGCTCCCCTACCTGTTCCACTTTCTTCTCCTGTAGAGAACTCCTCTGGTTCTGCCATACCTGCCACTCAGACATAAACCTTGAATGCAAAAATAGTGCCCATGGTACTTAAAAGCAATTATAAAACTCCTCTGGATCTTCTGCCTGAATCTTTCATATAGGATCAGCTTGCATTAGTGCTGGTGCTGTGCTTCTGATACTGCTCTACAGGAGAAAGAAAATAATTCTTTAATCCTCTGCTACAGAGCCCTCTGTGGTACCCAACACATTAGTGTTGGCCTTGCCCAGGGGCAAGGGTGGAGCCTTAAATAGTATATAAAAAAAAATCTTAGACTATACTCGAACCTCATTAAAAGGTTTTCTGCTAAATATTTATACTAGAAGATTACAGTATCATTTGAAACCTGTACCATTGTTGTTGGACACAGTCCTCTTATATAGCGCTAAGATAATCTTGCTCCCACAATGATGGTCAAGAAATGCATATAAAGGATTAGCTTCCTATGGAAAATATGTTTTTGTTTCCAAAATGCCATTTCTAGATTAATTCTATAGCTATAAATATTTTTCTGAAAATGAAAGCATTTTAATAGTTTTACAGGTATATAGCTGGTTTTTCAGCTGAATATAATGCTATTATACGCTCATGCAGACAGTTATTTACATACAACTGGGCTTTCGCATGATTCTCTCTGTTCCCCTCACTGTATTTTCTCTTCTTCATTCACAAGTTTACTGTGACACTGTTGCAAAATTGTCCCAGAAGGAGTCTTTTCAGAGCACCTTAGCAGTCCCACTCTTTGGCCTTTTTCTCCCACAATGATTGCTGGTGGTTGTGTAAAGTTCATCATTCCTATCCTTGCTAACCCAAAGAATAAGACTGAACCCCAGAATGCAGGTCTCCTATGAAGCAGCACACAGCATGAGAATTAGGTCACCAGCAAAGCAGGCCATCCAGCAGACTTTTTAAGAACTTTTAAGTTTTAGTTTTTGTTGTTGTTTCAATTTTTTAAACAAACATCATGGGAGATGAGCATTATGATTTATTTAGATTCCCCCCTGTAAGTATATCTTTACATTGCACAAATGTTTTAAATGTACAGCAAAACCTTACTTAAATTTACAGGCATCTTGCAATTGTTCTAATACTTTAGATACAAATTTCATCACGTAGATTTTTCATGAATTGTTATAAGGCGCAGTCATTTGAGACTTCAGTATTCTAAATTTACTATTGCAGTTGGTTTCTTGCTTCCCATGGTGGTGTTTGACATTCTGATCACATGCCCTAAAATATAAAAACTGAATAAGACCAAATTTAAGTTGACTCGCAGAAGAGACAATATTTTGGATTTAACCTAGTCGTGGTCATGAAAAAATATTTATTTTCTGGAAATAGCTGTGGACAAATCTTCATAGAGTCTGTTTACAACATCTGATACAGTAGGTTTTGAGTCAGGAGCCTACAGAAGTTCATGGCTCTCGAAACCTATGGGTCCTGCCTTAGGACCCATCACTCTAAGTAAAAAGAAAATGTTGCTGAATCAAAATGGTTCAGAAAAGAAAAAAAATGTTGAATAATTTACTCCTTTTTTTGTCCAGATCTAAACATACACATCCAAATGCAACAAAATTATGGTTTGTAGGTTTATATATAAAACTTTCTTAGCATTCTCCTTCAAAGTCCTTCATAAATACTAAATAATAAGAGTAAATAAATAAAAAATGGGTTCATTATAAAACAGTTTTAAATTTAAGAAATGTTTGTTCTGTTTTAAAAAAAAAATTCAAAACCAAATGGAGACGTTATTTTAAATTAAAAGTGCAAAGACCGGTCATTTTGATTCATATTAACATTTAGATGCTGCCAGCCTAAGGCATGAGGGAGCAAATGTTTATATATTAATGGTGTCAAGATTCTGACCTTTAAAACTTATTAAAAGCAGGTATTAATTTGAAATTAATTTCAGCATTCCTTTTCCTTCATTATCCAAGACAATACACTTGACTTGAATTTTGCAACAAATGTTAACTTTACCTTATCTCCTTACAATGGAAAAATACACACATCTTGGCTAACTAGCTTTACACAATACCTATACTGCAGTAGGTCTTACAATATTTTGTAGACATTCAAATGTACAGTAAATACTATATAACATGTGATCTGTGTAGCTTTGTATACACTACAGAGGTATTCAACATGTGTTTCAGGAAGCCTTGCACGATCTCCTTGTCCTTAATGCAAAGGTTAGATACTGAATCTGTTAGCACAGAATCACTTTCTAGTATTTCATATAGGCAGTGCAAGTATCAGAGAAGATACTTTTATTAGCTTTACAGTGAAGTCAACTTACATAGTAAATATTTTTAAGACTGACAGCAACTGAATTTGCCCAAGCCATAGGTTGAGAGCATACTGAATAACAACCTGCCACAGCAGGATGGAGATTTGCATTTAGTCTCTATTGGATAGCTAATTTACATTTGTTTAAAATGAATTCCAGATGATGTTTGTCAGTCTGGTGTCCAGTATTGATTAAATTCAGTAATCAGGCCCACCTCCACCTTTTGCATGAACTAAGCTTAAAATATATACATTATGAAGACAGTAACTTTTAAGTCTTTAGGAGATCAATATTGAGAAAAGACTTTATTCTTAAGATTATTGACAGTGAAGTTTACTATGTTTAAGGAACAAATAGCAAGCAATGAAAGCAGAGCTATTCAAACCTAAGCTTGCAACTTCGCTTTGCTTAGACATTGCAGAAGCCAATCAAAACTCTCAGATCAACAACTGATATGTATTTTGAAAATAGCTTGGCGCAAGGGGATAAGCTGCCCCTTGCTTATCAGAATCTAGGGGACAATATCTTATCCCTATTCAAATGAATGGAAGTTTCATCATTCATTCACCTTTGAACAGCTTGGATTTCACCTAAGATTTCCACTTACTAATGCAAGAAATGGGATCTTGGAACTCGTGGGTAAGGACCAAGAAGAGCTAGCGGGCCTGGATGGAGTTCCAGTATTAAATTCAAATGTTTGTGCCTTTGCTAGTTCCCCCATCAACCATATAAAAAGTTACCCTGAACCCAATAATGTTACAGTACTTAAACTGAGCAGCTCTGCACTAATTTAATGTGTGTTTTGTAATGGTAATTTTAAAATCCTTTAATGCTGGAAGGTGGATTTTCTGAGCAGTGGGTGTAGTTTCCAGAAGTCAAAGGATTTCTTTCACAGAATAAAATGTGTTATAGTTTATGCAGATCATAGTGGCTTCTTCAAGTTGATTTGGCTTTGAAAATGAATTATTGTAGCAGATGAATACTCATACAACTAGCAGCATAATAGCATTCAGCATGGTCATGATGGTTGTTTTCACATCAAAACAAATTGTCTTTTCCGTTTAAGGCAACATTCAGTTTGCTTTTTGAATCTGCAGTATTTTCATACAGTTTTGCTAGATAATGAAGAGTAAGCATTCTTAATATAAATATCACCTTTTTCTTTAGGTTCTGCATAGTGTTCAAGACATTTCGTACATGAAAATACCGGCCATCTCTATTAGATTCTACTGGTTTAAAAAAACAGAACTGAATAAATTAGATGGATTTAGTATTTACAAATAAGGGTTAGTACACAGCATGTAGATTTGTAAATGTTAGATCCAACATAATGATAGAGAGCTTTGTTGCTTTTTATAGCGCAGTGTTCAGACTAAGTTTGTAATATCATGTATCTTCTTTTAATTTCTGTGTATTACCATGCATATTATTGTTACTTGTATTTCCATATTGCATAGGAAGCCTAATAATGAACAACAACTCCATAATGCTAGGTGCTGTACAAACAAAAAGAACAGAGCATTCATGCAGTCTATAGTATACTTAATAATTTTCATCATTTTTTTCCATAAAGGAATTTTCAGTATATTAATTAATTTAGATGCAAGTTAGTTACAATAGTAATACAAGCACGGAAGATTATCACATCATCTGTTACCAGTTAGGGGCTTGCCAAATTAGTTTGTTCTTTTTGAGCATTTCTTGTTGATTACATCAGAAAATAAGAATCAGGCTTGGGTTGAGGCCCGTTTGCTGTGATATCACCTCATTTTGGTACTTCTAAAGTGCCTCTCAACGTAGTACCCTGGTACTTGAAGTGAATGAATAGATCTGAATGTGAAACTGCCATAGTATACTCTTGTGCAAAGATCCTGCATATAAAGCCTTTGATACCACATAACACCATATCTGCTTTCTCTGGGGATTGAGCTGCAGATAGATTGGTAATACACACTGCTTTGCATGTGTTCCAGCCCCCTTTCCCCCCACCCCTAAGGAGCAATTGATTTGTTATTCTAGTCCCTTCCTATGGATTAGAAACTGGTTATTTGACTGACTGAAATAGTTATCAATGGAGAATCATCAGGATGTTTGTAGTAGGGTTCTACAAGGTTTAGAAGTAGATTTAACATTTTCTTCAAACACCTGTAAGTAAATATAAAATCAATGCTGATAAATTTGGAGGTGAGGCAAAAATGAGCAGAGTGGTATCTAACAGTGAGGATAGAGCAATCATGTAGAGTGCTCTGGGACCATAACAAAATTGTTACAATCCAGCCACATGCAGAGTTCACCTCTTTAGGAACAAGCCATACAGGCATTGTCTACAGAATGGATGACTGTGTCCTGGAAAACAATGACTTTGGAAAAGATTTCAGGTCATAGTGGACAACCAGTTCAACATGAAATCCTGCTGTGACACTATGACAAAAATGACTAATGGATCCATGAATATATAAATGTGGACTTGTGAATAGGAGTAAGATGATTCTTTCCATGTACAGCATTGATTTGCCAGAACACTACATATAGATATTATACATGCTTTCTAAAAACTGTGTCTTGGCATGGTGAAGGAAGGTGACTGTCTTGCACTGTTTGGGCCTCTCGTCTGCAGCATGAGTGAAGGGAACGGTTGAAACTCTGACTTCTGGGCAGGGTTCTTTGGGCTGATGTGGGATGTAGAGGCACTGGCTTCATGCCAGTGTTGAGATGAATAGAACATGGCACTGTTACAGCTTGGTTGAATTGTGCCCTGAAATGCCTGTCCCAAGGTTCAGGGAGGGGTACTGCATTGCTTCATAGTTTGATAAAGTTGCAGCCTCCACATTAAACTGCATTGGCAAGTGTGTCTCATTGCTTCTGTCAGATTCAAAGGGCAGAAGCTGAAGACAGACACATTCAGGGTACATACAGGTATTTGTTAGGGGAGCAGTTAGGAGAAAGTGTAATCGAGGTTAAAAATGGCCACCCAATCTAAGGTAAGTTGGGATGCAGGAGGGGCTGGGAGGGGTTTGGGCAAGCAAAGTCATGGCGGTGGGCGGGGTTGGAGAGCTGGTGGAGTCCACAAAAGGGCATGGATGTGCAGGTGACATCTGCAGGGGGATCAGAGAATTGGGCAGGGGCGGGGAAGCAATATCCTCAGTAGGATTGCAGGGGGCAGGAGGGTCCATGGGAGAGACTGGGGAAATCAGGGGGGCTCATGGGGTCCAGGAGGGAAATAGGGGGAATTCTCCCCCACCCCCTGGGACCAAGGTCTGTTTTTAGTCCCCCAGTGCCCCATCCCCAGACAAACATCTTGTCATGCACTCACCCCTCCCCACCACCCCAAATGAGTTCCTTAGCTCTCCTGACACTGATGAATACCGGTAAAACCAGCAGCAAGAGTGGCTTCTGGGATGGGACCCGGGGATGCGGGGGAGGCAGCATTCTGGCTGGTCCAACGGTGGCGCAGGGCATTGTCCACTGGGTATGGGGGAAAGGACCTGGGGCTCTAAAAATAGCCTAGTGCCAGGAAGGAAGTAGGAAAGGCACAGTTCTAGGGCTGGGGCCAGCAGCTGGGCTTTCCCAGTCATGGGACTTCACTGGGAGGTGTACAAAAGTTCAGGACAGTTAAATCAATGTAAAAATGGCCAACCTGATCTAAGTTAGGTGTATGTCGGAGGTAGGGCTAACTTAGGTCAGCCATTTTCGGTCCTGAGCTTCTGTATGGTTTGCACTTAAATCCACCTAACTAGTGTAAGGTCTGCACCTGAGCAAACTAAGATCAGATGGTCATTTTTAACACAATCTAACTTCCCCCTAACCTCCCAGAATGTCTGTACCTAGCCTCAAATTAAAAATTAGGTACTTAATTTTAACAAGAAGGTGTTTAACTATAAAGGGAAGTGGTGGATTATGTGTGTCTACATGTCTTAAAATAAAAAATGTATATTTTTCTGGAAAATGCACTTTAGCCAAACACTTGTTACTGGGGAGAGGTTTGGGATGCAATCTCTTGTACCAAAAAATCAGATTATAAAAAATGACAGGTCCCTTCTGACCTTAAAACACCATGACTGTAAATTTGTTTAAATTTGATAAGCAGAAGATAGTGTCTTCTGTATGGCATGTTTCTTTATTTTCCCAACAAGTCTTCACACTGGCGAGCATATTGCTGGGTTCAAGAAGTAACATGCTGATAAATATCAGTTAAACAATATAGGTCTATGCTCTACAGCATATAATTAATGGCACTTTTAGTTTAGTTAGTCACCATATTTTCTAATGGAAATGATCAGTAGGTAAAATCAATGCAAATGTGCAGAGTTCATGTGAGGGCTACCATGAGCAGGCCTTAAGTTATGCACCCTCCTTTGTGCCAAATTTTTCAGGTTTTTTTCTGTAATGAATACATGTATTTTGTGCATTGGAGCATAGCATAGGCCCCTTTTGGATGGCAGACTTTTCAAGAGAGGAAGAGAGTTTTAATCACAAAAGCAGAAACTTCACTCAGAAAAGTGATTCTACACTTTGTTCCATTTGTAAATGGTGCATATCGCCTTTTGTGAAACAGAACCCAGGGTTTGATTCATGATAGCGCTTCATGGATTCTTTACTGGGTTTTTTTTTCAGTTTGAAATAATGCAAGTGAAAAGGGAAGGAGATTTGAACATAATTTGTCCCAACAGCTAGTATAAGATCTTTCCCAAACAAGGCTCTCCAAGTACATTCTTCTTTGTTGAGATGTAAGCAGCTTTTAAAATAAGCGTTAGCTCCCATTTCAGAACTTCAGCAAGTATTTCAATAAGTGAAGGTGCATCAGAAATAAGTGGTGGCTGGATACCAAAAAACTAACAATGATTTTAATTTTTTCATGGGTACATCAGGCCTGTAAACTAAACAGCGGATGGAAGAACTTTCTCCTCTTTCTGAAATGAACTTTTGAGTTCACTGAAAAAAAGAGAAATGCATCATTGAAATTCATGATGCCAGTTTGGTTTTCTTTGCTGAGATTTATCATTGAAAGCCATATTGCTTTCCCTAATCTTTTATTTAAACTCTTCAATACATTGTTTTTAAGGTCCATTTCTTTTACAAGCCTCTCCTTTCAGCTTGCTCAGGAATCAGATCTTAGAAACATCTGTTTGTGGCTAAAATCAGGCTGGACCCGGCCTGTATCCTGCCTCGCTACTCCCTTTTTTGTTTCCACAGGCTATTGTTTCCGATTTCATGCTATCAGAGGGGCTGCATGTTTTCCTGCGTGAAGTTGTCAGAGAGATAAAAGCTCAGGAGCAGGGTCACATTTAGAGGGATGGGCATGAAAAATTGGTAAAATGTATCTCGAAGCCCACCCACAAGACTGTTAGTAGTTCAGAAATAGGGAACAGAATTCGTATTTTAAGTCTGGGCAAATTCCAGAGTGAAAAAAATAGTGTTAAAATATTATTTTACCTGGCAGAAATCTCTATGGCAAGCTTCTGTTCAGTTTCCTTTTTTCCTATTTAAATCCAAAGCAGTCAGCTTGGAGTTTATTAGGAAGAAGATAATGTCATCTTTATTATGGTGCTTATCAGTATCTTTTGAATGCAATAATGAAACAGCAAAAAAGTTACAAGCCAGTGGAAGACCTCTATCATTACTTTTTTTTGAAGACGGTAGAAAAGTTAGCACACAACATTAGTAATAAGTGTGTGTTTATCCAGCACTGGTAAATTTGTATTAGGCCAGGTTCTCAAGATTACAATAAGAATGATGAGAATGGTGAAGGGCCAAATAGGAACAGTGCAGCTTAATTAACTTAATGGAATACATTTTCAGAGAAGGGAGCATGGTGCTATGCTTGTAACTCTGGTTACGGTTAACAATGCTGATGATATAGTTAACAAAAACATGAGCTGGGCACCAGTCCCCCTGTGCACCAATTTGAATGTTTATCCTTTTGTCTCTTTAGAATTCTGTATATGGTACCTTAGTTTCAAAGGATTTTAAATTAATGCAGTTGAAAAAAAACCAACTAGCTGCAGCTGCAAAATGTGGCTCTCTTGGATAGATTTTAATAGGCTGTTCTTTTGCGACAGCATCTTTAACAGAGTGCTAGGAGGGTACCTTTATTTGTAAGAGGGTACCAGGCATGCCATTAGAAGTTCCCACTGTCCGCTGATTAAATTTTAGCATAACTGAAACACCAGGAATGTTGCTTCATGCTTCAGAGTAGCTGTCTTTATTTAGACAATGACTAGGTGAAAAACAAGAAAATCCTTTCAATTGGTAGCATATTCAGTGTATGATTAAATGAGACAGGAAGTGCTGCTTGAGGATCTAGTTTTAAGATTTATATGCAAGCTCAGAACAACCAAACAAATATGATACAGAACTCACATTTGTTTTTCATAGGAAACTGATGGGTTAGGAATACAGAGGAAGGCTTTATGATCCTATCAGAATGCTTTCAAGCTAGCAGGATCATATAGATTGTATTGAGTAATCTAGCTTTGAGACTTTAAGAGGGTAAGGTTTTTTCATTTGCTTCTTTTCAAACAGTAAATCATCTCTTCACATTTTTGTTAAATGCAAAAAAGCTAAGATTGGCATTTAGTCTAATAAGCATACTATTTAATTTGTTGTAAAGCTGTTTTAGTTATAAAAATGCAAAAGAACTTAAAAGAACAGAAAATCAGTATATAGACACTGTGTACTTCTATAACTAAGAAAAATAAGCTGTCCTTAATGTAAAATTTGCTGAACTGAAAACCTGTGTGCAAATTTTTCAGAGCTGAATATATTTGTGAATAGAAAAAAAACTGGCATATAATAAAACCTTGCAAAGCATTTAGCATTTGCAGTGACAGTAGTCCAGATTAGTGCTTCTCAAAGTGGTGGTCCGCGGACCGGTGCTGGTCCACAAGCCACCGGTCGCCGGTCTGCAGCGAGTTGCCAGGAAAATAAAAAATATATTTGCCAGTCCGCAGTGAGTTGCCAGAAAAGAAAGAGTTTATACGTCGTGCCACAGTTCGTACGTTCCAACACTCCAGGTGACGCCCCGTCGTGCGAGGTGAAGCAGTCATGCATTTGTGTAGTGCTGTTACATGCAGTTGCTGCCACCAGCTGAACGGGCACCAGTCCCTGGCTCACTGGAAAAAAAATTGCCGGTCCGCCACATCAGATAGTTTGAGAAGCACTGCTCTAGATGACACCCAATATGAGGCAATTAAGTAAAAATCTTAATAATTATTATAAATATAGAAACTGTTATGTCAAGAGATCTTAAATAGTGTCCTGGGCTCCCTTGCAGAAGGCAACACACACTTACAGATGACTGATATACCATGCTTTATACCAAGGCACATAAGCCCTGTAGTACTGGGGCTTTTGCTTAAAGTCTTAGGCGAGGTACAGACATTGAAAAAGGCCAAGGCAGAATCAGTTTAAATTATGCAGTTTTCTGTAAATGGCATAGTTTAGATCAGTAGCAAACAGAACACACACTCACTTTTACTGGGGGGAAGGGAGGGCAAAAATCTTAGATTGGGCTCTGCCATTTTTAAACCAATCTATATGCTCCAAACTTCTGTTCGAAGAATAGACAGGTTTTGTGTGCTGAACTTCGGTTCTGTCACTGGTATAGACTGGTTTCTGATCATGTATACTAGTAAGAAATGAATGTCTGTACCTGCCCCTGGTCTGTGTTACATTTTCATTGTCAGTAAAACTACATATAGTTATATAACAAAAGGTTGTCAATATGATATTGATAACTACTTATGTGTCTTGTTTTTAGCCCCAAATTTGGTAGGTACCCAGTTTTACACATCGTGTGAAAACAGGAAAACATATGTGCCCTCATGCTGGGGGATGCCCTGGTGCATGCAGTTGTCTTGCTGTATGTGTGCGCAAAATAGGCATGCAGTTTCACTACCAGTCTCAAGCCTTATATGTTTGTTTAGTCATTTGTCCACCAGTAAACATAAATTAATTTATCTCATGAAAACACGAGGCACTTTAACTTCTGTTGTAAATATTCATTTATTTGGTGACAATTTTTTTCAGTTAATAACTTGCCTGCCTTGTCTGAGCGTGACTTCTTTGGGAAGCTGTAAAATTTCTATGCCAACAGGGGTGTTTTCTGGCATACCTGCCCATTTTTTCTACAGGGAGGGTAGGGCAGCATTTGCTTTGGTTTGTTTTGTCTTAAAGGAAGAGAGTTAAAGGCTAGAGTAAAAATTAATGGCACATCTTAAAATCTTGTACAATATCTTCTTTTCTTCCCTGCTAAAAACGAGTGAAAAAGGCCTCTCTTGAGGAAATAAAGAAGAAGTTATTACAGCTTTCACTTCTTGTAGAGTATGAAAAAGCTTTCTGTATGTTAAACAGTCTTGTGGACATCTGGCATGATTGGTTTTAATCTGCTGACTAAAAAGTCCGGATTAAATCTTGCTTTACACCTCTTTGTGTTGCAGTCAGTAAAGTGACAGAGCTGCTCTGAAACAATGACACTACTTATTCCACCCAATATGCCATGTGGTAGATCGCCCCCTTTTTCAGCACCACTTCTCCGCAAAGACAATGAAGCATCTGGTGGGGTTTTCCTGTGTCCAAGATATTTTTTGTCAGTAATTTCACTCAGCCGGTCTGCTGAGTTCTCCCTCGGTGCTACTTTTTGAGACAGGGTGTGCCAAACCCAGTGGCAAGAGGTCAGGAGGCCAAAGTGATGAATTTTTATGTGCCTGTTCCTTGTGTTTCTGCTCAGTCATGATTCTTTGCGCGCTGTGCTCCTTCTGAAAGGGAGCCACAGTGGGCAATTTGTCCTCCTGGTCTGGAGAGAATGGGGAGGCAGATGAGTTAAAATAGCATGTATGACTTCGAACAGAGAAGCACACAAATGTTTTCTTATGGTGAAACAGAATACTCCTGTCACTATTCAATACAAGAGTTTCTTGGAGATTTGTAGCCTGTTGGCTTTCGATCAAGTGATAAATGAATCTAACAGCACTTAAAGATATAGAGATAAGAGTAGCACTTCACCATCCAGTCCTCAGCTGTTAGGTTTAAAATTATGTTGCATTAACACATTTCAAATTAGGTTATTCCCTTTATAGATAAATGTGGTGTTTTTTCCCAGTTCTCTGTATGTCCCCAATACGATCTGTGTGAGTCCTGGTTTGCATCTATATTTTCTAAGTTACAGAAATATGCTGTTTGGTTTCTTGTCCCATTTGGGCCCTGTGCCCTTTTCCTAAAAAGAACAGCATGGTAGGGAATGTTAATCCAGAAAGATTCATAGTAGTATGTGCACTGCATTTCTGATGCAACATTAAACTTCTGTCAGCAGTGATATGCAGTGCTCAATATCACTGTATAGAAGGGATCGGCATTAACTGTTGGGTAAACCCCATGGGATCCCTGACCAGTGGTAGGGAGATAGCCTCTCTCTGATAAGGTGTGGTAGTGTGGCTGGTTCAGTGGCTGTCTTGCGATAGGCTCCCAGCCAATGACTGAGCTCTTTGACTGGTTTGTTGGAGGCCAGAGATCATGAGAGGATACCCAAGCACCATTAACAAATCCTTTATTCCTGTGTGGATTAAAGTCCTTTTAGACAGGGACTACAGCTATTTAAAGGTGCTGTGGATGAGGCAGTAGGAAAAGCATCCCATTTAAACTTTTCCTCTTTGTTCTCCTCCTTATCCCACAATGGCTTTTTTCCATGTTTTTGCTTCTCTTTGCTCCATGTAGTATTTTTTGTAAGTGCCTTCCATTAAGGTGGTGACAAAAAATCCATGCATTTATCTATGAGGAGCAGTATAATGAAATCTACTGAACTTTGGATTCCTGCCCTGCATTGTAGCCCTAGGTGCTGTTCCAAATGTGTAAGTAACCATAGTGCTTGGAAAAGAGGAAGTCAACATTTTCTTGAATCTGATTTACCTTGCATAGCCAGCACCTACGCAGACTACTCTAGCACCTTGTCTCAGTGCTGACCTGCAAACAGTTGTAGATCTATGGTTCTCAGCCACTCATACCAAGTTTTTTAGAGGCTTTATAGTGGTAACAGCTAGAATGATTGGCTGCAACCGGTTATTATGGAAGAGCAGGTTCATATTGTCTTTCTAAACTACTCAGACATCGACTGGGAAGTTTTACTTGAATTAGTAGGATGTTGGGTTCCTAGTCCATATTTTACTTTAAAAACTGAATGAAAAATCAGATGTTGGGGAAAGAGAGAGCAAGAGAGAGTCTAGTGCGAAATGATGAAGAGCTTTTGTAGCATGAAAAATAAATTCAGGGAGACTGAGTGAGGACAAGCAGAGAGAGTGAGAAAAAAAATTAATGAAAAAGGGAAGGTCATGCATATAGCTTGTAAATGAAGGCACTCATTATACCAGCCTCACTTCGGGGGAGAAGTTTTGCTTCCCTTAGATAAAAAAGGTTTCTTTGTTTTATTATGTATGTCTCTTGGAAAAAATAGGCTTAAAGTAGATGGAAAATCTTAGTTTGCCAACAAAAATATTTCTTTGCACACCCAGATACGTAAATAGTGCTTCTAGACTCCTAAATTGTACAAGTTTTCCAATTAGTTTTTCTGACTTGGACATCATTTCAAGCCAGGTACAAAAGCAGAAGGCTGTGTTCACTAATTGCTAGTACTCCATCTAGTCCTCCAAAGTCCACATTTTTTTAACAGGGTCTTGGAAGTAAATTTTATCTTCTACCCATACAGCTTTGTCTTTTTCTTTGTAAATAAATAAATACTTCAGCTGCAAGCATGATAAATACATATCTTTCACTGATTAAGATAAACATTCCTACCATGCGGAGAGAAAATATTGCTTTGGAATATGTAGAATATCCAAGCTGGAACCTGCATGAACATAGCAAACACTATCAATGGACATGAGTTATGAAGCTCGTTTAAGGGACAGAAAGTAAAACAGTTTGTTCTGATCTTGCCACGTGTCCAGAGCTGTTCACAAGACATTTCTTTTCAGTTTGTAGTGGTTGATCATTTAGCTTGGTGAAGCATTCTGCTGATGCTAATGGATTGGAAAATGTCATATCCTGCTGTTCATATGTCACTGGGATTAGCCTCACCCTTGAGGTGTTACTTGACATCTGAAGATGATGTAAATTTGTAATAAGATTAAAGTACTTAGGGCTGTACATGTAGAGATCTATGGTCAGGTAAGAGCTGTTTTTTGAGTAGCACCATTAAATATATAGATGGATATTTAGCTTTCTTTTAATTCTCTTATATTAAGAGTAAAGATGAGCCCAAAGAGCTCAAAAAGGTAGATGTGCCACATAATATAAAATGAGAGATTTATCTGGGATGGGATTCCATTGCAGTTAAAGTTTTTATTGGGAATAAATTGATCTCAAAACAGGTTTTCTATAGGTAAATTAAATACTTTTCTGCTAAATTATATTCTACAGGGCACGTTCTAGATTTGAAGAGAGACAGCATCTTGGCTCCCATGCTAAATATTGAAAAATTGTCCTGGTTATTTATATATTTAATGAAAAACAAATTTTACTAATAATAAGTAAAGTTTGCCACCTGTTGTGCTACTTCCTAGCTTCTCCTTAATTTTTCACATTTTAAGTACTAATGCTGTGCTCACAGTTTCTAAAATTAGTTGGTAATGTATTCCTCAGACTAATTGTCATCCCACAGCAGGAAAGCATTTCAACACAAACATATCGATTGCAACTGGAATGCTGTTCACTGTTCATATGGACTGCTAAATTCTTCTGTGAGGAGGGTTGGATTAGTAAATGTGGTAAATTTAATTGGACCAGCTAACCCACAGGAACACAACAACTTCATTTTGGAGCTTTAGATATAAGAGTATCTTAACATTGACCATATACATCATGCTTTCCTTTTTCCAAGAGTTTTGGAAACATTAACCAGTTAATTCTTTCACTGCCTTTTTGAGTGGCTGATGAAAGGGGTGGGAAAAGAGATGCAGTTATATATAATATTCTCAAAGGAAAGAAGATGGAAGTTCTCAGGAAGAATTTAGCAAGTTCCTAGTTCCCTGTGCCATGCTGTAGACTGAACGTTCATATTTTTATTGCATGACCCCAAAATAATTGCAAAAATAGTACCTGTCTATTATATGGGATGGTGAAGTATCCATTGCAGCATTCACTTAAGTGTCCTTAAAGCCAAATCCACTTACGTTGTAAGAAAACTTGGTGACCCTATTCTTCAAACTGTTACACATTTGAGATGTTCTCATTCACAGAATTGACCTCCTAAATGACCTCCTAAACAGCTACTTGCTGCAAGGTAATTAGTATAGTCGTTCATAGTTTCTTACATGAGAGAGGATGGTGCAATTACATTAATGTTTTGGGGATAAGTACAGTCTCATGAAGCATTTATACACATACTTTTTTGTCCCGCAACATGCCAGAGATCTGCTGCTCTGCACGTGAGCTAATGCAAACTGCGCTGCACCGCGTGCAGTTATGTAAGTGGTGAAATGTGCATCAGCATGCAGAAAACAGTGGCGGTGCACTTTTGAACTAAAACACCTTTTGTGTGTTTTAGTTCAAAAGCACGCTGCCACCATTGTCTCAGCACGGATGCACATTTCAAAGCACCTGGCACTGTGGCGCTTGCATGTGTAATAATGCCCTTGTTGATTCTACAAACTAACAAGGCAAAATAATTTGCTTACAATTTTTAGAGAATAAACAAGCTTTCAAATAGAAGGTATCCAGGTTGTAGCAATATTGGTTTAGAGGAAAAAGCAGCCAGGACTTACGTTAGAGGTGACATCTTTTATTAGATCAGCTAGACTTTTGCAAAAAAAAAAAATGTTTTTGCAAAAATGTGTTTGGTCTAATAAAAGATATCAGCTCTACCATGAGTCCTGATTCCATTCAAATGGAAGACATTTTCCCAAGGACTTAAAATTGAGGTTTTATGGCACATTCTAATCGACCTGACTCCTGCATTCTTTCTGTACATGAAAGGTAAGAATGACCTTCTTCCCTTTTGAGAGGCCTTGGTCTCCCAGTAATCAGCTTCTCTTTTTAATTCTACTAATTGTGTGTCTGCTACCCCTGGCAATTTCTCTCACCCCCTCTGGCAACTGTTTTTTACTATGCTGTGCTTGGCTTATTCTTCTTCAGGTCTGAGTAGAACATCTTGCACTCAAAAGCTTGTCTAACTCTATCTCAGCCGTATATTTGGTCTAATAAAAGACACCACCCTAAGCATATTTTTCTTGCATATTTGAATGTTTCCAATTCCTGCACTCTGTTCCATTGTTCAAGTTATCAAGGAAAGCCACTCATGTGGCCACTTCTGAAGAAGGACTTTGTTTTCTTAATGAGTCCAGCCTTGATATTTGAAAACCTAAACTAAGGTATTAAATGGGCAGCTGCAACTCTATCTGCAATTCCATAAACAGTGAGGTAGTAGAAACAGAAGAATCGTTATTCCAAAATTGAATGTTGTTGACATTTCAGAAAAGAAGAGTAATAGTTATTATGGTTTGTATCTTGAAAATATAGCAGCTAATGTTCAATCTATAAAAATGACAGTTTTCTTCTCCAAGATTGGGGAAGTCCATTGAAAATTTGGCCATGCTAAGTCTTAACAGTGTGTGTTGTTTAGTGTGTTTCCCATTCAGCAAACTTAATATAGACAGAAAAAAAAATATGGCATGATGATTCTCATTTCAGTTTTTTTATGTATTAACATTAATTAACTTAAGAGAAAGTGGTGGTGTCTGGTAGAGAACACACCCTCACTGTGACTAAGTAACATAGGGTGCTGTACCTGATATTGTCCCGGATTCACTCTGGCAGCTTGTGCAAGACATTCTGCTTCTCTGTGTCTCAGTTTCTCTACTTGTTAAATAGGCTAATGATATTCACCCTTCTTTGTGAAGCACTTTCCAAGTATTGCATGTAAAGTGACATATTGAAGTGTTAAGGGATCAGCTAAAATAAAAACTTACATTTCTCTCACTTTGAGGTTAAAAGTAGCTAGTGTAATACTGACAGCACTCATATGAATTTTGTGGTCTGGTTTCAAAACCATGCAAAACTAAACTAGATGTTTGAAAATTCAGAGCATATCTTGAGTTTGAGTGGAGTGAAGAGAGCATACTTACAAAGGGATTGAAAAAGGACAGAAAATTAAATTTATGTACATATTAGCTATGGTACAATTACTACAGCAGGTGACAGGGCCTTGATCTGTAATATATGCACAGGGCTGTCTGGGGGAGGGTCAATTGGGGGCCCCACAGAGCTGGGCGGAGCGACTGCGGCGACTCTATGCTGCCACCAGCTTCACATCCAGCTGCTCAGCACCCTCCCACCCCCCACCGCCAAATCCACCACCTCCAGCAGCTCAGGACCCCCCCTCCCCACCACCAAATCTGCCGCTGGCTTCCTCCCATCTGGGGTGGGGCCCTGCACAGGCTGTTTTGCCCAGGGCTCTGCACCCTGCTTGGGTCACCTCTGCATGTGTAGCACCTGTTTGAACCAGCCCAGCTATTGAAAGTTGAGTATACTCCAAACTTGGCATTAGTTTTAAATTTGAAACATTCCAGAAAAATCAAAGAGAGTAGCAGGTAGAAAAGGAATCTTTGGTTCGGTAGCAGCCACAGTATCCAAACTTATTGGAAGTCCAAGTGCAGACTGGCAAAATAAATCAGAGGGGGCAGCAACCTAATTGCTATGACCAAAAGTTTTTTCCCAAAATGGGGACACATGGAACATTTCAGCCAGTTTGAAACATACTAACAAAGAAGACCTGCAGCAAGGACTTATGGGTCCAAGAGAGAAGGAAAGCAAAGTGGAAATCAGCTACCTGGATGTGGAGTTGGGCCAGTCAGAGGACTTGAGTAAGAGCAACAGTTTAAGATTTTTCAATCTCATTTATGGCTCAGGAAGGCCCAGAATACAGACATTGCATTATCACATCCCCAGTAATTCAGAAATCCACATTTCTGATAGGAAAACTCTGTGAAAGTCCTCACAGCCCAAATGACAGGCTAGGAAGATAGGAGTTTCTAACAGACAACTCTGTTGCAGCTGCAAAAAAAAAAAAAAAAAGACTGAATTATCTAGATCTGTTCATAGCCCTTGTTATACTATTTGGAGGCAGCCAGCAATCTGAGCTAGCCAGGGCATGCTGAGATAAAAAAAGAGAAGGAAAGAAGAAACTCTACCTAAATTGGTAGAGGATGGTGGAATTGTGTGTTACAAACATATTGAGATGCCAGTGAGACCTGCTAGGATTCACTGGGGATGTACCAGGTTACACTTGCTCAGTTGGGCTTGGACTTGCAAATCAAGATAAATGAAATGAGGCTGAAAGATCCATCATGGAATTTACAATAAAATGGTAATCTTCCCTGGCACTGGTGGACCAGCAAAGGAAGCAGGTAGTATTGAGGAAGATGAAACTGATCATCATGAGCTCTGTTTTGATATGACAGAACATACATGATGGAAAAAGGGATTCTACTCTGATTTGTGACATTTTTTAATTATTAGGAAAAGTAATGTATTTGGTTGGTGAAATGAGGGAAACTGAAAATAATTCAAAAATTGAGAAGTAATTCAGTTTCAGGCTAGTACTGAAAAAAAATGGCCACATGGAAAAAGATGGCTACAGCTACAAGGTTGGCTGAATAGTGTTAAACAGTCTAGTGAAAACTCCCCAGTTTGGGAAAAAGGGATGGGGAGGGATATCCGGATGAAGGAACAAGCCTTAGAGGTACAATGAGCAGCTTTTCATAACGTTTTTGTGGATCTGTGAGTTTGGCTATTGAACATATCTGTCTAGTAGAAACGGTCCAAAAAAATCAGTTAGACCTCGCATGCAAAAATGGTTAAGAGAAAAGGATTGGAACTGGGATCCAAAACTGAATCACCTAACTGGTCTTATATGGTGACAGTGGGTGCATCTGCATGATACACTTCCTGTGCATTAGCCTAATGCTGCTGCACAGGAGTGTGTCATGGGAAGAACCATGCTAATAGTCTACTGCACAGTGTTATTAGGCTAATGTGCAATAAGCATCACTAAAACGTCCACCAGCACTGCTGTACAGTAAATCTAGGTACTGCACATTTAGTTAGTACTTTATTAACAAAGTACTAAACTAAATGCACAGTATTTAAGGCTCATTAATGAACATGTAGATGTGCCCACTGAGTGAGATATGTATACCGATTGAAAGGTTGGAAAAGTTCAGGTTGAGAACTGAAGTTCAGGAATTTGAGCATGAAGTCTTGATAGCTAAGATTGTGGATGCTGCATATAGGTAATAATCCATTTGGATATCAGTATAGTTTGGAGCTATATAATAAATGCCAGGAAGAGCGACTCTTAGGCTATTGAAAGATGTGGCTCAGGTGGAAATAAAATATTTATCAACACTGGTTAGCAGAAAACAAGTGGGCCTGTGAACAGGGGCAGAAACCATAATAGAAGTCTGCATTTTGTATGAGCTTTCCACCACAGATGGGATGGGTTTGAAACCTGTTTTGAGAGGCAGGACCTCAGAAGAATCTGAACTGCAAAGCTCCTGAGGATCTGAAGTAAAAGTATATCCCTATTAAATACCTCACTACATCTGATAAGCAACAAATAAAAAAAAAAAAAAGAACTACCACTTCAAAACTTAAACCTGTGGACCTGGTAATGCTAGTGCAGAAGAAAGTTACAAGGGAGGAAGAGCTTATAGTGGGTCATTCCAATATGATGCTATACCTTTCAGTGAATAACTATAAAACAGTCTAAGAGACTTTTCAGTTAAGAATGAGTTGTTTTCCTAATCCAACAAAGATACAAATTATATTTGTATATCAAGATTTAAACCAGCCTTTGATTTATCAAGATTTAAACCAGCCTTTCACAGTATTAGTTAAGAAAAATGATGATAGCCTCAAGTTCTGTCCAGATTGTAGAATACTAAATATAGTTCACTTTAATAGATGCTCCTGATTTGTCCACTTCAAATCCATAATGTTTCCGAGTGCTTCTGAGATTTCATTTTCTTCGTATGAGGTTTGAATTCATATGTGCCAAGATATATGCATTTTTTCCAGAATGTTTTTAATTGAAGTATGTATAGGCTTGTCCAGGGTAACAATGATTGGATTTCAAGATGATCATGGAAAAAACTAAGGGTTGGAGGATATCTGAACTGGACTGAAACTGGAGAGCATAACCACTGTCCTTTGTTTAACATAGTAGCAAGGAGCCACTAAGCTTTTTTAATGAATCTCATAGGAGAAATGGATAGCTGCCTCTACCAAAATATAAAACCATGTACAAGGCACATGTACATGGATGGGCTTTGCTGGCTGCTATTTTGTAGTGATTTGTCAAGCTGAGAGAGCAGAAAAGCCAGAAAAGATGTGAGAGCATGGCAAACACATAGTGGACAGGGCTGGACACAGGCATGGGCAGACTGGGTGGCCGCTAGGGCCTGGACAGAAAGGCGGTCCCCAAATAGTAATTTTTAAGTTTTTATTATCATTATCTCTGGGAAAAGGAGGCCCAATACTACAAGTTTGTCCAGGGCCTCCAGCAGTCTAGGTATGTTGCTAATAGTGGATTATAGAAAAGCCAAAAGAGAGAAAATCTCGAGCTGAGCTTTGACTGAAAGGGTTTTAGGCCTATGCGTAAAGAAACTGTCTCCTGTTGTTTGATGCTTCCATGTTCAGGGAAACAGGAATTTGTAGGTTTCTTTTTAAATAAATAGCATTGAAGAAACACTGGACTCTCTCACCCAAATCTCCTAACAGAAAAATCCTGCAGCAGTTCAACCTGGCTAACTGTAAGCAAAAAGAGTAACCATATCTTACCATGCTGCTGCAAAGGTGTGCTGAGAAAGAAGAGTCTCTGAGGAAAAAAGCTGCACACAGAAGCTCTCTACCACCCTTCCTTCCATCTATGTCGCTTTTGAGTATGGCTTATAAAGCATGTAGTGTTTTCAGCCTCATTGAAGAGGATGATAATTTTATTGAATTCTCCTGTATTCAGTTATAGTCAGGGGTTTTCTTCTAAATCCTCATTTCAACTGCATTAGTAAGATTAGTTCAGTTACCTTTTTTTTCAATTGGAGTTCATACATCAGAGCTGTCTTTAATGCCACAAATAGTTACTATAACCGTATGAAGTGTTTTCCATTAATAACTCTCCACCCTTGCCCTCACACCAATCTCCTTACCATGTTGCTTGGCTCATATCACAATGCACACTTGAAATTTAATTAACAAAACAAATCCTTGGAAAGAAGAAGACAGGTGCCAGTCACTTTGCTGCTATGTCCTTTCTTACACCCCCTTTTGTCTGTACTGTGCTTTATTCATTGTTAGTTCATTGGTAGCAAGACCTTGTCGTCTTATTTGTCTGGGAAGAATCAAGCACTTTAATGATGTGTGAATAGTGATATTAAATCATTCTTGTGAAAAACAAGTTTGAAGACATTTATTTGAATATGGAGTAAAAAAAGATGTTCATGTAGATGCACAGTCCACAAACAGCCATGTCATCTCAGCTGAAGGAATGGGGAGCTCCACACAAGGAACTAGAGAGTAGGACTGTAGAGCCATGCTTCAGGAACAAGCAAATCCTTTCAGCAGACCAATTACATTTCTGCAACTTAAACTCAAAGGGGTATTTTTGACATCAAAGCTATTGCTGCAGACATACACTGCTCAGATAAGTGTTTTAAATCTAAATTAAACCTTTGGAAACTAAAGGACTCCAAGTGGAGACCAAGGTACTGTGGTAGAGCCTGTGAGGCCCTTCAACCCTTCTCAGGAAGTCTTTAGGTTTGAATGGTGCAGGTTTGAATTAAAACACTGAGCTAAATTTCATACAACGGTAGAAGCAGCAACATAGTGCAGCATGCACTTATTGTCAGAAGATGTACAGAAGGAGTATAAATGATATAAGAAGAGAACAGAAAATGATGGAACAGACCAAACAGTCAACAGGGCAATGTAAAATACATCAAACTGTTACTTTAGCTTACAGTAGTGAACACTTCTGGGTCCAGACACATCAGTGGGTGTTGCACCTGCTTATAGTTATCTGAATTTGATCCCTACAGTCTATTAGCATAACAGTGTTTTTTAACATTGACTAAAATCCTCATCTCTGCAAGTTAAACTATTTTGGCACTTACACCCATGTGTATTAGTTTTCTGTTGAGCCATCATTTATGTCAGTGCTAAATTTTGGCCCCTGCTAGAAAATTGATTTCATTTCTCTTGACTGTTGAGAACCAAGTCGCTTCTCTAAGTTGCTCTAAGTATTTCTGTTCCTTCTTTCCCACTGAGATTTAGCCTGAATGAATTTTTCCCCCTCCCCTCCAGCAAAAAATCCTGGTGTTTGCATGTGATTTCATTGCCTGGTATTGGGGATTTTAACTCTTCAGGACTGAATAGCCCTGCACTAAAACAGAAATATCAATGTACAAAAGTACATGTGCAAAAATATTAAACACAGAAAACACTGATTAACATTGGCTAGAATGTGTCCTAGTCATTAGTGTTACAACAAAAAGGCTGACTTTCTCAAGCTCTCAGGATCTGAACATGATTACTCTCACAACTCTGAGTGCAGTTAAGTTACTCTTGATTTATGTCAATTTAAATGAAAAAGAGAATCAGCCCCTTCAAGATCAAGAACAGCCTGAACAAGACAGATGTTCCTGTTACTTCCAAAGTAGCAAATCTTCTAAGTCTTGGATTGTTTCAAATGCAGTTTGCCTCCTAACGATAATAAAAAAGCATTTTGTTTTTCTGATTCAATAAGTGTCAGGCAAATATTTTTCAAGGACTGTTTCAGGACAAGTGGCTAAAAGTATTTGCTTTTCATAATTGAGATGAGCTATGTATCTCTCTTATAGCCTGTCAAAATGCACAAAAGATTAATCTACTATCCTAAATGATGTTTTGGTTAGTGCTGTGTTCAAGATTGTGCATGATTTCAGTTGATTGGGAATCTCAGCCGTTTTTACTGTCTGTCCTTCTGCATCTGGCTTGCTATAAAAGGAAATAGTTTTGATAAACCCATGAAAGTTTCTGAAAAAATCACTTTTCCTCATGCGCTAGGAATCTGGGGCTAGGTGCAGACATTACACTTAATGTGCTTTAAAACCATAACAGAACAGATGTTCACAGCACTTAAAGTGCTTTAGAAATGGTGGATCCTGCTCTAAGTTAACCCTCGATGTGGTATTAAACTAAAGCATTTTAGGTTAGAGTGCTTTTTTGAATGTCTTTACCATCGTGCTTCAGTGTAGATTGCATTCAGCTACCATCCCAGGGGCCCATCGCTGGGCAGTTTGCTAGCCTCAGCTGGTGCTCATCTGCTCTGGGTGAGCAACTGGCCCAGCCCTTCCCCTGGGCTGTCACAGAGAAGAGACAGAAAAGGCTCTGTCTCCTCCCCGCACAGCTGGGTTGAGGCAGTAGAGAGGGAACAGAGCCTCTCTGCCATGCAGATCTGCCCTCCCAAGCTTGCAGGCTTGGGTCTTGGTGGGGGCTGGGCCAGGTCCACATGGCAGAGAGGTTTTGTTTCCTCTTCCCCAGCCCTAGTTCCCAACACAGTGAAAAGCCAGGCTGGGCAGCCCTGTCCTGTAGCTTCTGGCTTCCATTGTCAGGGGTCTTGGGGAGGGAGCAGGAGTCCCCCTGCCACAGAGGACCCCCAACAGCATGCAAAAAGCCAGGTCAGGCAGCTCCTGGCTGCAGGTGTCAAGAGGCTGGGCTGGGGAGGGGACACCCCCCCATACGCACTGCTGCGCAAACCTTGCCTAGGCCCCCCGAGAACCCAGTCACCAAGCTGTGGGGGTGGCCCTTATGGTGGAGGGGGTCCATTCACCCTGGCTGCTGCTGCCAGCTGGTGGGAGGAGTGGGGCTGAGGAGAGGGGCCACTCTGGCAGCCTCCTGCTGGCCTTGGCCAGTGTAGGCAGGTACTGACGCCCTCCCACCGGATGGCGAATGTCTGTTTGATTCATTCGCACTCTAACTCACAGCATTCTAAGTAAAGTGTGATAGACTTCTTCTGTCAGGGGCTTTTTGAACATCTATACTTAGCCTGAGTTACAAGTATTGCTGGAACTTTTTCATTATAAAGAGGCACTTGTGTTCCAATTATTTATTCTGCTTAGAATTGAAAAAATATAACAAAGTTTCCTAAAATTAGTTCACATGGGCAAAACAATACACATTTTAGACTATATAGTCAGAGACAATAGGAAAGTTTGAATTCATATGTGCCCAGATATATGCATTTTTTTGCAGAATCTTTTTAATTGAAGTATGTATAAGCATGCAGTAAAGCACTCGCATCAGATATCAGGATTTGATACAAAACTCTGGAGGGTCTCTAGCAAGTAGTAATGAAAAAAAACCCTCATTTTTTAGCAGAGATGTACTGATGAAAAAGAAAAAAAAACTTTACTGGTTTAAGGTATTTTCTTTACATGTAATGAATGGCTGCCATGTTTCAGTATACCTAAATGTCTTGTTTTGATAGTTAAAAGTGAAGTAGCATTCAATATTGCAGAATATTGTAAAATATTTTAGTACCTTACATATAAAACAAAAGAAAAGAATTTCAAAGTTTCTATTTGCCCTGGAAATCAAAGTAGATTTGTGTCTTGGGGCAGAAGAGCAGTGAATACAAGTAACTTTTACAAAAATTGTAATTTATCATTACCAAAACTTGCATTCATAACTTTTTACAGTAATACAATTTAGTAAGCTCTGAGTAAATGGACTTATATTGGAAAAGTGATGGCTTTGTTTACAACTCACCATAAAGGGTTTTCATGTGTATTTTTAAATTAAATTACCGTGACACATTCTTAGAAGTTTACTTATGTGGATAATCCAAGTAAAAATTAGAGTAATAGATAGCTGAAGAGTGAAGATTGAGCAGCAGCTCTTACTGCAAATATTGTAGCAATGTTTTATTTGCAAAAACAATCCCTTAGTGCCTTAGTTAAAAAAAAAAAACTTGGTAGAGGTTTCTGATAGTTGGTTTACCATCATCTAGCTTTATAAAAAAAGATGCATTTGAAGGAACCTTAAATATTGAAAAGAGCAGCATGTTTTCCTAGCATTTGGGGGTTTTTTCTTTCTCACAACAAAATCCCTTCATCAGTAGACTAGCCTAAAAAAGCACATGTTCCCGAAAGTTTTCTGCTTGGGTGACTACGACTTTGTAGAAATTGAAAGGAGGGAGAAAAAAGGAATGCTTCAGCTTGTATAAGAAATGAACCTTTGCCCAATCACTTTTTGTTTGTGAATAAGGTAACATTTTGTGTGTGTGTGAAATTTGAAAGCAATAAGGTATGTGGGTCCTTTCTCTTTATTGGTTCTCAAGAGTCGATCAGATTTTTTTTCTTTTAGAGCAGGCCTGAAGTTGTGAGATAAAGCAGCTCAGAAAAAAAAATGTTCTCAAGCAGATGCCTTTAAGAGACAGAAATCATGAATTTCTTGAATTGTGACCACTCTGGGGGTAGCTACAATGACTTTTTGACAGTGACAGTAACTCTGCCTTGTCTTTTCGAGCCCTTCTTTGGCCCATTCACTCCGGAAAGCTGCTTAAGCGCACTTAAGCGCATTAGCATTTGGATGCTAGGGGACCATATTGACCCTCATTTGGAAAGTTTAAATGAGTGAAAGATGGAGCGATTTGTTAGGGCTTTAGAAACCAGCTTTAGAGAGCGGCGGGTTTTCCGCTTTGGTTTGTTCGGGTGCTTGTTCTAATCTGGTGCGCTGTTTAAAGGCGACCAGACTGATTTGTGACACATGAGTCCAAAGGGCTATTTTTTTGGGCTTGACCCGATTAGCTAATCTGTGCTTTGAATTTCAATAGCTGGTATCAGAGGGAGTGCACTTTGGGAATGGCTCACTGGTGGATTACCTCATTGGTAACTGCATACAGACACAGATGGCAAAATGTTAATTACTTGTCAAAAGAGACAAAATGGGATCCAAGGTAAATTGTGGTGATGTGTGGAAAAAGTGATTAAGTCAATGTTAAAAATAAAACGAAATCAAAACTGCAGCTCCCCCAAGGGCATGGCATGCCACTCCTTCTCCCTCCTCCTAACATGACCTTTACTAGTTTATTTTAACATCTTCCCTATGTTCTCCCAGAGCATGATGTATTGAACAAAATTGTCCTGGAATATTAAAAAATATAAGTGCCATTTTCCAAGGGTGCCCTGTGCTCATGCAAGTTTTCTCCCCTTGTAAGAAATACGTATTCAAATATTCCAATAGCAATGCTTGCACCACTGTAAATTGTAGTGGTGCCAGATTTTGCATTATGTTGCTGTTGTCAGGCATGTATAATTTACGTGTGGCATTAGGTTTGGGGTAGAAAATCTAGTATCCAGAGGAAGAAGCCCAAGAGGGAAAAATCAATTATCCCTTTTTAAATTCATAGAATTGAAGACAAAAACAGATTTGTATCTTATTTTTGTTATCAGACACTCCAAAACCAGCACCCTTTGAGTGTTTAGGTTGCTGTTATTTACCTGAATTATGGTAACTTGTAAAGGTTCCTGTCAAGAATTTTGCCTGCCCTGAGAAGGTGCATTTTATAAAGTGAATCCTTCTCTGGACTGCTCGTAATGTAGCATTGCTAGTTTTAGCTGAGAACTAGATGCTTTGGGTATGAAAATGATTTTTTTCCCATTGGCAAGTATATTTGTTTAGATGCTCAGCAGTATAACTGCATATAAATGAAATAAAATAAACAACCAAACTGAGCCCTATTTTCCTCTCTGCCACTGACTTTCCAGGTACCAGTGGATAAAATGAAAAAAGCTGAATTCTGTTCTGGTACTGATGAAATCCAATTTAGTTCAAATTCCAGTGTAGCTTACGCAAATGTTATGTTACGTCTACATGATGTTTTCCCTTCAGTTTTCCCATCTGTAAATAGGGGTAATGATACATTCATAACTTAGGGGTAATGATACATTCATAACTTACAACTCTGTAACAATACGTATCAGTTCTCTAAGGTTCATAAAATGCTTTGGGATTCTCAACTATCATAGAAACATTAAATATATATTTTATAATGAAACATTATGCAAAACCAAAATATATTTTCTTCCCACAGACACAAATAAATAACCACTTTCCTTATTCTTAATTTAATGCTGGTCTTGAGCACTGTTCATTTGGGAGACACTAGTAAAATAAACTTCTATTCAGGAAAAAAATCCCTACCAACTCTCCTAATTTTGTCCTGCACCTTGGCCCTGATTCAGCAATATATTCCTACTTATCAGATCACCTAAGCATGCATTTAACTCTGATATGACTTAAGCATATGCTTAAGTAGATTTATGCATATGCTTAAGTGCTTCAGGAAAACCTCAAGTCCATCTCTAGTGGTATGCAACAGATTCTAAAGTTAATTCTTCCAAATGTAGCTATAGTCTTAAAATTGGACCTCCATACAGATAAAAGGTAAATCAGGGGCAGGACTGACACTCCACCTGATTTACCTGTGAGCCTAGATCAGATGCAATACCTTTTAGCCAGAAAAGATGCCCCTCCCCAAAAAACAAGAGGTACAGTGCTTTTAAGAAGGGTGGTCACACAGACCATTGCTGCTCAGATAACCTGAACCTTCACTGGCAAGTATAATGTTATAAAAAGATGGTGTTTGTGTTTTATAAATTGAATTAATGTTTGGATAGGAAACTCAGATGAATTTGCAAACAAGAGCTAAGCCTTTACAGTTGGCTGGGAGAGCTTCCTGCCGTTGTCCATGTCATGTTCTGTCAGGGTCGGGGGGTGGTACCTTAGAGACTCACTGGTTCATAGAGGCGAAACCTTTTGTAGCTCACAGTGTACTGCATCAGAGCTATGAATGGAACTGAAGGAAGCAGTGGTTCTAAATAGAAGGATATTTAAATACGAAGGATAAGGGGAGGGGCAAAGAAGGGTAACGTGAACCAGTAAGGTCTAGGAGCCAGTAGCTGCAGACAGTGACGGTACAGGTCATGCGTAATGCAAGCGGATGCTATGCTGTCACATTTTTAATTCAGTATCTACTTTAATGAGTTACGGAGTGCTTAGTTTACTATGAAATTTCTGCATCAAGAACGCTCTCAAATCGGCACTGGATTATACACTTGATGTGCAATGACTGAGAAAGTTGCATGAGAAGGGAACTTATCTTTCAGTTAAACGGTCTTTCTTGTTTGTGTGTCTCTTTTTTTTTTTATTAGACACTTTGTGCAAAAGCTACAATGCAGACTATCCGGGCAGCTGACACAAATGAAGTAGTCAAGCTAATATTTCGTGAATCTGATAATGACCGAAAGGTATGCAACCTAATATAGTTCATGTCATTGTCATAAAAGTGAATGCAGACATTGTTGGCTATCCACTATTTAGACTTACAAACACCAAAGACAAAATTTGACTCTGGCTGCAATTCCTGAAAGTCACTAGAATAACATCAAAAATTAATTTTTGACCCCAGATATACAGTTGACTATATGTCCCATTTTCACTGTGAAAGTCCTGTTTTAAATGCCTGTCGCAAGCATCAGAGGAGGTTTCTGAAAATATGACCAAAGCATTAATTTGAAGAAACTGACAAGATGCTTCAAGTGTGCATGTCACCTGGCCAGCAGCACACTCCCCACACACCCCTGCTCAGCCGGCACGCTCCACTGGAACTGGAGTCAGAAACATCTAAGCATGTGGAGGTGGGGGTGGAGGGAGAGGTCCTGTTTTGCGATGCTGTCAAAACAGGCATTAAAAAAAAAGATATCAAAAAAGATATCACATATGTATCAAAAGAACAGATAATCAAGAGATATATGGGCACCATACACAAAGGTTTAATCATAAAATGTGAGGAGTTAAGTTATCATCTGACCCTGTATGAAAGAAGAACCCCTTTGAGGAGTGAAGTAGTATTTAATTTATAATGAAACTCAGGATTTGGTTGGGTATAGTCTTGTCTGATGTGCACAGAATGCTTTCCAAGTGAAAACAAGGCATCATTTAGAGGTAAATATAGACTTCTACTCTGTGTAGCATTGCTATTTCAGTCTTGTTAAGCGATTGCCAGTTAACCAAATGAGCTCTTTTGATGGAGTTCTTAGAGACCTAGGAATTGTACTATAGATTCAAAAGGTTGAAGTTATATAGCTAAGGAAGAATATCACCAGCTGAAATGTATGGACCCCTTGGGGCAGAAATTCTCTACCTTTTTCTGCTTTATTTTCTCAGGTTATGCTACAATTAGAAAAGAAGCTTTTTGACTACTTTAATCAAGATGTTTTTAGGGATAACAATGGCACTGCGGTAAGTTTATGATTCTACAGTAATTAAAAATAAATTAGACTAAACCTAAAGACATACAGTGCACCTCTATCCATCCTTTTGTCCTTCTGAATGCTTCTGTGCACAAAATGGGAGACAAAATGTATCTAGAATTTAAGAATATAATAACTCTGGTCTTGTTCCTCTTTTGGAAGAAAAAATCTCTTTTGTATGATGATTTCCAAATTGAGTCACCTCTAACTTTAGCATCTGCTCTATGTTGTGTTCAGTTTTGCATGGAAAGAATTTTAAATTTGTATTTAAAATATGTTTAACAAAGTTTGTGTTTCTTTCTCTGTCGTCTTTCCTCTCTTTCTTCATGCAGCCTCTTTGTTTATTTTTTTACTCTTCATTGTGCAACATTAGAAGACATAAATTTAAAGAAAGGTGAACTCTTATCAAAATTCCTATCCCAAAGAATACGGAAGAAGAGTCAGAAATAGAAATGGAGAGATTCTAACTAGTGTGATTATCTGTCTTTGGCTGCCGACTGATGTTAAATTAAAGGCATAATGGGGTCTGATGCGGAATCCCAACAGTCTTACTTCCTGGCATGCCACAGGTACATGGCAGGAGGCATGATGATGAAATTGAGCATGAGATCTCATCGCACCGTATTGCCAGTACAGGGGGAACTTAGGGTCATGACGCTGGACTGTCCGCACATCGGCAAATACCAGGTTTGGCTTCCTACGCTTCCCTGGCTAGATGCCTGGATCAGCTGACCAGCTTCTGGAGCTCGGTGAAGTCTTGAAGTTCTCTGGGGGCTAGGATGACTGGGCACATGTTCAATTAAAGACATGATAGTAACCAGCTACAAAGTTATTACACTTACATTGCGGTAATAATTTTGTGCCTTATTCCTCTTTTTAACATGCCATTAACTGAATGAACATGTGGCCATATGTGGTTAACCAGTTAATCACATCTTAAGTGTAATGTCTGTCAGGAGCCCTTGAGACAGACTTAACAGGGCTACATAAGAGAGGAAAGCAGATACAGAAAGACTACTGTTTTGAATGACAAGCTATAGAATCATATGCAAATACAATTTTTGCATAGAAAATACTAAACAGATGTTTTGTATTCATTTTGTTCCATAAGTCACCCTCTAATACTGGCCAAACTGTTCACACATTGTCCACAATTAGCCACATTTCATTAACGTTTCTAAGAGATGTGTAACTGAGGGGAAAATGTTGATCTTCCAAAATAACAGAGCAAAAATGAAGTATTGGAAGAGTTTATGTTACGCTTGGAGGATTCAGCTTGCTTCAGTTTGGTAGAAATCATTTCAAAGTAATTCCACTGACTCCAGTAAAGCCATGCTGGTGTACACCTGTGTAAGAAGTTGGTGTTCACCTGCATACAAGTGCTAATCACTTTTTTTTTTATTCTATGACTGGTTAAAACACAAAGATTTGTAGCTGGGCAACATTAAGGAGAGTGAAGCCTCTGAAAATTAGATATGAAGAAACCAAATTGGGAAGAAACTAATTTCCATTTTACATATATATGAGGACAAGGAAACATAAAGAAATTAACACTTTTCTGTGCATATATATTTTCCATGTTGTGGAAAATGGTAAGGAAAATAAGTTTACTAATCAGTCCTGAAAGACAATCTGGCATCTTAGGAGGACTCTGGCACCTTAGAAGTCGTCCATCAGATCCAAATGCAAGAATAGCTGTGACCCTTTTGTGCATGAGAAGATCCATGCCTATCAGGTTCCTTCCACATGTGGTTGTGAGGAGCTTTGTCTCAGCCTTTTCCATTTTTTGAAAGTCATAGGAGTTTTAACTTATGCCTCGAATCATGAAGAAAGTGAAAATCTATTTATTTCTCTTTCAAACATTTGTCCATGTGGATCTCATGTGGATGCATGTACACACGAGATCTCATGTGCATGGTGTGTATGCATAGAAGTGGAACACATGTGGACAAATCCTCCTGAAGAACTGTAGTTCCTGTGAGGTAATCATTCTTTTTGCTTCTCCTTTTGTCTGAATATATGACCGACTGAAAAAAGTCTTCAGAAAATGTATACAGACCAACTTCCTGTGCAGATACTTCCTTTTCAGGACATTTGGTCCTAGAAATTTCAGGGCCTTTTATCTCTTCCATCTGACACATGAGAGACTGTCTCTCTACATGAAGCATGTAATATTTTATTTAAAACTTTTGATGGAAAACTGATAAAAATTAAATGTCAAGGAATCGGATTAATAGTAATGAAATCTTGAACAGTGAGGATTTCATTACACTCAGTGACGTTACAGATTCAGAACCTGACCAACTAAAAAAACTTTTTCCTCTATTTTTATTTCTTAGCTCTATTAGAGACAGAAATAAAAGACTAAAGAGCAAAATATTTTATTACTCATTTTTGTATGGTTTTTAACTTCATTTTTATAATGACTTGAGGCATTTAGTTTTATCCTCATTCCACTACTGTTTTATACAACATTTTTATATGCTGAGAAAAATCACTCTTGTTCATTGCAATTTGCAGTACACCAGTGGAAGTCCAGGTGCATACTTGGTTGATTTTACGTATATGTACACTTTTGGTAAACACATACACGCTCACATGTTTGCATGCAAAGACATATGCAGACATTGCATTCTAGCACACTACATTTCAAAATCAGCTGCCATTTCATTCACGCACTGAGAAGCAGGAAATCTTCCAGCTCAAACGTGGAAGAAAAAGATAAACGATATAATGAGCCATTGGAGATAATCTAATCTTCATGGTCTAGTTAAACACGCAGCACCATGATCACTAAAAACAAACTACCTATCTAAAAGGATAAATGTCCCTGTGCCGAATTCAACCCAAAAAATCCATCGCATCCTTCATCAACCGCCGGTCTTGTACCAGCCTGACAGAAATTTAATTCAAGCTGGCTCCTGAAAATAATTATTGTATTTTAAGAGTAGTAATCATTGGTCGGGACATGATTGAATGTGTCCATGCCTATTGACTTTTTCTATGATTTATAGCTTTGTTTAGTCGATATTCCCATCGAAATTGTATAATTAATTATAAGTGGGGCTGTCAGGTCTGCAGGATGGAGTGCCCTGATGAGTATTTGGGAAGATTAAATTTTCCTGAGCTGTACCGATGCAAGGCTTGGGAATTTTCACAGCACTATGGCTGTTGGATAAAGATGTTTTCTGTGTGTTTAGCAACTGCTTTAGCTCAAGATCCATTGATTTTCTGAGCTCTTTTTTATCAGTGTGGTGTCTCTTCAGTAACAGTGGAATTTGTGCAGATGTGACAAGACCTGACAAATATTTATTATCAACAGGCTACTTTATCATTGTCCATACACACTTATTCCTTCTTTTTTACATTGTAATCAAGAAGAAGAATTCTTAAGGTACATGTAGAAATGGATATCATATTTATGATATAAATACCTAAAGTGGATACAGATTATCAGTTCAACAGAAGTACTATATAGTTTTCAAACTGGAATTTTTTAAGCTTAACATTTTCCTAACTTCAGCCGTTCTCTTTGTTTTTCCCCATCAACCAGCATGTACAATGACTGTTCTATAAAACTTTATTTCAAATGAGCATCAATGAAAAGAGAAATTCTGTTTTAGATCTCTAGTGCCTAATGCAGAGTTATAACAACATGAGAAAATATCTGTCTTAGATTCAATGTAATGTGGTCTATATAGTAGGTGTAAAGGCCATGTTGAACAAGTGGGTAATCCCATTAACAATTTAGGAGTTTGTGATGAGATAGTGCCAGTGGCGAGTATCACAGAAAAAAAAAATGAGAACAGTGGAAAAAGGGACATTATTTCAGGCTGAATTTGGCCTTGATAAATATATCCATTTAAAAATTTAGAGCGTTTAAATTGTTATGTGAAAGTAGTACCTTTGAGATAGAAAATGCTTAGAAAGACTGGTGTTAAGGTTTAGCCAAGCCTTGCTATAAAACATTTCTACGTCATCCTCATCCAGAGGCTAGCTGGGAAACAAGTCAGTTCCCAGTCACATTTCAGAAGCTTCAGGGTTACTCGTAAGTAGGAACAACCCCCAGATGGGTCTTCTACAGTGGTGCGTTGCCAGTACCCCTTTTTTGTTCATGTTCCTGATGCACCTAAATAGCACTGAGTTCACATGAGGGAATCCTCAGCCGGCTTGTTAAGCCATTTCTGTGGTTTCACTGCATCAGTGGAGCAGACTGTCCTGTCTTGTCCTGGGTTTATCCATTTTTATAAAGAGATAAGTCACCTAGAACTTGATTGTATTTTGAGATTTGCCAGTCTTAAAAGAGATTTAACAGTCTGACAATGATAATAATCACAGACAATAGAAACCTAGTATTATAGTTCACAGTTTCTAAAATAAAGCCACATCCTTATATTTTATCATATGCTTTCCAATTACTTAAAATAGTGATTCAGGATATAACTGCTTATTTGCTGCAAAATATCTGAAATTAAGGAATTTCCTGTTAATTGCAAGAGCTTTAGAAAGAAAAGCAATTAATGGGCAATTATTTAAGGAGAAAAAAATCATAGTCATGTTATTGATTTGTGCAAATGGATCATTAGTTATATGCTGCCTGCTCAGGAGCCAGTTAAATAAATATATAGCAGGAATATAAAAACTATTAATGACTACTGGAGAGTGATTAAAGGATTTAAAATATTTTACAATCTTTAACCATAATCAGAAATGAAAAAAATCACTCATACTTTCATATATTTCATATAAACTATATTCATGAACTATTTCAGCTGAAAAATCATACTTTGTCTTTATAATTTTGATCGTTATTGTCAGAGTATTCAAGTAATTTGTGATTCTAACAGTTTGACCCCATCTTACTTCTACTAGTTTCACTATCGACTTCAGTGGAAATAGAATCAGATTTTTGGTGATGGTGCTGAGCTATATTTGCTACTGCTTGTTTAATCAGACTGTGTAGGTGTAACCAGGCTTGCCTTGCTCTCTTCCTCCCTTTTGTGGTTCCTCTATTGCACCAGTTGGCTAAACAGCAACTTTGCAGAAAGGGACCTGGGGGTTACAGCAGATAATAAGCTGAATATGAGCCAATGGTGTGCCCTTGGTGCCAAGAAGGCTAACAACATACTGGGCTGCATTGGTAGGTGTGGTGCTGGCCAATCAAGAAAAATAATTATTCCCTTCTATCCAGCACTGGTGATGCCACATCTGGAGTACTGTGTTCAGTTTTGGGCCTCCCACTACAGAAAGGATGTGGACAAATTGGGGAAAGCAGAGGGTGACAAAAATGGTTAGGGGAAACTGTGCTTATTTAGCCTGCAGAAGAGATGACTGAGAGAGGATTTATTAGCAGCCTTCAGCTACCTGAAGGGTGGTTTCAAAGAGGATGGAGCTAGACTGTTCTCAGTGGTGGCAGATGACAAAACAAAGAGGAATGGTCTCAAGTTGCAATAAGGGAAGATTAGGTTAGACCTTAGGAAGAACTATCTCACAAGGAGGGCAGTAAAGTACTGGAACATATTACCCAGAGAGGTTGTGGAATCTCCATCCTTGGAGGTTTTTAAGACCCAGCAATACAAAGCTTTGGCTGGGTTGATATATTTGGGGACAGTCCTGTTTTTAGTAGGGGGTTGGACTCAATGACCTCCTGAGATCCCTTCCAACCCTAATGTTCTATTCTTTTGGGACCTGTGTGCAACTTCCAAAGCATAAAGCAAATATGAGGCTACCTGAAGCAAGCAGCCAAGGATCTAGACATATCTGCAAGGAATCCTTGGCTTTCCTTATATAACTACTCTCCGCTCCTCAGGTGCCTCAGAGGCATGTCGACATGGAGGAGATGGGTCCCCAGTGCAATACATGCTGTTGATACCAAGCCAGTTAAATGATTTATAAAGAGTTGTTCATCACAATTTTGACTCACAAATGGACCCCAATGAATTATTAGATTATGGAGGAAAGGAGCAAGGTTAAAAAAAAAAAAGTGGCATAACATTCTTTCTGCCACCTCTCAAGTGCTCTATATATTTAATGTAGAAATTTGTGAAGGGAGCTCTGATGGCACAGCAAAGGTTACCAACCTTTGGCATCTGGAAACCATATAGGGGAAATGCACACACATGCCTCCTTTTAATGGGAGAAGGTAAAATAGGCTGCTTGCAGACATTAAAAAAAGTCACTTTAAATTCCATGTGCTTCTGCACCGAGCCCAGTGTGTACCCAGAGGAGGCACTGCATTAATAGGACCCAGCTCATCCAACATCTGCATAAACCGGGCACTTCAGTGGGACTTTTATGGTGCTTTTATCTGATTCAGTCATCTATTAGATAAAAGAACCAAAAGCCCCACTGAAGTGCCCTTTCTACACTGACACTATGAAGCCGGATTGAAATAACACATTGCTTCTTCCAGTAAGGTGTGGGGGAGTTGTGGATTTGTTTGTTTTTTTTAACAACTGCAACCAGCCATAAGGGCAGTGTGGTTTTCTTCATATGAATTGTCAAATGTCCACATCCTCTGGCAGATCCCAGATAGCATTTTGCAAAAAAACAGTAAGTTTGTACAGCAAGTACGTTTCCAATCTGATTTCTGTCCTTATCCAACAAAGGAAATTTTCCTAAGATCTAATTCCCTTTCATCAAGGAGTCAAATTTTCCATTTGTTAAGCAAGGATTTTAAGTAATCACCTGTTTTGCTAATTAATCTAGAGATGTTCTTAGTCACAGGACAGGTGTGAATCTTTACAAAATGAATAGTTATTCTGTTTTCTAAAGGATTCCCAGGCAAATCTAAAAGAATGGGGGAAGGGAAAATAAGGCTTAAACCATGAGGGACCTTTATTAAGCTTTTTTGTGTGAATATGTATGCTCAGAAAGGTTAAGGAACTGGCATCACTGAAAATGTATTAATCAACAGACAAGATATAGGACAATGCACTCTTCCAGATGGCCTCAGCTTTGACCCTTTTAAAGATAATGGGAATACTGTCCACTAAGAACTAGATTAGGACGATCAAACGCATTTCATCAGGGTTTGACTTGAACCATGATCCCAAAGGTGAAAAGGCAGAGGTTTATCCACTGTGCCACCCAGCCCCTGTCCAGATAAAATCTTGAATATGATATATAAGAGCAAATTAAGATAGAGAAAGGAAATTGATTGCTTAGGACCATTGTTACCTAGGTCTAGGAGAGAGGGAATCCTGTAGACCTTGAAACTGCCTCTTTTATTTAAGGTGGAGTTCTGAGGTGATAGTTTTGTCACACAGAAGAAATGATACAGTGCAACTCTTGAAAACGGCATTCATGTGGCTGGATTTGTGTGTTCAGTTCAGTATGTGGTTTGCATGCAGTGAGGGGTTTCATAAAAATCCAAAACAGGGAATAACACAAAAAGGAAGTTCCCTTAATTACATTGTCCAAAAAAGTGGGGCCAAATATTCCTTTGCAGTATATCAGTTTGTAAATTTGGTACAAGAGTTCCAGATTTGTTCATTATTCACTTGCAGAGTTAACCTCCAGTTTCTATGGTCAAGCAACTACAGAAAATTTATAATGACCTTTTATCTCCCTTTGTACTCTTCTACCCACGAAATATGTGACTCAGAACCCGTTCTAGGTTCAGAACTACATTTGTCCATAAAGCCATGCCGAATATGTTTTATTGCATTCTACCTTGCATTAGTTTAGTATAGTCTAAGGAGGAAGGTTGTGTCTGTGTTTATAATATGCATTCTGGCTCGTAGTTAATTTATTTTTAGTTAACTTATTTTTAGTAACAGAACAGGTAGCTTTTTAAACTTATTTTTCTTAATAATATAAAAATCCATTTTGCTGGATTGCAGGAAACATGATTACCCCAGAACCCCAGTATTGTGTCATTTACTCCTATAAAATTTCCGTTAATGACAAGGGGACCTTAAAAAATCTGGGGCAGAATTTGTTCAATTAATGTCTATTCTTACATCACTCTGTGTAACAATAAAACTGCATTCTGCCTGTTTTTATGCTTACAAATTGAACTAACTAAATTCACATTTATAGTGCAGTACACTACACACTGCTAATTTCATAGTAGTAAAAAGTTGTGTTATATTTCATGATGAGATATTTAAAAATTAATGGAAATATACATTAAATCTGTCAAACCTTAATTAGGAATATCTTACATATAAATCTTTTGTTTAAATAGGCCTGCATTAAGCTTATTTTTAATTTTTTGCACATGCATCCCTGTGCATATGTGTGTGTGTAATACATATATATGATATATAGAATACATAGCGATTATAAAATGTGTATGATATGGACACACACGCATGCTCACCCCAATATATAAAAATAGATAATGTATTCATATGTATATTCCTTCATGTGAGTTGCAGTATAAATAATGCAAAAGTGTCTGCTCCTAGGAATTCCTGAAAGGGTTATTATATATGTAAGTAAATATATGTGTGAGATTAGATACTAGGAAACAATGGGACTCCATGCAGACATAGAGGTTTACCAACACAGGCTCTAATTAAGCAAAAAAATATTTATTTTGACTCTGTTCTTCCTGTGGCAAGATTTCAATATTGCTGCAAGGCAATTCTGTTTAACACCAGCTACCCTAAGGGAAGCAAGGACATCTGAGCAGAATTCTTTAACAACTAGGATAAGGGAATTCAAACTTTGCCTAACTTAAGCAGTCTTTGAGAACAAGAAAAAATCTTTAAATCACACCTAGTTGGCATATAACAGAGGAGGTAATACTGAGGGCAAAGTTCCATTTTACACTAAGACCATATTGAGGGCATTCAAAATTCAAGTATCCGCATGTTAAAGCTTGTTAACTTGTGCTATGCACCCTCTGAGTTAAAGGGTGCATCTCAAAGTTACACCACTTCAGCCAAGGGTTAACTCTGGGCTGTGCTACCTATCTCATGTTACGATAACTTCAGTCTGCTCCATGGAGATAAAGTGAACAATTTTTATTCCTCTAGCATCCCAGGATGCACCATTCCCAACCCCACCCTTTAGCCCTGAGCTAGGAGAAATGGGAAGGAAAAATTTTAAGTGACTTTTTATTCTGCAAACCACTTTCCATGTGAGCAGTTCTTATTGATATGACTGGTTGCATTGAAGTCAACAGGGTACTTTGTGAATAAGAGCTGCTTACATAAATAGGAGTACATCCTATAACTTGATTTATAAGTGATATAAAGAATAAATTATTTATTCCTTAATGACATTTTATTTTCTTAAATAGAGTTATTTTTTAGTTCCTTATTGAGAACAAATTATATAAATCGTGCGCCAAAATTCTGAAATTAGCAACCCTCCATTAACATGTATCATGTTAGATATGGATCTGCAGAGTAACTAAACTGGGGTAGACAAAATATGGCCTGTGGGCCAGGTCACCAGGCAATTTCATCCAGCCCCTGGGCAGATGCCTGCCAATTCACTGTATCCGGCCTGCTCTGGGCTGCCCCTGCTGTGCTTGCATGGGGCTGAGACCTGCTCATTCCCACAGGAGCAGCGCATGCTACAGTCCCACCATCACCTGCAGGATGGCCCCAACTCCAGCCCCATAAGTAGGGAAGCAGCAGCAGGTGTGGGAAGTGGCCTCACACTCTCCCCTACATCACACCCTCCCCACCCCCACAGACCCTCCCCCACATCCACACACACCCACACTCACTGCCCCCCACAAACCCCGTACACATGCGCACACACTCCCATATCCCACATACACACACCCCTATATGCATACACCCAGAGCCCCCCACAAAGCCCATACCCGCCCACCCATTCCCTCCAACACCCCTGCACACCCCCACCCCCCACAATATACAAAAGTAAAACTTCATTTTGAGCTATTATGCAATCACTTCTATATACACAATGCAAACACACACATATCAGGACAAAAATATTTTCCAAAATAAAATACGTTATTGTAGATGTTTGATTTTTAGTATATAATTTGTGTTTTCTTTTCTGGTTCCAAGATGGCAAACCCCCTTCCCAAAAGAAGTCTTTCTAGGGGCAAAGGGAGGGACTTCTGTCAGTAAAGGCCAGGGGTTAAGAGTGGAACTTCTGGTCTGATATGGCAACCAAGGGGCAGGGCCCCTGTCAAGGGGTGTTCCTACCCTTGTGGCCCTCAACAGCTCACCAAAACTCATTAAGTGGCCCCCCAGCCAAAATAATTGCCCACTCCTGGACTAGACAGTGGTGAGCAGCAGTTACTCAACATATGTGTCTTGTCATATACAGTGCAGTAGAGTTAGGGATGGAGGGCACATACACATATGCAAACCATGTGGAGAACCACACCAGGAGGCCCTGATTGGCTATCGGTGAGGGGTAATGTATCATGTGAACATTTCAGAAATATTTCTGCCACTTGTTGATCCTCATATCATCCCCATCTCTATTTCATCCCCGTCTCTATGTTTATTTAGACAGTAAATTCTGCTTGGATTTTTTTTATCAAATTCTCCACAACAATTAATCACCTCAGCATAAATGTTTGTTTTTTGAGAAGATTAGTCTGAAAGCCTAAGGGACGAAGTCAGACCTTCTTTAGCCAGGTGCACTATCACTGAGCTTGGTGCAGTTATACAACTTAGATCACAGGCCAAATTGTTCCTCCAGAGATAACAAGAGGAGAACTGTCCATCTCACATGAAATGGTAGAGTTATCCATTTCATTCCAATCCCAGGCTGGGCCTTGCAAAACAAGATAGATTCAGGGAAGCACATCAGTGACAAGATCCTTAGAGAAAAGTCCTATAGGACTTAAAGGCAAGGAACAGACATTACTTGTAAACCAGTTTAAGTGATCAGAAATTGGTTTAAACCTGTAACAGAACAGAAGCTCAGGGCACATAGACCAGTTTGAAAATGGCTGAAACCGGTTTGAGATAAACCTGGTTGAATGTAGTATCAGACTTAACTGATTTGGGTCAAACTAGTTTATGCAATGTTTGTCCCAGACCCCTTCCAGATTTAAGTTAAATCAGAGTACCCCAGCATCCCGGCATGCTCTCTGAGCTGGGCAGGACTCTCTGTTCCAGAGAGCTAGGCTGGCCCCTTCTCTCTGTTCCCTGGCTGAAGCTCTGGTAGAGACTGCACATATAGTGGGGACTGCCTGGCTTCCTCCTGCTCTCCTCCCTCCCCCTCACCATTCTTCTCAAGCAGAGATCCCACCACACCCCCCACCTTGCACAGACACCTCTCAGTATTAGCTAGCATACCACATGCTGGTTACAGTCTGTGCTGCGGACAAAGGCATTCAGTGCAGTCTCGGCTGCATAGGGCTTTTTGGAGCTAATTAACAGATAGCTGGTAATGTCCCTGTTTCTTCCTTCGAAAAGCTGTGGGGAGGCAGTCAGAAAGACCAACCGTACCTTGTCATGCATCCACAGATGCATCTCAAGCAGGTCCAAGGAGGTGATTCTCCCCCTCTATGCGGCACTAGTCAGGCCGCAGTTGGAGTACTGAGTCCAGTTCTGAGCGCCGCACTTCAAGAGGGATGTGGACAGCATGGAGAGGGTCCAGAGGAGGTTCACTCACATGATCAGGGGACAGCAGGGCAGGCCCTATGAGGAGAGGCTACAGGACCTGAACCTGTTCAGCCTCCATAAGAGAAGGCCGGGGGGAGGGAATCTAGTGGCCTGTTATAAACTAGTCAGAGGGGATCAGCAGGCATTGGGGGAGACCCTGTTTCCCCCGAGCACTGCCAGGAGTGATCAGGAATAACGGTCACAAGCTGGCAGAGGGTAGATTTAGGCTGCATATCAGGAGGCGCTACTTCACAGTCAGGGCGGCTAGGATCCGGAACCAACTTCCAAGAGAAGTGGTGCTGGCTCCTACCCTGGGGGGTTTTCAGAGGAGGCTAGATGAACACCTTGCTGGGGTCATTTGAGCCCAGCACTCTTTCCTGCCATGGCAGAGGGTTCGGACTAGATGATCTACTCAGGTCCCTTCCGACCCTAGAAACTGTGAAACTATGAAAGAAGAACTTGAACAAATGGAGAGAGGCTGTTGTTTTCTTAATCAGCTGATAAACACTGAGTTAGGGGTGATAAATGCTGTGTAATCAACTCCCTGCTTGGCTGCTCAGGAGGGAGGGATCCCCTCCCTAATCGGAGCATCCTTCCAGGGCCTGCCCATGCCCCCACCCCTCAGCTCAACACTAGAAGGAAAGGGAGGGCTGCTTTAGGCCCTCCCCACCACCACCCCCAGCTTCTAGCCTGAGCCACTGCAGGCATGTGCTGGCATTTCTTCAGTCCAGCCCAGAGGCGATGTCTGTATTGTTACAAACCAGTTTAGCCAGGTTAAACTAACTGGCAAAGATTGAATCAACTCAGGCTCAGGGTTTTTGAATGTCAGTCCCTAGCCTAAAAGGATGCAGCCAGTAAGGACCACTAAAAAGTACTATAAAGATCTAGAGACAAGGATTTTTGTGGGTGATATCTTTTTTTGGACCAACTTTATAGTTGTGAGGGCTCTAGACAAGTTTCAGGTACCTTAGATAAATCTGAGGAAGGATAGTTGGAAGCTGAAAGCTTGTCTGTATCCCTCCCAAATGTACAGTTGGACCAGTAAGGATATTGCCTACAAAAATTCCTCTGACACACATTTTTCCTGAACCATGAGAGATACAAAATCACCCTAACATTATCTAAAAATCTAGAATTTAATAGATTTTTTTTAACCATCTTATATAAATCTATAGCAGGAATACCCAAGGTCCACCTGAGCATGGAGGCCCATTGAATTAGTGATTTAAGGAATGCCAATTTCTGCAGGCAGTGGCATGCAAGGGAGAGCTGTGGCTAGCATCGTGCCTAGCTACCTTTGTCTTCCTGGTCTTCAGTGACCAAGTTCCTTGACCAGTGGTGTCAGCAAAAGGTAGACTTTGGCACAAGTCCAGAGCAAGCATAAATTTACCTCCGGAGCCATAGCTAGCTGCCTTAACTGCTCTGCATTTGCACCCAAACAGGAATATCACTTCATTACATTTTATATGATGGTTCACAATTTCCAGTAGAGAAGACTCAGGACAACAGCATCCAAGATGGCAGAAAGTTAATACATCCTGAAACTATTTTATCATATCTATCACTCCCTTCAGATAGAGGGAGTTTTTGGGTGGAGCCAGGAAAGAGGACTTGGAACTAGAACAGACATGTGGTGCTTCCATAGAGATGACTGTCTTCCTGTCCCTCCCTTCTAATAGAATACCCTGATCAGCTGGTATCATCACTGTTCCACCAGGACAATCATTGAGCCAAGGGCAAGCTGAATATCAGAGTAGGCAACAACATCCTTCCCCATGAACATAACTCAACCTACCTAGGATTCACATTAGACCAGGGGTGTGCAGTTGTTTTGAGCAGAGGGCTGCTTACTGATTTTTGGCAAGCTGTTGATGGCTGCATGCATAGCCCCATCTCTTGACAGGTGCCCCGCCCCTGGTTGCCGTCTTGAGACTGGAAGTCCTGCTCCCTAACCCCCAACCTTTGCCACCAGAAATACTCCTTTCAGCACAGGGTTTTGCCATCTCATAACCAGAAAAATGCCAAATTATATTCTAAAAATGGAACAATCTACAGCATTCATTAATTTGATTTCAAAAAATATTTTGTCCTGATTTACATACGTTTGTGTAGTGTACAGAAGTGATTGCACAATAACTTAAAATGAAATCTTACTCTTGTATATTATGGGGGTGGGTATAGGTTTGTGGGGGGGCTGTGGATGTGTGGGTATTTGGGGGTGGGGAGGATATGAGTGTGTGTGGAGGGGTTTTGTGAGGGGGTTGATAGGTGTGTGGGAGTGATGTGAGGGACCATGTGGGTGTGTGTGTGTGGATGTGTGGGGTGTGAGTGGGTATGGGGTTGGTGGGGGGAAGGTGGCCGTGGTGTATGAGGGGATGCTGGGGGAGGGGTCTGCATGTATGGCATTGCAAGGAGGGGTGTGGGCGCATGTGTACAGTGGGGTGTGCTTGTGGGACTCACCCTATGAACACACACACTCTCCCTCTCCCTGCCTCATTATGCACACACATGCACACTCTGTACCTCCCTCACTACACGCGCACACACACAATCTCTCTCTCCTTCCCTCATTGCTCTGTCTCTCTCCTCTGCTCCCTCACTGTGTGCACGAGCACGCACACACACACACACACACTGTGCCTCCCTCATTACTCTCTTTCTCTCTCTCTCTCTCTCCCCCTCTTTGCTCTGTCACTCTCTCCTCCTCCCTCACTGCACGTGTGGACACACGCATACATACACACCCTCCCGCTCCTGGCCCCAGGATACCAGCACAGGCCCTGTGCTCCCGAGGTCTGGAATTGCAGCCCAGGGCCACATGGTGCTGGAGCAGGTGTGCAGGGAAGCAGCAAAAGCGGTCGCAGGCAAAGGCTTCCAGGTGCGGGGGCAGGGGTAGGAGGGGTGAGGCAGGGCTGGGCCAGCCTTGCTTCTGAGTCCTACTGGCTTCCACTGAGTCCTAATGCTCCTGGTTCCTGTCATCCTTGACAGGCAACCAGCAGCAGATAAATATTAATTTTCTAAACTTTTTAGAGAAAATATTAATTTTTCTAAACTTGCAGGCCAGATAGAATGCCGTGGTGGGCCAGATCTGGCCCGTGGACCATATTTTGCCCGCCCTTGCATTAGACTGTTCCCTCACCCATAAGCATCATATTCAGAAGGTCAGTAGTAGTAAGGTCTCTGTACAATTAGTTTTGCCTTAAGATGTTTAGCCAGCATGACATGAAGTGAATGCCAACTCCGAAGTGCTCAGAACCACCACATTTGCAATTGTATATGCCCCAGAAGAATATTGTGCTCCTGTATGGTCCTGAAGTTGTCAGATAAAAAAACTCAACACTGTACTTAACAGTGTGCTGAGACTCATAACAGGCTGTGCAACTTATACACAGATGTTCTCCCCGTACTCTCGGGCATTCGACCAAGTGATATAAAAAGACAGACCCTATCATCATTACTGGCAATAAAGGCAAGAAATGACAAAAATCACCTGCTCCATCAACTGTCAACTGAAGACCCAAACAGATGGAGGCTTAAGAGACTCAAAAGTTGTAAGCACTTTGTAAATGAAGCCCACAAGCTCCTGGAAGAGATTGGGGATACTGAACAAAATCTATGGGCAGCAATGGAGTGGGCCAACTGCTGGGAAAAGTCAGATCTATCCCTACAGCATTTTATACCAGCATCAAAAAAGTCCCCCATTGAGTATGATCTTGACAGAGAAGCGTGGGCCAAACTGAATAGACCGAGTTCTGGATCCAGAGGCTTCAAAACAATACATCCCAAGATGAACATCTTGGACAGCCCCCTTTGTAAATGTGATGTCCAGCAAACAGTATACTTAATCAAAAGCTGCAGTCTTTAAAAATGCCCAGACGAGGTAGATAGATTCCACACATTGAGCTATAATACCCTACGCTGGCTCATAAATTTAGATGTTGATAACTGGTGCCACATGAAAGAGAGAATAGAATACCCCCCGATGAAGGCCCCATCACAGACCCCGATAAAAGCCCCTGTCCACGTGGTATTTTGATAAGAGTTGATGATTTGGGTTCAGGCCTGATTTTGGCCTTTAATATGAAATGGCCCAGCCAGTGCAAACTACAGTAAATTACAGTACACTAATATACACAATATATATGTAATATAACTTCATATTTATTAGTTCTACTACCTGTTAAGAGAGAAGGATTTCCTATAAAAATAAATTCACACTTCAGTGCTAGTGTAATACTTGCTCTTCTAAGGATGAGAAAAGTAAAGAGTGTTCAAAATGTAGTGTGACAGAGAAGCTTGCCAACTCCTAGCTAGAAAACAAAAGCTTTAAAATGAGGTACTAAATAGACTTGTGTTTAGTCAAATATTATGGCCAAACCTCGGGTTAAGAACTGTTTACATATCAAAGGAACAAAAGAGAGGTGAAACTGGTAAGTATCACCGAACAATTGTGCTGCTAGAGAAGAATTTCCAAACAGGAAGAAAGAAAATGTTTATTCACATTTTATAGAATAAACAGAAAGACAGATATATTCACAAGGCTCTTTCTAAATCAGTAAGCATTTGGTTTGAGCAAGGACTGCAGAAACATTTCCTAAGCATGTCCTTCTTGACTATAAAGTTGGATAAAATTATATATGTGTATAAGTCATTTATAGTGATGGAGTGACAGAGGAGGTTCCTATTGCCAGTGTTCACATACTTTAATTCTCTAAGGTTACTTCTACATGCTCATCTTGCTCATCTCCTTTTTCTTCTTTTTTTTTTTCTTTTTTTTTCTTTGGTCTGCAACTTCATTTCCCTCTAGCAGCTGTGAATTCTCTGGTGGTTGCTGCAGATGGATTTGATAAATGCTGCTAATATCACCTTCTGATCTAACAATGCTCTGACTTTGGTCTGTAGGTCTTGATGAGTAATTGCCGTTGTTCTACTCCAATGACTGAATTAAGTTGCCCTGTTATAAAGGGTTCATACTTCTGTGATTTTAGCTAAGGCAGCTCATAGCAGTGTCCCTGTGGACATTGACCTTTTTCAGGGTACCTTTTTACTTTAAACCTAAGCAAGCAAAAATTGATGTGATTTTTTTTTTAACTATGTCGTGTATGTGCAAAATCTGATTATTTGAAATGGTTGTGCTGTATCATTTCTGCATTTAAAATTGTATGCAAATATTCTCATAGGCCAAAGTGTTGGCCCTGGTGCACAGTCTAAAACAGCTGGAGGGGGCTGTTTTAATACCAGTATTCTAGCCTAGGGACTATATATTAGCTACTTGCTACCTCTCCACTTCATGAGCTTCTTTCTGTAGGAGAGTATCACTGTGGTTCTGCATAGTGTTTAATCCACTAGCCTCAAATCTCTGCCTCTCAGTAACAAATAGATTCATCCAGGCCATAGAGCCTTGCAGAATACGTAGGATTTATTACCTCTGTGCACATCCCCTATCCTACACCCCCTTGAAAGAATGATCGTTGCTGATTCCACCTGAAAAAGGAGGGGAACAGGAAAAAAGCCTGTCACTTCCCATCACTGTGAACATGTATGCCAAGATCCACCACAGTCAATTTTATCAGCCACCATAAGCCCATGGAGACAGTAGTTTGTAATGAAAATACCATTAAGGGCAATGGCACAACTGTACTATAATGTGGGAGTGTTCTTCTATACAGGCAACCACGGCTTAAGACTGTTTCGCTTAGCACTATTGTGCTATAATTGCTTATGCTCATTTTAAATTGATACCTGATTTCACTTAGCACTCAGCAAGTTTCATTATAACACGGTTGCCATCTTGGGTCATTAAAAATAATTGCGGTCGCCATCTTGGGTCGTCAAATACTTTCGGTTTTGCTTAACACTCATTTCACTTAATGCTTATTTTTTCAGGAACCAATTAAGAGCGCTAAGTGAGAGTTGCCTATACAAAGAACTCCTTTTTTAAAGTAATGCATTTGTTGTGTAGCTAGCCCAGAAAGTTTCGTATGTTGAACGTTTACAAACACTGTTGAAGCATAGGTTATAGATATTCCACTACACTTTAGAAATGCACTTTTTAATAGTCACCTTGCTGAATATTTTTGTAGCACCTATTAAGCACAATTAAGTACATAAGTATGATCCCATTGCAACTATTCAGATCCCTGAAAAACTAGTAATGCAAAAAAATGAGTGGGTCATCTTGCTTTTTTTTTGTCACATAGTCTTAGGGCTAAGATGACAGCCTACTTCAAAAATAGATTCATTAATGAAGTTTATGGGGCTCTATAGCAGGACAGAATAGGAACACACTTAAGTGCTTGAGTCTACTTAAGCACCTGAAAGGTTGAGTTGTATCTGATCCTAATTGTTTCAGGGAAGAGTAAGGAACATCTATCAGCGATTTTCTTCAGTATTAAATGTAGTATTCTATCATGGTGGTGGTAGTAGTAAATACTTATATTTTAGTAACTCCCAGTGGGCCCAGTTGAGATTAGAGTCCCATTGTGCTGTGCATGGTAGAGAGAGTTCCTATCCTGAAGTGTTTATAGTCTAAAGATACAAATAGATGGAGGTGAAAAGATACAATATATAATATAATTATATATATATACACAACTATACACACACACACACACACACACAAAATATATATTTGCTTATATATGTATAAGCAAATGATCCTGACAAAGAATTGGCATCATTTTCTCAGTCAACGGCTCTTCACTGTCCCACTGCTCCTCTCAGGGAAAAGACCAAGATCTGTCCCTGGCACTCCTCACTCCCAGCAAGCCTTAGTCCCACTGCCCTTTCACAAGACTCCACAGCTGCTGCTGCTGCTTCCCATGTCCTTGTCATAAACTGGATGTATTCCAAAAATCATGCACAAGTAATGGCTCTTTCCATTGCTGCAGCAAGATCCTCCTTTCTACAGGTCTCACCAAGGAGTCAGCAAACAAGCAGATGCTCCATAGTGTGCAATTCATTGCACTCGCATATGTTTTTATTAGAATAGCCCCATTTGTTCATGGTTGGTTTTGATCTTCCACTTTGCATGCACAGGCAATTCAGGCATTGCTTTGTTGGCCAGTCTAGATCAGCCTCTCTAGGAACATTCTCCTGGGGTTCCAGGTCCATTTGTATATAATCTTTCCTTCTGCCACCTCAGTCATGCCCTGTCACTGTTATGTCCAACAGCACAATTCTGGTCACAAAACTCTTTTGCCCTTTAAACCATTGAATTAGTTCTGTGTGACCACAAAGTGGATGCCTGGGGTCTTCCATATGCCTTGTTCTTTCATTTTGGCTTGCTACCCCAAAGCTATACTAGGAGAACGTTTGCCAGCACTAAATAGTTTCCCCTTAGTTCATGAAAGATTATTAGCCCTTCTTCCCCGCCCCCCATAGAAGGGACTTGCCTGGGATATCATTTGCCCTGAGATCACACTTTACTACAGGCAGCCAGTAATCTAACAAAACAACAAAAGGATTTATTGTGTATCCATGAAAAGTTGACCATATGGTTTGAAAATAAAAAAAAAGGAAAGGAAACTTCCTCAGTTCCCATCTGGCTACAGTCTACACCTTCAGGAAGTCCTGCTAATATTTCCAGGGATCAGTCTTCTTGCTGACTCTGCAAGCCCTAACTGCTGGGGACCTTGATTTACCCCAAAGGCTTGAGATAATCTAAAGACATCTGCTAACCTACAGTCAGTCAGGTATCGTGTGTGTAATTGCCAACTCATGTGGACTCATCCTCAGTGGCCATGTGCAGTTCCTGTAGTCTGCCACTGAACTTTATTAGCAGTCATTAACAATATGCGACGTGGCATACTAGCCCACAGAAAGCTCCTAAATACCTCCAAGCCAGTTCCCTGCCCCCATCCCCAACCCTAGCATTATTCAAGTTGCTGAGAAATTTGAATTCTCCAGAAAATTTTTGCCTCCTGAGGCATTCTGAGATACTTTCATTATTGTTAGGCTGACTTCTCTCATTACAGGCAAACAATAGTGGGTGTCCATTGGGGGTCCATCCCAACAACAGCCCTTTCTGCCTGTGTTTGGAACTTCTTACTCTACACAATTGCCCAGTGATACTTACCAGTTTCACCTCTCTTCTGTTCCTTTGGTACGTAAGCAGTTCTTAACCAGAGGTTTGGCCATAACATTTGACTAAGCTGTGTCCCAAAATTGTAAAGATACATTCAGACATCATAACACAATTCATACAGTGGTAAGATGATATGAATAAATAAAACTTAACAATGCCTTTTGAACAAGACCAACATGAGGCTATTCAAATCAACCTTGGGACAGATGTCTCTATGGGAAACCCATTAAACCCCCAAATCATTCCTAGTTCTGGTATGGGGTTGTGAAAATAAACTAAAGTAACTTTGAGCTTGAAAAACACTCTTTAGGAATGAGTAATTAATACTAAAAGTCCAAATCTGACAGTCCTTAAATTTTCATTCAGTTCCTACTAGGGCTGACCAATGACTAAAAAAATGAATTGCAACAAATCACAATTTTAATTGCACAGTTAATAGTCAGCCCCCATGCACCCAACAACCTGGAGCCCATGCACCCTGCGGCTCCTCCCCACTACCACCAACAGTGCACTGCCCCAGTCCCGCTGCTGGCCCACCCCACACCCGCTCCAGACTCGTCCCAGTCGGAGTGGACCAGCCAGAAACAGCCCTGACTCTGGCCCTCCCTGAACCTGATCCAGACTCGCCTGGCCACATTGAGTAGTGACAGCAGCTAGGCAGAAGCTGCTGCTCAGCACAGAGGAGAAGCTTCCCCTCACTGCAGTTGGGCCCTTCTTGATGCAGCCACCTGTTGCCTGTGCTCAGGCTGCCCTGTGGCTCTTCTGCACTGTCACCACTGCCCCACTGGGCAGCCCGGAGACAGCAGTGATGGCAGCAGAGAGGAGCCACAGGGCAGCCTGGGCATGGGCTCTGGGTGGCTCCAGCAAGAAGGCCCTGGCAGCAGTGAGGGGGAAGGGCCACTTTTCCCTATGCTAAGTAACAGCTTCTACCTAGCCACTGCTGCTGCTGCCACTGCTCGGCCTGGGCAGGTGTGTCTGTAGTAGGCATGGGGCAAGCCAGGATCAGGGCTGTGCACATGGGTCCACTAGTCAAAATGATGTGCGCAATTAACAGGATTTAAAAAATTAATGTGTTAATTTATTTTTGCATTAATCACGTAAGTTAACTGTGATTAATTGACAGCCCTAGTTTCCTATTCAGTAAACACTCACAGATACCAGTGGGAGTCCGTCTAAGTATTGTGTAAACGCTGATTGAGGATTTTTGCCAAAAAAAGACCACTAAACAGAAATACAGGAATTCTAGATTGCAAATTCCTATAAGTGAATCCAACATTTCAAAAATGAAAAAAATGCTGTAAAAGGAATGCTACATCTATCCCTCTTATACAGAGTATACTTACTCCTGCTTGTTACATGCATATACATATTCATATGAATAGGCTATACTATTCACCCTTTAGAAAGCTGTTTTTATCAAATAGTCCTGTTGGACTGTGCGTTGAACTTTATAGGCCAAACGTTTTGGTGGCATTACTCTATTGTAATTGACAATTGAAACAGTAGGAAGTATAGCCATGCATCTTCAAATCACATGTAGATAAAGTGTATTGTTTGTATGTGGTTGGAATCATGGTCCCTATGAGACTGTCTGCCTATGACATGCAGCTCCTGTATCAACTTCGAACTACAATACTTTAAAGTCCCCAGTGTAATTGCTCTGATTACCCCAGCACTTCATATAACACCTAAAAGGCTAGGTTCTCCAGGATGATGTTACAATGAGTAAATTAAGTGGAACAATATATTGATTTTCAGGCTTTCAACCTAATTCCTTTGTCATATTCAGATTATTTAGAAAGAACAGATGCACTCAGCTATATTTAAACAAAGGTTACTATTACAGCAATGAAGTTATTCACAGTGTTGTTTAATGTGCAATATGTAAACCACTGAGATGATTATACTGAAAGTCAGTGTGCATAGTAGTAGGTTGGGCTCCTCCTTTAAAATTCATACAAAAAAAGGGTCCCTGTCCAAGCCCAGCCCTTTTTCAAGCAGAGTTGATTTGAAATTGCTACACTGCCTTACAGTGTTTCAATTTGTCTGTACAGCTTTAAAGTTTTTCATTAATTGGAGGTTTTCTCCTTGGAGCAAAGGTCTGAGTCAGGAACCAGTAATTCAAGGAAAATGCCAGTGTCATGCCAGTAGTTAGTGAGGGATCATTTAACTGTCTGTTTGCATTTAGGACGCTGGGATGAAAAACAGACAGATGAAACCTAAACTAGTGTAACTTGTACCAATAAAGTTTTATCCTAGATTCTTTAAGGGGTAATTCTCTACTGCATCAGGTGGTGTTATCTCAGTTCAGTGGTTTGCATTATCTGTCCATGACTTCATACCAGTGTGGACATTTTGCCTTTCCACTCTATTGTAGGCCTTGGCAGATAAGAGAAGCCCAAAAAAAGAACTCCCACTGGAAATTCATGGACAGGATGAAGAAATTTGTTCTCACCTACAGACAGGAATGAATAAATCAGGTCTTCGTAGCTCCTGCTTGAGCATACGTCTGTTGCTATTTCAGACAGAATAGAAAAAAATACAGGCTTCTCCAGCCATTTAATTAATGTCTAGAGAAAAAAATGATATAATTAAGTTAGTAACTATCCATACAATACTGGCATAGAAAAGAGTAACTTTCTCCAGAAGTAATATACTGAAATTAAAAATGTTAAAACTGATTTTTCTTTCAAGGCTAGATCTTCCCCAGATGCTATTAGCAACTCCAAATTATATTTACAGCAACCAAGTTTTGCCTGTTGCATCCAAGCAGGCTGTCATTAGTTATGCTTTCATTCTAACTATAAAGGTATAAAATATCAGTGCTTGCGAAAAGTAGGGAGATTTGTAGAGCTTCCAGTACACAATAGAATCTTGTTCCTATTATCTGTTATCTGTGGTGCAACAGTGTCAGTAGCCCATGTGCATTAGATAGCATACAACTAAACAAGTAATAATCTATAAAACATCAGAAATGTCTGCAGATGTCACTGAAAAGTCTCTAACCTATGTCTAACAGCTCATTTTGCTAGAACCTGGCCTGTGGATCTCTGGATCTAGTCATTGCCCGAATATAATGAGAAAACCAATCTGAATATGCAAAGTTTAGAATGTTTGAATTAATGTGAAAGGACAATGCATCTATTTGACTTTCTCAGTCTTTGGAATTCTCACTGAGCATTTTTTACCATTGTGTTCTGTGAAGAATTGTTCTTTTATTCAGCCTTTGCATTTTTCAAACAATTAAAGTAAGTCCCTTCCCCCATCTTTCATTTGTCTCGTACAATTTTTTTTTGTTTGAACAGAGCTAGAAAATTAAATTCAGGTAGAAAGTAGATTTGGAAGAAACTGTCAAGTTTTCATTTGAGGAATTTCATTAAAGTGTTTTTCCACAGGGTTCATGTCAGGCAATTAGTATCTATTAAAATATTTAATGTTTGGGGTCAAGAAAAGGGTGTTAGCAGCTATTTCCATGACCTGTGTGTCTAAATATATAACACATACACACTTGGCTGTATGTACTTTAATATAGGACTTGACCCTGCAATCATGTATGATGAGTAATTTTTACTGATATGTAGCCCCGTGAAGTCATTGAGATAACTCGTGAGAAAAATTATCCAGGAGGCCTAATGGATTACAGGATCAGGCTCTTATTTATGGACATAATGTAAATTTATACAAGAATATAGGTAAACACTCTGCCAGAAATCTTCGAGAAAAATGAATACATTTATGACTAGAGATTTGCTAAATATTAAACCTTGTACAAAACCTCTGCAAATGCATATTTTGTATAATCTTTCTCATATGGTAGGGTGAGTAGCAAATTGTAAAGAATTAGTAATGCTTTTTTCTGTGCATGTGCACACGAACATATGTAGATAGACTGTAGGCGGCACTACACTTAGAGATTAAGGGAAGAATGGGTGGGCCATAGGGAGGTAGCTAATCAGTAGTGCAGGTGGTTCAGGTAGCTGCTTTTCACACAGATAATTAATGTGTACAAGTAGCTGCTAATTGTACATTTCAGGAATGATTTATGAGGTGGCAGGGGGGAGAGAGGGACACAATCTAATTTCTTTCGGAACCTCGGCCATTCATACAATGGTATCAGCACAGCTGTGAGATGGGACATGATTAATGAACAGTGGGTAAACACACAGCCCTCATACAGGGTCCTGTTTTGATGACATGCTTGTCAAAATAGAAAGTGGCACTTACTCAGAGCAATGGTCAGTTAACAGTGCAGATTATGAGCTTTTTACCCACTAATTCACTTGTACGTCAGACATAACACCAACTCTGGTTCTGAAATAAGGTTGTTTATGGCCATCAGAATGGTTATTGGTGTAACATAGACTGTTATCATTGACTTCTATGAACAGGTTTGTGTTGATGAACAAAAGATTACAGATATTTATTTTCTTTGCAGTCGTATAAAAGAAAAACACATTTGGCAAGGACTGATATATTTACATAGCACATTAAAACTAGACTTACAAATGTGCCTGTTAAATATCTGTCATCATTACTATACCTTAGCTGCCCTTTTGGAACACAATTCTAGATAGTCTCAGACATGCACCACCCAAAAGTAGGTTTCAAAAATACTCTTTGTCTTGGTTTGAAAGAAATGATTTTGCACATCCTTGTGTTTATTCTGCCTTCGTACCTGGCCAGAGATATCTAATATTGCATTTTTACTGACAGTTTGTAAATTTAATTAGGCTACCATTTAGCTGCCAAGGTATTTATCTCAGAGAAGATTGCTGATTAAGTTAGAAATATCTGAACATCCTGAGATAGTAAATATACGGTGCAGATTCTTTATATCTCAGTTTAAAAAGTAAAAGTTCCCTGTTTCACACAGAGATACCAAAGAATGCTTTTAACAACATTATTAAAGTATTTTACATGAACTTTGTATTGAATTTTTGTCTATTTAATGCGTGCTTTAATTAAGCTATACAATCAAAGCCTGTGATTGTTTAAAAAAGAATCAGTGTTACGAATTGATATGAAAAAATCTTTAAATTATAATATATCAATAAAAAAGACAAGTAAAATTCAATTTTATTTTTTTCAGCTTTTAGAATTTGACAGAGAGCTGTCAGTTTTTAAAGACAGATTGTATGAACTGGACATCTCATTTCCTCCCAGGTAAGATGTGTACACAGTGAATTTATTTAATTAGATACCTAAATTGTAGTTTCAGTTAATGCTATGGAGTGTGTGTGAGAGAGAAAATATAATCATGATTTGTTCCCTTCCTAAATTGTTAGAGTTCTTCCTATATTCCTTCAAGTACTAGTATATATAGTGACATCTTGCAGACACCAATGCTGATAGTGTTCTCTTGTGTGTAAAAAGCCTAACTACTAGATTCAGTTGGTCCTAGATGTGTTTTTGAAATAAAACTGATGACAGTAGCACACTGGAGTCTCTTGTTACTGTATATCTGTTCATAGATCTTCAGTTTATAGCTGATTTGATACTCAAAACTTGTGACTGGATTGGGAATTAGTGTAACAGCAGCAACAGCAAAATACAAGCTTTGTTTCAAATCTTTGAAGAATATCCCTAACAGGTGAAACTGGCACAACATAGAATATGCCTTGAGCAAAAGGTGGAACTGAATAATCAAATTTCTTTGACCACATTAAGTTAAAAGATAAATATCCTAAAAAATAGATTATATTTTTCAGTTTTAATAAATATGTTATTGTAAGAATAGCAATATAATTTGCTCTTCAAATATGGAATTTTTAACCTGATTTGGTCCCCGTAGCTGAATTTTAACAGGATTAGACATGTAGCAAAAACAAGATGGTTATCAGATGATGATTCTATCCCCTTTTTTAAATCTGTCACCCTATTCTAAGTAGCTCTCAGGTTTCTTGGGGTGGAGGGGGGTTAGAAAAAAAATATATAGATTTCAGGAGAAAAAAACTTGAATTGAGTTGCAAGAAGCCATGGATAACAGTGAGTCCTGTTAAATCAAAGATAGCATTGCAGTTCTGTATAGTTTAGTATAATGTTGAATGTATGTATTTTGCAACACTTACGTATTGTTGTATTGCTATTTTTTCCTCTGGGGGTAGACACAAAAATATTACCCGTGTGTTTTAGTACTGAGGAAAAAAAATTTGGAAAGCTTGCCTTTTCACTGCCATAATCTTGTTACATCTCAACAGCCAGATGCGATACTGATTATATTGATCCCTAGAGACAATGGAAGTATGCATGAAGAGGTTACCACTGCTCTAAATAGTTCTTATTGATTGAGTATGATAACAGAAGACCAGCAGTGTGTAAATCTCCAAGTGTATTTCATTAGCTCTGTAATGGTCAAGGCGGGAGAGGGAAAATGAATGTGTTACTAAGAACTAGACCACCACTAAATTTTACCAATCTTAGCACTTACTTAAAAGAAATTTTCATTTGCTTAATTATTAATGAAAACTATTGGTGTAAGATAAGTTTATCTGATAACATCTAACATTTATTATATTATTTTGAGGTATGACTTAGAATTTAAAAATATACTAATACAAATATACATGTTAGTACTTCAGCTGTTATTACCAATTGCATTGACATAACCATATTACTATGCTGCCATTAGGAACTTAGCCCCTGGCATCCAAGCAGGTAATATGGCACCTTATTAAAGGTGGTGATAATAGTATCCCCTTTCATTAAAATTGACATCAGTTGCCATTAAAAAAGATGCTGTTTCTGCTTGTTTATAACTTTGCCAAACATTTACCATTTGGATTGGGATGTTTTGTAATGAGTGATTGAGTTAAGCAGAGGGTTTTTGGAAAATTTTAGCCAAAACATTCAGCAGTTTGAAAAAACAAGACTGGCAAGGAAATATAGACTGCTTGCAGAAGTTATAAAAAAAAAAAAAAACACACCAAACCCAAAAATCCACACTTTACTAGAAGAAGCAGCTCATTACTTTTACCCAGCTCCACAGCATCTGTATAGATTGGGCACTTCAGCGGGGGGTGGGGGGGGTTGGTGCTTTTATCTAACGGCTGATTTAATCTCTCCCTTATGTTCAGTGACCCTAGGTAGCACTTAATTCTAGCATTTCCTAATTTCTGAATGCTTGTCTTTGCAATCTCTGGTGTCCTTTTAACAGTTATGTGTGTGAAAAGTATAGTAACTCCTGTCAAATGAGGTAACCAGCAAAATTGTGCTTGAAATAGCTTTGTCTTGACTGAGAGTGTGAAAACAAACTGTTAAACTGTTAGACATTTCTGCTACCATTTAGTCAGTTCAACAGTTAAAGCTGTAGGAACCATAGCTAAAGACAGAGATGTGTTTTGAGTGGGTAGAACTAACTGGAGTAATAGTGGAGAAATCATTCCTTACATCAAGTTTATATACCAATGTAAATTACACCAGGATCACAAACAGACAGATGGGCAGTTCTTCCAGGGTAGCAGGCACTGATATTGTACCTTGCAGCTACTTGGCAAGGGTTTGCGTTTGCAGTGGTTACCCTGGAATAGAAGTGGGCAGGCATACCCTAAACTAATGTCATGTGCTAGAGGTGTATGAAATGAGCCATATTTTATTCGGATTTTGCCCAAATCGGGAACAGTGATTCTATTCGTTGATTTGGATCACTCCCTGATTCGACACGGCTAAATTTGAATCTGAAGATTTGATGCAGATTCAGAGAATCAGCAATCTGGCCATAGACACAGCTTTAAGTGTTCTTTCTACATACCTTGAGGTACCAGATGAGGCTCATGAACATTATGATTGTGGGGCAGATGAAGCGTCCCACAGGAGCATGGGGGGGGCTCCCCGCATGCTTGGCAGCGAACCCAAAAGTGGACCAGAAGAACTTCCAGGCCACTTCTGGGTCTGCTGGGGGGTGTTGCCCACCCCCGCCCCGCCCCGTATCCCTCTGGCTCAGCAATCTGCCACAGGGGGACCCCAGGAGGCACCAGTTGCCCAGCTGGGGGGTACAAGGAGCCCTCCCTGTGCACTCCCCAGCAGACCCAGCGGTGGACCAGAAATGCTTCTGGTCTACTTCCAGGTCTGCTGCCAAGCACACTGGAGAGCCCCTGCGCTCCTGTGGGACACTCCATGCACCCCAGCATTCACGAGCCCCCTAGTACTTTGAGGGATGTAGCAAAAACATTTAAAGCTGTGTCTATGTCCTAGTCTCCGAATGTTTCTGAATCTCTCCAAATCAATTTGGAGGGTTCCGAGTCGATTCAGAGGGATTAAAGGGTCTCCTGATTCGATTTGTATTCAGAGATCCGTTCACCGAATCGGGCCAGATCAAATCAGGGACCTAAGCTTCACACAACCCTAATGTGTACCAAATAGAATTTTCCCTATGATTCTTTGAGGAATGATTCTCCACCCAATTTGTCAATGTTTAGGGGTTTGAATACTCTTATTTCCCAGGCATATCTGTTGAGATGCTTAGTATCTAAATACTGAGGCACAAAACAGTAAAAATATACAAATAATGTATTACTTTGATGCCAATTATAGAAACATATTAGTAGGAACAAAAAAAGTTAATAAAAAGATTAGACTGGAGATGACCCAAAGACCCAATATATAAATATGTATTACGAATTTAAAATCCAAATGTCTTCCCTTGCAACAGCTAAGACATCCGTAGAATCTAGGGTTTAATTTTGGTTTTTAGGCTCACTCCAGAGGTCATATGGAGATAGTATAAAATTCCTTTGGATTTGCAAAAGCAAAATGAAGGTGGTCAAGATCCAAGTTCTATTTTATTTGAGCTGTCAGATTTGGTGAATTCAGATGAAATGTTTCAGTTCTAGCCCCTCTACCAGGAAGACTTCCTGTTGCCAGAAACAAATTAAAAACTGATACCTCATATTACATTAAGTATTTTAGGAATATTGGAATATCACACATGCCCTGCCCAAAGCAAAACTGATGTTTAGAGTGTTCCCCTCCCACTTTTCCTAATTTGTTCTTTTTATTTTGTTTTAAAATTCAGGAGCATATGACAAAAGAATCCCACCTAAGTGCTGAATAACAAAGATTCGATCCTATAATATTTTTGTAGTTATTAAAGAATAGAAGTCTTACTTTAGGGATATCCGAGTAAGGAGAACTGGGTTGGATCTCATATTCTTAGGGCTGCTACAGACAAAACCCACCTAGTTTCACTTATGCAATTAAACACATTGATTTCAATTGGGCTATTATTATTGTTGTTACTGTTCTTTATTTTTGGTATTTCAGTAGTTTTCAAAATATGCCAGAAAGAAGAAACAGAAGTGTTGATAAGCAAAAAGCAAAATGTGATGAATTGTAATTTGTTTTTGCTAAGAACCTATTCAGTCAACCAAGAATTTAATGCTTTATTTTAATTAGCAGTTTCCCATCCATTTTTTCTCTGTGTTGTTTTTCCTCTTCTGAAATAATTCTTGTTCTATATTTCACAGACTTGGCCACTTCCTAAGATGGTAGATGTAATGATTAGGTGATAACTGAGTCACATTTACATGTAATATTTATTAGATTTTTATTAACCAAGAAAAGGTGGAAACACTGCTGTAAGTTTTGAAACTGCTATTTTAAGCTTCTTAGTATGCTTAGCTGAAAAGTGTATGGCACATCACTTTGTTCTACAACTGTAACAAAGGCTTTCTTCACTGGGGAGTGAGAGAAGATCTAAAGACACTTTTTGTGTTAGGCTTATGTGCTTGATAAATGAACATTTGAATTGTAAAGGAAGTTGTAAAAGATTGTAAAGATAGCATTAAATAGAAATTTCTATTTTTTCTGGTTTACAAATCCACATTAATATTTATGATAATGAATACTTGAATACAAAACTTTGGCATGTATGAAGTTAAGGTAGGACTTGTTAGATCAAAAATCCAGTGGTGTAATTTCAGCATTCTCTTTGTATTTCATCCTTTTCATGTTGAGCTACTTTGCCTATATGGTATTTCTTTATATAGACTTTGATTGCATGAAATAAGTGCATCAAGTCAGCACTTAAACACAATACAAAAATATATTATTTTTAATTTTTCTATACAGAGTTTGTAAATAAAACTTTGCCATCATTTGTTTTTTAATTCTGCTTCACCAGGGGTCATGCCAGAGATCACTGATTTATCCTATTGATGGCATCTTATACTTTCTTCCTTTTTAATTAGGGACAATAAGACAGAATAAATTTATTCTGTCTTGTGGCACATTATATTTTTAATTGTGCTCCATGGATTAGGTCTGCAAATTGTGGCTGTATGCTCTTTGCAGTTCCCAGCACATTACCTTCCAAGAATAAAAATAAAAGGATAGAATATCGTATGTAAAACATTGTTGAGTAAATTCCATATTACAATCGCTACCTGTCAAAAAAATGCACACAGTAATAGGAACCACATATAGTTCTTTCCTTTATTTGCTTAGCCATTTATTCATGCAGCTGATTTGCACATAGAAGTATGCAAAATGTCATGACAAACTTATTAGTAGACTTTTTTCTTAAAATATTAACATTAGGATTAAGAGTTATCATGGCATTATGATGAACAGGAGGTTATATACATTTGACTTATAATAATGTATCTAGAACAGGGTTCAGCAACCCCCAGCACACATGTCGAGCATGGCACGCAAGGCCATTTTGCTCAGCACGCCACCGCCAGCCCAGGCTCTAAGCAGCTGCTTCCAGCCACAGAGCCCAGGCTGTTCCCAGCAGGTGGCTGGGAGACTGCAAGCCCTGCTGTGAATAAGCCAGGCTGTATGGGCCGGCTGCAGCTGGGAGGCTGCAAACAGCTGCACCGGCATGTAAGCACTCTGGCACCTTCCAAGGTACACATTGTGGTTTTTTTGGTACTCCAGCCAAAAAATGCCGCCTACCTCTGATGTGGAGCACAAGTGGCCAGTAGGTAGGCTGTGTATGGAACATGACAGATCAAGGAGGGTGCAGTGGAAGGTAGAGCTGGGAGCAGAAATCAGAGCAGCAGCTTGGGCAGGTGGAAGGGACAGGAGAGGTGTTAGGGAGGGTGCAAGCCTTATTTTTGCCACACCTGCAATAAAGTTGGCCCCCCACTGGTCTTGAGCCATTCCAATTCACATTTTTAAAAATGAAATCTTGCATTCTGTGGAATTTGCCATAGAAGCTGTATAAATTGCAGAGGGTTGGGGGGGGAAACAAGACAGTGGATTGAAATCTTAGCTTAGCCAATAATAATGTTGTCATTATCTTCAGGGGTGAAGGTTTTCACCCTGGGTGGGTCTCAGTCCTGTTCTAGAGACATCTAACCAAAATAATGTTACAGTTCATAACATAGGAGATGTAGAAACTGACAGGTGAAAACGTATCATTTTATTATTCTATGTGCTGCATAGGCTTCCCATTGAATACCAATTCCAGTACACGGCCTGTAACAGGGGGCCTTCTCAGGGCAAATTTAACTGTGGCCCGCCCACTTGTTTCAGAGCTAATCACCCACCTTCTCACCTTCCATGCCTTGTTGGAATTTAATTAGTTAATGATGTAATTAAGAGGGAGGCTGCCCATTTCCTGCCCTGATGCCAGGGGGCGCTATCTGCAGCTCCACTGCTCCCCTACACTACGGCCCAAGCCTCGCAGATGGCATTTAGATGCTATCATAATCACCAGCCCCCACTCTGGGCCCCAGAATCCTCCTAATTGAACCCCACCTGGATTCCTTTCCTCAGGCGGTCTCATCCACCTTCATACCAGGCAGCATAGCTCCCTGAGCTCGTTCCCCTTCGGGTGTGGTCCCCCCAGGACCTTTGGCTCACTAGCCCTGGCCCACCTCCAGGCCAGTCTGAGCCCCAGGCGCACAGCTCTTGGGTGTTCCTAGCAGTAGGACCCTGGCCCTTTGACCCTTCCAGTCCTGGCCTCAGCATTGACCAGTCAGGGGAAGTTCAGACAGGCATGAGTCTATGGCCTCACTCTTTCTCCATGGAGTCCACCTTCCAGACCTTCCAACAAGGGGTAACCCACCCAGTAGTGAGGGCTAGGGGTTAAGGCACCCCAACCCCCCTTCCACCAGGGTGGTAACTGGCCTGGCATTTCCTGGGGGCTCCTGCACCACTGGGAGTCTCACCAGGCCACCCACTCCTGGCAGGGTGCAGTTTTAGGTCATGCCCAGGACCAGGAGCCTCCTGACCATCCCCTACATCTCCTCCCTTACCTCCAGATGATACCTGCAGCCAGGCAATGTTGTTACCTAGCCTCCAGCAGCAGAACTGCCCTGTTTATATGGGCAGCCTTAGGTTCAAAATGGCTGCCCTCATCAGGCACCTGGCAACTACCAGCTCCAGGCCCTTAAAGTGGCAGGCACAACCAGTGCCCTGCCACAAGGTGCTATCTCAAACTAAACTAAGACTTGACACCCCTCTTCTCTCTTCCTCCTCCTGTGCAAATTTTAGCCACAACTTCTAAAATTCTTGAGTCCACAGTATTGGTAAAGCTGATAAAGTCTAGGTCCAAATGTGTAGGCATCAAACAAACCATGTTTTTGGTGTAGGTATCCCCATCTATTATAATATCCACTGTAGAACATTATTGTATCCTCATACCACCATTTTTGTTACAATATAAGGTTCAGTTTTCCCAGGTAATAAGTCTTAATTTGGCCAACAAGATCTTTCTTCCGTAACTCATAAGTTAATAGGTTATTTGTCAAGATAGAAGGCTAGAAAAAAATTATCTACTACTATACTTTACCTGATTTTTTAAATCTCTCTTATCTGTATAGATACTATGGTAAGAGATGTAGGCATGGCAGAGAGAAAAATAATCTCTCTTCCAGGAAGCATGCCTCACTCTGTGGTCAGTACTTTTATTGTGTATCTTAAAGAATGGGGATTGAATTACTGACTTCCATGTGTAGTGCTTCCTATGCACAATGCCACTTCAACATCTTGTGCTACAGCAATCTCATATGCAAAGATGTTTCTCTAGTGGGGATTCATTTAACAAATCTTTCTTATAATAAGGACAAGAAAAATATTTTTTCTTTAATAATAGCATCTGTTACAATTCTCAAAAGACCAATAACAGAAGACCAGTAACTCTTACTTTAAAAAAAAGTTATGGTAAATAGTGTTAGCTTGCAAGAATAGCATTTTAGGCTGTGTCCAGACAAGTGTGGATGTGCAGTGTGTGGCACTGCAGACCCATCTGCAGCACTACACATGCAGGCATTCACACTGCTACCTTGCAGCGTGGGAATGCGTTTTGACCCAGGGAGATCCCAGGGTCAAAAAAACCCACACCCAAAAAAAGTGGGGCAGCACACATGAGCAGTGTGCATCACCCAAAACTGGAGCCTGGCCAGCTGCAGCCACCCTCCAGCTGCCAGCACCACATTCAGGCTGCCAGCCAGGCTCCTGGCTGCAGGAGCACCATGGCTGTGGCTCCCTGAGACCCCCAGGACCTCAAGTAAGGCTGCTGGATCAGCACAGTTGCTGGCCCTGCCTCTCCTACTGCACAAGGTGTGCCACTGCTGCTTGTCTGTAGGGAGACACACAGTCCTACTCATTTGGAAACAGCTTAAGAGTTTTGATTTATTTTGAAGATATAGTTCATGTCTTAAGGTTATAAGTAAATATCAAATCTGATTCTTGCACATTTTCCTTCTTGCTTAAAAGTTTAAATGAATCCTATGAATCTTGCGTCTGCATCTTTTGGGGACGTATTTTATATATATTTCACATGTCTTAATATGAGAGAGAATTGCATCTGCTTCTTTCATAATCAGTTTCTGTCTGTGTCTTTTTTCCATTTCAAAGGGAATAAAGAAAGCATGATTACGTGGGCGTATGTTTTTAGGCTTAATGAAGATCATGCTTATTTAAAGAAACGAATAGATTTTTTTTCTAGAAAAACTGCCAACTTGTGCTGTACTTTTTAGATGAATCTGCTTATAAGCAGTTGTTTTTCTGAAATTTTCTCCTTAAAAGTTGCAACATCTTGTATTAATGAAATGTAAATGATCGCTCTCTAGATTTGATTTTCTACAGATTCTTTTGCTTCATTATGCAGTGCTGTAAAGTTTGCTGGCTTCCATTTAGAAAAAAGAATCACAGTATTTTGAGTCTTGCCAGCTAAGACTATACTTAGGGCAGCTAAAGAAACTTAAATTCTCGTGCCTTGTTTTAAAGAATGTGATACAAGCTGTAAATTCATATCACTTATGCTCAAGAAGTCATCAGTCAGGTCAGGCGTGACAAGTCTGAACACTGCACACTCTTGTGATGAATTTGGCTTTCCCATGTTAGTTGTGGTCCTGGAGCCAGAGAGGCATGACACTGCTGTGATGAAGTGCTAGCAGTCTGACAAGAAGAGTCAAGATGACTTGTTTAGGTATGGGAAACAGTAAACATGTTTGGACACAAAATGAAACGGTGATGTATTTTGGTTTTCAGGCAGAGGCAGAAAAGAGAAGAAAGTTGTGTTTTATGAGTAGTTCATACAATCTAATATGTTCATAAGTATCAGAGGAAGACTTACTTTACATTATTTAGCTACCATGGAAGAATGGTAGATAAAAGTACTTTTTTGTGCTTTCTAGGAGTAAACTAACGGAAGGAAAAATGCAAATACAAACAAAAAGCTTGCTTCTTTATGCTTTTTAACAAAATACACTAATTTGGATATGAAATGGTTTTAAATAGTCTCTGTTTAGAAATAATTTTATTATGCACAGTATTGTTATATATATAATACTTTCTACATATTCTAATTTAGAAAGATTTCTATATTTCCTGTATTTCATTATACTGATAAAAAAATATATTACAAATATGAATCATAGGAATGTGCCAGCTTAAGTACTATCCTAACTATATACTACTGTATCCAGTAGTTTTCACCTTTAAAATGGACCTGATATGGGTTGCAGTTTCCCTTTTCACTGTATCTATAGTTTTAGATTGCTCTTCAAGAATCATGAATAGCTCCCACTTTTACAGTCTCTTAGCTTCTCTTTTCAATTGATTGTGGACTACATTTAATAAAGTATGTGAGCTCTTAACACTTGGGACAGAGAAAAGAATGCATCAGGAATCATAATTTACAGGAAACAAAGGAAGGAAGCATCTATTTAGATGTCCAGTTCTTATTGTATTTCACCCTTTAATATATTCAATAACTTTTGAAAAACTGCTTACGTGTAAATAGTTCACCATTACCTTGCTATTCTTGTGCTCATAGTTCTTCCAGGTAAAATTTGAATTCTTCAGCAAGTACCACATATAACATCTTTGTAATTCTGAAAGGAACTTGGAAACATTCCTTATTCCAGTAAGAAATACATTACAATGATTCTTGGTTTTCTCTAAATAATAGTGCAGGTAAATCTTTAAAGTAGAAATACCAGCAGACTCCTTCCCTGCACTGCTATATTTGCCAAGTCTAGACAACTGTGGAGGAAAGAGGAGCATTGATATACAGCTGTCTTTTCACCGTTTGGTGTTTGATAGGAAACTGAGACCAAGCTGATGTCCACTTTAGCAAGTTAATGTACATCTTATATACTTTGCAAGTCTGTGAGGATGAATGACAGAGCAACTTTTTTTGAAGTCCCTGTGGGAAATTTGTTAAGCTAACAATCCATTGGGATAAATAACTGCACAAAAACACAGTCCAATGAAGTTAACAAAACCATGGGAGCCTGGCTTAAACCAGTAAAAGCAGGAAATTCAAATATATATTTAGAATGATTACTTTTGACAAGGGTTTATAATGAGCCATAAAATGTTGATCTGGGCTGAGACTTGGAAAAAGAGGCCTAAACAGAGAAATAAAATATTTACTTTTCTTTAAAAGGCATTTTGGCTTATAATAGGAAAACCTGTTAAACCTTTTTATAGCTATTTTAATACCCCTCAAGTTTGTATGACTTTTTAAAGCCCAGCTGGCATTTAGGTGCTTACAAGTTAGGCACAGCACTACCTAAAGTTTAGACGACAGGCCCCCAGGGTAGAACCCAGAACCTGAGTGAGGCAGCTAGGCTTCCTCTGTAGTTAATGGGGTGGATTAATCACCTCAAAATGAAATCAAAACCAGCCAACATACTGAGTGGGGAACTGCTCAGAGTCAACCCATTCAGTATAGGACACTCTGCCCCCCTGGTTGCGGTTATGGCACTAGACAAAAATAATTTTAGATTCATTGGGCCAGAAAGACAGCACAAGAGGGAGCATGATTCTGTAGCCTAGTTGTTTAAGGCACTGATGTTCAACCTGAGACACTGGCTCCTTGAACCAGATGAATGATGCAGGGCCTGTCCATGAACTTAATCTTGCATGTGGGGTTGGTCAACAGGCCAGATCTAGCATGGAGTCAGCACATAGGTGTGATCCTGTGTCCTGGATCTGACTGCAGAGCAACTTCATGCCAGCGCAGTCTGAAGCATGGGGTGTGACATCTGAACCATAGGACTCCCCATGGATCCAGATAATTGCCACAGCTCTGGGAGCAAATAATGATGCCATTCCTCCCCTGCTGCTTAATTTCTGGACCCATGGGGAGCCCCATGGGCCAGATGACATGGCTCCATGGGCCAAGCCTGGTCCTCAGGCTGGAGGATGAGCATCACTCGTCTAGGGCACCTGGGAAAGGGAAATATTGGACCATTCTCAGGACTATTTCTATATTTGACATTTAAATAATAAACAGTCTTGGGAGCAGAAGTCAGAACCCAAGAGTCTCACTTCTCACTGGGGATACAGAGTCCTGCTCTTTTTTTCTGTGGCCCAATGAGCCTTAAATTCTTTGCTGCACTGTGGTACATCTTCATCTGAACAAATTAAATGTACCCCCCACCCAGAATAACCGGTAGACTGAGCCTGGAGAATGGAACGAGTGACCAACAAACAAATTGAGCCTGGGGCTATCTGACATCCTGGATCAGTGTTTAACCTCAAGCCTACCATGTAAAGCAGGGGTGGCCAACCTGCAGCATGTGTGACACAAGTAGCATGGGAAGATCAGAGAGAAGACAGGTAGCACAGGGGCAGATAGGGCAGGGAGAAGAAAGAAGAGCAGGAGATTGGGCAGGAGAAAGAATTAGAGTAGCACTTGGGGAAGATGCAGGGTGAATTTATGGCACATCTGCCAAGAAGATTGGCCCCCACTAGTTTAAAGGATAGTCTTTTCTTTTTCTTCCTCCTGTAGCCATGTTTTTTTTAAAAAGTAGTGGCCCCTGCTACATTTTTTTTTTTTGTGACCCTATGCTTCAGGCATCATCTGAGAATCCAAATCTACCCTTCCTTCTACAAATTCAAGCCCTGCCAGGTGCTTACTTTTTCTATACAGCCTCCCTGCTGAGCACAAGACTGCTGTGGACAATCAGCCGACTCATTCTTGCTCCATATACAACCAAGGCTGCCAGTTAAACAATAGGCAAACTTAAGTACATGTCACAGCACTGTTCTCAGGCCCCTGCCTGAGATATAGCTGGATTGCAGTCATGCTTTTAGGCATTTGTTAGATGAGCCGCTTCTTCACATGGACAGAAATAGAACAGGTAGGCATCAAGAAAACTTACAAGCAAAAAACTGTAGCACTGATTGACTTTAGGTACTGTCAGAGTTAGACTGCAGTTAAATTGTGCTTTTAGGATGAGACCTTTGGACTTAAAAGCTTCAGTTCCATCTGAGAAATTTTCTGCATCCAGGTTTTAGTCTATAACTTGAACCTGGGGTTTTTTTTAGTTTGAAAATGACAACTTGGGTTTGTTTAACTTTTGTAACTGGATACTGTAAGCTGAAATGATTCTCTCTCAATTAGCATATTAATGGTTTTTAAATTATGCATTTATTTTGATAGATATACATCATGGATTGTGTTGTTTTATAACAGAGTTTGTTCATTCAGTCAAATGCAATTTGCAGCTATCATGGCAACAATTAAGGCAACATAGTAATTAATATATCTAAATGGATGATCAGTTGCTGAAAAGTCGCAGCAGACCTTGTACTGGTGATCATTAGCTTCCATTTTTTTCCAGTCAACTACTTATGTGGGAAAGTTTCCAGAATAACTTTTGAACTTTCCCATCCATCACTTCTGAAAATAGCAAATCTGCAGTCAGGCTTATGTACTAAAAAAAACAACTGTTGTTCTTCTCCAGTGTAAACTATAATGTTTGAGATCATTTGCCTGCTTGGTGTTATAAGAGATTTTCATATTTCCCCATTTGGTCATCCACTTAAGGGGGTAGACATGCAGTTATGTCCAAAAATAAACTCATATCAAGGGTTTGATTCAACATAGCACTTAAGCACACATTTAACTGTTAACCAGGTGAACAATCTCATCCCTTTTCAATAATTAACTTATATTTAGGCCCATTTTGTAGTTCCTTTGTACTTAATGTTTAAAATTAAGCATGTGCTTAACTGTCTTGTTGAATTAATACCTAATTTTCTGTATAAGCCTTATATCAGAAGAATTCCTTGTGAATTTCAGTAGAAAAGTATCAGGACATATCTATATACCATCAAAGCATTGTGCTAGAGAGTGGTGAAGTGAAACATGCCCACTCTGAGTACACTATACCACAAAATGGATGTGTGGCTCCATTAATGTGGGGATGGACGTGCAACAGTCACTCAATCACTTTCTCATATTCACTGGCGTACATCAAGGGGGACCTATACACAAGCAGGGAGACTGCTCCAACACACTGTGATTCCAGTGCATCAGAGCAGACTTGATTAATCGAGTCTGCTGGAACGTGGCAATTACCGTGATCCAGCAGCCTCCTGTGTCTCATGTATCAGTGTCCCCATACTTCAAAATGGCAGCAAGGGTGCTTTATCTAAAGCTCATTGAATGAGCTTTAGATAAAGCACCCTTGCCACCATTTTGAAGTGCGGACACGCAGATACACGAGATGCTGTAGGCGCTTTAATTTGAGCGGCTCTCGGAGATGCTCTAATTAAAGTGCCCTCTCTCCCTCCCCCACAGAGCATGTGTATAAATGCCTAAAGTGACTGCATGACATCTGGTTTGAAAGGTAGGATGCATGGAGTGTGGGGCATGCCATGCTTCTCCTTTTGACAAAATAGGCATGCCATTAGGTTCCATTCTGCCCTGATGGTATGGACCAACAAATATTTACACCATCTTAAGGAGTCTGAGGGAGACTTAGGGTGCAGTTACACTTTGCACTTGGGCTGTAGTAAGTCTGTGGACTGTTAAGCTGCATTAAAGTTAGAACATGATGTGAAATCACATATTAAGAGTTGATACTGTTCCTTGCCTGTAATAGCTCTGACCTGCCACTAGAAGCCAGGCAGGGTTCAAATTACATCTGACTCTTGAGGATATCTGCGATGGTGGGCAGCCGGAAGGAGCCACTGCCTGAGGCACAGGGCAGGCCAGAGGGGTGGGGCTCTTGTCTCATGGGGGCGCGCTAAACTCTTATGGGAGGAGAGGTCCAGCCCTGCTGAGCTCCCCTGTAATTCAAACCCTGGAGCCAGGCCGCCGAGTGCATCCTGGGAGCAGTGCATCCTGGGAAGCTGGAGGACTGCAAAACTGCAAAATGTTTTATCTCCATGGAGCTGACTGAAGTTACCTAAACATGAACTAGATAACACAGCCCAGAGTTCACCCTCACCTGAAGTGGTGTAATTTTTAGGATGCTCAGAGGGCATTTAGCATGAGTTAACAAGCTGTAACATACAGATGCTTGCATTTTAAGTACCCTTAGTATGGTCTAAGTGTAACATGTAATTTACCGTTTATGAATGCATCACGGATGATGCATTGTTTAAGTGTACTGCCTGTCCATTCCTCTCCCAGTGTACATGAGGCTAAACTGCAGTAACTCAGACCTGATCATTCAGGGGTTTAGCTTGCCCCGTTTAATTTCCACTTTCCACAGGATAGAAGTTTTCAAATGAAACAGTTGCAGTGGATTAGCTGACCAAAGTAAATGCACACCTTTAAAATGTTATACAGTAAGTGCTTTTTTGCACCCTATGTTACATATGCAAAGTCCATCTACCCTAAACTGTACTCTTGCCTGTTAGTAATCAATAGTTACTTTCCACTAGAGCACCCTAACTACAGTTTTTGCTCCTGAAAACTTGCATCTTCTTCCTTGCAAAAAGATGCATGATAGTAGAAGATACCATACTCCCCCATTGCCAAGAAGAGAAATAGGCAGTGACATTTTCTCCCCATCAAAAGGCCAGGCAGTTTCAAGTTATCCCTTTTCCATACTTCTCCTCCTGTACTAGTAAGAATAGGAGCAGCGGCTGTCCCTACCTTCAGTTGCATTGCCTCTTCTTAGATACCTAGGAAGTTCTCCCTGTAGGGGGAAGGATGATTACAGGCTCATGGATTCCATTAAATTCATTAGGTGGAGTACAAGCTCAGTGGCCTAAATGGAAATTAAGATGTTTAAAATGTGTATGTTTAAGGCTTCTTCCCTCATTCCTATATTCCCAAGTTTTGAGTCATTCTTTGACTTGGTTTTAAGAAGTTAATATTAATATTTTCATCACATTACACTTTGTAATCCAATGAGGCTCTGATCATTAGGGACTAAATACAGTTCAGATTTTTAAGCTGGCAACTCTGTCAATCACAATCTGAACTGCCTGCCATAAGCAAACAAGTTCAGTTTGAGGCTAGAAAAAAGCCTGGTAGTTAGCAATTATAGCAAAAACGTGGTAAGTGTGAAAAGAAGAAATAAGGACATTGTGGCTAGCCAAGATACAGGTGGGCAATTGTTAACTTAATCACTTCTCTCCATTAATTATTATAATTATTCTTGTAGCTGTAGTATGGAAGAGATATGAGCTGACTTTACCAGGGTTCACACCCACCTACAAGGTTTGCTTTCTGATAAGTCTGCATGCACAGTAATCTCATGTATTAATCATTCTCTTAAAGTGACCTATTCTTGTTTGTCATTGCATTAGGCTGTCATGTAATTTACTGGTTGGACATATGTTCACGTCTCAGATATCCTCTGTGATTTTTTCCCCTCAAGCAGACCCTCTGTATTGACAGTGCCTTAGCTTTGATCATTCTAACCAAGAACGAAGCATCAAATCCCGTTTATTCCTGAGAGAATGTTTCTCTCTTGTAATTCTAACTCTAGTGACTTGTTCTTCCAGATCCTGCTCAGCCTGTAATCTGTATTTATTTTCTACCCTCATATTTTGTTCATGACCTTTTTTTTTTCCAAATATGGTTGGCTTTACTCTAATGGATTGCATAATAACATATATCTTTTTCTGGTCTAACTCCTACTGCAACAAAATGAACTAATTCAGTCCTGAGTAAAACAAGGTCATTTTTAAAGGCGCTCATTTGTTCTTTCCCACATCCAGAGGAAGTCTAGAGAATAACAACTTTACTTCTGGTACTGAGCCTTGTCAGTGCCTTTGTACTCCCTTAATGTTGTTCTTCTTCATAAAGTTTAAAAACCAACTTTAAACTTTATAAAGTGTTTTTGCTTCTGAGGCCCCTTCTACACATTACAGGTATCACATAAGTAACTAGTTAATTGTGTTATTACCCTGAGACCAGCTACCTGTGCAAAGTACCTATCATGCCATAAAAAGCTCCAACTAGCTTTAAAGTTAGACCTCTAAAATAGGTATAATTTTATAGCTGTTTGCTGTTGAGCTTTAATTTGCATGTGTAACAGGGTCTCCCTTCCAGCTGGGAGCCCTGTCAGCTGACGGAGCTCCTAGCTACAGGGGTGCACCGTGTCCAGCCTGGGCTGGGAATCCCACAACTGATGGGACTCAGCCCCAGCAGCTGTGGACGCTGGATGCCCATAGTGTGCCTCCTGGTGCTCCCATTGTATGTGTCCACAGCTGCTGGGGCTGAGAGTCCCTTCAGTTGTGGGACTGCCAGCCCAGGATGGGCATGGTGCACCCCTGTGGCTGGGAGCTCCATCAGCTGTCAGGGCTCCCAGCTGCAAAGGAGACCCTGTTACAGCTGGGACCCAGCAGCCATGGGATGCAGCTACAGTCCCCCAGCCCCAGGTGTTCATGGAGCCCCCAGGCTGGGAGATGCAGCTGCCGTGATCTCCCAGCATCGAGGGCACATGAAACCCCCACAGCTGAGAAATCATGGCAGCTGCATCTCCCAGACCTGGGGATGCATTGGGTGCCCCCACATCTGGGAGCCCCTCAGCTAAGCGGTCTTCCAGCCATGGGAGCTTGCTTTTTGCCAGTGCAAGGGGAGCCCAGGGGTTGCACCGGCAGTAAGGCACGACGGGATCTAATGCGCAATCCCTCAGTTGTGCTTCCTGCCCCATGCAGGTGTGCCCTGGCAGGAAGCACGATTGTATGAATCAGGCATGAGAGCCCATCAGGCCTTTACCTGCATGTGTAGAGGAGCCCTGAGTGTTCCCGTCGAGCTTCCCGCCTGACCTCAGAGCACGCAGCAAAAAACTGCTCAGAGCAACCAGTAAGAGACCGGTAATACACTGCCTCGCCCATCTTGGGTCTGAGCACACCAGACCATTCATGATCTCTAATCATACTGGCTGGTGACATGAGGACTTAGGAACCAAAATAGCGTGAATAGTTTAAGCACATAGATCATTGTTGTCCTTGCTTTAACTACTGTCTTTGCAGATCCTATTTTTATCCTAGAAAGGATGTCTTAGGGAGGTTCCCAAAAAATAAAAAGAACTATTACTTTGCACTTCTAGGGCACCTCCATCCAAATCTCACAAAACACCGCATTAATATTAATGGATTAACTTCAGACACTAATAGAGTTGCTAGTAACTTCCCACAGAATATTCTGGAACGCTGCAGGCTTATCTGAGGGCAAAGCAAGGAAGCAGCTAACCAGCCTAGGAGCAACGATGATCTGATCATTACAAGGGCATCTTCTAACCAGCCCCTATCTCTAGTGTAATCGCAATAATAAGGTTTCTGATGTCATTAATCTTCATTCATTTACAAAGTACAGAGGCTCATGAGTACAGAACTGGCTAAAATCAGACTACACAGAAGGCAGCATCTCAAAATTTACTTTAAAGTTGAGGCAAGGAAGCAAAGTTGGAACATTTCAAGGATAATGTCTTAGCGTTAATGTGTAGCTTGTAATCCTGCTACAACGATACCATATTCTAAACTGCTTCCAAAAAAAAGTTAGGATTTTTAGTCTCTTTAATTGATTTATTTTTCCCATTAATACCTCAAGCTGATGTTAGGATGTGCTGGGCTTTAAGGACAAGAAGGATAAGCAGGACTTACACCATAACTCCAGGCAATGGAGGCATGTTAGTTTTGAACCTGAATCTTTTCCTATATTGTCTCCACTCTGCAATAAATCTTGTTTTCTGTGTTAGTGTAAGTAAAATTATAGACAGCTTTATAACTTACTTTCAGTCAGGCACATTCCCAGAAAAGACATTTAGATCTATCACAATCACATATAATAACTTCAGAATATTTTGCTGAAGCAAGCCAACTGCAGGTGAATTATTCATAGATCAGTTTATCCAGTTGTAATAGTAACAGTATTACATACATTTAGTTGAGTAAAACATTGCATTCATTAAAGCACTAGAGTATGTCATTCATTGTCCACTTGATGCAGAATTATTATTGCTGAATAATTCATTTCTGTTAGCTGGGCTTCTCCATGTCTCCCTTGAACAGTTAAATGCAGCATAAAAGTTGCTATTAGCCATTATTAGCCAGTCTCTCAGTTTTAAACTAGCTAAACACAATACAAAGGGGAGCCAATAGAGTGTTAGTGATATAAAAACTCATTCAGTTTTACATTGTCACCAAGACAGCCCATAGTTTAGCAGTGGACATGGTTTATAATCAATAAGTACAGATCTTCTCTATTGGAGACATTCAAGAGTTAAAAAGGAGATAGGGAGAGAGAGACCAATTATTGCATACTGAAAGACAAGCTGTGTTTTCTTCCTTTTTCTTCTTAATGGAAACATTCCCCCGCATGAAAGCTGACAAATCAGCTGAAGTGTAAAAAGTAACTCTGTGCTTATATCACAGGCACACAAATTGCAGCATAAATGAGATAAAAAAGGTTATGCCAAAGAACAGTATGCCCACCAGAAGTCCATAAAATGACTCAAAAAATGACACTGTCATTAACCTCCCTGCTTTGTGCATTGTATGGAGTTATGGCTCAAGTCCTGTTTACCCTTCTTACCCTTTGCTATTGGATTGCCTGGTTGACCCCCTTCTTATTGTGACCTTTAACTCTGATTGTTAGTTTGATCACCATGGTGTTAGTGTAGCATTTGCAAGTAGCAGCTGTTTAACACATTGTACGTTAACTACTGTGTTTGTAGGCCTGTGTTTACACTCCCGATTTGGCTTAAGTGAGATACATATCACAGCCAGCTACATCACAAAGCATACTGAAGGCTTAGCAGTGTTTTAGTAAATGTAAAGCAGCTAACTTAATTCAAAAAGTAATGTTTGATTGCCTAGCTTTAGTTATTAGGTGCATAAGATAAGCACATAAAGATCAGTTCTGTAGGGAAATCTGTTAGAGAAAAAGCTGGAAAAGTGTGAGTTGTCTATGCCTGTAGAACATTATATCCACCTTCTGAATATAAGGAAAAAACGTAAATGATCATTTAATTAATTCTGTTTTGGGGTAAATGTGCTAAAAACTCACAAAAAAATGAGCCTAGCTCTAGGTACACTGATTTTTGGAAGTCAGGTGCTTGTTTGGCTGGTTGAGGCTTTATGGTAAGGTCACACAGGTATTTAAGTTCAGCTGGGAACAGCAATTGAAGCATCAACAGACTCACTGTCCATTCCACTTTTAGCCTCATGACTCACGAAGCAGCCAGAAAGGGTTCATAATGTCCTCCTAATATATGCCCTGCTGTTAATTATTGCTTTAGTTTAGTTTCAGCTTGGATGTTTTACAAAGTACACAGTAGAATTTTGTGTCAATCACTGGAACCATTTTATTTCAAAATTTTGATTTAGATCAAAACTCTGGTAGTTTTGATATATTGTTCTACTGGGAAGCTTGCCTGTTCCTATATCTTATTAGCATCACTTGAAAACAGAAATATATAAAAAGAAAGGTTTTGAGCACAGCATATTTTGAATGATATGTAAGTTCAAATACTGCTCGTTCTGTAATGCAGCAGTCCTCAACTGAGTGTCCACAGCCCCCTGTGGGCCATAAGCAGGTTTCAGGGGGTCCTCGCTGCCCCCCACCCCACCTCCCCTCTGGGGTAGAACCGCAGCCTGAGGAGAGCAGTGGTGGCTGAGCCATGGTGGTGGGGCAGAGCCGTGGCCCAGCATGCGAGCGGCTGGCCGCAGGAGGAGGTGAGGGCAGCACGGCCTCCCCCCGTGGTCCATTACTCCTTGCGATGCTGGTGGTACAGCTGGCACAGGGGTCCTGGTAGTGACTGAGTCTTGCTGCCCCGCTCTATCCTCCCACTGGGCCATGGACTGATTCAGCCAGGCTGTCGCCCCATGCCTGCTGTGGGCGCATAAATCTTGGGGGGCACATGCCCCCCAACCCTCCCCTAATGCATTACCTATGCCCCCCCAACATCATCTGTGCAACCCCTTGCCCCTCCACACCTTGCCTATGCCCCACATGCATACTGGATAAGCAAAAAAACATGCAGTAAAATATAGCCCACCTGTTGTGTTACAGGTGGGCCATGGAGTTTTTATAGCAAGCTGGGTGGGGGCGTCCCTCAGAAAGAAAAAGGTTGAGAGCCCCTGCTGCAATGCACCAATCAAAACCCCTAGTTCTCATCATTCTAACATTTTGGAAGAGTTTAGATCTGCACCGGGACTTTGTGGTTCAGCCACAACTTTAATGTAATATATTAAAAATAAAATTAGGTATCACAAGCAGCAAATTTAGTAACTGAAAGTAGTCTTCAAGTAGAAAATGTTTCATCTCTCTTTGAAATACAGTGAGGGAGTTTGAGTCTAAGGAGTACTATACATCTGAAACCTGATTAAAATACTGCCCTAATATGCACATAGTCTGAATCTAGAGTATATATAGAATCATACTGAATCTAAACATGGTGAGTATGGCTTTTCTACATGACCTTCATTATACTATGAAAAACACTGCGACATATTTATGTTTTTCTTGATCATTGAATGAATATTATCACTTCATAGAACATTATTGTTTATATTCTAACAACAGAAGATACAATATCATTTGCAAGTGATGCAAAAATATACTATTTTTAGTAAAAGCTGTTCACTGTTTGCTGGAATCCAGCAGTACATTCACCATATGACAGGTCTCTTTGAAAAAGCTAATAACTATGAACTCTAAATGTTGAATTAATTGTTTTGCAGTTTGACTGGATAAATTGTAATGTCAGTGTCATCCTTCCTAGGAAGAGGGAATAACCCAATAGGAACATCATTTCTGATGGGGAATGGTTTATTTTAATGTTATTGATTTGGTTAACAAACCAGTGATAGGGCAGTTCATGATGTCAGACAACTATAATGCTACAATAAGTTTTTTTGGAAAGGCATTTAGTCTTATCCAACAATGACTGTAATTAATGGAATGATATTGGCACACAAACGGTTTTAGTTTTTTTAATTTGTCCCAGAATTATTGCCAAGTAGCTCTGCTACTTGTAACAGCACTACACTGGATTGAAATGTTTATTTTGCTTTAACCATAGCATAATCCAAATTAACAAATGTAGGTAATTTTGAAAACATTTGGCATCACAATAACTATATTGTCTTCATAGTTTAACACACTAAGTCCACTTTTAAGTAATTACTTGTGATAAGTAAAAATGAAATAGAAACTAATAAAATAATAAAAAAAGCAGCAGGAAATATCACTGCATAAAAAAGAAATCCAGATCTTCCAGGGTGAATTCCATCTTTCACAAACACAATTAGCAAAGCATATACTGGTCAACATAGAGAAAAAGTCTATTGTTCCTACTAATTATTCAGCTAACTTGAGTGATAAAAGTATTTTCATCTTGAAATCCTGGGTTTCCTGCTACATGGAGGGAAGGAAGTAAGATGGTTCCACACAGAATTTCTCTTTTCTTGTCATCCCCCCACTCCTTGCCCCCCACTCCTTGCTGGAAAAAGGAACTTGTATACAAAAATTCAATGTTAAAAGGAAGATAAAATTACTAAGTCAAGCACTCAAAAATTAGGATGTACCAGAATTAAGGTGCCCTTTACAGATGCATTTATTCTGATTTATACATTTATTATTGTTCTTGGTAGTGTTCTGTTTCTTAAACATTTATATTCCAGGGACACCTAAAGACCAGATTACAATACAGTCTTTAATTACATGATCACTGAGGATCCTGGTTTTCCCTTATAAAAAAAAATCACAAATTCTCTGATAAAAACCCCAAAATCTGTGATTAAAATTAAAAACCCCTCACTCCCTCCACCCCCTACAGCCCCTCTGGCCCTTCTGGTGCCTCTCGCTGCCCATCCAAAGCCCCCTGCCACTCCCAGCTCTGCTGGAGGAGACCCCATCTGCTAGGGCTATGGTGCCAGGAACCTGGGTCTGCAGCCCCTGCCCCTAGCAGGAGGTGGCGTCGGCTGTAGTGGAGCACAGAGCCAGCTTCCTCACACTGCCTACTGCGGGCTCGGGGAGGGGGGCTGGCTCCTCACCACTGTGCGTGCTCCCAGGAGGGCAGGCAGGACCCATGCCCCCAGATCTGTGCTTGGGGCAAGGGTGGGGCAGGCTGTGGCAATGCATTCCCTGGTCATGAAGCAGCAATGAGGGACACAACCCTACATCACCACCCCTGCTGCTGCTGCACGCACAGGGGATGCGTCGCCAAGGCAGCATGGAGCTTGCAGCATCAAGGACCTTTCCAATGTGGCCCCACTGTGCCCTGCAGTGCCGGGTTGCACTCACTGGGCTGCAGAGGCCCCTCAGGGGAGGGCGGCAGGGCGGTACCCTGAGCCCGCAGTAGGCAGGGTGCACCCGCCCCACCCTGGGCACAGATCTGGAGGGCACAGGTACCCCCTGTCCCCTGGAAGTGCACGCAGCAACAGGGAGCTGGCCCCAACCCCCCACCTCCCCCAGACAAACCACCTGTGACACTGTCCTGCTCCCCGCTGGGGCCCTGCAGCCACACATTGCAGCCCCAAGCCCCACGCTCCGCCTGGCTCGGCAGCAACCCCAGCCCTACCCATCTCCCTCCCTATGGGGGTCTCAGTCCCCCCACACACACACTTGCCTGTGGGAGCTGCCCTCCAGGCTGCCTGGCAGTCATGTGCATATACATGCCCATGGCTCCCCTGCCTGACCGCCCTCCTCCTACTTCCTCCAGCCCCGTGTAACCTGGAACTCTGCCCGCCTATAGAGAGTTCAATGCAAGATCCATGGGTTTCTCCAGTAAAATTAGAAATCCACATTTTTCTCTGGCAAAGGGGAACACCTATGGTTTTCTCCATTTTTCTGTGGGAAATGGAAAACCCAGATCCCTAATGATCACATGACATTCACTTTTCAGGGCCCCTACCTCATACACTGAAAAGGATGAACAATTAATGAGACCGACCGGGACAAGAAGAGAAAGGACATTCTCTTGTGTCAAGGCACAGAACTAAAAGAATTGGATTCTGTCCTTGACTCTGCCACCATCCTCGTATGTGACATGGGGCAAAGCTAGCATAGTGCATACATGCATGGTGATAGAGTGAAGTTTGCAAAGGAATCACTCATTCTGACAGTTCCTAAATTTCACTTAATAGTCTTTTTTCTTTAAGTACATATAATCCTAAATGTTCCATGGACTGGCTATAAGAACTAATGGTAGCATGGAATGGGTATATTGATAAACCTAAAGTACTAGAACTATTAGGAAGACAAGGAGATAGTAGTGTACATGACATGACACTTTTCTATTTTACTGCCTTTTAAGAGAAATATACTAAAAAATAGACTTGTTTGGGGAAATAAAGAGATTGATATTTGACTCTACTCCTGGGATACTTGTATTTTGCATCTTTTAAGAAGTAAGTAGGGAGAAAATAGTTGCAGGTGCCAGAAAGGCAGCTAAAAATTAGCACACATCTTAAAATGCAAATCAAGTCTGGCTATATTCATGTCTGGTAACTCCATTAAACTGAGTGGAATGAGTTGGCTCCTTGTGTAGGAACTTGAATCTGTGCTCTATTGGCAGTTTCCAAATTGGAAGATTTTATGCCGGGATTAAAATGGTCATTGTGTTTTTTATAAGGTGTTCTGTCAGAAATCTATGTGTTACCATTACTTAGTGAGTGGGACATTCTTGCTAATCTGTAGTCTGCGCATTCCCAGAATTCTTGGATGGGTGCAGAAGGCTGGGGCAACCCCTGAGGCTGTGTACTTGTAGTAGACTGAAAATGAAGTGTGTGCCAAGTAGTGGCTTTTTTTAGTTGTTGTACATCATAGTACCTCTTTCATTGATGGCACTGCTAAGGTTGTAGTATTGAATACAGAAATGTATTTAAATTTACTGTTTGAAAAATATTATGCTGCAAATACTAATCAATTTAATTTAAAAAGTGATTTAGTAGTAGGACTATCTTGCACAGTGACTCAGTTGTGTTCTAGAAAAGCATGATTTTAACTTCTATTTTCAAAATTCTATGAATAACTTGAGATAAATTTAAGGTAAATTGCTTGTTAAGAATTCCAATTCTGTTACGTTATTTTGGAGGCTAAGATATCTGGTCCCCAAATCCTGCTCCTGTTAGGCTGCAAATGAAAACCCTTCTGAATAATCTTTGGGGCATGGAGCTGGTATGAATACCCTCAGATGTGTATACGAAGCACACAAATTGCACTGGCCTTTGCCCCACCTTCAACCATAAAAGGAGGAACCCAGGTTTTTGTGCATTGTTCTTTATTTTGTGTCTTTAGGGTGCCCGTAGACGTTCTGCAGGGCTGCTCTGACTCTCTGTAATTACAGTGCATCGGAGCAGACTCGATTAATTGAGTCTGCTGGAGCATGGCAATTGCCACGCTCCAGCTGCCTCTGTCTCATGTATTAATGTCCCTGCACTTCAAAATGGTGGCAGGGCACTTGAACTAAAGCTCTTCAAACCCTAATACACAAGATGTTGCAGCGTTTTAATTAGAGCAGCTCTGGCTCCCACCCCCAGAGCATGTGTAAGATTGCCCTTCGTTACCAGTTTTATTCCTGTCTCAGCAATGTATGCATGGGCTGGCAAATGGACAGGGGTGAGACAGGTGAATCACAAGACACTTGTTAAACAGCACAACTCAGTGCTAGTATCGCTCACACCTGAAGTTCAAATTCTTTCCTCTTCCACACAACCTGGGGAAGAATAGCCTCAGCCTGATTTAGGTGAAAATGTGGCCTACAGGGGACCGTGGCTGTTCAGCAAGTACAGTATTAGTTTCATTGCTAATCTCAGCAAGTTAGTTTCAGATATTGATGTAAGACATTGACTCTGTTTATCAAAGCTACTTCTAAACTGTGAGCAATTTCTTATGGGGTCTTCAGTATTAAGGACCCTGGGGAATTGCCAGGGATCCTCACCCTGTGAAAATATTGAGATCAATAAAGCAAACTGATAAATATCCATTTTACAGAATATAGACTCTTGAATGAAATACAGCAACATTTAATATTGGCAGATAATAACACTTCGAAAGCCACAGAGTGAATACAGTAAAAGGGTAGGCTATATGGAATGAGATTGATTCATACAACTTCTCAAATAAAAAATAGTGTTTGTTATGTTGGGTTCTTGTGGAACTAAAGTAAAAGATGCATTAATAGGTTACCAGAAAAAAGCCAACTCTGAAAATGCAGACAAAGATCTTCTGCTACCAATAGTATTACAGCATCAAAATATCTCATGGACACTCAGAAATAAGCTGTACTTCTGTATGGCAGTGAAGCAGCAAATTGAATTCTCATAATATGTTTTGAAAATGAGTCTTGTTAGGTTTGATGAGGTGGAAAAGGTACTGAGATCACTGGTTTGTTCCAATACATTCAGTACACTTTACTTGGCTGTTTGCCATGGCTAATCTTTTTAATGGCAATGTAGCTTGTAAACCCATTTTTTAGAAAGCTATGCATCTCAGTTTTATAATATCACACCAAGTAGGGTGGTAAATAAGTTTCTCTTCAAGCATGAAAGCTTTTTTTTGCTACAATCCCAGAAATCTTATTTTTAAAAACCATGTCTTGAAAGCCTCCATAATTCCTTTATGAATTCAGCAATAAGAATAAAATACAAACCTCCTTATTTATATTAATACATTTATTCTTAAATGCACCCATCCATTGTTTTTATTCAAAGACTTATAAATGCATCTATCAGGCAATTATTTCTAAAAATATATATCAGTAATTGAGGACCAATGTTCAACAAAGCGAGCTCTCCCAGATCCCTCTGGATTTCTCTGATAATACCCCATTCTGCTGTTCATTCCATCCCATTAGGAAACAGCTTAGGAGAGCAAGCATGGCTCTGGAGTTCAACAAATCTAAGGCTTGGACCAATCAAAAGAAACAGGGACATTTCATTGCCAAGTATACTTCATTGAAAATGTTCTGATTTAGCCTCCTGACAGTTAAACTAGGGCCTATTAGCTCAAGTAACTTAAATGATTTCAATTCTGTAGCCTCATGTGAGTGGGTAGAGGTAGGAAGCAGAACTTGGGGGGAACAGTGCCTGCGGCTCCAGTTCTGACCCTGTAGTCACTGTCCCTCCCTTGTTCGTACTCAAATCTAAGACAAGGGGATTTTCCCCCATGTTGAATGGAGAAACAAAACCTTATCTTAGATTTGAGTAAATACAGTAATATAAAGTAACAGTTTTTTTAGGATTGTGTTAATTTTGTTGTCCTTCTCGTTTTATGAAAAATTGTCCCTGCATAATAAGTGTTTCCTTCCCATAACCTCTCTTCACCTTGAGTCATCAGACACCATGGAAAGAGAGCCATACCTCACCTGCCAGTACTGCAGGTTTCTCCTCCCAAGGTTTAAAACCTTGAATCTTTTGGTGTTAAACCCCATCAGGTTCTCATCTGCCCATTTGCTGAGCCTGTCCAGGTCAGCCGCACCCGATCACCCGCCTGCCTTCAGGTGTGGTTGCTTTGCCCCAAAGTTTGGTGTCATCGGCAAACTTGGCCAGTCCGCTTCTGACTCCAATGTCCACATCATTAATAAAGATGTTGAACAATATGGGTCCAAGGACAGAGCCTTTGGGGATCCCACTGGTCACAGGGTACCATGATGATTGACTTCCATCAATTACCACCCTCTGGGTCCAACCACAGAGCCAATTTCCCAGCCAGCGGATCGTGGTGGACCCGAGGCCACAATTGGCCAGTTTTGCCAAAAGATGATCATGGGATACAAGACTGAAGTCAAGATCAATATCTTCTCCCTTATGCAGGTGATAGGTCACCTGGTCATAGAAGGAAATGAGATTGGTCAAGCAAGACCTACCCGCAACAAACCCGTGCTGGCTATCCCTCAGGATGTTGGCGTCAGCTAGTCCATTAAGGATGGCCTCTTTAATAAACTTTTCTAAGAACTTCCCTGGGATAGAGGTCAGGCTGATGGGCCTGTAATTAGCCGGATCCACTTTCCTCCCTTTCTTGAAGATAGGCACCACATTGGCCTTCTTCCAGTCTTCGGGCACTACGCCAGCATGCCAGGAGTTTTCAAAGATCCATGCCAGAGGCTGGGCTATGATGCTCACCAGCTCCTTGAGAACCCTGGGGTGCAGATTGTCAGGGCCGGCTGGCTTGAAGGTATCCAGCCTCTCAAGGTGTTCCTTCACGAGGTCAGCATTAATGGAGGGCAGGGGATCTCCCTCACCCGGACCGCCCTGTCCTGTGGTGCTGACATTTACGTGGAGCTGAGCTTAAATAAAGTTTTAAAGCTGAACATGTGCTAAAATTTTAGACTGAAGTGGGTTTTTTAGGGATGAGACAAAATAGGCATACAGCACAAGTGTATTTCAAAAAAGATTAAAAAATCATAAAGGTTTATCCATTAAGAGCCGCTGAGGTGTGAGCATTCTTCAAACTTATTGAAATCAATGAGAGCTACAAACATTGAAGAAGTGCTCAGCACCTTCCAGCATTGGGCTCTAAATCTAGGAGTGTCTGTAAGGGTTGAGGGACGGAGGAGTAAGCAAATAGGTGCATTTGGGGGTGGGGGGAATAGGACATCGTTTTTGCAGGTATTAAAGAAGTATGTGAATTGAGCCAGTGGCTGCTCAAGCTGCCTTGCACAATGTTAAAAAGTCAGGGTGCTTGCTAACAAATGTTACTCTCTATTCTGTTTCAGTTACCCATACAGTGAAGACTGTAGCCAAGGAAAGCAGTACATGAATACTAGATGTCCAGCTTGGTGTGACAGAATTCTAATGTCGCATTCAGCCAAGGAACTGATTCTAAAAGTAAGTACAGTCATGTCATCAATCTGTTCATATCTGCAACAAAATTATTTTTCCATTTGACATCCTGCCTGTCCCCAAGTTCTTAATTGTCCAGAGCAAAAGTTGAGGACAGAAACACCAACAGAATAATTACATTTGTATCTGTATTTCTCACTTCTTTCTGAGGAGCGTAGTGTTTTACAAATATCATACCATTAAGTTTTACAACATCCCTATGAGATATAGAGTTCCTTATCTCAACGTTTAATCATAATCCTAATTTAATAATACCTGTCAGCGTACTGAAGACTTCTATTTTTTTTCTTTTTTCTCCCTTCCCCTCTCCATTTTTTCTGTAGAAAAACTGAGCCTGGTCACCATATTACACACACCACATTTCATTTCAGGACAGGGTGTAAAAGGAGGCTTTGCATTCTGATCCAGTAACTGCAATATGTAAAGCTGTAAGGTTGGTCTCTGGGCCAGGTTATAACAACCTGAGAAGTGTCCCAATTGACACAGGATGCCAATTAGTCCCAAAGTACCAAAACCACAGTAGGGAATTCTTGTGGCAGAGGAGCATCCCAATGGTGCCTCCTACCTTGGATGACCACACCTTCGTATTCCTGCTATGCATACAGCAGGTGTAAGGAACATGAAAGAGTCTCTTTGCACTCTCTGGGTTATTTAAAGTGGTTTTATTGCAGGATTGCAGTGCGTATCAGACTTGCCACACCTAAGTATCTGGTTTATCTTCTCTACACAATGTTGTATCCTACTAAGAGTTATATATGTATCTGTGCTTCCTGTATGTGAACACATTTTTTTAATGTGTGAATTGCAGGAGGTAATGCTTGAAAATAAATCCTTACGCAGTTTGCTTAATGTTGCAGCTTCAGTGGGTGTGTAACAAAATGAAACATTCTGAGCTTAGCTTCTTAAAGTTTATAACCTTCTCTCATTCTCTCTCTCTCCCATCGGTGTGTTTTGTATCATGATTAGAGTGCTTGTTTTGCAGTAAGTTATATAATTGCAATTAACAGATAATTCAGTGAACAGTTGAGGGCATTATTTCCACAACCACTCAAGTTTCTAAGGCACTTCCACTCGCATATTAACCTTTAAGAAGTTTTTACATGAACACATTAAACTTTTCCCAAAACTTTTATTCAAGGTGAACTTGTCAGTACACAAAACTGGAGCCATCACAAAGACTGAAGAATGGAATTTATTTCTGCAACTTACCAACAGGCCATGGGCTAGCGTATACCCCCTCTCTTGACTAATGCAGGCAAAGACCTAGAACAGTATGTTTGTGCAGCTACAGAAATGTCAGAGATTCCTAGGACTCCAACCCTAATGGACTTTGGGGGGCAAAGATGGAGATCCCTCTTCTTGATGCCCAAAGACTAAATGTTTATCAAGGCATTCAAAAAGCCCAAGGCAGAAGCAGTCTAAGTGTTGTGCTTTACTCTAAGCACCCAAAGTTAGGTCAAGAGTGAACAGAACAGACATTTGCCCATGGGGAGGGGTGGCGGAGGGGAATGTGAACATTCACGCTGCCTGCAATGACTGAGGCCAGCAGGTTGAGGGCACTCCCACATGATTCCCAGCAAGCTGCCTTTGCTCACCCAACCCCCGCTTTGCTGCCTGACAGCTGGTCACTGGCAAGGGGACAAGGCCAAGGACTGACCAACCAGGCCAGGCAGTGTGGGAAGAGCAGAGGCCCCTGCCACACAGCTCCCTCCAGCTGTGCGGCTCAGATCTAGGGTGGCAGTCAGTGGGGCAAAGGGGTGTGGGGGAGCAGGGCATGGGTGGAACAAGACAGGGGATGCCCCCAAGACAGCAGTTACCCAGGACCACCCCCTCCCCCTGGCCTGGACCCTCCTGGTGGGCAAATCTGCTATGTGCTGCTGAGATTGGGGCACTGGGAGCATCTGAGCTCAGCTGCAGTCACACACGTGCCCCCAAGACATGTCAGGCAGGGCTGAGCACCGGGCAGCTCCTGGGCTGGCAGAGCCCTGGGCTAGCACCAGGACAGGGGCAGTTGTTGCTGAGAAGCGGGCTTCAGGCATGTGGACCCAGGACTGTCCTGACACACCTCCAAAGGCAGGGATAGGGTGGGATCCCAAAGCAATGGGATCTGGCTCCAAGACAGTGTTCCAATACTACCTACCCCATGGCGCCACCCAGGCAGCCAGCCCTGCCCTGCCCTGCTGCTTGCCCAGCAAGGTGCCCCACAGCCATACCAGGAACAGTTCCCATGGGGTGAGAGCTCTGGGCTCACCGTGCTGCTTGCTGGGGACCCCTGCCATAGCTGTGGCTCAAGTCAGTGCCTTCTCCACCTGCCCTTTATGGTGACCCCGTTGGCCCTGGGCAGGGGCAGCAGGCATGAGGCAGGGACCAGGGCTGGGGCTAATTTCTCTGGGGGCAGCAGCCACTGCAGGGGGGTCACCTGCCCCCAAGTCACCACTCTTTGTGTCGACAGTCCACAGAGCAGGCAAGCTCAGAGATGGCCAGGCAAGCAGCAGGGCAGGGCAGAGCTAGCTGCCCAAACAGTGCCACAACACAAGTGGCAGTGGAGTACTGTCTACACAGAGCATCTCAGAGTCCTTGGAGCTGGGTCCCGTTGCTTTGCCCCCACCCGCTGGAGGTGTGCGTCAGTGATAGCCCCAGGCCTGCACTCCCACAGCCTACTGCACTTCCCAGCCATTTCTGCCCCTGTCCCGGTGTCTCTGCCAGCCCAGGAGCTGCCCAGCACTAGGTCCTGCCTGGCACATTTTGAAGGCACATGTGTGGCTACAGCTGGGCTCAGACATCCCCAGTGCCCTGCCCTCAGCTGCATGTGGTGGATCTGCCCACCAGGCTGAGCCAGGCCAGGGAGGGGTGCAGTCCTGGGTCGCTGGTGTCCTGAGTGCAGACCCTGGTCCGTCCCACCCCTGTCCCACTCAAATCCTAGCATTCAGTAAGAGGGTAATGTTGGGAAATCAGAGTTGCCAAAAAAGAACAAGGTACAGAAATATAAAATGAACAGGCCCTTATTTTTGTATGTAGTCTATCAGCAACAAAAGCTAAGTTAATTTTTTTCTTCATCTCTTGAACACTTATGAGGCAAAATCTGCTGTATTGCATATAGTTCTAGTCATCAGTGGAATTCTCTCAAAACAAAGGATAAGGACCTGGAAAGAATGACCAATGAGGGTTTTTTTAAAAAGAAAAACAGCTATGTATAAGAAGACCTGCAAGTGTATACACAAGTTTGAAGTGCATAAACACTGCAGCTGAAGAGGGAGATTTCAGACTGAGGGAATAGCTAGATGTAATGGAAATGTAATGGACATTAAAAAGGAAAATTAAGGTTGAAGAGCAGAGAATATTTGTATCCATGAATCCAAACGGTCTAAAATAGTCTACACAGGAAAATCTCAGCAGGTTAGTTACTCAGATTAGAGACTATTTTTCAAAATCTTATAAACTTGTGCTTGCAATATTGCATTTGCAAATTGTGGGTATGCAAACATCTCTAAAATTAGTAAATACTAAATTGCAGGGGCAAATTGGCATACATTGATACAATGTTATTAACTTTATTGGAGTTCAGACTGTTTGCATTTGTAGGGAATATACCTTCTGTTACCCATCTTGGTACCACTTTTGAAATTCTGACCCAGTAAAACTTGAGGAAAGGACTAAAAATGTTAAATCGTAAAGAGTGCTGAACTCATGGAGGAAAGGACAAGATGACCTAATAGGTTTAAGTCCTTTCCAATTTCTGTGCATTAAGCCTTGTTTGCCTTCCCACAGACTTCAGATCCGTTTTGAAGGTTTACACTCTGGAACTTTAAAAAGGTAGCAATTAAGAAACTAAAAGTGTACTACTACACTATTTGATCATAAGTTCAATAAATTGTTTTAAAAGTTATACTATAAATTAAGAGCGCTAAGAATTTCCTTGGTATAACTAGCTGCCGAGAAATTATTAGGCATCCTGCTGTTTAATTATTTGTGTGTTATAAATAGCTGAAGAATTTACTTTTTCAGCCCTTACAGACTTATCTCTTATTTTAAACAACAAATGATAGTAAATCTGTATTTTGGGTCCTTTGTAAGAAAAAGAGCAGGATGCACAAATTAGCACATACTACAGTATGTTCAGCTCTACACACTAGGCGTTACAGATTGTACAGACATGGGGCTGTAAACAGCTTTCATGCAACATCATCTATCATGCTATGGTCGGTTACCTCACCATCATGTTATTTTATGCTTCCTGAGCCCTAAAACACCAAAGGTTGCCCACTGCTAGGGAGTTGCGTTGATGCCTGATAGCATGCAGTAATGAATGCTCAGCCAAGTGTATATTGTTTCTGCTTGTGCGCTGCTGTAATTTGTTTATCTGTCTAAAGATTATGCAGTTGAAAATCCACAATTTTATGCTGCCTTTGTAAATTATCAAGTCGCTTTTGATGAATGTATCCCCACTTCCGATGGTAGTGGCATTATGATCTTGAAATATTGGAAAGTGCTCATGCATACAATGCAGAAGGTTATGTTTTTATATTTTTTGGCAGACAATCATGCTATAAAGTAAATCTGACCTTAAGCTTCCTTACTGCATTAAAGATAATTCAGTTTTAACTTTATAGTCCTAAATGTTGCTGTTTATATAAAGTTCTTGCCCAGTCAAACTTGACTGATTACAGATGAGAAAATGTTGACTGTTTCATACAAAATAAATTAGTACTGCAAACTACTTTAAAACGCATCTATGATTGTATCAGAGACTTGAGAATACGCATACTCCAGATTTAATTAGCTTATAAGATTTTTTTAGCATAATAAGAAATTGCCTTTGTGTGTCAAGTGTCTTTGTATTTCCTCCTGAAGGATTGTGCTAGACAAACAAAAGAGGCTGTAAAAACCTTACATTCAGTGCAAATGGTGGAAAGATGAGTACATTCAGTTATTTATTAAACTGCAGATGCAAAGGGAATATTTAAGAATAAAGTTCAACATGAAGCAGAATGCAAGCAGTTCATATTGTTGGGTGGAGAAATGATATCTTTTGAATGATACTGATTTTCTTAAAATCTCTTGACTGGTCTTTTCATTAAAGAAAAATGCCTGGTAGAAATAAGATGTTCCTGACTTCTGTGCATTTGCTTTTTAAAAAAATTTTGAACAACAGGTTCTGTTTGTTTAACCCTACATAACTGAATCAACAGCATAATCAGGTCCTGATCCAAGACGATGATATTTGGGCATGAAAATAATTATAAAAGCATAAAATAAACAACAATAATGTGAAGTATAAAAATCAATTAATAAAGCTGCATTCAAAATAATACTGTGGGGATTAAAAAGATATTTTTATGAAATGATGACTAACATACTGCTCTGAGAGCAATGTTTATGTATAGTGTTGTTCATAAGAAAGGACTACACTGAAACCCAGTGCTGCATTTCACTGACAAAAGGTTTGACTATACCTGTGACTAAGTCACTAGTTTTGTCATCCTAAGCACTAAAAGTTCATAAGACTTGGAAAGAAATAATAGCTATGGAGATTATGGGCATTATTTTATCTGGAAAATCCCACAGATCTTCACAATGAATATTAAACATAAAGTTTGCAATGAAATAATTGTGGTGAAGAGCCAAGGAGGAGCACTTTAACAAACCCTCCTTCAGAAACCTCATAGCATTTTCTTGTTGGAGTTCCACTCATGTGTACAGTTTTATTATTTGATTTTCTTTGTAATCTGAAGAATAGCTGAACTGACTGTTTGTTTGTTTTTAAAACTAGTCAGAAAATGATGAGAAGATAGTGATATATGACCATATTGGGCCAAATGTCTGCATGGGGGATCACAAGGTAATTACATTCAAAGTTACAGTTATTGCATTTTATTAAATGCTAGTAGGAAAATAGAATATATATTCAAATTTCTATTTATTGTAATTTAAATCAATTATTCTTGTTTTTATTTTAAACTTAATGTGTCTCAAAATTGAGCCAATCAAAATTTATTCAGCTAATTATTTTATATCAGTAAAAAAATACGGTATTAGGTATTTGCATGAATTTGAGTAAGGAACAGGATAACATGTCAGAATGCAACATTAAAATACTGTATAACCTGAATTTATTTTGAGTATTTTTTTTAATTTATGATCGTTCCTATATATAGTATCAACGGAAACTGTTAGTTTGACCTAGTTAGCTACTTCGTTTTCTATATATAATATTAAAAATTATATATCTAGTTGACTATTAAAAATTACATCTTTACAGTAATACATGTTAGCAGCAAGTGAAAAAAAGAATGCTTGGAGGGCTAAATTCCAGTTGTAGAAAAAACTGCTAGGAAACATCTCTAGAATTTTAAGCTGGACTATCCATTTAAAAAATCACTTAGGAACTCGTAAATTGTGCTGCAACTATCATTGCCAGATGCGGTACTAGTGCTTTTGAATTATAATTTGGTATATGATAATGAACTACTTAAATTCCTATACATACATATTCATTGTATACATTAATTACTTTTCTAAAATTTGATTTTAACTTTACTGTTAAAATTGTTGTGGAGGCAGTATAGCATTTTGCAATGGAAATAGATTTTTTTTACTGTTTTACTATAGAAATGTTCAAGTCAGATTTCAAAATACAGAAAGGTTTACGCTGGCCTCTACAACAAAATGAGAAGCCAATTAGGAACTATCATTTTGGTTTCTTTTTTGATGCATATATTTAACAAGCATGTGTTTAGGGTGACATTCTTTCAACAGTTAATGCTGTGATAAAAGAAATATGTTGTGATATGAAGAGATGGCATTAAAGTGGATAGCAAAATTCCCATAGATTTCAGCGAAACCATAGGATTATGCTCAGGTGACTGCCTTCCAGAAGTCCCTTCAGGATTTTAGAGCTACAGTAATCGAAGAAATCTAGACCATGAATGACATCAGCTTGTTAGTGGTTATAGATTGATTCTTGTTCTGTTTGTTACTAATCATTTCAAAGTATCTTACAAGTGTGTAACTCTTGTTTTTCCCTAACTTGCTGCAGCCTGTGTTCCTGTCCTTTCGAATAGCTGCTGGGGCAGGTAAACCTATTGCAAATGTGCAAAAGTGTTGTGTCGTGCAGTGATGTGGTGGTAAATATCATTTTTTTCCCTTTTGTTTGTATTTTCTACATCATTTCCCCTTTGTGTTTATCTTTCTTTTAAAAAATGCCAATTCTGCAACAGGAAAAAGATGCCTACGAAATGAGAAGATCTTTCGTGAAACCACACTGTAGCATGGAGGAAGAAAGAATAAGCAGTATATTGAAATGCATAATCGTAACAGCTGTATTGATAAATCAAGTACTGAGTGCCACATTTTTAGACTGCTGATCGTACACTATGCTTCAGCATCTGGACTCTGTTGGAGAAAAGCCTCACATACCTCACTGTCTTGTATGTTCATGTGACATCAAGTAGAAATGTGGAATTATTTTTTATATATATTATGTCACAGTTTTGTTGCCAAAACTCTAATAGACAGCAGAGAAGTTCTGTATTTTAGATTTCAGAGTTTTCAACTTTTAATAAATGTTTGTCAATGTGGAAAAGCTACTTCAGCATATTATATAAACTTTTAAAGGTGTCATGCCTAACATTATATATCTTTACCACTTGGGGTTTTGTACATTGGATTGTACAGATAGAGATATTGATGGTTTTAAATGGTATTTTCTTTGTTGACCAAGGCTTATGGTTTGTGTTTTAGTTTTAGAATTTTGTTTTTCATTTTTATAGATTTTTTTCCTCATGTTATTTACTATACTGCCATGTTACATGGTTTTGAATCACACAGCAGCTGCTTTCTATACATACATATATATATGTGTGTGTGTATATATATATATGTATGTGTGTGTATATACACAGATATATAAATAATTTATAAACCTTACCAAAACTTATGCTAAATATACTTCCCAATATGAATGCTTGAGAGTGCCATATCAGCAGTTAGTGTTGGAGTCTATTAGTTTTAGTTAAGTGTATGTCAAGAACCAACATTTATATAACAAATAATATATAGCGGTGCCATCATTGATACGGATATATAGTAAACTATATAGCACATATATTAGCAGTTTCACTTTGTTACTCCTATAATACCTTCTTTCTATGTAATATTAAAGATTGAATGTGAAGTTTCTAGGTAGGCTTGGGTGTACCTTTCAAGAATTTTGTAAACTGTTTTTGTCTGTCTTTTGTTACCGTTTTATGGTGCCAAGTATTCTATATTAAAACAATAACAACATGGGAGAAGAAAACTAGTAGTCTGCATTAAATAGCAACCGCAGTGAACACAGACTGAATCTATACATAGTTTTAGAGGAAAAAAGACTGTAAATTTTCCTAGTTAGTAGCTATGTGCAACCTACAACATAACCTTGTTACCACCATTTTTCTCCCACCACTAAGTACAACATTAAAAGGTGATTAGAGAGTCTATTGATGAAACACAAATGTATGTTTTATTGATTTAATTTAGAACACTACAGAGTTCATGGACTGTGTGATGGCATTAGATTGATGCTTGATTTTGGTATAAATCACTACCTTTGAAAATGATTTGATGTCCACTCTAAGAATGTTTTCTGGACAGTACAATATGGGTTTGTGTTAAGTACTGTTATCCAAAGGTTATCTGCAGCTCTGTAATGTCATTGTGCCATGTTGCAATATAACCACACAATAATTCTATTTAACATAAGTACAACACACAGAAACTTTGAAGGCCTTTAGAAATGAATATTCTGTTTCTCAAGCAATAAAACTGATCATCATGGTGAATATGGCTGTGTCTGTCCCTTTAATTTGGGGAGTGGGGACAGTTGGGAAATGCAAGTTCTCAAATTTCTCTTCTGATTTACCACTTAATCTGCTAACTGATGGTATTCCTTTACCATGAAAACCCAGTGGGATAACTGAACCCATCTTTGTGTGTGAACCTAAACACAATACAAACTGAGGTGAAGGTATAAAAGTTTGGTAGTGTATTAAAATGCAGTGGGGTATGTGCCTTCCAGGCTGCTAATCTGTTGAGTATAACAGGGTGTTAATAGCCACTCTGGAGATGCAGAGAACCTGTTAGTTCAAGAAATACTCCCGGTCTGCTGTTTCCTGAACTCTGGTGAAAGAAAACCCGTCTCTTGCTGATAAAAAAAAACCCAAATAAATAAACTCTCCGTTGAAGCCCAGCAGAGTTACAGACTGGGGCCCACAAAGAATCTGATGGCATCCAGGGAAGCGGCACAGCCGCCCAGTCCAGGTAACTTCTGGACTGGAGGTTGAAGTCAGTGAAATGCACGTAGGACAGCCTGAGCAGTCCCATAACAACTGCAGGTGTCGTCTCTAAACGGCGTTAAGAAATATTCCCAACAGAAACCCTAGTTGCTGCCCTCGGCCTTCTGGCACAGGGTTGTTTCCACCCCACTGCACGGTGAGGAAAGGAGAAGGCGCTGGCTGCTCCTCGCCCCTCGAGCTGCGGCAGCGCTTGCTTCAGCCTAGGACACCGGCGTTTTCATGCGGGCTTTACAGCCGGGGCTCGCAGCGGGCCGAGGCCCTGCGGCGTCCCCGGGGTGCGGGCGAGGAGCCCCGCAGCCATGCGATAGGCGGGGGGACAGCAACAGGGAGGAGTCACCTCTTGGCTTCGGCCGAAAGGCTGCCTGACCAGAGCCCTCTCCCTCAGCGAAGGTGCTCGCGGCCGGACACGGGTCTCTAGCCTCGCCGAGGCGGGGAGGGAAGCAGCTAAGGGAGCCGCAGAGCTAACAGGCCCCTGCCCCGCAGCAGCAAGCGGGAGCCGCAGCCCGGGCAGACCCTCGAGGGCACGGCAGGCCGGGCACTGTCGCGGGACAGGGCGCTCGTGTCCCGGCCGCCTGCTCGCTGCCCAGAGCCCCCGCCCGAGCCGAAGCGCCCCTGCGCCGCCGCGCTCCTCGTGTCCCGCGCGGAGGCGGACGCCACGCCCGCCGCAGGGCGCCCCGGCTCGGCGCGGGAAAGGCGGCCGGCCGTTCCCGCCCACTGGCGCCCCTCCTCTGCCCGGGCGCGGCAAGGAGCGCGGGGGGCGGGGCGGGGCCGCGCTGGAGCCGGCGACGGGGGCGCCCGCGGAGGCCGCTGCAGCCAGGTTCCCGCCGGCCCCGCACTCGGCCTCGCCCGCGCTGCCGGAGACGCCGCGGGCCCGGCCCCACGCAGCCCTTGGCCCGCCGCCGCCTGGGGCCGAGCCAAGGCGCAGGACGCGGCGCTTCTGCCGCTGGAGCCGGCGCCGCTGCGGTGCCCGAGGAGCCGCGCTGAGCTGGCTGCTCCGGCCAGCTGCTGCCTTTCAGAAGTGAAGAAAACGAGTGGGGCTCTGAAGGGCCTTGACTACTCACAGCTCCCGGATACAAACTCATAGAGGGGAGCTTGCGGGTCGTCTCCCCCGCGCGAGCCGGGGGAGCGCTGCGAGGGCATGTTTCTCGCGGGAGCAGAGCTGGTGCTTTTAACCCTCCGCTCCGCCGGCGCCGCCTGAGGGTCCAGCCCAAGTTTGAGGTCTCCTGTCAAATCATTGCTATCCCCTAACTGCAAAGCGCGGGTTAGGCGGGCTGACGAGCTGCTGTCTCTCTCTGGGGCCCCCGCCTGTTTCTATAAACGCAGCACCAAAAAAAAAAAAAAAAGGAAAAATCCGGTTGTTTTAGTATTGTGCTGGTAGGAGCTGGGGCGCGGAGCGTAAGCCACTGTTTCATTTCCCCTCGCGCAGGAATACGTGGGCGCCGCGCGCTGAACCTGCTGCGGGCGCGGAAGGAGTCTTGAGTGCGCGCCCGGCTGCGCGCAGCGCGGCTCAGACGCGCGTGTTCGTGTATTTGGTACAAAATACGACGCACGGAGAGTACACAGTATACGTGTGGACAGCGCACACGGTGAATATAATATATAATATCACACACTGTTGCAAGTTTTAGGTACACAAGCGGACCAAACCGGGAACACCTCCAAAGGCGCTGAGGGACTTGCGGAGAACCCAAGGTAAATCCTGCGCCTCTGGTGGCTGCCCCAGCGCCGGTCTCAGCGCTAAACAGGTGCTCGACCCCGGGCTCTTTCTCGCCCCCTCCAGCCGGTGCTCGCCGGAGGAGCCCCCTGCAGAGAGGCGCTGCCCTTCGACCCCACAGGCTGTTAAAGACGCTCACATGCACTTACTCAGCTTGAGGCCGTCTTTTTCCTGTACTAATGGCATAAATACAATATACTGAGGGTTTCCCTTCGCTGTTCTGGCAAAACCAAGCGTGAGCAGGGCCTTTTGCACCTGTTCTGCTAGAGAGCTGCCTCGTGCCCCGACGTGAGTAGTTAAAAAGCGTAGGGACAAAACGCAAACTTGCTGCACGATAACAAAGCGAGGGCCGAAGGCCCGGGCGGTCCGAGTTGCTCTCAGGCTTTGCCGGAGCCTCCCGCGGAGCGGGGCTGGTGCTGTCCGGGAGGCCGGCTCGGGTCGTGCCTCTGCACTGCGCTCCCTGTGGGGCCGACGACAGCAGTCCTAGCACCAAAGCAGCGCCGGGCCCTTTGCCCGGGCGGCTCTGGGATGCTCGGCTTCCGAGGGAGCTGCTTTACTGGCTACAAATCCCGCGAGCGGGGCCTGCATCTTACTGGAGGCCGTTCCCGCAAACCTCGGCTCCCAGCTGTCATGCAAAGCGCTGGTGTGGGACGGGCCCCGCCAGCGGCCGGCCGCCGGTGCTGCTGGAAGGGATCAGACGGGGCCGGGCCGCGCGGTCCCTTCGGGCGGCTGCAGCAGGAGGCTGGGCAGCAGCCTCGCTTTGGGGCACCTGCCGGGGTGCTGGCAGGGAAGGCACAAACCAGTGCAGTGGGGCAGGCGCGGAGCGAGGGCAGGCCCTGGGCGCTCCGGCCGCCAAGCGGCAGCACCCCGGGCTTGGCCCGCGCACGCCGGCCCTGGGGCACGGAGCGGGTCCGAGCCCAGCGGGCCGGCAGCAGACGGGCTCGCGGCCCCCGCGCCCCGCGCCGGCGGCTCCGCTGCTCGAGGTGCCCCTGCAACAGTCGGGCTGCGCTCCTGCGCGGCCCCGCTTTACTAAACCCCGGGAAGTCTTACTGGGGCGGCGGAGGCTTCAAAACAAAACCGCGCAGGAAAGCATCGCTGTTTCTATAACAACCCCGCGCTCTTTCCCACTGGGATTATCTCCCCTTTGTAAAGCCGGGCCGCTCCTGCCCCACAAACGCACCGGCCCTTTGCGCTGGAACAGCCCGGGGGTTGGGCAAGAGGGAAAATTAAAGGCAAAAAAAAAAAAAAAAAAATGGGGGGGAAACTCTCTAAAAGAGAAGTTTGTTAAATAATTTATTGATTTATACAAAGTCTTTCCAACCGCCATGGAGACAGTAATACTGCAAATCCAATTTAAAATCAGTAGCCACTTCTCTCTCTCTCTCTCTCTCTCTCCCTGTGGAGTTTTTTTGGTTGTTGTTGGGTTGTTTCTTTTTAAATGTAATTGAGCATCAGATCCATAGAAGAAATAAAACCGCCAGAACACTGAATAAAAGAGGAGGGGGTGAAATAAAAACAGCCATTTTTACACTAGAAATATACATCACAAAATCTGAACTTTACTATATACAAAGTGGCTGAGCTGGAGTCGGCGATCCGTACAAAACGGTAACAAAATCTGATTGTTAGGAGCAGGACATCGGCAGAAAGGAGAAAAGAAAGGGGGAGACTATTAAGCAAAACAAAAGGGAAAGTTGGAAAGATTCCTCTGTAATTTACATCAATGAGAAGGAAGATAATTTCATAACTTATTCTGTAAAAAATATATACATTTCACATACATCTTAGGCTGTACAACACATCACTTTAAACATCCAGTTACAATTCTTCTTTATAATGTTTTATACCCTGGTTATTTCAGCTTCTCTAAAGCGCCTTGGGGAGCAGTCAGTCTCGCGGGCCAGCGGCTCTCGCCCTGTATCACAACGTGTCCGAGTTGGTGCTGCAGGGGCTGATGAGGGCTAAGTTTGTGGATTTGTGCTTTTTCAATAACCTCGTGATTTTCTCATCGTCTGAGTTGGGGTCCAGAGGTTTGTTATATTCGTCATCGTCCTCATTGTCAGAGCTCTCCTTCAGCTTCTCAGTCTCTGAATCGTGTTTCTTCTTAGCCGAGGCCATTTCTGCTGCGTGCCTCTTCCTCCACTTCGTCCTCCTGTTCTGGAACCACACCTGTTGGGACCGGCAGAAGACGGGGAAAGCCCCTTAGCTGTGAATGGCCTTCCAACGCGGCACCTGCCCTCCCCTTCCTTGCGCCCCCAGCACCCTTCGTTTCTCTTGCCCTCCGCAACTGTTGCTTGTCCTGGGTTACGCCTGTTCGCAAAAGGGAAGCTGGGTGCAAGCTTAAGCAGGCCTTTCACCTTCATGCATTCAGTAGCAATCCGGCAGGCTCGTGTTAGCCCTAATAAAATTCACTGTCTATGACCGTCACTTTTAACTATTAACAGCAACGTGAGCCAGCCAGCACCGCGCAGAGGATTACAGACTGGCTCAGCTGCAAGAGAAGAACTGGAAAGAAAGGTTTGTTTGGGGCAGGTGTCCTCCCTTCCCCGTGACATAGCCGATTCAAACCCTCTTTTCTGTTTAACAACGTGAGGAGGGAAAATTACAATAACGTGCCAGTGCTGTGTCCCACTCCTGGCTCTTTTTACATTTTTTTTTTCGCATTGAGAAGATGTAGATAGAATTAACTGTTGCTCAAATTAAATATTGGTAGCATTGGAAAACTGTATTGGTCCCTAGCATGAAATGGCCTGGTCAAGAAAAGACTTATTTTAACTCATTAAATTGTGTGTAACAGTGTGTACAACATACAGCACAACTAGAAACATTTCCCAGCGTTTCTTGTACTTAAACAAAAATTACACCCATAGTAACCGCACACAGGGAACTCACTGGAGTACTGATAAATATGAAACCATTTCACCTGAGTAGGTTTATTTGCACTAACTTGCAATCTAGGGACTCGCTTTGTTAAAGATAAGGTGAAACTACTTAAAAAGAAAAAAAGGAAAAACTATATGAAATGCACCTAATTCTAAGAAGGAATAGCCGTAAATTCCCCCAGGACTTTTGTTTAATACTCTATTGGCGATATTTTAAACCAAGAGTGAAAAGCTCTAATTGTGCTGTCCAGAAAATAGAGACTATCACTCTTGTGAACTAAGAGCTGGGGCATTTCAGTGCTGTGTCCCGTCCCAACGTGGGGGCCTAAACCCCGGGAGAAGAAGCAGCTCTGCTCCAGCCCGGGCCCGAGCCCCTTCGCGCGCGGGTGAGCGGGGCTCGCAGAGGTGTCGAGTCGTGCGGACAGGGAGCTCGCTGCTGTAGAGAGCGTCTTACCTTGACTTGACTTTCTGTCATTCCTAACGAGTAGGCGAGCCGAGCTCTCTCTGGGCCTGCCAAGTATTTCGTTTGTTCAAAGGTTTTCTCCAAAGCAAAAATCTGCTGCCCTGAGAAAGTTGGTCGTGAGTGTTTCTTCTTTCCGTCTTTGTCCAGAACCATTCCCGTCTGGGCTGAAAACACAGGACAACATATCTCCGTCACTCACGAGCTCTCGCATGTAATCTTTGGGCCAAAATCTGCTCGCCCTCGAGAACAAGGAACAGCTCGGGTTCCGCGCAATGCCTCCGGAGGTGGGACCAGATTTCGCCCTGGAAGTTTAAAAGCAGCACAGAGCTGCTGAAGCCGCATCCAAATGCAAGCAAGAATGCCATCAAGTCGGATTGCGGCGTTTCAGTCCATCCTAGAGCCCAGTGCTGGGCTACGGGACCGTGGCTCACATACCACCACATGGCCCTGTGTTTTACGGCCCCGGGGTCGGCTGCAGACACGCGTTTACATCCATTCTTTTCTGGAAAAGCTTTCCCCCCCCCCTCCGCCCCCCCAGGAGATCCTTCAAAGAGATGGACTTTATCCCCAGCAGTCATCTCCCGCAGCCAGGCATTAAACTATGACTGGGGGCGACTGAGGGGCGGGGGGGGCGGGATTTCAAAATTATTTTTTTACTTCATGGATCTTAATAGAGTCTAAACGTAGGGTAGAAATAAAGAAACGACCGCCCTCTCCCCCCTTCCCCGGCTACAAGCAGACGTGAGCTCACTTACCAGGACAGGCGAGTCGAGGATCTCTCCAGGGAGAGCCCTGCATAACTCCCGGCCAGAATATGGGAGGTCGCCCAGGCAGCTCCGCCAAGGGCTTTGGGTACCTGGACACAGCTGCTGGGTTAAAATACATCCCTGCTGAGGTAGCCAGTCCATTAATCCGGGGCAGCCCGCTAAGGAGGTTACTGGCAGCTCCAACAGGTCTCCCCAGGATATCGCTTATTCCGTGCGGCGTCCCCAAGGGGATCTGTGTGTTCAGTCCGCCGAGGGTCGGTGTCTTGAAGCTGGAGGGATTCTGCAGGGTGTAGGGGAACAGAGACGTCTTCATTTCAGCCATGTTATGCAGAGCAGCCAGCGGTGTACTGCTCAGCACGAATGCACTCTGGCGATTAGTATCCATCTGCCCCACCGCTAACATTTGTGAGCATCAATAAATACTTCTTTTAAAACGAGCCAGCTGCTGTATTCTTAAACCCACAGGAGACGCGCGCCAGGGACGGGGTCTTTAGTCTTTTTTTTTTCTGCTTTCAAGATTCAAAGTAGCAAAGTTTGTGCGGAGTAGCGAAGCAATCGCCTCTGCTCTGCCAGGACCTACGACAACAGCAACGCACGCGTTAAAGTTTCAGTCTGTGGCGAAAAAAAAAAAAGAGAGAGAGAGAGACCCAAAAAAAATATTGCAAAGGAGTCTCGGGGGAAAAAAAAAATGTCTTGGTTAGAACAGACCTCGGCTGCCAATGTCCTGGGTGGCTTTGGTTTCTGCGCCCAGATTGCAAATCCACTAGGAAATCAGAGGAATCGCAGGGGTGGGTCGGATTGTTTTCCGGTGGTCACAGGCGGGTCCTTCCCTGGGAAATTGACTCGGAGCTGAGCCCCGAGCAGTACAAGATGCACAGATAACCGCACAGCCACCTGCAAGGAGCGCGCTCGGATTGGACGAGCCCTCTACTGGGGCAGCTCGGATTGGCCAATCGATTGGCACGCTGGCCCACCACTTTGCATCCACGTCATTCGGGAGAAGAGCAACACTAAATGAAGGTCCTATTATAAAGTCAAGGTACTTTAAATGGCTGTAAATTTACCCACTGATTTATCTTTCAAACGACTAAATAAATCCCATTGAATGGGAGTTTAGTTAGGCTAAAGCTTTAAAGGGAATCAGAAAAAAATATGAGGACGTATTTTATCCGATATAAATAATGAAGATTTTGAGATCAAATCAGGAGTTTTCCCCCGGTTCATAATAAACGACCGCCGGCAAAACTATAACTTCCTTGTGCCCCCCCACATTTCTTTCCTCTCCCCATTTTCTTCAAAATATGGACCTAAGGGTTAGAAAATACATATAACAGAGAGTTAAAAATAGCACATTAAAATGGCTCTTCGTGCTCCTGCTCTCCCGCCCTTAGCAGAAACAATAGTGCGGGCAGTTTGCATTTGGCATCCGGACCGGCAGTCCTATAGATACATTTGATGTTATACAGACGGGTGATTTCCAAATGTATGGTATATTGTGCTAAGAGCTCTGTTAGGGTTGTGTGTGTGTGTGTGTGTGTGTGTGTGTGTGTGTGTGTGTGTGTGTGTGTGTGTATAAGTAGATAATATTCTCCGTATGAGACTCGTATTTCTTAATTTCGGGGATAAAGTGCTTCTTTGTAAATCTAATCTGTTTTTTAAAAAGCCCTTTTCAAACCGTCTGACCAGACGTTTTCCTAATCGATCAAGGCTGCCTTTTTCTTTGGCCATGAAATACACTCTTCTGGCTCTTTTGTACTTTACAGTTTGAGGCGTTTGTTTTTAAGATGCTAAAGGGCCGCTTATGCTGTTGCAGTGTGGTCTTTTGAATGCTATTTAACTGCCAATTAGCTCACAAAGCGCTATTCTCTATTTAACTGCTAATTAGTTCGCGGAGCTTTCGTGTTAACTGCTCTTTGCACATTCGGGTCGCAAGTATAAAGCAACATTTTTAAAGATTACTATTATAACGTAGCATTCACTTGGAGTTGCACAAGTTTTGCCGCCAGGTTTTAAACAGATCTGAAATGGGCCTGGGTTTCCTCTGGAAAACCGCTGGCGAGACAGGGCTCGATGTGTTCAGACAGAAAGATTCTTGGTTTTTTCCGCGTCCAAATAGAAAGCCCACGTAAATGCTTGCGCAGAAGTGCGCGTCTTGTCATGGGTTTTTCTTCGTTAAAAATGTGTTTAGCAACTACGAAAACAGGTGTGATAGGGATCGGAAACATGAAGTGGGCAGGATTTTTTTTAAAGACTACCTTATTGGTTTATTTAATTTTTAAAATGATCCTCTCGCGTTTGTTTTGGGTACAGTCGTAGAAAAGGGAAAATATGAGCGTCAGTAAACAGAGAAATGAAACTTTCAAGATTTTTTTACAAGATAAAAATAAATTCAAGTCAGTTTTTAGCGATCAGTGTTATGAGATCACTGCAGTCATCCTGAAGGAATTACGTCTATTGACATAATTGCATCAGTTGAAGGATAGCTTGTCTCAATTTGAACTCATCCTTGGACGATCCTGTATTGAATTAAAAACTTCAATAGACATCTTTATTTCTGACAAACTAAAGTTTTGTTTGATCTAATGTTTCGGTCTCTCTAGGCTGTTAGACATATACATGTGAGTGATAACATTTATTTAAAATGGTGCAAAACGCAGAGCAGATGACCTGGGGTGGGGGGGAAGGCTTCACGAACCATTGCATGGCTTGCTTTCAGCTACTTGAAAATAAGAAAAGAAAGCCGTGCCAAGGTTTATGAAGCCTCCTTGAGAGGGGCATCCGCTTTGTGTCTCAAGTCTGTAAAGCTAGACATGGTACTGACAAACAGACGGGGAGGTCATCTGGTTGCCTCTCTTTTACCAGGCTACAAATGTATTTTGTGTTCAGGAGTTGCTGGATGGTGCTTAAGCGATGGGGGAGCAAAGGGAGAGTCATGAAGCGCAGTCATATCCGAGCGTTAAAGATGCCGAAAACGTCCCTTCGCGACGGCATTGTCCACCTCGCCCTCCCCCTCATATTTGGATATGCTAAAGAAGCCCCTGTGTGCTGCACCGGTCTGTTAGCACAGCTCACGCGTCTGCGAAGTGCCAGGGAAGCGCTTGTCCTTCCAGGACTTCGGGATTTTCTTTTTCCAGGACCTGTTCAATGAATCTTTCTCTCAGCCTGTGCAATATTTCGATTTGCGTGTTATTAATTCAGAGATCTGGAACTTGGTCCTGCCGTCCCTCCGCCTCTTCCAAGGAGCACACGCGGGGTCAGGCTACCCGCAGTGACTGCGGGATACTTTGATACCGAGCGCTTAGCAGGGGGAATGCGGCCCCAGGGGTTACGTGGTTTCTGGAGATTAAAGACACTCGAGCAATTACAGAAAGATATTCCTAGTATCTAGAGGTGCGGGGGGACCTGGCAGGGGTAGGCGGCCGGGGCTATTCGTCTGGATTAGGACCTGCATTTTGCCGCCTATGAATATCGATTTTGTCATTCATTGCCCATTCTAGCAAAAAATACCGAAAAGCCGCCCCCCTGGGCGGTGTGAATCCTGCTTTCATTAAAATAATGGATACAAGCGGAGCACAGGCGCTCCCTGCGGAGCAGAGATTGCCGCCGGGTCGCCAGGATCGATCTGAATTGCGCGGAACACGTTCCCGAAGGGGCAGGAGGCCCTCGCTCGTGCGGGCAGGGCTGACACCTCGCGGCGCCCGTGGCCACGTCTGCAGGGGAAACGCGCTGCCCCCCGGAGCGGAGCTCGGGCGCAGGCACCCCGACGGCGGCGGCCAGCCCGCTTCGTCCCCACGGGAGACGAGCCCCCGCTCCCGCCCGCCCGCCCTTGCCCCGCGGAGCTGCGGCAGCGCCGAGCCCGGCGGTCCCCCCCCTCCCCCCGCTCCCCTTCGCAGCCCGCCCGTGCGCAGGGCGGCCGCGTGCTCCCGAGGCGGCCGCCCCCGGGCTGGCGGCGGGCCCTGGCGTCGCGGGAGCCGCCCGGGGCCACCTGCGCGGCACCGCCCCGGCCGCCAGGCGCAGCCTCCGCCCGGGGCTCCCCGCACCGCGCCGCAGCAGCCCGGTCACTGCAGCGGCCTCCCGCGGAAACGACGGCCTCTTGGCAAGAGCTGGCTGGGGCGAGCACACTGGGCGTTAGACGGGAAGGGGCCTAGGCTTTGCTCAGCCCCCCCCCCCCGCCGGCCTGTTAGCAGACGTCCCTTTGCAGGGCAGGATCCTACCCGCAAAGGGGGCAGCAGAGACCGGGCCAGCGCCCAGGGGCCACCGGCCTAGTCACTCCTGCCAGGGACATGTTAGGTCCCCCCCACCGCATCCTCCCGCTCTTGTCATTCGGGCCCGTTCTGAATCCGCCATAAATAAAACCCAATCCAATCCCGAGATGAGAAATCCTCCTCCCGGCCCCTCTCATCTCCACGCTAAAACATTACTCCGAGCTCCGTGGATAATTTATACCTGTCATCAGTGACACTTGTTACTCATTAATTGTGCATTTGTCTTGTTTATTGACTTGCTTGCAATCTAATCCCCCGAAGTTTTCTAGGAGGAAATATATGGCCGGTTGCCCTGCAGCCCCCGTGGCGCGATCAACCTGCTTTCCCAGTGTTTTATATCTTTTCCTTGCTGTGGCGCTCGGACGAGACAGGACCCGTCGCAAAGCCGCCTTGCAGCCTCACCCCCCGGAGCAGGCTGCGCCGAGACGGGGCGAGCCTCTCGCTTCCTTGGGGGCAGAGGAGAAGTGAACCCCAGCCAAGGGAAGCCCCTCGCGGGGAGGAAGTCTCCCTGCCCCCGGCTGCCCCTGGTTGCACGCTGCCCTGGCAGGCTCCGTCCAGTCCCCGCAGCCTGGCACCGCACGGCGCCCGCACTGCTGCTCTCCAAGTTTGCGCCGGGCCGTCTCCGTCCTGCAGCTCGCGCGAGGGCCGGGCCCGCACTCAGCGAGCAAAAGCCAGGCTCTGGGGCCGTGGCAATTTCCCAAAAGTTTCAGTCTCCGTTAAAACAACAACAATAAACCACTTCCACTGCAAAAAACGTTGGTGCCTGGGGACTACGTAGAGCGCGGGTAACCCTCGACACAAGGCAAACGTGGTTTCTTGAAGCGAAATGGAGCCCGGCTGTGTCTGAACCACCTTGCCGGGTCCCAGGCAGGGCAAGGGGATCAGCCCCAGCGCTTCCAGTGCGTCTGGCCTGCTCCTCTCCCCTCGTCCGGGTGCCAAGCCCCGCGCCAGCGCCTCCCCGAGTCTGCAGGAAGGCTGAAGCCAGAGCTCCGGGACCTCAGCCTTGGCGGTGACTGTTTAACACCGAGCTCACAACCATGCTTTACTGCTGCTCACTTTTGTAAAAGCACCGAATTACTACCTCCATCCTTTGTGGCTGGCTAGCTTTAGGAGGTGGAAGGAAATTACAGGATTATATGGTCCACATTTCTGCCAGTGCTGGCTGCCCCTTTCAGGGCTTGCAGTACTCGGGCTACCAAATTCTGAACGAAGTCGCAGCCTGGAGTTGTGGCTTCACTTCGGGAGACAATGCCACAGTGCAGGGGCTCTCAATGGTCACAGCTCTTTCGTATCCTATTCCTCCCCTCCTCCCACCAGTGCATATTTCTCTCTGTCAGTTTTACCCCAGGACTCCTAATTATGCCCCCGGGGGAAGAGACCGGGGGCTGCCGGTCCTCAGGGCATCCTGCTAGGGATCCGCAGACACGAACTCCAGGCCTGCTCCAGCAGCTCCCGGGGGCTGCGGATGGGCCAGGAAACTCCGCAGGGCTTTGACCTGCCCCGGAGCAAGTAGGGCAGCGCTTCCCAAACGTGTCCTTGGCACGGCCCCGTTTCCCCGGCATGACCTGCAGGACCGCACAGTCTGGGACCCGCTGAGCCCGGAGGAGGCTCCGGAGCCCCCTCACCTGGGACGAAGCTCGAAAAGCGGCGCTGGAAGTGGCGGACCGAGCCCTTGCATTTGGCCGGAAATCAAAGCAGCGCCGGGGCGGCCTCAGCGCACGGCAGCGGGCAGCAGGGGCACCGGCGCGGCCCGCGGCGCACACCGGGCTCCGGACGCGCGCAGCCGGGAGCCTCCCGGGCGCGGGCGCGGGCGGGCAGCCGTCGGGCCCGCGGGCGGGCGGCAGCAGCAAGGCCAGGGCACAGGCGAGAGGGCCGGTGCGGGGCTCGCAGCGACCCCCGGCAGCGGGCGCGCTCCGTCCCCTCCAACACCTTCGTGGTTTCTTTGAAACTGCCCGCAGAAACCTGCACGGAGCAGTGAGCGCCGGGCGCCGGCCTCTCCCGGGGGAGCTCGGCCGCGGCCTCTCCTGCGCGGGTCGCCCAAGTCTGCTCGGCCCGGGTCCCACCTGCCAGCTCTCCGCAGCCGGGGCTGGCTTGCTTCCCCCCACCCCGCCAAGGGACTGAGCTGGGACCTCCTCCCCCGTGTCCCCGCAACAGCTCAGCCCGCCCCAGCGCGGCAGCCCGCGGCTCAGCGGCGGCGGGTCGCAGCGAGTGCCCGGCGGCTCCGCGGAGGGAAGGAGGGTTCATTTGGGGACCAGAAAAGACCACGGGGAGCACGAGACTTTTTAGAGGACAGAGCGCTCCGCCAGTGCTGCGGCTCCTGGAAACCTGCCGCGCCGCGCGCGGGCTTTCCGAAAGTCCGCAGGGAGAGCCCGCGCAAAGCAAGTGCTCGCGCCGCCGCCTGGCGGCCGGCCGCCGCGCCGCCTCGGCGTGGGCGAGCTCGGGACAGCGGCGGCGTCTCCCTGCGCCCGGGGAAAGGGGCTTGTGCCGGAAAGCTTGCGAAAAGCTTCGTTCCGGCTACCGTTGGGCTAATACAGGATACCACATCTCCCCAAAGAACCTTGTCGGCCTTGTCCTTAGACCAGCACGGTTACACCCACCACCGTGTCGATATGCAGCCTTGCAGAGTCACCGCGGGAAGGTATGAGCACAGGCCAAGGTGCCCTCTGCTGCCTCGCACCACGAGGATGAAAAACTAGGGCTTTATCTACCGCCTCGATCTTGCCCAAGGCAGGTGGAGAAGACAGTAACTGCACCTGCATGAGGCAAAGAATATTCTTATAGCGTACTTCTCATTGGTTATCATCCTGTTGCTTTAGAGATTTCCACAGCTGATAGTTTGCAATTTTAACTGTGTGATGCTTGGATAGGGTGGAAAATGTTTTCTCTGCCTTTTCTATTTCACAAATAAAATTCTTTAACTATATCATTTGCTTTATAGATCCCCAGCCCCATCTGCTCATAAGGCCCCTGAAAAAAACTCACAGCTCAAGGAGTGCAACTTTTTATATTAATTTTAAATGTCATCTTTCAGATTATTGCAATAATTTCAATTTAAACATCACAGATTACTTGCACTATGCCCACCTTCAGCCACGTTTTACTAATTGCTTTTTTTGTTTACTTTAATCTGTGTCAGCTGAAAAAAATGCAATTGTTGGAAGGAGTATCAACAATGCAAACTATTAAGGCAAAAGTAAAGTTAAAATGGAGCTTTTATTAAAGGTCTTCAGTGCCTGAGATAAGCAAGCTGGATTCAGAGTAGCAAAAACAGCCAAGGAAAGTTCACTCAAAACCCTCTAAACTGTCTTCTTGTGGGCTACACTCCACTTCCAGCAAGTCATTTTGGAGAGAGAATGATTTCCATTCCAGTGTCTTTGGCACTGCATTTAAAGACATTTCTCTATTTGGGTAGGGAAGTGCTGTGGACCTATGCCCATTAGTGGCAAAACTGCCTGTCATTTCAACAAGACCAAGTCCTTGACATTTTTAATTACGCAGGTACATGATAATGTTGCCTTTTCCACACAAAACTGAGTTTAGCAACAAGTCAGAGTAAATTCATCTAATGCTTATCCTGTCCCCATTTCAAAGCATAGGATGCTATAAATTATTCAATTTAATTTAGGTAAACTGCCAGGGATAGTGTATTTAATACAGTTCTTTCTTTCTTGATTGACTGTTTGACACACAAAATACAGCCCAGTTGGAGGAATCTACATATATCCCTCAGCTTCTTTTATACACGTTACTGGATATTATGCTGAAACCCACTGAGGTCAGGCTTTGCCCTGATTTGGAGTTTGGCCTGATGAAGGGTGGGGTCAGATTTAGCTCATTACATTTTTATTTATGTTTTTTATGCCACTGTAGTTCTACACAGAGCTTGTCCTTGACTTTCTTGTGTTACCAACTCCCATGGAAAACTTGAGTATGCTTGTATTCACTGAGTGGGAGATTTCAATGTACAAAGATGTCATAATCATGCCCAATCTACTTTTCTTTTGCAGGATCTGTAGCACCTTTAGGGTGAAAGGCAATAGAAACAGAGGTGCTAGGAGAAAAGAGTAAATCCACAGGTGGTAACAATCTAGATTCAACATTTAGACATTACTACAATGGTAATGGGTGTGCTAGTGGGTGAGTTCTTGCTTACTTTCTCATTTGTATACATACTGTAAGGCAGATAGACAATACACACAGTATGCAAACAGATAAAAGACATACTGAAAGGACTACTGTGCAGCAACTGCTCCACATGGAGGGATATGGTGGCACTGATTTTTGTAGTTTTAGATATGCATTAGGCTTGATACTGTATTTTCAGTCACTTCAGTGTGTAAAACAACCCAAATACATACTTTTTTTTTTACAGAATAGAGTCCGTTCGTGCAGCAGTTTGTACAGCATAGCGTTTGAGCACTGCTGTGATATAAGCAGCAGTTACTAACACTAATGTCCAAGGCCTTTTCCCGAAGTCTTTTTATTTAAACTATTCCTGGAAACAGAAGGGGAATATGATTAGCCAAATGAAATAAAGGATCCTTCTATTGGAATGGAGTGTACGCACCAGATCTTCTTACAACAGCACAGAGTCTACAATTTAGAGACTGCAGAGCAACATTAAAAAACAAAGAACCATGAAAGACAACGTAAATCAGACAATGGCAAGAGCGGCTTTACTCAACCTTTGCAGTCCTGCTGATCCAAAGCCTGAAACTACACAGATGAAACCTAGTTTCAGGGTTTGTCAGGAATCCAAAACTGGAAGTGAATTAAATAATCTCACATTCTCAGTAGAGTCTGAGCAGAGATTTATGGAGTGATCTCAAATCATGGAACACTGTGGTTTCACGTGGTATTCCAGCTGAACCAAGATATAGCCAATGACTTTGGGGTAACATACACTATACTAGGAGGATTTGTGGCATTATTCCATATAAATTAGTCTACATCAGTTATGAAATAAAAGGAATGCCTCACTTCAGGTTATTTAACCTTTTAACTGAACCCACATGCTTCTGTGTGACTGACAATTCCTCAATAGAAAGGAAAAATAAAGCATAAATGAAGGAAAAAGTTAGAACATCATTCAGTTAAGCTAGAATTTGGAGAGAGACTATAAAAATCATTAGAATAAATTTAATAAAGACACTATCACTGCTCTAGTAGGCAGAGAAAAATAGAAACAGTAAACTATTTCATACTTCAATGGACTTAATTTATGAGATACAAGTCTCTTTAGGACAGATTGCTGTCTTTGTTCAGAAACCCACAGAAGAAGGACCATGCATCTGGGAAAACTCCATAAAATTACCCACAATGCACCAACATGTGATTGATAGGGAGATAGTAACCTGCAGTCTATGGGAGGAGAGGCTTCCCAATCCTATGAACCTTTAGCATCCATTGGGAGAAGATGCCGTAGACTCACAGGGGCAAGAGATGTCTGCATGAATAGATGCCCAGCCAAGCAGCACCACTGGCCACCTTTCTCCTTGGCTAGGTCTCTTACACAGCTGTAGGTGTGCTATGGAAACTAAGCCAATCTGCCGGTCCAATGGGCCTGCTTTTCCCCTCCCATGGAGAAAAAGAAAAAAAAAACTATGGAGATAGGCTAGATGCTAGAAAGTCAAAGACTTCTGCACAGAACCCAGGATCAAGGGACTAAGCTCATGTGCTGCCATTATTGGCTAGTGAATAGTAAGAACAATTGTTTAAGTTTCTATCATAACTATAGAGAAAGAAGATTGGGAGAACAAAGGATTAAAACCAATCAAAGATTGCTGTTAAAATGAAAAATTACTCATCTCAACACCTTAAACAGAGACTTGGTCATAGCCAGAGGTGGATCCAGGAGTTGGCAAAGGGGAGGGTGGGAGCAGCCATCCATGCTTCAAGGGTGGCTGCACCCTCACTCTTAGCCTCCTCCCTGCAAACCTGATGTGGACAGACTATACCGTGGGGCCTCTGGGGACTTTTTTAAAGCCTCCAGAACAGGCAAGAATCCCACCCCTTCCCCTCCCGTGCTAAAAGCCATCCCTCTCTCCCCCACTCCTCCTGCTTGCAACACCTGCTTTTGCCCTTCTTTGTTCTCCAGGTGATGGGAGAAGCTTCCAAGGCAGCCCTGCCTGCTCGGACCAGGCTGCATGGTGGCTCAACTTAGTGACAGCAGCAGCAGCAATGGGTAGAGAGGTGTGGTTTCCCCCAACTTGCCCAGTCACCTGGGAGCAGGTGCAGGGAGGGGATTGCTCCTTCCCCACCACTTGCCCATTGCTGCTGCCACTGTTGCTGTCTCTATTTCCAGCTGAGTCCAGCCCCCATGCAGCCTGGCTGGTGCAGGCAGGACCTGTTTTGAAGGGCTGTGGGGAAGGTGGCAGTGGCAGGCAGGGAGTGGGTGGTGGGGAGGGGATGTACTTTTGAGCACAGAGGGGAAATGGGGTGGAGCGTAGATTCTTGCCTGCTTTGGGGACTTTAAAGAAGTCCCCAGAGGCTCCCACAGAGTGGTCAAATCCTAAAGTGGGGGGGGCACAACCACATCACTGCACCCCCTCTGGATCTGTCCCTGGTTATGGCTATGAACAGTTCTCCCTGTACTTCCAAGCAATAGATGATTTTTGTTCCTAAACTAAATGATGCTCTTCATGAAATGAATGTGTGGAAAGGCTGGACACTCAGTGAACATCCACTTGGATAGTTCCCTGTGAATCTCATAGTTAGACAGGAGTCCTCACCTTCCTAACGCTTAGATTCTGTATAATCTGTAGGGAAATTCCATGGAGCTCAAGGATGTATAGAAAAGCAGGGAATTCATGCAGCTGGCCCATGTCTGTCATGTTTTTAGACCCACTCTCCCTACTGATGTGGCAGTGACTGAAGTGTAGGGAAGACATACCTGATCTGGCTGAAACTAGCAATCTCAGCTTTAAAATATGTATGATCCTTGGAAACGTACTTTTGCTTTTCTCCCCTAAACCACACAAGCTTGGAAAGCCACGTAGCTTCTTTAATTGAGGAAAAATATCTCATAATTATGTTTTTCAATACTTTTCAGAGAGCAAGGGCATAAAAGGTTCAGATGCACAGTTGAAATTGGTGCAGAGGCCTAGGCTTTGACATTTCTCATTTGGATCAAAATTGCACAAAGCTTCAATTTTCAATAAATACATAAAAACACATTACTCCCTAATGAATAGATTTTTAAATTCTATTTATTGAGAGTACATTCTGAAAAACACCTACTGATCTAAATGATTGATACGAAGCTTTGCTACTTTCCTGCTTGTAAGAATGTTTTCTGAGAGTAAAGTTTAGTCTTATATCAAATAATTTTTTGAAAAAAAAATTAAATCCAGTGATCTTAATTTTTTTCTGTCTGGTATAGAAAAGAGTATGATAATAAGTGTGACTGTTAGGGAATCTTTTATTTCTCAGAAACTTGTGATGAAGGGATTTATTCTTCAGCTATGGATTACAAGCTCCAAAGATTCAATGCTCACAAAACCACATTAAGTAATTCTTGCAACAGCTCTGTGAGGAAGTTAAAAATATCATTTCACTGACCACTTAAAATGCAGCCAACAATGGACTATAGCAGTATAATGCTGCACTAAATTTAGGATGAGAAGTGAAGAATAATCTTTATTCTAACTGGGCTTCTCTACATGTGCCCAGTTACCATGCAGGAATTTAGGTTACTGCACAGTAACCAAATATTACTGTACAGTATGGTTATGCAGCTATATGACTTATGCTGACTTGGGCATAAATGTGCTACCTACTACACCCGATTAATTACAGTAAGGCATGCGTAGATGCCTTACTGAGCCATAACACTGTGTGTGTCTGGACAGCGTTACTGTGCTGTAATGCCTGCACATGTAGACATCAGTGTAAAAACCACTTAGTGTGCAGTAAGTTACCACGCAGTAAATGCACATGTAAACATGCCCACTGAAGAGAAAATGTAAGCTGCTAATATGTAATTCTCTGACATAGATCACCCCAACACTCCACCGATCATTAAATATAGTTTTTGTAGGAGATTACCTTCTTCTACAAGAACTATAATGATCAATGCAGTGTTGGGTGATGGTCCAGGAAAAATGCAAGAGATAAGGATTTTTGTGGATGGTATCTTTTACAGGACTAACTGTACAGTTGGGAGGAACATAGACAAGCTAAGGTAGGGTACAGTGGTACCTGAAAACTTGTCTGTGTTCCTCACACTTGCCCCTTACATTTAATGATCACAAGTGATAAGGGAATTCTCAGCTTTATATGATTTCTAAAAAAAATGGGTTATTTGGCAACAAAATCTGCTCCCCACCCCCCCAACATGCTGAAAATTGTTTCAGTTAAGACTCTTAGGGATAAGCACCTCCTATGGAATTATGAAGAGTGTTTTCTTTTCTTTGATGTTGTTGAAGTTCTTTGATGGTGCTTTGAAATGCCCAGTTCCTGTACGTAAACCCAACCTTCTCAATCTGTTGCCTCACTTCTACTAATGACTTTCATCATTGCAAAGAACAGTGCTTTCTTAGGTCCTGTTTGCCTGCTTCCTTCTCTCATTCAACCTGATATTTTTGTTAATAGTTATGTCCATTATAATAGTTTATTCTGTTAATGAGAGAAGGCTATAAGTTATTTTTTAAGTGAGGTAAGCCCTTGTGTGTTCTATCTTATCTAAGCAAGATTGAGAAATCGTTTGCCCTTTATTTGTATTAAACAGATGTATATACTTTGTTACAAGTCATTAGTGCTATAAAGAGATTGCTTTCCCTATTGATAACCTAGATAGGGAATTCAGGAGTAAATTGCCAATAAATAAAGCGTATGCTTGTAAGTGCTATTGATTCTCACTGAGCTTAGAAGAATGTTTTGTTAGTAAAACTCTTTCTGAATGTGCAAGTGAGGTAAAAATATTTAGTGAGGCTCTTGCTGAGAAAGCAACTTTAGGCAGCTAACTCACCTCTTTTGAAAGATCTGCTATTCCATAGTTTAAAAAAAGATAAAGTTTTTCCTACTGCTGGCAGGATCCCCTGTAGGCAGCCATTGGTCAACCAAGAGTACAGCAAAGCATTTTTTATCAGACAACTCCAGGAGACAGGAGAGCTCCCAAGCTTCCATTAAGTAAACCAGTGAAGGAAAACTCAACAGAGCAGGGACCTGAGATGAGAGGAGAGCAAGGAGAATGCAGGTCGGGGGAAAGTTGGGCAGTATAAATAGAGAGAGAACATTTATCTTAATTGGTTGATGACTGTCCAGAGGGTCCTGGCACAATCCAGCTTTGCCACCTCCTTTTTGCGGGGGAAGAGGCAGAAGTGTACTGATGTCTGGATATTGAGTAGCCACTACACAGCTGCTCTAGACTTCTGTTGGGGTTCCATTAATGTATCCTGATGGCCACACTGTCCTCAGAGGAGTCAAGAATGACAGAAATGCAAATGTGGCATTCACCCACACTCCCAGGTCTTGTGCAGTCAGAGCTTTTTGTGTTACACTGTGCAGCAGAAAATTGGGCTCTGTGTTCTTTTTCACAGTCATTGCTTAGATTCACAGATATAGGGTCGGAGGGGACCTGAGCAGATCATCAAGTCCAACTTCCTGCCATAAGCCACTTAGTTAAGCTCATATGACCCCAGCTAGGTAGTAATCAATCCTCATATGACCCCAGCTAGGTAGTAATCAATCCCCCTTTTAATAACCCCTAAGGTAGGAGCCAGCACCACTTCCCTTGGAAGCTGGTTCCCGATCCTGGCCGTCCTGACTGTGAAGTAGCACTTCCTGATGTCTAGCCTGAACCTACTCTCAATCAACTTGTGGACGTTATTCCTTGTTACTCTGGGAGGTGCTCAGGGGAACAGGGTCCCACCCATTCCCCTCTGGTTCCCCCTAGTAAGTTTATAGACTGCCACGAGATCCCCCTCAGCCTTCTCTTGTGGAGGCTGAACAGATCCAGGTCCCGTAGCCTCTCCTTGTCGGGCTTTCCCTGCTGCCCCCTGATCATGTGAGTGGCCCTCCTCTGGACCCTCTCAATGCTGTCCACATCCCTCCTGAAGTGCGAAGGGCAGAATTTTGAATTTCTATGTCAACTGTTAAGAACTAGACTCAAAGCATGCTTTCACTTGGTTTTTACCTGTAGAAAAATAACAGAGCACTTCTGTTTCAAGGAAGTCTAAAAGACCATGACAGGTCAAATGTTTTTAGCATGATTGATTCATATTTGAAAACTCTAGGTTTATCTTCTGAATCATGTTTGCACACCTACCAGTACTTACATTATGTGGCACTCCTTGCAAGCTTCTTAAGGCACCACGGGTTGCCATGGTACCCTAGTTGAGAATCACCGATTTGCACTGTAGAGCAATGATTCTCAACCAGCAATTCTCATTTCTTACCAGCACTTCTAAAGTGTTGAGAAAATGTACCTCATTATATAAAATGTTTTCAACAACAAAATAAGAATGATTAGAAACAATACTATGTTCCCATATGGCCGTGTTGTTTGACTTCTAAACATAAATGTATCCCAGTGGAATAAAGGTGATCATTATATGATATAAAACATTTTGATTGCTGTTGATTATGTACATAATTCTCCTTTGGCTACATTAATAGCCACACGTTAATTTAAAAAAAGGCATAAAAAGATGTTAAATGTGGAAGATATGACAAAAAAATGTTGAAGGTGTTTTCTTTGTTATATAGTTCCTGACATTGTAAGCGTGAAGAATTTTTTTTGAGACTAAATGCATTTGTGACTAAACGCATTTGATATAAATGTGACCATTACTTTAATAGCATTGAAGTAGTTTACTGAACTGATGCAGATAAGAGAGTACTCACAAAACCTCAGACATTCAGATTCCTTTGGGCTACGCTTTTCTTGCAAAGGAGGAAATGCTGTTTGTCGCTGAAGATCAAACCCTGGGAACAACATCAGAAATGGCAGTCTGTGAAAGACTATTGGGCAAATGATAACTACAAAGGGCCTTGAGAATGAAGGACATATGTTCTCTATTTAGTGAGATACTAAACATTATCTTTCATTGTTCAATACCAGAAAATCATATTTACATATAATCATGGCTGAGAACTGATACACAAACTGGGCATTTTTCCAACATTGCTTTCTCCTGTTTTTCTCTTCTGACATGTAATTTTTCTCCTTTAGCTCTCTGTTTCCTTATTCATCTTTCTCCTTACAATATTAGTATTAATGTTCTTTTGTGTTTCCTTTGGTGACTTGTTTATATTTCCTTCCCCAAGAAAATTAAAAGTATCGATTGTGGGTGTGTGTGTGCATCTACATTTCACCTAAACTATGCATCCTTTGCCTTACATACTCATAAACATTAGTATGTATACCTGGTGAGAGCAGATGGTTTTAGAATGAAAAACAACAGGCTACAATTCAACTCAACCACCTGAGGGCACTGCAATACTATTTCCCTACATTTAAAAACAATCTTATGAAAAGAGACAGTGTCTGTAATATTTTAGTGCACTTCATAATCACTAAACAAGGAAGATGGGAAAATGAGAACCAAGTCCTGATCACCTTGCTGAAGCAAGGTCTGTTGCTGAAGATGATGGGATGCCCATCAGTAGGATGACTACACAATTCCAGACATGTTGTCATAGCCATTTATCAGGAAAGCATGACATTGATTCCCTTTTACAACTAAACTCTTATACCACATATGCAATTTTGAGAGACATTGTAATTTTAAATGCTCTATTGCTAGCATAGCATTAATATACTATGTTCATAGCTGTATCAATGTGTCAGTTGCTCAAAGTGCTAAGACTTAGCTACGAAGGAAAACAGAAAACCAAAGTTATCACCTCTTTTTTCTTGTTCTCAAGTTCCTCTTCTCTTCCCCGTGCTCCACATGATTCTTCTCAGTGCTTTTTTTCTCTCTCTCCTTCCTTCTTTCCAGTTTTTCAACTCCTATCCCTACCCCTCATCCCTTTTCCTTCCTTCCTCTTCACTCTTTTATTCACTTCTCTGATTTTACTTTCCTCTATTCTCCTCTTTTCCCCAGTACATAGTTGGTAACCTGACAAATGGCGCCAAGGATAATTCACTTAAGCAGGGTCCCTGCAGCTGTGGTTGGCTCTATGGCACTGCAGATTGACTTTCAGTTATTCTTCTTCTTTGAAGAGGAAAAAATAATAGAAAATACATAACTTCCTGGTTCACTTGTAATAACCCTCCTTGACACAAGGCCACAAATCATCCCCTCAAAATAAAGCTGTTCCATTTCTATTGGACTCCCTTCTCAACTTAACCTCCTGTTGCGTTATTATGACTACCCCAGTCCTCCTCTAGCATCAAGCATTGGTTTGCTGGCAGAGAGATTCCTCCTTTCCTTCTCTAATTCCAGCTGTCTTGGCTGAAGTACATGGGCCCCGCTCTTGCTGCTTGCTGAGCTCTGGAGGAAGTTGCAAGGAATGGGAGTTGGAATGAATGGAAGTTGCAAAGAATGGCTGCTTGTAGCCAGGAAACGCAGAGGGACTATTAAGGAGTTTTTTGCAGTACGCTTCCAGAAAAGTGGCCTGGACAATTTCCTGAGAGATAGTGTTTCAGAACATATAGCTGTCTCATTCAAAGCAGGACTGCTGGCGAATGGTTTTTTACATTTTCCCCTTCTTTCAGATCAATGTGAGAAGTGAGGGCTGCAGCATCATTTGGTGCTTTCTTACACAAGCAGTCCTTTGGGTGTATATCAAAGGCAATCTGAGGCAGTGGCTATTGGAAGAGAACATTATCTAGACCTCACCCATGTGAATAGTGGTGCTGTTATAATAGGATTATGGTGTCTAAAAATACCTCCTGCCAGAAGTTTTCTGGAAACAAAGGGAAAAGGCCTGGGCACTTTCTTGGCCTCACTTTTTTTTAAAAGTCTATACTGTCCTCTCCAGAAACTATATCCCTGCCCCATAACATCGTTTCTCTGTGGCCACAAGGACAGAGAGACAGGGCGGGGTACCCATGGATATTTCCAGGGGGAATACCTGAATATTAGCTGAAATACTTTGTGCTTCTACCCAACCACAGAGGTCAGAATAGAGCAAGTAGAAGGGCCAGAGACTTCCAGAATAGGATGTGGCAGTTACTTGACATGCTCAAGAGCTGCTTCTGAAATGAGATCAGAAGGTTTAAATGTAGGTAATCCTCCTCGCAGGTCACGTTCTGAGAGATGATTGGGGTGTTTATTATAAGCACAGAAGTTAAAACAGGCCTGTGGATTGATCCAAGATTGAGTGATATGTCTGCTGTTAGTGTTGGATCACAATGCTGGTACCACTTTGGACACAGGACTGCTATTCCTGCTTTGCATGCTGGAGAAGTCTTCTGCTTGGTCCACTGCAATGTGTTTTATGCACCTAGAAGGAGTGGAAGAAACTGTCACAGTTCTTAGCTAATTGTTTGAGCTTGGGGTTTTGTCTCAGTTAAGACAGAGCAAAGGCATAGCTTTGTGAGGTTAGGGCTTTTAAACTCTTAGCTAACTTAGTTGGGTTTTTGGAGAGACGACTAAATTATGAATTTTACAGGAAGCCTCACAGAAAGCAAGCGTATTTGCTAACAGTTTTAGTCTAAAAGGTAAAGCATTTAAACTACGTTGTATTATATTATGTACTATTCATTATGTTTTCAGTGGGTACTCAATATTTGTTGCATAAAGAAACTGTATGGTACGATCCCTCTGAAGTTTAACTACAATAGTCCAGAGATTTAATCCTATATTAAGTTTCTAAAGGATCATGAAGGCAGAATTCTGGCCTGTGTTTTAGGAAAGAGCTAACATGAGGAGTAAAAAGAAAGGAAGTGTAACATGCATACATACATATTTATACATTGCTTCCCACCCCAATACTCCAGTATACCTGTGTGCACAAAGTTCAATGATTAACAGACTCCATCTGTTATATACTTCTTTCTCCTGCAGTTTGCTCAGCCATCATCCAAAAACCTTATTTGTTTAGGTTCAGCCTCTTGGTCCCTACAAAAATATGTTTACACATAGCTTCGGCCAAAAGCCTCCACCATTCTTTTCACATTTGGCACTTTTTTGCTGTGCAGAGCAGCAGAGAAGTCAAGGACTGAATAGGCACAGAGGCTAAAATTACTGTTTGTCACTGAATCCACATCTATTCTTGCCCAAAGCCTCTCCATTGTTCTTTTTCAAGTTACCTCCTGAAAAAGTATTTCTATACTTTAAATGATTTTTCATATAGTCAATTTTCTATGATAAAAAGCAAATATTTAGGCAAAAATCACACTTGTAAATTTGTAAACAGTGCTTGGAACAGAGTAAGAATATTCCACTGTCTTCTGTATTTGATGCTAGAAATGATCTGATATGATTTTCCATAAAAGGACTTCCTGGGAGCACTACTGGAGAAAAAGTCATGTTAAATAAATGTTTAAAAAATTACTTTAAGTTACTTTAACAAATATTTATTCACTTATTATAAGTGAAAAAGGATAAAAAGTGAAAAAAGAAGTTGGATTTGTAAACAAAACTCTGCTTGTAATAGTCATAAAAAGAATACCTGATTAAGGAAAACAGATTATAATTAAGGAAAAGTAGATTATATTTAGTTATCATGCTGTAAAATTCTAGTTTTGTAGATCCCCAACTCTTTCATTAAACCATTACACTATCTCACAGAATCCTGCCACTACACTTTCAGTTACAATATAATGGTGCTTATTAAGGAGAAAAAAAGAATATTTGGAGACAAATCACTGCAACAGATTGATGATTTTGAATTCAATATGGGTAAAGAAAAAAGAAGGCTTTTATGTCTGCTGAAAGGGAAATCATTTTATTTCAAGACTAGCAGGTATGCAAGACAGGTAAGACTTACAGATGATAGCTTCCATTTAAGTAGGGAAAGTTCAGTAAGTTTCCCTCTTCATGTTGATGACCTTATTGCAGAATATTTAGTATGCATTTCTCAAGGCCAGCTAAAAAAGTTTATTTTTTGACAGCGTGAACAGTTGAGTTATTAGGTGGCTCAGAAAATTCCAAGACAGACCAGGAAATTTGTCTTCAAACCACCAGAAAATGGGGAGCAAACTTGGAAAATAAAATACAATGGGAACAGCAAGGTTCTTTTCAGTAAGAAGTTGTAAAGGAACATGAAAATTTAGACTCAGATCCACTAAGTTATTTAACTACAGTCTGCCTATTAAACACCTATGTCAACCATATAGGCAACAATGACATGCTCAAAACAATGTCCAAGCTTCCGCCGGGAGCCATATGCCTCAGCACTGACACTGTCCTACAGCTTGGCTTGCTTGAGTCCAAATTCTAGAGTCTCTGGTATAAGAATCTTAAAGCAGTTTTCCCCCTGAATATCTTGCCAAAAGGGCGCGATCCCTTATGTGTACTCACTGTCTGCCATCAGGAATAGGATGCATGGGTCACCTCAAGGAAGCAACCAAATCTAGCCAAGATTGGAACATGTGTGGACAACTTACCTTCAAGAGACAAAGTAGGTAACTCTTCTTTATTTGCTTAGCCCTAATGTGTGACTTAAGTATTGCATTAACAAGCCCTAAAATAACCTGGTAATTTATTTAAAAAAGATTAAAAGCAGCCTGTGCTTTTTTTCTTAAATGGGAACATGCAGAACATCTCATGCTCTGCTCACAAGTGTCCAGAAATAGATTTTTTTTTTCTAATTTAGTATAACTACAAAACTATCTACAGTTTAGCAGTGTGAAACTAATGTAGAAGGGCAAGAGAGTATATGAGTGCCGGGTTGAAAAGATACTAAGCCATCAGAGAACTCCAATCATAGGTAATGATAAGTTAAATGGAAGACTGGAAAATAAATTGTAATTGCCCAATTCAATGGAAATATCTAGTTCAGCTAAATGTGTGAAATAATGCATGGATCAGTGGTTTCAGAGAACAAGGTAGTTAGAAAAAGCAGCAGTACCTTATTCTACCAAAAATCTATCTATTTTAATGAGTTAATATACAGAGTTGCTTTTATTTATATAGTCATTAAAATAAAATTGTAAGTGGAACTGGTAGTACAGCCCATAACTAAAAATGCCCTGCAGTTCCCATTATAAGACCCTGATTTCTGGTTGTTTTTTTTTAAAAAAATGTTACATACCTTAACCATCAAGGCTAAAAAGTTCCATGCCAAGCATTTGCCTTGGCTTTTTCCTTCTTTGTAAGGTCAGTAATATAATTCAGCTGGGACTATAGAAGAACAAATGTTTTAATCATATTAAAAACATTCTGCAACTGTTTCATAGAGATGGTTTTGCACCTCTATGCGTGAAATTCATTAAGATAATGAACTGAAGTAAAATTAATCCCAGCAAAAGTTAATCACAGAAGTTAATCACAGAGACAGTAATGCATAGGATTTTTTCACAGTCACATAAAACACTGATAATAACAATTATATATCTTATTTATATATGTACATAAGCCATGTTAAGGGAAAAAAGAAGTTACAACATATTTTCTTTAAGCCTTTCTGATTTCTTTAGTTCTGAAATATTACGGTTTCTGCTAAGTATCTACTTAGGTTTTCTTTTTAGTAACCAGAATTCCTTTCCCCTCCCCTCCATCTTTAAAGCAGACTTCTTTGCTAGATATGAGAAATAAATGGTATCTCCCCATATTCAAAGTAGGTACGCATTTACCACCCTTAGTACTCACACAAAAAATAAGTATTTTACTGCAACTTACAATTTTACTTACATAAGTATTTTACTGCACTTTTTACAATTATTGGAGAATAAAAAGAAAGCCCAGGCCAGGCTGAATGTATCATACAAACTTTTCCTGGGAGTTCCATTCATGGACATTTGAACCTCTTCCTATAAAATACTCACCCATCACTCTCACTCCTTTCAGCTCTCCTTACTTGAGAAAATAAACTTTGGAAATCTTGCAAAGCAAAGCACTCCAACACAGCAGAACACTTGACTTAAGCCCAGCCCAGTGGTACAAGCCACTGATTCTGAAACTAAATCAGCAACTTAACATAAATTCAAACTGAGCTACACTGGGACCCTACCTGACAGAAATACTGGCAAACGGGACTAGAAGACTGGAAGACCTGAGAAGCAGCTTCAGTATGAGATAAGGGTGTTCACATCTAGAATCAGGTAAATACACAGGTTCTGGGTAAGAACAAAAGATCATGAAGACTCTTCAGCGGGTTAGAACCTGCTCAAATCCTAGAAGACCAGCAAAGAGTCTAGTCCTATAGCAATAGAACCAGAGCATGCAGTAAGAGTTTAGTGGCATCAGTTTTCAAATAGGCAGGCTTTGGAGATATTGATAAGACCTGACTATGGAGCTGGCTTTTACCAATTAAGAACATTATTATATAGTACAATTAGAGAAACCTATTATAATAATATAATAAAGCATAATTGATTTTTGGAATAAAAGTTTCTTTCAGGTCTAAAATCAGTACTGAAGAAAAATAAAAATGTTTCCAAGTTCTATGAGTCCCTTCTGAAATCAAGAACTTCATTTTTTACCTCAGCTTGAGTTTGTGCAAACTGCATTGACAAGAATGGTTACATTTTGGCTAGCTGTCAAGTTCTATATGACTATGTAGCAATACTGTATATTAATTACTATACTCCATTGTATGAAGCACTGGAGAGCTAGGCCTTTCCTATGCTGAATTACCAATATCTAGTCTATTCGTTCCCCTTGTGCTCTTGAAAGCAAGATCTGAGAAATGTGTTCAGATCTTGCTTTCAAGAGCACAAGGGGAATGAATAGACTAGGATGCAAGTATGTGAAGACTGAATTTTGTCCAAGATTTCTTTTTGGTTTTGAAGATCTGTTTATATTAACAATGTGTACACAATCTCATTTGAACAAACAATAAGATACAACCAGGCAAGAATAAAATGTCTCTTGTTAAATGGTTTTTACATGGTTGCTTCTCCACCATAATCCTACCAAAAATATCTTAAGAAGTTACTAACCATTGGACACAGTCTGAAAAGAATGTTGATTTTTTTTTTAAAAAAGGGATTTTTTTTGGATGACTGGAGGTAGAAAGATGCAGAATATGTTACTAACCAATCTCTAGCCACCTAGAGAAATGATCTGCCATATTCACTTTTCTATGTTTAAAGTATGTGTTGGTAACCGTTATACAACTGTAGTGTTATAGTAACATTTATATTTACTAACATTTATATTTGAGACTCAAAGGAATAAAAACCACTTAGGTTGCGGCAGCTCAGATAGAAGCAGTGCTAATCTGAGCTGGGGCTTTTTGCCTCAGTAGAGATGCTCAGACCTGCACTTTGGTGCAAAATAGTGCCGCTTGGGGCAAAATAACCCTGCCTGGCTCCTCCCAGATCTGCAGCCAAGGGGAGCTAGAACCTGGGACCAGCTCCTGTGCTGTCACCAGCAGTATAAAAAGCTGCCCTGTCCTGGCCCCATCAGTACAAAAACTGCCCTGGGAAGTAGCTCAGGGCTACTCATTCTTAGTAGGCTTAGGGGCCCAGTGATACCTGGGGACACTACCCCTTGTGCCAGCTGGATTGCTGAAGCAGCCCTGAGAGTTCCCTGCACACTTTACCCACTGCAGCAGTCTGGCAGTGGGGGCTGCTGCCTGGATGTGACCTGCTGCCACTTGCCAGACCCAGATGGGGACTGCACAGCTAGTACATCTGCTCCTCTGGGCTGTGGCTGCAGGGTTGGCCTCTACTGCCATGTCTGCCCCCTGCCCAGCCATCTGGGCAGCTATCACCTGGAAGATGTTCCCAGTGTAGTGGCCTGCTTTGAACTGTCAAAGCATGTCCTCCTGGCCCCAGTTGGCCAGGAGGGCAACCACCTCCAGTTGGGTCCTGGGTGCCAGATCTGAGCAGGCTCCTCCACCTGGGTCCTGCCACTCCCATCCCTAGCAGGAATTCTGGTATTCCCTATTGGAAAACTGAAAAATCCCTGAAAAAAAATCCCAAAGTCACTTTGTAAAATACCCCCAAATCCATGTTCCTCCACAATTAAAACAAAAGACCACTATATATATATAGAGAGAGAGAGACAGACAGTGATCAGTTTGGCAATGTTTTATTGATATATCTAGTGTTAAAGCAATTTGGAAGCCTACCAGTGTCTCCATCATCATAATAAAGTGCATTATAAATAACTATATGTTTTGCTGCCTCCACAGGGGTTACAGCCCCCCAACAAAGTCTACAGCCCCCCACCAGGGGTTATGGCCCCCCACCAGGCCCACATACCTCACTCCCACTTGCTCCCCCAGCCCCCTTATTTTGCCTGGCCCCGTCCTCTGCCAGCTCATGAAGCTCCCCCGATGGCTGCCCCCCCCAGACTTCCCCACTCCCCCAGATCTCCCAATGGCAGCCCTGCCTGGCCCCCTCCCCTGCTTGCACTCCCAGCCCCCGTCTGGATGCGCCCTTAGACTCATTTTCTTCAGTGGTTTTTGAGCTTATTTGTGATCATTTCTGTTTAGTTTCCTATATTTTAGTATAGTTTATCCCCTTTGCTCCAAAACAGCAGCCTGCATTTTATTTGTACATCTTCTAGATATGACAGGATTTTTTTAAAAGCATTTTGAAGTAAAGCTAATAGTCTTTGCTGGATGCTTTGGGAATAGTTTACTTGTGAGTATAAACAGCTAATGATTTTTAATTAAAATTTTAATTCCAATAAGTTTTTCTATAACAGCCTCTCTCTTAGGCAAAAGTCATAAATTCAAGGATTATACAGCATAACATTCAAGACACACTGCAATACAAACATGAGCAAATGAGTACAATTCAGTTTCTATTTACAAATCTATTTTCACCTTTAAACAGACCTGTAAGATGCTCTGCATCCTTAACTTTCTTTGAAATCAGTGCCACCTGATGGTGTTTCACATATAAAAAGAGGTGCACCTCAAACTCAGGTGAAAAGGGAACTGTAGACTGCTTTGTTTTACTGTACTGACTAAACAAAATAAATGAAAGCACTCAGGCCCATAGCAATGAGGTGCTATGACTTTTAACATCACAACACCTAACGTGCAGGCATTTGGCTCCCATAGCAGAATTCAAAATCTTCAATTATGTGGCTAGGCTCCCTCTAAAATGCACGGAGAGAGCTGGGTGCCTAAAACAGGCCTTAGAAAACTGAGTGGGAGCCTCTTGCGCCAGCAGGTGGTAAACAGTGCAAACATGGGTTAGTCTTAAACCTCACCCCTCTCAGGGCTATTGAGAGATGTCTCCCTTACTCAGGATTCACAGCTCTGAGCACCCTGAAGCTAGGAAGCTTTCTTTCAAACACTCGTTTGGGGATATTTCACCCTTTCTTACAATAACTCAGTGGTTAGAGCAACCACCCAGGATGTGGGAGAGTAGGATTAATGCTCCTCCTCTGCCAGAGGTGGTATTCAAACCCTCTTCTACCACCTGCCTGGAGAAGCATCCTGAGCACCAGGCTACAGGTTACTGTAGTGAGAAAACTCACCTTCACCTTGTCCTTAAAGGTGTCCTGCTGAGGGCTGGAAGGGAAGATTCATTAGGTCGGATGGAAAAAGAGGATGCATGAACATGACTCTGTAGGCTAGTGGTTTGGGAATTCAGCTGGGAGGGGGGAGTCCTGGTTCCAATCTCTATTCTATGGACCATATAGGTATTTTGTCCTATGACTGTATAATATGAATATTAAATATTTTTACTAATATTTTAACAGACTGATTAGATACATGAATAACATATTTTGGTATATTTTGACTAAGAATATTGACTAAACTTTGGCTAAGGGTCTGTACAAGGCGGCTGTGAAAGACAGTTGCAACATTTGAGTCAGAATTTACAGCAGTGCTCAATTTGCCTGGAGGCATGAAAAATATGTGGCAAACCACAGCTTCAAAGTGAAGACAGCTTGGGACATGCAAGGGCTGTAGCCCCTTTTCAGTGGTCACGGATCTAAAACAGGTCAGTGTAATACACTGTGGAGGACATGAGCATCCACGTATATCCCAACACAGTGAAAAAGGTCCAGCGGATTTATATTTTACTAATGCAAAGTAGCAGCAGTGCACATAAAATCCAGTCAGAGATATGTCAGAGGCTTTAGCAATGCACCAAACACTAGGATATTTCTGTCTTCACCTGGAGTGACCTCCTTTATCTTTGTCATATTTCTTCACACTTTGTTCTCTGTTCTGAGACTGTCAGTCATCATGGTGGTTTTGTGGTGTGTATCACTTTGCACATACTTTAAATGTACTGAGAATCCATTTAATTTCACATAATCACACAACAGCAATGAGGAGGAACATGAGGTGGACTTTTGAGCAGAGCTCAATTCCCATTGAGAAACCAAGAGCATGTGGCAAGCTAGAGTTTCAAACTGTTGCTATAGATGCCCCCAACCTTGGACAGCATACCACTTAGCCAGGTACTGTTAAAATACATACAAAGAGACAGCCCGGGCCCCAGACAACTAGAAAATGCTTATTACATTGTGTTCTGGGCTATTTAAAAAATGTCCAACCATGGGTGTGGGCTCTTGAAACTGGCTGTCTCTGTAATAGCCAGTCTTGCTCAATTTAAACTGGCAACCTTGAGAAGAAAGATTTTATATCATTAGTAGTCACATGACAGTGACCAATAGTACACAATCACAGCCCATATAAATAGTGGAATAAAGTACTATCAGTGGGCCCATCTATATAAGATGTTTACAGCAGAGCTGACTAATTAACTTCACAGAAAACAGCCACAAGTGCGCCTCTATTAGGGCTCAGGAAACTAATAAACTCAGCAGCAGGATTTATTATTGCACAGCTGTGCACATGCAGATGTTGACCTGGCGGACTGAGGCATGAGGGTGCTTCATTGCAGGGGCTGCTCGCCAGCTAGCCCCATGCTGAAGCACTCTCATGCCCCAGCCAGCCCCTCTGCAGCACGTTGAGCCTGGTCAGAACAGCCCCAGGCCGGCAGGCCAACCTCTGGGGCCCCATGCCAGCTAGGACTGTTCTGACTGAGCTGACAGAGCTGATTGCTCTGGAGTTAATTGCTCCTGGGTGCACGTTCAAATGGCATGTAGGGACCAAAAACTCTGGAGCAATAAGCTACAGAGTTTATTTATGTACACTACTTGCACGTGAAAACGCACCGAGCAAGTCCATGTAAACAACCCACATAAGGGTATTGCAGTGCTAAGATAAAATAGACCTTTTCTGTAGAACTTGTTTTATCAGGAACCTTCATACATTCTCCTATGGCTTCGTGTTCCAGCTAAAGCCTGGACTATTAAATTGTCTAATAAGCTACATCCATCTGGCCATGAGTAACTTTCATTTATATCACTATTTGTACCAGCCCTAAGTAAGGCACATTATGTCAACTTGTAGCATTTTTTTCTGAAGGACTTGGAGGACAGAAATGAACAAACGACTTAAAAATTTTTTTCTTACACACACAATTAATCATTTTATTTTCTTTCTTTCGTAAGTTTTCCTTTTTGTTTGAACATATTTGATCAAATGTTTACGGCAGGACAATTTATGTCTTTGTTACATAACTATAGGGAAAGCAAACTGAAAGAATCTCAGGCATACTCAGTTCATCTATGTACCAAATTTATTGTGTTGTTGATGACTTTAGAACCTTCTTTAAAGACATAAGAACATGAGATTTGAAGCACAAAATATGCCCACTGTATTTAGTCCTTTGCTGCAATTTCAGATTAAATGTTGCATCGCCATGCATCATTAATACTAATCACAGTTATTATGATGGTTTGTGGTGTCCACATAAGAAAAGAATAAAGTGATTATGTCACAACCAAATGTCTGCAAAGTTCTCAGTCCAAACCAGAAGCCTAGGCTAGACAAGCATGTCTAGATGTAGAGGTAAATATTAGAGCTGAGGCCAATCTTAGTAATTTGTTGCTGATCCTTCACTAGAATTTCTTAAATTTTATAAGCTATGTATTTCACAGATTTAATATGCACTACAACATTCATTATACATTAAATGAATACATCATCCATACTCAGAATCTCAGGTTTATATAAAATATAGTTGTATTGGGTTGTTCTTGCTTCCTAAAGTGCTAGACTGTGGTGTAGCATGAGATGCTAACTAGATTCAACATAGCATCAGCGGGCACTAACTGTGATGCCACTGCTACTGTACAGTAGCCCTATCTTAAGCGGACATCACAAAACATCATAATGACTCTGATTAATATTAATGATGCATGGTGCTTGTTGCTACAGCACAGTAGGGTCGAAAATGACCCGTGCTCTGCCCATACTGCACAGTACCATGAGGTACTGCACAGCCATTTAGTACTTGCTAAAGCATACCTATAGGGAAAGCAAATTGAAAGCTAAAACAAGTACTAAATGACTGTGCAATACCAACTGCGCAGTCAGGGGCACTTATAGATGCACCATATGTCTACAACAGATAGCACAATGTTAGCTGTGTGTGTCAAGCAAGATAAGAAAAAATTAATAACAAATGGCAAAATAAAAGATACCTCTCCCTGGCAGAGAAATTTATGAATATAGAAAGCTGCTGAACCAAAAATGCCATCAAAAAACAGACATCAAATTTGTTTTTAGTGAAGTGTTGAATGTTTGCACAGATATAAAGGCTGCCACAGATAGTGTCTGGAAGCAAATCAGAAGACCAATCACAAAGTGGGGAAAACTAGCAATCTGGGACAAGATGACTGTATGATACAGAAACCAGAATATATGATACACATTAAAAACCTCTGATTTCATTTCTCATTGTATTTTAATAAGTCATTTCATTAAACTTAAGTGACAAAAAAGTTTTTGATGAGTCAGTTTCTATAAAATAAATTGGTAAGTTGCAATTACTGTGAATTATCACATCAAGGCTCATTTTCTTATTTCCTTGGGACTCAATTATTTAAATTTCCTGATCACAGACGATATCAGATTTTTTTTTCTTGTTTACTCCAGAAACAGTCTGGTTTCTAATTCCAACTACACTTAAAACATTAGATGACTGAAAATCCTGTAAATGACCAGAATATGATCAAGGTCTGTTTAGGCAGCAATCTGGGCAGAAGAGACAGCAGCAGATGTGCATTAATGGCTCTCTGCTATAATTGCATCTATCTACAGGAAAACACGCAGGTCTAAAAATCCTCTTGGTAAAAATCAGTTATAGATGTCTAACAAAATAGCATTCACATTACCTAGAGGTTGCTAACCCAGATGTGGAAGTGTCTGTTGGGTTTGAGAAGCATATATTTAATAAGAAGCAAAGTAGATCTTGCCTATTTTAATTAGGGAAAGGTGGAGTCAAGGAACTGCGCCCAAATGGCACTCTGAATCAGGAGATGTGCAGATGCACTTTAAAGCCTGTTGATTGAACCTTGCATCCCTTTGGAAGACTCACTATCTTCCTTTCTGGGTATGGCCTCCATGCTATCAAACACAGCTCCTTCTTCTTCTCTGTCCCAATCATGAGTAGATGTTATGCACCACAGTGCCATCACCCCAGTGGAAGAAAGAGTGGGTTGGGACTTCAACTCTTAGTAATTTCCAGGAGAGGAGCTGGTTCTGGCCCACCATGCTGGAATTCAGCCTGTTGTGTTCCTGCAACACGTGAGCCAGGGCTGGTGATCAAGGGGCATAACTAGGGGCTGCAAGTCTCTTCTATACTTGTCCCACTTGTCAGCTCTTTAGCTGAAGTGAAGAGCAGGACAGGGGGAAAGGGCCCCCCACACCACTCCCCTTCCATTTCCCCCCAAAATTAGCTCACTGCTCCCCACTGGTGCTTGCATCTCCCCTCCATGCCAGATCATTGCCCTACCACCCCAATCAGCCTGATAGCAGCAGCAGTGACAGCAAGGGAGAGGAGGGGATTCCCCCTTCCTACCTACCCCTAAGCTCCCTGCAGCCTACACTGTGTCCCTGCACTTAGATTGAGCCCCTGCTGTGTCCCAGGGCTGCCCAGCAACCCTGTGCCTCCCACTTACTCCTACCTCCCTTTTCAGTTGTGGGACCTAGCAGGCATGGTCTACATAGACCTCAGTAGCAGGCAGAGAGGGGGAACCCCCCATATGCCCTTCCACTGCTGTTGGGCTGATCAGGGTGATGGGGCAGTGATCTGGGGGTGGAGGGGCTGATGGGGCTAGTGTGGGTGATCAGGGTGATAAGGATGTGATCTGGAAGTGAAGGTGGTAGTTTGTGGGGCAGAGAGGCCAACACCCTGGCAGCTTTCTACCCACCTGCTCTTCCCCTTCCCTCTTCCTGCCTCTACTCCTGTCCCCTCTTCCCCTTGGCCCCCCTACCACCTTTATCCCTTTCCCCTCTCTTCCCACTCACTTACTGACCTGTGGTTCTCAGATATTAGTCCAGGGGTGTAGAGTCCTGGACAATAGCTGGTCCACCTGGGAGCAGTACCTCTTGGGATACTGGTGGACCACAGATTGCTGGTATTAACCTTGACTCAGAAAGTTAACTTAACTCTAACTAAGCAGCACATATCAAAAACTGTCTGCACTCAAAGTGGCATAAATTTAAGATGCCCAGAGGGCACTTAGCAGTTGTTAACAAGCTTTAATGTATGATCATTCCAGCTAAGTGCTCTTAACATGCTCTAAAATTGTAATGTATAATCTCACCCTCATTTTCTTATTTTGTAGAATGGGAATAATATTTAAAGGAGATTGAAAAAAATTTTATTTGGGGAAGGGTTGAAGGCCTTCCTTTATATCACTTTTCCTGCTAGAATGATCGGTAACAAACTTTACACTTTTCAAACTGATTCGCAGCAATACGGTTTAACTTTTTTCTGTTGTGTTCAGTTGTTCATTTTTAAAACTAAAATTAATACAAAAAATGCACTTAACCCAAAACATCTGATGTATTAAGACATGATAAGCAGAAATGGTACGTTAGAAAAATGAGTTTATACCTATAAATGTGTGACTCATCTCAGGGTTGTTGGTTGTAGCCACATTGGTCTAAGGACATAGTCAGAGAAGGTTCTTTGGGTAAATGTGATACCTTTTATTAGGCCAACTAAATAGTTGGAAACATTGTTCTCTTATCACAGGCATACTTTTTGGGACAAACCTGTGAGATTCTGAATACCTTCCCCTCCTTTTGATTTTAGTAGGAAGTGAATATTCCAAACACCCGTCAGAATTTGGCCTGCAGGTAATAATTACAAAAAGTATTAATGCAACTAAGATAATGGTTGCAGTAAAGATGAATAGAAGATATTAAGCCAATTAGTCCCTAAAGGGAATGTAATGCTACCTTAGGGTACTGAAAAGTCCCACACTCAGCAACTGAAAGGTTTGAGCTTTTAATTCCAGCTTTATCTTATAATTGACTTGTTAAATGGACACTGAGAATAGCCACATACTAATTAATAGCCAGAAATTGGACAAATATTTCAATTTTCTTTAAAATTATTAACATCACTTTCTGTTGGGTCAGTTGTTGAAAAAGAGTGAAATCCTAGATTTTGGTTATTTCAGGAAAAGTTTAAAGCAGGAGTGTTTTGCCCTGGAGAATCCTGCTACTTGGTCAATTTAACAAAATGAAACCTGCCAGCAAAAGGTCCTGCTTGTTTTTATCTAAAGGAGAAGACAGAAGTGACAATTTTTTGCTTGATTTGTCCCCTGAAAGCACTCTATGGCCATGACCAAACAGAAGAGCATGACTGCAGAGCATTTTAAAAGGGCCTGTACCCACAAAAGTCTGAACCCTCATTGAATGAGGGATCGATGAAGACAATTCAAAACATAGCATCTTCAGTAACTTGTATCCGCCTGCATCTCAGCCTTGGAGCTGTTTTCAGGATGGGAGGCAGGAAAGGGAGTGGAGGGTGTTCTGTTTGCAGTTTTTTCAGCCAGGTCTGGAGGGTGGAGCAGGGGTATTGGAGCTCTCCCTCCCACAAAGTGGGGGGCTCCAATCCACCTACCCACCTACCCCACCCACCCCAGCCTCCAACGCTGGCTGGGGAACCCCTAGAATGGGCTCCCTTTGTTCCCTTTGCCCCCTCCCATCCTGAAAATAGTGTCTGGGCTGGGAGGGAGGGGGGGCTGGCCCTTCTGTCAGCACCCTAATTTATCATGACTGTGTGTAAGGGGCAGATCTTTACAGGCAACAGAAGAATGAGAAATACATGCAGAGAATTCTTTGGCTAAGGGAATACTAAACTTCTAATTATTTGTAGCTGTACTGATCCAGACCTCTATTATTGACAGTATTTATATAACAGCAGTTTATGGCAGTTTCAAATGCAACAAACAGGTGAAGTGTGAAGTTAGATACATCTAAATAGTCTGGCTTTCCTCACATGATAACCTGCTATACCATATTCTTCTCTCTAAGCAAGCAGTATCAAAAATACCTTATGCTTTTCTCGTTCATGATCTATTTGCTAATTAAAAAAATTGTTTTGTTAATAAGGGATTACTACATCTGGCACTTTTAGTAAAAAGAATAAAGTGTGGAATTATGACTCATAAAATAGCATTATTAGATAATGTCATTCTTTTCTTGGAGGTTATTTTGAACAGATTTGCCTTATTTTTGTTTAACTTAGTTATATGCGCAGCATAATCTTTATTGATTTCCCATTGTCTCCTATTGATAAGAACAGCAAGTGACTAATAAGATATTCTTTGGAAATCTCCATCCCACTGCTTTGTGTACATTCCTCAGGCTATGATTTGTAGAACTGAGAGTACTTGTCTTCAACATCCTGACTAATTCTGGCAAAACCACCTTATTTATACCTTGTCAAACAATCCTGTTGAAGGGTCACTCATCCTAATTCATATGTTAAAATCTTCATAAATTAATATACAATAAAGCAGTAAACCTTTAAAGCATTAGATTTATTGTACACGGAAACTAACCCTGAAAGGGCCTCCACTGTATCTAAATTGCTGTCTATTCAGCTTTAATGATGACCTTTCCTGTCACTCCCATTTCATGCATAAGCAGATCAGGCAGAACAAATGATTCTACAAATCAAAATGTAGTTCTACTTTTTCAGTGGATTTAATTTTTAGTGCTAGTGACACTGTCTAGAACAGAAATGGCCAACCTGTGGCATGTGTACCACAGGTAGCATAGGAAGCCTGTGTGGCACACAACAGATTGGGCAGGGAAAAGAAAGCAGAGCGGTAGATTGGGCAGGGGGAGGAGATCAGAGTGGTATTCAGGGAGGGTGTAGGGCTTACCTTGTGACATGCCTGCTGAAAAATTTGTCCCTCATGGGTCTGGATTGAACCTGGGGGAATCCTACTGTACATTCTCAACAATTGGACTATCCACAGAAGTCTCAAAATCATCTCATTTAAGAATACTACTCAGATCCCACCCTGCGAAAACCCTCCATGTTTTCCACTTATTCCATGATAAATAAAATTACATGACTATCTGCTGAAAATTTGATAAAGCTGGTCTCAAATTTTATATAAAGCTACTCTGGATTTATATTCCTAATTTGGCAATTCTGACCTATTTAGGCACAAAACCATGGTTTCCTAAATTTTACAGGTTTAATAGATGGCATTTCAGGCATTTAAATTGCTAACAGGCTAATCTCAGCAGCAGCACCACACCATACTGCTCACGTGCCCGGCTTCCCAGATTAGAAGCAATTTAGCAGTGTCTACACAGTGCCAGGAACAGTAAAATTAGCACTGCTGAAAGACAGTACCAATTAGCTTGCTCTTGGCACCTCATGGACCTAAAGAGGTTTAAAACTACTGCATGTAGCTTATTCTGTATAGTTAGATGTCCAGTAGGGCATCTAACATTGAAACTGGCATAGACATGGGTAGGTCCAGCAATTTGAAAAGGGGTGTGTGAGAGATGCCCACCGGTGCTGCAAGGGAGGTTGCAGTCTGGGGGCATACTGCACCCTGAAGCAGACAAGACTTCCCCACTGCTCCGGACGTCCCCTCCAGTCCTGTGCAGGCACTTCCCTTTCCTCCTACCCTCTCCACTGGGGCTGTATCTGGGTGCAAGAAGGGGGTACCCACCAGGCAGGTGGGTCCTCTCTTCCCACGCTGGCTCCTGGACCCTGGGGAACACCTGGAGGTGGGGTGAGGGAAGGCAGCCTACTGCCATTACTATCTCCTGGTGACCCAGGGGAGGGGAAGCCCCAGGGTGGTCCTGACCAGCGCCAGCCACAGGGCATGGAGAGCATCTGCGCAGGGTGCTGCTTCTATGGATGTGGCAGGGGGTGGGCTCACATGTGTGGAGTGCCGGGCAGGCGGGGAATGGAAGGGGAGGGATGGCTGCTGACACCCCCTGCCCTGCCCAGTCCTCTGCCCAGTCTTTCCCTGCAGCTGGTGACCCTGGGCCAATGTGAGGGAGAAAGAGGGATTGGGGCTGCCATTGCTGCAGACTCAGCAACCCGTGCAGCCTCTCCCAGCAACCCCAGGCTGGAGCAGGGCACAAGCTGTCCTGGGGCTTCCCCTGCCTGTGGGTCAGCAGAAGATAGCAGTGGCAGTGGGCTTCCAGGCACTCCTGCCCTCTGCGTGTCCCCTGCAGGTGTCCCACTCCAGCCCAGTGCCCAACACTGCAGGGGACCCAAGTATCCAGAGCCAATGGCATGTGCCCTTCACTCTGGAAGGGGGATATGACTGCACCACTGCCCCCCGCCCCCGATACAGAACATTTGTGCAGGATTGTTTAAAAGTTTTCAGTTTAAATGCTTTGCTTTCTGATTTTTCCAGATAAAGGCCTTGACCTTTACTTACAGCTTTACAAAATTTAAGCTACTTTTAAATAACCCGAGACCTGTTGAACAAAAAAACAAACCATGTTAGAAGATGTAAAAAAATATGTGTGGATATCGATATCTCATAAAATATTTAAGAAGGCAGAAGTCTGTGTTTCCAAAGGTTGTTTTTCTTGGTGACTATAACCAATCATATTTTGAAGCATCATGTCAAGATGTCACAGGTCTGTACAAAAGGTTACAAGAAGCTAATCCAGAGGGACTGACAAACGAGCATAATGTTAAAACCACCCTGTGAGTGGGTAGTGCCCCCTTGCAGCTGGTCTTGTGAGCCACAGCCGCACTTCTTTCCCGGTTCCAAATCCTCTTCAGTAAAAGAAGTCAAACAAACAAAAAACACTGGGCTTTTCCCTTCAGGCTAACAAAGAAAACAGCACCTTTCTTCAGGCTGTAAACCAAGCCAGACTTTCACAAATTCCTTCGGCTTGTCTGCTGTCTTTTAGCCAGCCCTTTTTAAAGTGCCCAGTAGTCTGATCTCTTCAACCTGTCTCACATCACCAGGCGGGCTGGCTGTACCGTCCTGATTCTTAAAGGATTTACACTGTCACACATCCTTAATACATCAGGTCTGTTTGTAGTCAGACAGCAGAACCCATTTTAAATGGAGCTTGTGGGGGACCATACGCAAACCAATTCATGTTAGAAGATCAGCTATTGCTGATGATACTCAACTATCATGAATTACCTATCAGACCTATGAATCCAGTTGTTCAGTCACTGTGATACAGGCTTACCAACACTTGCTCCAAGACCAGTATCAATCAAGGTTCAAATAATTAATATTTGAACAGGGAAATCCGCTTCACCTTACAGCTCCATGCATGTGTCTATTCTATTTGCTCTGCTGGAACGTTAGAGCTCTGCTTTCCGAAAAGTGAATATTTTGCAGGTAGTCCCTCCATAATGATATATTATTATTTGGTCAAATATATTATTTGTTCATATATAATTGTAAACCCACCCCCGTATGCCTCTGAGTATCTCCCCAAACACATGTAAGCAGCTGCGCATAAGCTTTACAAAACTAGCTGAAGAGGCAGGCAAGCAAAAGGAGGGAAAAAACCCATAAAAAGAAACAATAAAAAGGATAGCATTTAAGATGAAACTGAAATACACATTGACATGGAATATTTGAATCTTTTCCTCTTTTCACCCCTTTCCTTAAATGGAGAGATGCATGATAAAAAGAATATCAAGAAAGTGTAGTTCTCAAATGCTAGAACACACCATGGCAAAGAAATCATCCCTCCTAAAATCCTAAAAAATGATCCTTATAGAGCAATGGTGTGAAAAACAAATGGGTATGTTGTGGCTGACTGCAAATTACTGCTAGATTCAGGCTTAAGCCCATCTCACTTCCATGATAACCAGAGCCTAAACAAAAGATGATGAAAAAGAGAGATTATAAAGCTAGTTACACTGTCTTTATCAAGGCAAAAAACTGACTAAAGTCAAGGAATCAGAACTCGTGGTAGAAGTGATATAATTTTAGACCAGCTAGATTTTTGCAAAAAAAAAAATAGTTTTATTTGTTAGCTTTTGGGCACAAACACCTTATTTCAGGCATAGGCAAAAAGACTGTAAAAGTTCTCCTAGGAGAAATGAAAATTCACATTTCATAAGAAGGATGAAGGTGTGGTAATATTTCCTTTTTTGAACAGTTCATTTTATGCAAATTAGGCCCCGAGAAAAGTTGGAATAGTCTGTTTACCTTGACGGTGTTTGGTGGCAAGCAGGATGTGAGTGATATTTCCTTCTGGTTATGATGCTCCATATTTCACAGAAGAGTAAAACGATGCAATGCTTTTCTGGGCAAGGATTTCTTATGTGGTGGGATATTTCTGGGCTCTGTGGTAATGCAAATTACCTTGAACAAAGGCAGGAACCAGGTTTTCAGGTTTCAGGTGGTAAAACTTGCTTCCTCCTTGTAAAGTTGTGAAGAGTTAATTTTAAAAAAATCAGCTAAAATTTAATATCTTCCATGTGTCAGGTATCTAGGTCATAGCTGTCAGACCTCTAGACCAGGTCAGACCTCTAGACCAGGGGTGGGCAAAATGTGGCCCGGGGGCCGGATGCGGCCCGCCAGGCCATTCTATCCGCTCCACGGGGCCTCTAAAAAATTTAGAAAATTAATATTTATCTGCCCTTGGCTGCTTGTCATGCGGCTCTTGATGGGTTGCCAAAACTCAGTAAACGGCCCTCTTCCCGAAATAATTGCCTGCCCCTGCTCTAGACTGAAGTCAAGGGAATTTTTTTTGGAGGCTGCAAAAACATCTATACCTGTCACAGAAGAAGAGTGAGTTCCTGAGATCCCTACAAGCATCCACTGGGTTCAGGTACTTATACTTTGGACAAAAGCAAGCACTGGAAAGCACACTGGACAACCTCACTTAAAAAATGGAGTAGAGCTTGAATGCCCTAAGACTGAAACAGTCACATGTAGTAGTTTTTCCAATCCTCTTCTATATACAGAATTCTTCCAAACCCCTCTTAGTTTGCAGCAGTTTACCAATAAAGGAAAAATATCTTATGTAACATTATTTGGTGTATTCCAACCACTTTGACTTCAACATTTTTTTGGCCTTCTGGGAATCAGTTTTGTTTCACTGTAGTGGAAAATAACCTCCCATGTGCAGGGGGCTGGACCTGATGATCTGTAAGGTCCCTTCCATCCCCTAACAACTATGAAACTATGGGAAATTTTTAAAAATTTGCCATGTGAATAACTGGCTTTTGTTAACAAGCTCTGTAACAGCACTGACCTGACAAGGATGATGTTTGCTTAACCAATTTGTTACCATTTCTAATACACCATTTCTAAATTCTTGGCCAATTTTTAAAGCAAAACCATTATTTAATTTGAAAGCCATTGTAAAGAATTTGATATTATCTAAATCTCTTAGGCTCAATCAGACAAAACACCCTTCTCAATATTTATTTAAACACTTAATAAAGGGTTGGGAGGAAAGAGGATAATGCAGGGGTGGGCAATTATTTGGGCTGGAGGCCACTTCATGAGTTTTAGTGACGTGTAGGGCGGGGGTAGGGGTAGTGGTGGGAGGAAGCAGTTGATTCTTTCTGGCCCTATGGCTAGGAGCCTGAGGAGGGAGGGCTCTGTCTCACACTGCTGCACTTTGGCACAGTTGGGCCTGGGCCGAGCCGGGTTGGGCTCCATAGCGCACAGACTCCTTTATGTCCTCGCATCCATTCCCCGCCATGCCTGGCTTCGTGTTGCTGTTCTGCAGTCCTGTCACTGCAAGCTGCCAGCATCTGGGCCCACATGGGATGGGGCGCAATGCAGCATGCTCACTAATTGTCCATGATGAGCTGCTGTCGCCATGGTGCCACTAATCATTTTGCTGTTTGACTCATGAGCTTTTCCCAGAATATTGCAGGGGTATAATAGAACAATGCAGTTTGTAGCTTGCCAACATGCTCAGAGTCAGCTTTCCAGTATTAAACATGGTCTTCTTCTCTGGGATGTAGTAAGTAAATTACATAACAGGTGAGCTAAACCTATCTCAAACTGCAATGACATAGGTCAAAACAAATAAAAAATGTTCTCTCTCAAATACACAATTCAAATCTCAAACCACAATAACTATCCAAAGGAGTGTCTTGAAGTATTTTGACAGTAAAGAAGGCAATGTTGAATTCTTTTCAAATCTCAGATTGCCTGTGTCTGAACTCTGGTACTTAGAGCGAGATTAAATTCTTTCATAAAGCAGAACGATCATCAGACAATAAGGTGGATCCAAAGGTCCAAAGACAAGTAATGAATACCTGTGAGTCTCAAATGTTCTGTGAAAATATCATAGTACGTCAACTCAAAACACATCCCAAGTGTGTGCAAATGAAAGTCTCTGATATTTAACTATTTCTTCATTTTTCAGCAAGGCCAAATGCAGTGTGTATTAAAAGTTTCTCTGCCATACAAGGGTCCTTCATGTGAAAACAGAGAGAAGCTGGCACTGTAGTCTCATAGGTACTCAACTTCAATAATGTTCAGTGCTTATTCAGTCCTTAACCACATCTGACTCTCAGAAAGAAATGGACAAAATTAAATGTCTGTAAGCGTCTAAGGGATAATAGCAAAATAATTAAATCTACAAGTACTCAGATGCACCTAAGAAACTTGGACAGAACACCCGAGCCAATTCCCTTAGCAGTAGTGTAGCCAGGGGTGGGTAAGCAGGGCACCAGTCTTGGGTGCTGATTTAGAGGCAGCACCAGAATGGTGGTCCCCAAAGAGCCAAGTGCACAGCAGCTAGGAAGGATACAATGAGCCAGCCTAGTGCCTAGTACTTGCTGCAGCCAGGCAGAGAGTGGGTCCCAGCAGCAGCAGCCAGGCAGGGCACAGGGCAGGGCACTGTAGCAGCAGCCAGGGTCAGTTAGGAACCCCTAGTGCTTGCCTCCTTGCCTCACTGCCCTACACTCTGGTGCTTGGCACAATGCCTCCCTTTCCCATCTTTGCCCAGGGCACAGAAGTCACTAGTTAGGCCTCTGTCTCTCAGTCCCATCTGGTCATCAGGTTCTTCCTAGGTACATAGATTCATGGTAGAGTGAGTGATGCTGCCCTTCCACTAGATGAACTTCCTTAGCGATTTCTACAAACATAGCTGACAGCCTCTGACCTCAGAAGAGAATAAGCCCTCATAAATGAGTATTTGGTTTAACTCCATGCATTAAATGCCACAGCAGCAGGACATAGGGATTGAGATGGAAGTGTTGAGGTTATCATGAATCCCACATCCCATTGCAGCTGGTTGGTTAAAGCAGAGCCTATAATCATGTTTTTCACAGGCAGGCATTGGTACAGAGAACAAATGTTCTTGACTTGCTGTTTTTGTTCTTTGCAGGGTACCATAACTCAGCAGCTCCCCTATAAAGGATGTAACAAGAGAGGGGCTGAATCAGGAGCAATCACATGCAGTGACAGACCATTTAGTTTGTGACAACTAAGGCTGTAAAATACATTAAGGACCTAGTTTCTTACTGCCGGCCTGTGGGAGAGTGAATACCCTGATACTTTTCTTTTCTTTTGAAGAGAACAAGATACAAAGTATTTGGATGTGTCTGTGTCTGTATTTGACTGCTTTTTCCTCATTAACATTGTCTTAAACAGAAATATGGACAACTTAACACAGGCAAAGGAAGAGGGCTGCATTGACTCATAAAGGGTATTTCTATACTGAAATCATTCCTCCTGCATCACATTTCAGACAGCTGAGCCACACTGCAGACCATAACAGGCTCTTATGTGCTAGGTCCTCAAGATGGACTGTAGAGATTACATGTAATATAGAGTAGATCTACTTCTGTCCCATCTGAGTTCAGACATCTTTAGGATCAATCAACTAGATTATGCAGCTATATACAAGTGAGAAGCCTTACCGCTTTGTAACCAGAGCTCTGAGTCTAAATGACTGAGTCTTTAGAACTGAATTCACATGTGAAAAGCCTTTAAGCGTGGTACAGGCAATGACTCTCAAAGGAGTGCTAATAAAGAAAGATGAGAGCTGCATGCACTTGCTGATGTAAATGTCAAATTTATGTAAATGTCAAATTATATATAAATATATAAAATAGTTTCCATTATACACAAAAATCAACTTTTGAAGTCTTTATTTTCATATTATATTTATGTCGCCAATAAGTCATATCTTGGAAAGACAGAATTAAGTATAAAATGGAAATAATCTTGGAATGACAGAATTAAGTACATGGAAATACTAAAATAGTCTTTTACTATGCATTTTAGCACATCTGAATATTTTGGAGCTGACCAGCCAACTGCAGAAGTGAGAAAGAATGAAGTATCACCTTTAGCACTGTTGCTTACAGCGGAGTAGTAAAAGACATTCAGGTGTCGAGTATTTAGAAGTCTTCAGAGGTCTTAGGAAGACTGTGAATCTAGATAATAATCATTGCATACAATCATTGCATACAGTCATGGCATACAATTACTAAGCTATTTGTAACTCCAGGATATAATTGCCAGCTTGAATAATTGCTATCAAAAGTTTTCTTGGATCTCTTTTCTAGCTTTTCTTTTCTTCACACATTGCATTGTACTTCTGTATTTAAATCTCCTGCTTTTTATGTCTCTGATATTGTCTTGAGTAGGGACTGCACTTCTAAGAAAAATTGTATCAAAATCAGTGCTTTTTATTTTTTTTTTAATGCTCTTTATACAGCAGGACATACCATGATACCATTTATTACTAGATATTTTAAAGAGCAGGTCAGACCAATATTCATCTGGAATGGTTTAGACAGGGGTGATTCTGCCTTGAGAAGGGAGTTGGCTAGGTGAACACTTGGGATCCTGTGCTGTTTTTCTATAATGAAAATAACTGAAATGTTTCGGTTGCCAAGCTTGGATTAGAGGACTGTTCCAGGACTGAAGCAGGTTTTGTTACATTTATTTAAAAATATAATACATTATATTTGATTGAACATCATGATAACTAAAATGAATCAGGACCAAAAACAGGGGCAGGCAAAATTTTCAGTTTCAATCACTAGTACCTGATATTTTTCCTCTAAAGGCCAGCCCAAAGCATGCTGAAAACAACCAGAGTCTTTCTGTTGATTTCAGCGTACTTTAGATCAGCACCCAGAGCCTCAAACAAATACCACCACCATGGACAACACATGTCTCTGGAGGCTGGGGGGCATGGCGACCACCCACAGGCGGTGGCGACAGTGGCGGGGGTGTGGTGGCAGCAAGTGGGGAGGTCCTGCAGGTGGCCACAGCGGTGCTGGCAAGGGGAGGCGGGGAGCTGACCAGCGCTTGGCAACCACCCACAGACACTGCTGGAAGTGCTGGCGGTGGGGCAGGGTGGGTGGTGAGCGGTGGCTACCCGCAGGAGCTGCTAGCAGCGTTGGCAGTACTTTTTTCAGGGGGTGCGCTGCCAATCTCAGGAGGTGCATCTGCACCCTCTACGCATCACCAGTGACCACCATCTCTTAAAATAGAAGATACCACAAACTAGAAGCACGAGAAAACTTCACAACTCACTGTTTTTACACCAGATATTTACCGCATTTTCTCACATACAGGCTATATAAGTTTTTACAAATATGATGGATGCGTGCAGGATATACAAGGGTGTGGGCTATCCAGGGTCTTTAGAACAGTCTTTAATGAAAATTAAATTTAGGAGTGAAAAACCCGCCGCTGCCCATGCTGTGCCTGCCCGTCCCTGGCTGCAGGCTGATGTCATGGCAGCAGCGAGCACTGGTGGGATTAGCTTGAGCGCAGCTGGTGGTGGCGGCAGGGCTGCCTCCTCCCTGCTCGCAGGTCCTCATCCCTCCCTTTCCCTGCAGCAATTAGCACCACTTTTAGCTGGCTCCGGCTTCCGCTTCGGCTCCAGCGGCTGTGCCCAGCAGAGCCCGCGCTGCCTCTCTCCCACCACATGCGGTAGCCCCGTGCCCAACTGTGCTCCTCCGTAGCCACGCAGTGGGACCTGGTCGGGGCTGCCCAGCACCCGAGCTCTGACGGGACAGCCGCGCTTGTGCCCATGTCTTGGGGGGTGGCTGCAGGGGGGTGGTGAGAGCCCGGTCACCACACACTGGCAGTAAGCGCCCGCAGCCGGGGCCAGCACCTCTCAGGCTTAATAGGCTTAAAAGCACCATTGGCACCAACATTATCAGGTGCAGGGAGTACATGGGTGCAGTCTATACATGGACTATTTTCCGAAAATAAAATTTTCTGTGGGTTATACATTGGTGCAGGTTATATCAGTGTGTGGGCTATATGCGAGAAATGATGATATCTCTGTGCACCATTTAAATTAAACTGGTGCATATCTGAACATGGATGCACTGGGCTAGCATACTTTAATCAGTCTTTCAGCTCAGCATCAGAGATTCTGATGATACTGGAAAGGTTCAGCTCAACCTCCAAGTAGAAAATAAATTTAAACACAGTCTTTGCCAATGGAAGTCTTCCATAGATTTCCCTAGGAGTTGATTTAAATCCTTACAGTCTAGCTTTTAGGCTCTACAGCAGCTATTCTGTTTATCTCTTCCCCCCCCATGACTCTTCCCTATTCCTTGGTTTCATTTTTAAAATCTCCTGCCTTCTTTCTCAAAAAGTTTGTGGCAGTAGAACTAACTTTTAATGACTGTATTCATTTAAAAAACACGTTTATACTAAACAAAACAAAACCCCCCCAACTATGTACCCCACAAAATGATAACAAAAACTCAAAGAACACCTAAACCCGTCAGTAAGTCGGGGGGTGGGGGGTGTTAATTTCCTCCTCCTTGCCCCCAATTTCTTCAGTGATCACTTGGGTAGATTTCAACACTACAAAGCTTTCAATCTTACACCACAAAACTTAGCCATAAGAGAGTAGCAGAGTTGGCTCCAAACAACTGGAAATAAATCTCAAGTGGAAGGGAAGGTCATGCTGCATATAATTTATATTACACTAATGAGATACCATTGGCCAGATGGTTAACATTTATTGATTTTGCTTCATCAGAGAATCTACTTTGGAATGGTTTGAGGGATTAACAATGGGCCCTGAGTCCTGACGAAATCAAAATCCACCAAATTCAGGGGCATTCAGATTTAGTTTTTGGTTCAGGCTAATAGCTGCTAAATTTGAATCCAAATGCAGTTGTGAATGCCTCTCAAATAAAGGAAGTAACAGATCATAAGGCTATACAAGCAAGCTGCATGCACACAATTCCTTTGCTTTAAATGCTTCAATTTTTAAAAAAACAACGAATAACTGCATTAGCTCCATCCAACCACTTAATTCAGAATTACAGATATCATACCGACAAGGGCATAGATACCCACTGGTTCAAGCAAGGCTGTAAGATCAAGAAGCCAGAAACAGCTTAAGGGCACCTCTACACGTGCCAGATGCCTGTCCGATCGTGTGGTAATTAGCACATGTCAGAGCACACTTGATTAATAGAGTCTGCTGGAGTGTACTAATTAGCACAGTCCAGCAGCCTCCATGTCACATGTATTCAGCATCCCCACACTTCAAAATGGCGTCAGGGGGAATTAAACTAAAACTCATTGAACAAGCTTCAGTTAAAATGCCTTCACCACCATTTTGAAGTGCAGGACACTGAATATATGTGACACTGCAGGCTCTTGAAGCCACTCTAATTAAAGTACCCCCCTCTACCCCAGAGCACATGTAAAGACACCCTTAAGAGACCAGGACAAGGGTTATCAAAAGGCTGGTCAAAATCTGAAACCCAAACCAGGAGTCAGAGAAACAGCCAAATATCAGGAGCAACAAGAACAAATGACTAACCAAGGGCCAGGAGCATAGAGACCAGCATAGAGGGAACATAGAGACCAAATGAACACCAGGAAGAAGAATAAGAAAACAAATACTGCCTGAAACACCAGGCAGCACTCCTAGCTACCAATTGTTAAAGACAACCAGTCTGGACAGAGTTGCAAAGGCCAGCCAATCTGGTTTGCATTATTTGCCCCAGCTGGGCCGGATTCTGACTCAAATCAACTCTAAGCCAGTCTTGTGAGACCTGGACACATCACAGCAGAAGTAGGTCAGGAAGAACAATTTGCTGGAGCAGAGTGCAGAGCCTTTCAGCTTTTTGGAATTACTTTAGGGATCAGCATCCGGGAGCTCATTGGCTCAGTACTCGGTAGCAAAGTCAGTTTCTTCTCTTTCAGATCTATCTTCATGAAACATGTTTTGCTCTGGTGCCTACAGGAAATTCATAGATTCATAGACATTTCGGTTGGAAGGGACCTTAGCAGATTATCAAGTCTGACCCCCTGCCCTGGGCAGGAGAGAGTGCTGGGGTCAAATGACACCAGCCAGGTGTATGTCTAGCCTCCTCTTAAAGACCCCAAGGTAGGAGAGAGCACCACCTCCCTTGGAAGCACATTCCAGATATTGGCAACCCTCACCGTAAAGAAGTTCTTCCTGATGTCTAACCTAAATCTGTTCTCCATCAGTCTGTGGCCATTGTTCCTAGTTACCCCAAGGGGTGCCCTGGGAAACAGGGAATCTCCTACTCCTTGCTGTCCCCCCCGATGAATTTGTAGGTGGCCACAAGATCACCTCTCAGCCTTCTTTTGTGGAGGCTGAAGAGATCCAGGGCCCTCAACCTTGCCTCATAGGGCTTTGCCTGTAGGCTCCTAACCATATAAGTGGACCTCCTCTGAACCGTCTTGAGGTTGTCCACATCCCTTTTGAAGTGTGGCACCCAGAACTGGACACAGTACTCCAACTGCGGCCTGACCAATGCAGCATAAAGGAGAAGTATCACCTCCTTGGACCTGTTTGTCATGCACCTGGTAATGCATGATAAAGTGTGATTAGCTTTACTGATCACTTCATCACATTGATGACTCATGTTCATCTTGGAGTCAACAGTGACTGCAAGATCCCTTTCCACCGCTATACTGCTGAGAAGGTCCTCCCCCAGCCTGTAAGCGTGCTGGTGATTCCTTCTCCCTAGGTGCAGCACGTTGTATTTGTCCTTGTTGAACTGGATCCTATTCTGTTCCATCCACTTTTCCAACCTGTCCAGATCTGCCTGGATTCATTCCCACCCTCTGGTGTGTTAACTTTACCCCATAATTTGGTATCATCTGTGAATTTGAACAGAGTGCTTTCCACATACTCATCCAAGTCACTAATGAAGACATTGAACAGCACCAGTCCAAGGACTGAGCATTGTGGGACCCCCCTGCCCACATCTTTCCAGGTCGATACTGACCCATCCACCACCACTCTCTGGGTGCAACACTTAAGCCAATTTACCACCCACCTGACCATGTAATAATCTATGTCATAGTTACTTAGTTTATCTATATGAATACAATGAGATACCGTATTGAAGGCCTTCTTAAAATCCAAGCAGATGACATCCACCTCAATTGCTGTGCCTAAGCATTTTGTGACCTGGTTGTAAAAAGAAACAAGTTTAGTCAGGCAGGGTGCTGGTTGTCCTTTACTGTTGCTTTCCCTGCTAGACTCCCACAAATGTGGTCCTTAATACTTTTTTCAAAGGTTTTCCCGAGGATAGAGGTGAGACTAACCAGTGTATATAGTTACCTGGATCCTCCTTGATCTCCTTCTTGAAAATAGGCACCACATTGGCCCTTTTCCAGTGCTCTGGGGCCTGACCTGAGCACCAAGAGTGCTCAAACAGCCGTGCCAATGGCTCTGCTATGACACTGGTCAATTCCTTCAGCACCCTTGGATGAAGATCATCTGGGCCTACTGACTTAAACATATCTAGCCCCTGCAAGTTTCTCTTCACTAAGTTGGTGGGCTGGTTATGCCTATCTATGATCCAATTGGGAGATTTGTCCTGATCTGACTTCAGGAATACAGAGTCAAAAAACTCACTAAAGAGCTCATCTTTGTCCTCCCCTATCTGTCAATAATTGCCCTTGTCTTGTAGGGGGCGGTCTATGCTACCCCACCCCTTCTTTTTGCTTTCTATATACCTGAAGAAGGACTTTTTGTTGTCTTTAATTTTTGTTGCCAGCCTAAGTTCCATTTCTGCTTTGGCCTTTCTGACTGCATCCTTGCAAGTGCAGGCCAAGTAGGTATACTCTGCCTTGGTAGCTACCTCCTGCTTCCACAGCCTATATGCCTTTTTTTTTGCTCCAAGGCTTTCCCTGTTCAGCCAAGAGGGTTTCTTGACTTCTTTGCTCTCTTTCCTGTGCAAGGGGATTGTCTCCTTCTGCGCCCATAGGACTGTTCGCTTTAGGAATGACCACTGTTCCTGGACTCCCATCTCACCAATTCTCCTGTTCTTCAGTGCCTCACTAATTAATCTCCTGAGTAATCTGCACCACTGGTTATCTTTCCACCCTATGTCAGGTGGTGAATTCAATCAAGTGATGGCCACTATCCCCTAGGTTACCGCGTGTCAGTAGATCCCCCACCAAATCATTCCCTGTAGCCAGGCAGGACCAAGTCTAGTAAACCGTTTCCCTTAGTGGACCCATACATTTCCTGTGTTAGGTGAAGGTCCTGTGTGCAGGTTAAGAACCTGTGTGAACAGTTGGATCTAGCTGACTGCTCCTCCCAGTAGATGTCCGGGTAGTTTAGGTCACCCATGACAACCATGTCCCTTGACTGTACAGCCTCTGAGAGCTGTCTGGAGAATTCCTTGTCCAACTCCTCCTCCAGATGTGCTGGTCTGTAGTAGACCCCCCCACTACCAAGTTCCTTTCCTCCCAACTCCCTTGCATTCTGACCCACAATACCTCTATTTGTCCCTTTCTCTGATCCCATCTTGATTATGGAAGATGTATATTGCTCCCTCACATAGAAAGCAACACCTCCCTCTTTTCTCCCTGCTCTATCTCATCTGTACAGCCTATAGCCCTCAATGTTTACTGCCCAGTTATGGGTCGGGTCCCACCAAGTTTCAGTTGATCAAAGTATTTGTTTGCAAGCAGGAGTGTGAGCTCCTTCTGCTTGTTCCCCATGCTCCTAGCATTAGTATAGAGACATTTGAGCTCCCTGATGGGTGCCCTTGTTGCCCCCGTTCTGATGTCTGTTGGACTCTTTAGTATTTATGTGGGCTCATTGTTTATTGATCCTAGGTTCTCATTGTCATCTGCATCCTCGTCTCCCAATGAACCTAGTTTCCACTTATTTATTTAAAGCTGGATTGTGCCTTATCCCTGTGTGTCCAGTCAAAGGTGCAATAAGGAGTTCCCACAGGCGCGTTCACAGGCTTCCTGCATCTCCACTGCAGATGTGAAAGGGTAAGGGACACACAACACTTTTACACTGATATAGTTTGTCTTTATAGGAGCAGAAGGAGTAGCATACATTTTATGTACAGCACTACCCTAGCAGTTTAGGTTTACCTGGTAAAAATCAGAGGTAAAACTACATTGGTATAAAATGCTCTGTTCCTCTTAATGGAGAGGCAGAAAAATAGCACCTACTGAACACAGCTACTCTGAAAGAGCAGGTCATTTGTCCTCTCCAGATTACTGTAATCTGTCTGCTCCTTTTCTTCCCCTGCAACTTCTTCTCATCTGTGGGTTTAATTTTTAAAATTTCCTGCCCTTTTTCTTACAAAAATTATGCTAGAAGTGTCATTTATAGTGCTGTAAAGAACTAACATATTGGTATATTACAGCAGCATAAACATGTCACATGTCCAGACCCTCACAACCTCCCCTGTATTTAAATGATCAGATATGCAATGAGGTTGTGCACACATTTGTTTTGAACCGGTTATTTTCCCCTCTGTTCTCTGTTACCTTGATCTCTTATTACTTGTTACATCTATTGCTCCTTATTTGAAATTAGATTGTAAGCCCTTTAGGGCATTGGCCAGTCATACGTTTGTCTTTTCCTACTGCCTAGAATCATTGGGCCCTTATTTAGGCTTTGTGAATGCACCACACTACAAATCGAAACTATATAGAATAATAATCAATGTCATATATGTTATACAAAACTCATTCTGTTATTTTCGAGCTATGAAGTTCAGACGTGGAAATTCTTCACAATTTAGGAGTGTTTATTTTGAGGTTGAGTTTCTGGTTCATTTTGATTAGGAAGTACTTTTTAATAAAGACAGTAGCAATGTATGTAAATTAACACCTTTGATCTGAGCAGCCCCAAACTTTGATCTGAGTTTGCTCTGGAGCTGAATGTCATGAATTAGGCCTGTTTCTAAATGAGCTAGATAAAAGGCGACTCCCTATGCAGGTGTGTCATTCAAATGACAATGTAGCTCTGAATATTTTTGATTCTCAGAGTCTTCACATTTGTTTCTGAGGCTGCTGGGATATTTCTGTATGGACTCTGTGTAATTCAGTTGGCCCTTGTGTGTGTAGCACCTTGAATTTCACAGGGACATTGTTATCAAATGCCTGACACATTTAAGCATGGAAAAAAGAAAGACTAAATGGAAGCTGTTTGGGTTTTGCTTTGTTTCTCGGATTTTTACTCATGGTTTGCTGGTTGACTAATTGACCACTGAACTTGCAAACTAATTGCTCTGAGCCCATAGGGACTTGTTTGGTAGGCCTGGGCTTCTGTGATGTAGAATTGACTGCAGTACTCTCACATAAATCTTCATGAGGCCAATTCTAAAAACACATATCCTTGCTTGTTTTCCTTGAACAAGTAGTATCAAACAGAGCTGAACATGTATGTTAGTAGAAATCTACATAAGTAAAATATGAAAACTAAGCTGTCCTTGTTGTGCCAAGAAAGCAAAACCTACTTTTTACTTCAAACCAATTCCACTTGTACTAAAAAAAACACCTAGGATTTTGTTAAGAGACAATGAAAGCTATATTTACATAGTGTAGGGATAGTCTGTGATGAATACAGAAGACCCAGAAGAATTTTTTTTCTAGAATATTTTTCCTGTTGCTGACAGGAGATTAATCCCTGTCTAACCTGCTACTTTTGCAAACATTAACCTCTGCTCTTTGGCTGAGTAAATCAGCCTACTCTGGGCTTTTGTAGCTACTCTGTGACTGCAAACTGAGTTAAAGCTAGCTTGGGCATCACTTATGTGACTAGAGTAGACGTAACCTTATTAGATACATATGTTCCTGAGTAGCTAGTTCTACCACATTAAAGATCATCAAGAAACTCCTACTGATGTACTTGAACAATGATAAAGGCAGTACTGTTTAATTCTTGATTTTTAAATTTTGATCAAGATGGTTGTATTTGAGAAGTAAATTCATCATATATTTTCACTAAAAGTTAAATACAATGATAAATACAATACTGTGATTTCTATATTGACTTTTCAGGGCTTTGGTCTGCTAAAGTTGAGTGGAAGTACTACATACATCTTGAGTTCTCTGAGATTGTGAGATAAAGAATAAAGAAATGCTTGCAGTGTTTGGAAAACTTGTGGATATCTAATGTCAAATTAAACAAAGAAGTGATTGTTTTGGTTTTGTTTTGGTTTTTACAATGGGAAACATTGCTAAGTCTTCTTACTAAATTCGAGTTACTCATGGCTTTAGAGGGACTGCAGCCTGCATGTCCCTGCAGCCTGGGGGTGGGGAGGGAGTGCTTGAGATGAGAGAGATGCTTCCTGGTGGGTTCTCCCAGGAATCAGGAGAAGGAGTTGCAGGAGGAAGTGGATAGGCTCACCTCTGGCAGCAGACACAACCTCTTCTGAACCTGCAGCTGTCCAGCTGGAAAACAGGTCTGCAGTCTTGGCATCAAATGAGAAGGAGCCTACCCTAGCAGCAGGCCAAGCAATGCACCCAAGGGGTGGGAGGATAAAGACCACTGCTGCCAAGAGGAAGCAATGGATAGCAGTGGTTGGTGGCTCTTCCCCTGAGAGACACAGGGCATCTATCTGCCACCTGACCTGCTGGCTCAGGAGGTCGGTTGGAAAGATTGTCAAGACTCATCTGGCCCACTGACTACGCTGTTGCTTACCCATATGGGTACTGATGATACTGCCGGGGCAACCTTGAGCCAATCAAATGTGACTATATGGCTGTGGGTGAAATGAACAAGGACCCAGGTGGTGTTCTTATCCATCCTTCTAATCAAATTGGAGTGTTTTGGGGATAACTTCTTGTGACAAATAGTGAAGAGGACAATTGGAGGGACAACTGCTCACAAACAGGAAGGAATTGATTGAGAATGTGAAGGTGGAAGGTAACTTATGTGACAGTGAACACAGAATTGTAGAGTTCAAGATCCTAAGGGGAGGAAGGAAGGAGAGCTACAGAATAAAGCCACTGGACTTTATAATAGCAGGCTTTAATAAACTCAGCAAACTGGTGGACAGGATCCTCGTTGAAGCAATTTTGAGAGGAAAAGGAGTCCAGGAGAGCTGGCTATACTTTAAGAATGCCCTCTTAAGGGCACAGGAGCAAGCTGTCCTGATGTGGTGGAAGAATGGGAAACACAACAAGAGACCAGCCTGGCTAGATAGCAGTCTCCTCAATCACTTGAAACTCATTGTAAGAATGCTACATAAAGTGGAAACTAGGTCATAGTACTAGGGGAGAATATAAGATTATCACATAAGTGTTCAGGGAGAAAATTAGAAGGTCAAGGCATGATTTGAGATGCAACAACAGAAATGGCAATAAAAAGGGATTCTATAAGTATATCAAAAGTAAGAGGAAGACCATATAAACCATAAGTTTCTTATGGAATGCAGAAGGCAATCTAGTTATGTATGATGCAGGGAAGGCTGAAATATTTAATGCCTTTTTTTTTACTTCACTCTTCACAAATAAGGTCAGCTACCAGATGACAACTGCAGTTAGTAGCAAAGACAGGGAAGGAGACAAACAGCCTGGAGTAGAGAAGAACAGGCTAGGAATTACATAGAGACATGAGATGCTGTCAACTTGGCAGGGCTAGAAGCAATGCACTGTAGGGTACTGAAGAAATTAGCTGAAGTAATTTCAGAGTTATTGACTATCCTCCTTAAGAACTTGTGGAGGTTGGGTGAGGTCCTGGATGATTGGAAAAGGGGAAATATAGTGTCCATCTTTAAGGAACGGAAGAAGGAAGATCCAGGGAATTGCAGATTAGTTAGTCTGACCTTCATACCTGGAAAGGTCAAGGAATCTATTTTGAAGCACCTTGAGGAGACCAGGGTGATCAAGAGCAGCCAGCATAGATTAACTAAGAATAAATAAAGCCTGACTAGCTGATTTCCCTCTATAATTGGATGGCAGGTTCTGTAGATTGCGGGGAGAGCAGTGGATGTGATATACCTTGACTTTAGCAAGGCTTTTGACACTGTGTCCCATGAAATTCTCATTGACAAGCTAAGGAAATACAGACTAGATGAAAATACTATAAGTGGGATATGCAGAGTCAACCTGAGCAGGGTGTGAGGCCTGGGGCAGATCAGCCCATGTGGATCCCCACCCCTGCTCTGATCCCACGTGTCCTGGACCCAAAGAAGTGGTGTCAGCGGTGGGGCGCAGGTAGAGGGGTAGCAAGTGGCTGGATGCAAAGCCGGTGGTGGTGGCGCAGAGTCACTGCATCTGCTCTGCCCAGCTCCATGGGGCCCCCCAAAGCACAGAGCCCAGGGAGATCGCCTGGATTCACACACCCCCAGTGATGGCCCTGGGGATATGTAATGGGTTGTATATCATCATGCTCAATGAGTGTTTATCAGTGACTCAGTGTCTCGTTAGGAGGAGGTATCAAGTGGCAGGGGGTACTCCCCGGGGGGGTCTATCCTGTTCTGGCATTGTTAATATCTTCATTAACAATTTGTATGATGGGATTGAGTGCATGCATAGCAAATTTGTGAAGGACACCAAGTTGGATGTAGTTGCACACACTCCAGAGGCCTAGGATCCAGAATGACCTGGATAAACTGGAAAAATGGCCTGAAACCAATCAAATTAAATTCAACAAGGACAACTGCAAAGTTCAGCTCCATTAACCAGTTCAACCAACAGATCATGGGCCTTGAACTGGTTAATGGATCATCCAGGTTTGCTGAATCATACAGATGTTTCTCTAGGTATCCAGATGGATACTACTCATATTCATATAATAACCAGATACATATATTGCTTTTGCCATCCAGATGGTGGATATCATCCATATTTATAATATATGAACATATGGGTTATGTATCTATGTCTATATATATATCTCTATATCCATATATACCCATATATATCTATATATCTATATAATTAATAAGTGTCCATAGGTATGTGTGTGTGTGTGTATGCGCGTGCGTGTGTAGTATATAAATGTACATACTACAAATATTAGTAATATCCATCTGGATACCCAGAGAAACATTTGTCTGATTCAGCAAACCTGGATGACTATATAATTATACATCTAACTTGTACGTACATATATTATAAATATGAGTAATATCCACCATCTGGATAGCTAAAGAAATATATTTGTCTTGTTCAGGAAGTCTGAATGATCTGGTTTATGCATGCATTCATAGTACATGAGCAAAAATTCCATCATATCTTTTTATAAGTGTGTATGATCGGTTTCAATCCAGATATTGCCTAGTTATCTCTTCTACTTTACTTCAATATTGCAGTTCTGATTTTGTCCTTGTGATTTGTTTTTTACACTGGGTAGAGAATAACAGAAAATCAGTTTAGGTGGGAAGAAGACAGGTTTAATTTTTTTTTAAAAGAATAAAAAATATTCCCAAACCAACTCCAAGTTATCTTCCTTGGATGCTTAGCATTTTAATTGTCATATTAGACTTCTGAAATATAACAAATGGGAAAGGTCTGTGGTGTCTATTTTCAGAGGTACCTATTGTCATTTCACTCAAAATGTTTCTTATAAACTTTTCCCTAGGAGACATACAAGACAAAATGCTTGCTGAACCCCAACAAAAAGCCTAGAAGAACCACACGTGAACAATCAGAACACACCTTTGACAATGTGCCATATTTAAATTGCAGTGCTTGGGGATTCAACTCTAACACACACACACTGTATATATATCAGTAGCAAGATGACTGAAAAAATAGTTTTGCATTCATTACACTCTTTGATTTTAGAAGTACTAACCTTTAAATTTAAAATGACTGTCTTTGAAATGAGAGGTTCTGATGAACAGAGGCACAGACTAATGATATCCTCCTTCCTTAAATGTTTTACCTCAGCATAGAATTCAGATTATTTACTCTTGCCATAGATCTTATGGTTTCAAATTAATTCCATCCTTCAAACATCACTGTTTCCCCTCACAGATTTTTTCTGACATGGATTAGATAAGGGATAAATTACTCATGCAAAGCTTTAATGTGACTTTTAATTTGACATTTAAGGATGATGGAATATGTTTTTGCTGAAGCTGTCTGGACAGTTGACCCACTTCCCAGACACAACATATTTTGAAGACTTCTGAAAATCAACTTGCACTACTACATCTTCAATATTTTGTGACCGTTTGTAAGTAAATGAGAAATTTCTTTCATTCTTACTGTGTTATTTCTAGGTAAAATGTTGAAAGAATATTTTTAGCTGCAAGGGTTAACTGATTTTCCTATTACCTAGCAGTTATTCCCTAAGGATTTACTTTTTTTCTACTTGAAGCAAAATGAACTTCTTCTTTCATATTTTACCTACTCATGACTGATAGCATTTAAAGAGTTCAGATGAAATATATTAGCTCTTTAGCATTATGATAAGCAGCGTTTTGAGTCTGAATTACCATATTGAAGAGATTTTCATTGTTTTAAATCCAAACAGTGGGTCAGACCTCTGGCTTCTGTTCCTGTCATGCAAATGGCCACGCATAGGAAGAGGGGGTAAAACCCCTGTTGATGAAGTGAGCCCAGAATCTGGGTCTTCCACTTCCTGGGCAAGTGCCTGAACCATCCAGCAGAAGGCATATACCACTTTGTTCTCTTCCTTGCAGCAAAAGTTTTGTTTTGGAGATTTACATGTAGGATATGTGTTTGTCTAATATATCACAAAAGACAGGAAACTGGAGACTTTAATGATAAGATAATCCATGCCATTCTTGTTACAAACCTCTCTATTAAAACTAGGTCAATGTTTATGTCAGTCTTTGCTGCCTTGGACAAAAATCTGAACGTACCAGTGCAGTACGGTCCTGCAGACTTCACTGACATATATTCACACTTCTTGCCCACTTGACTAAAGGTGTACAGAGCATCCCATCCTGCAGGCTGCTGGCATGGCTTTAGAAATTGCAGATGATATGCTTTACCACAAAAAAACAGCAATAAAAATGTAGGTTACAAAAGGGAATACAAAAGATCTGTAAACCCCTCCACCAAAATAATAAACTCAATTTATACAAAAGTAATCATTATAGGTTATGTCATGTGAGATATAAATGCATAGTAAGTTATGTTGTCTGAATTATAAATGCATTTTAGCTACAACCTTTACCAGTAGAAACAATTTTCCTGACATACTACATCGAGACTGGATACCCATAGATTTCTCAAACTAATCAAGACACGTTGGGTCTCTTCCTGGCAACCAGACTTTCCTCAGTAGCTTTTGTGGATGTGTGCAGACGGGATGGTATGAGTAACCTGTCCCACTTTAGTTCCCTGCACCCAACCCTGGTTGTGGGCGTGAAGAGTTTGCTCATCCTAGGCTGCTAAATAGCTACAAATCACCTCAGAGTATATGGTAATAGGATGAAAGAGGAAGGAAGTTGGGCTATAAATTGAAGAGGCAGATGGCTGATAGTAGAAAGGGATGTTGCAGCCTATGTTCTCCTTATGTTCGCGGGGGGGGAGGAGGGAACCATTGTACATATGTATCACCAGATTCTATTCTACCTATTTGATGTTTAAATGGATTTAGGAGCTTAAGTATGACTCTGTTTCACACAGTTTAAGCCTGCAAATCTATTAATACATCTAGTTTGTTACACGCCATCATCTTGCCTTTAAGACTGAGTCACAAAAAAGCCAAAAGGAAGCAGAGGAGGGCCAACTCCCCATTTGCCATGACATGGAGTAGAACAGGGTGGAACAGAATCACAGGCACCCAAGTTCACTGATGAGCCTCATAGATGGAAAGGAATCTGACCCATTTTGCCACTGCTGTGTTTGGGTAAGAGGCCTTCATGTACATTGAAACTGTAGTAACCATAGGGTTCAATAAATACAGGCGTACAATCAACGCGTAGAACTAAACAATCAACTCTAGTTCTGGAGCTGTAAGCAACCTCCACAGACCCTTTGTTTGTCTCTAACTAGCTACTTAGCTGGTCCCTAATGCTCAGCTTCCTTAGTCTTCTGTTAGGGAGCATTTTCTATCACTACAAAGATGATAGATGGATTGACCCCTTGATGATTAATCTTTTAAAATAATAAAAAAGCAAGGCAGTACTCGGTAAGCTTAGTAGCATAGCTAAGCATTGTTCTTTCTGTAAGCAGTTTGGTTCTGCAACAGAGAACTTCCCCACAAGGTTTAAGCTTTCACTGAACCCGTGTATAACTAAAAGCTTTGCCTGCTCTAATAAAAAAAATGATTAGACCAAATGCTTCCTGGCAGACAAAGCAAACACTACATAGATGCTTCTGTGAGTGAAGGCTATGGCTATATTGTTACAGAGAAGTATCCTGGGACTAACTTTCACATACTCAATTTTATACATGACTAGTATCACAGTGGCTTAATATCTTATTTCCTTCTCAAGGTCTCATAGGACTGGTAAATTCAGCCCAAGTTCACAAACTGCCACATACAATTTCAGCCACTACCTTGACATCAGTTAGCACAGTTTTCCTCACCCTAATTTTGTCTGGCAATTGAAATTACTGCAGGCATGTTACGCAAATGTTGTTACTTATGTCTCCTCCTTAGCTCTATGACCTTATGTTACTTGCTCAGACCAGCCGCAATTTAGCTACAGCCTAAGGCTCTCATATAGCCTACAAACTCTCCTCTGCTTACTTTATAAAAGTCATATTAGTCACCAGTGGCCTTGTCAAGGAAGCAAGTCAATCTTTAGGGCTTATACAGACAAAAACAAGGATTGTTTATTAAACAATATAGGAATAGCTTGAAAATCTGAAATATGACAAGTTCTCCCATAGCAGTGTAGTTCTCATTGGTTTGCCAGCTTTAGAATCTTATATATAGTGAATGAAAGACATGTGAGAGATAGGCCAGGAAAAGAAGGCTGCATGTTAATAGAAATGGAAAGAACATGTGTTGCAGAAGAATTAAAAATATTTACTTTATAAAAGGAACTCAAATGTTGTGCACTTTCAGATATGTACATGTACGAAAAAAGCTGCAGAACCAACTGCAACATTAAATATCAATTCTGAACACCCACATGTCTATCCTTTTGGTACTTATACATGTTCCTTTTTTTTCTAAATTAGCTTTCAAGAAAAATATTCTGACAACAGGAAAAACAAAAAAGGAATGTCTATGCCTATATTATTTAGATGAAAGTGATGTGTAAACTAAAAGCTATAACAGATCAAGATACAAGACCTGATCCATGAGATAGAAAATATCCATTGTACAAATTATAAGAGTGCATGTCATAGAGAGCTGCATTCAGTCCTAAATAGACCAACCAAAGCAGCAGAATAAGACAAACACAGCAAACATAGCCAAGACACTATAAGATATGTGAAACCAAATTTCTAAGAATTTTAAATGAAAAACCAAAAAGGATCACACAATATCAAGCTTACATTTAAACTGTAATTAAATACACTCCTGGTACATACAGTACCATTGAAAATATAGCAAGAAAGACATTAAAAAAGTCACCCCATCCATCTTTCTGAGTGTCAGCATACAGTCTATGGATTTGTAACTGTCGGACAAATCCAGCCATGAACTGAACTTCTCCACTTTTAGCCAAAAACTTTCACATGAAAGTTCTTTAAATAATAAAAACCTCAGTGAGAGGTATAGCACGAAATGCAACGAATAGGACTAAAAGCAACACATCACGGCTTTCATTTCATATTCACAGGTAGTATCAAATTCAAAATCCATTTTAAATGTGTGGGACTTGTAACTTCATAACATGGCAATGGACTTATGTTGATTTACACCAACCTGTTATCTGGCCTATACATTTTAAGAATAATGTATTTATTGATTTTAATTATAACATTTTATGCTATTGAAAGTGTCTGTATATCTTCATGGCAGGTGTGCCACAAATTAGTCCAGCACCCTCTGCAAGTAGCACTTAGATACCTTTCTTTTTCCTGATCTGTTGCTCTGCTTTCTTTTTTCTGCCTGTGTCCTTGCCCCATCAGCTACTCTGTTTTTTTGTTTCCAGCCCTATCTGCCACTGTGCTGCTTGTCCCCTCCCTGATCTGCCATGTGCCACACAGAGAAGCCCATGCCACTTGTGGCACACATGCTGCAGGTTGGCCACCCCTGTGCTAAATAATCTATGCATGTATGATGTCTGTACTATGAGATTTGATCTATTTCTATATTATACTCAACTGACATGGATGAGACAAGCTGATGCTTTATAAATAAAATCGCTATTTTAAATCTTCGAAGTTAAGAAATATTCCAATATCTTCCTCATCCTATACCTCACTCTTTCCATCCTTCTGACCGCATTCTTATAATTGCAGTCTCACTTTTCTTTTTCTATATAAAAAAGCAGAAGAAAACAGTGCCCTTTTTTTCTAGAAAAGAAAATATAAAAAGTCCAGTTTAGCTAGCAAGGGCATAGCAGAGAACAGATAAATAATGGGACATTATACTTAAAAGTCTAAGCTTTGTCTTCTGCTGCATTAGTGTGCAGGAGGAGAAAGAGCACAGGGAGCCCATTCCCTTGAATAAACTGCAGTGTTTCCAGGCTAGCTGGCTGATTCTGACTTTTAACTATTGTGACACTTTGGGTGCATCTAAACACGCATATTTACTGCGCAGTTACCAAAATTACTGTACAGTATGGGTGCACGTCTGCATGTGCATGCCCATATTGTGCAGTAAATATGGCGACTTCCCCCAATTTGAGCTCAAATTTTATACCTGCAACGTGCCAGTATCAAATTTACGCCCAATTAGTTACTGGGTAATAACACTCATGTAGATGCCTTACTGCACAGTAACACTGTGTGTGTAGACTGACTTGGGACTAACTTTAGTCCCAAGTCAGTCCACACACGGTGTTAATGCATTTTAATGTCTGTGTGTGGAGATGCCAGTCTATTCCCACTGACTGCTCAGTAAGTTTAAGGTGCATGTGTAGACATGTCCTGTGATTACAAAATTCTGCAAATATTTATGTCTGTAATGTTATATTTTTCTTAAACCACCCAAACATGGTCTGTTTACTCAGGTGTTCCATAGTGCCCACATCCCAAATTGTGAGGTAAGCCACGGTCTCGCTTTGTTTTGTGTTTTATACAGTGCCTCATACCTGCGGGCTCTGATTCCACACTGCAATCCTTAACACTACTTAGTGGAAACACAAATAAATAATCTCCATGTTCTTGAAAAGTTCTGGACCTTCCCTAGCTTGTGATATATTTTAGAATAGACTCAAGGGACTCAGTCAGGTGTTACTAAAATACTGACATCACTGGCTTAAACAAGATGGCTGAGTTAGTCTGGAAATGGTAATTTTCTCTGCCATAACTAATACGTGTTAATAACTGCACTGAATAAAGTTGGGTTCAGAGACAACTAGTCAGTCTTCTTGAAACTATGTGACTGATCATTAAATAACCTTTATAAACTATTATTCAGTGGTCACAAATGCAATTTTCTTTTTCCTTATGGGTCTGTGAACTCTGTTTTGGAAGTTACTGTTGTGCGTATTTGAGGTTTTAGCACATAAGGTGCCGTTTTGACAATCATTATCCCACAGTGCATAAAAATATGGCTGGTCTCATCCTAAGCTGGTGTAAATTAGTATAAGCTTATTATATTTAAAAAGACTGTGCCAATTTACAACAGCTGATGATCTGATCCACTGAATTTAGAACTTGTATTTTGGGTTATGCGTTTTCACTAGTTTTGGATACTTTTACATATGCACATGTGCACACAAAGCCATATTCTAAAACCAGTTGTTAATAATATCTGGGGAAGCATTCTTCTTTAGGAGGAAATTCTGCTATCAGTAGCTACCCTGAATAACACCTTACTTTCTATGTAGCATATTAGAAATAACTTACTCAAGAAGCAAGAAACAAGTTAACCCAAGTAAGCTGGCAGAAGCTGGCCCCTGATCACGATGTTCCTTGTTCCTGGAAATGTCTCTGTGTTTTTGTTAGAAAAGTCCATTAAAAAAAAACATATAAAAAGAGAACAAAACTTATGTATGTTACAGTAGCAAATGATGAATGAAGCAGTGAATAATACAGGCAAGTGCATAGTTTTGGGAAAAGTAACTTATCAAGCATCATAGCTTAGATCTGGACAGCTTAATGCTGCAATATCATTGCCACATTTTACATCTGCTCTGGCATTCCACGAACAATGTTGTCACAGCAGCCCCCTCTCAAGCAAATCAGTCAGAAAGAAGCCTTCACTTTGTTGTGCTTCCAGCAGTGACAGGCATGGGGAAGATCACCCACCTTTACTACTAACAAGGGGATTGTTTCATTTCTGAAGTGCTGGATTGCAAGGAAGGAGTCCAGTCCGAGCCTCAGCTTTCCCCAGATAATAGGGATGATCAGAGGCACATTTCTGCACTACTGTTGGCTGTTATAAAAGGAGAAAACCTGCTGTTCCTGTAGTTGGGCTTTATTGCAGAAGTGCATACTGTAAGAGCTGCAGTTGGAGAGAAGAAAGAAGATTATACTACGTGTAAGAGATCATCCTGCTTGGAATTGTTCCTACATTCATCACTGAACACTTTGCTAACCGAAACTTTTATTTCCTCTAGTTACAAAGCATGGAGATTTGGTCTACAATTCTGTTTGGGATGGCAAAATTTTCCTTTTAAACCTGAATAATACCTATCAACTTTAACCCCCCATCCTATTGAATATTTTTCCCTTTTCCAGAGAAAGAGAAAAATGGATATGCCCAGAGCACCTGAAAACGAGTCACTGTTCTCTGATCCCTCCGTGAGCTCCACAGCCTGGGATCCTTTCCAGCATCCTTTGGACTCCATCCAGCCGTGGAACTTCAAGTTTCTGGCTGCATTTATGTTCCTGGTGACATTTCTGTCCCTTTCTGAGAACTTTGCTGTAATACTGGTGACTCTGAAGTTCAAACACTTGAGGCAACCTGTCAATTATGTCATAGTAAACCTAGCTGTGGCTGATTTCCTAGTTTCATTGACTGGTGGCACTATCAGCTTTTTAACCAATTTAAAAGGCTATTTTTATATGGGACGCTGGGCTTGTGTGATGGAAGGATTTGCTGTTACATTCTTTGGTAAGCTTACCCTTTTTTGTATTTGAACTTTCACTTTTCTTACCAGATGCTTTGAAAAGAAGCTTTCCTTAGGGGCAACACTACTATTTTGTAAGCTTAAAGGAAAGGTCAACAAGTTAACATGCAGTTTATTTGACTGGTTGTTTCCAATTAAATACGTGCTGTTGCCAGTGGCTTCCTGTGTGCATATCACTCACTGAATATCTTTATAGTAGGAAAATATTTTTAATGCATACTTGGTTATATTTTCTATTAGACAATGGTGGCACAATGTTCCATCAACAATATTTAACTATTTTCAGGTGTGAGACAGTGTATGTGTGGGAGAGAGAGAGAAAGCATGGTTCTGTTGTTTGCAAAATATGAAAAAATATTTTGATAGTGAACTATCCTATTTTAGGGTTATCTTCCTGTGGTTTGGAAGGGACTGTGAACCTTCTGTAATGGTAGTCTCTGAAACAGTAAGGGTAGTTGTAAATAAAAATTATGAATTAACTTCCACATGATATATTTCAAAGCTATAATTTTTATGAATTTTTACCAAATATACAAAGTGTACTAAAATTAATAAATAAAAAAGAAAAAAGAAATCTATCAAATTGTCACTACTCTTAATACCTCTCTTGGCTCTTCAGACCAAATAAAAAATTAATAGAAACTGAGCCAGTGTACTCCATCAAAAACTACCCAACACAAATCAAAGAGACGGTCCCTATCTCTCTTTTCTTATTGTTGACTTACAGATGGGTGTAGTGATGGAAGTCACATAGCCATGGGAACATTCTAGGAAAGTCAACTCTTCTGTAAAGGACAGTATTAAAGAGTGAACTAAAAAATACTGGTATATAGCAGTAATGATTGGTAGTGATGGATGAGAGCAGCCCATGGTGGGTAACTCTTAAGGAAGATCTCTTACCTTTTAAAGACAGCTGATCCATACCAGAAGAGTGCCAGAGGGGTTCCTTTATTCCAAAACTCCTTTACGTTGGCAGCTTTCTTGGACTATTCTGAAATAGTAAGTAAGTCAGAGTGTAAGATTTAGGATAATTAGAGGATTTATGTTTTAAGCATTTTATTTGTTATAACTTCTTTTGGCAATAGATTCTGTCTAAAACACATAATTGCCTACATGCTGTTAATAAGCATTTAGCACTCACCTGTAATTTTTTCTACAATGTGCTTAACAAACATTAACTAATTAAACCTCTACCCATTCAACCATCGACCAATTAAACTTTTAATTAGTATTGGCCCACATGGGCCAATGAGGTAGAGCACATAAGGGAGAACTAATATCATATGAGCTCAATAGTTGTTGATGCCCAATCATGTGCTCAGACAAGGAGATATGAAAGTATTATACACCACTTAACTACAAAATACAGTGCAACTGTAAATCTTTGGGCATGGAGTTTGGCAACTGAATTTTGGGCTTTGGACCTCCTGTGTCTTAAGAGAAAGAGCTACGAAGGATGGAGGACTGGATCCACCACCAAGGATGAATATTTTGCTCTGGTCCAGACCTGCAGAGAGCAAATCAGGAAAGCCAAGGCTGTGATGGAACTCCAGCTAGCTACAAATATCAAGGACAATAAAAAAATCCTTTTTTAGATATGTGGGGAGCCGGAGGAAAAGCAAGGGCAACATTGGATCCCTGCTAAACCAGATGGGGCAACCGACAACTGACGCCCAGGAAAAAGCACACTTGGGTACTTTGCGTCAGTTTTTCACCAGTCCCATGGGACGCCCCTACCCACTATGGGACAGAGCGGTCCAGGTGAGGGAGATTCCTTACCTTCCATCAAAGATGACCTCATGAAGGAACACCGTGAGAGGCTGGATACCTTCAAGTCAGCCAGTCCTGATGGTTACACCTGAGGGTACTCAAGGAGCTGGCAAGCATCATAGCTCAGCCCCTGGCATGGATCTTTGAGAACTCCTGGTACTCTGGTGTAGGGCCCGAAGATTGGAAGAAGGCCAATGTGGTGCCTGTATTCAAGAAAGGGAGGAAAGTGGATCCAGAAAACTACAGGCCTATCAGCCTGACCTCTATCCTGGGGAAGGTCTTGGAAAAGATTATCAAAGAGGCCATCCTTAAGAGACTAGCTGATGGCAACATCCTGAGGGATAGCCAGCATGGATTTGTTGTGGGTAGGTCTTGCTTGACCAATCTCATTTCCTTTTATGACCAGGTGACCTATCACCTGGACAAGGGGGAAAAGATTGATGTCATATATCTTGACTTTAAAAAAGCCTTTGATCTGGTATCCCATGATCACCTCTTGGAAAAACTGGCTAACTGAGGCCTTGGCTTCACCACGATCCGTTGGCTGGGGAATTGGTTCCGCCATAGGACCCAGAGGGTGGTGGTTGATGGAAGTCAATCATTGTGGTGCGCTGTGACCAGTGGGGTCCCTCAAGGCTCTGTCCTTGGGCCCATACTATTTAACATCTTCATTAATGATGTAGACATCGGTGTCAGAAGCGGACTGGCCAAGTTCGCTGATGACACCAAACTCTGGGGTAAAGCGTCCACACCTGAGGACAGGAGGGTGATCCAGGCAGATCTTGATAGGCTCATGAAATGGGTGGATAAGAACCTGATGGTGTTTAACACAAAAAATGCAAGGTTCTCCACCTTGGGAGGAAAAACCTGGAGCATGCTTATAGGCTCGGCAGTGCTACACTGGTTAGCACTACAGACTAAGGGGACTTGGGGGGTCATGATTAACTACAAGATGAACATGAGCCTTCAATGTGATGCTGTAGCTAGTAAAGCAAGCAAAACTCTGGCTTGCATCTATAGATGCTTCTCAAGCAAATGGCGGGACGTCATTCTCCCATTGTACTCAGCGTTGGTGGGGCCGCAGCTGGAGTACTGGATCCAGTTTTGGGCTCCACAATTCAAAAAGGATGTGGAGAAGCTTGAGAGAGTCCAGAGAAGAGCCACACGCATGATCAGAGGTCAGGAAAATAGACCTTATGATGAGAGGTTGAGAGCCATGGGACTCTTCAGCCTGGAAAACCGCAGGTTCAGGGGTGATCTGGTGGCCACCTACAAGTTTCTCAGGGGTGCTCACCAGGATTTGGGGGAACAACTGTTCACCAGAGCACCCCAAGAGATGACAAGTTTGAATGATCATAAACTCCTCCATGACCATTTCAGGCTGGACATAAGGAAGAACTTCTTTACTGTCCAAGCCCCCACAGTTTGGAATAGATTGCTGCTGGAGGTGGTTCAAGCACCTACTTTGAATGCCTTCGAGAAACTTTTGGATGTTTATCTTGCTGGGATCCTATGATCCCTGCTGACTTCCTGCCCCTGTGGCAGGGGGCTGGACTCAATGATCCTCCGGGTTCCCTTCCAGCCCTAGTGTCTATGAAATCTATGAAAAGGAGAAGGTTTTTTGGAAGCATCATTGTGAATGATCAAGCCAGATCCTTAGCCCAACTCTGCCTGCTTTGAGTCTGCTTTAAGTAGTGCACAGAGATAAAAACCACTGAGTGGCCAGTACCACCCTGAAAACTCCTGTATCCCCTTACCTCTGTTCCATGTGGCATAAGGCTTGTCTGGTGGAAGTGTGGTTAGGTGACTCTGTAACTGATTATGTTATGCATGGATAGCAGAAATGGTTCCTTGAACCTGTAGACAGCTGCTCATAGGTTTGAGCTGGAAGACAAAAGAAGTCAGATGTACTAAACCTGGTTAAAATTTATTCAGTCCTCATTTTCATCTGTTTTTTAAAGACAGCTCTTTAATTGTTGATGACATACAAGGGTGTTCTTGCAGATTCAGTAAGAAACTGTACAGCAGGATGAAGGCCATTGTAACATCTTTTGCACATAAAACTAATATATGGTAATAATATTAACACATCCAGTCTCAAATTTAAGTAGCAGAAAAGGCCTCTGCTGCAGAATAGAGTTTGCTCTTGGATATGCTATGATGTTCCTAGATTATTCTTAACCCTGGTCATGCATTTTCATTGCAGGGATTGTTGCTCTCTGGTCTCTTGCTCTGCTGGCTTTTGAGCGGTACATTGTGATCTGTCGCCCATTGGGAAATATGCGCCTGAGGGGGAAGCATGCAACCCTGGGCATTGGTTTTGTGTGGATCTTCTCTTTTATCTGGACCATTCCACCGACCATGGGTTGGAGCAGTTATACTACCAGCAAGATTGGTACTACCTGTGAACCCAACTGGTAAGGTAACTCAGACCACAGCAATGAAAAAATAAAATCCAAGGCTACACTACCCTAGGTTGTATCAGGCATCTGCAGCTCCCCTTCAACCTTCTCAGGATTAGGTCCATAAAGAAAAAAATACCTTAGATCAGGAGTTGGCGAGATTTCAGGAGTGTTGGGTCTAAATAATAGGAGTGGGGCTTGTCCTTCCAACCAAGCCACTGCATAGTGTCTGCTTCTCCCCACTGCACAGTGCCTGATGCATCTCCTTACTTCCTGATCACTGTGCAGGTGAACCCCATTTCAGCAGGAAAATGCCACTGAAATCCCAGCTTTTCAGGCTGGATAGAATCACTCTCTGGGGTGAATCAGGCCAGAGATGCCTGACCCTTTTCCTACGTGCTTGGAGCATTAGAGGTAGAGAAAGATGAATGAATGATACAAACATATGCAGCATTAAGAAAATAGAATGTAAAGAAATGAATGTCAGGCTCCCTGATTTAAAGGGGGTAGTGTCTATAATTAGTGTAAACAACTGTTTCTGCACTGATTTTTCTATTATTGCTTAGGGCATCAGTGGATAGGCCAGTAGACTTCATGCCCACTTTTGCTTATGCAAACTCCAGTGTACATGGGGAAAAAAAGCCCTGAGTTGTACATACACACAAGTGTTTGCATATACCTCAGTGGAATTTATGCCTATGCCAAAGAAACATAAACTTTTAATATGTAGTCTTTGAAAATTTGGCTGAAATATCTAATAGGTGGATAACTTAAATCATCTCAAATAAAACAATAATGCTACAGCTCTATGGATACCTTCATTTCAAAGACTTAACAAAATGCTTTATAATTGTATACTATGTCTATAAAAATATGTATAGACATGTATGTAAACAAACAAAAATACTCAATTAAACACAAAATAAAAATAGGATGCCTTTAGCACGTTCTGTTAAACACAGCTGAATAATATGTGAGAACTAAAATAAAATAAGTATCGAAATCTGTGGTGAGTGGGGGTTTAGCTAAGACTATAAAAACTGAGGTCCCCCAATACATGTATATATTCTCAGAGTCCTCCTCAAAGATTTCAGTGAATTTAAAGACTATTAGTAAAATGCTGTGTATGGTTTATGTAGACTTCAGATAGTCAAAAAAATGCTGACACTGACACTGTCACTTCTCATTGGAATAAACTGATCTCCAAAACCAGAGTTCATGAAAAACCACATGAAAAACTTATACAAGGATTTCCTTTTTAAAAAAATTAAAAAGTTTACAAAAACTGACACTTGGGGAGAAAAATCATGTTTTTGCATTGAATAAAACAAATGGAACAGGTAATAACATAAAATTAAAAATACATTTTGTTTCATGTAGGTATTCAGGAGCCTATAATGATCATACCTACATTATAACATTCTTCACCACCTGCTTCATAATTCCTCTGCTAGTGATTCTGGGATCCTATGGAAAACTGGTGCGGAAGCTAAGGAAGGTAAACACACAGTTGCTTAGAGTTTTCATCACACATGCATATTTCTAAAAAGAGCAACCTGCAAACAAGTTTTATTTCCAGACACAGAATGTATTCAACAGCTTTACCATTCCTCATTAAAATTATTATATTACACCATGAAGACAAAGAAGCTGAACAAGCCAATATGATTTTATTTAGTTTGACTTTAAATCAATGGAATTTCTTCAGACTAAAAAATGTAAAGCAGAATCTGGTTTAATGTTCCTGTGCTTGGAGATTTTGAGAGCTGTGTTGTAGAGTAGGACAGTGGATATTCAGAACAGAACTCTATAATACTCTGACACACAGAAGTAATAAGAATTTTACATTAGTTTTGTAGGAAATGTAAATGGTGCCCAGTAAATAGAGTGGTAGGTGGTAAACTGAATCCTAAAGTTTTGCCAGGACTTCGGGACCCAGACAGACAAGAGCTGGAGAAAATGCTTTTATTTCTTACTTAATAACTATTGTGATCTTTCACAAAATAGTGGAGTCAGGAAAAATACACACACGTACACACACATGCATATGCGCGCGCGCACGCGCACACACACACACACACACACATCCCCATATTCTGTATGGAGTAGTTTTATTTGGTGCAGGGAAGAATATTATTATCTCTGTTTAGCTGGCACTGGGGCACTGTCATAAAGCTTCATCCTATTCTTGAAGTTTTTTCAAGTGCTTGGCATAGTCAAATGCCTTTTTTATTTATTCTATGTAAATATTACATTGTCTGTGGATAAAACAAGGCAAAAGGGAACACTTAAGGAACTGAGTACCTGAACTTTCAATAATCTGTAAAATTGATGAATATCCAATCCCAATATCCAGTGCTTTTATTAAAATATTATTGAGTTACATTTCTAAAATAATGCATCTATTCTTTAGATCAGTGGTTTCCAAACTTTTTATTGTGCACCCCTATCAGTAAAAAAATTTTGAGCATGCACCCCCAATATATGTATATTTATATAAATATACATCTAAATAGAAGTTCTGATATTTTCTTCCTGCAACCCAATGGATTGTCTTGTGCATCCCACTTTGGAGACCATCATTGACTCCAAGATGAACATGGGCCGGCAGTGTGGGGAGGCAGTTAGGAAGACCAACCACACCTTGTCATGCATCCACAGATGCATCTCGAGCAGGTCCAAAGAGGTGATACTCCCCCTCTATGCAGCACTGGTCAGGCCACAGTTAGAGTACTGCATCCAGTTCTGGGTGCCACACTTTAGGAGGGATGTGGACAACATGGAGAGGGTCCAGAGGAGGGCCACTCGCATGATCAGGGGGCAGCAGGGCAGGCCCTACAAGGAGAGGCTACGGGACCTGAACCTGTTCAGCATCCACAAGAGAAGGCTGAGGGGGGGATCTAGTGGCCTGTTACAAACTAGTCAGGGGGGACCAGCAGGCACTGGGGGAGTCACTGTTCCCCTGAGCACTACCAGGAGTGACCAGGAATAACGGTCACAAGCTGGCAGAGGGCAGATTTAGGCTAGATATCAGGAGGTGCTACTTCACGGTCAGGGCGGCTAGGGTCTGGAACCAAGTTCCAAGAGAAGTGGTGCTGGCTCCTACCCTGGGGGTCGTTAAGTGGAGGCTAGATGTACACCTTGCTGGGGTCGTTTGACCCCAGTACTCTTTCCTGCCATGGCAGGGGGTCGGACTTGATCTGCTCAGGTCCCTTCCAACCCTAGAAACTATGGAACTATGAAACCACTGCTTTAGATGAATGTACATGAAAATATGTACACTTTTCTTGGAAAGTCTTACACATGATGATATGATATAGCATAACACTGCACAATTCTTGTTTTCTGAACTTAATCCTGTCATGACTCAAAGCAGGGCTTTAAACTATTCTATTAAACTAAAAATAACTGATAATATAATCACTGCAATTGCTGAAAAAACATTTTAAAAAATTAAACACTGAAAAAAACTCAATCCTGCAGAAAGCTAAGGTCATTAGCATTTTTTCCACTCCCCATAGTTTGTATTATACATTGTTTTTAATGCATAGCAACTGCGTGTAAGCTCGGTATGTGTGTCTGTGTAATTCTGTTGGGAACACAGAACACAAACAATAATGAGTTTGCTTTTAAAAGCTTTTCTGATTACAGTTTTTTATCATGCACAAATATATGCCCACACAATTCAAATAAAACTATCACAACTGATTTTTCTGAGAAATCATACATCTTAAACAGCCATATAAAACAGGAATTGACCAAAATAGAAACCAATAACCAGAATTCCTAGGTCCTTCTAACAATCTAAGGTGAGCAGCAATGTAGGAACTTAAGTAACTCCATTTTTTTCCAGCATTAATACTATTTTTCAGTTCCTCTCCTAAAATATTATTAACAATTAAACATATTTAATGTTCCTGTCTAGAAGTGGTTGCCTCTATGAGGACATGGAGAAAGTGATTCCTATACAAGTAGAGGGATTTGAGATTCTTTCATTCCAAAAGAGATAATGATATGTTATGAACTCTTTGGGGCGAATGGATCATCTTTTTTGTTATATTTGTATAACCCACTAGCACCATAATCCTAGGTCCAGGGATGGGGCTCCTAGGTGGTAACACTTCAATATTATTATTGTCATTGAAGATATATTGCAAGAACTCTTCGTTCCTATAGTCTTCCTCAATTTGTTTCTATAAAACAGATATATTTTCTAAAAAAAGAAATTATTGTCACTGTTTTTGCTAACTGTGAGATTCCAGATTCACTACACTCCCAAGGCTTTTCAACTTTATGGCTAAATTATTCGGTTCCAGAGCTTGGATAATACTGCAGTGCCCCTTTATTAAGGAAAGTATATTATATTGCTGCTATAAAGCAATCAACTTCAGGTATTTATTTATTAAAAAGATAATACAAATAAAACAATCTCATTTATTTGATAATTAAGAAACTCTAACTCATTACTACTAAATCTAGAGCAACACAATCAAACCAGATGGAAACATACAATACAAAACTTAAAAGTTAAACCATCCTCCACTGGAAGCATGTGGATGCTTTTGAAAATTACCTGGGATGTTCCTAAAAGCGTAAATACCTTTCAAAAACTGACTTGGAATGCCTAAAGAACAGACAATTGAGCTGAATCTACTTTGCCATGTACCAACATTTTTTTTCCTTAGGGAAATGCAACCTGCTCGCTGTTTGGTCTTTTTAGTCCTCCCTTTCTTAATGAAGCTGAAATTCTTTCATTTATTATTGATCTAGATCCAGGAGTTCTAACACCACGTAAAGCTAGCACACATCTCATATTAATTATTTAACAACTCACAGTTTCATAAAGTACACTGTAATAGACAGAACAAGCAATTAAATGAGACTGCCCAGAGAATATGTATGTACCATGACATGCTAATCACTCAAGCTAATTTTATTTCATATTTCTCAGACCACACATTACTAAATATCCTTGTATGTCTGATCTTAAACAAATTAAAGCTGTCCAAGTGATCTTCATAGGAAGAGGACTCCTTCCATAATACCAGGAGTGCTCCCTTAATCCTTATAAATACTAGTTCATGGCTATTCTTCTCTTATGAAGCCCCAGAAAGCCTGATCCACACTAGTGCTCTAATGATCACCTATTGCACATGTAAAGTACAGCTACAATTAAGATAAGGTCTTGTAACATTAATACAGAACATCTGTTTGTAAAGGCATTCCGAAAAATCAGCACTATGTGCATATCTGACATCTGATTTACCAAAACCTCCTTTTTAGGTACAGGCTAAACCAATGTAGGAATAATCTGGTGTAAGTGTGTACATGCTAAATTGCTTTGGTTTAATTCTATCTGCTTAGTGTCCCATGTCTAATTAAACAGTGCAACGTCAGCAGTGGCCAAGTGATGAAAAATCAGGTTTGGAGAAGACTGCAATTTCTGAAGCTAGTGAAAGAACTCATATGGACAAGTGTCTTAAAACTGGTGACACTGTGGGGTGAGGGGAACTGCATTTTTTGTATTTGTCACGTAATTGTGTTGGCAATTGTATTTTGCTGCCAACCGATAAAGGGGAGAAAAAAGAGCTGCTCAAAAGGACGCAAGATGTGAAGCAGGCAGATTTTTTGCCTCCAGCAACTTTGCTAAGAATGTGCTCAAGTTGGATAATTTTGCAAGACAAGGCCCATTTTTAACATACTTTGAGACATATCTTCAGCCTCCTTTCCTTTTTTGTGTCCTTCTGACAAGGTATTTAGCAGAACACAGATTCGTTGGAAACTGACAGGGCCATGCCATGAGCACTTCTGCTACGGCTTATATCTTCAGCTGATAAAATTTGATGTAGCTCTGGGGAAGCCAATGGAGTCCTACTGATTTACATCATCTGAGAAGTCAACCCTCTTTCTGCTTCATACCTTTAGATTAGCTACTTTTATGGAGGCAACAGACCATTTTTGGCTATTTGAACTTATGGTAGAAGGGTTCTATTGAGCTTCATAAAATTATGACACTGGGTTCTAAATGGAAGGTAAGATTCTGCTCATCTTGTTCATGATGATAGAACAAGGCACAACTGTCTCAAGCTTCAGTAAGGGAAGTTTAGGTTAGATATTAGGAAGAATTTGCTCACTAGGAAGCTAATAAAACACTGGAACAGGTTACCCAGAAAGATGGTGGAATCTCCCTCCTTGGAGGTTTTTAAGATGCAGATAGACAAAGCCTTGGCTGAAATGATCTAGATGAGGATAGTCCTGCTTTGAGCAGGGGGTAGGGGGAGTAGATGATCTCCTGAGGTCCCTTCCAACCCTAATTTTCTATGCTTCTATGTGTAGTCAGGCTCAAGTTATTAGCAATTACATACATTACAAATATATTTTTCAATGAGACTATATTTAAGAGTGTTCTATGCTGCAGTCAGGAATTATTACTGCATCAAGTGTAGACATACTTCAACTGGCCTTCACCTAGCCCAGTGGTGTCAAAGATGCAGTCTACAGGTCAGATACAGCCTGTAGACTCCCATCATACAGCTTATCACTACCCTTTGGTCTCCAGTTGATTCATATGCTGCATATGACATCTGCTCCAGCTCATCTGGGACCATGCCATATGCAGTGCCTATTGGGCTGGCCCACAGGGCTGACTTAATGCCATTCATCTGGGCCATGGTCCAGTCCTGTGCCACTCTGATCTAGTAGGTTTGGACACTAGTAACAGTGAAGTTGTGGAAGCATGGGCTTCCATATGGGCTGCAGAAGCCTAGCTAGAACCCTGGGTACTGACTGAAGCCATGTTTATCTCTGCTGGCACATAGCAAAATTATGTAGTAATTCACATCATTGTTGAGGAAGCTTCCCACTTTATGACTGAATAACAGTGGTCTCTCTGCCTTCAACAACAAAAGTTCTGTTGCGATGGCAAATTCTTACAGTCATCTCATGAGGTTTACTGGTATGAGTCTTTGCCTATTTTCTAGCAAGCTTTCTGGAATCTCTCTCTCTCTTTTCTTCCTAAGGTGTCAGATACTCAAGGCAGATTGGGGACTACCAGGAAACCTGAGCGACAAATCACTAGAATGGTTGTTATAATGATACTTGGATATCTAGTTTGCTGGTCTCCATATGCAGCCTTTTCCATTCTTGTTACTGCATGCCCTTCCATGGAGTTGGATCCTTGTCTGGCAGCTATGCCAGCTTTCTTTGCCAAGACAGCTACTGTTTACAATCCAATTATTTATGTCTTTATGAACAAACAGGTACTGTATGGCTTTAACTCATTGTCTTATACTTTGTCTTACTTCCAAGTGAATGATATTGTTTACTCAATAATTCATTATTTTCTTTTACCGACATGTAAATCTATAGGCTGTGGAATGTAACAGACTCCAATTTTAGGGATAATGGATAGTTACTTTCTATGCAGTGGAACAATACCTAGCAGAACAGGGGCCTGAGATGACTACCCTCTGAGCTCTACTACGATATAAATTGCAGATCTTTTAATGTGATGAAGTATGTTTAACAAAGTCATTAGTCAGAGGCATATTTAAATGCTAAATAATAATTATTATCAGAAGTTCTAGAAGTTAGAATAGGAAAATAGACCCAAAGAGATGAGAACCACTCTCTCTCTGGAAGATGTGCATGACAATTCAGCTTTGAAGACTTCTAGAGGCTGCAACATTGGTGTGTATGTGATGTGTATTTGGAGGAGGCAGTATTGGTGTATGCTGAATTTTGAGGAGAGAAACGTGTTTTTGGTTGTATATATTAGGAGGGGGAAAATTATGTGTGCTGCTGTAAGAGACATTTTTGGGGTGGAATTAGTATATCAGCAGTGTAACTAGTGTGGGAGGTAACCACAGCACCAGCCCCAAATTCTGGCCTCATGAGGGTATGTCGCAGAGCACGCAGGTGCCCTGCACTTGAGAGCAGAAATAGCTCGGGAGAGACCCCTAGCAGCGAGGTGGGGGGGAAGCCCAGCTGCTAGTTACCAGGGCAGCCAGAGTCACAGGTGCTGGTTGCTAGGACAACCGCTGGGGAGCCAGCTGACAGGAAGGGCAGGGCCTGGGCCATATAAACCCCAGGCGTGAGGCCAGGAGGGCAGTTCCCTGCTGGTGGTCAAGGGAGTTGGAGCTGGCCAGTGCAGACAGAGGGGAGAAGCCTGACTGCATGAGCAGCCACTGACTGCTGCTACAGGTGGGAGCATTACCCGGTAGGAATTGAATATTGTTTTGGCAGGATGATTTAGGTTTTTATATTATAGCCCAGGGGCTTTGTGTTTTGTGTCCGCTGTTTACCTGGAGGACTGGGTAGGGCTATTAAGGGTTGGAGCCCTCATAGGGGCTCCATGGCAGCATGGGGGCCCCGGCACCAGAAAGGGCATGGCATTTTGGGTGCACTGACCCCAGGGCGTGGGACAGCAAGAACCCCCAAAGCGAGGGGGGCTGGGAGAAGCCTCAGAGCAAGGGTCGGAGAGAAACCCCAGTGAGAGAGGGAGAGCGAGGGGACAGCAAGGAGCCCCAGAGCGAGGGGGGGCAGTGAAAAGCCCCAGGGCAAGGGGGCAGCTGGAAGCCCAGAGAGAAGGTGGTAGGAAGCCTCACCAGGAGGGGGCAGCAGAGCACCAGGAAGGTTCAGGGCAAGACAGGGTGGCGGAAGCCCAGGGAAGTCATGAGGGCCAAATTACAGCAAGGTCCAGGTTAAAACTACATCAGTAGCACCTGCGAGGCTTGGGCTGCGATGTAAGGGAGGAAAAAGGAGCCACAGATAGTGCCCCCTGGCCACTGGGGCAAATAACACAGGCAGCCTTCCACTAATTACATCAATTAATTAATCAATTAAGAACAAGGCATAGCAGACGAATAAGCAGGTGGTTGGCCCATAACAGGAGGGAGGATTCGCCAATAGAGAGGCTCCAGTAGAGCTACTCCTGTCACAGGGAACAAAATAGCCACCACCACCACTGCTCTCCTGGCTGACGTGCTACCAATGGCAACACAAATGCAGTCACTGCCTGGGGTGCAGAACTGCCTTAGAGGCATCAAGAGCTGAGGGAGGACTGATTAGGACAAGAAACCTGACTGATGGGTGTCTGTTCTGGTAACGCATTTAGTATAATAAGCTGAATGGAAAAGAATGGTTTATGGGCTGTACAGTAGCCAGCAGAAACATTAAACAGACTGGGGGCATGTCTACAGGCACGATTAATGCAAAGCAATAAACTCCGGCCCTTACCGCATCAGAGTTCAGTGCTCCCAGGTGCACCATTTGAACATGCATCTGGGACCGCAGCACATTCATCTGGGTTGGAGTAGCCCTGGCTGGTAGGGAACTACTCTGACCTGGCTCTGTGTGCTGTGGAGGAGCTGGCTGGGGCATGAATTCATGAGGATGCTCTATGGGGCTAGCTGGCAGGCAGCCCCGGCACTGAAGCAACCTCATACTCCAGCCAACTGGTCATCATCTACACCTGCACTGCTGCAAACCACAAAACTCTGTAGCAGGATAGTCCTTGTATTTATGGAGGAGCTAATTAGGCAGCTCTGCAGTAAATGTCTTGTGTAGATGTGCTCTGGGTGCTGCAAATTATTAAAAAGAAAACATACTTGAAATGAACATTGTAGTCAGCTGGGGTACTGAAATAGCAGCTAATTCATTTACTCCCATGATTCTACATCTCATGGATGAGGGTCACCCTCCTTATGTCCTACAGCTTGAGTGCTTTTGGCTTTTAGGGCAGCACAGAAGTACAGTGTTGCTATGCTCAGCTCACATGTGTAAATAAACTGTTTTCCTGCACCCAGAAGTTTCCAGACAAAAGCAAACTGGAGAAATTACAAACATCATTGGTCAATTCCACATTGAGGGTTCTAAGGAATTGTTAGTAACATGACTGAAGGGAAAATGATGTTTAAAAAGTATGATTTCTCACTGTCCCTCTGGGGGGTTGCTGGGGTTTTTTTGCACCAGAGTAATTGTTGCATCAGTTGCAAAAACAAACATTCAGTGGTGATGACGGCTATCCCCACACATTCCCAGCTCTGAGATGCTCCCAGCTAAGAGGTTTTAGCCAAAATACAAACTGCTTCACAGAGATACTTTAAGCGCTATAATACATTTTGACTTATCTTTTCTATTTTAAAATTCTAGTTCAGGCGGTGTTTGATTCAGATGTTCAAATGCAGTGACATCGAGATCACAGAGTCCAACCTGAACCCAATTTCAGAGAGAGGAGTTCTGACCCAGGACAAACGAGGTGGTGAGATGTCCACAATAGCAGCTCGGATCACCATTTCAAACAGAAGAAGTGGGGATGAGCAGAGCAACTGCCGTCCTTTCGCTCAGTTGACAGTTTCAGAAAACAAAGTTCATCCAATGTAAGCAGGACCTTTGAAGATGCTCAGTGATGCAACATTATAAAATATTCCTTTGGTATCGGGTGTTCATACAAAATGTTGTCATTGAGAATACTGAGGCTCAGCAGAAACTTCTTCCTGGAGTTGCCGATAGAAACAGTTTAGCTTCATAGCAGTAGAGAAGGTCTCATTTTTCTGAGTGAGAAGTATCAGCCTTTTGAGTGGCAGTGGAATGCCCAGTTATTAATTGATTATCATCATCCCTAGTGTTTCTGACAGGCCTGCTTGCAGGAATCACTTTAGGAGACTTCAGCGAAAATAGGCTGGGACCTGATGCACTAACAAGAAAGCAGGACCTTAGTGCATGGGCACACACAACTAAGTTAGTGCAAAGTAAGCTGTGATGTTATGTTACAGTACATCAGCTATTCCTTAGGAACTGCCTGTGCTCTTACATCATAAATTCAAGGCAGCCCACCCACTTCCACTGAGGTGCAAGCTATCTCACATTTACTGTGGAGTAAAAGAAGGCACGTTGGACAGTCACAATGGGGTAGCTGATGCTCTCTAGCCTCCACCCTACTTTACCTGTGGTAACTTATTTATCTCTCCATACCTTCGACTGGGCCTCAGCACAATTGGCACATGGTTTCAAGTTAGTAAAGATAAAGGACTTAGCAGGCACATCTACACATGTGATTAATGTGCATGAATAAATGCTGGAGCTTACTGCACTGGAGTTCTTTGTTCCAGGGCCTGCTGCTTGAATGTGTGCCTAGAGCAAAACAACTCTGGAGCATATTGCTCTGGAGTTCATTTATGCACAGCAAATGAAGCCCAGTTGAAGGAAGCCAGGCTGGCAGGAGACCCGGGGGGTCAGCCTACCAGCCCAGGGCTGCTCTGATCGGCCTCCATGTGCTGCAGAGCAGCTAGTTGGGGCACAAGCATGCTTCAGTGTGGGAGCTACCCCCTGGCTGGCCCCACACTGAAACACCCTGTGCCCCAGCCAGCCGGGGTAGCGTCAACTGCTGTGCATGAAAAAACTCCGCAGCAGGGTAGCACTTACTTGTTTACAAGTACTACCCTGTTGTGGAGTTTATTAGTCTTGTGCACCCTAATAGGGGCCCATGAAATAAGGGTACATGTGTAGATGTAAAATAGGGGTGGCCTAATAGATGCACATGTGGAGACACCAAGACATTTACTGGGCAGTTAATTAGTCAACTGCATGACAAATATCTGTGTAGACATGCCCAGAATGTAATTGACTCAAGCTCAAACAGACAGAGCTATTGAGGGCTATGAATCCTGCCAGTAACAATAATAATAAAAACAGAGCCTTTACTCACACCTGATCAGTGGTAGGGACCAGCCACAAAACTCTCTGGAGATTCCCAGGCATTCTTTCAGTTAAATAAAGCACATCAAGGAGATGTACCAACACCCTTCAGATCCATCCTGATCACACAAGAGTCTCCTGAAGACAGAGAGGGGGATTTGCTTGAGGGACTTGACTTGACAGCAATGCTGATTCTAGCAGAGTAAGGCAGACCAGGGCTGTGACAAGTGTTACTTTCCTTCTTGCCCAAACCCAATACTTTGAAACCAGCTTTCACAGGAAGAATAGGATTGGCAGCTGGGCCACCTCCTGTAGAGATTAGCTTTGTGAAGAGTTTGGTATCACCCAGATAAAGGGCCTGCTGCTGTTTCAGTTTCTTTGTAAATGTCTATAAATCAATCTCTGGAAGAGGAGGTGATTATGATTATACAAACTAGGGGACTGAGAAAACTTTGGGACCTCTTGGGCAGACCTCCATCTATATTCCCAAAATGAAATCTTGCCTTAAGCAATCCCTAAATTGAGATATGCCCCTTAAGGCAGCATGACCAGCAAAGTCGGATCCTAGCTTGGAGCTGCGTCTCTGCCCCTGATTAGCTGTTGGGTCTACATTGCCTTTCACCTTCAATTCCAGATCTTAAAGAGTTGGTTTTGATTAGTCTCTTATCAGTCCCCCATATTTTCAGTGTAACATTGTATTCATGGCCAAAATACTAGAATGGTCCATAGAATTCTAGCTAGGATATCACAGCTAGGAACTGCACTATAAATACGGTTTCCATAAACAAGAACAAAAGATACCTTTGACTTTTACATGTCAGATACTTAAATTATTCACCAATAATGCAGCAATAATGTCTGCTTCATCTTAACAGGTTTCTTTCTCATACACGTGTTAAAATTTGCATATTTTAGTTTTTATATAATCTTCAAGTACAATGTATTACATATTATTAAGATCAGGCACAATAGGTTTTTAATTCTGTATTTATTCTGTTTTAACTAAATGCAACTAAAGTCAAATTAGGAAGCAGAAATCAGCAGTACTGGTATCAGTAAAGTGTACTAATGTGGAAACCCATTGCTTTTGGTTCAGATTCTTATAAAATCTTACTGTACTGCATCCACATAAGCCAAACACTGTACTTGTGATTGCAATGCCAACTTGATAACAAAACTAGTCTTTCACAACTATAATTTTCATTTTTAAGTCTTGTTTTAATTTGAAGCAAGTAAGTAAAATTCCTTCACAGTAAATACATAAATAAATGTTATTACTTTCAGATTTTTCCTTTCCTTTTTCTCTTTACAACATTATGCAGTATTGTTACATCATAACTTAATGTTACCATGAAAAGGAATGGGTCTGTGTGGGGTACCATCACCTTTAACACAGTGGGAATTGAACCAGGAACTTTCAGCACCCAAAACTTGAGTCTCACCTGCTTGAGTAAAGAACCAGACTTTCAGAACTGAAAACATGAGTATTCATAACTTTGGAGTTAGGTCCTATTAGCACATCATCTGTGGACTGGGGGCGTACAGCATACACTAAGTAGTTGATTACAGTGATTTTTTAAAAAATTATTTTACAGTTTAAATACTAGTATGAACACACTGTGTAAACAGGAACATTATGTATTAACATTGGTGTGGTATGTAAGACACAAAAAGTAATTATTCAACTCAACTCTGCTGTGTGCTGATCAAGCCTTAGCTAAATACTATGTCTAGTTTTGAGCAACACACTCTAAGGAAGACATGGATAAATGAATAGACAAAAGAAGAGCAAGAAGAAGATGTAGAGGTTTAGAAAATATTGAATGAGTAAAGGTTGGTGGAATTGGGTTAATTTACAGCAGAAAAGAGAAAATGTGAGGAGAGGGCAGTTGTAGTAGGCTGACAATGCATAAAAGATTGTTAGATAGGAGGGCTGTAATCACCTGTTCTACATGACCACAGCGGGAAGGAAAAAAATCTCATCAGCTTTATTTGCAGCGAAGGAGATCTACGTTACATACAAGGAAAACTTTCTAAGGGTTAGGAACTGGAACAGGCTACCTAGGACTTTGTGGAATCTCCCCTGCTTGCTGTTTCTCAGAACAGGTTAGAAAAACAGCTATTCGAGATGTTCTAGGAATATTTGATCCTGCCGTAGTACAAGGAGTTGGAACAGATGGTATCTAGTCCCTAACAATGCTACATTTCTATGATTTTTACTGAATAATTAATTTCCTACCCAAAGCTCTTTTACCTGGAATATCTATTACCTGCAAAAATGCACACTAGGTAGCTCGAATTACTAACATAGTCAAACAGTGAGGAAATCCATCGTCTCCCCATCATCCTTCTCTCTTCACCTCCATCTTATTGAAACTTTTTAGTTGTGGTGGACTTGTAATTTCTGTTTCAAATAGTTTCTACAAAACTAACAGTATGTGGTGGGTGCCCTCTAGTGGTGAATTAAACATCTAGCAGAACATACTGCATGCATCCTGCTGGATTACTATGTAAGTCTGTTCTATGTACAATGTGCGTCTGGGGTTTTACTTTTTGTTAAATGTTTCTTGATTAATGGCCTAAAAGCTACCTCAGCCACTCGTGTTTGGTGATACTACACAGGTGTTTCCAAGGGCAAAATTAGGCTTACTAGTTGTAGTTGTATTCCTAGAGGACCCTTCTCTAAACCCAAACAAAAAGAAACTAAAATATGCAGAAAAATATCAAAGAAGCTTTGTCTGCATAAACATTTATATTAATGCTTTTTGTGTAATTAAAAACATCATTAAAATATAGGAAGATGGAAAATTTACAACTAGAAAGGACTACTTATTTCTGAGCAGTCTGTCTAATACAATCAGGGTCGCACCTGATGGAACCAGATCCTGTATCATCTATTGCCAATGCTCTTTGTTTTTTATCCAGCTCAAGAAAACCGTGGTGGTCTGGAGCATGTGCTTCTTTTTTTCCTGGGACTCTTACTCATTATACAAGGGGGAAAAACAAAACAAAACAAATATCTCTTTTGGCAAAAATTCTGAGTGAGAAAAAGGAATTCAGGTTCCACTAGTCACAGTTTTCAGCAGGTCCCCAACTTATCACTTACTCACACTATACTAGGCGAGAAATTTACCTCTTTTCAGGGTCCCCAGTTAGGCATAGATGGATGGGCCCTAGCTATTTTCCTGTGCCAGGAAGAGCACAGGAGTCTTAGCTATGTTGGGGACTCAGAAACAGTCCCTGACTGCTGCTATTGCAGCCACTGCCACATCATGATCTGTCCACACCAGATGTTGCTTGTGCAGTAGCAGAATGATGTCTGTGCACCCAGCTGCTGCTGCAAGAGCAACACCATTGGGCTGCTTTTGCTGCCAGACTGCAGTCTCTGCCGAGGTGGAGGGCAATTCTGGAGCCTGTTTCCTAAGTGCCGTACTCACCTATTCCTAGTTATGCTACTACCAGATTGCATCTGGCTTCATAGCGCCACATGAGCACACATCTCCATTTGTTTCAGAATAGGTACTGAAGACTTTCCCCTTCAAGCCATGGTATTCATTAGTTTGTAAAAGCCTAGAGCAGATTCTAGTCCTTGTTCTGTGCCCTTGCTTAGTTTGTAGCTAAGATCAGAGATACTAATGCAACAAGAACAGATATTTTTTGCATTGCAGGGATATTTGGGAGGTAGGTTTGTGCTGTGTTTTGGGGGAAGGAAGGGTTTTTATCCTATTTATGAAAGACAGTGCTGAATAGTATGCCCTCATGACAGCCTGTGAGCTTAGCTCTACCTCCCTTGGGCAGCAGAGTTTGGCATGACAGACAGACTTCCAGGAGTTGTGGGGGGAGGATGAGAAGCCTCTTGGGGTGCTGGAGAACCAAGCCTCACCCTGTGTAACTGTAGAGGCTTTACAAATGACGCTAGAAATCGTTGCACTGCTGAAAAGTTACTGTTGGACAGAACTGACAAACTGTTGTAGGATCACCATGTTTTTGTCCCAAAATCAAGAGACGGAACAAAAACACAGTGTCAGCTTTTTATGAAAAAAACTCATGGTTTTTGGTGACAGATACATTTTTGATTTCTTAAGGAGAACTGACTTCTGAGTTTTACTTGCTTTAGGTTGGTAGTGCTTCAGGCTACTGAGAGAAAGTATTTAGAAATTTTTGGTAAAATATACATAAGGGGATTCTGTTACTGGGGATTCAGACCCTGATTATGTATAACTTCTGCCATCAGCTAATACTTTGTTGAGGGTCCTATAGCCTTTGTCTTGGATCTTGTAGTCCTTGTTTCCCCTTGTTAACTTACAGACTGAAAATGTCTTATTTACATTCTATTATAATCATGTGGCCATTTCAGCTGTTATTGTCAAGTTCACTGAAAGCAGGGAAACTGAAAATCTTGGAAGAAAACCCATGACTTTCACTCTAAAAGGAGTACATGGAACTCTCATCAGTGCCAGATGCCTCTGAATGAATGTTCTTAATTCTACTAGGACTTCTCACATGCTCCATCATTTTTACCCCAAATAAATTCTTCACAGACAACATTTCTTACCTTAAGCTCTCTAGAGTTCAGAGCACATCCATCTGTACTTTAAACACACTGTTGGCCATAGTCCAAATAAAAAAACCAGTACATTTATAAATATGGTCTTACCACAAATAATAGTGGGTGATCATTTTTATTTCTAAACTACTCAGACTTAGCTACTATGTTAACTTACAGTATGGGCATAAAACCATTTTTGAAAAGCTCTCTCTTCTTTAACTAATGTGAAAAAGTGGTGATTATTTAGTGCTTTCACCAGTCTGGGAAAATAAATGGGAAAAAAGTTTATATTGTTAAAACCTACATCTGATTGTATTGCAGTACATTTTCTACATTATGTTGTACTGAAGTTGTAGATGGCATCATTTGGTAAACAGTACAATTCTGACAGCCTGGTACAGCCACCTGCTGAAATAAGATGCATCAGATGCATCTGATGAAGTAAGCTGCTGCTTATGAAAGGTTATGCACCTCTGATTTAGTACAAATCTACCCTGCCTTCTGTTTGACTTCAGAATAACACAGATAACTACAGCTCTGTCTGCTCCATTTGAAGTCATCATAATGGACACAATATGAAAATTCAGGGTTTGTCAACACCAGAGATTTTAACTGATGCAGCTGCATCATTGTTAGGCCACGAATAATGGCTATAATTGGGTGCTCATGTAGGCAAGATTGTAGGGTGAGTGATCACAAGAGTAATTTCTTTCTTTGTGAGTTCTAAAAGGGGAAAAAAATCAGGCAGTATTGATCACTGCATGATTCAGACCTCTGATCTGGAGGTGAAAGGCTCTGTAGTTAATTGCCAGTCCTCTTTGCCTTTTAAATTTACTGACAAGATATAAAAAAGTCACCTACAGAATTTTACAAGCTAATTTGTTAAGTAGGGAGAGTTTTGTACATTTGTAACACATGGTACAGTCATTCTTAACTCAACAGGGCTAAATTTTACCTAAAAGTTCATCTTTTAAAATCTCATAGTTGCTCAGGTTTAAAATCCAGATTCTATCATCACCTCTACATTTTTTTTCTGGGCAGGATCACAAAAGGAAGCTTTTCTAATTTTAGGTGAGGCACAACTTTTTGCATAAAATTTCATCCTAAAAAGGTTATGAAAAAATAATGTAATTTCAGCCTTTCAAAAAGGTGGAAACTTCACAAAATGCCGTAAGATGACTTTGTCTTTTTGGATAAAAACTTGTGCTATGTTTAGCCTCACTGAAACTTAATTGTGAAAACATATTACACTTTGTGATAAGTGACTTGGGTTTTGGCTGACAAAACCCATGCTGATACCCATTTTCTAAGTTATTGTTTCCTCAGTATTGTTCTTCCATTCACTTTGTGTATGGTTTCTAGTTTGTGGCATTGCACTAATTAGCTGATGTAAAAAGTTAAAAAACCCAGATTCTTCTTAAAATACAATTGAAAGCAAAAGTGCATGGGTCTAATTTGCATACATTTAAGAACATTAGATTTTCTCCATCTCATATATTGCCCTAGGTTAATCACACATTAATGGTGTTAGATCTATTAAATCATTAGAAATTGGAGAAAGCATTATTATTTAATTAAAAGCTACCCTGTTCTTTTGTCTCTTGAGACTATGAGGGTAAGCAGAGTGATTAGATTAATTACCTGTGGTGAGATTCAAAAAAAAAAAAAAAAGACAAGACCGAAATTATGTGAAAGAAAAGCTCTACATAGCAAGTGAATGGAAGACAACACTGAGGTAAAAATAACTTAGAATATGGTTATCAGCGTGGGTTTTATAAACTAAGGCTCAGGTCACTTAATTGTGAAGTGATCCTTTCAGAAGGACTTAACTTGTAAGTTTTAATATTTCATTTTAACGAAGTAGTAATGAATTTTAACTTCTGAATTTAATTCATTTCAGCTTTCATGTAGCACTGGATGATGATTGGTAGGGGAAGAGCCAAGGAATTTCTCTGCCTCTTACTGGCAGCAGTGGCAGACTGCTCCACAACTATATATATAGATAGCTAGATATAGATATATAATAGTTGTGGAGCAATCTCAGAGCCTTGCCACACTCATGAGCAGTGGAAAAAGTAGAATCCCCACAATGAACTGCAGGTATTGGGATACACACACTTAAAGTCAAGACATTTTAGTTTCTTTAAAATGCCTTTTTTTTTGGTGTATATGTAAACTTGAATTAAAAAAGGAAAAAAAATAAGAAGGCAAGATTTCCCAACTCAGAAAGTTAATCATAGAAGATTTCCCCTGCTGATCTTCTTCTACTCCTTCCACTAAGACAGAGAGAATTCTCTATGACCACTGTGACAATAGGAGGCAGGTAAACATAGCATATTTCCTGGTCAAAAATCAGAGTTTTTTCATGGAAAATAATATTGTGCTGAATTTCTTTCCCCCCAAATCTTTTAGAACATTTGTAAAATATCTGAATTTGTTCTTCAGTCATAGTGAGTTTTTCTTCACTTGATTGCCAGTTGGAAAATTCTCATGTTTGGTATTGGGGTGTGCATAGTCAAGGAAGGTCACCTGGTTAATAGGGTGAAATCCAGAAACTGGGACTACAGAAGGCCAGCAAAAAAGCTGGGGTCAGAGTAGGTCAGGAGTCAAGACCAAAGTTCTGATCAGGGCTGGGCTGATGCAGCCCAGCCCCACCCCCAGTGCTATCTGCAAGCCATAGAAGAGGGAGAGCTTCAGGCCAGTTTCCCCAGTCTGCACTGGAGATGGGGCAGATAGATTATAGCCCCCCAGAGGGCTCCATTGTAATAGGCACAGGCAGGGGGCTCCAATAAACCAACCCCCCTCCAGCACAGGCTGGGCAAACACCAACCTCGAGCTCCCTCTCTCCATTCTCCCCCTCCCACCTTGCAGACAAGCACGAGTGCTGGGAGGTGGGGCAGGGCTCGGAAAGGGAGATTGTAGACACACAGCTTCTAGATTGGCTTCAAAGCGGAGCTTGATTCCCCCCCACCCCCACTTCAACAGTGAACGTCTGTTGGGCAGGGGTGTTGCTGTAACTCATGGCACTTTCTGTGAAGTGCCATGAGTTACAGAGGGGACCTGCACACTTACAGGTTGGGGAACTCCCCTCTTGCCAGCACGGAGACGGAAAAGGATCTTGGAGTCGTCATTGACTCCACGATGAACATGGGCCGGCAGTGTGGGGAGGCAGTCAAGAAGGCCAACCGTACCCTGTCATGCATCCACAGATGCATCTCGAGCAGGTCCAGGGAGGTGATCCTCCCCCTCTATGCGGCACTGGTCAGGCCGCAGCTGGAGTACTGCGTCCAGTTCTGGGCGCCACACTTCAAGAGGGACGTGGACGATATGGAAAGAGTCCAGAGGAGGGCCACTCGTATGATCAGGGGTCAGCAGGGCAAGCCTTATGAGGAGAGGCTACGGGACCTGAACTTGTTTAGCCTCCACAAGAGAAGGTTAAGGGGGGACCTTGTGGCCTGCTACAAACTGGTCAGGGGGGATCAGCAGGTATTGGGGGAGTCCCTGTTCCCCCGTGCGCTGCCAGGAGTGACCAGGAATAATGGTCACAAGCTGGCAGAGGATAGGTTTAGATTAGATATTAGGAGGCGCTACTTCACAGTCAGGGCGGCTAGGGCCTGGAACGGGCTTCCAGGGGAAGTGGTGCAGGCTCCTAGCCTGGGGATTTTTAAAAGGAAGTTAGATGAGCACCTTGCCGGGGTCATCTGACCCCGGTGCTCTTTCCTGCCAAGGCAGGGGGTCGGACTAGATGATCTACCTAGGTCCCTTCCGACTCTAGCTACTATGAAACTATTTGGCAGTGCCCAAAGTTTCTTTTAACAGGAAAATCTAGTACTTATGAGTAAGATGGTTTCTTTAACAAGTGAAACGATTGGGTTTTGCTTTGTTTTTAAAACCAACTTTCACACTGTTTAAACCTCAACTTTACCATTTAATCTAGATACTTTGCTATAGGTGTCATGGAGTCATGGTAGAAGCTGATTCTCAGAAATGATTTAGAAATATAGAACATAATAATGGCCATTTGGACCAGCTCAAGAGGCATTTCATCTGCAAAAAAAAACAAAAACAAAGACATGGAGATAGTTAGGGGAAAATATATTAACATGACTGATAGATTAAGGTGGTAGAGAAGAAGGAGATGCTATGGAATGAGTCAAAGCAGGAAAGTGAGGTAGGGTTAAATTATGGGACAACGTAAGGACAAGAAGCTTAAACTTAATGCAGTGAAGGAGTGGGAGATAGTACCAGGATCAAAGGATGAAAGTAAAGCCAAGAAGATAACCTTAGTGGTAGAATGTAGCTATTTGGAAGGCAGTTATGATATTACTCAGGATGGGGGCAAGTAAGTTTCAGTTGTAGGGACTAAATGAAAAAAAGGACAGGGACTAGGAATGCTGTGGTGTACTATACATATGACCTG